>NC_065443.1:309408803-310658803 GCF_917563875.1 Diabrotica virgifera virgifera
TATAATTTCGGGAAACGTTGAAGGGCGCAGAAGTAGAGGTCGCTCACCTACTCGATGGACGGATCAAGTACAGAAAGCCAGTGGAAAAACATTCTCTGAATCCATGAGGGAAGCTCAGGACAGAAGCCGATGGAAAGAGATAGTTGCTCGTATTATAGGGAATCACGACACTCAGCAATGAGGAAACGACTGAGGAGGAGGATATAATTAATAAGGAATTATGCCTTTAGGTAACGTCTGAACCTTCCCATCACGTGGGATGTAAATTGAGTTGTTGTCTTTACATTACGACAGTTTGATGGCAACTCTTTTTGTTTTTATTATTATAGTATGTAATATATTTTTAGTTTTTGTTTCCGTTTATCAAAGTGTTCTTTGTTGCTTCCGTAAATTACTTTTGAACTATCTATTTTTCTTAACATTTGCCCTGTTAATATGGATACATGATTTCTTAAACAACTTTCAACAAGAACACGTTCACTGTTATGTTTATCCCCAAAGTTTCCAGGCCGCTATATTATGTAAACTTTGTTGTAGGCTCTTCTGGCCAACTTTTCCAACCCACAAGAAAAGTTATCTGAATGTAATACCTCCCGAGAGCCCGGAATTCTTTTGTTTTATGTACAACGAACAGACTTATTATTTACGGAGTACAAAACGGTATTCAACCACCTATACATTCGTTCCTAAACGGCTTTCAGACCTACATCCAGCAGACACACGAAAGGCGTTAATATCCCTGAGGAGACGGAACAAGGATATCAGAGGATATCCAAGGATATATCAAGAAATATATTTCCCATCTAGAGCTTTCCGACGGCCGCACGGTAACGCCTAATAGCGATCTGAGACTGGAAAACGGCAATGGAGAGGTGAAATATTATACTGGAGAGCCTGAATGTACAACAGGGAAAATTCAAAGAGGTGTTTGTTTTGCTAAATGCAAAGATTTTTCGTAGAGTTGTAGGAATAAAAACAATATGAGAAGTCACTTTTCGTTTTTTTTATGCTAAAAGGTGCTTTACAAAATATTATCAGTATGAAGGAATTTTTGTTTATTACTACGAAAGAGTGGATACCTATCTACAATAATATTACGTATCAAAGCTGCACAAATATGATCTGAGACGAAGAATATTTTAAGATTTTAACTATCTACCAATGTACAGTTCTGTGGATTGTATTAGGTTGTTGGTTCAAGGGAGACTAGTCAAAAAATCTTACCCAAGTCACTGTTGCACTCACGTATCCATCAACGTCACATATGCAGGTGGCCCGAGTGGTTTTCCCATAAAAATCATTGGAATAGGTACTGTGCAGATGCATGACTTGGCTAGATAGAAGGTTTTCATGTTCTCTCACAGGTTTAGGTAGTTTAGATATAGTGATAGTAGGTTTCTCCTTAATACGAAGCTGCTTGAATATTTGATTCTTGATAAAAAATACGCAACCTCGTAAATTCATCTTCAATCGCTGAGTAATCCACAGTCCCGAAACCGCAACTAGGCTTCTCCCACCAGATCTGATTTATTCTTCCTCTCCCACTTCTTCCAGAAACTTCCAGAATTGCACTGATTAGCTGTGTCTATAAACTGTTCTTCTTTTTTTTTGTATAGACATGACTGTTTGTTTTTTCAATGTGCCTCTAGTAAGTTGTCATTCCATCGTTTTCGTGGTCTTCCCACTGATCGTCTTCTTATTGGGTAACCGTCTCTCGCTGTCCTGACTACCCTATTTGTTGTCATTCGGCTTATGTGGTCGTTCCATTCTACTCTTCTGCTTTTCACCCAGTTATTAATGTTGTCCACCTTGCATCTCCTTCGTATATCTGCACTTACAGCTCTATCCCACAGCGTCTTACCATCGATTTTTCGCAATGTTTTCATCTCTGCTGTTTCTAGCATTCTTTTTGTCCTTTCTGTATCAGGTCGTGTTTCTGCCGCGTATGTCATTATTGGTCTGATGACTGTTTTGTAAATTCTGCCTTTCATTTCTTTCCGATATTTTTATTTCGCCATATTGTGTCATTCAGGCAACCTACGGCTCTGTTTGCTCTATTCACTTGATCTTCCACTTCTGTTTCGAGCCTTCCGTAGCTAGATAGTGTGATGCCTAGGTATTTAAACTCCATCACTTGTTCTATTATCTGTTCTATTAATTTACATCTTATTGGATCTGCTGTTATAACCATGGATTTGGTCTTTTTTGAGGAAATTAACATGTTAAATTTTCTGGCGATTATTATTATAAACTGTTGGAACAGTAATCATGGATGTTAATGCATGTTCAACAGGTTTGTGCTAGCACCTTTGTAAGGCGTTGTTGTATCGTAACTTCAAACCACTTCACAATATAAATGTAACCCAAGTCACTGTTTCACTCGTGTATCGATTAACGTCACATAGGCCGGTTTCACATGCGGTTGTTTCTCGTACGAGGCTAAATTGTTTTTAGCGGATTAGCGGTTTGTCTATAATCGATTAGCGTTTTACACTATTGCACAGAGAAGAAAAGCGGTTGTTCAGCGATAGTTGAACTCAGAGCAAGGTTCGCGGTATTTTCGAGCTTTAACTAGCGAAGAGAGATGCGGTTTTTACCGCATGTCTATTGTCTTCAAGCATAGAAGGTAATAACATTTAAATTCTGTGTGGTAGTTTATCGCTACAAATGTTACTAAGAAAAGAATAGAAAATTCTCTAAGATACGCATCAAAGTTAGATAAATACGATTTGAGAGGAAGAAAGATTTTATATTTTAACTATCTACCAGGAATTCGATAAAAAAATTATATATACTATGTATATAGGAAAACTAAGCTGATTTTAGAAAAATATACATTAGTTAGATAATTTTTGTACAATATTTTCCTTTGAAATTATTTTTTCCACTTGTGAAAGATCTGTTTAAGGAACCTCGATTTACATTTTTATTCTATAAGTATCTTTGGGAGCCTTAATTAAATTAGGTGCATGAATAAATTGTGAGGTAAATAAAGTCATCAAATAATGAGACTGTGTTACTAAGCTCATTCGTAAAATAAGGTTCCTTGTGTCGATGAGAAAAGTGCGACGTGCTGGGAGAAATCTGGCAACACTGGCTTACACATCTATTTTCCCACTCTTTCACCGCACCACTGTCGCCAGCGTGCTGCATTGCTCAGTGTCGACCTAGCAGCCTTCGAAGATGGAGGTCGTCTTTAATAAATTGCTTCGTTCCAGCCATCATAGTAGATGGCGCCATTGTACGATTATTACTTAAGTAGGAAGCTTTCAGAAGTTCAGGTTCGTTGGGTTTTGGTTGCATTCAAATATCCGTAGCTGATGAGAACTAATGAGTTCGAAATGCTCACATTTACAACAATTTAAAACTCAAAGGTTGGCACATCGTTCTCCTGTAACACATATAAGCAGTAGAACGCTGTTCTAGAAGAAGTAAATATTTACATATAATAAACAAATAATAAACCACACCACAACACAATAAATTTAAAATATTTGAAATTGCGGTGTGCGGTGCATGGCGAGCCGACAATGTAATATATCGCCATTTTGGCTCCATTCGATAAGCGAATAATCAGGCCCTTTGAAAAGACACAACCAAGCGGAAGTAATGTTTTGAAACTGGCGAATAGCTGCAACGGTAAGCGCACGGTGTGTGCGGTGTGTATAGAGAAATTATCAGTGGCGCTTCCATAACACGACAACGAAGTCTTCCTCTATTTTGATAATAGTTGAAAAGTTCATCGATACTATGTATAATGGTGTTTCAACATAAAAATTTATAAAACATTAAGTTGAGAAAACCACACATAAAAAGGAAGGATATAGAGTACCGTGTAAAAAAGAACTGGAAAAAAGCACCAACCAAGCTGATGGATTCGCTCCAAAGGTCTGAATTATGCCCTTACACGACCTTCAGTTCCTTAATTCTTCTTCTTCTTTATGTACCATGTCCTTTCAGAAAGTTGGTTACCATCATAGCTATCTTAATTTTATTCACTGCCATCCTAAATAGCATGCTTGTATCAACACCATCGTGTGGGATGCGGGCCACCCAAGTAGAATTCACCCACAGTATCTCCTGACTTGATCGTAGAAGGCGACTAATAGGAGCAGCATTCCGCTGTCCTCTTCCTTGAAATCCTGTCGACACCTAACCCTCAACGACCAAACCCCGATACCCACCTCCAACTCACCCCGCGTGAGATTGGAGTCCTTTTGCCCGTGGGTGAATGGCAAGGGCCGTCTGGACGTGGGGGAAGCGGGGCATGTATATGTCGCGCAACCTATCAAACTGCGTTCAGAACGTCCAAACCAGACACGCACTCCCATAATAAACACGCACTAGCACGAAGGAAATGTCGTTGCCACCTCCAGGACCACTACCCCCTGAGGCTTGTCTGGAAGCTACAGTCGGCAGCCCCGGCACCAGACTCGGGTGCGGAAGGCCAATAACCTATAACCTACCCATCTTAAATTTTATATTATTACTGAAACTTTGGTAGAAACAAACCGGACGGATCAAATGTTGACGACTTTGGCATCACCGAAAACACGGACACGATTTGGTTGCTGGAATGTAAAAACACTGTATGAGATTTCTAAACTGGCTCAAGCAGTAAAAGAATTAAGCAGATATAAATTAAGCTTTGTTGGTCTATCGGAAGTAAGATGGTTGGGCAATGGTGAACACCATACCCAAACAGGAGAACTTCTATTATATAGTGGTAAAGAAAATGGAAGTCACGAGAGCGGAGTGGGTCTTTTACTCAGTAAACAAGCCAAAAAAAGCCTCATTTCATGGAAACCCATTAATGACAGAATTATGACTGTCAGATTTTATACCAGATACCGAAAGATAACAGTTATTCAGTGCTATGCTCCTACGAACACATCTCTCCTCGAAGATAAAGACATTTTCTACGAACAACTAGAACAAACAACCCAACAAGTAAACAAAGGCGATATCCTAATAGTGATGGGCGATATGAACGCCAAAGTTGGAGAAGATAATATTAATTTAGAAACCGTAATGGGCAAACATGGCCTGGGAGTGATAAATGAAAATGGAGAGCGCTTTACAAATTTTTGCTCCAATCACCGTTTAGTTATTGGTGGAACCATCTTCGCACATAAAAATATTCACAAGGTAACATGGACTGCCCCTGGTCATACCAGAGAAAACCAAATAGATCACATCACCATATCAAAAAGATGGAGATCATCTCTTCTTGATGTACGAAATAAAAGAGGAGCAGACATCGCAAGTGACCACCATCTGTTAATTGGTACCATTAAAATCAAGATGGCAAAAAACAAAAACAAAATCACAAGAAACACCAACAGACCCACATATAACCTGAACAAATTAAAAACTCTTCCAGGAAAACACATGTTTAGGGAGGAGCTTCAAGTAAAAACAAGAGAACGTGAAGTAAATAGCTGGGAAGATTTGGCAAATGTTCTGACAGAAATAGCTGAAGACAAACTGGGTAAAAAAGAGAAAGATAGAAAGGAATGGATATCAGATGAAACTTGGAATCTTATCGAGGAAAGAAAACAACGAAAAAAAGATATCTTGCAAGCAAGAACTGTAGAAGGAAGAACGAACCGACAACAAGAATATGAAACACTAAATAAAGCAGTTAAAAGGAATGCAAGAAGAGACAAAAGAAGGTGGGCTGAAGAACTGGCAAAACAAGCAGAAACAGCTGCACAACACAACAGGACTAGAGAGCTGTACCAAATTACCAGACGATTAACAAAAAATGGGCCCAACTGTTCGAACATTGTAAGATCCAAGACAGGTGAATTACTTACTACAACGGATGATCAAGTAGAGAGATGGAAAGAGCACTTTCAGGAGATGCTAGGCACGCCCAGGGATAACGCGGATGAAATTGTCGAAAACCCGCAGAATGTAGACTTGCATATATCTTGCGAGTCCCCTTCCAAAATGGAGATAATAACAGCTATCAAATCTCTGAGAAATAACAGGTCCCCGGGAATCGATAACATTGCTGCCGAACTACTTAAAACTGACCCGCATCTAACCGCTGAACTTTTGCTCCCCATAATCCGAGAGGTGTGGGAAACAAACCGCATTCCAGCGGGCTGGAAAAAAGGTAATATTATTAAGCTCCCAAAAAAGGGCAACCTCACACTGTGCAAAAATTGGAGAGGAATAACCTTGCTTACCGTCATAAATAAAATTTTTACGATCATCATACATAAAAGATTAACAAACAAGGTTGAATTTCGAGCTAATCAAGCAGGTTTTAGACCAGAATCTTCCTGCATAGATCACGTTAATACAGTGAGGGTAATAATGGAACAATCGGTTGAATGGAACACACCTCTATAGATGGTCTTTGTCGATTTCGAACGTGCCTTTGACAGCCTGTCTCATGCTGCTCTATGGAAAATTTTAGAGCTAAGAAACATTCCTCATAAAATAATTTCCATTATAAAGTCACTGTACACTGAGGCGACGTGCAGCGTGACACACAATGGGGTCAACAGTGACGAATTTGACGTACTTACTGGAGTCAGACAGGGATGTGTGCTTTCTCCGTTTCTGTTTAACATAGCTCTGGACTATGTTCTCTCCAAACTAGACTTCGACACAAAAGGGATACAATGGACGTTAACCACACGCCTAAGTGATCTGGAATACGCCGACGATATCTGCTTGTTAGGACAAAGGTTCCATGATGTGGCCGACCAATTGGAAACACTATCCACTGAGGCCAATAAAATAGGTTTAAAAATCAATATTGGTAAAACCAAGTCGATGAGAATAAATGCAAGGAACAACACGCTATTTAATATCGACAACAAGCAGATTGAAAATGTGGAGAACTTCACGTACCTTGGAAGTGTCATAACAGAAAGTGGAGGTACAGAAGACGATATTCGTATGAGGATACGAAAAGCTCAACAAGCTTTCAGCATTCTTAACCCTGTTTGGAGGTCTGGAGAATATACTACAAGGACAAAGATCCGAATATTCCAGTCAAATGTTATGTCTGTTCTACTCTATGGATGTGAAACCTGGAAAGTGACAAAATACCTTACAGACAAATTGCAGGTCTTTGTTAACCAAAGTCTATGAAGAATTGTTCGTATTTTCTGGCCAAACACCATCAGAAACGAAGATCTGCTACACCTGACCCAACAAAAGAGGGTAGAAAATGAAATCAAATACAGAAAGTGGGGGTGGATAGGTCACACACTCCGAAAAGATAGTTCCAGTATTGCAAAAAATGCCCTAGAGTGGAATCCCCAAGGAAAGAGAAAAAGAGGTCGCCCAGCACAAACTTGGAGAAGATCCATCATGGACGAGATAAGAAGTCAAGGAAAGTCTTGGAATGAGGTGAAGGCCCTAGCGCAAAATAGAAGCCGATGGCGCGTTTTCACTGAAGCTCTATGCTCCACTTAGGAGTTCAAGAACATTATGTATGTATGTATCAACACCATCGCAAGTTCTTCAACCATGAGGTTCTTCTTCGTCCTGGACTGCGTTTGCCTGCTATTTTTCCTTGCATGATCTTTTGTTTACTACAAGTGTAAATACCTTTTAACGTTAAAAACACAAATATTCTCAGTTGAAAGCTGTATAATTATTTAAACAATCTTTATTTAAACAAATTAAAAAATTTTGTTATAATAAATAAATAAATTTATTATAACAAAACAAAAGCAACTTTCACATTTAAAATTGCGTTAGTTAGATGGCTCTACTCGAGTTACTTGGGAACAAAAAAAGAATGAAGAAAATTGCTCCATGGGAAGCCGAGAAAATGCATTTTTTTAACGTATACCGATTTTGAACTTTAAGATTACATTTTCTCCATCCTAAATTTTGATTGGAATTTTGCTATTTTTGGCAATTTTCACTCGTAATATCGATAGTTTTTATTATAGTAATATATGATATGAGTATTTTAAAGATATAAAAATTAGTGTGGAGAAAGAGGACCGAAATAAAAAGGTGATGGTTACACTCATTACAATTAAACTTTTGTTATTTTAAAAGAATCGTCCTGCCGCTTTTTTTCCAATACCGTTCTCATAATTTAATTTAATTTAATATTTCCCGAGATATTCTATTTGTTTATAAGCCAAAAAATTGTTTATAATTTTAAAATATTCTTTATGCCGTTTAAATAGACCAATTTCAATTCTGTAAAGTAAATTAGCTAGGTACTGTGCCTTTTTATACAAAAATCATAGTTACTTTAACGTATCATAATTATTGTGGTTATTATAGCGACCGTAAATTTTTAATTAACAATTAAATTGTTTCTAAACTGTTCATTTAATTTCCATCGGCTTCTGGAATTATAATCTATACGAAAAGAGCTTTTATATTACCAAGTTACTTAATTATTGATAAACAATTACTTATCTAAAATTTTAGTTGAAAATTAATGATTTTGTTGGAAAAACCCGAATTTTCCGGGGAAAATTTTCTTCGAAGTAAATCGGGAAAACACGTCTCTATGCAGAATTTAATTATGGTGAATTTGTATTTGAGTGTTTTGGTGTAAAGTTAAAATCTTTGGAATTACAGAGCAAAAATTGAAAAAACACGATTTTCGGGCGCCATCTTGTTTATAAAAAAGTAGCACACTATCTGCGGACTTTGCATACCTATATTATTAATATATACAATCATAAAGGTAGAATTCCGCACTAAGCGACCGAGACAGGAGACCGCGACAGGCGACAGATAGGTCGCGATAGACGATAGTTGGTCGATGGTCTCGGTCGCGGGCTGCAGAACTACCCTGATATAATTGCATTGAGAGCAGTCGTGGGGAGACCTCGCCTATCTGTCTCCTGTCTCGGTCGCTTGGTGCGGAATTCTACCTTAAGATTGGATTCCAGCAATATAATTGCTGGTAAATAACTTTTCCCGAAAATGGCCTATTCTCCGATAAAATCTGCCCAGACTATATAGAGAAATTATCAGTGGCGCTTCCATAACACTACCAGTCTTCCTGTATTTTGATAATAGTTGAAAAGTTTATCGATACGATAGTATAGTGGTGTTTCAATATAAATATTTATTCATAAAATATTGTGTCGAGGAAATAATGCATGTTATCGTGTGTCAATATTAATAGCATGCAAGCCACGCCTATTAGAAGTTAATAGTTATTGGCTAGATAAAAACGACTTGACCAATTGTTTATTTTAGCTGACCTCTTATTATCCATGGAAACATATTTCAATACTTTAAAAAAACTTTCCATAAAAGTCTCTATGCTGCAGAAAAAATCAGTAATTTGATTCAAGATATTAAACGATGAGATTGAAGTAGAATATTTTTATAGTCAGTTAAAACAGAGACTTAAAGCAAAAAATGATATAAAGTTACTTATCTCCTTTGTTGTTTTTATTTCACAAGTTAACATAAGCTTGTGAAATGTAGTTGTAGAAACACACTAAAACTACCGTGGACTGCTACGCTGATAAATGAAGCAGTTCTCAACACAGCACAATCTACTCGATAGCTGATTGGTATCGTCAAATCCAGAAAAAATAGCATATCTTGTACATAGAATGTAGGGAAAAGAGTATAATATTCTTCGACTAGTTACGATTGGTAAAATTGAAGGGGAATTGGCAGAAAACAAGGCGGTGGATGGAGAATCTCAAGAATGAACCTCTTTGTTTGCGACGTATTCTGTCCACGATATATTCATAGTTCTTCTATACACTCAACACTAGAATGATTTCAGTTTTTTTCATTGATGTCGCATTCAAGGTCCAAGCTTCTATTCCATAAAACAAAGTCGAGAAAACATAGCACCTCGCCAACCTAGGCTCCAACTTTAAATATCATGTGCAGATCACTCTTCTCATTTTGTTGAAATTTGTTTCCTAGCCCTTTCTATCTTGATTTTTATTTCCTGGTACTAATCATTTGTACATAGAGTTAATCGTTGTTCCAACATTAGCTTATTTGTTGTTCAATAACTAGTGGTTCTAGTCCAGAGAAGTAAGGTTTTTGTCGGGACACTTGAGCAGCCAGGTTGCAAATGGATTTTTTGGGTACTATATACTTAAATCATTATAAATACAAAAATGCCCGTCACAGTTCGAACGAGAAACTTAGTTATTAACAAGTAAGGGTGAAAAATGGCAGTTTTTTCGTTTAAATCGCTACAGGTAAAAATAGGGTAATTAAATATCTTATTTATAATAGTCTTCTTTTTGTAGATGAGCCAAGGTTTAAAATGGCACTTTTTGAATTTTCGTTCGATCCTTTTTTGTTTTGGAAAGTGCAAAATAAGGCTAAAATTTCAAAAATAAAAAATGTGCTATAACTTTTGCGAAAATGGCCTTAAGACTTTCATATTGCACAAAAAGTTGAGGCACACATTCCGTATAATGCACAAAAAATTTTAAGACGATTCGTCAATTAGTTTAAATTTTATTCAATTTGTTTATCGCAATGAGCTTTTTTTTCGCAATGTTATTGTTCAGAAAATAATAATGACATAGCAATTCTGTGGAAACCACATACAAGAATAATAGTTATATTTTTAAAGTATTGAAAAAATCATTAAAAAGTCGTTTTTATCACCCCGAAAAAAGTTTAGTAAAATAGAGTCATTTTTAGCTTCTAAACAATTTGAATAACTTAGTTAATATTGACTATAGAGTAAATCTACTTTAGGATTTCAAAAGCTGGTATTTTTATACGAATTTTCAGAAAAAAACTTTTTGCTTAGGTTAATTAGGTTCAAAGTTAGCCACTTTTATTATTTAATTCGCAGTTAATTCTATATACATCAAATTCTCCTGTAACAGTGTTAGTTACCATACTACTCCGAAACGGCTTGGCCGATTTTTGTAAAATTTTACACGTTTATCGTGTAGGACGTTGAAGAGGTTTTAATCGATTTTTTATTCCCATAAGTTATAAGGGGGTTGCCCCCCTGACATTTTTTTTATTTTTTTGAACAAAATTATCTACCTTAATTTTATATGATGTAGAATTAAAAAATACATACAACCCTTAATTTTCACTCTTCTATCACAAACCCCTATTTGTTAATAGCCATCTATATATTTACATCTATAAAATTCTCCTATCACAGTGTTAGTTTCCATACTCCCCGAGACCGCTTGACCGATTTTTATGAAATTATATATGTATATTCGGTAGGTCTTAGAATCGGTCGAAATCTATTTTTCATATTTCGAGTGATAAGGGGAGCTCCCTCTAACATTTTGTAATGTTAGGTGGGGTTTTGTGTACATAACGTAATCTATAAGACTACGAGTACATACAAATTAAAAAAATTATGATCAAAATCCATCAACAAGTTCCAACGATATTAATCGAAGCAGATGTTTGCAGAATCAGTTTCATTTTTTGAGTGCACGTATTTTAGTAATTCCCCTCCACCGACCACGAATTAATTCCGTTCGGACGCCATTTTTAAAGCTTTATTAACCACTCTGTTGAGGTTCAAAGTTTGCTCAAACTTTTACACATAACCTATATATCTTCAACTTCAAAATGGCTCTAGTTAGGTTGCTTAATTGTTATAACCAAAGTAGCCGTCAATTAAATAAAAAAAGTGGCTAACTTTGACCGTAATTAACCTAGGCGAAAAGTTTTTCTTTGAAAATTCGTATAAAAATACCAGTTTTTCAAATTCCATTGTAGTTTTAGCCTGCAGTCAATATTAACAAAGTTATTCAAATTGTTTATAAGCCAAAAATGACTCTATTTTAGTAAAATGTTTTCTTAGTGATAAAAATGACTTTTTAATGATTTTTTAAATGCGTTGAAAACATGACTATTTTTCTTTCATCTTGTTTTCACAGAATTGCTGTATCATTACTATTTTCTCAACAATAACATTGCGAAAAAAGCTCTTTGGGATAAACAAATTGAATAAAATTTAAACTAATTGACGCATCGTTTTAAAAATTTTTGTGCATTGTATGGACTGTTTGACGCAACTTTTCATGCAATATGAAAGTCCGAAATTCATTTTCGCAAAAATTATAGCAAATTTTTTATTTTCGAAATTTTAGTTTTATTTTTCAATATCCGAAGCAACAAATAATCGGACCAAAATTCAAAAAACGCTATTTTAAACCTTGGCTCGTCTACTAAAAGAAAAATATTATAAATAAGACATTTAATTACTCTATTTTTACCTGTAGCGATTTAAACGAAAAAACTCTCATTTTTGACCCTTATTTGTAAATAACTAAATTTCTCGTATAAACTGTGACGGGCATTTTTGTATTTATAATTTATTAGGTATATAGTACCCAAAAAACCCATTTGCAACCTGGCTGCTCAAGTGTCCCGAAAATTGTATATTTTTGCCTTATTTCCCTGGTGTATTCCGTTTATTAGAAGGTTCTCGGTATTTCTTTGAGTTTGCGATATTCTCATAAATTTGGTCTTTTTGACGTTCGTTGTTAGACCTTATTATTTTCCATAATCCGCTGTTCTGGTTCTGGTCGTCAGTCTTTAAAGATCTTCAGTATTTTCGGCTAAGATGACAGTGTCATCCACATATCTATTTACCATTATTGCAGCTGTTTCTTTCTCAAAAGCTTTTTCTAAGATCTCTTCCAAGTAGGCATGAATACGAATTGGCGACAATGCGCATTCCTGTTTCACCCTACTTCTAATTTCAACACACTGCCACATTTCACTACAATGTCGTATACTATGGAGTTTATACTCATACTATGCTAGATGCTCATACTAGATAGTGGAGAGGTGATAAGGAGACTCCTTTGGCGTGTACAAGGATTGTGAAAACTGCATAGGTATAAAATTTTGAGTATAGATTACCTAGTACTATTTCCATTAAAGATTGATTTATTGGGTTTACAAACTGTTATTTTCATGTTAAATCCTTTTTTCAAACCATCTACGCGCCTGGTCTCGACGACAATGACTGTCGTTCTCATATCTTCCGTATCGGCTACATAGAGTTCATATAGAGTATAAACATCTCAGGCTGATTATCATCTGCGGCACTTCATTCTTGGTTTCGTTTGAGAAAGTTTCCGTTACCGACGTGAGATTTTTATGGTTACCGTCATCATTCATGTTTTGCAATACATAGTCCTCTATCAAGAATAGGATAAGAGTCTCTTAGAATAATAGGAAACATGGTTCAAGACAGATAGATAAGTAAAATAAAGACAAATGTTATGGATTGTTGATTTTATTCTTATAAACGTCACTGGAGATTGATGGTCAGACTCTGATAAGTAGATACTCATTTATGTCAATAGATGCATTAAGTACATTTTTTAAAATACTACTAAAAAACAAATTCTACATACATTATAATGGCAAAAGAAGTTCAAGCAGAAGCTAGACATAAGATCTATAATAAAGTTAGGGATATAATGCGCTAATAGGAAAGACATGATTGGAAGATCTGCACCTTGTAAGAAGCCAAATTGTCTTCATCTTGATCAGCGAAAAATACAGAAATGGATTGTATATACAGTGGAACCTCGATTATCCGTCTCTCCATTAACCGTCACCTCTGTTAACCGTCAGGGTACATACAGAAGTTGTATTGACTACATAAGCAAAAATTTTAATGTAAAAAAATAAAAAAAATTAATTTGATTTGTGATAAGGACACAAACGGCTATCCATTGCTGACAGATAAATAAATCGTTGAAATAGCAACAAAGGCGGACCAAACAGATTCAGAAGCTGACACAGACTTGGAATTTGACTGTAGCTATGTTGATGAACCTATTGTAACTAACAAAGATTTGCGTAAATAATCTAGAGAAGCTGCATCGCATATGCAATAATTCATCGAGTGGTTTTCTCAACAAGAAGAAGCCAATAAAGTAGATTGCATGATCTTATGCCGATTAAGAAATTCAGCCGTCGCAAAATGTGAAGCAACAGTAAAACAAACACAGATTTCAGAATATTTAAATTGATTCGATTATACGAACAAATCCCTCTTATATTGTCAAACAAACCATATAAATGAAATTTGAGAGTTGTAATATGAATTTTTAATTTTTTTAATGTTCTGTTAACCGTCTTTTCGATTATCCGTCATACCCTTGGTCCGGTGCCCTGACGGATAATCGAGGTTCTACTGTAGTTCAAGCTTCTTAGAGACAGAGAAAGATCTTCTCCATTATCTCAAATGTATTCATCTCAAACGAGAAATTAAACAGTTCATTAGTTGCCAGTACATTTCTTAAAATAAATTCTCGAGAAACGTTACTGTACTGTCTAACAGCTTTTATTACTAATTTAATAAATAAAACAATAAATTCAGCGTTTTGCGCGTGCGATCTTATAAAACAAAAGATTTACTAACCCTCCCTGGAAAATTTATAAATTCTAAAGAGAAAACAGCTAAAAAAAACAAAGAAAGAAATTCCCATTGTAAATCACTTCGAACTGTTCCAACAGAAAGAGAACGTGCTTAGTTTTGTTTTCGTTCAGTTTACACAGCAAATCTGAGAAGAGATAAAATTGACCAAATCGTATTCCTTCCAAGTGCAGATCGCTCAGCTCTCCCTACTATCATAACACCATCGTATAAGAAGTTCTTACAATTTTAGTGGGGGAGACAATTGGTCTAAATATAGTAATCATCAATAAGTGCTACCAGTTATTCGATTTTTCACATAAAAACTACTTCTCGAAATGCATGCATTATTCAACTAGAATATTTTTCATAAAAAAATGTTTGGTTATTTTCAGATGAAATGGGAGTAAAGAAACCTGGTCAATGCTTCTTTATTAAACAATAAAACAATGAAAACTTTTGATTTTAATACTTCCACAAAATTTATTAGAAATTAATGTCACTACAGCTATTTCGGCAGAGTGCTTTTCTCAAGTAATGCATTTTGTCTACGACCGTTTAATAACATGCTCATTATTCACTATTTTTCATAGATAATAGCACCCATTACTGTACCCGTGAGTAATAATTCATTACTCACGGGCTGAAGTTACTCACGGGTCATTACTCACGGGCCGAAGTTAGATTCAACTGGCGCATGCCACTTTTAATATTAATCGTATATAAACTGCAAATAAAATTACTTAAACTTGTTTATTTAATACAATAATTATTGCAATTTATATCAATAATTAACTTCGAAAAATTTTTAAAGGAACTTTAACTGTAACAATGTATATTTTTTACGTATATATCTTGTTTACTAAAAATTTTGACGTTTATCATTTATTTTAGTGACAGTGACATTAGCGCATTTTGTTTATGTTAAATTGGAATTTATAACTAATATTGTGTTTATTTTTCAAGTTATATTGTGTTAAATATGTTATATTATTATGTATAGTTATATTATTATATTACATATATAGGGTGTTTCAAAAAGGTATGTCATAAATTAAATCACGCATTCCGGGGATAAAAATAAATTGATTGAATCCAACTTACCTTAGTACAAAAGTGTACACAAAAAAGTTACAGCCCTTTGAAGTTACAAAATGAAAATCGATTTTTTTTCATATATCGAAATCTCTTAGAGATTTTTCATTGAAAATGGACATGTGGCATTCTTATGGCAGAAACATCTTAAAAAAATTAAAGTGAAATTTGTGCACCCCACAAAAATTGTATGGGGGTTTTGCTCCCTTAAACCCCCCCACCTTCAAACTTTTGTGTACGTTCCAATTAAATTATTATTGTGGCACCATTAGTTAAACACAATGTTTTTAAAACTTTTTTGCCTTTTAGTACTTTTTCGATAAGCTTATCGAGATATTTTGAATATTTGTCGAATCCATCACATATTTGTAGAATGGTTAAATACCTATGATATACCTGTTATAATCTGAAAATTTATTTATAATTTACATTTTTAGGTATATTTTGAAGAAGAAGCCACATCTCCATAAACGGTGACTTATCAAAAAAAGACTAAGAGGCAAAAAAGTTTTAAAAACACTGTGTTTACCTAATGGTACCACAATAATAGTTTAATTGAAACGTACACGAACATTTGGGGGGTTTAAAGGAACAAAACCCCGATAGAATTTTTATGTAAACATATTAAAAAAGAAGCCGGATCTCGATAAAAATTGGCTTATCGAAAAAATACTAAGAGGCAAAAAAGTTTTAGAAAAATTTGTGCTTATGCTTATTTTTTGTTTAACAAAAACAAATAAGTTGATTTTCACTCTTTTTAAAAAAAATTCGGTATTTTCTAGAAGAACTCATAACCTAATAAAATATTTTTGAATTTTTTGTTTCATATGATCCAATGAAGAGTTCTGATGTCTACTACAAAATCAATTTTTTTTGAGGTGTCGGTAAAAATTTGTCTTTTGGCTTATTTTTCAATGTTTGGTCTGGAAAATTTTTTTTGCATATTCTTTGAATTCTACTGAATATGCTTAGTTAATTTAAAATTAAAGTAATTCTACCATAGTAAAAGTGCTTGAAATGATGATTTCAAACAATGGCCCCCCTCTCCCCCGAAAACATGTTAAGGTTACAAATATTGCGGCCCTCGGTAATAGACCAACAACATTTTGGGGCCCTTACTAAAAAAAGTTTGCCCACCCCTGTAGACTCTAGAAGGTGAAGTGCGTACGTGTTTTCTATTCTTGAAAGCCCTTTTGTGTTCGGCTACGCGTTTGTCAAAGGTTCTGCCAGTTTGACCGAAATAAGTTTTTGAACAGTCACCACATGTCAGTTTGTATACTTCTTCTTCTTCTTCAAATGCCGTCTCCTAATCGGAGGTTGGATATCATCATCACTATCTTTACTCTATCCACCGCTGCTCTAAAGAGTTCTATAGAACTGCATCTAAACCAGTCCCTTAAATTCTTTAACCATGACACTCTCCTTCTTCCTATACTCCTTCCGCCTCTTATCTTTCCCTGTATTATCAGTCTTAGCATTTCATATCGCGGTCCCCTCATTACGTGTCCCAGATATTGTAACTTTCTTATTTTTATTGTGATTATTATTTCGCATTCTTTACCCATTTCTCGCAGTACTTCCGTGTTCGTTTTCCTCTGTGTCCATGCTATTCTAAGCATTCTTCTGTAACACCACATTTCAAATGACTGTAGCTTATTTATGTGTTCTTGCTTTAATGTCCAGCTTTCAAGTCCATATTGTAGTATCGAGAACACGTAGCATCTCAAAGCTCTTGCTCTCAGTTCTAAGCTAAGGTCTTTGTTGCAGAGAACTGTTTTCATTTTTACAAACGCATTTCTTGCTATTTTTATCCTGGTCCTTATTTCTGTTGTTTGATCATTTTTCTCTGAAATCCAGGTTCCTAGGTATTTGTATTTATCAACCCTTTCTATCGGTACATTTCCCAAATGTATGCTTGTTTGTATGTTTGCTTTCTTAGTTATTATCATGTATTTGGTCTTTTTTATATTCATTTTTAGTCCATATTCTTTACAGAAATTGTTTGTTTTGTTCAGTAGTAGTTGGAGTTGTTCAGCAGAGCTTGCTATAATCACGGTGTCATCTGCATATATTATGTTGTTAATAGATCTTCCGTTAATTATTATTCCTTCACTTTGAGATAGCAATGCTTCTTCAAAAATGGCTTCACTATATGCATTAAAGAGTAATGGAGACATACTACATCCCTGCCGAACTCCTCTCCTGATTTCAATTTCTGGACTGGGTTCGTTATCTATTACAATTTGTGCTCTTTGATTCCAGTAAAGGTTTGTTATTATTCGTAAGTCCCTTTTGTCTATGTTTTTTGTCTTTAGAGTTTGGACTAATTTTTCATGTCTTACTTTGTCAAAAGCCTTCTCAAAATCAACGTAACAAACATGCACATCCACATTCATGTCCATGCATCTTTGAGCTAACACATTAAAAGCAAATAACGCCTCTCTGGTTCCTAGTCCGTTTCTGAACCCAAACTGACTATCATCTATTCCTTCTTCTAGTTTTTTGTTTATACGATCATGTATTATTTTCAAGAATAATTTGAGAATGTGACTTATTAATGATATTGTTCTGTATTCACTGCAATCTTTAGCGTTTGTATTTTTAGGGATAGCACAAAAGGTTGAGAGTAACCATTGTTTTGGTATGTTTCCTGTTTTGTACACTGTGTTAAACAAGTCTACGATAATGTCTAAGGTTTCATCATTTATACATTTTAAGCTTTCTACTGGGATTTGGTCTGGACCTACTGCTTTACCATTTTTGCTGTTTTTTAATGCCGATTTAATTACTTCTTTTAATATCTTCAAAACCGTATCATCTTCTACTTCGACTTCCATCTGCTCTGTTCTATATACACCACTCTGTAATTGTTTTTTCTTCTGGCTCTTATTAATCTTAATGTAGTCGCTAGTTTTTGTTTGTTTTGAGAGCTAGTGTTATTCCTTTCTTTTTTATGTGTTTGGTTTTTTTTGTTGATATCTTGCCTGTATATGTGACAGCGCAGAAGGTACTGAGTTTTTTCTGTGATTGTGGAAAGACTAATTTCAGAGCTTTCTTATGCAGTTTTTGGTTTAAAATCTTGTTAATTATTGTTTGTTCGTTGTACCCATTGTTTACTGTTATTTGCTAAATAATGTTCAATTCTACCTCGAAGTTATTTTTTGACATGGGAATTTCTGTCAATATATTGTTATGATTTACTTTTTAATACTTTAATATCAATTAATCTTTATTTGATTACTCCAATTAATTATTTAATCAATTATCCAATTGTCGCAAATCATACAAAAAAATTAAGAAAAAATCTCAGGGTGCCTTTTTATAATACAAAAAAAATATCTACATTATTTTATGTTATACTTATCTTCTCTCGTGGTTTCAGTATCTCTTAGTTGGTTCTAATCGGGAAAAAATATTAGGAAAAGGAATTAAATAGAAATATAAAATAAGCATACAGAATTTTATTATCAAAATCAATACTCTAAAAATCGATCAAATTTAAAACCTGTGGACACAGCTGTCCGAATGAAATTTTTACCACTTAAATTTATTCTAGTTAAAAGAACAATTTATCGGTTTGTTCCCGATGACTTTGATAAAACAAGCTAAACAAACAAATTTAGGTATTCGCAAATTACCTATACTTCCTATTTACTTTTTGAAATATTGGAATCTTAATTCATATGCTTTTACTCAAAATTTTAGTTTCCGAACATAATAATATCTTTCACATAAATTGACTGACCTTTTGCTTCACTCACTCTGATGTCTTCTCTTGACCCAAAACAGCTCTCCCTCGTTGACTATGTTAGGCTACCCATCAAAGCCCTCTCCGTTCTCAAGCTTCAAATATATCAGCATACCAGCACCAATTCTCCAACAAAACACAAACTCCAAAAATTCTCTCCTCTCCTTCTCACAATAATACAGAATCAAAGAGGTATTTCGTCTCAATTTGATCTGTCTCTCGTTCCACTTTTCAGCTCTATTCTCCACTATCAAAACACCCACTGGTACTTGCTATCTAAATATCCACGAAAACGTTGACTGCTCTTCAGCGATGACCATCACATCATCAATTCCTCTTTCCAAATATATCTCAACATTCAAACAAAACTTTCCCCATTCCAAAGTGCCTAGCCAATCAGAAACATGTATCTCCCCACCTTATTTTTTTTATTTGAAAACAAACAGTCATTCTCTCAAAAATATTCCTACCCAAACTTACGACCTTCCGGAAATTATCTAAATATTCCTATCATTAAACAAACATATTTAAAATACCAAACTTTCTTTACACTAATTTCCTAAGAACTAATTACTATGGCTATTGGCTTCGTGCATAACAAAACACCGTTATAATCTCCAAATACCCTGAACAATTATTGTCTATTCATCACTTTCTCCCCTAATTTGTTCTATTTTTCAGGGAAAAAACTTACTAACGATAAATCACTTCTTAAAAACTACTTATAATAAATAGTTACAAATCAATATACAGGGTGGATCAAATTTATGTGCCCGCGTTATATTAAAAAAAAATAAAATTTTTATTCTATCTTTGATTGATAAATTGAAACACAATAATATGTAACACGCTATGGTATGCTGCTAATTAGTGTTGTCAATATGGCTAGGTTTATGAAATACGGAGAACTTATGTTTGTTTTGCAGTCTGGTAAATTTTAAATCTAGAAAATTTGTGGACTGATTCTGTTCTGTTTCTATTGTAAATTCAATATTAATATAGTGTATATTATCCACGTATCTCCACTAATATAATAACTGTTTGAATACTGGGTAAAAACTAGCAGTATGTTTTTAAGATAATAATTACATTTTACTTTTATAGGCATTGTCAAATTTAAAGTCTGTTTTGGAATTAGATAAAATATAGAGAAGAATTTTGGCACACTGTTTTTTCTACTGTAGAATGTAGAATGATGTTACGAAGCCAAACAACTGCTTGAAAGAGCAATGTGGTCATTGGTTTAGAGAGTTTAGACCGAGGCCGGAGATTAATTTTATGACAAAATTTGACAAGTTTTCCTGTGTGGAAAAGCGAACTATGCGCCCACACTATAAGAGCATATAAAGATGTTTTCAGTGTTTGTTCTGGCTAAAGCATTTTCATCGGTATCCGTAGGCGACGCTAAAACCCGTAATAGAAAGAGAAAAAAGAAAGAAAAACCTGCTTCTGCAATGATTTAGAAGGTTAATAAAAATAAGGAAAACGTCAGGAAAAACGTTATGAAAACTTGTGTGTGGGGACAGAGGGCCATTCTTCAGCACTTCGGCTGATAATAAAGAAGTTTATGAAATGTGCAGTTTTAGTTTAATGGGTTTTGTGAAGTGGTTTATTAGAACATCTCCAGGCTTTTGCGAAATTTAAGATGGTCTTTTATTAGAGCGACATAATCGGTAATTTTATGGGTGCTTTTTCATTAAAATTATCCGATTTATGTTCATATCTTGTAAGTAACCGTCTTCTTTTAGTTGGAAAGCTGCAAAGCTCAAATGTTTTTATGTCATGAAGCTTTTGACGGTATTTTTATGATTTAATAGGTTTCTTTTTCTATTAGCGACAATAATAAAGCAGTTTTATCCATTTATTACAGAGTAGTTGCCGTTTTTCTTCTTACTATGAATACTATGAAATCCTTGAAAGAATTTGGATTGGAGAACAAGGGGAATAAAAATAGATGAAGAATACCTAAACAACTTACGTTCCCCCGATGATATAGTCGTAATACTGAGGATCTAAGTAGGTATGACGAAAGAAATGGTACAGGAAGTCGTTGTGGCTACAAAAAATGTAGTTTTAAATATATGTAAACATCTCAAAAACAAAGATAATCACGAAGGACATCGCACACATCTTATGGAAAATATAATGTCACTCAAATTCAATAAAATTTATACGAATAGATTCGTTTTAAATTAACGGTCAAATCTTATCATTGCGCCAACTCTTAATTATGATTAATTACGGCGCAAATTGCAATTACAGTTTATCGAAATCACATTTTTGGAGTCAGTAAAACTGTCAGTTACAATCACTATTGCTCTGGGTGCTATTCAAAAGAGCTTAAACCCCGCTGGGCCTAAGCGGATTAGTGAAACTAATCCGCTGATTTATGGAGTACCGACAATTTGGGTATTATAAAATATTTTTTCTCTCTCTAACTTATGTACGTATCCATTTGATTTCAGATTTATTTATATTAATTTCTGCTCTTATTATTGAAAATATGGAATTGGCGCAATGATAAGATTTGACCGTTAATTTAAAATTTTATTGAATTTCAGTGACATTATATTTTCCATAAGATGTGTGCGATGTGCTTTGGTACCCAACTCAGAACATAAATATTAGTGTGAAAGAAATAGAACTTGTAGATAGATATACAAACCTGGGACATAAGATTGCAATTCGCAAGGATAACCAGACTCATGATCTGAAGAGAAGAATCAGTCTTGAGTGGGCAGCATATGGAAAACTAAGTGAATTGCCCACACGCCTAAAAAGAAATGTATTTGGTCAGTGCGTCCTTCCAGTCTTGCATATGAAGCAGAAACACTTACCCTAACTAAAGCCTCAGCTACCAAACTAGAGCACTGATTAAAGACTACCTAGGTGTAGGTTATTAATCAATTCCTAAATATACAGAATCAAATCATTTAAATAATATTTTAGTAAAATCTATACTGAGCGACTTTGTGGATTACACAGTAATTTACACAGACGGTTCTAAAAATCAAACAGAGTAGGATGTGCTATGTATGTGCAAAATACCCATCAACATAATAATTACAAATTATCTAGTATTAGTAGTATTTTTACAGCTGAGATTATAGCCATCGAAAAAGCTCTAGAGTGGATCAAAGAGAATAATATTGAAAAAGCTGTGATAATAACAGACTCCAGATCTGCAATATATGCAATTGAAAACACTGATTTTAGTTCATACAAATCAAAAATTTTATGTAATATAAAAAATAATTTGTCTAAAGTGGAAGTAGTATTTATATGGGCCAAAGGGCATGCCGGTATACTGGGTAATGAGAAAGTGGATGAGTTGGCCAAAGATGGAATAAAAAATGGCGAGATCCTAACTCAGATCTTATCGACAGATGCAATAAATGACGTCAAAGCTAGAATAAATAAAATATGGAAAAACAATGGAAAAATATTTCAAGCCTATCAAAAAATTTATATTTTTCTTTACATCAAGAACTTCCTCCGCCACCTGAATACATATTTAAGTATAACCTGCCAAATCAAGATATTTCTACTATCGTTAGATTAAAAACTCGACACGGAAAATATGAGGCACATCTGCACAAATTAGGAATAGTTAATTCATCAGTCTGTTTTTGTGATAATGTTTCGATTTAAGATTTGAACCATATTTTCTTTGAATGCAAAATTAACGAGAGATATATAAATCAAATAAAATTAACATGAAGTAAAACTCCCTAGTGTAGTTGGTATATTTAATAAAAATTATAAAAATTTTTAAAAATCCAAACGGATTACGTTCATAACGTTTTCGGACCTATCGGTCCATCATCAGTGAACTCTCTGTCCTTGCTAAATAGCCACAATGCCAAACACTGGTTAAGATGTCTGTTCAAACTACATATTAAAATTTGTGAAATTATTTGGCTTACATTGGATGCCAACGGATAACTATTAGCATCATGTAAGCCAAATTATTAAATGGCGCGCTCATTTGCGCGCCATTAAAATATCGATACCTTGACCAAAAATAAACTTACGAACATTTTCTTAAGCTCAAAGTATTCCCTTTCGAGTTCTTCTATCATTATTGTTAATTAAAATATAAATGTTTGCAGCCCAAATTTACTTGAAACCCTTATAAACAAATTAATCTACATTTTTTTAAGAAAACTATAACTTCAAACGGGTATAACTTTAAAACAAATGAATATAAGGCAACTTAACAAACTTTGTTTGGAAGTATATTAATGAAGCTTTAAAATGAGACCTTCTAAGGCTCATTTGCATCCGTAGAAGACGAGTTACGATTAATAAATCTTCGAAAAATACTTATTTTGCAATTTGCATTGTGCACTAACTTTACAATATATTGAGTTATAATTGTTGGATTTAAGTTTAGTAAACGTTTTTTCTTCGTTTTTTATTAACGAACAAATTTTATTAGAAACATTCTTTTTTATCCCTTTTAGTTTATGAGCCAGAGCCTTATAAACAATTAAATTGTTTATAACTATTTTTTGACCACTCGGATCGAAATCCACCCTCGAAATTCGTAATCAGCAGCCAAATATCCAAAAGAAGCCGTTGAGTTTGTCCATCAGAATTGAAAAGGAACGGTGACCCCTCTGGCGCCTAGACTACTAGGTGAACATTAATCATATAGATGATCTGGTAGTTATCGACTAGAAGTCTCATAGTCTCATATTAGTCTGATATAGGTACTAAGTTTTTTCCATAAAAAGCTCAGTTTCTATGCTCAATCTGCTACTAAAATTATATTAAGCCGGCTCAGCTCTAATACAAATCATATCTGTTAAGCTACGAAGTTTTTGTCCCGTCACAACTTTTTCCTAAAGTCTAAACCAAAAAAAGGCATAATGTCGAGATTGAATTTTATGAGTTTTAGTAAAAAATAAAAACATGAGCCTTCACAATCACATAAAGCGTATGAATAATTCACAAAATGCTCTTTGTCTTTGCCAAAAAAGAGCCCGCTATAAAAACAAACAGTGGTGCCTATTTACTTAGTATAAGAATACACTGAAATCACCAACCGCGTTAGAACCGTCGTCAAATCTCCGTAGAGGTGGGAGATGCGTCACAATCTGTGATTTTATCCTTGTCATCGAAGATACTGATCAGAAATCTTTGATATGTCTTATGCAAAAGTACAAAGATTGCCCTGGGGAGGTCACCTTATAAAAACTGATACTAATAGCCCTACCCATTAGAGGTCCCGTCATTTGGGATGGCACTAATTTGCATATTATTGCGCATCTACAAATAGCACATGTCTAAGAATTGTCTTCAAGTTAATGATTGGTAACTAACATTGAAATTTTATTAATACTGAATATGTATTAGGTTTTGGTTGGAAATATGATAAAACTTTATGAGACGATGAACATATCTACTCTGTTACACTAATGTGCAAGCTGAGTAATAACGCAAAGATATATATCTAGGGGCAAAAATAGTGAAAGGCGTTACAAGACTTGATAAGCAGTGAAATGAAGCTGAAGCTAATGAGTTAAACCACCTCAGATTTAGAACTCCATCGGCAGACAGCTACCAATACGTCGCGTCGCGCGTCGGCCTAAAAATGAATATGACAAAAACAAAAACAATGACAAACACAGACGAACCCAGACGTATAACCAAGTATAACTATAAATAGCAATGAGATAGAACAAGTCCAGGGATATATCTACCTACTCCAAATTCTGAAACTTGACAAAGAGAACCAAAGTGAGGAAATCACTAGAAGAGCAAACTGGACAGGATTTGGGACCGAGAAATACCTCAATACTTGAGGGGCAAAGTATTAAACCAGTGCTTACTTCGTATCATAACATATGGATGTCAGAACTGGACCATAACCAACGCAAATATAAATAAACTAGCTACAACAAAAAGGGAATGGAAAGGGCAATGTTATGTATATGAATGTCACATAAAAAGAGGAATGACTGGGTAAAATCAAAAACCAAAGTCGAGGATATCACGTTGAAATTCGCAGGCCACATTGTTAGACAAAAAGACCAACGTTGAGATGCCAGGATACAACGCTGCAGGCCTTACAAAGTAGACGACCAAGAGGAAGACCTCAGATGAAATAGGTAGATAACATTAAAAAAATAGCTGGAACAAATTGGAAGTATGTTGGAAGTATGTCCAACAATGGACAATTGAAATCTAAGAAGAATCGCGGTGTAAGAGAACAGGCAGGCCCAGAGCACGATTTCAGGACCAGGTGGAAGACGACTTGCGAGTGTTAGGAGTGCAAAATTGGAAAACCAAAGATGCTATAGGAAAGCTGATCCTATAGCAGACCAAGATCCACCAAGGTTGTAGAGCCAATGATTGTATATGATTAATGCATATTACTAATAACGTATGTCCTTAAAGTTTTCGAAAAATTTTACATTTTAAAGAATTATTCTAGAGTAGAGTATTCGTAGGAAGCATTGGATCAAGTTGCCATTGGAAACCAAAGTTAGTAAACAAACAGTTAGTAAATAAACAAACAGTTAGTAAATAAACAAAGTTAGTTTGAAAAATACGGTTAGTTAGGATGTCGTACAAATTAATATTCGTCAAAGTATTTATCGTGTAGTTGGACATGTACCAAAACGCGATATTGTAAAAGTTTTTAGTGCTCAAAATATTTCTTTGTCAACGATTTACCAGACAATTAAAGAGTGCGAAAATGATATACTTACTATGCCTTAATTTTCCCAAAAATGGAAGATTAAGAGTTTTAACTCCTGCTCGGGAACAGAGATTAATAATTCAGAGTATGGAGAACCAATCAGGAAAGTCTTTGCGAAAGGTTGGCCGAAGATATAATGGTTCACAAATGACTGTAAGTAGAACAATTTCTAGAAATAATTTAAAACGATATAAAAGAAAAAAAACTCCCAAGTACACACCAGCCCCGTTAGGAAAAATTTCTAGATGTTGCCGTGCATTGAGACGTATTCATTTTCCTTTAGGGCCTTTGGAATGAGGCCTTTAGAAGAGTTTAGGGCTGTTTTGAGTCGAATGGTATATAATAATGGCTGGGAAGCCCAAAATGAATATCATCTAAGACGAAGAATTTTGAAAAAATTTCGTGAGATCGATTTAGGAACAGTCCAAATGGTTATTGCACATGCAAGACCAAATTTATGTGCCATCGAAGATCACGGACTTCTTTTTGCTCTATAAAAATACATTATACACATTAAATATGTAGACTTAACTTCCTGTAATCAGTTAATAAAATAAACTTAATTTACAGCTAGAAAACACATTTTTATTTTTTCCGAAAACTTTAGGGACATACGTTATTGCAGCTTTACAAAATTCTGCTAAAATGTTTTGTTTTAAACCCGCCTAAAATATATAGCCGAATTATCAGCTTTATTACTTGCGTTAAAATATATAGCCTCTGTTGGTATGGACAATTATATCATTTTCACCGATTGTAGAAGTATTGTGGACAAACTCACTTCTATCCAATCGACAAAAAATCTAAACCACATTGAGATAGAAATTAAGAGTCTATATTATGATTTTACTTCCTCGGGCAGTTCAATTATTATTTGTTGGGTGAAAGGACATTCTGGAATATTAGGAAATGAAGAAGTCGACAAATTAGCTAAATCTGCAGCTTTAACCAAACAAAACATAAGCAACATACTTCTGCCAGTAACCGATATAGATAATATCAGTAAAAACCATTGCAAACAAAATTGGCAACGTGTATATAGCCAAAGTACAACGGGAATAAATTTTAGAAATTGCCAGCCACTAATTCCCAATGACAGATGGTTTAAACAAGAATCAAATAGGCTATTTATAAAGACAATAAACAGAATGAGGTCAAATCACGCACTAACCCCAGCATACAAACACAGCATAGGTATCAGTGATAACCCATATTGCGCCTGTGGTGGAATGGGAGATCTACAGCACCTCATATTGGAGTGTGGACTGTACAGACAAAATATTAAAGTAATGTATGAAAAGTTAATTGATCTAAATTGTCCTTTACCTGTCAATTTAAACGAAATTCTTTTTCCAAAAAATAAGCAGACGTTACAATGTCTTTACGAATATGTAACGTCCAGTAAATTTAAGTTTTAAATAGGCTTAGATAATAAAATTATAAAATTGTAAAAATATCACACAAAATTGAAAAATGTATTCATTAAGATAGTATAACACTCTGTAAATTTAGATAATAAGTAGGCTTAGATATTAACTTAAAATTGTTATTGTAATACCATACAAAAAACACAAATAGTCTGGCTAATTGGCTCTGTCAAAGCCATTAAAAAAAACCCGCCTTATGAACAATTATTCCTTGTATTTTGTGTTGGTTATACCATTCAATAAAATATTCTAAAGCCCGCCCTGTTAGAAATATTACAAGTTATTCCACAAAATACGCTGCACTGTATTTTGTTATCCCACTCTGTACGCTAAAGTAAATATGAGATACAAATATTTAACAATTAACATTCGATGCCCTTGGGTACGTGTGTTTGATTGGACGTTTATGATGGAATGTGGTTTTTGCGCGCTAGAAATTTGGTAGAGGAGTTTAGTTCGGAATGGATATTTGAACGGTACACAATGGTATCACGTCGAACTCACAGAAACCACACCATGCCAGCGTAAATTAGCTATTATTGCTATGTGAAGTCAATTGAATGGTCTACAATTCGTTCTGTGTCTATAGAAGAATACCCGTGAAAAATTTCACTCCATAATTTTGGATTTTTAAGGTGAAAAGCAGATACGCAGTACAAGTGAATTGTGTGATGCAGTACATACGCAGTTGTAGCCGGTATGTGGTGGAAGTTTCTGTGCCTCTTTTTGAAGTTTAGTCCAATGTTGTCCTCTATTTGAAGTTCCCGATGAGATGTCTGGTTTCGTTCCCGCTTTTGTCCTGTTTCCTTTTGTCGTCGTTATAAATTGAATGCCCGCTCCGCCCTTCTGTTGATTGACACATGGAGATGGAAGTTTTTGTTTATTGTGATGTGACAAGATGTTTTTTTTTTAAAGGTAATGTACATTTTTGTTTTTAAAAGTGATTAAATTCCAAGTAAATATTGAGAATTGCAGTTGGAAATTTTTTTAAATATTTTTTACAGAGATATTTCCAGTAAGTACCCAGTAATGAATGAGAGGATTTTTCAAACGGCGTCCAATCTTGTTCAAATAGTAGAAAGGTCCTCTAGTCAGTGTAAGTATCATTTGTTTATTTGGTTATGGTAGTTAGTTTCTTCTCTAAATCCCTCCCATTCCTTAAAACGATTCCACGACCTGTCACCGAACAACCACTGAGCTGTCGTTCGCAAAAGAAGGTTTGAGTGTCTGTTCCTTCTTCTTTAGCCCCATTTCGACCCCCCAGTATCCATGTAGTTAATTTTATCCCTGACCCCATCAGAGCAGACATTTAAAAAACGCTTCAATATACGGACATACAGTAACAGTGGATTATTTATACTTATTTCACCGTTCAGGATTTTACCTATGTTTTTATAAGCATTACTTTCTAGATTTTCTGGATAATTTTGTATAGTAACATTTTTTACACAAGCACGGAATTGCCCATCTCTAGCGCCCCAAAAAGTATCCGAATCTCAGCTTATTAGATTAACCAACGACAAGAAGGTAAACTTAAAAGAAAACACAACAACACAAGAAAAGAAAACAAAGACATAAACCAGCACAATATCGCTTGAAGAGAAACATATTTACCGTCAAGGATGACAGAAAAAGAACATATGACATTGTCCATAAAAATCTAATCCTATTAAGTTGTCCCCGAAAAAGTTGGAAGGCGCCATTCAATGGAAACAATCTTCTCAAACGCCGAGAAGAAGGGAAACACGGAGATATCAGATACAGAGTGATTTTATCGGACGATACTGGGTGCTTACTTTGATAGATTAGACGTATTTACAGCTTTTAGATTTGTGATAAGAAGAGAAAAACGTCGGGAAATCAGATAGATTGTGTCCCCGGAAATGGCACTAACTTAAATGGGGCACTCGCATAATACAAAAAGAGCTTTAATGTTGTAGATTGGTATGGACAGTATTTAATTTTAGTTTCTATTTTAATACACAAAGGCGTTTTATTTTAGTTTATCGAATTGTATCAAATCTGGATGAGTCAGATAAAAGTAAATTATTAGAAGTATTTTTTTTTACTAAGTATTCGTAAATATATAATTGAATAAAACTATTGAAAGTTGAAAAAATTGAAGTAAAACTATGCATAGATGCTTTCAGATTTTTCCTAAACCACCAAATATATTAACGAAGTTAATTTATGCTGAAGTGTAACCAATAATAATTATTGCATTCGAATGTATCGTTAGGCAGGTCGCACATGAAAGAAACATGAAACGTAAATTAAGTTTCATGGAAATAAACCACTGCTAAACAAATATATGTCCGGCCATTTATTAAACTCTCCGAAAATAAAAATGTGTCATGAGCATGAATCACACTCGTTTCATTGGTAGGCGGACTTTGAGATTTGTTTAGCAGTGTTTTCTTTTCATGAAACATGTTTTTCGTTTCATGTTTCATGTTTTTCGCTTCATGTTTCTTTGGTGTGCGGCTTGGCTTAGAATACAACAAACCGGCATACTTATGTTTCGTGGACCTTAAGAAGGCATTTGACAGGGTCAAATTAAAGGACGTTATCCATTTATTGTACGCAAGAGAGGTACCTCTAGGAATAATTAAATCGATCGAAAATATCTACCAGAACAACACAATAAAAGTAAAAGTAGATGAAGAACAAACTGACCCAATTGAAGCTGGCAATGGGATAAGACAGGGAGATTCCCTGAGTCCTCTGTTGTTCAACCTGATCATGGACGAAATAATAAAAAAAGTAAGAACAAAAAAAGGATACCAAATGGGAAAAAAACAACTTAAAATAATCTTCTATGCAGACGACGCAATACTAATCTCTTAAAGTGAAGATGATTTACAACGTATGCAGCACGAATTTAATATAACCGCTAGAAAATTTAACATGTTAATTTCCCCAAAAAAGACTAAATGCATGGTTATAACAGCAGATCTAATAAGGTGTAAATTAGAGCTGGAGGGTCAAATAATAAAACAAGTCATGGAGTTTAAATATCTAGGCATCACACTATGCAGCTACGGAAAGCTCGAAACAGAAGTGGAAGATCAGGTGAATAAAGCAAACAGAGCCGCAGGTTGCCTGAATGAAACAATATGGATAAATAAAATCATCGGAAAAGGAGTGAAAGGCAGAATTTACAAAACAGTCATCAGACCAATAATGACATACGCGGCAGAAATACGACCTGATACAGAAAGGACAAAAAGAATGCTAGAAACAGCAGAGATGAAAACATTGCGAAAAATAGATGGTAAGACGGTGTGGGATAGAGCTAGAAATGCAGATATAAGAAGGAGATGCAAGGTGGACAACATTAATAACTGGGTGAAAAGGAGAAGAGTAAAATGGAACGACCACATAAGCCGAATGACAACAAATAGAGTAGTAAGGACGGCGAGAGACGGTTCCCCAATAGGAAGACGATCAGTGGGAAGACCACGAAAAAGATGGAATGACAACTTGCTGGAGGCACATTGAAAAACAGACAGAGTAATGTCGATATAAAAAGAAGATGAAGAAGAAGAAGCATTCGAATGTACAATGGCAGATATTATATGTCATTAGTAATGTCAGATATAGTCGGTTCGCTAAACTCAGACGCAACTGGCTAGATATTTTAGTCGATAATTTTTTTGTTTTTTGCCAATTTTGCAAATATTGGCAAAATTACTAACTATTTAGTGATTATTAACTATTTAGTAATTATTTTTTGCCAATTTTACTAAAATTGGCAAAATTACCGACTAAAACATCTAGAAAGTTGCGTCTGAGTTTAGCGAACAGACTATATTATATCCTTAGAATGGTATTGGATAGAAGTGCAATAGTTTTGGAACCGCTATGGAATATAATTTATTCTCTCTTTTCGGTGCTGTTTCACTTCTTTCCAAAAAACGACCTCCCAAGACGGGCTAACCAAAAAATGACTCAAAGTTCATGGATTTCTACAGCGTATACAATTAAACTGCATTTGAAACAATCAATAGAATAAAAAACAGTGAACCCAAAAAAACATAATAAACACGCTAACAGTTAGTCTAAAGAACACCACCGCAAAGATAAGATTAAACACAACGATCATAAGAAGATTAAGGTAAACAAAACCGAGAAAAGAGGAGCCTATATATTTCCTCGATACTGTCAGTCTACATAGCTTAACTCAAAACGCAATGGAAGGAAAACTTCGTGAACAAAACCATTATCACAAGTCAGCAGGTATAGCATATGCAGATAATCTGTTCATAGCAAGGAAAAAGATGAAAATCCTCAGAAAAATTGAAAAATTTGTGCCAACACAGCCAAAAAGTTTTTGTCCAAAAAAATGAAATCAATTATTCGGCTTATTTTCGTAGTAAACCCATATACGTTTAACATATACTGAGCAGTTTGTAGAGCTACATAAATGACGACACCAGTAGATAACCAAAGCTTTTACGACTACAGAGATAGGGAAATCAATGTGTTAGAGAGAGAAGTACCTTCCCAATGAGTAAGAGTGAGATAGATGCTGACGTCACAAGTAATCTTCCATAATGGAATCTACCATAGTTATTTTCCGCTAGATGACACCAATCCGCCATTTTTATTCCATTTCAGTATTTTTAGATGGCGGCATAGCCAAAACGGCACTAAAGCATATCTCCGTTGTTATTGGTCCGATCGTGACATGTGAGGTATCATAGGAAAGGGGAGGGGCTAACGAATACGTTAACATAAAAACAAAGATGGCGGCATAGCTAAAACGGCACTAAAGCATATCTCCGTTGTTATTGGTCCGACGTGTGAGGTATTGGAAAGGGGTGTGTTGGATCGTGACGTACAAATTGTAACAACTAGCTGATGATTTTCTGTTGGAGTGAATGAAAAGGGAGTGGTAAACTCCAACAGAAGTAGTAAAAAGAAGAAGATCTACTTAATGTAGCCAAAGGACAAAAATGTGTGGCTTCTCCGTTGAAGAAGCTGGAGTAACTAAAATACAACTTTGTAGTAGTATTTGTATGGAAGGATGCCAAGACAAAGAATATCGAATTGATACAGGACTAGAGATGAGAAATCATTAATAGATAGATATAACTTGAATGGCTAGCTAAATATGTATGAGAAGGGCCACTTGACACTCAAGGAAGGATTCGGCCAATTTGCACGGCTATTTTTGGCCAGACAATAGATTAAAGGAAGTGACAATGATGGCTCGAAAAGAAGATATGAAGATAATGTTCAGAAAATAGATAGAGTAAATATAATAATATACTGAAAATAGAATGAATTTTTGGGCGCCAGAAGAAGGATAACTAGGTTAACGCTCTTCCAGGTATTCTACGCTGCTATAGAGTATGTTAAATTTGTAGTACAAGTATGTGAAAAGTTATTAAAGATTATTAAATTATAAAATATACTACTAAAAATAAAGGAGTAATAAGAAAAAAAAATCACAATAAATGTATATTTATTGAATGTAACTACTAGATCTTTTTAACAATCTCTGAGTTAGGACAAGTAACTAGTGTGTAACTCTAACATGACAGGAAAAAGTGATACTAGTGAAAGTCAATTACAAAATCATCATACAACTATGATCTAAGAATACTCTTTATAAGGTTAGAAAAACTGACTACGGGTACCTCTAATACAGGAAGTACAACTTACAACTAGGTTAGTAGAACCCTCACCAAATAATAATTGTACGTTTATAATACGTACACCTTAATTAAATACTACCTGATACTATATATAACATATAAATACCTCACTGTGAGTGGGACAGGCACAAGCCTTATTGAATAAATAAACCTACGAGTGGATACACAGATCCTTTTCCTAACTCGTGGTTTATAATAGTAATAATAACAAGTGAAACCAAAAACTAATCTGAGGGATTAGAATCCAGAAGTTCATATGAATTTAATAAATTAAAGTTAAAGTTAAATAAAGTTAATAAGTTAAAGTTAAGTAAAGTTAATAAGTTCAAGTTAAATAAAGTTAATAATTACAATTTTGACTAATATGTGAAGTTAATTTTTAAAAATTTAATTAAACATATACTAAAATAATGGAATGAGTTTAAATAATTATACAAAAGTGGAACACAGCCTAAAAATAATCAAGATAAGAGTACCGACTACTATTATCAGGGAAAATATCTGAGCTCAGAAATTTATACCTTTATAGATTGCAGAGTGTTGGGGAACGCTATCAATTAAATATTATGTTGTAAAGAAAAAAAAACCTATAAAAAATATAAAGCAGGAAAAATGTGTGTGCAATTGAACTATAAAAAAAAATGTACTAAATATCACAAAACCAGTCTGTCTTTAATAAGAGCACAGTAAATGTTCCCAAACAAACCACTCTTTCCTGATCTTGAAGTTGATGTAATGAGCACCCAAGGGTGCTAACTCTCGCTAGCAGCTGTCCTGCTGGAGGTACAGGAGAGGAAGACTGGTAGAAAGCAGCTGAAGGTACTCAAAACTGTTGGAAAGCAGCTGGAGGTACTCAAAAAAAGAAAATGTGGAAATAATCCAGGCTGGTCGCCTATTGATTGTTTCTCTCTGTGTGGTCTGGCCTTGGTGTTGTTGTAGGGTGGCTTTAAGATTTCATGGTAGGTGCTAAAAAAAAACACAGTGTGGTGTTACTACCAATCTACCAATGTCAAAAAAAAGACGCAAGAGATACGAGGAGGTGTTTTTATTCCTATGGGAATAAGAAGAAATAGGTCATTAAGTCCAAAAACTTGAATGACTAGACAGCTTGACCTTTTATCAGGTTGCTATCAGATGACCTTGGTCAAATAACACAAGTAATTTCCATTGAAATACAAAATATAATTACTGTGAAAGAATATTTTATTATAATATATACACCGGTATATAGATATATTATACAAGGATGAAATATAGTAAGACTAAGCGATGGATACTTATTTGATCATCGTTCAAAAGATAGGAGTTCTGTAGACTTGAAAGGAATATAAAAAATGGAGTTTAAATTAGCTCTATTTTCCAACTGGAAGCACAAATTAACAACGAATATTGAATTATCTCTAGATGAGTTTGATCCATGAAAATAAAACATAAAAACCATGAAAATAGACTATGTGAAACTTAGTTAGCAAATGTCAAGGACTTCCAAAATGGCTGAATAAAATACTTAATAAAATGTGTATTTACCGGGGTAGAACTCATTGGATATAGTATGCTCTAAAATTCTTCAAATCCACTGCTGCTGGATAACTTCACTATACTTTTATTGTAATATTTAATCAATTTGGAACTGAGAATTAGAGGTGAATAATTGAGTCTAATGACCCCGCACACTACGATTCAGACCGAACACTCGAGAAACAATGGCAATCCAAGGCTCACGTTCACAGCTGAATCCTTCGTACCCCTCGACTAAGCATTGGCTGTCAAAGTGGGGAAACCAATGTTGCCACGTTTTAAATGTGACGTCATCAAGCATTTAAAAATTCTGAGATGGGTTTAAGTTCTATTTGAATAAACATTGAAAGAAAATAATTCTGAAAATAATTAAATAATATTTTGGATAGTTAAATAATATCTTCCCATCAATAATCGATTCTATAAGGGGCGGAACGTCACATTCCCTTTCAACCACCAGAAAAAAAAATTTTATTTAAAAAAAATTTTTTTTTTTTTTTTTTTTTTTTTTTCAAAATATTAAACTAGAGTAGTAGTGCTTAGTGTATCATTCCCCGTTGATTCGCAAGATTACAAATAATCACCACTAATAATCAAGGGAAAGTAGGATGGTCACTGCAGCAAATAACGGAAATTGCAAAATATGACCCGAAGTCCTAGTAAAAGTGCTAAAGATGAGACATAATTTATAATGACAAATAAGTGTCGAATTGGCAGTAAATCCAAAGTTGAACTATCCATGGACATCAGATTTATAAGGAGTATATCCAAGGACGAACAACCAGGCAAAGGTGAGAGCCAATTCATACCATAACGCAAGTACATATACTAAAGTCACCAATGAAATCAATAACTATAATAAGTGAAGAATCAAACACTCAATCCTAAATTGGACTAGCAATGGACACCAGATTCGTAATAGCATATCCAGAGAAGAACAACTAGGAATATTTATAGAATAATTTTCACCAATACCAACTAATATAAATAGTGAACATACCAAAGGAATGCAAACACATTAACCAAAATAAATGTGGAATCAGACACTCAATCCAAAGTCAGACTATCAATGGACAACAGATTCACAAAAGCATATCCAATGAAGAACGACCAGGAAGATTTATGGACCAATTCACATCCATACTAAATCATATAAATAAATTAGGTCTACGTACACCCACATCCGGTAATACGAACCTATACAACCAAATAAACAAAATAAGTGAAGAATCGGACACTTAATCCAAAATCGGACTAGCAATGGACACCAGATTTATAGGAGCATATCCAAAGAAGAACGATCAGGAAGATTTATGGACCAATTCTCACTAATACTAAATAACTAACTAAATTAGCTCTAGATCTACCCTCATCCGGTAATATGAGCCTATCGAAACTAAATAGTAAAAATAAAGGATGAACTTATAAGTTCTATGACTCCATGGTAAATACAAAATATGACGGGAACGAGCTCCCAATCTTTCATAAGACTGTATATTCATGTGAACATACATAGGATTATCCAGGAGATATTCCTGAATCTAAGCAACAATTAATGCCTAAGGAAAGAAGAGGGAATCTACTAAAAAGAAAATCAATAATTTGTCCCAGTGGGTTAATCACTAACATTACGACTCTACGTCTATGGAAAGTCAAGCATCAATATACTATGAACTAAGAGACATAAAATAAGCAAACTAGACTTCCCTATTATCGTGTGAAAATGTGCCTGGAATATTTGGAACAATTGCACAAGAATGGTTAGGAAGTGTTGTACACCATTTCCCAACCAGAAATATTATCATGGATAAACATCTGCCTACTCTGACAAGAAAGACATGGATTACGAAATCGGATAGCAGTGATCAGTTGCTGAACTTCGAACCCACGTATTCACCAACTTTGAGCATTAACAGACTAGTTCATAAGAAGAAATATGAAGGACTCAAGAATTCATTTATAAATCAAAATTCCAAATTCATTCCAGAATCATCCTGTGGAGGAAGTAAGAATCCGAATTAATATAAAGTATTTAAGGTACCTGTGACAAATATCAATAAAGTAACCCAATAACAAATTAACAACCACAACTTCTTTCCAATATGGCAAATCCAATGACATGATATAAAAACAATAAAAAAAAATAATAGGTATGTAATCAAATATCCAAGATATAACACATAATCTAAGATATGGTAGTGTAACATAGTTCCATCTATATTAAGCAAGAATACTTGTATGAGCCCACACATCCAAATATCTTAATATATAATAATCAACAGCCCTTTTATTCTGAGAGGTTGAGTACAAAACTAAGAGTACAAGTGGAGGTTATTAACTTGGTAATACTACTGGCTGGATTAGTATTTGAGAATATTTGTCGATAATGACTCAAATGCAATCTATAATACAAAAAAAATAATAATAAACTCATACAAGCGGTATTACACAAGAATTCGGTACCTAATAACTAATACGTGAGAAATCATCAAGCCATGCCGAAGGATAAAAATTGCTATGGTCAGGCATTATCTGGTGATTAACAATTTAAACTAAAATACTATACCATAATAAAACTAATTAAAGGCAAACACAGGAAGATATTAGCTTAAACAACCCTGTTAAGCTAATCTTCTTCCGATGAAGTTGAAGAATCCACATCGTCCATGGTGTTGTCAGGCAGTAAATCCTTTACATGAAATTGACCAATTCGCTTATTAGTCGAATTGTCCTTTAATTCATAAATCAAAGGAGATATTACCCTTGAGACAGTACATGGGACATATTTCTGGCAAAACTTTGCAGAAATGGCATCACCCTTATTGGATTTGACAAAATTGCGCTTTAAGACTCGATCACCAACAAAGAATCGCAGATCTCGTTTCCTCAAATTATAGTGCTGCTGGTTCCTTAGGTAAGAAGTTTTTAACTTCTTCCTAATGTCTGCGAAAATATGAGGTAACGCCTGGAGATCATCTAAGCGATGAAGTTTCTCAGATATTTGAGGAAGATTTTCGGAATTGTCTGAAATTACACCAAAATAATCACCTGATAAAGCCACATTCCTACCAAAATTCAAATATGCTGGAGAGCACTGGGTAACTTCATGGACAGAAGTCCTTATGGCTTGAGCTATGGAATGAATATATTGATCCCAAGCTCTGTGATCAGGGTAAGTATAGGACCTTAGAGCTGTGACAATACTGCGATTTACTCTCTCAGTATGATTTGCTTGTGGATGGTAGGCAGCATTATAAAAGGTCTTTTGAACCTTATATTTAGCTAGAAGATCTTTAAAGGCCTTCGATACAAACTGAGGACCGTTGTCACATGACACAATTTGAGGAACACCATACACCAAAAAGACTTGTTCCTCCAAATATTTTAAAATTGCTGGAGTTGTGGCCTGGCGAAGGGGACAAACTAAAGGAAATTTAGTGAAATAATCCACAACTACCAGGCAATAGGTATTACCCTTGTAACTCCGAGGATAAGGTCCAATGAGATCCATTGAGATCATCTGCCAAGGAAAATTTATGTTCCTGAAGGAACCCATAAGTCCAGCCTGTGGTAGGTTACTTGGTTTACAAGTAGCACAAACCATGCATTTAGAAATGTACCTTTTTATAGACTTCCGCATACCAGGCCAATAATATAATTCGGCAATACGGTGATAAGTCTTATAAAAACCAAAATGACCCGCCGTAACTTCATCATGAAACATATGCAGAATATTTTCCCTATTTGGCGTAGGTACAACTATTTTCCACTCCGACATATTGGATAAGGACTCTATCGGACTTAAGATGTGTTTGTACAGAATATTATTCTCTACCTTAAAATCAGGATATTTTTGTGGGTCTTGAGTGACCCTATCAATCATATTCTGATACCACATATCAGGACTTAAAGAGGACAGATCTAGGACATTAATATCATGGACACGTGAAAGAGCATCTGCGACCACTACCCCGTTTGCCTTTCTATGGACAATCTTATATGAATAGGCAGCCAGTTTGCATATCCATCGAGAAAGCCTCTGTGAAGGGTTTTTCATACTATGAAGCCATACTAAGGAACTATGATCAGTAATTATAGTGAAATTACGACCTTCCAGATAATAACGAAAAGCTTCTAACCCATGGATGATAGCTAAGAGTTCTTTCTCCGTAGTTGAATAGTTTTTCTGGGCCTTGTTCAACTTCTTACTAGTGTACGCTATGGGGTGTTCGGAGCCATCTTTCAACTGAAATAATACGCCTCCAGAAGCTGTATTAGAGCAATCTGTCATTAGATAAAAATGCTCATCAAAATTAGGTGACATCATAACCGGAGCGCTCGTTAAAGCATCTTTAACGCGCCTAAAAGCTTCGTCAGCCTCAGGAGTCCAAGTAATGGTCTGTCCCTTTTTCCTGTTCTTCAAAAGATCAGTAAGAGGTGACAACAAAGTAGAGTAGGACGGTACAAATCGCCGATAATAGCCACACATTCCCAATATCCTACGGACTTGGGTGGTGGTCTTTGGTATAGGAAAATTTTTGATAGCAACTATTTTCTCAGGATCAGTCCTCAGCCCCTGGTTATCCACAACATAACCCAAGAACTTAAGACTAGGGCGACAAAACTGACATTTATCCAGATTGACCGTTAGATTAGCTTCCTTAAGACGTAAAAATAACTTATCTAAAATTTCCATATGAAGGGAAAAATCAGGAGTGACAACCAAAATATCGTCTAAATAATAGAAAACATAGGGCTCTAACGGTGGACCAATGACTAAATCCATCAGACGACACATTGTCTGAGGAGCAGAAACAAGACCGAAAGGCATGGTGACAAACTGGAATAATCCTTTACCACTGACAGCAAAAGCAGTATACTTCTTGCTCTCTTCACTCAGTGGGATCTGTAGGAAGGCCTTAGACAAATCAATAGAAGAGATGTATTTGGCATTCTGAAGTTTGCTCAAAATCACATCTATTCTGGGGATAGGATAAGCATCCCTGTTAGTTGTGATACTGTTTAGTTTTCGACCGTCAAAGCAGATCCTGAAGGATCCATCCTTCTTCTTCGTTAACCAGAGCGGAGAACAGTAGGACGATGTTGAAGGTTCTATGATATTTAAAGCAAGCATCGAATCTACTTCCTTTTCTAAATCTGCCTGCCAGGCTTGAGGTATGGGGTACTGATATAATCTGAAAGGAGTGGGATTTCCCACTTCGATAGTGTGAGAGATTAACGACGTACGACCTAGTTTGTCTTTTGAAGAAAGAGTAGTAAATTTAGAGATCATACTCTCTAATTGCCTTTGTTCAGAGCTTGATAAACTAGCAAAATCGTGAATAGCACTAAGGGTAGATAAATTAAATTCAGATATGGAAAAAGAAAAATCAGAACAACTTAAGGTACTATTGAAAGCATTGAAAAAGTCCATACCTAAAATTATAGAATTCTGCACGGAAGGAATAACATAAAATGTAATTTCCCTACATAAATCTGCCACTGTGATTTTAATTTGGAGTTTGCCCGTAATGGACTGAACTGTACCATCTGCAGTAGATACTTGCAAAGATGAAATGGGCATAATGGGAATACTAGAATTTTTCAATAAATTTAACGAATGTGCCCCTATCAATGAAATATTAGAGCCACTATCTAACAAAGCTAAACACGATTGTCCTAAAATTTGAATAGGAAGATATGGCCTATTATCATTTTGTTTCCTAACTAATAACGAATTAATATCTAGATCTAAAGTATTTGGTTGTCTACAACCGTTATATGGAACTAACCCAGACGTATCATCATCATTAACAAAACTAGAATCTAATATAGATAATGGAACCACATTACTATCACAATTATTATTGTTACGTTGAACACTACCAATCAAAGAAGCGTTTGTAAATGACCATCTGTGATCATTTGAATCAAGCGAATCTAACGTATTATCTATAGAAATAAATTTCTGGTTTAATTTTGTTTTGTGGTGTGTGCTGCTTTCTTGAACGACACCCCTTTCCCTTTTCGTGAAGATGGGTTTGGGTTGCTGGATGTGCTTGGTCCAGCAGTTTCGTTTGACGATGGGGTTTGATTCCCTGATTGGATGTTGGACGGAGAAACGTTCAGGGGACGGACCTCCGACGTGTCGTTTCCCGAACACTTAGAACAGTTTCTTTTAAGGGTGTTCTCTCGGCCACAACCATGGCAGAAAATACGATTTTGAGGAATCCCACAATTGTAAAATGGGTGACCAGGCTGATCACAATTCCAGCAGACAAGAGAACTAACAACCGAAACATTATGTTCATGACCCTTATTTAGCCAAGAACGTTGCCTAAAGGAAGTTGGCTGAGAAGAAGAGTTAGAAGAGGATCGAGATGTGGATGGAGGTTGAGAAGACCAGGATAACGTTTCCTCCAAACGTTTGCATTTTATAGTAAGGTCATCAATGTTCTGAATGTCCATAAGAGCTAATTGTTGATGATAAAAGGGCAATAGACATTTAAGGATGATTTTAATTTTAGCTAAATCTGACAAAGGAGTGTCTAAACGACTACACATACCTAATATAGTATTAATAAACATAGTAACAGATTCCCCAGGTTTCTGCTTATGATTCTTAATTTGATCTAATAAATCATCCTGGAATGAATACGGAAGAAAATCCGACTTCAACTTTTTAATCAGATCAGACCAACAAGAAAAATTACCCCTGTTATTCATAAACCATGTAAAAGCGGTCCCGGTGAACAACTCAGCAGAAGCAGCAAACAAATCCTCTTCCGAAACCCCTCTAGACATTCGAAGACATTCAACCCTTTCTAAAAATGACATCACATCAGTGTGCTGTTTTTCACCTGAAAATGAAATACCCCATTTGTGTACTTGAACAGGTTTGGAGTACGTAAAGCTAGGTACATTGACTGAAGCATTAGGAGTAGAGGTAGCAATGGGGTTAACTCTAGAATCAAGTTCACCCTCTAGTGTTAATATTTTAAGAGAAACAGACCTCTTGAACGGTTCCTGTTCTTCAGAAGGACAGTGTAGCAAGTGTACACGGGCAGAAATATGGCCTAGACGAGATGTTAATCGCGCATACTCTGTATCCTTTACAGTTCCCCTAAACTTTTCGATTTTTTTAGACAAGCTGTCCAATGTTTCAGTGATTCCTTTTTGTTGTTCCTCAAAAGGAAGGGATACAGCTGAAATTTGGAGAAAACTTCTATTGCCAGCTTCTTGTTTCAAAGCACCTCTCAAAAGATTGCGTTTTTTATCGACAGTTGTCGACTCCTCTGGCATTATGTCCCGAATCTTTAATTCATAATCCAATTCATCCACCAGAAGATGTTCAGCTTTAAAAGCACACATGATGAGAGCAAAGTTATTGACAAATAGTCCAAAGAACAGAAATATGAAAAATATGAAAATATGAAAGTTTGCACGCAAAATATATATAATATAAACCGAGAAAATATCAGCAACACACCAACAAAATCAAAATAGCCAGCAAAAAAAAAAATATATATATAATGCAGTATATAATCTAATAAATAAGATCAAATAAATATATAAGATCAAATAAATGGATAAATAATCCAATAAATATTGTATACTCAAGTAAACCTACTACCTAAATACTGGAAGTAAATTTTTTTTTATTTATATGTAACTTACCACCACTCTAGAAAAAATATATATCTATAACAATAATAATAATAATCAACACTTAGTTGTACCTCCAACTATACCACTATTGACTGAAGAAATAAAATTGTTATATGAATTATATTATTAATAGCAATATTAAATATAAGTTCCCAATAAAAATTCAAAATCTAACCCAGAATGTAAGCTGCACAAACATATACTATAATGAGGTCCCAAAATATAAACAAAAATCAAAACAGCGTTTAAGAATACCTGATATGTATCAGAAATTAAAAATAAAATAAATAAGTAACAATATGTGTATAGGATACCAAACGGAAATAACAAAGAGATTTCAGATAAAAGAGAAGAATTGACCTAAATGAATACTGTCTCAGACCAAAAATAAAGCCACCACGTTGGAAAGCCGATGTAACAACTAGCTGATGATTTTCTGTTGGAGTGAATGAAAAGGGAGTGGTAAACTCCAACAGAAGTAGTAAAAAGAAGAAGATCTACTTAATGTAGCCAAAGGACAAAAATGTGTGGCTTCTCCGTTGAAGAAGCTGGAGTAACTAAAATACAACTTTGTAGTAGTATTTGTATGGAAGGATGCCAAGACAAAGAATATCGAATTGATACAGGACTAGAGATGAGAAATCATTAATAGATAGATATAACTTGAATGGCTAGCTAAATATGTATGAGAAGGGCCACTTGACACTCAAGGAAGGATTCGGCCAATTTGCACGGCTATTTTTGGCCAGACAATAGATTAAAGGAAGTGACAATGATGGCTCGAAAAGAAGATATGAAGATAATGTTCAGAAAATAGATAGAGTAAATATAATAATATACTGAAAATAGAATGAATTTTTGGGCGCCAGAAGAAGGATAACTAGGTTAACGCTCTTCCAGGTATTCTACGCTGCTATAGAGTATGTTAAATTTGTAGTACAAGTATGTGAAAAGTTATTAAAGATTATTAAATTATAAAATATACTACTAAAAATAAAGGAGTAATAAGAAAAAAAAATCACAATAAATGTATATTTATTGAATGTAACTACTAGATCTTTTTAACAATCTCTGAGTTAGGACAAGTAACTAGTGTGTAACTCTAACATGACAGGAAAAAGTGATACTAGTGAAAGTCAATTACAAAATCATCATACAACTATGATCTAAGAATACTCTTTATAAGGTTAGAAAAACTGACTACGGGTACCTCTAATACAGGAAGTACAACTTACAACTAGGTTAGTAGAACCCTCACCAAATAATAATTGTACGTTTATAATACGTACACCTTAATTAAATACTACCTGATACTATATATAACATATAAATACCTCACTGTGAGTGGGACAGGCACAAGCCTTATTGAATAAATAAACCTACGAGTGGATACACAGATCCTTTTCCTAACTCGTGGTTTATAATAGTAATAATAACAAGTGAAACCAAAAACTAATCTGAGGGATTAGAATCCAGAAGTTCATATGAATTTAATAAATTAAAGTTAAAGTTAAATAAAGTTAATAAGTTAAAGTTAAGTAAAGTTAATAAGTTCAAGTTAAATAAAGTTAATAATTACAATTTTGACTAATATGTGAAGTTAATTTTTAAAAATTTAATTAAACATATACTAAAATAATGGAATGAGTTTAAATAATTATACAAAAGTGGAACACAGCCTAAAAATAATCAAGATAAGAGTACCGACTACTATTATCAGGGAAAATATCTGAGCTCAGAAATTTATACCTTTATAGATTGCAGAGTGTTGGGGAACGCTATCAATTAAATATTATGTTGTAAAGAAAAAAAAACCTATAAAAAATATAAAGCAGGAAAAATGTGTGTGCAATTGAACTATAAAAAAAAATGTACTAAATATCACAAAACCAGTCTGTCTTTAATAAGAGCACAGTAAATGTTCCCAAACAAACCACTCTTTCCTGATCTTGAAGTTGATGTAATGAGCACCCAAGGGTGCTAACTCTCGCTAGCAGCTGTCCTGCTGGAGGTACAGGAGAGGAAGACTGGTAGAAAGCAGCTGAAGGTACTCAAAACTGTTGGAAAGCAGCTGGAGGTACTCAAAAAAAGAAAATGTGGAAATAATCCAGGCTGGTCGCCTATTGATTGTTTCTCTCTGTGTGGTCTGGCCTTGGTGTTGTTGTAGGGTGGCTTTAAGATTTCATGGTAGGTGCTAAAAAAAAACACAGTGTGGTGTTACTACCAATCTACCAATGTCAAAAAAAAGACGCAAGAGATACGAGGAGGTGTTTTTATTCCTATGGGAATAAGAAGAAATAGGTCATTAAGTCCAAAAACTTGAATGACTAGACAGCTTGACCTTTTATCAGGTTGCTATCAGATGACCTTGGTCAAATAACACAAGTAATTTCCATTGAAATACAAAATATAATTACTGTGAAAGAATATTTTATTATAATATATACACCGGTATATAGATATATTATACAAGGATGAAATATAGTAAGACTAAGCGATGGATACTTATTTGATCATCGTTCAAAAGATAGGAGTTCTGTAGACTTGAAAGGAATATAAAAAATGGAGTTTAAATTAGCTCTATTTTCCAACTGGAAGCACAAATTAACAACGAATATTGAATTATCTCTAGATGAGTTTGATCCATGAAAATAAAACATAAAAACCATGAAAATAGACTATGTGAAACTTAGTTAGCAAATGTCAAGGACTTCCAAAATGGCTGAATAAAATACTTAATAAAATGTGTATTTACCGGGGTAGAACTCATTGGATATAGTATGCTCTAAAATTCTTCAAATCCACTGCTGCTGGATAACTTCACTATACTTTTATTGTAATATTTAATCAATTTGGAACTGAGAATTAGAGGTGAATAATTGAGTCTAATGACCCCGCACACTACGATTCAGACCGAACACTCGAGAAACAATGGCAATCCAAGGCTCACGTTCACAGCTGAATCCTTCGTACCCCTCGACTAAGCATTGGCTGTCAAAGTGGGGAAACCAATGTTGCCACGTTTTAAATGTGACGTCATCAAGCATTTAAAAATTCTGAGATGGGTTTAAGTTCTATTTGAATAAACATTGAAAGAAAATAATTCTGAAAATAATTAAATAATATTTTGGATAGTTAAATAATATCTTCCCATCAATAATCGATTCTATAAGGGGCGGAACGTCACAAAATGGATCGGTGGAAAGGGGCACGTTGCATATACTATATTTTATCTACGACCATAACATAATATGTTATTTAAACCAATCACGTGCAGAAATCTAAGCATTACGAGTTGTATACTATATTTTATCTACGACCGTAACATATTCGGCATTTTTATTCAAATTCGCCATTTTTATTCAAATTCACCATTTTTAACCCAATTTTCCTTGACATTACGTCGAAGAAATCTACCATAGTTTACCTATTAGCCGCTGAATGACGCCATTTTTAGTCAATTTTTATTCAAATTCGCCATTTTTATCCAATTTTCCTTGACATTACGTCGAAGAAATCTACCATAATTCAGCTATTATCCGATAGTTGGCGCTATACATCTCGTTAGCATTGGTCTGATTGGAGATTGTGGTACGTTAAAGGTGTGGGTAGTAACGAATATATTCATCGATATGAAAAAGAACTTCGACTGAGTTGACAAAGACAAAAAAAATCTAGAAGGAAGATATTTAATAGAAAAAGATTGCAAATTTTCAAAGCAAAAGTCTTTTAGAGTAATTCGATTGAGAAAATTATATATACACAAGTAAAAAGAGAGGCATAGACAATAAAAGTTGTAGGTATGTAGTACCTAATGACAAAGACAAAAAAAAATCTAGAAGGAAGATATGTAATAGAAAAAGATTGCAATTTTTCAAAGCAAAAGTCTTTTAGAGTAATTCGATTGAGAAAATTATATATACACAAGTAAAAAGAGAGGCATAGACAATAAAAGTTGTAGGTATGTAGTACCTAAACGGCTTAACGTAGAGAGGCATATATTTTATCTACGACCGTAACATAATTTATGTGTAAGCGATGGTGACATCTCATTAGCATTGGTCTGATTGGAGATTGTGGTACGTTAAAGGTGTGGGGAGTATCGAATATGTTATTTAATCCATAAACTAACCGTTACGAGCTGCATACTATATTTTATCTACGGCCATAACATTTGGTGCCACCAATTCGCCATTTTTATTCCAATTCACCATTTTTATTCCATTTCAGTATTTTTAGTTAAACTCGCTATTTTTATTCCAATTTGTCCTGATACAGATATTACGTTGAAGGAATCTACCATAATTCGTTCTAAATGTGATCTCAAAATCCCATACATAAAACAAATTGAATTCATCGATATGAAAAAGAACTTCGACTGAGTGCATTATAAATGACAAAGACAAAAAAAATCTAGAAGGAAGATATTTAATAGAAAAAGATAGCAAATTTTCAAAGCAAAAGTCTTTTAGAGTAATTCGATTGAGAAAATTATATATACACAAGTAAAAAGAGAGGTATAGACAATAAAAGTTGTAGGCATGTAGTACCTAAACGGATTAACGTAGAGAGGCATAGACGTAAGGAGAGACGTGGACAATAAAAGTTGTAGACATGCCTAAATGGCGTAACGTAGAGAGGCATAGACAATAAAAGTTGTAGGTATGTAGTGCCCAACGGTATGGGCGCACAAAAAAATTTCCTAGATCTACTGACAAACTGGGCATTTCGCAACATCTAGCAACAGCGCCTCCCATAAGAGTCTGTGTATTAGAGTTAGATAGAAAATCAATTTTTCCCCAGATGCTGGGGGAAATTAAAAAAAAATTTAAGGTCCATTCTGCTCATTTTTGTCTCGTTTTGTGGTGGAGGCCCGACTTTTACGTCACGATTGGACCAATAAAACAGAAGATATAACTAATGCCCTTTTGGCTGTATCCTGAAAATACGTAACTAATGCCCCTGATAACGTATAAGATATAATAGAAGCAGTATTTTGATATGTCCAATCCATCCCTCTCTGAGAGATATGCGAGGTATCATGTGATTTAACAAATTGAATAATATAGAAAAAATAAACATAACATCATGCCATAAAGACATTAGATACAAATGATTTAACCACCAGACACAGAAAAATCAAATAGAGCAGAATGTTAAAAAGGAGTTCTGTATCTTCGGTCCTCTTGGTGCAATAGGGACATACGAATTCTCAAATGATACGATTTAACCAATAGAGTTCAGTGACAGAAAAATAAAATACATCATGTCAAAAGGGTCTTAGATACGTATTTTCCGTCCAATCGTAACTTACAGTACCTCAACCAATAAAATACAATGGCATAAAAATCAAATACATCAGCATGTCAAAAAGGCTTTAGTATTTTCTTTTCTACTGAGAAACATCCAAATCTTTCGTAAAATATTATACACGGGCGTTCTTTCTATATGTCCAAACTAGTAAACCTCTTATTTTTAACACGCAACTCTCAATATTTACATTATTTCTTCCTAGAAAATATCAGTGTATCAAAATGGAATACAAATATATGCAAACCACCAATTGCTAAATCTATCATTATATCGCTAATACCTAAAATACATATCAGATAAATTCTTTCGCTAAGTCCAAACCACCGATATTTCTCACATTATTTTCAAACCAGATTTAGAGTTCTAGTCAAGCATAAAAATCAAATACATCAGCATGTCAAAAGGGTTTTAGTATTTTCGTTTCTATTAAGAAACATCCAAACTTTTCGTATACTATCGTGTTGTATACTTTTGTACACTATTGGTTTTTATAATTTGTTTAAATTTTTTTAATAAATGTAGCAATAACTTCGAAATTATGGCATTTAGTTGTAGGGAAAATAACATGAAAAATAATCAGTATTTCTTTAGGACTTCAAAACTCAAATAACGACTTCTTGTCCTATTAGAAATACGGAATTGGATTTCCAGAAAAACGGAAAATCTGACAACAATGTAATTGTCACTATAATATAGACCGCCTCAGAAAATTAATACCCATCAAAATCTATAAAAATCTTGCAAGCCGTTTCCGAGATAATTGAGTGTTTCCATACATAAAACTCACTCTGTATGCAAACCAGATTTAGAGTTCTAGTCAGACATAAAAATCAAATACATCAGCATGTCAAAAGGGCTTTATTATTTTCGTTTTTACTGAGAAACATCCAAATCTTTCGTACTCTATTATACACAGGCGTTCTTTCATTATGTCCAAACTAGTAAACCTCTTATTTTTACCATGCAACTCTCAATATTTACATTATCTCTCCCTAGGTGCAAAATGTCAGTATATGAAGCATAAATATATGCAAGCCACTAATTGCTAAATCTATCATTATATCGATAATACCTACAATACATATCAGATAAATTCTTTCGCTAAGTCCAAACCACCGATATTTCTCATATTATTTTCAAACCAGATTTAGAGTTCTAATCAGTTGGAGAATACAAATTTTTGTTATAAAGTACGTTTTAAATGTGATCTCAAATAAAATCCCATGCATAAAACAAATTGAATTCATCGATATGAAAAAGAACTTCGACTTAGTGCAATATAAATGACAAAGACAAAAAATATATCTAAAAGGAAGATATCTAATAGAAATAGGTCGCAAATTTTCAAAGCAAAAGTCTTTTAGTATAATTAGAGTAATCCGATTGAGAAAATTACTTATTATGGGTATACACAAGTTAATAATAAGCAAAAAATCGAACTTCTATTGATCCAATCAAAAAAATCAAATACATTTGTACTATGAGAATGATCTCCGAAAGGGAAATCGATAGGTCAAAATAAACTAATTTTAAAGTAAAAATGTGGCTTATTCACAATAAAAATAATAAATAATAAATTTTCTTGCGCTCCTTATTGTTTTACGAAAGATACAAAAAAAACACGAAAAATACACGATACGTAGGTAGAAAATAATGTCATTATTAATTATGACTTAATCATTCTTTCGAATGTTTTTAGTACGCATGACTCTAAGAATTTACCCTGGTATGATTCTGGTTTCGAAGGATCTTTGGACGGTTTTAAAATAATTCGAACTAGGTTTCGAAGGATCTTTGGACGGTTTTAAAATAATTCGAACTAAATATATTCTTACCAACCATCTGGAAACTTAAGGTGTGTGTCGATATAATTCTTTATTTGCACTAACGCCATTACTACAATCGGAAATTTTCTTAATCATTCTATAAGTACAGTATTTTAATTGCATTTTAAACAGGTTTCTAATTCACTTATGGAAAAATTAGAATTAGAATCAGAATCAGATTAGAACTTTCATATTGTGATACATTTGTATATGGAAGAAAATAATACGGTATATATAAGATACAAAATTCAAGCATTGGAAAAGCCATACAAGAGGCACACCAAATTCAAAAATCTTGACTATTTCGTCTAAACATGAATTAAAATTTCTAGTTCTATCTTCTAGCTTCTCATCCAGCTTGAAATAGGATATTAGTATTCATATTTATTATTTCAAAACATTTTAAGATATCGTGTCTTTTGTTGTAGGTATACTGTCACATTTTCAATACATATTACCCAATTTTTACTTACCCATCATCGAGTTAATTTATAAATGCAATAAGTAACTCCTTAAGATATTATGCTTTCAAAAAACGCTACCAACCAATCTCCTTCATATTGGCTAGTTTCAAATGTATTTCTACAATTACACCATTATTTGCCGAAATATTTTAAAGCAGTGTTGACAACGTCTAAAAAACTGTACATAATTTGGTACATAAATATCAAAAATGATGATCAAAATTGCTTTTATTAGATGATTATTAGCTCTCTTTATCCAGCTTAACAAAATGAGAAAAGTGCTCTGCACAAGAGATCTAAGGTTAGAGCTAAGAATAAGGTTGGCTAGGTGCTACGTTTTCTCGACTCTGTTTTACGGAATGGAAGCTTGGACCTTGAATGCTGCATCAATGAAAAAACTGGAATCATTCGAGATGTGGGTATATAGAAGAATTCTAAAAATATCATGGACAGAACACGTCACAAACAAAGAGGTTCTGAGAAAGATGAACAAAGAAATGGAAGTCTTAAATACAATTAAAACCAGAAAATTGGAATATCTCGGACATATTACACGTGGAAAGAGATACAACTTGCTCCAACTCATTATGCAGGGAAAGATTCAAGGAAAAAGAAGCATAGGGAGACGCAGAATATCGTGGCTGCGCAACCTGAGAGAATGGTACGGATGTACATCAAACGAACTTTTCAGAGCAGCTGTCTCCAAGGTCCGAATAGCTATGATGATTGCCGACCTCCGTCGCGGAGATGGCACTTGAAGAAGAAGATCCAGCTAAAATAAAATAAATAAAGAACTTACATCGTCATATCCATATACTGTTTTGAAAACCGAGGACTTGGAAGCTCCAATAAGTCATAACTCGAAGTTTGAAATAGTAAATAGTATATCAGTGAATGTTTATGCTTTGGAATTAAATCAAGTTAAGGAAAAATAATTTTACGAATTAGTGCCTGCTTGCCTAAACAAAACAAACTTGATAGACATGTAAATTTGAATCTTATTCAGGATAAATATTTTCTAAAATTAAATGATTACCTACGACTCTCATCGTAGTGACGATGGAAATATTGAAATAAAATATCATTACTTCTGGAAAAAAAGGTGTCTAGGTTGTTACACTATATAACCAAAAAAGAAAACTAATTCACCCAGATTTATTGGAAAAATTTACTGTTTCACCGTATCATTAAAATCTTACAAAAAAAGAAATATCGAATTAAATAAACAATACATAATAGAACTAAGAAGTAAATTACGAATATCAGAGTGCATGAGATACGAAATAAACATCTTACAAGCAAAACTATCGATACAACAAATACATATTATATACATTATTCACTTGAAAATTTTAAAGTAATGTTGGCTGAATGTCCAAGAAACTGAGTATATTTAGCCTCTTTTACAATATTTCTGAAAAACTTCAACGAATTTGTCTATTTAGCGAAAAAAAAATCTAATTCACGCAGTTTTATCGGAAAACTTTGCTATTTACCATTTTTATTCACTGTCTTTTTAATCTGTTGAGTAACATCTTTAATTTATTTTGATTTTTAAGAAGTTTTCTAACCTCCTCTAATTACGATTTTTTGTAGAATTTGGACTGGTTGTATTGAATTATGATAGGTATGTGTATCTGATTACGCAATAATTTCAAAGAGACATTCTTTGTAGCTTAGTATAAATTGGTCTTCTAATACTAAAATATTATAAAAAAATAATAGAGTAAAGCAATACAGGAGACTTAAAAAAGGTTTAAAATCTCATGAAATCTTGTTTATTTAGTCTAAACATGAATTAAAATTTATATTGTTCATACTTATTATTTCAAGAATTTTAAGATCGTTTCTAATTATCCATCATCCAGTTAATTTATAAATTATGAAATAGGTATCACTATGATATATTATGCAGCAATAACTATGTTTTCAAAAACTATACCAACCAATCTCTTTCATTCTGACGATGTATTTATACAATTACAACATTATTTACTTAAAAAGTTTAAAGCAATGTTGGCTGAATGCCCAAAAAACTGAGTATATTTAGCCTATTTTACAATATTTCTGAAAAACTTCAACGAATTTTTCTATTTACCGAAAAAAAAAAATCTAATTCACACAGTTTTATTGGAAAAATTTACTATTTCACCATTTTATTCACTGTCTTTTTAATCTGTTGAGTAACATCTTTAATTTATTTTGATTTTTATGAAGTTGTCTAACCTCGTGTAATTACGATTTTTTTGTAGAATTTGGATTGGTTTTATAGGATTATGATAGGTATGTGTATCTGAAAACACAATAATTCCAAAGAGACATTCGTTGTAGCTTAGTGTAAATTGGTCTTCTAATACTAAAACATTATAAAACATAATAGATTAAAGTAATACAGGAGACTTAAAAAAGTGTTAAAATCTCATGGTACAAAAAAGAAAATGTCTCGAGTGTGAATTTAAAAATGGAGTTACTACAAAAAAGAAGATGGTACATACCTTTGAATATTAAAAAATATTTGAAAAATTTTAATTTTTTTTTGTAGATTGTGTAGTTAATACTAAAAATTAGTAAGGAAATAAAAATGATTATAAATTAAAAAAATCTTCGACGTTTGTTCTTAGAGCATGTGAAACATTAATAATTACCAAAAAATTTCAGTAGGTACCTTTAAATATTAAAAGTATTTGAAAAATTTTAATTTTTGTAGATTGTGTAGTTAATACTAAAAAATTAGTATGGAAATAAAAATACATATCAATTAAAAAAAATCTTCAGCGTTTGTTCTTAGAGCGTAGTTCGAGTATGCCCGAACTTTCCCGATCCCCAATATATCTACTTCTTCTTGTAGTGCTCATCCATTTTGGATGTTGACGATTATCCTAGAAATATATACTTTGCATACTAATGTACTGAAAAGATTTGTAGTTGTTGTGCTGCACCACATATATAGATTTTTTAGCCAGAAAATCCTTCACCTTCCTGGTTTTCTTCTACTTTTCTCTGTAAAATTAGTTGCAGCAGTTCATATCTTCGCTCTTTCTTACAATGTGTCGGATGTATTCGATTTTAACTGTTTTATTGTGGGTACCAGCTCTTTTTCTTTTTTAATTCTTAATAAAATAATCTAATTAGTTATGTGATCTGAGTAAGATATATACAAAAATAAGAAAAAAATGTTTTATTTCTTTGGAATAAAATAAAAAAGCCAAGTTGGTTGACTGGTTTAAAGTATTGCAGTGCAGGGGATTTGAACCTATGATCCAACACTTACTTATTTTCAATGCAATGTAACAAAGTCTTAAATCGCTCGACCAACGTGGCTTTGGAACTTTGCTCTAAAAAACAACGATGATATTCACATGTTATGACATTCCTATTGACAATAAAAAGAAATAAAATGTTTTTCAAATAATATTTTATTCAAAATACTGTTATTTAGAGTGTGAGCTTTATGATTATAAATAAAAAAATCTTTGACGTTTGTTCTTAGAGCATGTGAAACATTAATAATTACCAAAAAATTACGGTACCTTTAAATATTAAAAGTATTTGAAAAATTTTAATTTTTGTAGATTGTGTAGTTAATACCAAAAATTAGTGTGGAAATAAAAATAAATATCAACTAAAAAAAAATTTTCAGCGTTTGTTCTTAGAGCGTAGTTCGAGTATGCCCGAACTTTCCCGATTTCCCAATATTAGCTGTGAGTTTTGGCTTAGGATACCCATATAAAAAGCATGGAAAACGAAAAGTTTCAGCGTTTGTTCTTAGAGCGTAGTTCGAGTATGCCCGAACTTTCCCGATTTCCCAATATTAGCTGTGAGTTTTGGCATAGGGTACCCATATAAAAAGCATGGAAAACGGAAAGTTTACCTTGGACAAGTGACGCTGTCACTTGTCCAAGGTAAACTTTCCGTTTTCCATGCTTTTTATATGGGTACCCTATGCCAAAACTCACAGCTAATATTGGGAAATCGGGAAAGTTCGGGCATACTCGAACTACGCTCTAAGAACAAACGCTGAAACTTTTCGTTTTCCATGCTTTTTATATGGGTATCCTAAGCCAAAACTCACAGCTAATATTGGGAAATCGGGAAAGTTCGGGCATACTCGAACTACGCTCTAAGAACAAACGCTGAAAATTTTTTTTTAGTTGATATTTATTTTTATTTCCACACTAATTTTTGGTATTAACTACACAATCTACAAAAATTAAAATTTTTCAAATACTTTTAATATTTAAAGGTACCGTAATTTTTTGGTAATTATTAATGTTTCACATGCTCTAAGAACAAACGTCAAAGATTTTTTTATTTATAATCATAAAGCTCACACTCTAAATAACAGTATTTTGAATAAAATATAATTTGAAAAACATTTTATTTCTTTTTATTGTCAATAGGAATGTCATAACATGTGAATATCATCGTTGTTTTTTAGAGCAAAGTTCCAAAGCCACGTTGGTCGAGCGATTTAAGACTTTGTTACATTGCATTGAAAATAAGTAAGTGTTGGATCATAGGTTCAAATCCCCTGCACTGCAATACTTTAAACCAGTCAACCAACTTGGCTTTTTTATTTTATTCCAAAGAAATAAAACATTTTTTTCTTATTTTTGTATATATCTTACTCAGATCACATAACTAATTAGATTATTTTATTAAGAATTAAAAAAGAAAAAGAGCTGGTACCCACAATAAAACAGTTAAAATCGAATACATCCGACACATTGTAAGAAAGAGCGAAGATATGAACTGCTGCAACTAATTTTACAGAGAAAAGTAGAAGAAAACCAGGAAGGTGAAGGATTTTCTGGCTAAAAAATCTATATATGTGGTGCAGCACAACAACTACAAATCTTTTCAGTACATTAGTATGCAAAGTATATATTTCTAGGATAATCGTCAACATCCAAAATGGATGAGCACTACAAGAAGAAGTAGATATATTGGGGATCGGGAAAGTTCGGGCATACTCGAACTACGCTCTAAGAACAAACGCTGAAGATTTTTTTTAATTGATATGTATTTTTATTTCCATACTAATTTTTTAGTATTAACTACACAATCTACAAAAATTAAAATTTTTCAAATACTTTTAATATTTAAAGGTACCTACTGAAATTTTTTGGTAATTATTAATGTTTCACATGCTCTAAGAACAAACGTCGAAGATTTTTTTAATTTATAATCATTTTTATTTCCTTACTAATTTTTAGTATTAACTACACAATCTACAAAAAAAAATTAAAATTTTTCAAATATTTTTTAATATTCAAAGGTATGTACCATCTTCTTTTTTGTAGTAACTCCATTTTTAAATTCACACTCGAGACATTTTCTTTTTTGTACCATGAGATTTTAACACTTTTTTAAGTCTCCTGTATTACTTTAATCTATTATGTTTTATAATGTTTTAGTATTAGAAGACCAATTTACACTAAGCTACAACGAATGTCTCTTTGGAATTATTGTGTTTTCAGATACACATACCTATCATAATCCTATAAAACCAATCCAAATTCTACAAAAAAATCGTAATTACACGAGGTTAGACAACTTCATAAAAATCAAAATAAATTAAAGATGTTACTCAACAGATTAAAAAGACAGTGAATAAAATGGTGAAATAGTAAATTTTTCCAATAAAACTGTGTGAATTAGATTTTTTTTTTTCGGTAAATAGAAAAATTCGTTGAAGTTTTTCAGAAATATTGTAAAATAGGCTAAATATACTCAGTTTTTTGGGCATTCAGCCAACATTGCTTTAAACTTTTTAAGTAAATAATGTTGTAATTGTATAAATACATCGTCAGAATGAAAGAGATTGGTTGGTATAGTTTTTGAAAACATAGTTATTGCTGCATAATATATCATAGTGATACCTATTTCATAATTTATAAATTAACTGGATGATGGATAATTAGAAACGATCTTAAAATTCTTGAAATAATAAGTATGAACAATATAAATTTTAATTCATGTTTAGACTAAATAAACAAGATTTCATGAGATTTTAAACCTTTTTTAAGTCTCCTGTATTGCTTTACTCTATTATTTTTTTATAATATTTTAGTATTAGAAGACCAATTTATACTAAGCTACAAAGAATGTCTCTTTGAAATTATTGCGTAATCAGATACACATACCTATCATAATTCAATACAACCAGTCCAAATTCTACAAAAAATCGTAATTAGAGGAGGTTAGAAAACTTCTTAAAAATCAAAATAAATTAAAGATGTTACTCAACAGATTAAAAAGACAGTGAATAAAAATGGTAAATAGCAAAGTTTTCCGATAAAACTGCGTGAATTAGATTTTTTTTTCGCTAAATAGACAAATTCGTTGAAGTTTTTCAGAAATATTGTAAAAGAGGCTAAATATACTCAGTTTCTTGGACATTCAGCCAACATTACTTTAAAATTTTCAAGTGAATAATGTATATAATATGTATTTGTTGTATCGATAGTTTTGCTTGTAAGATGTTTATTTCGTATCTCATGCACTCTGATATTCGTAATTTACTTCTTAGTTCTATTATGTATTGTTTATTTAATTCGATATTTCTTTTTTTGTAAGATTTTAATGATACGGTGAAACAGTAAATTTTTCCAATAAATCTGGGTGAATTAGTTTTCTTTTTTGGTTATATAGTGTAACAACCTAGACACCTTTTTTTCCAGAAGTAATGATATTTTATTTCAATATTTCCATCGTCACTACGATGAGAGTCGTAGGTAATCATTTAATTTTAGAAAATATTTATCCTGAATAAGATTCAAATTTACATGTCTATCAAGTTTGTTTTGTTTAGGCAAGCAGGCACTAATTCGTAAAATTATTTTTCCTTAACTTGATTTAATTCCAAAGCATAAACATTCACTGATATACTATTTACTATTTCAAACTTCGAGTTATGACTTATTGGAGCTTCCAAGTCCTCGGTTTTCAAAACAGTATATGGATATGACGATGTAAGTTCTTTATTTATTTTATTTTAGCTGGATCTTCTTCTTCAAGTGCCATCTCCGCGACGGAGGTCGGCAATCATCATAGCTATTCGGACCTTGGAGACAGCTGCTCTGAAAAGTTCGTTTGATGTACATCCGTACCATTCTCTCAGGTTGCGCAGCCACGATATTCTGCGTCTCCCTATGCTTCTTTTTCCTTGAATCTTTCCCTGCATAATGAGTTGGAGCAAGTTGTATCTCTTTCCACGTGTAATATGTCCGAGATATTCCAATTTTCTGGTTTTAATTGTATTTAAGACTTCCATTTCTTTGTTCATCTTTCTCAGAACCTCTTTGTTTGTGACGTGTTCTGTCCATGATATTTTTAGAATTCTTCTATATACCCACATCTCGAATGATTCCAGTTTTTTCATTGATGCAGCATTCAAGGTCCAAGCTTCCATTCCGTAAAACAGAGTCGAGAAAACGTAGCACCTAGCCAACCTTATTCTTAGCTCTAACCTTAGATCTCTTGTGCAGAGCACTTTTCTCATTTTGTTAAGCTGGATAAAGAGAGCTAATAATCATCTAATAAAAGCAATTTTGATCATCATTTTTGATATTTATGTACCAAATTATGTACAGTTTTTTAGACGTTGTCAACACTGCTTTAAAATATTTCGGCAAATAATGGTGTAATTGTAGAAATACATTTGAAACTAGCCAATATGAAGGAGATTGGTTGGTAGCGTTTTTTGAAAGCATAATATCTTAAGGAGTTACTTATTGCATTTATAAATTAACTCGATGATGGGTAAGTAAAAATTGGGTAATATGTATTGAAAATGTGACAGTATACCTACAACAAAAGACACGATATCTTAAAATGTTTTGAAATAATAAATATGAATACTAATATCCTATTTCAAGCTGGATGAGAAGCTAGAAGATAGAACTAGAAATTTTAATTCATGTTTAGACGAAATAGTCAAGATTTTTGAATTTGGTGTGCCTCTTGTATGGCTTTTCCAATGCTTGAATTTTGTATCTTATACATACCGTATTATTTTCTTCCATATACAAATGTATCACAATATGAAAGTTCTAATCTGATTCTGATTCTAATTCTAATTTTTCCATAAGTGAATTAGAAACCTGTTTAAAATGCAATTAAAATACTGTACTTATAGAATGATTAAGAAAATTTCCGATTGTAGTAATGGCGTTAGTGCAAATAAAGAATTATATCGACACACACCTTAAGTTTCCAGATGGTTGGTAAGAATATATTTAGTTCGAATTATTTTAAAACCGTCCAAAGATCCTTCGAAACCTAGTTCGAATTATTTTAAAACCGTCCAAAGATCCTTCGAAACCAGAATCATACCAGGGTAAATTCTTAGAGTCATGCGTACTAAAAACATTCGAAAGAATGATTAAGTCATAATTAATAATGACATTATTTTCTACCTACGTATCGTGTATTTTTCGTGTTTTTTTTGTATCTTTCGTAAAACAATAAGGAGCGCAAGAAAATTTATTATTTATTATTTTTATTGTGAATAAGCCACATTTTTACTTTAAAATTAGTTTATTTTGACCTATCGATTTCCCTTTCGGAGATCATTCTCATAGTACAAATGTATTTGATTTTTTTGATTGGATCAATAGAAGTTCGATTTTTTGCTTATTATTAACTTGTGTATACCCATAATAAGTAATTTTCTCAATCGGATTACTCTAATTATACTAAAAGACTTTTGCTTTGAAAATTTGCGACCTATTTCTATTAGATATCTTCCTTTTAGATATATTTTTTGTCTTTGTCATTTATATTGCACTAAGTCGAAGTTCTTTTTCATATCGATGAATTCAATTTGTTTTATGCATGGGATTTTATTTGAGATCACATTTAAAACGTACTTTATAACAAAAATTTGTATTCTCCAACTGATTAGAACTCTAAATCTGGTTTGAAAATAATATGAGAAATATCGGTGGTTTGGACTTAGCGAAAGAATTTATCTGATATGTATTGTAGGTATTATCGATATAATGATAGATTTAGCAATTAGTGGCTTGCATATATTTATGCTTCATATACTGACATTTTGCACCTAGGGAGAGATAATGTAAATATTGAGAGTTGCATGGTAAAAATAAGAGGTTTACTAGTTTGGACATAATGAAAGAACGCCTGTGTATAATAGAGTACGAAAGATTTGGATGTTTCTCAGTAAAAACGAAAATAATAAAGCCCTTTTGACATGCTGATGTATTTGATTTTTATGTCTGACTAGAACTCTAAATCTGGTTTGCATACAGAGTGAGTTTTATGTATGGAAACACTCAATTATCTCGGAAACGGCTTGCAAGATTTTTATAGATTTTGATGGGTATTAATTTTCTGAGGCGGTCTATATTATAGTGACAATTACATTGTTGTCAGATTTTCCGTTTTTCTGGAAATCCAATTCCGTATTTCTAATAGGACAAGAAGTCGTTATTTGAGTTTTGAAGTCCTAAAGAAATACTGATTATTTTTCATGTTATTTTCCCTACAACTAAATGCCATAATTTCGAAGTTATTGCTACATTTATTAAAAAAATTTAAACAAATTATAAAAACCAATAGTGTACAAAAGTATACAACACGATAGTATACGAAAAGTTTGGATGTTTCTTAATAGAAACGAAAATACTAAAACCCTTTTGACATGCTGATGTATTTGATTTTTATGCTTGACTAGAACTCTAAATCTGGTTTGAAAATAATGTGAGAAATATCGGTGGTTTGGACTTAGCGAAAGAATTTATCTGATATGTATTTTAGGTATTAGCGATATAATGATAGATTTAGCAATTGGTGGTTTGCATATATTTGTATTCCATTTTGATACACTGATATTTTCTAGGAAGAAATAATGTAAATATTGAGAGTTGCGTGTTAAAAATAAGAGGTTTACTAGTTTGGACATATAGAAAGAACGCCCGTGTATAATATTTTACGAAAGATTTGGATGTTTCTCAGTAGAAAAGAAAATACTAAAGCCTTTTTGACATGCTGATGTATTTGATTTTTATGCCATTGTATTTTATTGGTTGAGGTACTGTAAGTTACGATTGGACGGAAAATACGTATCTAAGACCCTTTTGACATGATGTATTTTATTTTTCTGTCACTGAACTCTATTGGTTAAATCGTATCATTTGAGAATTCGTATGTCCCTATTGCACCAAGAGGACCGAAGATACAGAACTCCTTTTTAACATTCTGCTCTATTTGATTTTTCTGTGTCTGGTGGTTAAATCATTTGTATCTAATGTCTTTATGGCATGATGTTATGTTTATTTTTTCTATATTATTCAATTTGTTAAATCACATGATACCTCGCATATCTCTCAGAGAGGGATGGATTGGACATATCAAAATACTGCTTCTATTATATCTTATACGTTATCAGGGGCATTAGTTACGTATTTTCAGGATACAGCCAAAAGGGCATTAGTTATATCTTCTGTTTTATTGGTCCAATCGTGACGTAAAAGTCGGGCCTCCACCACAAAACGAGACAAAAATGAGCAGAATGGACCTTAAATTTTTTTTTAATTTCCCCCAGCATCTGGGGAAAAATTGATTTTCTATCTAACTCTAATACACAGACTCTTATGGGAGGCGCTGTTGCTAGATGTTGCGAAATGCCCAGTTTGTCAGTAGATCTAGGAAATTTTTTTGTGCGCCCATACCGTTGGGCACTACATACCTACAACTTTTATTGTCTATGCCTCTCTACGTTACGCCATTTAGGCATGTCTACAACTTTTATTGTCCACGTCTCTCCTTACGTCTATGCCTCTCTACGTTAATCCGTTTAGGTACTACATGCCTACAACTTTTATTGTCTATACCTCTCTTTTTACTTGTGTATATATAATTTTCTCAATCGAATTACTCTAAAAGACTTTTGCTTTGAAAATTTGCTATCTTTTTCTATTAAATATCTTCCTTCTAGATTTTTTTTGTCTTTGTCATTTATAATGCACTCAGTCGAAGTTCTTTTTCATATCGATGAATTCAATTTGTTTTATGTATGGGATTTTGAGATCACATTTAGAACGAATTATGGTAGATTCCTTCAACGTAATATCTGTATCAGGACAAATTGGAATAAAAATAGCGAGTTTAACTAAAAATACTGAAATGGAATAAAAATGGTGAATTGGAATAAAAATGGCGAATTGGTGGCACCAAATGTTATGGCCGTAGATAAAATATAGTATGCAGCTCGTAACGGTTAGTTTATGGATTAAATAACATATTCGATACTCCCCACACCTTTAACGTACCACAATCTCCAATCAGACCAATGCTAATGAGATGTCACCATCGCTTACACATAAATTATGTTACGGTCGTAGATAAAATATATGCCTCTCTACGTTAAGCCGTTTAGGTACTACATACCTACAACTTTTATTGTCTATGCCTCTCTTTTTACTTGTGTATATATAATTTTCTCAATCGAATTACTCTAAAAGACTTTTGCTTTGAAAAATTGCAATCTTTTTCTATTACATATCTTCCTTCTAGATTTTTTTTTGTCTTTGTCATTAGGTACTACATACCTACAACTTTTATTGTCTATGCCTCTCTTTTTACTTGTGTATATATAATTTTCTCAATCGAATTACTCTAAAAGACTTTTGCTTTGAAAATTTGCAGTCTTTTTCTATTAAATATCTTCCTTCTAGATTTTTTTTGTCTTTGTCAACTCAGTCGAAGTTCTTTTTCATATCGATGAATATATTCGTTACTACCCACACCTTTAACGTACCACAATCTCCAATCAGACCAATGCTAACGAGATGTATAGCGCCAACTATCGGATAATAGCTGAATTATGGTAGATTTCTTCGACGTAATGTCAAGGAAAATTGGATAAAAATGGCGAATTTGAATAAAAATTGACTAAAAATGGCGTCATTCAGCGGCTAATAGGTAAACTATGGTAGATTTCTTCGACGTAATGTCAAGGAAAATTGGGTTAAAAATGGTGAATTTGAATAAAAATGGCGAATTTGAATAAAAATGCCGAATATGTTACGGTCGTAGATAAAATATAGTATACAACTCGTAATGCTTAGATTTCTGCACGTGATTGGTTTAAATAACATATTATGTTATGGTCGTAGATAAAATATAGTATATGCAACGTGCCCCTTTCCACCGATCCATTTGTACGTCACGATCCAACACACCCCTTTCCAATACCTCACACGTCGGACCAATAACAACGGAGATATGCTTTAGTGCCGTTTTAGCTATGCCGCCATCTTTGTTTTTATGTTAACCTATTCGTTAGCCCCTCCCCTTTCCTATGATACCTCACATGTCACGATCGGACCAATAACAACGGAGATATGCTTTAGTGCCGTTTTGGCTATGCCGCCATCTAAAAATACTGAAATGGAATAAAAATGGCGGATTGGTGTCATCTAGCGGAAAATAACTATGGTAGATTCCATTATGGAAGATTACTTGTGACGTCAGCATCTATCTCACTCTTACTCATTGGGAAGGTACTTCTCTCTCTAACACATTGATTTCCCTATCTCTGTAGTCGTAAAAGCTTTGGTTATCTACTGACACCATCTTATTTTAGTTTTTCGTAGTGTCTCGTGTCTTACATCAAGAAAGCATATCAGCGTCTTTTTGGTGGGAGAGAGGAGTTTCAATGCGCTAGAGAGAAACAGATCAGATAACCGCAAGAAATCTTGTCTTTGTATTGAAAGTCTAAGCAGTATTCAATGTATATCGATTTTAATAAGGGCCACAATCCATTTCTCTATAAGAATTTTTTACGTAGTATGTATACAAACTTTTTTTGAGCATTAAATAAATACATTTTTTTTTAAGTTTACAATAATGATTTCGTTTTATTGAAGATAAATTTTTTTTTTCTACGAGCATGCAAAAATGTCTACTTTCGCGCACGCATTTTAGTTTAGAAAGTTTTACTTTTCCGCACGCGTGTTACTTTTCCGCACGCGGTTTTTACTTTTCCGCACGCGTGTTAATTTAGATATGTTAATATGGCCTTAAAGTAATTACAATACATGCAATAAACTAATATTTAGATATTATTTACTAATTTATTTCAAATATATCTTATTGTGTTCCTGTTTTAATGAAATTAACGCGACAATTCGATGAAATAAAATTATTTTGACATAATATTCGAAAGTCAAATCGGTAGACAATAACAGTCGTTTTGAATCATCGTCATGGAAACCAAGATCGTCGTGATGCTAACTAATTATATTGAAAGTTTGGTTTTGACAACCTTGTCAAAGAATTAATTTGTGTATATATTTTCATATTAATTAAATTAACTGATTAAGATTTGGTAATTTTTTAAAGACTCTTAGAAAAAATATTGTTCCTAACTCTTGAAGAAAGTCTCTTTTCCGCACTCGACTGCTTGCCGAACTCCCGCTTCGCGTCGTTCGGCAAACTGCAGTCGCGTGCGGAAAAGAATGACTTTCTGCACTTGTTAGGAAAATAACTATTACAGCATGTAAGTAAACGTGTCAATTTTAACAGTGTTGCTGGTTTAATCGTCTGATGTGTTTTCTGTTATGATTTGATTCATTTATAAATCTACGACTAAGCATTACCTTTTGGCGCTTTATGATTCTGCAGTTTCTAGAATTCAGTATTTCATGTTTTCGATGTGTCAAGTGTCAAACTATTAGCTTTAATTGTTATATATCTGTCAATTTTCTGTTATTTATTTACTAGTCAGATCTATACCCTCCATAATAAAGCTTTCCCGACTCTGAGCAACGAGGCCTCTGTCTGTATCTTCTTAGTATTCGCCGTGTGCGCAAGTACTTGGAGGGGATACGAGAAACGATCGTGCGCGAATAGAGGAGAAATCTTGCGACTTTCTTAAATAATTCATTTTCAATTGAAATTGTCAAATTGACGTATATTTCATATCTACTGTCATTGAAGAAGAAACATTATATAATTGATGGATTCGACCGTTACTTGATGGAAGTTCATTTTATCTAACAATAAAACACTGCAGATGTTTGTTTTCTATACTTCCACAAAATTTATTACAACTATGTGACTACAGCTGTTTCGGCAGAGTGCCTTTCTCAAGTGATATAGTTTACAATGTGTTTGCCTTTTTAAGTCTTTAACTGAAGATATTGAGGAGTGGGGAGCTGTTTGTCTCGAGTTGGTCATTCAGAATTATATCTGTATTTTTCAGTTTATTAATTTCCATAGATTCTAAAAAAGATAGCTTAAGGCCTTTATTTTGGATATGCAGAATTTGAAACTCTTCATTGAAAGAATGATTATGATCTAGAAGGTGAAGTGCGTATGTAGAAGTGTCTGTTTTTCTATTGTTGAAAGCCCTTTTGTGTTCTGCTATCCGTTTGTCAAAAGTTCTGCCAGTTTGACCGATGTACGTTTTCGGACAGTCACCACAAGTTAGTTTGTACACACCACTCTGTAGTTGCTTTCTCTTTCGGCTTTTATTGTTCTTAACATATTTGCTTAAGTTGTTGTTAGTTCTGAAAGCTGGTGTTATTCCTTTCTTTTTTATGTATCTGGCTATTTTTGTTGTTATCTTGCCAGTATATGTGAGAGAGCAGAAGGTACTGGGTTCTTTCTGTGGTGGTGGATACACTAATTTCAGGGCTTTCTTATGGAGTTTTTGGTTTAAAATTTTGTTAACTGTTCGTTATAGCCGTTGTTTACTGCTATTTGTTTAATGATGTTTAGTTCTATCTCGAAGTTATTTTTTGTCATGGGAATTTCTGTCAGTCTATGTATCATGCTATGGTAGGCTGCTAATTTGTGTTGTGTAGGATGGGATGATGAATTGTGTATAGTTGTGTCAGTATGGGTAGGTTTATGATATACGGAGAACTCATGTTTGTTGTGTAGTCTGGTAATCGTTACATCTAGAAACTCTGCCGAAACAGCTGTAGTCACATAGTTGTAATAAATTTTGTGGAAGTATAGAAAACAAACGTTTTCAGTGTTTTATTGTTAGAAAAAGTATATGTTGCTCCACAATATTGATATGATATGCAATTATTATATAAAAGTAAATTTAATTAATTGTATTTAGCTTGAAGTAGTGCATTTTAATAATCAATTTTATTTACTACATACAATCGTTTACCTTTTAATAATATAACCTTAATATTACTTTTTCTTCTTGTAATTTTTTTGGGCTATGGCCTTGACAATTGTCCAGCAACCAGGACTAATATAATTGCCCAATATAATTAAACGTGCTAAAAATGTTGCTGAGCCATGAAACCAGGTGTCGCTTTTCCGAACTGGCACGGTCCCAATACGATCCGATTATTACCATCTGTTATGCCTTGGTTCACGTAAGAAAAATATCGTCCTGATCTCCTTTGTTTTGCCTTTATGACTTTTCTGCCTTCTAGTCGTTATACCACAAAATAAACTACCCTTCGCCAATTGCTCCTCCTACTCGCGCTCAAACATTCATACTTTTCCGATCGCTTTAATATTTGCTCTCGGCTCTCGGTAAATGAACACATAAACAAACCGTCGGTGTATATATGTGCGGAGCTCAAAGAACTCTTGAATTACCTCACACTTAAACTGATTATTCTTCACTGGACGTGTATATGTCTCTGTCAATAAAACCAACAGCTAAATTGTAAGTAAATCCAATACGCAAACGCTAATAAACATGTATGTATTCCTAGTTCGGATCAAGGTAAACATGCACCGCAAACTGCGAGGTATCCATTTTCTATCGAGGACAACAGAGAGAGGCGCACACATATATACATACACATTTACCTCTATTTGAGGATATTTGCCATAACTGCATTTTCCTTTTGTCAGCGAATCGCCGATGGCAACTGGGCATTACTGTTTATCCGACAGATTATGCGAACGGCCACGAGTTGATGGTTTCCTTGAACCACGTTTAATTCAGTCAGAAATTTGTATATTTCTTTACTTAATCTCCTCTTTGTTCTAAGTTGCAGCTTTTAGCTCACTTCACAACTTTAAACTTTCCTAAAACAAGGTCAAATTCTACTCGTCAGTTCCAGCAGGACAGTTGTAGAATGAAGACTACTTAATCGTAGGACGAAGCTGGTTAATTAAATAAATTACGGGCAGTGGAAAAGAGTATAAAAGGAATGGTCATCGGTAGCCACAAGAAGTGGCATCTTATTTTATGACACTATATTGAGCAGTCGACGTATTGCAACGAAGTCTTGTTAACGACTGACGGTTCTCTGGCGAACCTGAGGAATGCACCACTGTACCCAGATAAAGCTGCTTCTGGGGTGGCCTCACTAAAGTTCTTGGAAAGTGTGCACTTTGCGCTCTAGTAATAACTTAGAAGGTATGTACTTTAAACTGCCTTCTCACACTTTGTATACATAAGTGTCCGTTGAAATTAGAGCTTCACGATACGATACAATATCGATAATTTATAAATATTTGTGTCTGGTCCAGGTATTGGAGATTGCAAGTACTTTTCAATTTCTTTTTTAAAAACATCAATATTATCTATTATCTGAGGATTTTGAAATAAAATATCGAAAATGATTGACTCTGGGGGTCATCGTTCTTCTCTCTCACACTAATGGAGAGCATACGCGCTTGTGTGTCTTATAACTTTTAAGTATAATAGGCCGTTTTTGTGGCGTTTTATTTGTTTCTCGATATCGATATTCGCAATAAAGTGGAGGCAAGCGTATCGACAATACAAGAATAGTGTAATGATTTCAAATTAATAATGAGTATCGTATCGACATTAATATTGCTGTTATGTATTGTATCGGTATCGTATAGATTTTCGATACAATATCAATACAATATCGACATTTTTATCGGATATCGTGAAACTCTATGAAATTTGATATTTTAAATAAAGGCTTTTATGTAAGGGCAAATGGTTCTCAAAAGGAAAACAATTATGAGCTAACCAGTTAGTTTCACAGAGAGTATAGTTTCAATAGCACCAAAAATTAATGTTTATTTAAAAACATTCCTGAGCTGTAGTAGTTAACCGATATTAATTTTGAAAATTGCAAATGAAAGGTACTGTATTACTCTATATGTAAAAAATTCAACTTGCTGTCTGCTTTATTTTCAGTCCTGCAACATTTTGAAAAAATGAATTTTTTTTCCGAAAGCTGGATTGCAAAATTTATTTTGCAAAATCTGTTACTAAACCGAGTGTTGTTTTATTATATCACACAGTTTTTCTGGGTAAAATATGAAGGTCCTAAGTGTAGCATAAATGGTTGAAAAACGTAAAATGCGAATATGTACTTGTTTTTTTTTGTGGTTGTTTCGCAATTATTGCCATTTTGCAACAAAGGTGACAACTTTTAAAATTTTTAACTAATACTATATTGTAGGAAATTTAATTACGCAACTTTTATATCAGTGCAACTTTTCTCGGAAATGAATACTTTTAAAGTTATAATCAAAAAACCAAGAAAAAAATCGAATTTTTCCTTTATTTTTTGATATTTAAATGATGTCCGGACCTTTTTGAGTGGGAGGATAACTCAAATAATATTATATGAGTTATTTCCAAGCATTTTCTGCAAAAAAATATGAGTCACGTCTCCTTAAGCTCTTTTTTTAACGATTTCTCCTTTATATGATTCTGAAACTATTTTCAATTAAGACAGTAGTTTATAACGATTATTATTATAGTCTGGGCTGATTATCGGAGAATAGGCCATTTTTGGGAAAAGTTATTTACCAGCAATTTTATTGCTGGAATCGAATTATAAGATCCTATATATTAATAATGTAGGTATGCAAAGTCCTCAGATAGTGTGCTACTTTTTTTATAAACAAAATGGCGCCCGAAAATCGTGTTTTTTTTCAATTATTGCTCTAGAACTCCGAAGATTTTAACTTTACAACAAAAACACTCAAATAAAAATTCACCGTGATTAAATTCTGCATAGAGACGTGTTTTTCCCGATCTACTCCGACGAAAATTTTCCTCGGAAAATGCTGGTTTTCCCAACAAAATCTTTAATATTCAAATAAAGTTTTAGATAAGTAATTATTTACCAATAATTAAATAATTTTGTGACTTAAAAGCCTTCTTGGTTTAGATTATAGTTCCAGAAGCTGGTGAAAATTAAACGAATATTTTAGCAACAATTCAATTGTTAATTAATAATTTACGGTCGCAATAATAACCAAAATAATTATGATACACTGATCAAACTTTGAAATCTTATAAAGATGAGACGCCTATTTAACATTTTGTCGACAAAATAAAATTTTTTTATTTTTTTGCATAATCTTTAAATGTTAAAAAAAATAGTTATAAAAAAATTAACGTTTCTCAGAAAGTTTTTATTATATTATAATTTTAAAAAATAGCTAAAATGCGCATTTCAAATATCTTGAAAATGAATGCTTTAAAACTTTTTTGCAACCATTTGCAAAAAAGTTATGAAACAGCAAAGTAAACATACGATTACTACGGTGTTAATAATTTTTTTTAATTCTTTCAAAGCGTAGAAGTGAGTTTAAAGTACAAGCTAATTATTTATAAAACAATATCGATTATCAGCTTAATGGTTATATTTTAATTAAAGATTATAAATATATTTTTTTGTAATTTACACGCGCGAAAGTAGAATAATACAGTACCGTAGCTACCCGCCCACATACACAACTCGCGCGATTTTAAGCGCGTCAATCGCTTCGAGTGAACATTTTATCTCCGGCTCTGTATCAACCCTACTTTCGCGCTAAAAATTACAAAAAAAGTATTTTTAATCTTTGATTAAAATATAACCATTGCACTAATTTTTTACATTCTTTGTGAGTAATTAGATTGTAGCATAGACTCACTTTTAAGCTTTGAAACAATTAAAACAAATTATAAACAATGGAGATATCGTATATTTATTTTGCTGTTTCCTAACTTTTTTGCAAATGGTTGGAAAATTTTTTTAAAGCATTCATTTTCAAGACCTATGAAATACGCATTTTCAGTATTTTTTAAAATTAGAATATAATAAACAATTTCTAAGAAATGTTAATTTGTTTATAACAATTTTTTTTAAACATTTAAAGATTATGCAAAAAAATGAAAAATTTATATTTTGTCGACAAAATATTAAATAGGCATCACACCTTTATAATCTTTCTAAGTTTGATCAATGTCTCATGATTATTTTGGTTGTTATTGCGACTGTAAATTGTTAATTAACAATTGAATTGTTGCTAAAATATTCGTTTCATTTTAACCGGCTTCTGAATTTATAATTTATACCAAGAAAGCTTTTATTTCACCAAGCTATATAATTATTGATAAATAATTACTGGCCCAAAAAATTTATTTGAAAATTCGAGATTTTGTTGGGAAAACCCACGTTTTCCGAGGAAAATTTTCGTCGGAGCAAATCGGGAAAAACATGCCTCTATGTAGAATTAAATTGGGGTGAATTTTTGTTTGAGTATTTTTGGTGTAAAGTTAAAATCTTCGGAGTTATAGAGCAATAATTGAAAAAAATACGATTTGTCGGCGCCATTTTGTTTATAAAAAAAGTAGCACACCATCTGTGGACTTTGCATACCTATATTAATAATACATAGGATCTTATAATTCGATTAAAGCAATAAAATTGCTGGTAAATAACGTTTCTTTGTACTTTACTAATTAGACCAACGTATTATAACTATTTTTTTTTTGAAAATTTAAAGATTATGCAAAAAAAAGAAAAATTTATATTTTGTCGATAAAATATTAAAGAAGCATCTCATCTTTATAAGTTTGATCAATGTATCATGATTATTTTGGTTATTATTGCGATCGTAAATTGTTAATTAACAATTGAATTGTTGCTAAAATATTCGTTTAATTTTCACCAGCTTCTGGAATTACAATCTATACCAAGAAATCTTTGATGTCACTAAGTTATTTAATTATTGATTAATAATTACTTACCTAAAACTTTATTTGAAAATTATAGTTTTTGTTAGGAAAACCCGCATTTTCCGAGGAAAATTTTCGTCGGAGCATATCGTGAAAAACATATCTCTATGCAGAATTTAATTACGGTGAATTTTTATTTGGGTGTTTTTGTTCTAAAGTTAAAATCTTCGGAGTTATAGAGCAATAATTGAAAAAAATACGATTTGTCGGCGCCATTTTGTTTATAAAAAAAGTAGCACACCATCTGTGGACTTTGCATACCTATATTAATAATACATAGTATCTTATAATTCGATTAAAGCAATAAAATTGCTGGTAAATAACTTTTCCATGAATTTTGCTAATTAGCCCAGAGTATTATTATTTATATGTATAACTTATTATCCATTAAGCGTCGTTTAAACACAACGATAAGTCACAGCAACTAGTTGTGATGACAAGTTGAAACGCTGTTTAGACGCTGCGATTCAATGCGATACCACCTTCAACCCAACTCCAACTTTGATAAGTTGTGCGATGCACCGTTTACACACAATGACAAGTTGCAACAACTCGATTGACCTTGATAAGTTGTTTGATTTATCGCTGTGTTTAAACGACCCTTTATACCTGAAATATTGTTTGTTTACTCCTAAAATAATACGCCCCTGGGCATTTTTTTGCAATTAAATTTGATCTTTGTGTACAGACAATCATAATAAATATAAAACTGTTAGTTAATCCTCCTCATTACGTCAATTTAAATTCCTAAAAGGGACAGATTAACCCAACTTTATAATATCAACATCAGCTCGAAATCCAAACACTCAACCAAAGATTGTAAAATCAGCGCTTACGCTCTAATGCTAAACTATGTGTTCATTATCACTTTAAGACAATAACAATTAGGAGGAACAGTGACTCGATTATAGAGCACTTTGGGCGTGAATATTATTCGTGGTTTCCAATATTGTGTTAATAAGCATGCGCATCACGTGCTTAAATAAGTTAACGTCTTCTATTTATATTCAAGTCCTCGATTCGGCAGAGACGCGAGCGAGATACGAGGGCAATTCGAATAATTTGGACCGATAGGAGTTAATTGGCGCAGTCGAGAATGTATCCTTACTCTCAAATTGATTGATCAGCGCTAACTCGATTCAGCGTTATGAAAGGACGAGGCGAAGTCGAGCGGAATTCTCAGCAGAAACGGCGAAGCACTATCAAACGTAATGTCTCAATCGCTTTGTCTTCGTAGGTATAACTATTAATTAGACTTAGATCATAACGGATTAATACTATTGATAATAATACTTTTTATTTGTCTGACTAAAGTATTGCTTTCATTTCTGATTAATTTTAGTGGTTGTATGCCTGTTGTTTTTTTTTGTTCTGTATTGTAAAAAGGTTTTCTTCACATTTTATCTTCATTTCCTCTCTAACACATGGGGTTTTCTTTTTTGATATTTTAATATTCGTTAATTTCCTCTCTCTAAGCGTTGATTGTGCCAGCTTTTCTCTATGGTTGTTTTTGCCAGCTTTCCTCGATGTTATCTTTTTCTAATATTCCATTCTCAGCAATCTTCTCTGATATTCTTTTTCTGTATAAGTATTCCGTGAATTCCGTATTTAGTCCTTCGACTATGATTTTTGTTTGTGTTCTGCTGCTGTCTTAGGTATTTCATGGTGATTATTATTTTACATAATACTAGGCTGTGGTCACTGCCTATATCTTCTGAGTTGAGGCATCTTGGTTACATCATAATGTGTTTAGTACTTACCCTTAAACCGTATATCAAGTACTTACCCTTTCAACAAAGCAGACTGCTGTCAAGCTGACATACAAAGGAGTCGACCTGGAAAGAGAGGAGGTAACAAAATACCTGGGGGTGTACATAGATAAGAAAATGACGTGGAAACCTCAAATCGACGACATTGCAGAGAAGGCCACAAAGAGATGTCGACTGCTCAAACGTCTCACAGCAACAAAATGGGGCGCCACGCAAGACGTCTTGGTAGCAACATACAAAACCTATGTCCGGCCGATACTAGAATATGGGAGTGAAGCTACAATAACTGCGAGTACAAACACCACCTCCAAGCTTGAAGTCGCCCAGAACGCTGCCCTTCGCGTCATCACCGGTGCTCCAAAATCAACACCGATTACATCAATGGAAGCCCAGACCGGTATTGAACCAATACAATGCCGCAGAGAGCAACACGCGTTAACCTTCTGGGAAAGGCAAAGACGAATACTTCCACAAAAATGGGACGAATATAGACAAGCAGCCTCACGTCTTAAAACACAAACCACTCCGCTTACAGTAGCAAATCAAATCATGGAAAAATACCACATTGACCTGTCGAAAGCCGCCCCCTTCCCAGCGCAAACTACACTCGCCCGCTGTCTACCAAACACAGAATTGCGTCTTGAAAACCATAACGACCCGAAGCACTTATCGTCAGACATTGTCCTAAGGAAAGCCGCTCTAGAGACGATACACACCAATTACCCAGCGCATGAGTGGCTCCACATCTACTGCGATGGCTCCTCGATGCCGGACTCGGGAAGAACAGGAGCAGGATATGTCTCAACGTTCTCCAAAGGCTCCATAGCTGTGGGTGCCCCTCTCACCAACTATGATGGCGAAATTGCTGCTATACACGAAGCCGCTAAAAGTCTCGAGAATCTCCAACACCTTCAAAAAGTTGCCTTCTTCATCGACTGCCAAGCAGCAATCCTCACCCTGTCGACAAATCGATATACCGACTGTGCCCAAACAATATCCTGCCGCGTCCAACTATCGAACTTGCTGGAAAAAGGGTGGCTGATTACTTTACAATGGATCCCTAGTCATGTCGGTGTTGAAGGGAATGAAGCGGCGGATGAACTTGCAAAAGAAGGCACTACTCTTCCACAGCCCCCTAGCTTCCAATCGTACACATCAGCAAAGTCCACCATTAAAAGAGGAATCAAAGCGAAGATAAAAGACCAGCAAATACAAGCCGGTGCTGGAAAATCTTGGGCCCACCTAATAGAGTCACCAATCCCTCACAACTTGCCGAGACCCATCAGTGTAGCCGCGTTCAGAACAACTACGGGGCATGACTACCTGGACTCCCATCTACATCGCATCGGCGTCCGTGAAAATGACAACTGTCCACTATGTAATCAGCCCCAGATGGATGCTGCTCACCTCCCAGAGTGCCCAGCCCTGATAACAGACCCACCCGAGGAGGATGAAGATCGCCTACGAGAAACGGCTCGTCTATACTGGTCAGCGCGCCGCCAAATGGCTAACATGCCAAGGGTGGGCGTTGGCTAGTAAGTAAGTAAGTAAGTATAATGTGTTTAGTGGACCACGAGACATATTATGTTTCGTGGAACTTAAGAAAGCATCTGACAGGGTCAAATTAAAGGTCGCTATTCATTTGTTCTACTTAAGAAGGTACCTCTAGGAATAATTAAAACAGAAAACATCTACCAGAGCAACACAATAGAAGTAAAAGTAGAAGATTAACTAACTGATCCAATTGAAGCTGGCGATGGGATAAGACAAGGAGATTCCTTGAGTCCTTGGCACGTGGAGTGCCACTCCTCGCTCCAATATTGCCAGTTCACTCTCGGTTGAATTGGTGATCTTGTCGGTGTGATAAATCCCGTCATTTGTCAGTTAATATTTTTCTATTATATTATTAGATATCCTTCTCGATCTTCTGCTGATAAACCAATCCATTGACGAAGGTTTCGGAGCCATGAATATTTCTACATATCAATTCCTTTTTCCGTTGATGTTTCCATTGAGCATTAATTGCAGTACCCAGTATCTGCTACCTCTTATTATATGATCCAGATATTCAAGTTTTCTCGTTTTTATCATCTTCATCAAATCATTTTCTGCTTTACCCATTCTGTTTGAAAAAGACTTCACTGTTTGAAATGCGTTGAACCAATGATATTCTTAGCTACTATTCGTACTACATATATGCTTAGCTTCTAATTTGTTAGGAACTTGATTCTTAGTAGTGGTAAGTTCAGCTGAGAATTGTTCAGTATAGATCTAAGCTTCATATATGCTCCTCTTGCGCTTTCTATACGAGTTTTAATTTCTTCATCCAGATTAAGTGTCTTGTTTATCCAATATCCTAGCCATTCAAAATGGTTAACTTTTGTTATCGGTTCGTTACTGACAATTAGTTGCATAGTGCCGACGTCTTGTTTATTAATCACAAGTAACTGTGTCTTTGTTGTATTTACGCTAAGTCTATTATTGGAGCATTCTCTAGTGACTCGACCTATACGGAATTGAAGATCTTAGATACTTTCAGCCATGATAGCTCTGTCAACTGCATATCTGATGTTGATAATAGTTTCTCCTCCAATTCGAATTCCACATTGCCTTTCCAAGACTTTGTTAAATATTATTTCTGAATAGACGTTAAACTAAGTTGGGGATAACACAAAACCCTGTTTGACACCTCTTTAAATGCAAATTTCGGTAAATCAACACGGTTCAATGGAGCTGGGAATCTGGCACGCAAAACTATTTTTGCGTTATTTTCTCTTCATAATAGCGTATTCTATCTGAAGATTTTACATTAGAGTAATTTTTTTTCATACTTCATATTTCTTTAAAACCTATTTCTTTTTTATTTATAAAAAATGTCTTTGGCAGTCATACTTACGAAAAGTGACGGTGTAACTGACATTTAACATTTTCTTGTTTAGGCTCAAAAAATAAATTAAATTATGTTTATTTTTTCATTAAGTATGTGTCACTCATTCCTCGTCCTCTTATAAAAATAACATTTGATATCGTCATCTCAAAAAGTGTCATTGAAATGTCTTAATTTCGTCGAGTAAAATCATTCAATCACCTACATTTAATAGAATCAAAGCCCCGTTAACCATCCTAACTGGTGTTATAGAACAATTTAATAATGTATATATTCGAAACGTCTAAACATGGCAGCCCGTCAGAATTCGTTAGAAAAGGGCCCTATCACGATATGCTGTCGCTGCTGCCAACGGAACAGATATGAAAGCGGGAAAATGGTGAATTATTTTCTGTCACTCATCGTTTTCTATAAGGATAGCAGAGATGGACTTAGGATTTGATTAGATATAAAGATTAAATCAAGGCATATAACGATAAAAACATAGCAAAGTTTTTTTACTGTTACTTGATAAAAAATAACAAACACTGAGACATTACGAAAGCTGGAAAAAGAAAAAGAAATACTCAAAAATATGAAGGAAAGAAAAATGAGCTAGCTACCTTGGTCACATACTAAGAAATGAAAAATATGAGTTGATGTGATTGGTTATACAAGGGAAAGTGAAAGGAAAAATAATACCGGGAAGACGAAGTACGTCCTGGTTGAAAATTTTAATGCCGCGTAGTGGAAAACAGCAATAGAACCCTTCAGAACCGCTGCAGACAGAGTAAAATGAGCCATGATGATCGCCATGTCCTTAAAGGATGAGACACATGAAGACGAAGAAGAAACTTCTACCATCGAGGTTGCTACTGCGGACTGACACAGGTGAAACTGCCAACATTCTTGGAGAAATACAGATACAATAATTAGAACTTAACGCAGAAAAGTTCGCCCGTACTTACTGTACGATGTGGATGTTATATTAAGAATGAGCGTAATGAATTGAATGTATTTCAATTGGACATTAACAATAGGGTAATCAAAGTTGGCAACCAGGAGGTATTTTTTTATCCACATGATAAGAGCACTGCGCAAACAGCCATATTAATATAAAGCCTTGGAATCTCGACGAGGAGGTTGGCCAAATAATCATAATTGGAAAGAAATTGGTTAGTCCTGTTAAAGAAATTCCTGTATGACTGGAATATCAATGAATACCCAGTGACCATCAAGAAAGGGACAAAAGTAGGAACCTGTTTACTTGTGATGTCGATAATGCGTTAAACGACAACATCCGATAATTCCATCGACAAGTTTGATCAAATGGTTGCCAGTCTCTAAATCAAACATTAAACTGATCCTGGTAACGCTAAGCCAATTTGTCAAAAAGCTCGACAATTGCCACAGGAGTAGAGAAAGGAATTTGAAAGGATTGTTCAGAAAATGAAAAATGGCTGGGTGATAGAACCTCCTACCACCGTTTCTCCGGTGGTCCTGGTTAAGAAGAAAGACGGAACTACGAGATTCTGTGTGGACTACCATTTGCTGAATATTGTTGCCAAGAAAGCTAGTTATTCTTTGCCTCGGATCGACGACACATTGGCTGAAAGTAAATTGTTTTCCAAGGCGACTGTATACGTGGACGTCACCTCAACATACACAAGAAAAAGTAATCAGAAACCAAATAGATTACATAATGGTGACAAAAAGATACCGTAATGCCGTGAAATCTACTAAAACTTACCGTGTAACTGATATCGGTTTAGATCATAATCCAGTAGTATCTGTGCTAGAAGCTAGACCAAAGAAAGTGAGAAAAACCATCGTCTCAGCGTTAGACTTAAGCCAGCTTAAAAGTGAACACCTACGACAAACAGTGCGAGAAGAAATAAACACCAGCCTCAGTGTAGCAGAAAGCCAAATCCGCAGAACAGACAACACAGATGAAAAACTTAAGTACATAAACACTATAATAAGAACTACGGGAAAGAAACACATAACCAAATCTGCAAAGAAACATAAGGTGTGGATGACACCAGACATACTAGAATTAATGGATGAAAGACGTAGAACGAAGAGCATAAAACAAAGAATAAAGAAGGCCAAAGAATTATGGATTAAAGAACAATGTGTAAAAATCGAAGACTATGAAAGAAAGTATGACACATTCAATATACACAAAAAAGTAAAAGAAATTACAGGAACCCAAAGAAGACATCAAATAAGTTTGCTTAAGAACAAAGACGGAAATATTATTATAGATTTAACAGAAAAAATTAATAGATGGAGTGAATACATAAGAGAATTGTTTGAGGACAACAGAAATAACATTCTCCAGGTAAATGGTGAAACGGGACCCGAAATCCTAAAATGTGAAGTAGAAATGGCACTTAGAAATTCCAAAACTGGAACGGCAAATGGACCTGATGAGGTTGCTACTGAATTGCTAAAGCTCTTGAATGATGAATCAATAGGTATAATATTGCACTTATTTAACACAGTATATAATACTGGTATTGTACCTCAAGAGTGGCTGTTGTCTACATTCGTTACACTACCAAAGAAATCCAATGCAAAATAATGTTCAGAACATCGAACAATATCTTTAATGAGCCATCTACTAAAGATATTTCTAAAAAAATCATCCACAACAGAGTTTATCAAAAGTTGGAGTCAGATATTAGTAATACACAGGATGGGGTTTAGAAAAGGACTACGTACTCGAGAAGCTCTCTTCGGTTTGAATGTTCTTACACAAAGATCATCATCATCATCAACTAGCCTATATTTGTCCACTGCTGAACGTAGGCCTCCCGTAAAAATTTCCACCTATTTCTATCTTGAGCTTCTTGCATCCAATTTGTGGTGATGCGCTTGATATCATCCGTCCATCTAGTCGGTGGTCGTCCTCTGCTTCGATATGCCTCCTGCCTTGGTCGCCATTCCAGAATCTTTTTGGTCCATCTGTCATCCGTCAGTCTGGCAACATGTCCTGCCCAAGCCCATTTAGCCATGGCTATTCTTTCAACTGCCTCCGTGACTCCTGTTCTTCTTCTTATTTCTAGGTTTGGTACTTTATCTCTGATGGTAATACCTAACATTGATCTTTCCATAGCGCGTTGTGTAACTCTTATTTTATTTATTGTTCTTTTTGTCAGAGTTAGTGTTTCTGCACCATATGTAAGAACCGGCAAAACACACTGGTCAAAGACCTTTCTTTTTAAACAAACTGGAATATTAGACTTGAAAATGTTATTTAATCTACCGAAGGCAGCCCATGTAAGACCTATCCTTCTTTGTATTTCAGTTGTCTGGTTATCTCGGCCTAAGCGAATCTCATGTCCTAGATATTTGTAAGCTATTACTTGGTCGATGCTATGACTCCCAATCTGAATTTTATCGCTGACTACAAGGTTGGTCATAAATTTTGTCTTTGAGGTGTTAATTTTAAGACCAATTGTTTTTGACACTTTATAGAGCGTGTGCAGCATTTTTGTAGCTTTATCAACTCTATCAGATATTAAAACGATGTCATCGGCAAATCTTAGGTGGTTCAGATCCTCCCCGTTTATATTGATTCCCATATTATCCTCTCCTTCCATTTGCTTGAACATATATTCAAGAACAGCTGTAAACAATTTCGGGGAGATAGTATCACCCTGTCTAATTCCACGTTCTATTCTAAATTTCTTGGTATCTTCATGAAGTCGAACACAAGCTGTACCAGTTTCGTAGATACTTTTAATCAAGGCGATATATCGGTAGTCAATGCGGCAGTCCGCCAATGCTCGAAGCATTTTATGCTACACAATGCTACACAAAGATGCCTAGACGTTAATCAAGAAGTACATGCATGTTTTATCGATTTTGAAAAAGCATTTTACAGAGTACGCCACGATAAGCTAAGAGACATTCTTGAAAGAAAAGACATAGATAATAAAGATCTGCGAATAATTCTCAATTTATATTGATATCAGAAAGCTAACATCAAAATAGAAAATGAGACATCACAAGCAATAGAAATACGTAGAGGAGTACGACAGGGATGCATTTTGTCACCATTGCTATTTAATGTGTATAGTGAAAGCATCTGCCAAGAAGCCGTTTTGCAAGCAAACGAAGGAATCGTAATCAATGGAGAGGTTGTAAATAATATTCGATATGCGGACGACACTGTACTAGTTGCAAGAACAGTAGAAGAATTACAACGATTACTTACAAACATAAATATTGCTTGGAACAATTATGACATAAACATAAATATCAAAAAAACTAAGTATATGGTCTTCGGTAAAAACATGACACAACCAGCACATATTAGTATAAACGGCATTCAAATTGAAAAAGTATCAAGTTACAAATACTTGGGAACTTTAATAAACGAAACTGGAGAACAAAACAATGAAATAAAAAGACGTATCGAAATTGCCAGGGCCACCTTCATAAAGATGAAAAAATTCTTCTGCAACAGAGATATAAGCGTCCCTCTACGATTAAGAATGCTAAGAGGCTACGTATTTAACACGCTATTATCCGGTGTAGAGGCCTGGACTCTCAAACAGAATAACAAAAAATATTGAAAGTTTCGAGATGTGGTGCTACCGTCGAATGCTGAAGATAAGTTGGGTTGAAAGAGTCACAAACCTTGAAGTATTACGAAGTATAGGAAAAGACCCAGAAATTTTGTTAACGATAAAACGAAGAAAACTCGAATATCTGTGTCACCTGAGGAGAGGACGTAAATACGCATTACTTCAAAATATAATGCAAGGAAAAATAGAAGGAAAACGGAATCCAGGCCATAGAAGGATGTCATGGTTGCGGAATTTAAGAGAGTGGTTTAGCTGCATCACTAATGAACTTTTTAGGTCAGCTGTAAACAGGGTCAGGATAGCCTTGATGATTTCCAATATCCGATAGGAGTGGCATGAGAAGAAGAAGAAGAAATTGTTTTCTTCTACGTTGGACTTGAAGTCTGGATATTGGCAGATAAAAATGAACCCAGTGGGTAAGGAGAAGACAGCCTTGACCACAGTGCCTGGATTGTGTCAATTCAACGTTATGCCTACGTAACACTAATTTATACAGGTATAATTTTTAAGACAAAATAATCATTAATTTCGTTTCAACGATCCGTATTTTGGTACATATTCCATCTGAACTTGAAGATTTTAACCAACCCGCAGGGTTGTGAGGGTAGTTCGTCTCTGTTGATCGTTTTCTAAATACATAAAAATATGACATAGTTTGAGAGACCGCCGTATTTTAGGACCGCTTTGAATAGTTGATGATATGATTATTCATGTTACGAAGTTAATTTATGACGGGAGGTAATTTGTAAAACGGGTCGACATTCAATAGAGCCTCGTGAATTGAACGAGAAAAAGTATATTATGTTTTATTCTCTGACGTTATTTACATAGACAAGTTTTATCTGCATTTATCAGGAATTGCTATGAAGACAGAGTTGTCAGAATGTAATTAATTGTCGTAGAGATTTAATGAATAAATCTGAAGTTAGTTATTCTTGATGTGTTAAGCTGCATTTATTTCTAGGATTTATAAGAAAATATCATAGCAAGATAAAGCTTTTAACTATGACAGTGCTTTCGCAGCGAATTGTTCTTCGAAATCTGTAATTTCTTAAGACATATGTAGTCTTTTTTCTTCTTATATCCATGATCTGGCTTATCGCACGTTTTCCCATATAAATTCTATTGATGCTATGTTTAATTTGATTTTATATATTAATTTTTCCCTAACTTTATTTGGTTTTCCCTATTTGGCTGTATCCTTGAATTCAAATTGGTTTTGTGCCAATCTGCTTTATGCTCTTACATACGTCGTCCTTAAGTCCTTTCTCTCTCTTGCGCCTTATAGTAATGATAAAAACAATTACCTACATGAATTGTGTCAGGAAGTCTAGACACATCAAGATAATTTACTATTTTATTTGGAAATAACCTACAATTTAAGTTTGAAATTAAATTTACTTGAGGTTTCGATTTCCACTTCGGAAATCGTTATCAAAATACAAAATATTAATAAATTAAACAAATTTTACGGGGAAAACAACGAAAAGCCCCAGATACAAAGTTTACTACCTTTTAAACAATTAGGGGCCGGTTGTTCGAACGCTAATCAACAATGATCATTATCAAATAATTAATTACTGTCAATGTCAACTTTGTTTGGGTTGTTAAAAAGTCTGTGGAGTCTATAATCAATTAATATAACAATAATTATTAACATAATTAATAGTAAATCTCATAATTGTAATTAATTATGTTTTCAGCAACCCAAACAAAGTTGACATTGACAGTTTTGGTGACAGTAATTAAATATTTGATAATGATCATTGTTGATTAGCGTTCGAACAACCGGCCCTAGAATAATTGAAATAAAAATATAATAAACAATATTTTAAATCTAAGACTTTTCGTTAATAAACTGCTTTCTGGCTGCATACCGTATCTCCGGATTTTACAATATATAATCACAAGAGACGAAGAAAGTAGGAGAAAGCAAATAAAGGACGCTTAGGCCACGCATTTACCTTCCCTTCGTCAAGGAAAAGGACCGAAAGACAGTTTCTAAATACTCAAACTGAGTAAAAATGAAAAAGATAAAATTTTATCTTTTCTCTTTCAGCGTCCTCTATTTGCTTTCTCCTACTTTCGTCGTCTCTTGTGATTATATATTGTAAAATCCGGAGATACGGGATGCAGCCAGAAAGCAGTTTATTAACGAAAAGTCTTAGATTTAAAATATCGTTTATTATATTTTTATTTCAATTATTCTAATTGTTTAAAAGGTAGTAAACTTTGTATCTGGGGCTTTTCGTTGTTTTCCTCGTAATACGAGAGATGTCGCTAAATTGCGTCTCAGAGGTGGGTTCATTGCATTGCGATGGTTTGCCTTAAATTGGCAGAATTGTTTGTATGTATTTCCTTCAGAGTTGAGACTTCTGAGCTTCACTGATGAGGCATAAGGATGCTGAAATAGCTATATGGAGATGGTGGTCCAACTCTGAATCAAATATAAACAAAACCTGCCTTGATCTTTTTTATCTTAAACAAATTTTGTTTTTTTGCGTGGTAAAAAATTCTTCTAAATTTAATTTTTTCTGGCTCATTCATATTGCCAATTCAGACATTAAGATAAAAGTGAAACTAGGACATGTTCCTTAAAATAAGACAAATTTGGTCTAATAAATTAGACCAAAATAAATATCTAATATATCTAAATAAATATCCAATATATCTAATATATACACCATTCCACGAATATACGACCCTCTTGGATTATCGCGACAACGAATATTTTACTGTGCAAAATATGAAGGACGAAAGTAAATTGCAAATTACATTGTTGTTTATTGGAGTAATTATTAGAGCAAAATACTTTCGTACTTCTTATGTTGCACACTAAAATATTCGTTGTCGCGATAATCCAAAACAGTCGTATATTCGTGGAATACACCATATATAGATCTTTGGTTTAATAAATTAAACAAATTTTGTTTTTTTGCGTGGTAAAAAAAATCTTCTAAATTTAATTTTTTCTGACTCATTCATATTGCCAATTCAGACATTAGGATAAAAGTGAAACTAGAACATGTTCCTTAAAATAAAACAAATTTGGTGAGTCTTTTCGCCAAATCATGAAACTATAACGGCAGAAAATGGAGAGACAGAAAGCATTAATACCTCAAAGATGAGAATCATACTGCGAAAATCGCACAATTATTATAGCAGATTATATTCAATTATAGCCAACATTTATATGACCAGAAGTGGAAACAGCACTCAAAAATCTGAAAGTGCTAAGTGCCGGGTATAGACTAGTAGACATACTGGACCAGTAGAGATACTGGTTCTTGAACGAAGTTGATAAACGCCCTATATACGATCGAAATGTTTTGCTGGCGAAGAATGTGGCAAATATCTTAGACCTTAAGAAGAACCTAGTCGATACCAGACAACTACACGTTTCAAAAAGGCTCCGAAACTTTGGTTCCAAAAAATCACCGCCTACTTTGGTCATGTGGTGCTTAGATATGGTCTGGAGCAGCTGACATTGCAGAAACGGTGCTAGGAGGCAAAACCCGGGGAGGAACACCAACAAGAGATATTTCTGAGCTTCACCGATGAGGCATAAGGATGCTGAAATAGCTATATGGAGATGGTGGTCCAACTCTGAATCAAATATAAACAAAACCTGCCTTGATCTTTTTTATCTAAGAGATATTTACTTTATTGCAAGTCTATTTTATTCTCATCTATTCTCTTTTGTTTTTAAATTTCCGCATTACCTGCTTTTTATAATCTCCATTTCTCATAATATGATTGCACGTTTCTCTCCCTCTCTGTCTCTTAACTTCGACAGTTTCTTCTACGGTTTCCTTGTCAACATTTTCATTTGGTTTCATTTTTCCTCTCACTCTGATCCTCTCGGTATCCCTTGAGTTTTTTTCGGCAGAGAATTTTGATATTTTTTTGTGTTGATTTGACCTGTTCCTCATCTTGGTGGTCAATTTGGTTGGTTTTGCTCTGTGAAAAATTTTCAAGTTCTAAAAAGCTTCTTCATAGCGCAGTTCAGTATTGAAGTCTGCTAAACTTCTAACAGCGTCATGTCTTTTATCTGTCAGTGTCAGTTTCTCTAAACTTCTATAGTAAAAGCCAGAGTTAGAATGCAGTGTTTGTCTAACGGCGCGCATGGATGCCGCTCATGTCGGCACAGTGGTAGGTGCGTGTATACAACCGTAGGCAATTGTTGTGTGCGCGTATATTCCAGTGCTATGATTCTTAAAGCCGGTCCCAATGCACCGCTCGGGGCAAACCGGCATCGTGGTCGGCCGTTCTCCAGTAAGAAATACATTGTCCTATGCTACCTGCACTGGATTCTAACTATGGCTTCTACTTTAGACCTTATATAGCCTACTCCTTTTCCGTCCTGTCTTATTTCGTTTCAGGAATTGTAGAATGAGAATTTATTTTCTTATTCAGTCTTGCTCTTCCATCTTATTTTCTGCAGCGCTATACCTTTCATTCTGTATTACATTAGACTCGCCATACATTCCTCTTTTGAAAGGCAGTCCATGTTAAAAAATATCAATTTTAACCAATATCGATTTTCTGTTGCAATGTTGTTTCAATACTCATCATCATCATTTGGATCTACAACTCTATGTGAGTCTTGGCCGCGTTTACTATTTCCCTCCATTGTTGTCGGTCCTGAGAAGCTATATCCCATTGTTGTACTCCCATTTTGCGTAGATCACTGGCCCTGCGTCCTTCCATCTCTTTCTTGGGCGACCAACTGACCTTTTGCCATCGGGCCTTTCCCAGAATGTGGCGTTCAGAAGTCTTTCGTCACTCGATCTTAGCACGTGACCCGCCCATCGTATTCGGTTTGCTTTAATGTAGCGTACTATGTTTTCCTCTCCATATATTGTCTAGAGTTCATCATTGTGTCTTCTTCTCCATTCTCCTGTTGTCTCTTCTCTGCAAGGCCCATAAATAGTCCGCAGTATCTTTCTTTCAAGTACCAGTAATTTTGTCGTTTCCCACTCGTTTTGTCGAGTCCATGTTTCGCTTCCATACGTTATTGTGGGACGAATTATTGTCTTATATACTCTTATTTTTGCTGGTCTTGATGGTATTTTATTTCAATACTGATGCTTGAAAATCAACAACAATATAGTTGCATCAACTAACATGAGTAATACATAAGTTTAGTTGGAAATGAAAATAAAACAATTAAATTCCCTCAACCCGTCTAGTCACCACAGAAATATCAAAATGCGATTCGGAATCCATCTCATGACAACTGTCTGGGGCCATGCCATGCCATTATGGGGACTAAGTGTCATAAAATATTCAGTATTATCAAATATTTACATGGAAATCGGCCTGTTGGTAAATACAGAAAGGATCGTGCCGTTGGGTCCCATTCGAAGCCGTTCGAGCAAATACTAAAAATAATCTGTTGCCGAATAATAATTTTGAGATGGGTTGAAGCTGACATTTCGGCTATTTATATAAATTGTGTTGTATTAGAGGCAATTTCGGGCCAACAATCCAGTACAAACAATCAATAATATGCGTTTGGACGCTTTGAGTTAATATTACAATGATTGAGGGTTTTTGTTCCAAACCAGAATTAAGCTGAACAGTATCGAAGTCCTGATTATTGTTCTATTATTAGAAATTATAACTATACCAAAGAAAGCCAGCTCCCACAAATACCTACGACGAATTTAGGCCTATTAGCTTCATGAGACACGAAAAATATTTTTGAAGAACAATACAGAATCGCATTTACAGGAAGTATGAAATCTTCTTCTTAAGGTGCCTTCTCCATTACTGAAGGCTGGCTATAACTACAGCAAATTGCTCTCTATCTTAAGCGGTTTTTAGCATCGAATGTGTGTCCATGCCTGTCCAGTCTCTTACGTTCTTCAGCCAGGAGCATTTTCTTCTTTCTTGACTTCTTCCTTCCACTTGCCCTTCCATTATGAGTGGTAAAAAGTTATATCTTTCTCATGTCTCATACTTGTAATTATGAGAGTCCATGTTTCCACTTCGTCTATCAATATGGAATAAATGAATGTTTTTACAAATTGATATCGGTTATCCAACGATACCAAGGTAGAGTTTGTAAGGATTTGTTTCATTCTTTGAAAAGCGGACCTAGCATAACTCTATATGAAATAGATTTAAGTAATTCCTAATTTAAATGTAGGAAGGTCCTGCGAACGAAAGATGCCCTTTTAGCAACTCAAACTCTGATTCAGACATGCCTCGAGTACCAAAGTCTATCTGTGCTTCATATAGTACGAAAAGGCTTTTGATAGGGTGCATCATGGATCCAGTATTGAATGAATGCGAGACGCTGACGCTAAACGGAAAAGACCTCTGCATAATTCTAACCCTTTATACATAAATATAGGTACCACTAAAAACGTCCGTTTACAAAGAGGTGCCTGACAAGAATTTAAATTTTGGTAAAAGATTTGAAGATGTTGCTTTACAAAGTGCAGACAGTGCATCAGCTAACTTATTTGGATATCTATCCATAATTCGAAAAAATGTCTCGAATAAAATTTAGTTATTTTTACGTAAGGAATCCAAATCTTACCCAAGTCCCTTACTAGGGACTTACCCAAGTTTTTTATGTATTTTGACCCGTAGAACACGAATTTTTTGGGTAACAGTTGATCGGGATGTCGATAAGATTGTTATAAACAAAGAACTTGAGAAATTACATAACAGCGATTTTTCGCAAAACAAAACATGTTTTTGTATTCTTTGGGTGATTCTCAGCAAAAAATGGTTTTACAAGTTTTTTTGTAGGATGCATAGGTTTCGAGAAAATGCGGTTGAACTTTCAAAAAATCGAAAAAGTGCAATTTTTGAACCCGAATAACTTCTGATTAAAAAAAAAAGAATGTGTGTGTACTTTGTACGCACGTAAGAAGTTATACTTCTATTATATGATTTAAACGAAATTAATATACTTTTTATTTATATTTTGTTTAAATATTAAACTAATTTATACTTACTACTTCTCAAACATTTTTATTAGAACAGTGCCAAAAATTAAAATAATAAAAGAATAAAACACACACAAACACATTAAACAAGCCACAAATGATGTCTGAACATTAATTGTCGAAAATTTTTTTAACTAAATACGTATTTTCTGAAAATACAATTATATAATAAATATACTTGCAATCATAAAATGTATTAAAAAAAGAACAAAAAAGAAAGTTTCTATTGGAACTCGAACCAGCGCTGATAAGAGCGGTTGGTATTGGAATTCATTCACCTTCTCCGCTTAGCCACGGACACTATGTGTCATTATTTACGAAGATCGACTAACTAAACGGATTAAACTTGTGATATTTTGATATTTTGAAAATTGATCAAATTATTTTAATTTTGAATTGAAATTATTTAGAATTGAAAAAATACAACAAAACATAGAGTAAAAAAACAATATATTAGGTGAATATTGATAGAAATTTTGATGGTAATCAAATTATATAAATAAAAGTATTATATACTATGTATTTTGGCAGATCAAATAGGTAGGTTTATACCCATGATACATTAACAATTATTACGTACCTGTTGCTTTTAAAAACTATTTAAAAGTCACTACAATACTATAAACTTTTTTGTTTCTGTCCTCACAACAATAAAACTAATATATTATACATTTGTTTACCTTTACCTTTACCTCCAAACCACAGCTGCCATATCGGATAATTTTTGACATGTCATTTGAACATCCAATCAGAACAAAGTTATAATGCGCATGCGCCGGGCTGATAGGTTTTAAGATATAAAAAAATCACGCTCTATCGCCGGTAAAGAAATATAACTTCAATAAAATACCAATTCTGCTTACTACAGTTGAAAGTTCAAGTCAAATTCTATCGGTTTTGGTTATTTGCATTGCTAAAAATTAAGTTTTTATTTGTCAAACAAAGCCATAAACACATAGTGTTTCCCGTGCCCAATGAATGCGTTTTAATGTACGTAATCTACGTAGAAATTGTCTGTATGCGCGCCTACTCGTTGGATTTCAAATGAGAAATGCATTGAAAAAATCATTGAATCACTATGTGTTTATAGCTTTGTTTAACAATAAAAAAATTAATTTTTAGCAATGAAAGTAATCAAAACCGATAGAATTTGACTTTCAAATGCGGTAAGCAGAATTGCTATTTTATTTTTCAATCAAAAGTTATTCGGATTCAAAAATTGCAATTTTTCAATTTTTTGAAAGTTCAACCGCGTTTATGTCGAAAACTATGCATCCTACGAAAAAACTTGTATTAACATTTTTTGCTTAGAATGACCCAAAAAATACAAAAAAAAATATTTTGTTTTGCGAAAAATCGTTGTTATGTGATTCCTCAAGTTCTTTGTTTATAACAATCTTATCGACATCCGGATCGACTGTTACCCAAAAAATTCGTGTTCTACGGGTCAAAATACATAAAAAAAACTTGGGTAAGTCCATCTGAATTAAGGAGGCCGTTGTACCCCCACTGGCGACAGGACTAATTTAATATTTTAATAGTTATTTTATGATATAAGTGTTAAAAGTACAATTTTAAGGCACGCATGTGAAAGTTTGCAGAATGAGCGAAGCGAATTCTGCAATTTACATGAGTGCCTTAAAAATGTACTTTTTAACACGAATATCATACAATATTTTTTCTACAAACGTCTTATATATCAACAATTATAATTTATTCATTCTCAATTACAGGACAATATCTACAAAAACTTTTACTTGAACTTGACTGACATTCCATTTTTATATTTTTCTTGACATTACATCAAAACTGCCTATACTGTCAATACGTAAATCATAACAACTATAGAATAACATCTTACTTTTATTGTTGTATATTCTAACAAATTTGAATAGTTTTTTTCTACAAACGTGTTAAAAATGCAATAATACAGTTTAAATTAAATTTTACAAAACCTTTTATCTACTCTATGTCATATTATCTATAAGTTTTTAGTTTGTTTAAAGTGTGCGTGAAGATAACAATGTATTTTAAATGTGACTTACTTTTTCGCACTGTTTTTGACACACTTTCATATAACCAAATATCCTTAACTTTCGCATTGTCATGGTGATGACATAATGAGCAATAAATTACGACAAAAGTTTTGACAGTTTTGTGGTTTGAAAGAAGTTAGAATTTTTAAATGTCAAAGTTCTAAAAATTGTAGCATAGAAATTAATTCCAGTGACGAAGAGTTACAGTTTTTTTTTTATTTGTTTATGGTAGAGTAGATAAAATAGTGTATGAAACTGTGAGTGGAGTACTTTTTGCGAACTTAAGCCATGTATAGTACTCGCTTCGCTGTCGCTCGTGCTCTACATATCGCGTGCGTTCGCAAAAAGCATACTTCACGAACTGTTTCATAAATAACTATTAAACCACTTTTTTCAAATTGTGCAAGTTGTACTATTAATATTAATGTTAATAAATGAACTATAAATATTTTGCAGTGCCTTAAAAAATTTAAAGCACTAGTGCTTTAAAGTAGCATTTTTAACGCTTACATGGAGTGCTAAAAATTGCATTTTCAACGCGGTTGTAGAAAAAGTAATTTAAATTTCGATTTGATGTTAATTTCGAAAATATTCGCTTTTTTGTGAAACTTTGTGGCTCACCCGTTTCCTTACGCCCCGCTAAAATCGACATATTTTTGAAATACATATACACTTTTTGAAGTACTTAACTTATCTTGCCTTAATCTGACGTTTTTGAGTTCTTTTAAGGATAGGTTTTTTACGGACAGCCCTCAACGCACGCCTCTGTATTAAGAGCCCATATATGGTAGGAGTCCATTTACAGGGCACACGATTTCTCCCCATGTGATTTTCTGAAGCGCTCGAGTAACTGCAAAAATCCTTGGGCTACTCTGCCATTGATAAAATACTCTTCCGTCATTACATAAAGTTAACCACATAAGAAATTTTAATATTTTTTGTACTTGTTTTCAGTTTCGCTGGACTATTTTCAATATCTAATATCTATTTAAATCCTTTTCAACGGCCGTACGTCAGCATCATTCATACAATTTAACAATCAGAAACGTATACTTAATAAAACGTCTAGTAATTACAGGAATCTCTTCTCCATCTCCATCTCCAGTCAGACTTCGGTATTTAGTGTTTTACATAAGTGGAAACTGGAAGTCACAACCGCAAGACATTCCAGCAATAGTGGCAGTCATCGTGTGGAACTGCGGATGGGATAAGGGATGGAAACTCGAGGGTTCTATAACTGAAACAAGTCAAGCGAATCGGCGAAGGCATGTCAAATAGATATAAGACGGATACAGGATGTCTTATATCTTCGTATATCAGATTTGAGTTTCAGGAGCGTCTCAGAATAATGCATATCGAATGCAATTAGAAAGTTGCTTCGTGATGAATGAAAGAGAGAAATGATTTCACAATAGCTAAACTTCTTCTGTACAAAAAGACATTATTTCGAACGAATAATTTCTTTTACTAAACAAAATGAACAACAAGAATTTGAAATATAAAGCATGAAAAATACAGAATATATTTTCTTGTGCTGCGAATAGTATCTTCCTCTTCTTAGTTCAGGAGAGACACGTTAATATATGGCACATGGTTATGAGGCCTTTGGATCATACCTTGTTTTCTCCATTACATAAACCCTGTGGCCTCAATCAACGCCAACAAAAAATCCACGAGGAAAATAAAATTCCTGTATCTGGCTGTATAACATAAATTACAAAAAAGTATCAAAAATAGTTGAAATAACAAAATAGTTCATAACGTCGCATTGATAATCTGTCACTGACATACTTCTAAAGTTCTTTCACCTTTCAATTCAGTTGACACTCAATTTTCAATATGTGAGGTTCATTCCTTTCATATCACATCCACGTGGGTTAAAGTCCTGTGTTGCCCTGGGTAATATCCAGGAATATTTGCAACATACATCTATTTTAATAATAATATGTAGTATAATTTAAGATCTTGCAACTTTTAAAGGGTTTTACCCATAACTTTTTGGTGGCTCACGCATGCATGCTATTGTAAGTATGGCCTCTGTCAATTCTTAACCTTAGTCAACTTTTACGACATTGTCTTTTATTAATTAAAAAAAAACAATAAAATCCTTTATAAAAGGTATATATTTAAAATCCCTAAAAAGGGCTACATCACAGAACTAGTGGGGTGGCGATTGCTGGTTTATTACGCAAACGAATTTAAAGCGGACTGTATGGAAATAATAACAAAAAAATTATTACCTTATTTTAACTGGTAGGTCGAGAAGTCTTCAGTTATTAGTAAGGTGAAGGAAGGAGGGAGAAAGGGTTAATTTATTTTTTACTATAACTGAAACCGGCGTTTTTTGGCGACACTTGATAACTATGCGAAACGACTTAACAATTTGAGTTGTTCTTACTTACTGAGGACCACGACTAGTTAGTACTAACGAAAGGTAATTAAAGAGAAAACAAAAAATTTAGTACAATATCTGGGCAAGAAAATAGGCCAGGTACTTCGAATGAAATAAATTTAATGAGGCCAAAAGAACTAGTCTTCGATTGGTTGACCAATCATCATCAGTGCTTACGTGAAATTTACGTGCTAACCACCAAGATATCTATTTATAAAAATATGTGAGTCAAAGCCCTTTACAAGTGATCCGTCAAGGAAACATCGGTTAAAAATGCTAACTTAAGCATGGATGTTAGAAATACTTCATTAATACGCCCCAGGTAACATCTGAGCTATGGTTTGACTTGTTCACATAGTGACAGTATGGCAGCAAGTTTCCCTTTTTTTATTAATTAGGTTATACTTACCATTTTAGGGCTTAAAACTGATGATGGATTACCTGTTAATCCGAAAATATTTTGTTTTGCGATGTAACCCTTATTGTCTTATTGTCTTTTAAATATAACTTTTACAAAGGATCCTGTATTTCAAGGCCAACATTTTTCTCTTTGGTAGTTTTAGGATCTAGAACCCTCTGTTGACCAATAAATTCTTGCCTTATATCACTTATAGCACATTACAAGGGCAAATGATGTGTTTGCAAGTTTCTTCTTTCATTTCACCATAGTTCACTCTACCTATTTTATATAATTATTTTCTTAATGTCTTAAACCACAATGTCCAGTCATCATTTCAGCGACCGTTTTAATCTCTCGTTTATTGAGATTCATCACATTGTGTTGAGTTTTTTATCAATATTCCGGATTGTTTTCTTAGTCTGGATTTGCACTTAAGGCTATGGGTACATAATTCGCAAATATTTTACGGCTATCCCAACTTTTTCTGTCTTTACACGGCAAATTACGTGTAGTAAAATTCTCACTGGTATGGAAACTGCAGATGTAAACATTAGGGTGACAGTGACATTGTCATTAGAAAGGTAGAGATGGCTATTTCGGTTTCATTCAGTTTTTGAATGTTCTTGGATAACCTTTACTTGTATAAATGATAGGATTATTTTTTCACTAATTATGTATTCAGTGGTTACCATTATTTATATACTATACAAATAGTCGAAAAAGAAAAAAAAATGTAAAGTTATTTTAAGCTTAGATAAGGTAGATAAGTTTTGAACATGTGAAGAACTGCTTTGTATAAATGTAGTATTACTCAATTAATTTATGAAGACTTTATTTATTTCTTTATTTGCGCAAATTAAAATATGGGACGTTGTTACAAGAAATGTGTTACTGAAAAGCGAAGAAATAGACGGGTCAGCTCAATTATTGAAGTAAGTACTTTTTTACATAAATCAAATTAATTACTTTTGTATTTTTCAAATTAAGTTTAAAGGACATCGCACACATCTTATGGAAAATATAATGTCACTCAAATTCAATAAAATTTATGCGATTAGATTCGTGTTAATATAACGATCAATTCTTATCATTGCGCCAACTCTTAATTATGATTAATTACGGCGCAAATTGCAATTAAAGTTTATCGAAATCACATTTTTGGAGTCCATAAAATGTTAGTTTACAATCATTATTGCTCTGAGTGCTATTCATAACAGCTTAAATCCCGCTGGGCCTAAGCGGATTAGTGAAACTAATCCGCTGATTTATGGAGTACCGAAAATCTGGGTATTTTAAAATATTTTTCTCTCTCTAACTTATGTACCTACTCATTTGATTTCAGATTTATTTATATCAATTTCTGCTCTTATTTTTGAAAATAGAGAGTTGGCGCAATGATAAGATTTGATCGTTAATTTAAAACGAATCTATTGGTATAAATTTTATTGAATTTGAGTGGCATTATATTTTCCATAAGATGTGTGCGATGTCCTTTATAGTGAAAACATGATCTATAAAATCTATCGGTAAACCAATAATTTTCGCATTAAATTTTATTCTCGTTTAAAGGAGTAAACTATATGTTGGGTTGTTGGAAGTTTTTGCCGATTGTAGATATATGTTTGTGGTCATATCAAATGATCACATCAAATGATTTATTACTATGATCACTACAAAGCGTAGCGCCAGCCGTGTCTGCATTACACCAATCGTGATGGAATTAGTTTTCCATGTGCTTGTGATTTGTGAATTCACATTTTTTACGTACCAAATTATTAGAATTGTACATGAGTAAAAATGAGTGACTCAGATCCGAAGCGACAAAAGAGTTACGCGAGGATAAAAATGAACAATTGTTATTTGTTATTCTTCTTCACAATTAATAAATTTTATTTGATGACCCCAAAAGAATGACCCCAAAAATTAAGAATCTTCTTCTTAGTTTGTAAATTTTTCTATGACACACATTCATAAATGCTGCCATATTGTAACAAAAAAATACCTACGCCGAAGATGTCCACCCACCAACTTCACTTAAACTGAAGCAAAATACTCCTAAACAAGCACATACTTCAAAAGCGTAGTATATTCTTCTATGTAGGCTGGTAAATAGTAGCAAATACTACGGAGAAAAGCAAATGCTTTTTAAGTGTAGTGAAATCTTCAAAAATGTAGTACGTACTTGAAGCATTAGCATTTACTACATTTTATGCCACCATGGCCACTTTACTTTATAGCTAAACTCTTACCTATTTACGGTTATCGGAACAAACTCTTATAAAATAATACTTTTATTTAAACTTTAATGACTTGAAATACTTGGATTTTCCATAAATAATGTATAAACAATAAATAACTTTTTATTAATGTTGTTGTGAAGCTATTTCCTTGTGGCATTTTTATAATGAACTATATTAAATGGGAAATAAGCCACAATTTTACCAAAAAAACGAATTTATTAACGTTTCGACGCCCAAGTCGGGTGTCGTTGTCAAAATACAAAATAATACTAAATAAACAAAAATGTTGTTGCTTAGTAAAAAATTCTTCTAATAATTTATTTAATCTGACTCATTTATATCGGCAATTCAGGCATGTATCATTTTAAAATAGAAGACTTTAAAATGATATTGCCAATATTGATGAGTTGCGTTTCCTGGGACGACTTTACTAAAAGATAGTTCATTCGATTACATGAAATCAACCCCAACTCAAGAATATCCGCCACAAAAAATCATAAATTTGTTAATAAATTCATTTTTTTTTGGTAAAATTGTGGCTTATTTCCCATTTAAAATAACTTTTTATTAATTGTACGCCTTAAATCAATTATTATTTATCAAATACACTATCAATACTATTTAATAAACAACTCTGGTTGTTTTTAACATCATCGTAAAAGCGTTAAAAAGCAGTAACAGAATGAACTGCTATATCAAAATAGGGGGTCGGACACATCTCTACTTGTCACTGTCTTGAGTCTTGTCATAACATTATATTCGAATGAGTGCGTTGTATGACAAAGATAGCGAATGTTCGATTTCCACGGACATGGTGTCCATTTTTTTCGAATCCTGAAAAAACTAATAAATATTTTTAAAAAATTTAAACACAAAATAAAAGACTAAATTATTATCGAGGGCCGAAAGTCCCTTAGAATATATAAGAAGTTTCGTTCGAATGAGATATTTGAAATTAAAAATCACACTACATTTTCTCTTAGTTTTTCACCCCTGTAACTTATTAAAATAAACATTATAGAAGTTCTCAGGGACTTTCGGCCCTCGCTAATAACGTAATCTTTCATTCTACGTTTAAATTTTTTAAAAATACTTATTAGTTTTCTCAGGATTCGAAAAAAATGAATCCCCATTTGAATAGCATTGCAGCCGAAAATACGTACCGATCCTCTAAACTCCTTGTCAGCCACTTCTAAACCTTGTTTCTTGCAGCATCTTTGGTAATGCCACAAAATTGAAGGCCTAACAAATCTTCTTGTTCATTTCCATGTACCCCTTCATAGCCCATACCCATATTAAAGACACTTTATTTTCTTTTCCAGGTTGTTGAGGAAATCTTTGAAGTTCCTCACCAGTGAGTGGGTTCTTTACAGCCAGAATATCCGCTTGGCTATCTGTATAAAATTATTTCCTTTTCCTATTATGAGGAAAATAGGAGTAAGAGAGGTCACACAAGATTGCAAAATCATCTTCTTCTTCTACTTCTTTCTTGTACGTAGGCTTTAAAGCCTGTTTCTTCTTTAATATTAGCCTCCTAAATTGTTTAAATTATCGCACCATCTTTTTCTTGGTCTGCCAATACTTCTTCGTCCATTTGGTGACTTATCTCGTGCTATGTGTACTCTACTATCCTCTGCACTTCATACTAATGTGTTCGTTCCAGTCTTGTTTTCGTTTTGTCACCCAAAAATTTATGTCTTCTACATTGCATGCTCTTCTTATGTTTTCGGTTTTCTTCCTATCCAACAGGCTTTTCCCTGATATTCGTCTCGAAGTATTTTCATCTCTGTTGTTTCTAGTAGTCGTCTCGTTTTAGATGTGTCAGGTCTTGTCTCCGCCGTGTATGTCAATATAGGTCTAATTGCTGCTTTATAGATTCTTGCAAAGTCCTCTTTTTCCACCAAAGTACTGAACCATATGTAATTGTCGGTCGTATCACTGATGTGTGTTATTACCAACAGATTACCTTTCGTTTCAACCCCTACGTTTTATCTACAACTCGTCTGCAGTTCCAGAAGTGACAGAATAGCCAGAATAGCCTTGTTGATTATGATGTTATGATATAATGTTGTGGATATAAAGTAAAGAAAATCCGGAAGTATAAGTATCATAACGTAATCTTGGATAGTAAAACGGACATTACCAACAAAGGTATCGAGAACAACACCATTAAAATTAGAAAATTACTATATCTGTGAGACATCATAAGGAGATATCGTTCCAATGATAATGCAAGTGAGACTTTAGGAAAGAAGTCTGGTAGGGGACGTATTTTCTAGTTGCATAATTTAGGGAATTGTTTGGTTAAAAATGAAAAATTCGTAACTATAACCTATTACTAGTTAGTCCATGTGGTGAGACCGCTCCCGTCTGAAAAACATTTCTAATTCGGTTTCTCTTCATATTCAAAAATGTCCCCTTTAAACAAATCCGAAGGGTGCCGGACGGAATTTTTGGGCAGAAATTGTTTAAACAATTTTTTTAAACAAATACATAAGATCACCTTTTATTGCTCCGAAAAATATATTTTTAGGTTTTTTTGGGTCATTCTAAACAAGAAAGGTATCTTATGATTTTTCTCAAAAATTGACAGTTTTCGAGTTATAGGCGATTTAAAATCTAAAAAATACGAAAACACGCATTTTCGAGGCTTAAAAACTCTGCCAAAAGCTTGGATTAAAGTTTAAACATTCCTTTTCAAGATTCCGAAGAGTGATCGGGTCTAACTGCAATTTAGACCATAGTTTTTTAATTGTTAATTATGCGTGTCCATCCGGTTTTTTGCCGGTGCGGCGCGCACTATTTTTATAAATCTTCTATTTTCATCCGAAAAATATTGTTTCTAGATTCTTTGGGACATTCTAAATAAAATAAGTTTCTTGACATTTTTATCAAAAGTTATTAGTTTTAAAGTTATAAGCGATTTAAAATCCGAAAAATGATAAAAAACACATTTTCGCATTTTAAATCGCTTACTAGTTTTAAACTAAAACTAGTAACTTTTGAGAAAAATTTCAAGAAACTTATTTTATTTAGAATGTCCCAAAGAATCTAGAAAAAATATTTTTCGGATGAAAATAGGAGATTTTTGAAAATAGTGCGCGCCGCACCGGCAAAAAAACCGGATGGACACGCATAATTAACATTTAAAAAATTACGGTCTAAATTGAAGTTGACCCGATCACTCTTCGGAATCTTGAAAAGGAATGTTTGTGTTGTAAACTTTAATCCAAGCTATTGGCACCCTTAAAAATACTAATGTTAGTTTTTAAGCCTCGAAAATGCGTATTTTCGCATTTTTTAGATTTTAAATCGCCTATAACTCGAAAACTCTCAATTTTTGAGAAAAATCACAAGTTACCTTTCTTGTTTGGAATGACCCAAAAAACCTAAAAATATATTTGTTGGAGCAATAAAAGGTGATCTTATGTATTTGTTTAAAAACATTGTTTTAACAATTTCTGTCCAAAAATTCCGTCCGGCACCCTTCAGCTTTGTTTAAAGGGGACATTTTTGAATATGAATCCGCAGAGAAACCGAATTAGAAATGTTTTTCAGACTGCAGCGGTCTCAACACATGGACTAAGTAGACTTATCTTTTATAGTAGGTATAAAATATTAAACACATTTTGATAAAACTAACAGCATTTACAAACTCCATCTATTCTAACTTGTCTCTGTGTTTGGCAACAATTTATAAAACTAATACAAGACTTACAAAAATTGTGGAAGGTTGTTAAGAAATCCTCAATAGTCTCCAATTTTGCTATACTACAGAATAGTTTAAAATTATCCTGCGAATGTATTGGTCCAAGAGCTGTGAGACATTTTTGAGTAGGTATTTTAGGCAAGCTGAAAATTTTTCAGGTGACTCTTCCATAATAGCCTAATACAAAAATGCCGGTCTGGCTGGAGGGTAGCGGTTATTTTCCCCAAAAATCCCCCCCAAAGTTAAAAAAAGGGTAAAAATTGTTATTACAAAAAATATCATTGACGTGACTTTAAAGTAAATTTAAATATTCAAATATTAGGAAAATAAACAAGCCAGGCGATTTGAGGGCGATTTTAGCTCTGCAAGATACTTGCATGGGCGTCCCAGGATTATTTTCAGGGGATGCATATTAACTTCAGAAGATTTTATCTGAATCTGTACATACTATTAACAAGTATAAAATATACAACTATACATGCATAGCTATGTATATTCCTTCTGGACAGGGAGGTACAATTGTTATTTTGACAGGGTATTTTTTAATATTAAAAATAAATATTCTAAAAAAGGCAGCTTTTTGGTGAAATTTTCCAACTGCCATGTGATCAAACAAATTACGGGTTCATATAAATGAAAAGCGCTATAGGTAAGCAGCAGTGTGAGAAAGAGCGTATACCGATAGCTGTTTGCGTCCTCTGTTCTAGCGAAGTGAGTCCGTTCGCTCGAGAAAAATCACGTGACCTGGTGATACCCATGTTGTTGTGCCTCGAAACGTTAGAGTAATTGTTATATATTATAGTTTTTTAAGTAACTTTTCCTTAATTAAAGGAAAATAATACGTACTATACAATAGATTTTGCAAATATGATAGGAAATGACAAATTTATTATTATAAATATATAGGTAGAAAATTATAAAACTATAAACTAAATAAATTCTGTGTCCGAATCTTGTACTTCTTCTTCAAACTCCTCATCTGAGCTTAAATATTCATTCTTTTCTTCTTCGTCAGACTCCCCTCGAGACTCAGATTCTTCTTCTACATGAACTGTAGATAGTTGTAATATGCATTTAGAATTTATTAAAAATTAATTACTGATTAATTAATTGATTTGCTACGTATTCTCTGTCATTTTGTACGGAGTCGAAGCCTGCACAACCACGGGCGCATCTGAAGAAAGACTTGCCATTGTTGAGATGTGGTGTTATCGAATAATGTAAAAAAATAATGTACACAACACGTAACAAACGCGGAAACATTAAGAAAGATGAAAATTAGACAAGAAATACTCAACACTATGAAGGAAAAAAATGAGCTACTTTGGTCATATACTAAGAAATAAAAAACCTGATGTGATTGGTTATATAAGGAAAAGTATTAAGTATTGGTTTTAAAAGAAAGAATACGTAGCAACTCAATTAATTAATCACTAATAATCTTTTAATTAACTCTAAATACATATTATAACTATTTACAGATTAGGTAGAAGACGAATCTGAGTCTTGAGGGGAGTCTAACAAAGAAAAAGAGAATGAATATTTAAGCTCAGATGAGGAGTTTGAAGAAGAAGTACAAGACACAGAATTAATTTAGTCTATAGTTTAATACTTTTCTACCTATATATTTATAATAATACATTTGTTTTTTTTTTTCTATCATATTTGCAAAATCTACAGTGATGAGCGCGCTAATAACCGGCAAAACAGCTCAAAAGATGGAAAACATAATACATCTCGAAACAAAAAGAGATGAAACTCTTTTTGTTTCGCAATGTGTTATGTTTTCAACCTTTTGAGCTATTTTGCCGGTTATTAGCTTGCTCATCACTGTATTGTATAGTACGTATTATTTTCCTTTAATTAAGAAAAAGTTACAACAACATGGTTATCGCTAGGTCACGTGATTTTTCTCGAGCGAACGGACTCGCTCAGTTAGAACAGAGGACGCAAACAGCTATCGGTATACGCTCTTTCTCACACTGGTGCTTACCTATAGCGCTTTTCATTTATATGCACCCGTAATTTGTTTGATCACATGGCAGTTGGAAAATTTCACCAAAAAAAACCTGTCTTTTTTAGAATATTTATTTTTAATATTAAAAAATACCCTGTCAAAATAACAATTGCACCTCCCTGCCCGGAAGGAGTGTACATAGCTATGCATGTATAGTTGTATATTTTATACTCGTTAATAGTATGTACAGATTCAGATGAAATCTTGTGAAGTTCAGATGCATCCCCTGAAAATAATCCTGGGACGCCCATGCAAGTATCTTGCAGAGTTAAAATCGCCCTCAAATCGCCTGGTCTGTTTATTTTCTTTATATTTGAATATTTAGATTTACTTTAAAGTCACGTCAATGGTATTTTTTGTAATATCAATTTTTGCCCTTTTTTTAACTTTGGGGGGATTTTTGGGGAAAATAACCGCTACCCTCCAGCCAGACCGGCATTTTTGTATTAGGCTATCATAGAAAAGTCACCTGAAAAATTTTCAGGTTGCCTAAAATACCTACTCAAAAATGTCTCACAGCTCTTATACTATATGTAATTTCGTTTTGTTTGACAATGATACCTCACACTCGTGCAATATACATTGCTTGTATTGATTTTTATGGGAACAATGAAGCAGAGCATCAATAATCTAACATTTTCCTTGTCTGACTGCGTAGGATTTGCATTTTAAGGAATGATAAAGGTACTGTAAAGTTAAAAGGAGTTCATATACACTCTCACCCTTTTCCTGACACCTTTTACACAGTTAACTTAAAAATTATGAAGCTAATTACACACTTTTAACCCTTTTTTTCGTTCTCCAACTTGACCTACACCCCGTTATCTTGCATTTCACTGTTCGAGAGAAGCTATTCAGGACATTCCGTACAAGTTGATCCATGGTAAGGGCACGTCGAGGAGGCATCCAGACATTTCGCCCTAATACATTTTGTGCTGTCTTGACTTCGAACACATGAAGCTAATTGTGAATTTACACCCTCCGCAAATTTAGAGTTAGACGTACGCCAAATTCTGTTGTTGCTTTGTTACAACTGCTGTTGTAAGACGCTGTCACTCAATTGTTCGGCGCCGTACGACAGGAGAGTAGAGGGAGAGGATCTGAGATGCGGGTGGATTAGCAGCGAATTGTGGGACAATATTTACATATGACATGTATGTTTACCGCTAACTTTTACTCTTAACGATGGGAAATATTGAAGGCAGCAGCATTGGTTGGAGGAATGAGTCTTAACTAAACAGCATACGTGAATGAACAGAGATATATCACTTCATTCTGCTTAGCAAAACACAAACAGGAATGTAAGAGAGTAGTAGTGGTAATAACTGTCTCTCTCAAATGACTTTCTTAGAATTGTAGATTTATTGAACTGAACATATATGTTCAAACAACCGAAATACGATCTAGAAATTGAAAAGGCCAGAGCAAGATTTAACAACATGAGAAATAATATATTCAGTTATTGCGCCATATCTCTCTCACTAAAAATACGGCTGCTAAAATGCTATGTATTTCCAGTCTTGATGTATGACGCAGAGACCTGAACAATAAAGGAAACATCAATGAGGAAGCTGGAGGCATTCGAAATGTGGGTGTACCGACGTATTCTCAAAATATCCTGGATGACTCACACCACCAACGTAGAGGTATTGCGCCGAATGGGAAAACACAAAGAAATCTCTTTCACAATTAAGAAACGGAAACTTGAATACCTCGGTCATATTATGAGACATGATAAATATCATATATTCCACCTGATAATACAGGGTAAAATAGAGAGCAAACGCGGACCCGGAAGAAGAAGACACTCATGGCTTCAAATCTTACGCCAATGGTTTGGACTAACATCGATCGAGTTATTCAGAGACGCCGCAAATAAAATTAAAATTGCTATGATGATAGCCAACGTTTGCAACGGACAAGGACATGAAGAAGAAGAAAAACATATATGTATGGTATACAAAAAGATTTTTCATATCATAGTATAGAAAGCTTAACAAGCCAGACAATAGTGTGATGGCTAAACGTCAGTAGGACCTGAAGTGCTAACGAGAATCTATGTTTTCTTGCGAATTCAAATCTGCTATATCTATGGCTGTGTATATGTACTTTATTTATGCCCCTCTTTACTTTGTATCTTTAAATTATCATTTCAAAAGTGAGTATACTAACTACTTGCTGCTATTATAATATTTATTCAATGTATTATCAATATATTAATTTATTATCTATTTAAAAAACCTTTTATGATCGGCCATCACTTCTAAGTCTTGGGTCCACACTTAACAAAAATGATTACCTCCTTCATGACACTTCGTTTAGTCAGTTATTCATGTCGAGTCGAATAACTTTGTGCATCCGGAAACTGGAGTACCCTTAAAAATTTGTCGGACAATATTACCAGTTTATTTACCAGTCTCTTTCATTCGACGTCTCTTACGTTAAAATCGGACCACCAGCAACGAAGATGCGATACAGTGATTGATGTGTTTGTTTTTTTTTGTCTCATTATATTCGCTACCCCTCCTCTTTCATTTAACGTCTCAAACGTTAAAATTGTACCAATAACAACGAAGATACGATATAGTGCACTTTAGGCAATGCCATTTAATATGTTTTCTATCTCTCGTATTCAATACGTACTGTCTTTATTTAATCTCACGCATTCAATCTCCCCTCCTCTTTCACTTTACCTCTCGAACGTCAAAATCGTACCAATAACAAAGTGCCCTTTTGACAATACCACTGTGTTCGGTTTTTTCTTTATTAGTCTCTATATTTCCTCTCCTTTCATTTAATGCGCCAAAGCATTTGGACCAAAAACAACGAAGATATGATGTAATGCCATTTTGGCAATGCCGCTATGCTTAATATTTCTGTCTTTGTATTAGTCATCCCCTCTACTTTCCAACGAGCCCTCTACGTAAGGATCCTACGAGCAGTCGCGCCTCTACCACAAAAAGCGTCTACAATGACCAGAATGGACCTTAGCGATTTTATTCGTTTTCCCATAAGAAATAACATGGAGCACCTCCACCAAATAGGCCGTTCACTCCTTGCCCCTTTACTGAGGTAATAATTTTTTTAAGTGTGCGCCCAAGGTCTATTTCCAGGTAGCTCCGTATTTCTTTCTCCTACACAATGGGTTGTCCTCTCTTATCCCTACTTACCTCAATCCCGATCCTTGTCCTTCGATAACTGTATAATGCATACAAGCATGATTGATCGTTGCGGCAAACGATTTAATCCGAGTGTGGTGTCTGGTGTGATCTAGCCATGTGTACCTGGGCCGTCTCAACATCGACGTCCCGGTGATATATATGCAATCATTTACTTTTAGAGATATATGGTGTTGACCCAGTTTTCGGAGGATTATTCTCAAATTGAGACGCCGAAGACCAGAAGCGACCGTTCGTGATATATTATACGGGTAGGTACAAATGTTGCTGAGATTATTGTTCCATTTACCACGTTTTTTCTTTCCAGATGAAACTAAATGATATTCTCTACACCAAGATAACTGAATGTCGTTGTTCTCTAAGAAGTTGTGTTTTGTTTTATTTTTTATTAGAATAAGCCCATTTTTATGTTTGTTAACCAAGTTTGCCATAATGGCAAAATAATTGTTTTTTATACGTCGGAGTGGAAAAAATACTAGAACTAAAGACAGCTGAAAATAGTGGACGAAATCATCTCGATGGTGTTACTACAAACAAAACTTTTGACTAAAGGAACACTATTCGAAAAGAAAAAAAATTGAAGGCACTCGTGGGAGTGCCGACAGAAGTGAAAACTTTTTATAGTATGTATATAAATTACGATCTCAATGCTTTTACCCCATCCTAAAAGAAGTGCTGTACCTATATCATATACGATATACGCGATGCGTATGCCCTATGCTATTTATGTATACATACACATAATTTATATATGTACAAAATTTATTTCAGCGAAGTGATGACCATAAAGAAATTTTCAATTCAAAAATTTATTTCGTCGAAGCGATACCGGTCGCTAATTTAATTATTTTCCCCATTCAAAAGTGCACAACGTCCCTCAAGAAGTTTCCACTTCAAAAATTTATTTCGTCGAAGCGATGATAGTTGCTAATTTATTACTTTTTTACATCGAAAAAGTGCACAACGTCCCTAAATAAGTTTCACTTCAAATATTTATTTCGTCGAAGCGATTACGGCCATAATTCAATACTTTTCCTCCATACAAAAAGTGCACAACGTCCCTAAAAAAGTTTTTACTTGAAAAATTTATTTCGTCGAAGCGATGACGGTCGCTAATTTTATAATTTTTCCTTATCCAAAAAGTGCACAACGTCCCTCAAAAAGTTTTCATTTCACAAATTTATTTCGTCGAAGCGATGAAGGTTCGCTAATATAATATTTTCCCCATCCAAAAAGTGCACAACGTCCCTCAAGAACTTTCCACTTCTAAAACTGATTTCATCGAAGCGATGACGGTCGCTAATTTAATACTTTTTCCATCAAAAAAGTGCACAACGTCCCTAAAAAAGTTTCACTTCAAATATTTATTTCGTCGAAGCGATGGATGACATTCCCTAATTCAATACTTTTCTCCCACCCAAAATGTGCACAACGTCCCTAAAGAAGTTTAACTTCAAATATTTATTTCGTCGAAGCGATGACGGTCCCTAATTTAGTAATTTATCCCCATCCAAAAAGTGCACAACGTCCCTAAAGAAATTTTTGACTTCAAACATTTATTTTGTCGAAGCGATAAAGGTCGCTAATTTAATATTATTCCCCACCCAAAAAGTGCACAACGTCCCTCAAATAGTTTCAACTTCAAAAATTGATTTCATCGAAACGACGACGATCGCTAATTTAATACTTTTTTCCATCGAAAAAGTGCACAACGTCCCTAAAGAAGTTTCACTTCAAATACTTATTTCGTCGAAGCGATGACGGTCTCTAATTCAATACTTTTCCCCCATCCAAAAAGTGCAAAACGTCCCTCAAGAAGTTTTCACTTTACAAATTTATTTCATCGAAGCGATGACGGTCGCGATGACGGTCGATAATTTAATACTTTTTTCCATCCAAAAAGAGCACAACGTCCCTAAAGAAGTTTTCACTTCAAATGTTTATTTCGTCGAAGCGATGACGGTCGCTTATTTATTACTTTCTCCCCATTCAAATTTAATAATTTTTCCCCATCTAAAAAGTGCACAACGTCCCCAAAAGAAGTTTTTACTTTAAAAATTTATTTTGCCGAAGCGATGACGGTCGCGATGATGTTCGCTAATTCAATACTTTTTCCCTATCTAAAAAGCGCACAACGTCCCTAAAGAAATTTTTACTTCAAAAAGTTATTTCGTCGAAACGATGACGGTCGCTAATTTAATACTTTTTCCCCATCCAAAAAGTGCACAACGACCCTCAAGAAGTTTTCACTTCAAAAATGTATTTCTTCGAGGCGATGACGGTCGCAACGGCGGTCGCCAATTTAATACTTTTTCCCATCCAAAAAGTGCACAACGTCCCTAAAGAAGTTTTAACTTCAATACATATACGTCCAAAATATTTATTTCGCCGAAGAGATGACGGTCGCGAAATAAATCATTTTTTTTTCTATCGAAAAATAGGTTTTACATTTATTTTAAATTTAAATACTTCTATACAATTTATGTATAGATACACATAATATAGAAAAGTACAAAATTTATTTCGTCGAAGAGATGACGGTCGCTATGACGGTCGAGAAATAAATCTTTTTTCCCCGTCTTAAAATAGGTTTTACATTTATTTTAAATTTATTACTTCTACACAATTTATATATACATACACAAAAAATATATATATGTACCTACAAAATTTATTTCGCCGGAGAGATGACGGTCGCTATGATGGTCGCGAAATTAATCTTTTTCCCCATCGTAAAATAGGTTTATATTTATTTTAAATTTAATACTTCTATACAATTTATATATACATACACATAATAAATTAATATATATATATATACAAAATTTATTTCGCCGAAGAGATGACGATCGCTATGATGGTCGCGAAATTAATCTTTTTTCCCCATCGTAAAATAGGTTTTACATTTATTATAAATTTATATACGTCTACACAATGTATATATGCATACACATAATATATAGCATGAGCGATGACGGTCGCAATGACGGTCGCGATGAGGGTCGCGATGACGGTCGCGAATTCAATGCTTTTTCACCTATCCAAAGAAAGTGCACAACGTCCCTAAAGAAGTTTTCTCTTCAAAAATGCCCCATAACCAACAGTCCTACATCAGAATAGACATAAAGATTCTGGAACAATTCTGGAAGCTTTAAAATCCTACGAAGTAAAAACTGATATACTTAAGTAGCCGTTTTTCTATCACAACTTCATGGTAATCGCTCTGCTTGACACTCGCCGTAATTATTTAGCAGTATTTTGAGAAGTACTCCAGGGTAATAAGCTAGAAATAGACCATGTTCGGGACACTCAAAGATCCAGGTAGCTGGCTACTTTTTTAGTTATTGTAGACCTATAGGAAGAAAACCTACCTGTTTCCTGCCTAGGGTTCGCGTCCGTTTTTTAATTATTAACAATTTAGTGCAAAAAATTGCGATTTACTCGATTTTTTGCACCCCATTCAAAAGCTAAATAGTTGACATAAAATTACAAAATTTAATTTTTTAGAACATTAAAAAACCTTCAAAATGCCGATTTTTGAAAGTTAAAAAGTTAATTTGTTGCTACGCAAACTGCAAAATAAGTGAAAATCGTTATTTGTTAATAACTTTTACTAAAACTACCTTAGAACTTTAGTGTTTCACCCAAAGTTGGGTATTGGGGTACTTAAAAAACCCTTAAAATTTGAGACCGATCCATTAATTAGTTTAAGAGTTATTCTAATTGTTTATCCCAGAGACCTTTATTTTGCAATAACATAAGACAGAAAATAATAAAGATAGGGCAATTCTGCGTATGTCAAATGAAAGTAGAAAACTGATACTATCAAAATGTACTAAAAAACGATAAAAAAATTATCTAATATAGTCAAAAATCCTAATGCCAAATTTGTGAAATTTTGTAGTTTAAAAACATTTAGAATATCTTTAAAAATATTGTCCGTAGAAAAGGTTATTTTACATATAAGAGTAGTATAAGAGCTGTGAGACATTTTTGAGTAGGTATTTTAGGCAACCTGAAAATTTTTCAGGTGACTTTTCCATGATAGCCTAATACAAAAATGCCGGTCTGGCTGGAGGGTAGCGGTTATTTTCCCCAAAAATCCCCCCCCCCAAAGCTAAAAAAGGGCAAAAATTGTTATTACAAAAAATATCATTGACGTGACTTTAAAGTAAATTTAAATATTCAAATATAGAGAAAATAAACAGGCCAGGCGATTTGAGGGCGATTGTAACTCTGCAAGATACTTGCATGGGCGTCACAGGATTATTTTCAGGGGATGCATCTGAACTTCAGAACATTTCATCTGAATCTGTACATACTATTAATGAGTATAAAATATACAACTATACATGCATAGCTATGTACATTCCTTCCGGACAGGGAGGGGCAATTGTTATTTTGACAGGGTATTTTTTAATATTAAAAATAAATATTCTAAAAAAGACAGGCTTTTTTGGTGAAATTTTCCAACTGCCATGTGTTCAAACAAATTACGCGTGCATATAAATGAAAAGCGCTATAGGCAAGCACCAGTGTGAGAAAGAGCGTGTACCGATAGCTGTTTGCGTCCTCTGTTGTAACTGAGCGAGTCCGTTCGCTCGAGAAAAATCACGTGACCTGGCGATAACCATGTTGTTGTAACTTTTTCTTAATTAAAGGAACATAATACATACTATACAATACAGTGATGAGCAAGCTAATAACCGGCAAAAGAGCTCAAAAGATTGAAAACATAACACATTGCGAAACAAAAAGAGTTTCATCTCTTTTTGTTTCGCAATGTATTATGTTTTCCATCTTTTGAGCTATTTTGGCGGTTATTAGCGCGCTCATTACTGTAGATTTTGCAAATATGATAGAAAAAAAAACAAATGTATTATTATAAATATATAGGTAGAAAAGTATAAAACTATAAACTAAATTAATTCTGCGTCTTGTACTTCTTCTTCAAACTCCTTATCTGAGCTTAAATATTAATTCTCTTTTTCTTCGTCAGACTCCCCTCAAGACTCAGATTCCTCTTCTACCTAATCTGTAAATAGTTATAATATGTATTTAGAGTTAATTAAAAATTTATTAGTGATTAATTAATTGAGTTGCTACGCATTCTTACTTATATAACCAATATTTAATACTTTTCCTTATATAACCAATCACATCAGGTTTTTTATTTCTTAGTATATGACCAAAGTAGCTCATTTTTTCCTTCATAGTGTTGAGTATTTGTTTTGCCATTTTCATCTTTCTTAATGTTTCCGTGTTTGTTACGTGTTGTGTCCATGATTTTTTTACATTATTCGATAACACCACATCTCAACAATGGCAAGTCTTTCTTCAGATGCGCCCGTAGTTGTGCAGGCTTCGACTCCGTATAAAATGACAGAGAATACGTAGCAACTCAATTAATTAATCACTAATTAATTTTTAATAAATTCTAAATGCATATTACAACTATTTACAGATCATGTAGAAGAAGAATCTGAGTCTCGAGGGGAGGCTGACGAAGAAGAAGAGAATGAATATTTAAGCTCAGATGAGGAGTTTGAAGAAGAAGTACAAGATTCGGACACAGAATTTATTTAGTTTATAGTTTTATACTTTTCTACCTATATATGTATAATAATAAATTTGTCTTTTCCTATCATATTTGCAAAATCTATTGTATAGTATGTATTATTTTCCTTTAATTAAGAAAAATTTACTTCAAAAACTATAATATATAATAATTACTCTAACGTTTCGAGGGTATCGCCAGGTCACGTGATTTTTCTCGAGCGAACGGACTCACTCCGCTTGAACAGAGGACGCAAACAGCTATCGGTATACGCTCTTTCTCACACTGCTGCTTACCTATAGCGCTTTTCATTTATATAAACGCGTAATTTGTTTGATCACATGGCAGTTGGAAAATTTCACCAAAAAACCTGCCTTTTTTAGAATATTTATTTTTAATATTAAAAAATACCCTGTCAAAATAACAATTGCACCTCCCTGTCCAGAAGGAATATACATAGCTATGCATGTATAGTTATATATTTTATACTCGTTAATAGTATGTACAGATTCAGATGAAATCTTCTGAAGTTCAGATGCATCCCCTGAAAATAATCCTGGGACGCCCATGCAAGTATCTTGCAGAGTTAAAATCGCCTTCAAATCGCCTGGCTTGTTTATTTTCTTAATATTTGAATATTTCAATTTACATTAAAGTCACGTCAATGATATTTTTTGTAATAACAATTTTTACCCTTTTTTTAACTTTGGGTGGGATTTTTGGGGAAAATAACCGCTACCCTCCAGCCAGACCGGCATTTTTATATTAGGCTATCATGGAAGAGTCACCTGAAAAATTTTCAGCTTGCCTAAAATACCTACTCAAAAATGTCTCACAGCTCTTGGACCAATATTAGAAAAGCTGGTATTTTACACGAATTTTTAAAAATGTAGTTCAATTGGTGACTAGTGGTAAGTGAAGGGGGAGCTGGGAGCCGACAAATGCACGAGTTCAAAAACTAAAAAAAGCAACTTAAAACTACTATCATTTTCTATATCTCGGGATCTACTGAATATATTTTGATCGTTCTGAAATCATCGTTATCAAACAATTATGGACTGATGACGTCCCAAGTCCAAAATTCACAACAAACATAACTTTTTAGGGATATATTGCTCTTGGATGCCATCTGAATTAGTATCGTCCCAAATTTGACAATTCTTTTTGTTGACGCACCCATTCATTAAAAAATGGACGTTATAACTGAAGATGTTTTTTCGATGAAAGTTAGGAGCAGTTTCCAATTGGTCCAGAGCCCATACAGAAAACAAACGCCGTTGTCTAGAGTGGTTTGTCTTTACATCCTGGGTCAGTTGAATTTTGTATGGATGCAGGTCACGATGCAAAATTTGTCAAGTTGTGGTTTGCAAAAACTCTCACGAACAGTGGCAATATTTTCAGCAGATCTTGCGTTCGTCGACGTATGCCTATTGGTTGATTGTTTACTGACTTAAAATTTATTCGTTGTATAATACCCATCCATGATTTGGCAAAACAGACTAAATAAATTATGGAAATCTCTAGGTATTAGAACACCCTATATTTTCTATTTCAGCCAAATTTAGACTAATGCCTGGTTGCACCAACAGATCTTAAGCTTAAGACGTGCCTTAGCCTTAAGCTTAGCTTACGGAACATACGCGTGTTACCATTGAGTCTTAGATAAATTTTCAGCTTGCCCCAATGGATTGTCACGTGGATTGTTTATATAGACGAGAATCGAAAATGTTGGTGCAAGTAAGTGAGAATTAAAGCGGCCCTATTTATAAACTGAGCTGGGCTAAGCTGGAGCTTAAGATTTGTTGGTGCAACCAGTCATTAATAATTTAGATTATTGTTTTACATATCATGTACATATAATAACACCACTTAAATCTACACATTTCTTCTTCATTCAGAAAAATGATTAAACCCACGATATAAACAACTCAATTGAATTAAAATAAACAACACAGGGATGAATTTAACTCCTCTAACTAAAGTTTCCAAAATTATTTAAAAAATAAAGAAACTTATAAACTAAGGCTCCTGCAAACTTGGTAAATCCTCCTTTCCATTCCTGCTAAAATTTCCGATTGAACCCTACACTATCTTACTTGATTAGTGCTGACGAGTTTCCGTGTACAAAACTTTTTGCTCAGATAAAAGATATAGAGAGAAAAGTTCCCCACAAACCGCAAAACAAATTTTTTGACCTCCACGTAGTATCTCTGGCGTCGGGCGAGCTAATCTTAATTTTTTTTGGACAGTCTCCGTGTGAAATATGACTCTTTCCTTTTCCGTCCGCTTCCCACCCCTACTCTAATGTCCGATGAGTAGCTACCACTGATATGAAACTAATGATGTACTTTTTGGCTCCTTCTGATAAATTCGTGATTGATGATGGTTCCACTTTCGTGGAAAGGAGATGGCAACAGAGACATATTTGTTGGCTTTCCTCAATTTTTATATAGCTAGGTTTTCCGGAAACACAAGTAGAAATATGTGCAGGGGCGGTCTTAGACATCAGTGTTTTCCCAGACTAGAAAGCATTTCTTTATGAAGACCTCGCATTAATAATAAATTTATAGGCCTGGATCCCGCGTACCAAAAAAAGTTTATTAATAGCAAGCTGAAAATTTGTTAATAGCTTAACGGTGTCTAGTCGGACAAACTTTGATGTACGGGAACACTATACAGGGGAAATTTTAATTGTGGAACAGGTTACAGGTTTCGATCGTCAGACTACGAAAACATCCCATGTATTTTGTCGGACAGAACTTTCAATTTATTTGTTACCCTTTCATTAAACTCCATGCAAAAATCAGACTGCTATTTACCACCGACATAATTACTGTCATTTGACGTGTTCTATGTGTCAGACTTATTAAAATGCCCACATATTTGTCGGACAAACATTTTTTGATATATTATATAAAGTTTGCTATTGAATAAACTTAACAGGTTCACTGTCCACAGACCACATATTATGGTCTGTGGACTAAAAGCACTACCAGTTCACAGACCATATATGTGGTCTGTTCGTAGATACAATTTTCAGGTTGTTTATAAAAGTGGACGTGAGGAGAATGGCCTTTATTAGACGTGAACTTGACAGAACATATCCCATATATTATAAATAGTGTTGGGACAAAGAGCAAAAATGTGTAATTTTATCGTAATTGCGATAAATGTAATATCGAAACTAAACACCTATATTTTATTGCGTTTTCACTTTTAGCGTACTAAAAAATGGATATGTAAGATAAAATAATAATATACAATATAATGAAAAGTAAATATTTATTGAAAAAGAAAAAGTATTGAAAAAAAGTTAGGTATATGTTCAATGTACTTTTTGGAAACATTGTAGACAATACGGTTTGGTACAGATGTTGCATATTTGTGAAACTTTTTGGCTTTATTAGTGGCAGCTGCTGATGTTTCTCCTTTTTGACGAAATTCATTATAGCATCCGGCACACCTACGTCTAGTAATTTTTCCATCTTTTCTATCCAGCGGTTTAAGAAAATGCTGTACTTGTGACGAGGTATTGCAGGTGTCTGAACAACGTTTATACCCAAAAGATTTTTCACAATACTCATTTGGGCCTGCAATATTGTACATTTATTTTGCTGGTTCAATTTATTGAACAAATAAACTGTATTTATGATACCCACTCCAAACAGAACATCGACAGCAACTTTTTTGTACCAGGTCAAGGTCTTGCGATTTGGTAGTTAATTTCACGTATTTTGTTGTCTTAGAACATAAAGACGACCTAAGTTTATCGTAATTGATGAGTTGTCTATGCCATTTCTTATTTGATACAGGGAAAAATGGATAAAATGAGGAAAGTACGCACATACCACATATGGTCTGTGGACTCACGAGACAATTTTTGGTCATTTTTGTTCTATAGAGTCCACAGTCCATATATGTGGTATGCTGTAAAACAAATATTTTTTAATTACATATTTATATATTTGACAACATTATTTGTTTATTTAAAGCCAGAAGATACCAATTTTTACAAAAAGATAACTGGACTTATGAGCAATTTCCACTCTAAAACCTGGACAGTGAACCTGTTAAAAACAAACTACTAGTTTTCACAATCATAAACTTGTCAGGATGACACGTTCCACAATTAAAACTTCCCCTGTTCCAGTGTTCCCATACATCAAAGTTTGTCCGACTAGACACCGTTAAGCTATTACCAAATTTTCAGCTTGCTATTAATAAACATTTTTTTGGTACGCGGGATCCAGTCCTACTATACTAAATATTAAGTTTCAGTACCTACTATTTTTTTACGTTTTTAAGTAATTCGTTAAGTTATACTGCATTCACTCCATATGCCTCTGCACTTTCTTTGTGTCTAATATTTGAGACGGATTGTAGATTTCGTCACACTTTTTTCTATAAAATAGAAACTTCGTTATCCTTGTATTCAATTAAAAAGCAAAACTTGATAACATTTTGGAATCTTTATTCCGTTTCTTCTCTCTTTTTTTCTTCGATATTTACGTTTAAGTTGTTAGAATTAATGATGGATTTTGATGTGATTGGAATGACCCGAAGGCGCAGAGTGTATCTTACAGGAATTCAAATTGTTAGGGCAATAACTTTAATTCAAGACGGTTACTCAAGAGAGGTAAGCAGAAATGTTAAATGTGAGTTGTACTGTGGTAAAATAGCGCCTATACCAGACATGAAATGTATGGAGTTATTAGAAGACAACCGTGCACGCATCGTGCAAATGCGACCACAGCTAAAGAGGATCGACTTTTACAATTACGGGCCGTCAGAGAGCGTCGAAGTACTGCTTGACCGCTACAAAATGAGTTGGTAGAAGCTACGGCCTACGGGTACAAGATTAAATACGCAAACTATGGCTTGAATGCAAGAAGGCCAGCTAGGACAGTGATTCCCAACCGGGGGCAATCGCCCCCTTGGGGGCGATTTGAAATTTTCAGGGGGGCGATAGAGCGAAGGGGGCGATATGGGGGGCAATAGAGAAAAGAAGGCAATAAGGTGGTCGATTAGCATCTGGAAAAAGAGAAATGGGTAATAGAGAAGAAAAAACAATACTTTCGATCGGATATCCATAGGATAATGAAAAGTAATTAAATGTACACCAATGCAGGTAATAATAACACAAACATCTCGTCTAGTAACAGAGGGCTATGAATCATGATACAATTTAATTCTATAAGTAAGTAATACATTATAATTAATTCTGCATTTTCCTTTTATCCAGCTTTCGTATTGGGCGAACATCCGCACAAAAGAGAAAGGGATAGAAGTGGGATAAGAATGATGAGAGTAGGTACCGACCCTGCCGATCTGACTCCAACAAAAAGTGTACGGCCAAAATTGTGGTCGTTTTGTCATCTATCTATCTTTTGCCCTTCATTTGTCCAAAGTTGAAAGTAGATGCGCAAAAGAGAAAGGGATAGAAGTGGGATAAGAATGATGAGAGTAGGTACCGACCCTGCCGATCTGACTCCAACAAAAAGTGTACGGCCAAAATTGTGGTCGTTTTGTCATCTATCTATCTTTTGCCCTTCATTTGTCCAAAGTTGAAAGTAGGCAGTGCGGTACATTAATGAAGTTCTTGAACCATATTATGTTGTGTCATTTGCTAAAAATATGGGTCCAGATAATATAATAATTTATCCTTCAGCAAGATAATGCGAGACCGTACGTGGCCAGACTAGTGCAAAGTTATTTCACTAACCACAATATTCAGGTTATAGAGTGGCCAGCGAGAAGTCCAGATTTAAATCCTATTGAACACATTTGGGATATACTCGGGAAGTGCTTAAAGAATCGTCATCTACTGAGATACCTACAACATGTCGAGGAAGTTCTCGTGGAAGAATTAGAACAACGAGGTTAAGGAACTAATCGAACTGCGATTGAAAGCATGCCTGACGTTGTACAGAAATTTTTATTTTTAGTATGCCGGGTAAATACAGGCAAAATATGAAAGACATAAATACGATGAATTCAGCCTCTAAGTTCTTCAGAATCCAATATTTCAAAATTGAATACCACTTTGTTCTCTTTATTTAGTCTCACTCCTGTATTGAATTAATAATTAAAAATAATTTTCCTTTTTGCTCTTTGATGAAAGTAAGCATTGTCGTCAGCCGATTCGTCACATAACTAGTCGAAAAAATAATAATTTAACAGATAACTCAGTCCGTTACTGGCAGCGACAAAAGAAAATCAATTTATTTGACAGCCGTGCGATATGCTTAAATGAAAAATTGAAATATTCTCTGGAATTGTATGTGTGTATCTCCAAAGTTTGATGAAGTTGGAAAATTTCTGTTAATAGATGAAGCTCGTCGCTTCCAGAAGACGTAAGTGAAAAGATTTCCTGATAAAATGCTCCTTTGTTGTGTCACGGATACTGTCTGGTTTGTTAAATTAAATCTTAACTCTGTCAACGTCTTGGTAGAACTTGTTGTGTTACCAGAAGTTTTATAATTTCTAACATACTTCAAGTACCGGGAGGTATGAAATAACCATGCATTTTTGATTTTAAAAATGTACAGACGTTAGAAAAAGAACAGAACTGCAACAAAATATGTATATTGGAGATGATTCATATAAAGAAAAATCAAAATTGCATCAATAACAAGACGGATATCAAGGATCTCTCTAATATATATCGCAACTTAACAAATTAACTTTGTTTTGTGAATGCACGATTGGGTCACTGAACCGGCCGTTGTTCAAAGTACCTGCCATAGGAATTTAAGGTCAAATGTCACTTCCATATTCCACCACAGACAAGCGAAAACTGCAGACGTAAAGTGTATTATGTAATGTTTATAAAAGTAAAGTGCTTATTGAAAATGGCAAATAGCCGAAACGTTTACACCATAATAAAGTGTTTTATTTATAACAGACCGACGTACCCAGGGATTCTAAAACTTTTGTGTTTGAATATACCAAGTATTAGTCTGAAGCTATTTTACTGTGGTTGTGGCATGTTAATACAATTTACTATTTTAGCTTTATTTAAAGCCACAACTTTAATTTAAAATAATGCTACCTTAACTACCTGTCAATGACCCACTAGAAAATTCGAAGAGTGGGTCTTAAGTAAACAGCATTCATCTAGCTAGTGACAATAGCTTCTCCAGCTATCTTATGCCTCCTCTACACATATATCATCACGCGCTGACCACACATCTGTAAATCGTTCAGTCTGTGTTAATTCTAGGGCCACGCAATATCTACTTTGAATTCACTGCGAAAACTAATGCGTTGTAGAGTAGGGTGGTGCGAAAAAAGTCAAGTTGATAATCCCGTATCGCTATAGTGCGGAAAAGTTGCGATTGGTAATTACAAGAAAAACAAAACAAAAATTATTAAAATCGGACTTTATCTTCCGATCCCGCAACGGGCGTAAAGATTATGAAAAAAATGAAATTTTACCTTTGTTTCGGAAATTTTTATTTATCCTCCATGTACGTTTTATTTATCGCTATAGTAAAATTTATTTACAGTTTGCATGGTTGAGTAATAAAAACAACAGTTTTACGCATCTAACGACCGATCCCGCAAGGTCAATCAAAATCTATAAAAATTTTAAATTTTCGATGATTTTGATGAATTAAAAAACATTTAGTTATCTCATTTTTCTCCTACATTGTGAAGTTTCTCGCTTGTTACAACCCAGAACTCACAACGCGGAGGTGGTTTCACCTCCAACCAACCAATGAGTGTGATTTTTACATTATTTACATAGTAAATTTCTTTTTCATGCTTGTATACAGCTTTTAAACGTCAACTTTGTATTGTGATTTGATGGTAGAATCTGGCAGCATGGACCTTATTGGTTTAAGTGTTGTCCTTATGAATCCATCTCTTGATTGGGGCCCACATACATTAGACCAGGGGTGACCAACTTAATCAGACTCGAGGTCTACTGTCTGCCTTTCTAATTCTCTGCGATCTACCGACTAGGAATTTTCGTAATATTTAGGGCAGGAATAGGTAGGTAGGTAGATAATTTTTTCTTGCCATCGATCGACTGACCTAGGGGTCGCGATCGATGGGTTGGCCTCCCCTGCATTAGACAATGCTTCCGTGACCAACTTTAGGCACCTCTCATCAGCTTGCGTGTGTCAGGGATAGTTTTGTACATTCCAGTCTGGTATGTGGTCCGATGTAATGCAAGAACTTATATCTGCATTTGACACTGAAAAAGTGGTGGAGAAGATAGTTTTGCAACAGTCTGCAATAGTTTTGCAACATTATATTCCAGTGTATAATTTCAGTATAGTCCCGTGCTTCAAAATTTCAAGTAGTAGGGAGAAAGGAAACAATTAGAGAGCTAAGGATAGTGTTAAAAGCCGGGTAGACTAAAGCCAAGGGCAAACTTAGAGATTAGAAATTTCATCCCTCCTACTTTAAATTTTGAAGCACAGGACTACACTGAAATATTAGATTGGAATGTTGCAAAACTATCTTCTCCACCAGTTCTTCAAAGCGTTTCAAATGAAGATATAAGTTCTCCTACATTATATCAAGCAACACGCCAGACTGGAATGTACAAAACCATCCCTGCCATACGCAAGCTGTCTAGCGGTACGTAGAGTTGGTCACGGAAGTATCGTCTAATGTATGTGGGACCCAATCAAGAGATGGATTCATCAAAGCAACACTTAAATCAAGGTCCATGCTGCCAGATTTTACCACCAAATCAAAATTCAAAGTTGACGTTTAAAAGCTGGACACAAACAAAAGAAAAAGAAATGTTCTATGTAAATAATGTAAAAAACACACACTCATTGGTTGTATGGAGAGAAGGGTGTGGGTGGAGTAAAAAGTGCAACCACCTTCTTGTTGTGAGTTCTGGGTCGTTTAAATATTATTATACAATATCTAAATAAGCGAAGAGCTTTAAAATGTAACAGAAAAATGAGATAACTAAATGTTTTTTAATTTATCAAAATCATCAACAATTTCAAATTTTTATAGATTTTGATTGACCTTGCGGGATCGGAAGATATTCGTTAGATGCGTAAAACTGTTGTTTTTATTACTCAACCATGCAAACTGTAAATAAATTTTACTATAGCGATAAATAAAATGTACATGGAGAATAAATAAAAATTTCCGAAAAAAAGGTAAAATTTCATTTGTTCATAATCTTTAGGCCCGTTGCGGGATCGGAAGATAAAGTCCGATTTGAATAATTTTTGTTTTGTTTTTCTTGTAATTACCAATCGCAACTTTTCCGCACTATAGCGATACTGGATTGTCAACTTAACTTTTTTCGCACCACCCTATTGTAGAGGTACACAAATACATATTTACACATTTGCTACACAAATATCCCTGGTCAACATATTTGAATCGTATGGTCTAACAATGCACATTGATTCTCCTACAAGGATTACAAAAACTTCATCTACCATAATTGATTATATTGTCTCAGATTTCTCACCCCGTGATGTCTGCTCTACAACTGTTAATGCGGGACTATCTGATCATGAAGCGGTTTATACGAAGTTTAACATCTTTAGCAAGCTCTCTTCGAAAACTCGACGTTTAGGCAGGATTTTTTCCGCTCGGAATTTTCGTAAATTCCAAAATTTATGCTTAACCTCTGAGTGGCCCTTTCCTTCTATGCACGTCGATAATAATTTCAGTGACTTTTTGAATAAGCTTGTCTGTATCTTCAATAAAGCATTTCCTTTAATCACAATTAAGCCAAAACATCACAAACCCTGGACTACCAAAGGTGTCCGCATATCAGCCAAAAATATGCGTTCACTACTGTATATCAAGAAATTTACTACCAACGTCTCTGTTACTGAGTATATCACCAAGTACAGGGCGATCTATTTAAAACTTATAAAATCAGCTAAAAAATTGTACTATCAAAATCGTCTGAGAAGCTCTAAAAGTGTTGCAAAAGAAACTTGGTCCATAATAAACGATCTTCGTAATAAAACTCACACAGCTCAAACATTTTCCCTTCCAGACCCAGAAAATCTAAATGAATACTTTGTTAATGTGAGTAAAAATATAACATCAACTATTGTGTCACAACAAGATCCCATTTCCTATCTCCCTAATTCAGGAAAGGTCTCGAATTCATTCTTTATAAGACCGGTTGATAAATCTGAACTGATTCAGACAATCAATAATATCAAAAGCAAATCTTCCTGTAGTACCGATGGACTATCCATAAAAATTTTCTCAAATCTCCCAGACAGTGTGTTGGGAGTCCTCATCTCTCTAATTAATGATTCTTTTGAGAAAGGTGAATTTCCAGAGTGCCTAAAGACGGCCATCATTATTCCTCTTCATAAGGGTGGTGAAAAATCAAATGCCTGCAATTATAGACCTATTGCATTACTACCGGTGCTCTCCAAAATTATTGAGAGACTCATAAAAGCCCGACTTATGTCCTTTCTCGTTGATAACAATATTTTATCACAAAATCAGTTCGGCTTTTTAAATAATAAATGTACCACAGATGCCATGTTTTCTGTACTACATGAGGTTTATCAAGCATTAAACAATAATCTGCACACTGCCACTGTTTTTTGTGATTATGCCAAAGCTTTTGATTGTGTGAATCACGACATTTTGATAAAAAAACTAGATTTCTACGGAATTCGAGGTATTTCTTCGAACTGGTTTCAATCTTACTTGGATAATAGGAAACAACTGGTTAGAGCAAATGATACAGACTCTAGTCTCAAAAATGTTGTATGTGGGGTACCACAAGGTTCAGTATTGGGTCCTCTACTTTTCCTTATCTTTATTAATGACATCACTAGCTTAAAAATCGATGGCAAAGTTTTTCTTTTTGCTGATGATACCAGTATCACTTGGAGCAACTCATCATGCTACTATAACTTCTGATCTACTTACAATAAAATCTTGGTCCGATTCAAATTTACTCTCTTTTAATGTAGATAAAACAGTAGCATTGTCCTATAAAGGAGCTCTTCAACCCTTACCTCTTCATAACAGCCAGATCAGTATCGTTGATTCTGTAAAGTTTCTTGGTATTTTTTAGATAGCAATCTGAAATGGTCCCTTCATATTGATGTGTTAAGCAAGAAACTATCCTCAGCTTGCTTTGCAATAAGATCTGTTTCAAAGGAAATGAATTTAGCCTCTTCCAAAATAACATATTTTTCTTTGTTCGAGTCACATCTTCGATATGGTCTCCCTTTTTGGGGTTCTGGTACGGCTGCTCAATCTGATGTTATTTTTAAATTACAAAAAAGAGCAATAAGATATCTGTTTGGCCTCAGAAGAACAACACATTGCAGAAGCTACTTCAAAGATCACAGGATTCTAACACTACCTTCTTTATATATTTTAGAAACTGTTTGCTTAATTCGTAAACATCTACATGTCTTTCCAGCAAGACCTAGACATGACTATTCCACCAGAAATTCTACCTTTGACATCTATTTACCGATCCCGTCCAGTGAGTTAGTAAAGAAATCTATATTATATTCTGCGAAAAAACTATATAACCATCTCCCTCTACAACTTAAATCTGCAACATCTTTCTCCAAGTTCCGTAAAATGACTAAAGCAGGGGTGTCAAACTCAATTTTGCAGAGGGCCATATATTAAATTCAGAATGTGTCGGCGGGCCAGATTCAAATAAAAAAAATGTACTGAATTATTATAACATTTTATTTAATAGTATACTTATAATATACGGTTGTTAAAAATCATATCAAAGTTATAAAAGAGGGTAATTATTTTGAGCTCGAGGATCCAGATACCTGACTTCTCTTGTTTTTGACAAGCTCATTGATGTCAGGTATCATATTCGTTGTATTTATTTTAAGAATTGATTGGAGATGTTCATTTGTAAGTCTTGTGCGATGTTTGTTCTTATTTATTTTCATGACGGAAAACATCTGCTCACATAAATAGGTGCTACCAAACATGCACAGAATGCGTGCTGTATGCTTTTTTAATTCCGGGTAGTTATCCAAACTCTTGAAATATTGTGTATAAAATGTAAGTGCGTTAACCTCTTTAAATTTTTCTTTCAAAATACTGTCCGATTGAAGATCTATCAACTCCATTTGCAAATGAACTGGTGCCTGTGAAGCTTCAAAATTGAATGGATTGTTGAAAATTGGGAATTCCATTTCATTCATTTTGTGGAAGTCTTCAAAACGATTGTTGAATTCCGTGATAAGATTTTGCAGAAGTTGAGAATATTGATCCAATTTTTTTTTATCCACTGTGCCAAATGATTTTAAATGAGGGAAATGATCCAAAGTTTGATTTTTTACCTGATTTTCCCACAGCCTCAACTTTGTTTCAAAGGCTTGAATACATGAGTACATTTGAGTGACAATCAGATTTTTACCCTGTAACTTTACATTCAGATCAGTCAAGTGTTTATTCATATCTACCAAAAAGGCACAATCAACCCACCAGTCATTGTCATAATCAATTGGGTTGCCTTTTTCTAACATGAAAGCTTGAATAGGGTCACGTAATGCAAAAAATCTTTCTAAAACTACTCCTCGACTGAGCCAACGAACTTCGGTGAAATAAGGGACATCAGAAAACTTTTCGTCCAAATCTTGTAAAAACTGCCTGAACTGTCGGTGATTTAGTCCTCTGCTCCTTATAAAATTTACTATTTTAATTATAGGTTGCATGACATGGTCCATTTTTAAATGTTTGGATGCCAATGATTCCTGGTGAATTATACAGTGAAATCCCACAAAATTTCCTGATGTTTTCTGTTTTAATTTAGTTACAACGCCCGAATGTTGGCCAACCATGGCAGGAGCGCCATCCGTAGTTGTGCTGCTAAGTATATTCCAATCGGGTCCATATTCTTCCATCAAATGCTCCAATGCAGAATAAATATCATTTGCTGTTGTAGTGCCTGTCAATGGAACGCACTTTAATAGTTCTTCAGTTATTTCAAAGTTACTGTTAATACCTCGTATAAAAACAGCAAGTTGAGCTGTATCAACAGTATCAGTGCTCTCATCAACAGCCAGTGAAAAGTTTGTAAATTCCTTAATTTTCTCCTTCAGTTGAAGAACCAAATTTTGAGATAAATCATTTATTCTTGAAGCAACAGTGTTTCTTGACAGCGAAATATTTTGAATTAGTGACTTTTGAAATGGAAATGAAACATCGGCAACTTTCAACATACAGTCTTTAATAAAATCACCATCAGTGAAAGGTTTTGATCTCTTCGCGATTTCTAATGCAATAATAAAACTTGATTTCAGGGCATCTTCGCTCTCAGTATTAGCTTTAGTAAACATCGATTGTTGACCTTGAAGTTTAGATTTTAAAGATGACAATCTGTCCATTCTTATTTTTTCAGTGTAACAATCGAATTTTGATTTATGATTCGTATCATAGTGTCTCTTCAAGTTAAACTCCTTACAAACAGCAACTGTTTGATTGCAAATCAAACACAGTGGTTTACCTTTCCATTCTATGAAAAAATATGCATTTTCCCATTTAGACTGAAAAACTCTACGTTCACTATCAACTTTACGTTTTTGTGACATTATGCCGAAATCGTAACAAATATGGAACTCGACACAATTATGGATATCGCACACGCACGACACAAACAAATGTACAATACCTTCTCAACCACTACTTCGCAACTGACTCACGTGACACGTCGACGCACTTCTTTTATATCGATAAGGAAGGTTCTAGTCTAGACTCGAAGCGCATGGAAGATTCTATTGTTCTCAACAAAAATAATAGGGTGTTTCCGCTAAGAGATGGTGTTACTGTCTATCTCTCTCGCTTGTCTAGGCACGCGCTGCCTTTGAAATGACTTATAAATGTAGTGTAGTGTACGCATTTTAAAACTTCCGTAGAGCAATCGAGTGAAGTCTATAAGCTCTAAAAAACATGATTCTTCTTTCTGTGACACATTGCGATCGCGGGCCGTATTGGTATGGCCCGGGGGCCGGATGCGGCCCGCGGGCCGTATCTTTGACATGACTGGACTAAAGCCTATTTATCTGAAAGACCATATTATTCAACAGCAGAGTTTCTTAACCAATAACTAAGAAAGTACAGTATTCTTATTTATAAGTATAATCTTAATCTATATTTGAGTGTCATATGCGGCAGCTTAACTTAACTTATTAAATTTCTTAAGGTAGATTATGCAATTTGCAAATTTTTTTTTTTAAATTTTGCAATAGATTGTTACTGTTTTTTTTTTGTTTATCTTCATTATTTTTATTTATGTAGACGATTTATATCATTTTAGTAAATTGTATTTGTTATTTGTTATTGTTCTTATTTTTATGATTCTTGTAAGCTTTGTCTATAAAATTGTTAAATTTTTCATGACAATAAAGCATATTTCTATTCTATTCTATTCTAGGTCCGAGATCAGATGTGTGGAGAGGCATCGGACGTTCGCACCGAAACCCTTTGATCTGTGCTGGGAAAACCGACTACAATCGGATATTCCGCAGACGCGTCCGCCGACGTGATATGTAAACAACAAACGATCAAATTACCCCATTTACACATCTGCGGATGCATACGCAGATGCCGTCCGCGGACACGTCTGCCGATGTGTAGAGGAGGCATTAGCGGTAAACCGACCAGACTCTTCTTGGAAACAAATCTTCGGCGGTACTGAAAGATCTAGAGCAGTGGTTCCCAAAGTGGTCCAGGTGGACCCCCAGGGGTCCACGAGGGATTTAACGGGGGTCTACGTTGGCGTGAAATAAAAATGGGGGTTCACAAGTTGCAAGTGGGGGTCCACGAAAATTTTATAGCGATTTGGTATTTATTTAAACAAATTTGCATTTTTTTATTGTAAAATATCAATGAAAAAAAATAATATTTTAATAGTAGTGACTCAAAAATGTTATTATAATGGATCATAACAAGTTATTTTGATTAAAAAGAAGTTTTTGGTCAAATTTTAGTGTAGAAAACGTTAAAATACAGTTTTTTACATTTTCCTCCATTCTCAAAACACATGTCTTTCGATTTGACTGAAAATTTGCCCACAGATAGCCAAAACACGGGACTTTAAGTGGTTAAAAGAATTTGTATCGTTTTACAATACAAAAAAATACGTGGAATAATATCAGAATCAAAAATATAGGCGTCTACTGTAAGTACAATTAATTCGGAAAATATCGACCATACGAAAAAAATGGTTAAGAAAATTATAATAATTATTGTAAACACAATTTATTTGGATCAATTTCAATTCCTACCAATTTTGTAGAAAAGTTGAGAATTGCGGAGATATTGAACAAAAACCACTGCTATCATATCAATCAGGGCTTATGCTCGCGCCTTTACCACATACGTACTACCTGAAATATTGATTTTAGCAAAAACATGAAAGGGATCAAAATTAAAATTGTATAAAATTTAGTTCTCTCCATTTTTGTATAGGTACATTTTTGTTATAAAACTAATAATAAAGAGATAATTCAATAATTATGCTGTAACTGTCACTCTTTCCCCCATATCGACGGCACAAAAAAATTTACAATAGAATAAATTATACGAAATCATATTTTCCACAACTTCAGTCCTTACACTTGTTGTCGAAAAGTTAAATATGGCGGAGATATTGAGCAAAAACGGTTGTCCTTTATTCCCGATCTTAAATTTACACTACTACATGCTAACTCGACTGTAATACTACTTATATAATTTTGACTCTTTATTGCATGTAACTTCTCTTGTATTGTAAAACTATACAAATTCTTTTAACCATTAAAGTCCTCTGTTTTGGCTATCTGTGGGCAAATTTTCAGCCAAATAGAAGTACATGTATTTTGGGAATGGAGGAAAATGGAAAAACAGTATTTTAACGTTTTCTACGCTAAAGTTTGATCAACAACTTGTTATAAAACAAAAAACTTGTTATAATGCCTAATAATCACATTTTGGACAACCCTTCTATTAAATTATTTAAATTATTTTTTCAATTGATAATTTACGATAAAAAATGCAAATTTGTTTAAGTAGATTCCAAATCACTGTAAAATCGCTTAAAATAGTATTTTGGGAAAAGAAGGGAGCGTTCAAGTATTACGTAACGCGATTTTTGAAGATTTTTTACTCCCCCCCCCCCTGCGTAACGCACTGTAATGGGCGTTTAATTATTGCGTAACCCAATTTTTGAAAATTCTTAGCCCCCCCACCTGCGTTACGTAATGCAGGGGTCCACCGAAACCAGTATATTTTTTAAAGTGGTCTACGAGAAAAAATAGTTTGGGAACCTCTGATCTAGAGAAATATAGATTTATATAATATGTTAAACGGGCCTCGTTTCTCGAACAGTTACTGAAAAACTCGGACCGTATTTAAATAGAGAAATTGTAATGAATTTAATAATTCTGATTGTAAAAAGCGCGCGTTTATATCCCAATTATAATGTCGGAACAAAAATGTATATAAATTAAAAGTTTTAGTGCAAATAGTGAATGTGAATAAATTAAAATAAAAAACTAAATAAATTAAGTGTTAAAATTCATGATAAATTAGAAGAATTAAAATCAGGAGAATTTGGTCAGAGAAGTTTATTTTGACATTTCGTTTTCCACTGCGGAAATTATTCTCAAATTACAAATATATTATACAATTAATAAAGGAAGTTAATATCTAATGATTGCATGAATAATATAACATATTTTCCTTAAATTAATAATAGAAAAGTTTTGAAAATCTGTTTCCAAATTTATCCTGGACGAAAATCGCGAGCACTGCCTGTCAATCCGACTGTCAATAATGTCGTCCGCCTTTTAACATTTCGCTCCACTTTCTAATTAACTTTTCATTGTGTTATTTCTACGGAAAGCTTGTCTAAATATAAGTCTAATCATTTGGACACCGATAGACTCAGTTATATGTTAAAAATTTGATGTACGTGTTAAAAAAGCTATTCGGGAACATAAAAGTGGGTAAAATGTTGTATACCACTGGTTATTTTAGAAGCTTAACTTATTTACTGTGCACTAAAATTATGAAGGTATATTTTAGTTTTGTATTTATATTTTGTTGTCTCTTGTTTAACACATATTTTTTATATGAGATTAAACCACAGTTAATAGTAACGTTAGTAATGCTGACACAAATATGTTTGGATGTTAAACGTCCTCTTTACGTCTGTTTTATAGACTACAAAAAAGCGTTGGTAAAGTAAAACGTGATCGCCTCATGGAAATTCTAGAAAATAAAAACCTAGATGAAAGAGATTTAAGGCTAATAACACACTATTACAAGGAAGCTCTTGAGGGTGAAACAGCTGGAATAAAGGTGAACGGAGTTCCCATTAACAACATTAGATATGCGGATGACACTGTCGTCTTAGCCGAAAATATTGAAGATCTTCAGAGACTGGAGAACAGAATAGTGATATGTTGCCAAGAATACGGTCTAACAATGAACATCAAGAAGACAAAATTTATGAAAATATCTAAAACTCAAAGACATAACGAGAATATCCTCATAAACGGAACCAATGTCGAACGAGTAGACCAATATGGAATCTTGAAATCAACTCCACAAATGATTACTTCCAGGAGATTAAAACTAGAATAGAAAAGGCTTCAGCGAATTTTAACACAATGAGAAAAGTGCTCTGCACTCCAATGGTGAATATAAAATTCTTAATTGCACGTCAAAAAATACGCAATAACATATCTCAACCGGTTTTAGGGCAATAAATAAATCGTCAGTTTGTAGGAAAAAATTCAACATCCCGTGTCTCGGAAACGACGCATTTGCGGACATATGTTTATAAAGCAAACGGTCATTATTTTTCATGCAGAATTACCCCTTACAGTTTGTTGCACTTATTTAGAAACACCCTGTACTGATGAAGAACATGGCTAGTTGTTAAAGTACCTAACTGTTGTATTGACCAACATAAGCGCATGAATCAAAAAGAATGTGTGTGTACTTTGTACGCACGTAAGAAGTTATACTTCTATTATATGATTTAAACGAAATTAATATACTTTTTATTTATATTTTGTTTAAATATTAAACTAATTTATACTTACTACTTCTCAAACATTTTTATTAGAACAGTGCCAAAAATTAAAATAATAAAAGAATAAAACACACACAAACACATTAAACAAGCCACAAATGATGTCTGAACATTAATTGTCGAAATTTTTTTTAACTAAATACGTATTTTCTGAAAATACAATTATATAATAAATATACTTACAATCATAAAATGTATTAAAAAAAAACAAAAAAGAAAGTTTCTATTGGGACTCGAACCAGCGATGATAAGAGCGGTTGGTATTGGAATTCATTCGCCTTCTCCGCTTAGCCACGGACACTATGTATCATTATTTACGAAGATCGACTAACTAAACGGATTAAACTTGTGATATTTTGATATTTTGAAAATTGATCAAATTATTTTAATTTTGAATTGAAATGATTTAGAATTGAAAAAATACAACAAAACATAGAGTAAAAAAACAATATATTAGGTGAATATTGATAGAAATTTTGATGGTAATCAAATTATATAAATAAAAGTATTACATACTATGTATTTTGGCAGATCAAATAGGTAGGTTTATACCCATGATACATTAACAATTATTACGTACCTGTTGCTTTTAAAAACTATTTAAAAGTCACTACAATATTATAAACTTTTTTGTTTCTGTCCTCACAACAATAAAACTAATATATTATACATTTGTTTACCTTTACCTTTACCTCCAAACCACAGCTGCCATATCGGATAATTTTTGACATGTCATTTGAACATCCAATCAGAACAAAGTTATAATGCGCATGCGCCGGGCTGATAGGTTTTAACATATAAAAAAATCACCCTCTATCGCCGGTAAAGAAGTATAACTTCAAAAACAGAATAAGAAAACCTGAGGCTATAGTTGGGTTTTAATTTCAGTATTTTATAAATGCTAGAATATTCCACAGGGTGTTGCGAACTTTAAGAAAAAAACACAGTTTAATTCGTACACCCGATATATAATGACAATTTACCTATTTAGCAACAATATTGTTACAGCGATATTGTTAAAGAATAAGGCTATACATATTAAAAAATTACTTAAATCGGACATCAGGTTTAGGAGATACGAGATGTCAAAAATGAACCATTTTTGGGGTACCCGTTGTCTCTGACGCGCAGTGTATATGAACAATATAACTTTTTTCTACGAGCGTGCAAAAATGTCTATTTTCGCGCACGCATTTTAGTTTAGAAAATTTCACTTTTCCGCACGCGTGTTACTTTTCCGCACGCGGTTTTTACTTTTCCGCACGCGTGTTAATTTAGATATGTTAATATGGCCTTAAAGTAATTATAATACATGCAATAAACTAATATTTAGATATTATTTACAGTAGAGCGTCGATAATCCGGACCCTGGTAATCCGAACGTTCGCTAATCCGAACGAAAAAAAAATTGTATAATTAAAAAATATGATCGCGGACCGAATTTTTGGATTAATATGACAATATGGGCAAAATATGACCACGGATTTTTGTTTTGTTTATGCAGAAATACGTACCTAAATATATGTGTTTATTATGCAGGTGTTTTATTCCTTGTAACTAAAACCTATGTACATATGTACTATGTTTATGAGCTTTGTATGTATTTTGAACATATGTTCGATAATCCAAACAATTTGATAATCCGAACTACCCCTGTACCAGTTAGTTCGGATTATCGACGCTCTACTGTACTAATTTATTTCAAATATACCTATCTTATTGTATTCCTGTTTTAATGAACTTAACGCGACAATTCGATGAAATAAAATTATTTTGACATAATATTCGAAAGTCAAATCGGAAACAGTCGTTTTGAATCATTGTCATGGAAACCAAGATCGTCGTCATGCTAACTAATTATATTGAAAGTTTGGTTTTGACAACCTTGTCAAAGAATTAATTTGTGTATGTATTTTCATTAAATTTAAATTAATTGATTAAGATTTGGTCATTTTTTAAAGACTGGTAGAAAAAATATTGTTCCTAACGCTTGCAGAAAGTCTCTTTTCCGCACTCGACTGCTTGCCGAACTCCCGCTTCGCGTCGTTCGGCAAACTGCAGTCGCGTGCGGAAAAAAATGACTTTCTGCACTTGTTAGGAAAATAACTATTTTCGTATTCACAAGCCTCTAAAAGCAGAAATTTACAATAGATCGTGCAAAAATGTAGTGACTTTAATCCCTTTTCAGTAATAACTTACAGACTTCAATTTCAGACACAAAATAATGCAGCGATCTGTACACACAAGCAAAAATTCGACTACTTCCGAAATTCTCCCGCCACCAGTATTTCAATGGAACTGAAATCCATAGAAAGCAGCCCCAGTCAGTATCTTGCATTCAAATCCAGTCAGCGAAAAGATATAAAAATTAAAAGCTTTGTTCTTGGCATCAATAAAGAATTAAGCGCCCATTGTCGAATACAGAGGTGTGAAAAGTGCGGTTTCCATTGCACTCATCTGCATCTTTTGTCTTCGAGAAAATGCTTTGTTATATATTTACCCCTTCTATTTGCACTTTAGATCAACATGGGTTATGAGAACCTGCCCCTACCGGCAGCGCGACGAGACGAGAGAAGGAAAAAACAGGCGACTGAGGGGTGGTATGGTCATTAATTAAAATCGGAGAAAGTAAAATTGATAAGGGGTGCATTCAAGAGCGTTTATGGAACATCGAAGAGGAGGTTGGAATAAACAATTTATGGAAGTTGATGTGTGTTGACTTTTCGGATGTGTAGGGGCACATGTTAGGGTTGTCTGGTGGTCTACAGAAAAGGCGTAGCAGTCGTATTGATTTGTATAAACGATAAAACAAGAATTTTCATCTTGAACAGACGCTGCTATATGGCGCAATAAAGAATTAAGCGCCCATTGTCGAATACAGAGGTGTGAAAAGTGCGGTTTCCATTGCACTCATCTGCATCTTTTGTCTTCGAGAAAATGCTTTGTTATATATTTACCCCTTCTATTTGCACTTTAGATCAACATGGGTTATGAGAACCTGCCCCTACCGGCAGCGCGACGAGACGAGAGAAGGAAAAAACAGGCGACTGAGGGGTGGTATGGTCATTAATTAAAATCGGAGAAAGTAAAATTGATAAGGGGTGCATTCAAGAGCGTTTATGGAACATCGAAGAGGAGGTTGGAATAAACAATTTATGGAAGTTGATGTGTGTTGACTTTTCGGATGTGTAGGGGCACATGTTAGGGTTGTCTGGTGGTCTACAGAAAAGGCGTAGCAGTCGTATTGATTTGTATAAACGATAAAACAAGAATTTTCATCTTGAACAGACGCTGCTATATGGCGTAAGAATATAAATGATTTAATAATAACTTTCAAGAATATTTTTTTTATTCAAAACAAAGGAGCATCATCCGGAAGGATATTAGCGACATAACGGTTATAATTTACAAGGTATACAAATATTAGTAATATAACAATGGTAATACCTAGTACTTACATGATTAAATGTTGTACAACATATTGATACGAGATAAATACCCTATTAGTTTTCTGTAATCAAAGTTCTCTCCCAGTAACGTTTGCAAGGTGTTCGAGATGCCATATAGACGTCTTTCTATAGTATATTTAAGACAATCAATTAAGAAATGATCTGTACTGTCTGCTACATTACAAACGGAACATTTTGGAGCTTCGTTGTTTGTAAATATGTGTGCGTGTGTATACCTATGGTCCAGTCTCAGACGTGTTGAGATTATTTGGGAGTTTCTGTTTATTGCTGTCGGTTGCCACGGAGAAATGTCACTTTTAATCAGTTTTAGTTTCGAAACACAATTTCGCTGCTTCCGGTTCCACGCACTTAACACTTCAGTTTTGAAAAAGGCTTTTAAATCACTTGCCACACTCCAATGTTCGACCTCTGATTCGTCATTACCAATAGTATCGCCAGCACTTACATGTGAATGTTATTTTTGACTTAATTGAGAAGTGTCACTGTCAGAGTCAGAAACTTCTTTACCAAGCTGAGCATACATTTTCTTCTTAATAGACGTTAATTTGCGCTTTATACTTCTATCTTTTAAGTGGGGATATACTTTTGTGAACATATCAGTTACACTGACGTAATCTTTTGTGTATGCTTGAATGATACTCAAGGGATCAGCAGAACCGGTAATGTTAGTTAGAAGCATATCCAGTTGGTTGTAATCAAGAACTAAAGATGGAGAATGATTTTCAATAAACGTTTTTGCGGGTTCTAGTAGCAGTGATACAGAGTTACTACTACTTTCCGTTGAAAAAGTTTTAGTTTTCTTGATTTTTTGCCGAATTTTAGGCTCAAGGAACAACTTGCATTCAGCTGAAGAAGACTCGATTTTAGATGAAGTTATATCATGCGCTTATGAGAGTTGGATTCTTGAGCAATGTTTTTTTATCGTTGTTGTTGTGTTTGAATCGTGGGATGCTAACATTGGTTCTTCTAAAAGTTGATGTACATGTTGGGAATCTGCATTGCTGGTAACGAGGAAGATTAACATTGCTTCTGATAGTGTATGTGTTTGTTGCGAAACTGCATTATCAAGGCTGGGTAAAGATTTTTCATTATTTGAATGTTGATCTTCTAGATTCGGAACACTGAGATGTCTTGTGGCCAGGCTTCTTGCAATTGTAGCAGACCAAACCATCTTGTGATATGAAAATCTTATAAGAGGTATTATCAAACTCAAGTAGACTGATGTATATTTGTCTCCTAAAGTTGAGAATATGGTTATATTCAGGTAAGGTGGCACTAATTTTAAGGAATGTCATAGGTGAAGCCGGTACTAAACCAATATTTTGTAATTAGTGGATAAGTATTTCATGAGGTATGGAGGGGCATACGTTGGAGAGGACAATCCTCTCTGCTAGTGTTATAAATTTTCTAGCTCGAACAATTTCGCCTTGAATTTCAATGTATCCTCTGTTGGTCACGAAATCTTCTACCAGTTGTTTGCTAGATAGGTACGTACAGATGCGATTGTTAGACAGTCAAGAGCAGAATATAATATTTTTGGGTTGGATTATATTTCCCAAGGGCATAAGGTATTCTTGGAGTTTGGTATTGTCTAGTGCATTAAAAATGATCGCGTTCTCTTTAGAAGGAAACTGAACTTTTGATGTTGTTAAAGAATATGTTTGTGAGACTTTGTTGATATTGGATATTGGATTGCATTGTGGTAACATTATTTTCCATTGTTAATTAATTTCATTAAACACTCTTTGTCAATAAAAAGGATCCGACCCTGACCACATATGGGTCTGTATCAAGACAGGTGTAATTAACGTGAAAACACTGATAACGAGAAATTGTTTATAATAGAATTAACAAACTGTCCCAATATATTAAATTCATAACGTTTTTACAAAGAAATTAATTAAATCTTGTACACTTACAGTTATCGACTATAATTAGGCACAAATTCACAATTTATAATTTTGTTTTATCGCTTAAAAATAACAATTTTACGGAGCCCGTGTTAGGAACAACATTACTTATCTCCATGCAGGGCCTCTCCAAACACCTTTCAAGAATATTTTCACAAAGAAAATAAAAATTAAAAATCGGAATATTTGATGTGCTCCTTTATACGTAACATTTGACGTGCGTGCACAAAAAAGACGGTGTTCCACTGCAATATGACATTATTTTATCTATGTCAATATTAGACTCTGAATAAGGTGCTGAAACTGTTTTTATAATATTCCTTATAAACATAACAATTTACTACCCTGAAGTTTTTACTACCCTGATAGTCATCATACTTTGTTCTGTCTATATACTAATTTTAAACATTTGTGAGTTTTGGTGTGCTTCCCTTAACTGTCTAAATGGAATATGAAAATTTAAGCTTGCCAGAATCACAAAGGACTGAATAAATTTATTACCTAATTTAAAAATTAATACTCTGTCAAACCGCATTCAATATGTCCTCTATAAATTTTATTATATTCTAAGATTATCATAATTTATTTCGTACCAATTTGAAATGAATGTATCGCAGAAACTTTTTCTACGCCCTGTCTCGTTTGTCAGAATGACAAGCATAGTAAGGTGAGCAGAATAGACTAGGTTTGTAGATGTGTCCTACACTAAACTTGGAACCACCACTCAGGAACTCCATTTACACTTATAGAACTCCACGATGGTATGAACAGCCTAAAAACTGGAGAGCTGCAGGTATGGATGACATATGCAATGAATTAATAGAGGACCTAGGCCAAGGAGCAAAAAAAAATTAATCTTGAAGCCATATCTGGCTGTAATGGATCTCTGTGCTATAAAGCTTGCGAAAATCCAAAATCACGGAGAAAATTTAAAATAATAGCCTTTTTAAAACCAGGTAAGGACCCAGTAGCTACAGACCTATTTCCCTGCTGTGTCACTTTTTCAAATTATACGAGATATTAAATTAAATAAATTAAAAATTAACAATTAAAAAAATTAAATAACAAACGTTTGTTATAGCAAAAGACAGCAAATACAAAATCAGTGATTGATGTGATCGTTCATGTGTATTCTTTCATTTTTCCGACTGTATGTGAATTAATACAATAATTCAAAGAATATAATATATACACCAGTTAATAGGGAAAAAATTCATCGATTTCACGTAAAAATGTTAAACAGGGTTTTGAAGGTTTTAAACGATAGATGAGGGATAAATGATGATAATTCCGTGAAGACGTACAGCTAATATTTCTTCTTCTTTTTTCTAAACAGTTACACAGAATGAAAAACTCAGTTTTTTGACTATAAATCGTTTCTTGTACATTTTAGAGAAAAATGTTTCAAATAAATATTGTAGATCTTAAAAAGTTCTTTAACTTGGTGGGACAAGTATTAAAATATATAAAGAATTGACCGAGATAATTGTAAAAAACCCTCATATTTGCACTAATTTATAAATGTTAATAACTGTATTTTTTGCACAACGAAATTTAATTTAACTACTTTAGATTATGCCAATTAAAGGGTTATTTCAGTGTTCTAAATTTCAACCAGATTGACCAAATAGTTTATGAGTTATTCAATTTGTTTATGCCAGAGAGCAATTGTTTAAACAGCTGTTCTTGCCCTAACAGTGACTCTAGAGATATTTTACAAATCCCAATCGATTATTTGAGACTTTAATTTTAAGATGTATTGAAAATGTTTTAAGATTTTATCAAAATTGTTATTAAAAAAACCGTCTGAAAAAGACCCTACTTTTTAGGTTATAAACAATTGGAATAACATTGACAGTTTTTATGATACACGCTTGTATGTAGGTTCACTGAAAAGCTGGTGAAAAAATATACTTTAAAATTGTAAAAAGAATTTTATGTGACCAATATAAATCAAGTTAGAATTTTTTTTTCAATAAATCATATTTCCATTGTTATAAACATTAAGAGCTGAAAATTGAATGAGTTGTTTAAGAAAATCTGTATTTTATGATCCACTTCATATATTGCATATGCGGTGAAAAAATAAAAAGTCATGACTACTCATGAGTCATGACCCGTTAAACTGATGGTATTCGTGAAACACCGCCAACGAATGTGAAGGTGAGAATAGCTTCGTTTTATTTTTTAGAATGGAATCTCAATTTAAAACAATTTACAATTAATTCAACTTTTATGTGCAGAGCTCAACAAATCTGGGTACCGAACTAAAGTAGCAGATGAAGATGCAGACGTATTAATAGTGCAGACATCTCTTTACGAACATACATATGAACCTGACAAGATCGTTGTAATAATTTGTAATGATACCGATATAATCATAGTATTGACGCAACTCTCTGTTCCGGACAATTACATATATTTTGAAAGAAAAAAAAAGCGAAAAAGGACAATCTATCTATCTATTATAGTTGTAATAGGTTTAAACAATCTCATATAAGAAAATACGTTGGGTTCTTCTTATATAGTTTTAGTGGGTGTGATACAACTTTTTAGATCTGACAAATATTTTTTATGACGAGAATGCTAACAAGGAGGACATCATGAAAAACGGATATATCATTGTTGCTTTGTATTCTGCTGCAATTGATGTTACATATAAAAAACACAATAACATATTGGCATTAAATGAGTTACGATTTTTAAAATTTGTAAGAAATACAGGGAAAAAAATTTGCGTTTATCATCAATTACAACACTGGTTAGGTAAAAAACTGGATGCTACCCATACCCAATATGGATAGAAAAAGACTGATATTGATTTTGAACCCATTTACACCTTATATTGTTTGACTCCTTAAGTGATATTAAAACAAATAGCATGTAAATGTTTAACGGGTTGCAAAAGTACAAGATGTGGCTGTAAAAAATATGGTATAAACTGTACGGATCTTTGTACACACTGTGCAGAGTGTGCAGTGGAAGAACAGGAGAAAAAATGTTGCAATCGCGCTGCAGTGGTTCTTGACGATGTCGAGTCAGACTTTGTAGACGATGAACTAACTGTAACTTGCCGAGAAGTCTAAGGGCCGGTTGTTCGAACGCTAATCAAGAAGTTGATTATAATCAATCATTTATTGTAATCAATTTTCTTGATGGGAATCAAATCGGGACATGAAAAATACATGTAAAACACTAATCAGTTATTGATTGTAGGTAAAACAGTAATTAAAATATAGCCGCAGCTCTTAAATTATTAAAAAATGCTTATTATTATTATTATTGATTTGTACAAGAAATTGAGTAAACAAGAAATTAACATCAGAAAGAGTTTAATTATGTTTTATTTTAAATTAAAACCAAAATAATAAAATAAATCAGTCAACATAACCTCAAAATGCGACATCTGTCAGAAGTAAGCTTAATCAAATATAATTGTAATTAAATATTTGATAATGATCAGTTTTGATTAGCGTTCGAACAACCGGCCCTAGAAGTTGTAGATGTTCACTAGAATAATCAAATTAAAATTCATAAACAATGTTTTATTATTTATTTTTATACTTATTAGATGCCTACCTAGACAAATATTAATAGCTTCTTTCAATTAAATCATAATAAAACAAAAATAAATTTTTTAAAAACTATTAAGGACTTTTATATACTTTTAATTAATGCAATTAAAATAAATAAATATTGTATTGTACTAATTTATAATTATTTTATACTTATATAAAAAATATACTTTGTTTAATAAAATTTAAAGGAATTTTTACGAAATACTTGTAAAATTCAATAACTTTTATAGTATAATTAAATCAATTGATTTTCACGGGATTTTCCCATTTTCCCGGAAGTTGAAATTTGCACAGTTTTTATTATTTTTGAAGTTATACTTCTTTACCGGCGATAGAGGGTAAATTTTTATATGGGAAAACCTAGCGACCGGGCGCATGCGCATTATAACTTTGTTCTGATTGGATGTTCAAATGACATGTCAAAAATTATTCAATATGGTGGCTGTGGCACAGCTGTAGTTAGATTATTTATGGTTGTTGCGTTTTAAAATTTGTGTGAAAAGAAACAACAAACAAAAGTTAGTTAATAGTTATACTGCCTTTTTAAATAGTTTTCATATACCTATATTTTTGGACTTTTGGACTATTTTGGACAAGGAAAACTCATTCTAATTTGGTAAGTACCTAGTTTTTATTATAATCATATTGTAATTATACATTTGGATTAGGTTGAAATACATACATTTATTTTCTCAAGAATGCGGATTTTAGAGAGAAATCCCAAATTAGGTTCGATTTTTATTTTTAAATTGTGATTTTTTGGCGTAGATTTATTTATCTAGTAGGTATGTAATGCTTTGATTTACATACTTAATTTGATTACCAACAAAAGTTCTACCAATCTTCATCTAATATATTGTTTTCTTACTGTTGTGTTATATTTTTATATTTTCTTCCACAAAATTTAAACTACATAATTTTCAAAACAATTGTCAAACAGTAAAACGATCAGTTACCGTATTTTTCCACATGATAAATAATGTGCGATTGGACGAGTGAGTCTACGCTTCGATTACGAGTCAAAGCGGCACGAAATTCAAGGGTTCAATTCCCGATGCAAGTTTTATTTTTTTATGCATATTATGATTGTAAGTATATTTGTTGTATAATTTTTTTTTTTCAGCAAATGCGTATTTAAAATTTTTGCCAACAATTATTATCGTCCAGAAATCATTTTTTCTTTGTGGCATTTTTCAAGTGTTTGTGTGCGTTTTATTCTTTTATTTTTTTAAATTTTTGGTATAGTCTTAAAAATCACATAATATGTAGTAGAAGTATAACTTCTTACGTGCGTACAAAGTACACACACATTCTTGTTTTGAGCTAACCCAGTTAAAAAAAGAAGGTTGCGCGAGCTATGGAAGGTGATAATTTATTGCAGTTTTTTTTCCAAAAAAGGAAGCGAAGCTCGAACAGTTCCCACCTTCACTTTCGTTGGTGGTGTTTCACGAGTACCGTCAGTTAGCGATACCGTTATAATAATAAGTTTTTTTATTATTTCACTGCCTATGCAATCTATACACTGGATCATAAAATATAGATTCCCATAAATACAATATGTTCAATTTTCAGCTCTTAATGTTTATAAACAAGGCAAAATTGATTTATTAAAAAAATAATAACTTGATTCATATTAGTCATATACAATTAATTTTTCTATTTTAATATGTATTTTTTCATCAGCTTTCCAGTGAGCCTACATGCAAACGTGTGACATAAAAACTGTCAAAGTTATTCTAATTGTTTATAACCTAAAAATTAGGGCCATTTTCAAACGGTTTTTTTAATAACAATTTTAATAAAATGTTAAATTTTTTTAAAATATCTTAAAAATAGATTCTCGAATAACTGATTGCGATTTGCTAAATATCTCTAGAGTCACTGTTAGGGCAAGAACAGTTGTATAAACAATTGCTCTCTTGGATAAACAAATTGAATAACTTATAAACTATTTGGTCGATCTGGTTGAAATTTGGCACACTTAAATAGCCCATTAAATAGCATAATTTAAAGTAGTTAAATTATAAATCATTATGCAAAAAGTAAAGTTATCAATATTTATAAATTAGTGCAAAAATGAGGGTTTTTTGCAATTATCTCGGTCAATTGTTTATATATTTCAATATGTGTCCCACCAAAGTAAAGAACTTTTTAAGGTCTACAATATTTCTTTGAAACATTTTTCTCTAAAATGAACAAAAAACGTTTTATCGTCAAAAAACTGAGTTTTTCATTCTTTGTAACTGTTTAAAAAAAAAGAAGAAGAAAAATTAGCTGTACGTCTTGACGGAATTATCATCAGTTATCACTCCTCTACCGTTTAGCACCTTCAAAACCCTGTTTAACATTTTTTCATGTTTTTTTACCTATTAACTGGGGTAATACCTACGCTTATTCAATTACAGAGTTAATATCAACGTAAATCTGTAACCTACATAACAAAACTTAGTACAAGCTCCATCAAGCAATAAAACGAAAACATCCACGAAGTGTCATTCTTCTGCACGACAATGCTCGGCCTCGTGTTGCCAAAGCAGTGAAAGAAACTCTAAATAAAACGAAAGAATTGGAGGATATTAGAGCATCCACCTATTAATCCTGACCTATCTCCTTGTAATTTTTACATCTTTGGACCACTGAACAAGGCGCGTAGGAAGAATTCTTCAAGCAACAGCCACAAGATAAGCAGGGTATACACCGGTTCGTGAAACAATGGGATATGTGCCTTAAGACGCAAAAATAAGAAAATAAAATCGTGAGGGCATAATTTAACATTAAAATGGGAATCATCTAATACGGAACATCGTCGAGTATCAAGTGAAGAAATTTTTCGAACATCGTTTTTAGAAGTAGTAATGGAAGGCAAAATAACAGATTGTGAGAGATAGTTGAACCAAACATGTCTTTGAAGAGGATTACAATTGGTAAGAAGAAGGAGATAAACACATGCATGCTTGAAATATTCAAACAGAGACATAATATAAGCATAAAGGTAAAAAAATTAACTAGTGTTGGTTGTAAATAATTATGTTTAATAAAACATGAAGAGAAGTATCCATTCTCAAATGTGGTCTCGAGGTAAGAAAGTAGAAAACTCAAAGAGGTACCACAAAAATGTATATTATAAAAATGTCATACAAGGACGCGTTTCGGCTCTTACCGAGCCATCATCAGCTTGAAATACAGGAGCAAAGTCTAAAACTGTCCAGACCAGGAAGGAGGAAGAATCTAATGGCTTACATTGTATTGGGTTCTTTAGGTTTCATTCTAAGTTATAAGTAGTGTATTAGACATTAAGGGTATAAATTCATTTTAAGATTTAAATGACTTCCTCTTTGAGAGAAACCATCTTGCGAACAGATCAGGTGCAAGGAAAGAACAGATCAGCTTGCACCTGATCTGTTCGCAAGATGGTTTCTCTCAAAGAGGAAGTCATTTAAATCTTAAAATGAATTTATACCCTTAATGTCTAATACACTACTTATAACTTAGAATGAAACCTAAAGAACCCAATACAATGTAAGCCATTAGATTCTTCCTCCTTCCTGGTCTGGACAGTTTTAGACTTTGCTCCTGTATTTCAAGCTGATGATGGCTCGGTAAGAGCCGAAACGCGTCCTTGTATGACATTTTTATAATATACATTTTTGTGGTACCTCTTTGAGTTTTCTACTTTCTTTAATAAAACAGTTAAAGACAGACGATGACTGTTTTCTTCTTGCATGTCTCTTAACAGTTAACTTTCGTCTAATAGCTATAATTTTACGGAAAATATGATTTTAACAGCTCCCGCCCTTTTTAATATCTTTTCTAGTTGATTTTTCAAATATGGCTTTGTTTCTCCCCCTTTGACTCGCTAAAACCAATTTTTCGGCGATGACTAATTTCAATTGGGGCCACAATAAAGCACTATTATGCTCCCCCAAAGCATAAATCCACAATTCGCCCTCAGATTTTCCTACAATTTCCAATAATAGAAGTTTCAAGCATCGATTACCAACCGCGTGAAATCGCAGTTGCTCATATTTGATTATAAAATGATGAGAAACACACATATGTCCTCACTTTTATGTAATCGCTGCCCCAAATCATCCCTCCAATACGACTAAAACGTGTACGGCCTGGAGCTGTATTTAGGCGCAGAAACAAACGCAGAGGGTATATTTTTTACGATGGTTTTCAATGCTAGATCAATGGTAGTGTAGCTACTCTACTCTAGCCACTCAAAGATATACGTAGCTGACTACTTTTTTAGTTATTGTAGACCTATAGGAAGAAAACCTACCTGTTTCCTGCCTAGAGTTCGCGTCCGTTTTTAATTATTAACAATTTAGTGCAAAAATCGCGATTTTTTTCGATTTTTTGCACCCCATTCAAAAGCTAAATAGTTGACATAAAATTACAAAATTCATTTTTTTAGAACATTGAAAAACCTTCAAAATGCTGATTTTTGAAAGTTAAATAGTTAATTTGTTGCTACGCAAACTGCAAAATAAGTGAAAATCGTTATTTGTTAATAACTTTCACTAAAACTACCTTAGAACTTTAGTGTTTCATCCAAAGTTGGGTATTGGCGTACTTAACAAACCTTCAAAATTTGAGACCGGTCCATTAATTAGTTTAAGAGATATTCTAATTGATTATCCGAGACACCTTTATTTTGCAACAAAATAAGACAAAAAATAATGAAGATAGGGCAATTCTGCGTATACCAAATGAAAGTAGAAGAGGGATAGTATCAAAATGTATTAAAAAAAGATAAAAAAATAATTAATATAGTCAAAAATTTTAATGAAAATTCCACACCTGTAATTTTGAACCAATCAAAATACGTTATTTTGACAGATCACCATGGCAACGGAGGTATTTTATCGGAAATTTTTTGCTCGTGGGGTACCCAACAGCGAATTATAGTGGAAATTTTTTGACGTTTACAATAACAGAAAATTTTTGACAGACTGGTTTTTATTTGTTTACATAATTTAGTTTTGATTCATTTTAGTTACAAAGCTAAGATGTTTTCTATATTCTTCGGACACCTCCTCTCTTCTTAATGGCGAAAATGCAGGACTTTGAATGTTTTAAATTAAGTTTCTATGTCTAATAAAATATATATAATATTTAGACACTAATTTATTTACCTTTTTCCCATTCAGTACTTTCAATTTTGCGTAGTTTAGTCGCAAATATTCGTGGACAATTTGGAACAGATTTTCTTTCTTCAAGTTGAAGCCACAATCCTCTATTAATTCAAATAAATAAGCCATGGTACGATGATTGATCTTTACATCAGATAATTTCACGCATATTTTGCATATTGTATGATTTTCAAATCGATTCATTTTTTAAACAAAGAATTTTATTGGTTTTACTGACTGTGCAATATTATTTATTGTAACAAAACGCGAGTTTTTTTTTGATGTTTTGAAGTGTCAAAATATAATGATCACAGCCTCCTATGATTGATGCTTGCTGACGCTGGTTATGAATTCCATACCATTAAAACGCGCATAACGCACGTTAAGAAAAACGCCAAAAAATAATTTTCTATCACTTGTAGTTACTCAAAACTTATGTAAAATTGAAGAATATACTATATATTTTCTATCTTGAAATGGTATTCCCATGCAACTACAATGAGTAGAAATTACGAATTTGAAAGCCTAAATAATTGCTGACAAAGCTATGGCGCGCTATTAATCTGTTCATGCAGCTTCCCGAAAAACCTCTAAAATTATAATTTTCTACCACTTGTCCTAAGCTCAAGTAACTATAAAATAAAATAATATTATATTTTTTGTCCCTAAATGGCACTTTTGAGCTACTACAATCAGTGGTAATCAATAGTTTAATAGGCTAAGAGTCCATTGGTGTGAAAACAAACTGAATATTATTATGTAATCTGTTCCTGTAGGTATGTAACCGTAAAAGAAAATAATTTGCATTGTTGAAATAAATTTTAAAAATATTTGATTTATACCACGATAGAATTTGATGATAGGATTTGATGAATACCACGCGAAGTCAAATTAATATCCGGAAATTTTTTTTTGATCATGAATATTTTTAGAAAATTTCCCTCGTCTGCGACTCGGGAAATTTTCAAAATATTCATGATCTCAAAAAAATTTCCGGAAATAATTTGACCTCTAGTGGTATTACTAGTGAAAATTTTTTGAAATTATGTAGTTTATAAATATTTAGAATAACTTTAAAAATGTTGTCCATAGAAACAATCTTTTTATATATTCGAAAAGATAGTATTTTAACACGAATTTTCAAATAAAAAAATTTAGGTACATGGGTTCATTGGTACAAAGTTAGCCATATGTTTTTTTAATTCACAGCTAATTTGTTTATAATAATTAAGGAATCTCATTAATGCCATTTTAAAGAATGGGATTTGTATTTTTTCTTAAAAAATTTGCACAAACATTGTACCTTCACAGCACCCTCTACGATTTTTCAAAAATGTGGTTCATACCTAACCTACAAATCCACCGAGTTAAAATACCGAAAAAGCAATTTCAAACGAATATAATTTTCTGTATCTCCGGATCAACTCAATGGATTTTGATATTTATTTTTTTAATTTGTATGTAATTTCTATGTACATTACAAATATGCAATTTGTTTATAAATTTATTAATTAATAAACAGTCTAATTTGTTTAAACAATCCTTGAAACATATTTTTTTTACAAAAATCTATTTTGTTAATCATAGTATCATTAATTATCATAGCAAAAATTAAAGCACACTTTAATAAATAAATGATTTTTATTAGATAATTATTTATTGAAGATAATTTATTTATTAAAGTATACCTTAACTTTTTCTGTGATTAATAACGATAGTATGATTAAAATCATGGATTTTGGGAACAAATTATTTTTTCAAAAATTGTTTAAACAAATTAGACTGTTTATTAATTAATAAATGTCTAGACAAATTGCATATTTGTAATGTATAAAAAAATGACATACAAATTAAAAAAAGGACGATCAAAATATATTCAGTAGATCCCGAGATATAGAAATGATAGTAGTTTTAAGTTGCCTTTTTTAGTTTTTGAACTCGTGCATTTGTCGGCTCCCAGCTCCCCCTTCACTTACCACGAATAGTCATCAATTGAACTACATTTTTAAAAATTCGTGTTAAATACCAGCTTTTCTAATATGTAAAATGATTTTTTCTACGGACAATATTTTTAAAGTTAAAATCAATAGGAAAGTCCCAGTTTTTTTTAAACTGTCATCAATGATGTCATTGACTTTACTATTAATAACATTTTTATTAACATAACAATAACAACAGTTCTTTCTGTAACAGAGAGTTGCCATTTAGACTTTTACAATAGAATCTAATAACTATTAACATCCATTCAGCTAACTGATAATTTAAATTTAAATTCATAACCAAAAATTGACTACCTGTCTTGTCATGTCACTTCAGTCTGATAAATAGATTGTCATCTCGTATATTCTTGTTGGCCTGTGTCCATCGAACTGGCAAGTACCACACGTTACCATCGAGCAGAGAATCATGTTGCCCTTTGAGCCTTAAATTTATGGTTTAACATCGACTTAGAGTCGCTACGAACATTAGTTTTTAAAAATGTAAATCATATTTCTCGATGTCACCTATTCTATAAGGTTGCCAGTTTCATGTACTAAGCACAACGTAAGTAGTATCCACATTTTTTCTTTAACTAGTCATAATTTTAACCTTTTGCATTCATTCTAACGTGGAAATACTTCGTTCTAGGTACTGAAGATGATCTGATCTAGATTGAAAACGTTTTGCGAATCCTCTTGATTGACTTTTTAATAGTTTTTCAATAAACTTTTTATATCATTATACAAACGAAGTTTTTACTTGTTCTGTATGATTTTTAAAGTTATTCTAAATGTTTATAAACTACAAAATTTAACAAATTTGGCATGAGGATTTTTGACTATATTAGATAATTTTTTTATCTTTTTTTAGTACATTTTGATAGCATCAGTTTTCTACTTTCATTTAGCATACGCAGAATTGCCCTATCTTCATTATTTTCTGTCTTATTTTATTGCAAAATAAAGGTCTCTGGGATAAACAATTAGAATAACTCTTAAACTAATTAATGGATCGGGATCAAATTTTGAGGGTTCGTTAAGTACCCCAATACCCAACTTTGGGTGAAACACTAAAGTTCTAAGGTAGTTTTAGTAAAAGTTATTAACAAATAACGATTTTCACTTATTTTGCAGTTTGCGTAGCAACAAATTAACTTTTTAACTTTAAAAAATCGGCATTTTGAAGGTTTTTTAATGTTCTAAAAAATTAAATTTTGTAATTTTATGTCAACTATTTATCTTTTGAATGGGGTGCAAAAAATCGAAAAAATCGCGATTTTTGCACTAAATTGTTAATAATTAAAAAACGGACGCGAGCTCTAGGCAGGAAACAGGTAGGTTTTCTTCCTATAGGTCTACAATAACTAAAAAAATAGTCATCTACCTGGATCTTTGAGTGTCCCGAACTGGTATATTTTTAGCTTATTACCCTGGAGTAATTGTGATTTCTAAAAAGTTGAAATATTTATTCATGTTCTCATTTTCGAAAGTATGTATTTACAAAATAACAATTATTACTCCTCGCAAAGGGTGGAATCTGATATTTGACAAAAAGCGAGAGATGGAAGGAAAATAATGAAGAAGTTAATATTAGGTTCAAAATAGACGGATCACGCTGCAGAGCTACGCTGTAGATCCACAAAAGTAGTTCCCGATGAGTGTCCATGGGTTCTTATGTGGAGTGGACATTCCATCCCATCGGAATATCAATTCCAATAATTAGATCATATCCTCGACCCAGGTGGAATCTTAGAAAAGCAAACTGGAAGAAGTTCTCTGAACAACTAGACCGGACCTTGAGCTGGGTCCCTCCAACCAGCAAACATTATGAGAGGTTTGTGGGCGCAGTAATAAGCACTGCCAAGAAAACCATCCCTAGGGGGTATCGCAAAGAATATGTGCCTGGATGGACTGAAACATGTGAAGACTTATACACGAAGTTTCTCGAAAGTGGTGACCGAGAAATAGCCGATGAGCTTTTACACAACATCGATACAGCTAGACGCCAAAAATGGATAAAGACTGTCGAAAACCTTGACTTCAAAAAATCAAGCCGGCAGGCATGGTCCTTGTTGCGGAAAATTGGAGGAGCTAACCAGCTGGAATCCAGAGAGTCTAAAATGTCTCCTAACAAGGTTGCCTCCCATATAGTATCTCTATCCAAAGCTCCACGAGATCGAACACATACTACCAACGTGAAAAGAGACTTAAGGGCATTAAAACAAATGAACAGAACGAACTCCGAATATTCAGCAAGAATACTTATTTCTGAAATCACACATGCGCTGAAAGAAATGAAAACAGGTAAAGCACCTGGCTTTGATGGTATCCATCCTGAGTTCTTGATACACAGTGGTGCATACACGAAACAGTGGCTTGCAATGTTCTTTAATGATATACTTCAGTCAGGTAACATTCCTTTCTCACTTAAGCGAACAAAGATAATTGCAATTCCGAAACCGGGCAAATCAAACGATAAGCCAGAAAACTACCGCCCCATAGCTCTACTCAGCATGGTATATAAACTATTAGAAAAGCTTCTCCTCAACAGAATTAGTCACAGGATACTAGAAAATGTCCCCATTGAACAAGCTGGCTTCCGCCCTCATCGAAGCTGTACGGACCAAGTGCTGTCATTAACAACTTTTATAGAAGCTAGTTTTCAAAAGAAACAAAAGACAGCAACAGTATTTATAGATCTAACAGCAGCATATGATACTGTTTGGAGACAGGGATTAATATATAAACTGGCCCGCATTATCCCCTGCAGAAAGATAATTAACCTCATTGACAACATGCTGACCAACAGAGCCTTCCAGGTTATAATGGGAAAGGAGACGAGTAGACAGATGAAACTTAACAATGGTCTTCCACAGGGTTCTGTCCTTGCCCCTTTACTTTTCAGCCTCTATATTGCTGACATGCCTGAAACCGAATCTCGGAAGTTTGGATATGCTGACGACTGGACCCTTGCAACAAGCCACCAATCTTACTACAGAAACTACAGAAATCACTCTCACGAATGACTTATCCATCCTCTGCGAATACCTTAAGAAATGGAGACTACAGCCAAGTACTACAAAAACTGAAGTATCAGCTTTTCATCTAAACAACAAGTTGGCAAACAGAGAATTACGAGTGTATTTTAATAACAAGCTGTTAAAACACAATAAATACCCGAAATACCTTGGGGTTACTCTAGACAGAACGCTCACATTCAGAGAACACCTGACGAAAACAGCAGCAAAATTGAAAACACGCAACAATATAATACAGAAACTCTGCGGCACTACATGGGGGTCCACAGCATCAACATTAAGATCCTCTGCTCTTGGCCTGATATATCCGGTGGCAGAATACTGTGCTCCAGTGTGGCTAAATAGCAGGCATACCCACCTGGTCGACACCCAACTAAACCGTACTATGCGTATGATAACAGGCACAATTAAGCCCACCCCTACAATGTGGCTACCTACCCTTAGTAATATAGCACCACCCAACCTACGCCGCGAACATGCATTGGTTAAAGAATATAACAAAATAATGGACAGTCGCCAGCTTCTAGTCCACAACGACATCCCCGATATTCTTGGAAACCGTCTCCGATCCAGGTTACCCCCTCTACAATCTGCTCAAGCGCTGCAGCAATCCAACTTTGACTTAAATACCCGATGGAGAGAAGATTGGGAAAGTAAGACAGATCCGCATTACCATAGTCTACCGGACATCATAGGGAAACCTGGCGAATTTGAACGTCCCCGTAAGATTTGGGCAGCCCTTAATCGAATTCGAACAAACTGTGGAAGATGCGCCGACTCCCTCCACAGATGGGGTAAACTCCCCTCGCCTTCTTGTGACTGCGGCGCTGCAAGACAGACGATCAGTCACATTGTTCAAGACTGCCCACGCAGAGCATACACAGGCGACCCTATAGACTTTGTAATGGCAACCGAAGGGTCAATCGAATATATAAAAAAATTGGACATCTGTTTGTGATGCATTGTATAATGCGTAAATCTAAATATATTCTGTGATATACTTAAGCCATACGCTAAATAAATAAATAAATTCCATCCCAGACGACCGACTGTGGCGCTGCAGCGTTGTCCGTCTGTTTTGAACCTTAGGCTTTGTTTTTGTAGTATCTTATCGTCTATCCTTTTTAGCCTTTGTAAATTGAAGAACCAGACATGAAGAACGAGATAACTACTAAAACATGTGGGTAAAATATCACAACTCTAGAAAAAAAAAATAAAACGAGAAAGAAGATAGAAAGGGAAGGATAAAGCAAACTCTAGTTTAAGTAAATATGAAGAAGTCGACATAGAACAACAGTGGGGAGATATAAAAACCAACATACATCAGGAAGATGGAGGAAAGAAAAAATGTAAACTGGAGTGAAAAAAATACAAAATAATTAAAGACGACAGTGTGACGACAAGTGACGACTAAAAGGAAAATAAAAGAGACAAAAGATGCATGGATAGTTAAAAACTGCGGAAACTATGAAAAGAGCTCTTGAGGGAGAAATAGCAGGAGTAAAGGTAGATGTAACGATAAATCAAAAACATTAGATACGCGGACGATACTATCATAATAGCGGACAACCTCCAAGGCCGCCAAAAGCTAATGAACAAGATAGTTGATTGAGTATGGAGAAGAATATGGAATATCGATAAACATTAAGAAAACTAAATTTATGAGGATCTCAAAAACACAAAATAATGATGAAAGCCTGACGATTAAAGGTAAAACTTTAGAACAAGTTAAAAATTACAACTATCTTGGCACAATAATTAATCATACAAAAGATTACTCCAAAAGAAATCAAAGTTCGAATAGAGAAAGCAAGAGCAAACTTCAATAAAATGAGAAAGGTACTTTGTGCAAGAGAACTGAAATTAGACTTGAGAATTAGGCTGGCAGGGTGTTATATTTTCTCGACTCTGCTTTACGGGATAGAAGCATCGACACTTAACGCGTCGATTACTAAAAAGTTGGAAGCATTCGAACTGTGGGTGTATAGAAGAATCCTGAAGATATCATGGACCGAGCATATAACAAACAACGAAGTCATGAGAAGAGTCAACAAAACAATGGAAATATTGGAAACCATCAAGACACGAAAGCTGCAATACCTGGTAGTCCAGGAACTGAACCTTTTCACCTCGCAATTTTTACAGAATGGATCGATTTGCATGAAAATTTGAGAGTAAATAGTGGATAGTCCAAGGATCAAAATCTATATGATGCAATTTTTACAGAATGGATCGATTTGCATGAAAATTTGAGAGTAAATAGTGGATAGTCCAAGGATCAAAATCTATATGATGCCGAAAGGCGCTTTTGCCATGGGGGTGGTTGCCACCCCACCTCGGGGTGGACATTTTTTATTATATTTTGACCAGAAAAGTTGATAGAAACATTCATTCTAAGCAAAAAATGTTCTATAAATTTTTTTGATAAAATTAATAGTTTTCGATTTATTCGCTATCAAAAGTGTTATTTTACATATATATCGAAAAAATCAATGTTTTTCGACATACTCATTTACGATTCACTCAATTTTTGCAGTAGAATGTTTTTTTTTTTCAAACCGAGTTCTTGGGAATTAAATAACCTACAATTTCGTATTGAAACATTTTTTCGTATCTCTCATTCTAATCTTTCTATTTTGAAGAAAATGGCATTTTTTACCAAACTACAAAAATTCGTTATTCGCTTTTAACTGCAGTTTTTAAAAACTAATCATTCTAAGCCAGTCTAGAATCTATTCTTCTTCTTCTTTTGCCCTTTAATTCGTCCAATTCTGAACATAGGCTTCCCCCAGTTTCCTCCATTCGCTTCTGTTTAGTGCTTTCTGTTTCCAGTGCGTTCCTCCTATCTTTTTAATGTCGTCTCCCCATCTCATCTGGGGTCGTCCTCTTGCTCTCTTTCCTGTCCATGGTCTCCATTGTTGTATCGTGCTATTCCACCTATTGTCCGTTTGTCTAGCGTTATGACCTGCGAAACTCCATTTTAGCCTGGTTATATGTTGACCTGCGTCTTTGACTTTTGTTCTATTTCTGACCCAGTTGTTTTGCTTTTTGTCTGTCAATTTTACTCATAACATCTAACTCCTAACATCCTACCTTACTAGAATCTATTAATAATACACAAATAAAGAAGAATGAATAAGGCCAATGACTAAAAACACCGCTAACTTCCATTATTCTGTTTCCAATTGGATGTCTCCTTTTTTTTTTCAAAAAAATATATTGATTTTTTAACCGTAACTTTTTTATTTTTTATCTTAGAAAGTTTGGTAAAAAAAATTTTGTAGGTTTTTGCAATAGGCTATAAGCCTATTAATATTATTTTTTTTAAAATCATCAGTTGCAAATAGGAAAGGGTTGGTAAAGGTGGTTTATGCATGTTATTACAAGTTTTAACTGTCAATAGCTCACTTAATTTTTGCCGTAGAAAAAATTTATGTAAAACAGTTTGTTGGGAATTAAGTAAACTACAGTTTTATATTTAAACATTTTTTCGTATCTCTGATGCTAATCTTTCTATTCTGAAGAAAAGGCCATTTTTTTTAAAACTACAAAATTTGTTATTCGCTTTTAACTCCATTTTTTTAAAAACTAATTATTCTAAGCCGGTCAAACTTCTAAAACCTATTAATAATACATAACTAAAGAAGACCAAATAAGGTCCATGACTAATTAAATTAGGGTGGTGATTAGAGGGTTGCTTAGAGAGAAGTCACTTAATTTTTGAGCTAGAGACTTTTTTTATTTCGCTAAATGGATATTTTTAAATACTTTAAATTAGTTTGAACAAGTTATCCTCGAAAAATGCATAGTTATTTTGACTATGAAACTACAATATTTAGGATTTGACGAAGAAGAGCTAACATATAATAAAGTATATCTCGATTACTGTTGGTCTTACAGAAAATTAATAAAAACGGTTTTTGTTTATTTTTTCTAAAGCTACATTTTTGTTAAGTAAAGTTGTTTTGATGGGTGTGTGTGGCCGCCTGTTACAAGCAAGTTGGTTTGAAAGTGCTCTCTCAGAAAAATTGTGAATTTGGGTACGTACACTTTTTATTTAAACTGAAGAACTGTCTACCATATACCAATAGATGCAAAGAAGAGTTTGAGAAGAAAGATTTCAAAAATATCATTATATTCTTCTAATAAAAGGAAAAGTTCAAAATTAGTAAATTATTCCTTAAAATTAAAGTAAAAGTTTTTAGTATAACCAATTTTAATACATTAACTTTTTGCATTGTAAGTAACGTTTTTGTTTAAAACAGTAATTACGGTCTGCTATAATAAAGGTGACCATACACTAAAATCCACCGTAGTAAAAATATGGAACAGAAAATTGATGCGATCCTTGAAAAACTATTAAAGTTAGACCTACTGGAAAAACAAAACATGAGAATGGAAGACAAAATCGACACAATCACTAAAGAATTGGCAGAACTAACAGAAGAAAATACAGAGTTAAAAGAAAAGAATCAAGAACTTCAAACAATATTGCAAATTCAAGAAAGAAGGGTAGAAGTATTAGAAAGAGAAGTAAGAAAAAAGAATCTGATCATCCAAGGAATAGAAGAGATCGAAAATGAAGACGAAACGCAAATCAAGCATAAGATTTCAGAAATATCAAGAAAATTGCAAGTAGAACTAAATACAGATCAGGACATTATAGAGATACGAAGACTTGGTATCAAAACTGTTAATAAGAAAAGACCGATCCTCATAGAATTCAAAAATTGGAGCAAAAAAAACGAGGTCCTTAAAGAAACAAAGAAATTAAAAGGTACAGACATATTCATAAATGAATACTATCCAAAACACATACAAATTCAAAGAAATGAACTTCGCAAATATCAAAAAGAAGCAAGAGAGAAAGGTCAAAATGCAGGCATTCGTTATAACAAATTGCTCCTAAATGGCGAATTATTCACTTTGAGTCAATTGCAAACCCTATCGCAAGAGAATGAAGCTATAGTTATAGAAGATCAGAAGAAGAATGGAGCTAGAAAATATGGTGATAGATCCCTCTCCGAGGAAGAGTTATCAATGGGCTCTACTACAGAAAGATCAACGAAAATAACGAAAACAGCGTACTCAAAAAACAAGTAACTAAAGCAAGTTGGACGGAGTCAAAGAAAAAAGAAAATAGGACGAAAACAGCAATGGAAGAAGACACTACCGAAAACCGAAGAGAGAAAGAAATACTCACTGTCGGTGCGGACGCCTGCAGCGTACTTAATAGTAGTAACAGTAATGTTAAGGTGGTTAATCATTATTATGGCGACGGCGTCCGCATTGAGGGTGAAAATAGTAATAGTTATAGGTACAATAAGAAAAATGATGATTTTTTTATGAGAACATTTGATAATTTTGATTTTGTTTTTAATAGTGATGTAGACTTTAATTTTAAGAATAGGGGTAAAGATAACAGAATTGTAAAGGTAGGTCAGAAAAACGAGCAAACTGCAATAATAAACCAAGATATAACTCCTCATACTTGTAATGTTAGGGAAAGTCAGGGCAATAATAGAGCAAAGAGTATTGGACAGGAGCGTCATCGTCGGGTGACCGCTGGGGGCACATCGGGGGATTTTCCCAGCTCTAGTCAAATTAAGGCAAAAAATCAAAATTCAACAAGTAAGGCTGAAATAAAAAGTGGCCACGATGGCGACATAGAGATTGAATGTACGGAAGAGACTAGAAAACAGGATAAAACAAACAAAAAGGTGAATAAGTACAACAGGAAAAAGAAAAATAAGAAAAAGGGAAAAGTTTTAATTGGAACTTGGAATATAAGAACATTGGGAGAAATAGGAGAACTACAAAACCTTATTGAACAAATAAAAACCTACAAAATAGATATTTTAGCGTTGCAGGAAATGAGATGGAAGACCGAAGATATCTGGGAATATGGAAAATATCTAATATGTCATGGTAATTCAAGAGGTGGACAAGGTGGGATGGGCTTCATAATAAGTGAAAGATACAAACATGCGGTAAAAAGCTTTACTAATATAAATGAAAGGATAGCTATTCTGAAAATGAAAGGCAAGTTCTTTGATATTAATTTCATTAATGTGCACGCACCTACAGAGGACAAAGAAGCAGAAGAAAAAGAAAATTTTTATGCCAGATTAGACCAAGAAGTGTCAAATATAAACAATTATAGCGTTAAAATACTTTTAGGAGATTTAAACGCAAAAATAGGAAGAGAGGAATTATATCAGGGAACAATAGGTGCACATAGCCTGCACGAAATAAGTAATGACAACGGGCAAAGAATCATAGATTTTGCAACAGACAAAAAAATGGTGATAAGCAGTACAAAATTTCCACATAAAAATATCCACAAAGAAACATGGGTTTCTCCCGACATGAAAACAAGAAACCAGATCGACCACGTCTTAATAGACGCAAGACATGCTTCAGACATTTCAGATGTGAGAAGTCATAGAGGGGCAAACAGCAGCTCCGATCACCACCTTGTGCTAATTAAATATAAACAAAAAATTACCGTCAAGGAAACAGAGAAAGGTGAAAAAAAGATCAAATACGCTTCAGATATATTGGCCTCTAATGAAGAAAAGAGAGCAAGATATGAAACGAAAATAGAGAACATAATTGAACAATATGATCAAGTAAATGAAAATCAGGTCAGAAATATCGAAGATAAATGGAATGTCTTAAAAGAAGCAGTGATAGCAGCTGCAAAAGAAGTAGTGGGGGAAAGCAAAGAACCTAGCCAAAAAATATGGTATGACAAAGACTGCCAGAGACTAATGGAACAAAAAAACCAAGCTAGGCTTAAAATGCTGAACAACAGTACGGAAGAAACCAAAGAGGAATATACTACAAGAAGACGACAATTAAAAAAACATCTAAGATTTAAAAAGAGGAAACACAATAAAGATAAGATTGAAAGGCTAGAAGAACATGAACAAAAACGTGAAATAAAACTATTTTATAAGGAAATAAATCTTGAAAAAAAAGGTTTCCAACCAAGAACAAAATTATGCAAAGACAAAAATGGGGTCTTAATAGCAGACGAAAAAGGAGTGCTAAAACGGTGGAGAGAACATTTTAATGAACTGTTGAATAAACAAAATCAACGTTACGAAATAGAAGAGCCAAGATTAGTAGGAGAGACTGAAATAGACCAATATGCACCAACAGAAGCAGAAATAAAAGAGGTAATAAAAAAAATGAAAAATAACAAAGCCCCAGGATGCGACACAATAACTGTAGAAATGTTAAAATATGGAGGACATAGAATACAGAGTGAAATATCAAACTTAATACTAGAAATATGGACCACAGAAATAATGCCGGAACAATGGAAAATTGCAGTGATATGCCCTGTACATAAGAAGGGAGATAAGCTAGATTGCAATAATCACCGGGGAATATCACTACTAAATGTTGGATACAAAATATTTAGTAAAATATTGGAAGGAAGACTAAATAATATTATGGAACAAACAACAGGGGATTATCAAGGAGGATTCAGGAAAGGCAGGTCAACTATAGACCAAATATTTACAGTAAGGCAAACGCTGGAAAAATTCTACGAGCGGAATACCGAACTACATCATCTATTTGTAGATTTCAAACAAGCGTATGACTCAATAATTAGAAAGGAATTATATAGCGCAATGCAAAAGTTAAATGTACCAAAAAAACTAATCAGATTAGTAAAACTATGCCTAACCAACACCAAAGCAAAAGTAAGGATCCAAAATCAACTGTCCGATGAGTTTAACATTAATGAAGGTCTAACACAAGGGGATGCACTGTCAACAACACTTTTTAACCTTGCGTTGGAACAAGTAATCAGGAAAACTCCTATAGATAGGGATGGTACAATATTTACAAAGCTCAATCAGGTCGTTGCCTACGCAGATGATATAGACATAATCAGCTGGACATTAAAAGACCTAGAAAAAATTTATACATATTTTAAAGAAGCGGCACAGACTATGGGTCTAGAAGTTAATGTCTCAAAGACAAAGTACATGATAACAACTCGGGAAAAAGTACAAACGAAAAGCAACATATCTCTGAGCGGGCAAATATTTGAAAGAGTGGACCGTTTCAAATATTTAGGATCAACAATAACAGAAGGAAATAAAAACAGTGATGAGGTAACAGCAAGAATTTCTCTTGGAAACAAATGCTTCTACAGCCTACAAAATATCATAAAGTCAAAATCACTATCTATTAATTCAAAAGTAAAAATATACACAACAATAATGAGACCTGTAGTAATGTATGCATCAGAAACATGGACCTTGACTAGTGAACAAGAGGAACAACTTCTTAGATGGGAAAGAAAAATCTTAAGGAAAATATATGGACCTATACAGGAGAATGGAGAATGGCGTATAAGAATGAACCACGAAATAAATAGAGTGTTTAACAGACCGACTATCACAAAAGAAATACGAAGTAAACGACTAAGTTGGTTAGGACACGTAGAAAGGATGGATGATAAGAGAAATACAAAAAAAGTACTTAGAAAAGAATTAAATGGGAAGAGACCGAGAGGTAGGCCTAGAAAGAGATGGATTGATGGTATTAACCAGGATTTGAAAGACCTAGGAATACGAGAATGGGAAAAACAAGCAAAGGAAAGAAAAGCAGGGGCAGCTATAGTCAAACAAGCAAAACACACATAACGCCGAAAAGACCTCCTCAAAAAAAAAAAAAAGAAAGTAATATTTTAGATAAATATCGTTTAGAACTTTTGAGGAGTTGTGCGTGTGGCTGGCCTCCACACCATGTAAAACTTTAGAGCCTAGAAACCCCAACGGGCGACCATGGCCCTCCATGGGCTGTCAGCGGTCACCGATGATGATGAAAGTTGTTTTGATAAAACGAAAACTTTTGGAGTTATTAGCAGAAAACTGATTAAAAACATTGTATTTTTCGATATAAAACTAACACTTTCGATAGCCAATAAATCGAAAACTGTTAATTTTATCAAAAAAATGTATAGAACGTTTTTTCCTTAGAATGGACGTTTTTACCAACCTTTGCGGTCAAAATATAATAAAAAATTTCCACCCCCGGGATGGGGTGGCAACCACCCCCAATGTAAAAGCGCCTTTCGGCATCATATAGATTTTGATACTTCGTTAGATTAGAATGACAGGGTTCCAACTAACAAAATCGCATATTTGGAGTTATTAGTGTGAAAAGGTTCCAAGTGATCTTCCCTATCTTTTGATCTGACAACAGCGCTGTCTAACAACGTAATTCTGACTTATTACAATGCCAAGGTTCCATCTGTGAACATAAATAAAACAAAACTAGAATGACATGGTTTCAGGTGACACATGAAACCTTGTCACTCAACCAATAATCAAGATTTGCATGTATTCGTTTGAAAATGTTCCAACTGCAACAGCTATTCATGTTCACTGTCTAGTATTGAGGTTATGTTTGTATTGTTGTTTATAACAATGACGGAACTAAATGAGTTGGGACGACTTATTACTGAGCTATTAAGTGAGGATGAAGAATTAGAGGACTCTGGTGATTCTTACTCCCCATCCTCAGAAAGTTTAAGCGATGAAAATGAAGAAATTACTGACAGGTAAGCTAACCTATATTTTTTATTTTTGAAACCTTTACTTCGTGGAATCTAGTCATTTTTATGAAATCAAATTACAAATAACGTTAAAAATTCCATAATTTATTATTTAAATCCACATGTTTCAAAACATCAAAGTTTTATCGCTTTAGTTTAGTTTTTTTAAATAGCTTACTTTTCAAAAGTTCTATTGCACATAATAAATTTTTAAACTTCCATTTGAAGAGTAAATAGACTTATGGTATTTCAAATGATTCATTTGAGGTTTTTAATACGATTTTAGCAGCTAATTCTAGTGGTATTTTGCAGGCGACCCAAAAATAAAGCCAAGAAGCGTGTCCCTGCAGATATTTCAACAACTGCAACTAAATCAAAACCAGCGTTGATGCCCATTGATCTCCCATCAACTTCAACCGCTGGCGCTCACCAAACTACTTCAAATGATGAGGTCCATTTGCCTATAAATCCGGTTGGGAAACAAGTTATTATTGATCAGGTAACAAACACTAAACCTCCTCCTGTTAAGAGAAGAAAAAGGGATGTTTCTTCTTGGAAAAGCCAGAAACGTTCTATCAGCCATCAAAAAGGGGAATCTTATGTGAGTCGTAGAGGAGTTGTAGTGCCCGCTAAACAAGTTAAAAGTTTGAAGGACTGTTTAAATGACTGTAAATTTAAATGTGGGGTATCTATTAGTGAAAATGAAAGACAAGACCTATGTGAAGTTAGCAATAGATTTCAGCAATAGATTTTATATCTTCAAAATTATATTTGTACGTTTGTAAGTCTCATTTATATAAAATTCAAACATGTTTTCCGACCTTTCCATTCAAATTAAACAAAAAACTATAATTATCGTTTATTAACAAAAAATTAAAAAACTTTACAACTTTACATATATGACGCTAACAATCAAAGTACATCAACTGGAATTTAACTTTTTTTTGTTTACAATCAAAGATCAATATCTTACTAAGCAAATATCAAAAAATCAGGATGGATGCCCCCCACCGTTATTTTTTTATTTACACTTACATTTTGCGATTTTCGAAGTATCAATGGATATGAAGACGTCTGCATATATGACGCTAAAAATCAAAGTACATCAACTGGAATGTAACTTTTTTTTGTTTAAAATCAAAGACCAATATATTACTAAGCAAATATCAAAAAATCAGGATGGATGCCCCCCACCGTTATTTTTTTATTTACACTTACATTTTGCGATTTTCGAAGTATCAATGGATATGAAGACGTCTGCATATATGACGCTAAAAATCAAAGTACATCAACTGGAATGTAACTTTTTTTTATTTACAATCAAAGATCAATATCTTACTAAGCAAATATCAAAAAATCAGGATGGATGCCCCCCACCGTTATTTTTTTATTTACACTTACATTTTGCGATTTTCGAAGTATCAATGGATATGAAGACGTCTGCATATATGACGCTAAAAATCAAAGTACATCAACTGGAATGTAACTTTTTTTTGTTTGCAATCAAAGATCAATATCTTACTAAGCAAATATCAAAAAATCAGGATGGATGCCCCCCACCGTTATTTTTTTATTTACACTTACATTTTGCGATTTTCGAAGTATCAATGGATATGAAGACGTCTGCATATATGACGCTAAAAATCAAAGTACATCAACTGGAATGTAACTTTTTTTTGTTTAAAATCAAAGACCAATATATTACTAAGCAAATAACAAAAAATCAGGACGGATGCCCCCCACCGTTATTTTTTTATTTACACTTACATTTTGCGATTTTCGAAGTATCAATGGATATGAAGACGTCTGCATATATGACGCTAAAAATCAAAGTACATCAACTGGAATGTAACTTTTTTTTGTTTAAAATCAAAGACCAATATATTGCTTAGCAAATATCAAAACATCAGGATGGATGCTCCCCACCGTTATTTTTTTATTTACGCTTACATTTTGCGATTTTCGAAGTATCAATGGATATGAAGACGTCTGCATATATGACGCTAAAAATCAAAGTACATCAACTGGAATGTAACTTTTTTTTGTTTAAAATCAAAGACCAATATATTACTAAGCAAATATCAAAAAATCAGGATGGATGCCCCCCACCGTTATTTTTTTATTTACACTTACATTTTGCGATTTTCGAAGTATCAATGGATATGAAGACGTCTGCATATATGACGCTAAAAATCAAAGTACATCAACTGGAATGTAACTTTTTTTTGTTTACAATCAAAGATCAATATCTTACTAAGCAAATATCAAAAAATCAAGATGGATGCCCCCCACCGTTATTTTTTTATTTACACTTACATTTTGCGATTTTCGAAGTATCAATGGATATGAAGACGTCTGCATATATGACGCTAAAAATCAAAGTACATCAACTGGAATATAACTTTTTTTTATTTAAAATCAAAGATCAATATATTACTCAGCAAATATCAAAAACTCAGGATGGATGACCCCACCGTTATTTTTTTATTTACGCTTACATTTTGCGATTTTCGAAGTATCAATGGATATGAAGACGTCTGCATATATGACGCTAAAAATCAAAGTACATCAACTGGAATGTAACTTTTTTTTTGTTTAAAATCAAAGACCAATATATTACTTAGCAAATATCAAAAAATCAGGATGGAAGCTCCCCACCGTTATTTTTTTATTTACGCTTACATTTTGCGATTTTCGAAGTATCAATGGATATGAAGACGTCTGCATATATGACGCTTAAAATCAAAGTACATCAACTGGAATATAACTTTTTTTTGTTTAAAATCAAAGATCAATATATTACTCAGCAAATATCAAAAAATCAGGATGGATGACCCCACCGTTATTTTTTTATTTACGCTTACATTTTGCGATTTTCGAAGTATCAATGGATATGAAGACGTCTGCATATATGACGCTAAAAACAAAAGCCACATTTATAAATGTCTGAAATGTTAATAGCGCAAACCTTATGATCAAGTCTTTTGCAATTGATACATCGCATTTCTCCGTTGGGAAGTGCGCAATACAGACAGTTGTTTTTGAGATTTTCTGAAGAATTTAACATTATCGTTAATATATAATGTCTGTAAATAGCTGGCTCAAAATTAAAATCTAATTGAATTTTTTTAACTATGGTTTCTGCAAAATATAAAACATATACCCCACAATTATATCCATCTTTTTGTGTTGGATAATTGTTGTAAATAATATTTAAATTTTTAAATATGAAATTATAGTACATTATATACCGCGGGACTGAAGTAGTACATTTAATCCTGAAGGTAAAGTTTATGGCCCGACCGCAGGGAGGGCCATAATTTACCTGAAGGATTAAATGTACTTCAGTCGCAAGGTATATACGATACTTTTCGTACTTCCGGTATGATTTTATTAATTATTTCAATAATTTCAATCAGTTTTTTCTCTCTTCAACTCATTTAATAAACTGTCTTTAAAATAAGTTACCATAGTAACATTGCGTTGTGACAGTTATAATTTAGAAACATTGTCATTACTAGTGTCATTGTAAAGAAACATTGTTATTGATAATTATTGGTATCATGAGTGAAGAAGGTGTATCTGATATTGATAAAAGAGCAGCCGAAGTATTTGGTCAAGTCGCCGATTCGTCCACTATAGTTATGCCACAGTCCTCATTCTCGCTTCCTGTTTCCGCAGGATCTTCGAAACAAACACCAGTTCAATATGAAAAGGACCTATCTGTTACTCGTCAGTTACCTGCTGCATTAACCCAGGAAAGACTGGTCAATATGACGAACTGTCACAATATTAATTTGAATATTAACGTTAATTACCATTCTAATTAATTATATTTTTCAATAAAATATCCCTTAAATTCGTTTGTTTGTGATTTAATCGTTCCGGGAGTTTCGTCAATATTTAATCCCGGAGGGATTAAATGTGACACTTTAGTACCTGTCACAAGGGAGTGAAGTTGTCACTTTAGGCCCGGAAGTACGAAAAATTTATTATAGTAAAATTTTGCTTTACGACTGCTACTAAACTGAGGATCAAATAACTGAAATGATTTCTGTTTTAAATTAATGTAAACAAGTGACCAATGACCAGGAGAATATATTGGAAATAAAAATTCTTCTATGTTTTCAATAGAAAATATAATTTTTTGATTGTTTAAAAATAAGTTAACTTGGTTACAGAAAATTGGTTTAATATCTGTGTTTTTACATATTAAGCACAAAAAATAATCGATGACTTCGTTATCTAGCCACATTTCTGTGGTATTGGAATGTGATAACAACGTAAGAAAACTGGAACGATATAATTTTTGGTTTTCATGTTTAAAAACGACATAATCTCTTCCTATTTCAGGGAAATGAATATCATGCACATTTTCTTTATAATATAAAACATTTGTTTTTACCGAAGGCTTTTCATAATTTGGAATGTCATATTTTTGAATAATTTTCTTAATTGTTTTTTGTTTGAAATAAGTAGTTTTACTTTTTTGCCTTTTGCACCAACGTTCTTCTGGAATTTTAATTTTATTTTTTCGTGTTGCACATTTTTTCCGTGGAATATTATACTTTAGTTCTGCATGGAGAAACAGCACATGTTTTCTTACCTTCCTAACAAACCGGGAACATTTTAAAAACGATTCCTTACTTAAAATGTTGTTTTTCAATATATTAAAATAACTTTCTACTAAAGCGTTACTGCTTCTAGTCGAATCTATTTGTGATGTCCACAGAGGTAAATAAGGTATATAGTGTTTTAAAAAGAAAGTTGCAAATCGTTCACTAAAATATGGGTTTAAAGAATTTGAGGAAGGTGGAACAGCTCGAGATGAATTTTTGATTTTATCAAAATAAATTAAAAAATGTTGGTAGTACTTACTATTTTCATAAATATTTTGAAATGTAAAGTTTATTTCTGGATTAAAATTGACATTATTTTCATCTGCAATTAGGTTTTTAACGTTAGGATCGATAAAAGATATAAATAAATTATTTTTACTATTAATAACGATTTCGTTTTCATATTTATATAATGTTAAAATAAATATATCTCTTATGCCTGAAAAAATTTGCTGTTCATTATATAAATTGAAAAATGATGCTAAAATTTCTTTTAAAACAGTTTTTGTTGTTTTGAAAGTGTAACATTTGTTAACTAAGTTTGAAAATAACTTTATCATATGTGCACAACAAAGTTTAATTATACAAAATTTTTTTGAAAAGTTTTCTTTCAAATCTTCTTTCAAATTATAAAAACTGTTACAATAGTCCTGTAATGATAGACAATTCCAACTAATAGATACAGCATTTAATGTCGCCATACTAAAATCGCTTGTTATACTACGAAACAATGGCCATTTTAATCCTTGTTTTAATGAAAAAAATTTAAAATTTAAAAGCCAACAAGCAATTGTACATGTATCATGCTCAGAAGATATCATTTCTAGAACAGGAAGGATTCTGTTGTTTTTGCACTGAATAACCCCACAGTAATATAAAACCCTTTTACATGAAGTATAAGGTTTACGCACTACCGAACCAGTCGCATCAATGAAAAGAGAAGGTAAGTTATCGTTTTCGTCTAGATAAAATTTAATAAAATTAATTTGTTCCCTACTAAAAATAAATACTTTTAATGGATAGGCGACGGTTTTAATGTAATTAGAATTTACAGCACCCATCAAGACCATATCAATGACATCATCCTGACATCTATCTAATCTTGATTTATTTTCCGATTTTATTTTGCGATATACATCTTCCGATTTTACATCTTTTAAATTTTTTGTTTTTTGTACTAATCTAACACAAGAATGTAAATCTTCTGCACGAATTTCTGTTGTGGATGCCTTTTCCAATCTATTACCTAACAATAATCTTTCAGTACCACGTACATGACTGGTTAATTTTGAACCATGTGAAAAATTAATATCGGTACTGAACACTTTGACACTGATCCCCTTGCCTCTATTACAAATGAACTTAAAGTGTTTGCACGTATTGTGAGCACAGTAGCCATAAATTATTATTGTTTTATTTTTTTTCAAATAATTGCAAGAACGAATATTAAAAATACATGTGTTATTAACAATTTGAAATTTTTGTTTGATTACAAAATGGTAATCTTTATTAAATTTACCCATAGCGTTATTAAAAATATTTTGTTCTTTACTTATTTCAAATTTACCCTCTAATACACAATATTTGCTCATATCAACAATTGTTGGGTATATATTTTTGGAACTATTTGGTAAAATATTATTATCAATATCAGCAGATTTATACAAATTTACAATATTTCTGTCAATATTAATATTATCATTTGTTACATTAAAAGTTTGGTCAATTTCAGAATTATCAGAAACATCTGCGTTTTCCAACAATGAGATGTCTAAATTGTCAGTCGATATACTAACATCCTGAATATTATTGAAAATTAACTGATCTTCGAAATCGCAATCATCTGCTGGCAATTGTAATGTACTTTTATTTTCAGCTTTTGATTTAAAATTAAATTGCGAATTATTGCTCAAGTATTAGAGAAAATAAATTACAAGTATTTCTGCTAATTGCCCTATATATACACAATCTTTTAAATTTAGAATCGACTCCAAATAAAGCTATTGAAGCTTGGCTGAAAATTGGGTTTGAAGTTTTTAATCTTCGTATTTGCTGCTCGGTCAATTTGACGTTTAAAAAAAAATTTGCCAATTTTTCGATTTTTTCTTTGTTCATATTAATATTCTATAAAAAAATCCTTTTATTAATTTAAAAATTTTTCAACACGGTGTCAAAACATAATTATTTATATATTTTCTTGACATTTTTGTTGGAAAAAATGTCAAAAAACGATAATACCACACAAAGAATGTCCTTTAAAAACTATATTTATATTTCTTACCTTTGGCAATGCTGAAATAATTTTTAGAATAGGTACTCTGGAACCTAATGGTTGGTAAAAGTTTCTGTTTCCACAAACTTTAAGTTTAAACTAATCACTAGACTCTAATTCTCTCTCTAATTAGTCCTTTTTGAATAATATACACATTTAATAATTATTGAAATTAAAAGTAAAATACAACTTATTTTAGTACCGTCTTACTGTGGCGACGTAGCAAAATATAATGACCAACATTTTCAAAATTATTGAATGTCTTATTATTTTCAAATAATAAAATTTTCGGGTTCTTAGTAACATTTGCATATTTTTACACAATGATTGTGAAATACATGTATTTAGAATTTTTCGTGCTTTTATTGGGGGTAAGCAATAAAACGCGGCTAACTTCAAAATATAGTTATATAATTGTTCGGCAATATTTTAAAGGATGAAACACATCTGGACAGGAATGATATTGTCTGTTCCACGAACTTACGCGGGTTTCGGATTAAAATTTTAATAAGGATTTCTAGGTAAGTACCCGAAAGTATTACCTGTTTGGGGAAATATCAACTGGTTAAATGAAATGAAAAATAATACATAACTTTTTTTAATTAAATAACTTGTTCTGACAATTTCGTTAATCGCAAAATGTAAGTTTAAATAAAAAAATAACGGTGGGGGGCATCCATCCTGATTTTTTGACATTTGCTGAGTAATATATTGGTCTTTGATTTTAAAGAAAAAAAAGTTACATTCCAGTTGATGTACTTTGATTTTTAGCGTCATATATGCAGACGTCTTCATATCCATTGATACTTCGAAAATCGCAAAATGTAAGGGTAAATAAAAAAATAACGGTGGGGGGCATCCATCCTGATTTTTTGTTATTTGCTTAGTAATATATTGGTCTTTGATTTTAAACAAAAAAAAGTTACATTCCAGTTGATGTACTTTGATTTTTAGCGTCATATATGCAGACGTCTTCATATCCATTGATACTTCGAAAATCGCAAAATGTAAGGGTAAATAAAAAAATAACGGTGGGGGGCATCCGTCCTGATTTTTTGTTATTTGCTTAGTAATATATTGGTCTTTGATTTTAAACAAAAAAAAGTTACATTCCAGTTGATGTACTTTGATTTTTAGCGTCATATATGCAGACGTCTTCATATCCATTGATACTTCGAAAATCGCAAAATGTAAGTGTAAATAAAAAAATAACGGTGGGGGGCATCCATCCTGATTTTTTGATATTTGCTTAGTAAGATATTGATCTTTGATTGCAAACAAAAAAAAGTTACATTCCAGTTGATGTACTTTGATTTTTAGCGTCATATATGCAGACGTCTTCATATCCATTGATACTTCGAAAATCGCAAAATGTAAGTGTAAATAAAAAAATAACGGTGGGGGGCATCCATCCTGATTTTTTGATATTTGCTTAGTAATATATTGGTCTTTGATTTTAAACAAAAAAAAGTTACATTCCAGTTGATGTACTTTGATTTTTAGCGTCATATATGCAGACGTCTTCATATCCATTGATACTTCGAAAATCGCAAAATGTAAGTGTAAATAAAAAAATAACGGTGGGGGGCATCCATCCTGATTTTTTGATATTTGCTTAGTAAGATATTGATCTTTGATTGTAAACAAAAAAAAGTTACATTCCAGTTGATGTACAGTACATCCACTAATAATTTTCCATCATAAACATGCCTCATTTAGGTATCAAAGAGACCCGCTTCCGAATCAAGGTTGTCAGATATATTTCCTAAAAATTTATATTAAAAAAATATTCTCTATTCGTTATTATTCAATTGCTAGTCAACGACACTCTTAAAAAAATAATATGAAAATATTCTCAAAAAATATATCTATAAATTAATTAACTAGGTACTTAATATTTCAATGAACTCTTCACTAATGAATTAATGCAACTGTGAACTTTGTATATTTACGTATGCTCTCAAGAAATTTTCGAATATCGGCAACATTGTAGTCTGGAGACGATTTGGTCGTTCGGTCTATATCGACGTTGCCATGTTGATGATTTTAGCGGTAGTACTCTTATAGAATTTTAGATAATGATCTACTTTTAAAAAATCAAACATAAACAACTTTTAAGAATCCACGGTTTCAAGAATTTTATTATTTTTTTCCAAATTTCACTGATTTTATACCTTACCTGGAAACATGAAAAATTTAAGATATATTGATATGGTATTAAAGAGGCTACATACTGTAATATCTACATAATAAGGCAGTTCAGATAATTTAATCTTTTTCATTATGAAAATATGATAAGAATTAGCTTTAATGAACTTTAAAGATTGAAAGTAGATACGAAATTTTAACTAATAAAAAACCAAATAGATCCAAAGATCATCACTAGATGTGATGGTCAGATGCAGTATATTTCGTTTCATTTCAAGAATAAAAGAAGAACACCACTATTATTATATTGTTTTAAAACTTATTTTTCACATTATGTGATGGCATAACACTTATTGTATGTCCGTGCATGTACTTCTGGAGAAAATCGATTTTTAATGTTCAAGCTCTTTTATAAAGGGTGTCCAGAAACTCTCCCGACAAACGAAGATAGGAGATTCTTCAGGTAATTTTAAGACAATTTAATCCAATTCATCTCTCCGAAAATGCTTTCTGAGGGAGCTAGAGCTCTTTGAAGATGGCGTCTGGGAATTAGTTTTTCTTAAATATCTCCAGAACACTGTTATTGAGGAAAACAAAAACTGGTACGCTTATTTACCTTCCAGAGATAAATCGATTCGATCAATTGCGAATTTCTAGTACCGGTCATAGGCGCCCGTTTTGGGTAGGGCAACTGGTATTTTATCGCATAACTCTTTTGTCTTTAACTTCCAAACATTCTTGACAATGGATTATTAAATTGTGAGGTATTCTAGTACTAAAAAGTACCCTTGATTTAATGCGATAGGATGCACCGTTTTTTAGAAAAGTCGATTTGAAAATTTTTCGTTGATTAAATTTGAAAAAAATTTGAAAATTTTTGTCAAAAAGATGGTATATTTTACTGATTTAAAGTAATAGTAACTTTTAGTACTAGAATACCTCATAATTTAATCATCAAGTGTCAAACATGCTTAAAAATTAAAGACAAAGAAGTTATGCGATAGAATAACCATTGACCTACCCAAAACGGACGAATATGACCGGTACTAGAATTTCGCAACTAAGGAAATCGATTTATCTCTGGAAGATAAATGAACGTACCACTTTTCGTTTTTTTAAATAGTTTTTTTTTTATTTTTTTTTTCAAATTCAACAAACGAAAAATTTTCAAATTGATTTTTATCGAAAACGGTGCATCCTACCGACTTAAAGAAAGAGTACCTTTTAGTACTACAATACCTTACAATTTACTAATCCAGCATAAAAAATGCTTAGAAGTTAAAGATAAAAAAGTTATATGATAAAATAACTGTTACCCTACCCAGAACGGGCGCCTATGACTGGTACTACAAATTCGTAATTGATGTAATTGATTTATGTCTGCAAGATAAATACGTGTAGCAGTTTTCGTTTTTCTAAGTAGAAGCGTTCTGGAGATATTTAAGCAAAACTAATATCATGACGCTATCTTCAAAGGGCTCTATCTCCCTTAGGCCGATGCCACATTATGCGTTTTAACCGGATGCGGTGAAAACGCATCCGTTTCCAACGCAACCGGACCGATCTGTCACACTATGCGTTTTCACCGGATGCGGCGGAAACGCATCCGGGTTAGGAAGTCGGCAAGCAGTCGAGTGCGGAAAAGAGACTTTCTGCAAGCGTTAGGAACAATATTTTTTCTGCGAGTCTTTAAAAAATGACCAAATCTTAATAAATTAATTTAATTAATATGAAACTACATATGTACACAAATTAATTCTTTGACAAGGTTGTCAAAAGCAAAGTTTCAGCATAATTGGTTAGCATGACGACGATCTTGGTTTCCATGACGACGATTCAAAACCACTGTTATTGCCTACTGATTTGACTTTCGAATATTAGGTCAAAATTATTTTATTTCATCGAATTCGCGTTAATTTCATTAAAACATGAACACAATAAGATATATTTGAAATAAATTAGTAAATAATATCTAAATATTAGTTTATTGCATGTATTATAATTACTTCAAGGCCATATTAACATATCTAAACTAACACGCGTGCGAAAAAGTAAAACGCGTGAGGAAAAGTAATACGCGTGCGGAAAAGTAAAAGCAAAGGAAGCAAATAATAATTATATTACATCGTGCATTATGGCAACACCGAACTGAAAAGCCATAAATCAAAATGAACAAGTGTTTGCCTGGTTATCCGACCACCTAAAATCTTTCATAAGCACCAGCTAAACAGAGGCGGAGGATTATTTTAAAGTAAGTAATATATTTTTGCTACGATGGCATATTGGCGACCATTTGATAGGAATGATCAAGATGCATCATCTTCTGTGGTATCAATAAATAATAATAATTACGTTAATGACAGCCCCGAATTAAAAAATAAAGATTTGCACGTACAATCCCAAAGAATCGTTCTAAATATGTACGATTGTTTAAAAAAAGAAAATATTGGGATGACTGATAATGCAATTGTTTCGCGAATTCATGTATTAAGAAAAATCGGGTATAAGACGATATACACAATTATTAAATTAGGCACTGTTACAGATCATTCCTTAAAACGAAAGCGACCAAATAAAAAATTAGGTAGGATTGACATTGCTGCAAAAGACGTTATTCAACGAACAGTTTACAATTTTTACAAAGAAAATAGAGTGCCTACTTTAGAACTGATTCGTGACAAATTGAGAAATTTCCCTGAATATAATTATACATATTTGGAAACACTGCGCGAGATTTTGATAAGTTGTGGATTTAAATATAAGAAATTAGATAATCGAATGGTAATAATGGAATCTCGGCGTATCGTTGAACTTCGACGAGAGTATTTGAGTAAAATAAAACAATATCGTAATTCAAACAGAAACATAATCTATTTAGACGAAACCTGGTTCGATACGCATGATGTTGTACGCATGACTAAATAATGAGTCCAATATTCTTATAAATCACTAAAATTAACAAGTTTTAATTTGAAAGAATTAATTTGTTATTCATTCGATGTTGTGAGCCCGCTCACATTTGAAAAAATTCTGATTCTGTTCCTTTGAAGATTCCTATTCTAAAATGCCCCGTTTAAACAAATCGAAGGGTGCCGGGCGACATTTTTGCAGATATTGTTGAAACAATTCAAATTCAAAAGATTTCTCACCAAAATCTTAACACTCAATGTTTAGACTTCAGTTACTCTTGAATCTCAAAAATAATCATTTACATATTTTTTCTACGAACGTGCAAAAATGTCTACTTTCGCGCACGCGATTTAGTTTAAAAAGTTTTACTTTTCCGCACGCGTGTTACTTTTCCGCACGCGTTTTACTTTTCCACACGCGTTTTACTTTTCCGCACGCGTGTTAATTTAGGTATGTTAATATGGCCTTAAAGTAATTATAATACATGCAATAAACTAATATTTAGATGTTATTTACTAATTTATTTCAAATATATATTATTGTGTTCATGTTTTAATGAAATTAACGCGAGAATTCGATGAAATAAAATAAATTTGACATATTATTCGAAGGTCAAATCAGTGGACAATCACAGTGGTTTTGAATCGTCGTCATGGAAACCAAGATCGTCGTCATGCTAACCAATTATGCTGAAAGTTTGGTTTTGACAACCTTGTCAAAGAATTAATTTGTGTATGTATTTTCATATTAATTAAATTAATTGATTAAGATTTGGTCATTTTTTAAAGACTCGTAGAAAAAATATTGTTCCTAACGCTTGCAGAAAGTCTCTTTTCCGCACTCGACTGCTTGCCGAACTCCCGCTTCGCGTCGTTCAGCAAACTGCAGTCGCGTGCGGAAAAGTATGACTTTCTGCACTTGTTAGGAAAATAACTATTTCAAGCCTGGAAAATGCATATTAAATCGTCTATATCTCGAAAACTATTAACTTTTGAGAAAAATGACAAAGTACCTTTCTTATTTAGAGTTACCCAAAAACCTAAAAAAATATTTTTGGAGCACAAAAGGTGATATTTTGAATTTGTTTAAAAAATTGTTTAAACAATTTCTGCCCAAAAATTGAGAGATTTTTATGAATATAATTATGCAAAAATTAATAAAAATTATATGATTTTTCTTGAAATATGCGTTTGATGAACTGATCCTTTTTCTTAATTTCCACGCCAATGGTCGGCACTGGCATCAAAGAAACTCGAAAGCCGCCACTTGGCAAACTGACTTTGGAAAAAGTGTACTTTGATTGTTAGCGTCATATATGTAAAGTTGTAAAGTTTTTTAATTTTTTGTTAATAAACGATAATTATAGTTTTTTGTTTAATTTGAATGGAAAGGTCGGAAAACATGTTTGAATTTTATATAAATGAGACTTACAAACGTACAAATATAATTTTGAAGATATAAAATCTATTGCTGAAATCTATTGCTAACTTCACATAGGTAAAGACAAGCTTTGTTTAAGGCGTTTTATGGCATGAATCAAAATGGAAAACATCAATATATCTTGGGTACAACCACAAAACATCAGACAGAAAGACCTAAAGATAGGAGCAGAGAATCATACAAAAAATTCACTTTTAGGTACTTCTTTAATGTTGGTAACCAAAAATTTTACTTAGGAACCCTAAGCATCTCACAAAAACCTGTCTATACGGTTCATAAGAACAAAGATGAGGTCACCAATACACTCAAGCTGGATGGTAGGGGCAAAAGTGCCCAAAGTTCAAGACGCCTCAATGAAGAAATAAAAGAAACTGTGAGAAATCACATAAAATCTTTTCCCAATGTTGAGTCTCATTACTGTAACAACACAAGAAAGTATCTGGATTCAAACCTCAATTTAGCTAAAATGTACAAACTTTACACAGAAAAGTGTAGGGAGGAAAATGTTGTGCCTGTTAAGCTAAGTATGTATCGACATATTTTTGTGACAGAATTTAACCTAGACTTTCACGTACGGAAATCTGATCGCTGTGATCTTTGTGAGGAGTATAGGATTGCTTCCTCACAAAATATTGCCACCGATGAAATGAAATTGAAATATGAAGCGCACGTTGAGGAAAAGGACGCTATACGTGAAAATCGCAAACAAGACAGGGAAAATAAACTAGTTCCAGTACTCTGCTTCGATTTGGAGAATGTCATTGCCTACCCCAGGGCTGAAATTAGTTCTTTTTTTTACAAAAGAAAACTGAATACATACAATATGACTGCACACTTGTCTGTTAGTAAGACTATTTACTGCGCTTTATGGACTGAGGCCACTGGAGGACGCACTGGCAATGATTTGGCTAGTGCTGTGTACAAAATTTTGAATCAAGTGGCACTTGAACATGAATTTACTGAACTAATCTTGTGGAGTGACTCATGTGTTCCGCAAAATAGGAACTCGTTTATATCTTGCACAATTCTGAATTTCATGCACAATAACCCCACTATAAAGAAGATAACTATGAAGTACTCTGTGCCAGGTTATTCTTGCATACAAGAAGTGGACAATGCTCATAGTCTTATTGAAAAGGGCATGTCTCAGAACGAGTTCTACTCTCCTCTTGGATTAATACGCATCTTAAAAGGTTTAAACCGTCAGCACCCAATCCGAGTACTTCAGATGAGAGACAGCGATTTTCTTAACTTTGGCTCATCCTCTAAAGCAGCGGTTCTCAAACTTTTTGAATCATGTACCACCTACAGTTCCTTTCACTATTTTTCGTACCATCTATATTTTTCGATTGTATTATCAAGACTACTATTTTAATTTTTTTTGTGTTTTGTGTACCACCGGAAATAATGATATGTACCACCAGTGGTACATGTACCACAGATTGAGAACCGCTGCTCTAAAGTATTAAACTTTCAGTTGGTTCCATTCTTCCAAGTTGCAGTTTTAGAATTCACACAATCCCTGCATTTGATCTGATTCAAAACCTCTTTTTTGGAAGAAAATGCAGTGACTGTAATCTTGAGGTTTGCTGTATCGGCGTCCAAGAAAGGAAGAGTGACACAAAAAAGCAAGCAAAGAGAAGCCGAAGCAAACGCACCAATCTGGAAATTGATAAAACCCAAACACCTAGTGAACTCCAAGGCAACACTCTCAGCGGAAAAAATAAAGGATATCAAGTCAATGTTAAAGTTTATGCCCCTGCAAGACAAAGCGTTCTACACCGCATTATTAAAACTGTGAAAATGTTGACATAGGTCAAAAACATTTACTGTGCCTTTCTTTAAAATAAAGTCATAGTAATTGAAATCTATACCAGTGTAATTATTTCAGAATCCTACTAACTATACCTGTGGATCAGACTAAATAAATCATTTACTTTGATATGAGAAGGTTCCACCTACCACATAGAACCTTGTCACACATAAAATGTCAAGTTTAAAAAGTGACAAGGTTCCAACTGTAAACAAAAAAAATTGTAAATTTCTTACTAAGGAGCATTTTTTTCTTTTTTACCAGCCAAAACCTTTTTATGTATATAACTAAGAAGTGTGTACACAAAAATCAAACAATATATCAAAAACACTTGTGTGGTGTCAAGGTTAAACTTTGGGGACTGTTTTCTCAAAACTAGGTCGTGATTAGTTGGAACCCTGTCATTCTAGCCTAACGACTTGGATTATCCACTACTTAGTCTCAAATTTTCAAGCAAATCGATCCATTCTGTAAAAATTGCGAGGTTTTGTCCTATTTTAAGCTTCATTACTTGGACTATGGGGTATGTTATAATGGGAGATACAACATACTTCAATTAATTATACAAGGGAAAATCCGGGGCAAAAGAAGTGTAGGAAGGAGAGGAATCTCATGGTTGCGTAACTTGAGGGAATGGTACGGATGCACATCAACCGAATTATTCAGAGCAGCAGCATCTAAGATCAGAATAGTCATGATGATTGTCAACCACCGTCGCGGAGATGGTACGTAAAGAAGAAGATAATAGCTGTTAGCATTGTGTACTATTTGCATTAATCTTGAATTTATTGTATGTCACAAAATGAACGCAATCAGATCAAAGGAACTTTCAGATCGCAGTTTGGACGATTCTAAGTGAGTTCTTTGAACCATATAATCTGCAAGACCAATAGTTATTTATTCCAGTTGAGAGAAGGTCTATAAAGGAAATAAGAACAGAAGATATGGGATATTATGACAACAATCAATATGGAGGATGTTCGCTAAGATTAGCTAAAAAGATATGTAACAAAATCAAAAAATAATCTTTTGCCTTTCTTAAATGGCTTTGATGTTGTTACACATACTTACTTCTTATAATTTGGACGGTGAACATTGGAAGTTTATTCTCTTAGAACGTCTTAAATTGTAACTTAATTTCAAATATGAACTTTGGAATCCCACATGTAATTGGTAAAAGCTATCGATTATCCATAATTGTTATCCCAACGACTTACGTCGACTTCACTGGCGGACTCCCACTCCCAAAGGCCTCGCAAACACACGAACTTTGCAACTGGCAGTGACAGTGTCTAATGCCCCAGAGTGAAACCTTTGTTGTACGTGCCATACTTGAGAGGTAGCATGTTTAATTGATGAATATGGTCACACTTACGTTAGGTCGGGCGTGAAGCAGATCGGGAATGGTGTTATGAAGACGTCGCTAATAGAAAACGGATTAGGTAGACCTTAACAAAACTAGTTTAGTCAGTATTAATAACGATGTTCTGATTGAATGAATTCATTAACAAAAAGGGATTTAATTAATACAGTTTTTTCTTTACGTTTGATATTGATAGCAGAATTGATCTATTACTCAAAGTATTACTCTTTGAGATTATAGATTATATTATTATATACTACGAGTATATTACAAATCGTAGTTTAACTTATGTTATAGCGACAAAAATTACCAGATAGCAACGTAAGAGTTACAAATTCTTGCAAAAAAATTAAAAATTACCTGGATAAAGGCTTTCACATTCACCCTTGCCTTGTCTTTTGTGGATGTTTCTATCATCTTGTGTGTATCCTGTTGAGGCATATTTGGCCTCTCTCGCGCTTTTTACTTGTGTCTGGGTCTCCTGGCGCATCAAGAAGACGCGTCTCCTGGCTGAGGAACCTTAGAGAATAGTTTAACTGTAGTTCATTACAACTATTCAGAGCAGCAGCCAACAAAGTGACCATAGCCATTATGATATCCAGCCTCCGATAGGAGAGGGAACTTGAAGAAGAAGAAGGTATCTAGTAGGTTCCTCACCACTGGTGTGTGTTGTCTGGTGTGGTGTCTTGAAGAGAAGGAGAAGAGAGAGCATATTGTTGGTCAAACTTTTCTTTTTAGATTTTGTTTTTATTTTGAATTATTTTTGATGATTTTAATGTGAAACTCGAGGACGTGAAGTTTTAGTTTCGATACAGAAACCACTACCATTCGTTTATGCACATGTTCCGTGATGGTTTACGGAATCAATTAAATGAAATTAAAATAAATGTAAACACAACAAACTGTCAATTTATATATTTATTTGTGTCGGTAAAATAGCGTGAACATTTCTCGAAAGAGGGTTTGTTATTATTTGCGAGTGTGGTGGTGTGACTGCCCCGGGTGCCCGCTGTGACTATACTGAACGAGACAACAAACACTTTAATCTGTCTGGTGTTCTACCATATGGCCAGATAGGCGATAATTTATTAGATCTGGCGTTTTAAAAGCTGAAAACATTTCAGTGGTTTTTAAGAAGTTGGCATAAAGAGGGTAGCTAATCTGATACCGTAATCTACTAAGGACTTTGTGTATCCCATGACAAAGCCATTAATTTTATACATTCTGTTTTTGTAATTTAGGAGTGAAAACACATGTGAATTTTAAATGACCCATATTATTTTGTTTACAAAAGGAAAGTTAATATTTAAAATTAGCAATTAAAAAAATACTAAAATAATAATTGAAACGTGTCGTCACACACCTTTCATCGTCTTGGACTCTTCAGAGCGACTCGTGGTGTGCCCACTGACTCGAAACCAAGTCTTTCTGTCATGTTATCAAATTATTAAAACTAATTTGTAACAGTCGCAACTGCGACATCTATTATCAACAAATCGAAATCCAAAGAGCCGGAGATCTAAAGATTTCGTACATTGGAAAACAAATTCGAGTCACAGCCTAAATCTGAGCTTTCTATATTTTGCAAAGCAAACAAAAAAATGAATATCATCATTCAAATTCATATATTTGTGATGTTTAGAACACTTTACCAGTTGGTAAATTGACTTGGTGAATGTCTTTTGTTCTTCACATAAGAAGGGAACCAGCTTCTGTAGTGGTTGATTACGAAGATTCTAATTATTTTTGTCAAGTCGAAGCAAGGTGTAAATCGGTGTTGAAATGCATAATAAAAGGAGATAAATGTTTTATTTTATAACACAAGCACTTTTTACAGGCACTATACAATAATAACAATTACGAATTTTAATACACAACTTTGCCATGTATAAGCGAACCGTGAGTAAACGTAGACCGCGTTTTGAATGTCAAGCTTAATCGTGATAGTGAGATAATGAGAAATCGTCGGCTTACTGCCAAAACCAACTAACTCCATTTTTAAAATTTTGAGAGATCTACTTTTTAAACTTTAATTTGAAATTGAAGATCGACTGAATTTAAAAAATTATTTAAGAACTGAAAAATATTTTTGTCATATTTTTCAATTATTAAATCATTATTTAAATTCAGACGATTTTTCATTTCAAATTAAAGCTTAAAAGGTAGATTTCTCAAAACTTTTAAAAATGGAGTTAGTTGGTTTTGGCAGTAAGCCGACGAAATATGCGTAATAAACGTGAGATTGTCCAAACTATGGAAGAAACGAGAGTAGCGAGAGAATTGTAAATTGAGACTAGATTAGTATGTACACTGAGACTACAATACACTGAGTTGTATTAAATGAGACCGACTAACTCTGAGACTGGTTGGTAACTAACTGATCTGACGAACTGAGTAGCATACGAAATCAGCTTCTTTAGAATTTTACAATCAATAATTAATTTTGTAATGATTGATTTCCCCTCGCGCACTAGCCACTAGTTTTAAAAAATTAATTGTAGTAAAATTTAAGTTTGTTATTATTGAATATTACTACAAATAATTTTTTAAAACTAGTGGCTAGTGTACCTAACTACATTTCAATTCACAAAACTTTAAGTTACACTGTCTGTCTCGTAGTGTCATTAGTCAGTTTCTCTTTGTGAAGACAGAGAAATCGACTCAACCACCCACATGCTTCGTGGAATAGTCATATAGTGCTTTGAGATATCTCTCTAAATTTCATCCATCGCCAGGATTTAATATACAACATTTCAATGTAAGACTTTTACTCGACATTTTAAGGGTTTTAACCCATGTATTTTTGGTGGCTTAGCATGTAGAGCTTGTGAGTATAACCTAATTTTTTATCTTGGTCAACCTTTAAATTTTTTACTTTTGTCTTCACTAATTATGGTTATTGGTTATACTTATTTTAGGCTTAGAACACTGATGATGCTCTCTTTAGAGCGAAAACGTTCTATTTTTTAATGTAGCCCTTTACTGGGGTTTTCAAATAAATATACCTTTTACACAGAAGATTTTTTCTTCAATTTATGAAATCTTTGGATTTCGTTTTATGAATTAATATTATCAAGTAAATATCTTCTCAAACAATTAAATTCTTATTGCACTGGTATAGTAAATTTCTCCGAATAGAATGATACCCCTACCGGTTTGGCTGACTCATCTGATTGCATTCCCAAAACGACCAAAAATGGTTACACGGACCACACAAATTATCAAGGCACTAAATTAAAAATGATATTTTCGTTGACGAGGGCACATCGGGGTAATAAATTTGATTGATGTCGCATTTCGCCACTGAGTAATCTCCTTTTTTATGGTGCTTTTTATGTTTCATTATCTATTTGTACGCACATAGTATAGTCGTATCTTCACAATCATTCGAATGGCGTGTTTGTTTTTCTATCTCCTGATAGCATCGCATGTCGCCAAGAACGTCATACTTTTTTTTGAAAGATAATTAATGTTTTTTTTTGTTTCTAATTCGAGGACTGCAATTATCTTTATGTTATCAGCCGAAATTGGAATGTAAATGCATATTAATAATTTTTTAACAATTTGGTATTTTATGACGAAGAGATTAATATCTTTCCATTCGTTTCGATGATACACCCTCTTTTATTACTTGGGGTAATTAGAATTATTATATTTTTTATTGTGCTCTAAGTGATTATCCGTTATTACCATAGCAAATTAAAAGCAAACAGTTGAATTACTTTTTAGTAATTCAACTGAATATTTACAAAACAAAAACAAAACTGAAAAACAAAAGCTGAATATTTACAACTTTATAGGGGCATCAAAAGGGCATCAATAGAAAAAAAAAGTAAACTACCAATTTCTGCTATTTGGTTGCAAAGAATGAACAGTGTGAACAATCGACTGAGAAGAAGTTAAGGATCGAAAAGACGAAAGAATACGAAAATTGTGAACTCACAATCAACATAAACAAAACAGAATATCTTAGAATAAAGGACGAAGAAAGAGACCCACAATTCTCGATTAGATGTATAAAAAAATATGAAGAATTTAAATACCTAGGGGCAGTCATAGCGAAAGAAATAACATAGAAACGGGACATCCAGCACAAAATACAACAGGGCCTGAATATGGTACAAACACTAAACTCTAAACTCATTACTTTAGTCTCCTTAAATTACTTTACAAACCAAAATGACAATGTACAGTTACGATCACTGAATAGTTTACACCTTAATTTTTATATTGTAATACTGTAAAATTGCAGAGTCGTACGGATATGATAAAATACCAAAATCAAAAATTTTCAAAAAGTCAAAAATTTGGTGAGTGTTGATAGTCTAAGAGCTAGTGAACCCTCCGACTAACGGTCGTCCTGTAATGCTAGAAATTTGTATAGTGATAATCCATAGCACACCAAGGCTAAAAACCATGACCTGGCAGGCATCAGCCGTACACGTGTATCTACCAGGTGAATCGAAAAGTGCAAATTTAGGGGATAAAATAAACTTTCTCCTGTAAAGTTTAAATTTAAGTATGTGTTTGAGTAAGTCATTTAGTAGAAATATGTACAATGAGAGGCGATTCTGAAGAGCACAAGACCTTGCCAGGCGAGGGGAAAGATTAGGGGTCTTTCCTAAAAATTTTTTTTCTGCATCGAAAAAAGTTTTTTTAGGTTTTTTGAATCATTCCAAACAGAAAAGGTCTCTAGTGATTTTTCTCTTAGGTTAATAGTTTTTGTTATATAAGCGATTAAAAATTTTGAAAATTGCGAAATCGGCCATTTTTAACCCTAAATCAGACATTTAACTAAAAATTTCAATGTTGCTAAGGTAGGTAGATATTCTTTAAACACTGATTGATGAAATCTCGAATAGTTTTTTGCAATACAATACCGAAAACCCCTTTGTTTTTTAATTGCTAATCAAGCGGGCGATCACACTGTAGTATAAGTGAGGACGTTTGAGTTTGCATAAATTCATTATCTCGAAAATGGGCAAATTTAAAGAGAAATCCTCAGACAGGTCGATTTTTATTTTTAAATTAGGCCTTTTTGGCATATATATAATACTACTGACGTCATCCATCTGGGCGTGATGACGTAATCGATGATATTTTTAAATAAGAGTAGGGGTTGTGTGATAGCTCATTTGAAAGGTTATTTAATTCTCTATTCAGTAATATAAACATTAACAAGATACAGATCATTTAAGAAATAGTGGAGGATTCTCGGTCAACGTATGGAGATGGATAGGTGCTGAAGGTCCGGGCGTTTGTTGTCATATAGAAGAAAAACTAACAGGATTACATTACAAACATATTCTTGAAAAACACCATGTTGCCATCGGTTATTCAGAGATTCCCCAACAACGACTTCATCTTCCAACATGACAATTGCCCGGTGCATACGAGTAGAATCGTTCGAGAATGGCTGGAGTTAACAGAGTTAACAAAGAATCTAAATGAAAAATACCTTAGACCACGGAATAGAATTGGATTATGGGAAGCAATTGAGCACATTGAGCAGGCATGGGAAGATCTTGTTGACTATAACACGAGGGGATTGGTGCTATCTATGAACAGAAGGCTGCAAAGTTGTATTGACAATAATGGGGCTTTCACCAAATATTAATGTACACGCAGAAGATACATTCCCACGTAGTAGCAACGGAGAAAATATCAAACGGTCACGGAATATATTCTCAAAAGGCGTTAATAGATGTTTCACGTAGAAAAGAAATGTTTTCACTGCTTTTACTAAATAGAACAAATTGCATTGTAAATGCTGGTTGGCAAATTGTTTATTAATTGTGCATATTTCAGCTAAAAGTTTAGAAAACTTAAAAAACCTGAAAGTTTCTACATATTTATTTTGGAACTTGGTGATTTTCCGCAATATTAAAACTTCAACGTCTGAAAAAAGTGAACATTTCCGTAAGAGAGACTTCTTTAGAAACGAAGGAGGACGAAGGATCCCTCACCGGCAGCTGCGAAAGCAAAGGAAGCGGTAGGAAGGCGGGAGGAAAGGAGGAATCACAAAAGCAAACTTTGTATATGGAACGAACGTTGGCGGAGAGGAGCGCAGGATGCCGTGACAGAAAGATAAATACACCATTTAAAAGCGTTTAATATAGTGGAAATATTTACTATGTGTCGGGGAATTTTCTTGGGTTTCCACCGCGTCGTTATTTATAGATTCACATATTTGGAGGGTATTTTCGAATTGTGTATTTTATCTCTTATCTGCGAATGTTTATGTTAGCGAATAAAAATGGAAAAGTCAGCCGACGCGGCCTGGAAGACGGGAAAGTCGCTGGAAAATCTCGAGTAATTTTTCTTCCTTAGGTATAACTCTGCACTGATTCATGGAGCATGTTATCGATGCTTTGCTTTTGTAAAGTTTTACTCATGTATTAAAGAATTGTGTCAATGGTTTAGGCGGTGAACACGAAATAGCTCCATATAAAACCATTTTTAATACCTTTCTTTAAGTTAGAAAACGGAAATAACTACATGATAAGTTAAGATTATTCAAAACAAAATGCTTGTAGTCAGACGAATTATGTACGTAAAAATTATGCTTAATAATACAATTATGAGATAAATTGCGACAAAGGTTTATCTTTTGTACATCTTTTGGATAAGACAAAAATATCATCAGAACGATAGAACCCATACACTCTACAGTATGCTTTTAAAATTAAAAATGGTGGCGTATGGTAAATGGTAGAATAACTTGGAAACTAGCTTCTATTTTCGTCTCTGAAAGCCGTCTACTATTCAGAAGAATGTCTATTTTACTCTGACGGGTCAGGACGAAATTGTGACAGGTTCTACGGGACTTTACTCACGCAACAATTTGCCTCCTTTCTTCTTTTTTAGGTGCAGTGTCCGTATTCAGTCATTGTTTACAATTCAGTCAGTTTACAATTTCCTTGGAACCGTTCTCTATCGGCTGCTGCGCGAGATAATTCTTGTGGAACCCACTGTCTAATATTATGCAGCCATGAAAGTTTCTTTCGACCAATCAATCTATTTCCCCCTATTTTCCCTTGTTTTATAAGGCGAAGTAGATGGTATTTGGATCCTCTAATTATATGGCTGAAGTATTCTGTTTTTCTCCTCTTTATGATGTTTATGAGCAGACGTTCTGAATTCATCATTTTAAGCATTTTAAGAATATCTTCATTGGAAATGTACGAAACTCACGATGTCGTTAGGATCCGTCCTAGCACCATAATTCAATTGCTTTAATTTGTTTAGCATTGTGGTTTTTAGTGTTCACGTGTCACATCCATACCATGGGATAAAACTACACGTAACATTTCAAAACCTTCTTGTGAATAAACCGGAGATTTCGCTTACATAAAACTGGTTTTCGGGTCATAAAAGCATTACGTGATATTTTGATATTATTTATTATCTCTTCATTAGAGATACAATTTACATTTAACCAGCTGCCAAGGTATTTAAAATGGTTTACACATTCTTCCCTCCATTAAGTGAAAGTAGACATTGATACATATTAATCTTTCCAACTGTCATCCACATTGTCTTTGACATGTTGATTTTAAACCTCTCTGATAACTTGTTTCACTGACTAGATTTATTAATGTCTGGAGATCTTGTAAATTTTCAGCAAGAACGACTGTATCGTCAGCGTATCTGATATTGTTGATTACTTCTCCGCCCAGTCTTACTTCCCCTTGTCTATCATCCAATGCCTCCTTAAAGATTTCTTCACAGAATGGAAAAAAGACTAGGTGACAAAACACAATCGTACTCCACGTTTGATGGGTAGTTTTTCAGTACGACTATCTCCAACTTGGATAGAGGCCATTTGATTGTAATATAAGTATTTTAGCAGTATTATATTATTGTAATGGTCTACTAAATCCTACTACGGGCGCTCGCAAACCCAGCCACTTGTGGCTGCTACACGCTGCTGACTAGTGCTGGCTGAGGTTTGTATGTATTTTAAATGGACTCGGCGCACACACTGCGTTCCCGGTAGTCCTTGAAAGACAAGCTATGGTGGTGGCCGGTTCTCGCTACTTGAAGTCAGTGGCGACCACAAGTGGCTGTGTTTGCGAGCGCCCGAAGTCCTGCTGTCCGCAGGTGATCGAAAAGTTAATCGTGTTTTACTTGGTCAAATGCCATTAAAATTCGATGGAACAAACCTCTTTACAGTTTAATCCTAACATGTTATGTCAGTGTTGTAGTACAACTTTTGCTGTTTGCATGGTATAGACGCAAAGTGTGTATGTGTGAACGTGTGTTATCCGCTTTAAACTTATAGGAAATTCTGTATTAGTCGTTGGGATAAGCGGTTTTGGAGATGAGAACTTCCCCACTTGGTCGGTCCTGCATGGTGTATTGGCTAAAAACATGAAAGATAGGAAGAACCACAACTGCCAAAGAAGCATTTTGTGAATTAATTTACTACAAATTTAAGTTACGCACAAATACATCATTTCTGAGCTACATAAGAATGCTGAAAAGTACATATTATATGGCTCTAGAGTCTAGCTAGAGCATCGGAAGGAACTGGAATATGAGTTTACGGGCCTATAACATATTTCTCTTAGTTTCCATTTTAGTATGGTATAACTAGAACCAAACCCAGACATCCAAAGTGAAAGTTATCCTCTAAGACCAAATTGTTCTATATTGTGCACATAACGTTCAGAAAAAAGTCACACCATTTTGAGCGTCGGGTTTGGGGGGGGGGGGCGGAGAGGGGGAAGAAATCGGTAAATTCGTAGTTTTTTACATTTTTCGTCAATATTTTTAAATATATGCAGTTTAGCATGAACAACCTCCTACACAAAAATGTTCTACATTAAATTTAAACTAAAAAAGGTCCTATGCATAATCCTTCTAAAATGAACGGTTCCAAAGTTACGTAGGTAGTATAGTATAATATAATTGGTCCAAAAAAGGCCCAACCCAGACATCCAAAGTAACAGTTTTCCTTCAACACCAAATTATTCTAATGGTCCACATATTCTTCAATAAAAAGTTACACCATTTTGAGCGTCCGGTTTGGGAGGGAGATGGGGGAGAAGTCGGTAAATTTGTAGTTTTTTACGTTTTTCGTCAATATTTCTAAAACTATGCTTTAGTGTAAACAATGTTCTATACAAAAATGTTCTACATAAAATTTAAAATAAGAAAGGGCCGATACATAATTGTTATAAAATCAACGGTTCCAGAGTTACGGATGGTGAAAAGTGGAGGTTTTCGATACTTTTTATATTTTTGGGGCAACTTATAATATTATTACTGATAAAAGAAATTTTCTTTAACAGGAATGTGTTTTGTAATTAAAATTTGCTATTTCAGTGGCCGATGGTATGTTAGTGATAAGCCCTTGAAGAAATGTCAACCTCACCACCCAAAATCATCATTAATTGCTTAAAAAATCTAAAAAGTATCGAAAACCTCCACTTTTCACCCTCCGTAACTCTGGAACCGTTGATTCTATAACAATTATGTATCGGACCATTTTTGTTTTAAATTTTATGTGGAACATTTTTGCATAGAACATTGTTTACGCTAAAGCATAGTTTTAGAAATATTGACGAAAAACGTAAAAAAAAACTACTAATTTACCGACTTCTCCCCCATCTCCCCCCCAAACCAGACGCTCAAAATGGTGTAACTTTTTACTGAGAAATATGTGGACCTTATAGAACAATTTGGTGTTGGTGGAAAACTTTTACTTTGAATGTCTGGGTTAGGCCTTTTTTTGGACCAATTATATTATACTACTTCCGTAACTTTGGAACCGTTCATTTTAGAAGGATTATGCATAGAACCTTTTTTATTTCAAATTTAATGTAGAAAATTTTTGTATAGAAGGTTGTTTATGCTAAACCGCATAGTTTTAGGAATATTGACGAAAAACGTAAAAAACTACGAATTTATCGATTTGTTCCTCCTTTCCTACCCAAACCCGACGCTCAAAATTGTGTGACTTTTTTCTGAACATTATGTGGACCATATAGAACAATTTGGTGTTAATGAAAAACTTTTACTTTGAATGTCTGGGTTACGCCTTTTTTTGGACCAATTATATTATACTACCTCCTTAACTTTGCAACCGATCATTTTAGAAGGATTATCCATAGGGCCTTTTTTATTTCAAATTTAATGTAGAACATTTTTGTATAGAAGGTTGTTTATGCTAAACCGCATAGTTTTAGAAATATTGACGAAAAACGTAAAAAACTACAAATTTATCGATTTCTCCCCCCTATCCCACCCAAACCCGACGCTCAAATGGTGTGACTTATTTCTGAACATTATGTGGACCATATAGAATAGAACAATTTGGTGTTGGAGGGTAACTTTCACTTTGGATGTCTGGGTTATGCCATTTTTTGGATCAATTGTATCATACTATTTCATATATGAATATTTTTAAGAATAATAATTAATTCCACAAGATTGCAATTTTATTATTAACTGTATTATTTTGCTACAAAAACAATATCCGCTAATAACCTTATGGGTTGATGCGTTTAAAAAAATGCATAAAATTTACGACATTTGGATGAATTGTCACAACGCATCCTACTCAACTAACCAGTCGAGCCAGTGAGACCAAGTTTCTCCGTTTTAAAAACCCTCGCGAATAGGACAAAATCTTCTCCGCGATCAACTTAAATTACCCGAGATACGGCAAAATTGATTCTTGAGCCCTTCGCAATTTTCTTTGCAATCTGAAGCTTTTTTCTAGTTCTTCTCCGTGTAATAAATTTGTTTTTGTTACGGTTAAAAGTTTTGTTGTAGCCGAGTCCTGAGGGATGGCGCCGAGGGAAAGGACTTTTTAAATAGAAAGCGACACCCAAGGCCGGGATTTCCGTTTTCGAGGTTACAGCTTCTTCCAAGATGGGGTTTTCTTAGGTAAATCCCTTATTTGGGGCTTTGCCGTATTAGTATTTATTTGACAAAAAGGGGATTAGATGCGGCGGGGAACGAAACAACAATTTCTTGAGATTTGTGCAAGGAAACGAGTCATTCGAGGGAAATAAACTCAAAATATGAATTTTTGAAGTGAGACAAATGTGCAATTCTAGTTTATTGATTCTAACACCAGAAAACGAAACCAAAAAAGTACATGAAAAATCAAAAAATTACTGGCCACTATTTTTTAACTGAAGTATGTGGGGGGAATCAATAGAAAAGGCTTACCCCCTCGTGGGTATCGACATTTTTACTGCGTTATGTTTACATTTCGAACCAACTTTTTTTATTCATATCAATATTGTGATGAAAAGGTTCAACAGACGACTTTCTTGAAAGCTCTTTAAAATGGGATTTCCTAGATTAAAAAAATGTTTATAAACAAAAACGTTACAAAGGTTAAAAAACTATCAAAAATGAATAACCATTTTTAATTTCGTTGAAGTTCAATCAGAGAGTGCAGCAAGTATCCCTACAGGTTTCGAAACTTATTAGTCTCTCATCAGGAGACTCATATGCTGCTCTCTCTGATCAACCAGGACAAACCCCGGCGTGCAGTCACGGATTGCAACGAACGAAATGGCAGGGATAGCAGCAAGTGCTAGCAAAAGACTAAGTTTTCAACCTAATAGCACATAAAACAACACTAAAAATATTACTCTATATCCCATCAGATTGAAAACAATGAGAACCTTCTCTGGTTACACCTCTGAGGCTTCTAAAATTTGCAAGCCATAACGGATGCTGAGACTAAAGAAGATGAGAGAACTTTACAATTTATAATTCACGTCCCATCTGCTCAACGCGGTTGTCCATCTACCATTCTCGTTGGAACTTTACCATTCTCGTCGAAAAAACTATACATTCATTACCCATAACTCACTTTGAGTTAACATTAGTTTAGTTCTTTAAGTGAAGAGTATCTTCAATTTTGTATTATCTTCAATTTTGGTAATAATAACTTTTTAACTTTTTTGTAAAAGGTCATAGTTTTTGAGTGATATGTGAAAAATAGCTTTAAAACATGCATTTTTTTTACGAAAAAACAAAATCATCTTTGATCTTTAATAACTCAAAAAGTATTGATTTATGTTAATAACTTTATATAACAAATTTTGCTTCGAATTTGTCTCTCTATCGAGTTATTGTATTATTTTTAATAAAATAATTTTTACCCCGAAAAGGGGTAGCATCCACCCCCAGGATAAAAGCGCAAGTTGGCATCATGTCACCTTTGTTTCTTGAGGTATCATCTAAATACTGATCAATTTTCATAAAAATCGATGAAGTTCAACGAAATCGGAGGTGAAAACCTTCAGTGACTGCACCAATAACGCAGAATAAAAATCTTCTATTTAAGCGTTTAAGGGAGTAATAGTGCCCTGTGATAGTGCCCTCTCATTCGCATCCATATACGTGTTAAAACCATTTAACATGAAATGAAAATTGTACCAGCAGGAGTGACATTCATATTTCATGTGCATTTATTACTTTTACGTCAACCAATGTCCACGTGGTCTGTCGACATTAATTACTCATTATTTAAAAAGTTTAGTTGTATGTGATACTCGGTTAATGGATTTAAAATGATAGTCTTACATTGCATTTATATTATTAATTTGAGTGCATATTCTCTACAACTGTTTTAATATTAATGTGTTTGTTGATAACATCTTTTGTGACAACATGGAAAGTTTAAACTTTAATGTAATAACTGGTCTCAAAAGCTGTTGTTTATTACTGTTTACGAATAAGCTAATATTTGCAAAGCACCTTTATCGCTACATTAATTCAACAGTGAAATAAGTCCAAAATTGCAAGATTCGAAGAAGTAAAGAAAAATAACTTTGGTACGTTAAATGTGACAGATTGGCGCCCAACATGGGGCACAAAAATAAAACATTCGAACGACCCATCAAAAAAAAGTGGCCAATGTGTAACAAAATAACTACCACAGCAAGTTGGGGGCTAAGGTGTAATAATAGCTAATAATATCCAACTTTGTATCAACTTGTGAGTGGCGCATAGATATCATAGACATTTTATATATGCCTATAGTTAAGTTAGTGGAAAAAGAATCACAATAAGCTAAAGATTAAACAAAATATTTAGTTGATAATAGTAAGACAAAACAGAAAATTAACAAAAGAATAAAATCAACAGAAATTTTAATGAAATAATTATTTGAATAAAACAAGTGACATTTATAACGTTACAGGTTGGTTGGTATATGCGACAGAAAGCTCCTAGTATAGAACAATTTCCTTAATAGTCACACCCTTAAGATATTCCTCAAAATACTACATTGAAGACTATACAAAAAAATAGAAAAATATTTAGATGACACCCAGTTTGAATACAGAGGAGGATTAGGAACGAGAGAGGCTCTGTTCGCTTTTAACGTTCTCGCGCAAAAACGACTAGATATGTACCAGGATCTCTATGTCTGCTTTATAGATTATCAAGAGGCTTTTGATAGAGTAAATCAGAAACTCATAGAACTCTTAAAAGAAAAAAACGTGGACAGTCGAGATATACGGGTTATTGTCAATCTGTACGGGAATTAAAAAGCAAAGATTTTAATCGAAAATGTCGAAACAGAAATTATTATAGAAATCAAAAGAGGTGTTAGACAGGGTTGCATGTTGTCCCCATTGTTATTTAATATGTACAGCGAAGCTATTTTTAAGGAAGCAATATCAGAGGAAGCACAGAGTATATCAATAAACGGAAAAATCTTGAATAACATAAGAATCGCAGACGACACCGCTATTTTTGCAGACATTATAGAAGGACTAGAACGCTTAGTAAATAGACTACATCAAGTCAGTATAAAATATGGACTACAAATTTAATGAACTTTAAGAAAACCAAGTTCATGATTATTTCTAAGCCACATATAGTAGGCAGGCTAGATATCGAGGGAAAACAAGTAGTAGAAAAAGTAAGGAACCTGGGTAAATAAAAACAATGATCAAGGTAGAGAAATCAGGATACGCATTGAAATTGCAAGATAAGCATTTATAAAAATGAAAAAAAAAATTGTTAATCGAGACCTTCCTCTGGAGCTGAGGATAAGAGCCGTAAAATGCTACGTGTTCTCGACATTGTTATATGGAATGGAAAGCTGGACATTAAAAGTGAATAATATAAAGAAATTGGAATCATTTGAAATGTGGTGCTAGAGAAGGATTTTGAAAATAGCTTAAATCCAACGAGTTGCAAATGCAGAAGTATTAAGGAGGCTGCAAACGGATTGCGAGGTCATTAAAAACATAAAAACAAGAAAGCTGGAATATTTAGGCCACATTACCAAAAGTGCGAAATATGCGATATTCTTCTTCTTCTTCTTATATTAGGCCTCTTGGCCTGTTCTTAACCGATTTTGAGCTTGTATTCGTAGCTGTGAAGTTGTGAAGCCAGCGATCTCGCCACCTTTTAAAGGGCCTTCCTATTGGTCTCTTGCCTGTTGGCTTCGAATCCCTGACTATAAGGGCTATTCTTTCGCTTTCTATTCTCGCCACATGCTGATTCCACTCTCGTGGTCTCTGTCTTCCCCACCGTACTATATCTTGTATGTTACAGAGATCTCTTATTCTGTCGTTCGGTATTTTGTCTCAGTGTTTTCCCAGTTAATTACCTCAACGTTCCCATTTCTGATGTTCTCAGTATCCTCTTGGTTTCTGCTGTGTCACATCTTGTTTCTATCGCGTACGTCATGATCGGGCTTACACATGAAGTGTATATGCGTACTTTCCCTTCCAGCCTCATATCTTTGTTTCTCCAGATGACATCCCTCAGACATCCTGACACGTAATTGGCTTTATTTGCTTGCTTTCGGACGCTCTCTTTAACATCTTCATAACTACATATTTCGACTCACAGATATTGGAATCTCGAAATTGTTTAATTAATTCGTTGTTAATTACTAGTTTGCATCTCATGGGTTCCCTTGACACTACCAGGGATTTGGTCTTAGCTGTTGATATTTTCATGCTGTAGTTCTTCGCCATTGTATTGAAAGTTTGAGCCATTCGCTGTAGGTTATCCTCGTTATAGGAGATTAAGATTGCGTCGTCAGCATAACAGAGGATTTTTATTTGTTTTTCTGCCATCTTATATCCTTTTCCAGTATTCCTTTTCCCAAGCCCGGATAAAGGAGGAGGGTTCGAGATTGAGGCTAGCGACCTACCACGGTAAAAACGAAAGTGCTCATAGAACCGATCACCAAGCCTTGGATACCTCGGATATGAGATATTAAGGCTCATAGTGCAAGGTAAAATTAAGGATAAAAGATCCATAGGTAGAAGAAGGATTTCTTGGTTGAGAAACCTAAGAGAGTGATATAGTTGCAGCTTAGTCGAGCTTTTCAGGGCAGCCGCCAATAAGGTGCGGATAACTGTGATGATAGCCAAGCTCCGATATGAGAAGGAACTGCAAAAAGAAGGTTGGTTTTTAGACTCACGTCACCAAAAGAGTGAGTCAGGTTCATCAAATTCTGTAAGACCTACTATCTAATACTAGACCAGGGCGCATCTGTAAAAATATTAGTACATTTGGACGTTGAGAGGTGACTCAAATTTTTTTGGAGAAACTGCTTGAAAATAAATCAAATAATAATATTTGAGTTCTCCTCCCTCTCAAAAAGGTCCGGAACATTGTTTAAATAATCAAAATGTCAAAAATGAAGGAAAAATTCGATTTTTTTCTTGGTTTTTTGATTATAACTTTAAAAGTATTCATTTCCGAGAAAAGTTGTACTGAGATAAAAGTTGCGTAATTAAATTTCCTACAATATAGAATTGGTTAAAAATTTAAGAAATAGTCACCCTTGTTGGAAAATAGCAATAATTGTGAAAAAAACATACAAAAACAAGTATTGGCATTTTACGTTTTTCAACCATTTATGCTACACTTACGACCTTCATATTTCACCCTGAAAAATTTTATGATACAATAAAACAATATTGTAAATTTCATTAAAATCGGTTCGATAGATTTTGCAAAATAAATTTTGCAATCCAGCTTTCGTAAAAAAAATTCATTTTTTCAAAATGTTACAGGACTGAAAATAAAGCAGATAGCAAGTTGAATTTTTTTTTGCATAAAGAAGTGTACTGTACCTGTCATTTGCAATTTACAAAATTAAAATCGCTTAACACCACGGCGTCAGGATTTTTTTTAAATAAACATTAATTATTGGTGCTACGCGCAGGACAGCAGATAGGTTGCTCTGATTGGGCATTCCAATGACCTTTGATAATGATTGATAAATTTTAATTTTTATGACATTTCGATATAAATAAATAAATTTGTTTATTGCAAAATAAAAACACATACTCTATCCTTTGACATAACACTTTTTTTAGCAAAAACTTTCTTTGTTCATATATTTTAATTTAAATAATAAAAGTTTATCATTTTTAAACATATGCAATTGTTTAAACAATATTTCATAAACAATAATAAAATTAGTTTGATTTTTGTGGAATTAAAAAATTAAAATACAACAAAATATAGAGTAAGAAAATAATATATTAGATACAGATTGGAAGAAATTTTGGTGGAAATCAACCTGTGTGAATCGAACACCGCTGTCCTGCGCGTAGCACCAAAAATTATTGTTTATTTCAAAAATTTTCTGACGCCGTGGTAATTAATCGATTTTAATTTTGATAATTGCAAATGAAAGGTACTACACTTCTATAAGCAAAAAAAATTCAACTTGCTATCTGCTTTATTTTCAGTCATGTAACATTTTGAATAAATGAATTTTTTTGCGAAAGCTGTATTGCAAAATTTATTTTGCAAAATCTATTGAACCGATCTTAATGAAATTTACAGTATTGTTTTACTGTATCATAAAGTTTTTATGGGTGAAATATGAAGGTCCTAAGTGTAGCATAAATGTTTGAAAAACGTAAAATGCGAATACTTGTTTTTGTATGGTTTTTTCGCAATTATTGCTATTTTGCAACTAGGGTGACTATTTTTTAAATTTTTAACCAATTTTATATTGTAGTAAATTGAATTACGCAACTTTTATGTCAGTACAACTTTTCTCGGAAATGAATACTGTTAAAGTTATAATCAAAAAACGAAGAAAAAAATCGAATTCTTCCTTCAATTCTTGACATTTTGATTATTTCAACAATGTTCCGGACCTTTTTGAGAGGGAGGATAACTCAAATATTATTATTTGATTTATTTTCAAGCAATTTCTGCAAAAAAATTTGAGTCACCTCTCAACGTCCATCTCAAAACAGATCCGCCCTGGACTATACTGCCAGTGCCAGTAATGAAATCATCTTTCACACGATTTTAAAAATTGTTTCGCAATTTACAAAAAATATGCACTTTCTGTACCTTAGGACACTATGTTACGATGCCGTCAAGTGTGACACTATGTAAACTTCTTGAATGAAAACCATTAATGCTGAGACACAAACTATAACCAAGTCTTCATTAACACGACCTGTCTAAAATTTTACCTTAGATAGGGCTCGGTCTTAATAATTAAAGTGCAATTTCTGATATAATGATCTTAATCACGACGTTGAATGTGCTATTATATGATTAATTAATAGTTAACAGCTGAAAATACAGCGAAAATGATTACGATGAAAATACAACATAGTACAGGGAGGGAATGACATTGTGTTAATATCCTCTTGTACCCCTTCGAGTACCTATATCTAAATACTAGAAACCAATCGTTTTAAAAATAAAAACATAATTATCAATTAACCCAACGGGAATTTAATAGGTTGAAAAAACAGCAATAAATATTCCGTTGGAGACTATCATAAATTCTTTTGTTTTTATGTTTTTTTTATTGAACATAAATTCCCATCAAGTAATCGCTTATTCCACACATAGTTTCTTTAATTAAATTATATAACTCGGGTATCTTCTTAACAAAAGAATAAAATTTAATATTGTAGCATTATAATTATCTAGCCATTACAAGTTTTGTTTAGATCTGTACTAAATTAACTGTACTGCATTATTTCTTGACTTTTTATATCATTAACCTGCGTGTTTTCAGTTTATGCGTAATACTTATGCCCCATAGCCACCCATAAGTTAAAAACTGTCGAGTAATATAAACACACAAGTTCAAATAACAACTGTTATGTTAATGATAACACTCAATTTTTAATTAGTCTGAGTCTGGCTAATAAAAGTATGAATAATAAAACGACTCTATTTTATCCCATTCTGAATTCCCGCCGAGATGGCGCACGATGCTAATTTATAAGTTTTTGTATAGTGAAAAAACCCAGAACCTGTGGTAAGTTTAAATTATTTCTATTAATTCATTTAAATATGATGTAAAAAACGATATTTCTTACTTTATAAGATTTCTTTCGACACCCTGGCCCTGTATAGTTATTTGGTACAGTTACATACTTGAGGGCTAATAGGCCCATATTTTTTTGGCGATCTCTCATGGCCTACCCGTGTTTCATAGCATATGGTTCTCAGCGTTTATCGACCTTTGAAGTATTAAAATATCTCGGATTTATTGTCATATTGATATATAGTAGAACATCTCAATTTTAGCAGTGTTGCTTATACAGTGCGCTGGAATAAGTGTTACCCCCCATGTTAACTTAGTTATTTTTAGCGCATAAGCAAAGCGCTAGGACTGGTCGATTTTTAAAATAATCATAGTATATTATAGCATCAATGTTACGAACATTATGTCATCCCTCTTCAAGTGACAGACATAACTCTGATTTTTTTAAATAGGAAAGTACAGGGTTATTCACTATATTTTGACCCCCCTGTAAACTGCTTTATTTACAGAATTAGAAAAAAAGTATAAATGCAAAAGTTATTCGATTTTTAAATTATGATTTTTTGACATATATATCATACTAGTGACGTCATCCATCTGGGCGTGATGACGTAATCGACTATTTTTTTAAATGAGAACAGGGGTCGTGTGATAGCTTATTTGAAAGGGTATTCAATTCTCTATTCAGTAATATAAACATTAGGATAATTATTTATACAGGATGTCAAAAAAATTTTTTTTTAATTAAATTAATTGACACAAAAAGAAGAATGTATGTAATTTATTTATTTCAAAATATCTTCTACTGCTGTTAGAAAACAGAAATAATTGTTTATTGCACAAATAAACATTGCTTTTTGCTTAAATTCAATGTTCAAGCTGCCACCCATCTGCCTCTTGGCAGTTTAAACATTGAATTTAAGCAAAAAGCAATGTTTATTTCTGCAATAAACTTTTATTTCTGTTTTCTAACAGCAGTAGAAGATATTTTGAAATAAATAAATTACATACATTCTTCTTTTTGTGTCAATTATTTTAATTAAAAAAATTTTTTTTGGACACCCTGTATAAATAATTATCTTAATGTTTATATTACTGAATAGAGAATTGAATAACCTTTCAAATGAGCTAGCACACGACCCCTATTCTCATTTAAAAAAAAATAGTCGATTACGTCATCACGCTCAGGTGGATGACGTCACTAGTATGATATATATGTCAAAAAATCATAATTTAAAAATCGAATAACTTTTGTATTTAACATTTTTTCTAATTCTGTAAATGAAGCAGTTTACAGGGGGGTCAAAATATAGTGAATAACCCTGTACATCATGTGACACCTCATTTAAAAGCTTTTGAAATACTGATTACAAAAACGTATAATACTTGCACAAGATTTCGGTCCAAAGCTTTTTAAATGCATTAATTTTTTTTGAATCCTGAGAAAAGTAATAAGAATTTTTGAAAAAATTTAAACGCAAAATGAAAGATTACATTACAACCGAGGGTCGAAAGTCTCTAAAAATTTCTATAATGTTTATTCCAACGGTTCTCAATCTTTTTGAGTCATGTACCACCAAATACCTTTTATTATTTTTGGTACCACCTAACTGAAATATATATCTAGCTATAAGTCTAATTGACTATAATAGTGGTGCTGATTTTCGCTGTTTTTGCGTTTTGTGTACCACCTCAAATACAGATACGTACCACCAGTGGTACATGTACCACAGATTGAGAACCGCTGGTTTATTCTAATAAGTTAATAAGGGGTGAAAATGAAGAGAAAATCTAGTATGACTTTTAATTATTATTCAAAATAAACTTTTTGTTTCTTCTACGGAACTTTCTGCCCTCGGTAATAATCTTTCATTCTGCGTTTAAATTTTTTAAAAATACTAATTAGTTTTTTCAGAATTCGAAAAAAATGAATGCATTTAAAAAGCATTTGACCAAAATTTTGCTTATTATACATTTTTATAAGTATTATACATTTTTATAATCAGTATTTCAAAAGCTTTTAAATGCGGTATCACATGATGTACTTTCCCATTTAAAATGGGGGGGGGGGGGTAACACTTATTCCAGCGCACTATATAATCCTCTGATGTGTTTCTTATAAGATTTAGAGTCCTTTATGAATCTCAGTTCAAGATTTATTGGTGCCCACTAAAAGCTACTGTAAATTTGATATTCTAAGCAAATCTCTCCGAAAGTGTTTCAAATTATTTTGGTAACATAATTTGGAAACAAAAAATGAGAATACTGATTCATTAGACATATATTGGCCATTATATGCAGAAACACATTTATAAAACTGCCTCCGCACTAAGAAGAAGAAAATAAACAATAACCACAAATTATATACACGGAAAATCAGTTTTTTTATTGTGATTGAATTTATGCAAAGAGGAAGGTGAATCTGGCAATTTACTCCCTTTCACAATGTCAAAGTTCTTCTCTTTCTGCTTAATAACTATTATGCACCATTTTCTTTGTCTTATCCGTTTGTGGGGTCAGCTTCCCTCAATTAAATTTCTCCTTAAATTCTCCTCTTCGACATATTTGGCAACAGCAGCGATATTCTCAGCAGAAGGGTTGCTCGGGGGTCCGGCCAGTCTTGGCAGCATCTCATGCAGTTCCAGTCTCTTCAAAGCGAGCAAAGATATCATTCTTATAATGAATTAAGCGACAATTGATTGTAATAAAAATTACATTTTATAATTGTTAATTTGACGTTTCCATTTCCACTCTGGAAATCGTTTTCAAAAAAGATTATTTTAAAACAGTATGCTGTTGTTTAACCAAGTTGTTTGACATTCATTACGGAAATCAAAAAGTCAAATTAACGAATATAACATGTAATCCTTATTACAATCAATTGTGGCTTAATCACATATCAACATACTATTTCATTTTTTTTGCATACTGCGGTTCTATCGTAAAACCAGACTTTTTAAAAGTAGTCATTTTACAAATGAAAAATTTTCCATTTTTTTAACGGCGTCGTAAAGCAATTTGCATCGCAACCAACACTCGCAAAGAAAAATGTCGTTTTGTCCATGAAATTTGAAAGAGAAAAGCACAAGAGCACGGTTTCCAGATTCCGGAATGGCCCTGTCACCTTTCCAGTTTGCTATGCCTTGTTAACGACAATTCACGCGTCCGTCACGCCTCCCTGCACCTCGACCTAATGTTATGCTCCGGTGGTCGCACGCAAAATTATATATCCAGCCACCATACACCACCACGGAAGACTTTTCACGCAGGAGTCTGTGGTGCCACGTTGCCACTTTTTAAATACAGGAAATGGTGAATGGAATGTATAATGTAGTGCGAAATACGGCTTTATATAAATACAAATATATGCTATATTCGAGCTATAAATAATAAAATGAAGTAAATGCCTAAAACTGTATTAACAAGACAATAATGGACTTATTCAGGGCTTCTAATGGTGAATCTCCAAGATGTTCCATCAAGTTTTGCTTTTTGTCGTTTTAATCGGGATCGTTTACGTTTCAAAATTAATTTCATGAAGGTCATCCAAAATGAACAGTTGTGTTGGAAATGCTGATACTTTCTGGAAACTGGATTGCAAGATCCATCTGATTTATAGTATATAATAAGTATCTAGTCATCGTATATTGATATTCTTTTACTATTGTTTTTCTCTGTTGCCAATTTCTACGTCTGCTTCCATTATTAAATCCAGATATGCCAATACTTTAATATTTTGAACATATAACTAGAAGAAGAGAAGACACTAAATGAATGATAGTTAATGGCAACGTTGCGGCCAATGATCTAGAGGAAGTTCTTTAGCACGATGGTCGGACCAAATAAAGGACATAACTGGTTACTCATTCTCCCAAGAAGTACAGCACGTACATAGGGCTAATTGTACAGAAAACGTTACGCAAATTACATGACGCCACTACATCTTTACAAAGGAGAATAAATAGAGGAGAAAGGCCATTTAATAGACGATTTGAGAGTCCTGGAAATAATTTATATTTAAAAATATCATATCGCCATTGAAGATCTATTATAAAACTTACCATCTAGCTCTACTACATATATATGTAGTTGTAATAACAAACTTACCTGAAACAAAGAAAAAACATATTAGAAAAAATATTTACAGAACTGCCACACATTGGTATTCAACATTTATTCGTTAAAACGATTTTGGTGGTTTAAACTGCGTTCAATCTGGACGCTAAAATTCAGGTGTTCACGAACCGAGTTCAGATGATTTCAGGGATTACCAACGAACTGTCAATACGGATGGAATGGCCCCGTCCCATTCAAACAGTGATGCGAGATTGCGGCCAACATAAAAGTGAGAGATCCTAGAGAGAGACAGAGCATGCCAGGAAAAATTTGCTACAACTACCACCAGAGTTGCCAGATGTGATTTTATAAATCCCCCACTTGAAAAACTGAAATTCCCTCAAATTGAAGCTCAAATCCCCCAAATTTAAATTTTGCCACATTTTAATAAATCAGTAGTCAAATGTAGAGAACAGTAAACCAAAATTATAATACTTATCAACAGAAGGCCCTGGAAATAATTCATAGGTCCTACCGTCTTCGATTATATGAGAGTATAATATACAGTTCTATGTATATTCTATGTATAAGAAGAAGAAGAAGAAGCTTTCAAATTACTCCAAAATTATGGGAAAATACCCCAAGCTGGCAACCCTGACTACTACTACCATTTTTTTTGTTTACAAAAGATGGCGATTATCTTCTATCCTTCTCTGACTATACTCTCTCAACCTGGCCGCATTAAATTCACTTCTTGCCCATTCCATCAGTATTGACAGTTCATTGGGGAAATTTCATCATTCTTTGAAAGACTTCGAAGAATGAGATGTCCAAAGAATCTGTACGGAAGTCTCAGAAACTACTGTCAAGACCGATATGCAAGCCTAAGCTGTCCAACAGGAAAAAAGACAAAACATATCACAAAAGGATGTCCACAAGGATCAGTTTGTGGACCTATGTTCTGGGATGTAATGCTAGAGGAACTGTTGGAACAATTGACTATAGATCCTGAAGTGCTTGGAAGCATAGCATATGCAGATGATTTGTTGTTGATCATAGATGCAAACTCAAGAAGAGAATTAGAAAATAAATCAAATGAAGTATTAATAAGAGTAAATGATTGGATGAATAAAGTAAAATTAACAATATCAGATTCAAAAACAACATATAGTTTAATAAAAGGAAATTTAGAAAGAGATCCAATTATAAAAATTAGAGGGAAAACAATAAAAAGAAAAATGGAAACAAGATATTTAGGTATTATAATAGACGAACAAAAATTATTTACAAAACACATGAATTGTGTCTGTGAAAAGGCAACAAAGATCATGCATAGCATTGCTAGTCTAGCACAGAAGGAATATAGAATTTCGTTCCGACAGATGAGAATATACCTAAGTACAATACTTGCATCAATTGTAGGGTACGGTTCAAGTGTATGGGCACATAGATTAATAAATAAAAAAAACGCAGAAAAATTAAATAGAGCTCAGAGAGGATTTCTTGTAAGAATGACGGGAGCATTTGGAACAACTGCAACACAGGCACTCACAGTTTTAACTGGAGTAATGCCAATGCATTTAGAAACACAAAAAAGAGCATGTAATTATTGGCTAAAAAAAGAAAAATATGAAAAAATAATACAAATAATAGGATTAGATATAAGAAATAAAAGAGAATTAAAAGAAATAATAAATAGAAAAAGACAAAATGAATGGGAAAATTCAACAAAATCTAGACGTTTATACAATTTTATACTAATATTAGAAAACATTCCAAATTATTTTAATCCAAAACAAGGTTTAATACACTTTTTAACAGGACATGGACCGTACCCAACATATTTGGAAAGATTTAACTTAAAAGATGATGCATATTGTGAATGTGGAGAACTAGGTACACCAGAACATATAGTGTTACATTGTGAAAATACTATAGAAAATGAAGAACACAGAGAAATGAGAAGAAGATTAGAAAGAATTGAAATAAGAGATATATTACAAAATGAAGAATATTTTGAAATATTAAACAATCTCACACAAATAATATCTAAAAAACAACAAGAAATCTATAATAATAGAAGAAGACAACCAATAATCCAACCCTGATGAAGTTGAGTAAGATAAAGTTAAAATAAATAAAATAAAATATAAATTCAAAAATAGATATTTACAATTATAATAATAATAATTCAATATAAAATAAATAAATAAAAATAATAATTCAATACATAATTCATAAAAAAAAAAAAAAAAAAAAAAACTACCAACTCTCTTCTGAAAATAGAGGGACTGTCTTTATAACTTAGAAGGGAGTTGATAGTATCAAAAATATTTTAAATTGTTTATTTAAATTTGTTTGTTATACGTAATTAAGAGATTATGGCAAATTTTTATTGTAAAAATAGATTTAATAGTTGAGTAAAAAATATAAAAAAAAAATATCTGTAATCCCATCAGGAAAAAACGACCTGGATTAGTCACTAGAGGCCAGGTCATATGTATAAATAATAAATAAATAAAAATAAATAAATAAAGTTCATTGGGGATTACGCATGCGTAGTATTATTGCAATTTGACATGACACGCTATCAAAAAATATGTCAAAATCAGTTTGTTATCATTCGTTAAATTGTTATCTAAGCATTACGATAACATTATTGGTATTTTTGTTAGATTTAGTTATAATTATTAAAATGACTATTTGACTATAAATACTTAAATTTAACATTTTTCAGAAAAAGCATAAAAAAGTTCATACAAAATGGCGATAGTTTTACCTTTTGCCATCCTTTGGCATTTCTCGAAAGCTAGTAGAATCTAGAAATATTTGCATTGCCAACAAACATTATGGTAGGGGAGCCCAAGCAGGGATTTTTGCAGTTACTCGAGGGCGTCTGATTATTACATGGGGCGAAACCTTGTACCCTGTAAATGTACCTCTATTATATATTGGCTCTTAATACAGGGGAGTTCGTTAAGGGGGTCCGAAAAAAAATCTATCCATAGAAAAACTCGAAATCGAAGAAAAACAGTGTATATTTCAAAAATCTTACAACTGGGTGAGTCATAAAGTTTCACAAAAAAAGCGAATATTTCGTGAAATGAACATCAGATCGAAAAACTAAAAAATACGTTTTCAATATTTTTCAAAAATCTATCGAATGGTACCAAACACTACCACCCACGGAGAGTGGTGGGGGGTAAATTTAAAATTTTAAATACGAACCCCGCGATATTTCGCGAAATGAACATCAGATCGAAAAACTGAAAAATACACGTATTCAATATTTTTTAAATATCTATCAAATGACATCAAACACGACTCCCCAGGGATGGGGCAAGAGGTAACTTTAAAATCTTAAATAGGAGCCCCCATTTTTTATTGCAGATTAGAATTCCTTACCTAAAAATAAGTAACTTTTATTCGAGACATTTTTTCGAATTAGGGATAGACGGCGCTATAATCGGAAAAAACGATTGTTGAAAATGGAAAATTAAATTAAAAAATGGAAAGCCCCCACTGTATGCAAAACTTAACTTGACTTTTTTTGGTTTTAGGACCTACTCTTCACAATCCAATAGGTCCCCATAACGCTCGAGTAACTGCAGATCTAGCATGCTTTCCTCCCCTACTATTAATGCGTAGAACGTGAACTGTCAATGAGAATTGCATTTCCCAACATAACCGAAGTTCAAGGATGAACCTCAGTAAATTATTAAACTATAGATTAACTTAGTTATGAGAAACCTGCCCTTGAGGTAAAGAAAACACCAACCAAAACATACTACGAGGTACTACATGTCGGTTTATAACGTTCTCCGACGTTTCTGACTTCCAATCGCCACTTTGTCCGGCTGTTCCATAGGTCTTCTTCTAAATTTTTTCTCTCAAATTTTTGTCTATTACTTCGCTAGAACTTTTTCACGGTGAATCTCGTTTTTTCTTCCTTTCTGATTGCCATTTTCGTATTTCCTTTGGTATTCGTTGTTCATCCAGTCTTTGTATATATCTCAACCAGATGAGTTGTTTTGTTGATAAGGCATCTGTAATTGTTCGGTTGATTCCCATTAATAAGTTCGTTGTTAATCCTTTTTCGTCTAGATTTTCTTTCCGTTCTTCTCCAAAAATCCATTTCCGTTACTCTCAGAGTTGCCGTGTTCTTTCTTTCAGCTATATATAGTATGATATAATTGATCCAAATAATGGCATAACCCAGACATCCAAAGTGAAAGTTATCCTCCAACACCAAATTGTTCTATATGGTCCACATAATGTTCAGAAAAAAATCACACCATTTGAGCGTCGGGTTTGGGGGAGAGGGGGAAGAAATCGGTAAATTCGTAGGTTTTTAGGTTTTTCGTCAATATTTCTAAAACTATGCGGTTTAGCATGAACAACCTTTTATACAAAAATGTTTTACATTAAAAGGTCCTATGCATAATTGTTATAAAATCTACGTTTCCAGAGTTACGGAGGGTGAAAAGTGGAGGTTTTCGATACTTTTTATATTATCTGGGCAATTGATGATGATTTTGGGTGGTGAGGTTGACGTTTCTTCAAGGGCTTATCACTAACATATCATCGGCCACTGAAATAGCAAATTTTATTTACAAAACACAATCCTGTTAAAGGAAATTTCCCAAAGAATAAAAAAAGTATCGAAAACCTCCACTTTTTACCCTCCGTAACTCTGGAACTGTTGATTTTAAACAATTATGTATAGTACCTTTTTATAGGCCCTATAGAACCTATTGTTCCATAGAACAATATGTGGACCATAGAGAACAATTTGGTGTTTAAGGAAATCTTTTACTTGGGTTGTTTGGGTTAGGACTTTTTTTGGACCAATTATACTATACTACCTCCGTAACTTTGGAACCGTTCATTTTAGAAGGATTATGTATAGGGCCTTTTTATTTCAAATTTAATGTAGAACATTTTTGTATAGAAACTTGTTCATGCTAAACTGCATAGTTTTAGAAATATGGACGAAAAACGTAAAAAACTACGCCCTCTCCCCCACCCCCCAAACCCGACGCTCAAAATGGTGTGACTGTTTTCTGAACATTATGTGGACCATATAGAACAATTTGGTGTTGGAGAATAACTTTCACTTTGGATGTCTGGGTTTGGGTATAATTATACCATACTAATAGTGATACTTTTCACGATAGTTTCATAGAAGTATCTATCCCCTTTCTATTTTCTTTGTTGGTCGATTGGTCCCATAAAATACACATTGTGATGGCTTTTATACCTGACGTATTTCTTTCTCTTATGGCTTTCTTCAATATTCCATCGTGCGAAATATTGAAACCTAAATCATGATAACTCAATATTTGGTGATTTGAAACAATGTTTCTAAATACTACGAACTTTGTGAAAAAGGAGAAGCAAATTAAGAAACATAAATTCCGTTTTTTCCGTTTTCCTTTAAACATAGCTACATACGGTCAATTTAAACCCTTTATCTTGTAATTACAGCCTTTTGTTCCATTGTTGCGATAAATACGCGTATCCCTGCGGACATCAGCTTTTCAAAGTTGCAGGATGTGGCATGTGTCACGAAAGTTCCCAAAAGATATCGAGAAAAATCTTTGCGTAGTATAATTCGGGGCATATACGGGCGGACGGATCCGGTTACGTACGCATGAATTATTTATTCCGGAAAGGCCTCCAGCACAATTTAAAATACGATTCGCCAGGTCGATAAGTGAAAAAATATTCGGGTAGAATTAGCGGATATAAACACCAAAGAAAAAGGTTTAAGGATAAAAATCGCAGAAAAATGTATGAATATGTCTGACAGAAACGGTGATTTCAAAGATAGGTATTATCCAAGATATACCCAGCTATTTTTGTAGCTGGTATATTTTAAATATTTAAAAGAAATTATTTTATACGACTTTTCAACAAAAAGCAATATGAATATTTTAAACCGTGTATTTGTGGTATCATTTTAAAAGGACAGCAGAAAAATACATGAACCATATTTATCAAATAAACATTTTTTCTGTTTTCTGACACCAGTAGAATGTATTTTGAATTAAATAAATGACATACATTCTCGAACAACAATCAATAAGAGTGGGCGAACCGAAAAAGAGATAGAGTAAAGGATTGTAAAAGGAAAAAGGGTGATTGAACGCCTAAACCCGATGCTATGGTCAAAAGAGCTATCTAATCAAAGAAAGCATCTCATCTTTAACTCCATCTTTAAAAGTATGTATAGTGCTCTATGGATGCGAAAAATGGCAACTTAATAAATCCATGGAACGACGCCTACTTAAATTGGAAATGGACTTCTGGAGAAGATCGACTAGAAAATCAATAGGTCTGGATCCCGCGTATGAAAAAAAAGTTGATTAATAGCAAGCTGAAAATTTGTTAATAGCTTAAGGGTGTCTAGTCGGATAAACTTTGATATATGGGAACACTGAAACAGGGGCAGTTTTAATTCTGGAACAGGTTAAAAATTTGGAACGGTCACACCACGAAAACGGCACATTTATTTTGTCCGACAGAACAGACTTAAACTCTCCGAACAGAGATTAAACTCTCATGCAAAAATCAGACTGGTATTTATCACCTGTCATAATTCCTGTCATTTGACATATTCTACATGTTCCACTCATTAAAATGCCCATTTGGTGATAAATAGCAGTCTGATTTTTGCATGAGAGTTTAATCTCTGTTCGAAGAGTTTAAGTCTGTTCTGTCGGACAAAATAAATGTGCCGTTTAGGTAGTGTGACCGTTCCAAATTTTTAACCTGTTCCACAATTAAAACTACCCCTGTTCCAGTGTTCCCATATATCAAAGTTTATCCGACTAGACACCCTTAAGCTATTAACAAATTTTCAGCTTGCTATTAATCAATTTTTTTTCATACGCGGGATCCAGACCTACAAGGCTTGGCAAAAATGACCAAATGAGACATATAATGGGAGTCAAGTCCACTACCATAGACGAAATTCAAAGAAGACAACTGATCTGGTATGGTTATGTAGAAAGAATGGACGAGGACAGGCTACCAAAATAAATTTTAAAATGGACGTCAAGCGAAAAAAGGAAGAGAGGAAGGCCGAAGCAATCCTGGCTAGGCGGCATTCAGAAGGCAATGTCGGAAAGGAATCTTCACCCTGGCGAATGGAACGACCGACGAAGGTGGGAACTGGGAATTGGAAGGCAAAGAACGCCATAAATAACCGGGAATAATAATAATAAACATATTGTTAAATAATTTTTATGGGGAGAATTTAGAGAATTAATTTTATGTCAATGACCACGAGATCATAAATTTTCATCGCCCTGTATATAGCCAAAATTTGTAAATAATATGATTTAGCCGTAAGCAGTGTTTTCGTGGAAAGAGAAAAACGTTAGTGATAAAGATTCTACTTACGGATTTATGCAATTCAAACAATGAACTAAATTACGGTCGGTTTTAGAAAGTTAATGTGCCGTTTTGGAATAGACAATTGAATCAAATATATTCAAATGGGAAATAAGCCACAATTTTACCTAAAAATGATTTTATTAACGTTTTTTATATAAATATATCAACAACATTCAAAACAACAAACACATTGAGATCTATTCTATCTAAAACTAAACCTAACAGTGAACAAGAAAGAAAAAAGAATTGTATTTATAAAATACCTTGTGAATGCGAACAATTTTATATAGGTGAAACGTCAAGACCATTAGACGTTAGAGTAAATGAACATCAGTCTTATATAAAAAATAGAGAATTTGATAGATCTCAAATATGTCAACACGCATGGGATAATGAACATAGAGTTCAGTGGAGAGATTCAAGTATAGTCCTAAAAGAAGCAGATAGTAAAAAGAGAAAAATCAAAGAAGCGGCTCTAATTATGCTAAATGAAACCAATTGTGTCGCAAATTCCTCGGTAGAATGCAGTAGGATGTGGTTACCCATATTAAAGGAGGAAGTCAATAGAAAGAAAATACCACAATTAGTAAACCAGTAACATATCGAGTTAGTACATATTTAGTATTTTAGTATTATTTAAAATTTAAAATATCAAGTCAGAATTTGGTATTAGTTTTGAGAGTAAACTAAATGTAAACCCAAATACTTACGATGTCGGGATAGTATCACGAGGATTTTTCCTGGTTTTCCCTCGTGATTTACTATGGAATCTCTAACGCGAGAATTTCAGTGCCACCGTTGCATTTGGTTATCTTTTTAAAGACAGATCACATGCTATGATTTTTTGTGGCGGATATTCTTGAGCTGGGATTGATTTCATATAATCGAATGAACTATCTTTTAGTAAAGTCGTCCCAGGAACGCAACTCATCAATATTGGCAATATCATTTTAAAGTCGTCTACTTTAAAATGTATAATACGTGTCTGAATTGCCGATATAAATGAGTCAGATTAAATAAATTATTAGAAGAATTTTTTACTAAGCAACAACATTTTTGTTTATTTAGTATTATTTTGTATTTTAACAACGACACCCGACTTGGGCGTCGAAACGTTAATAAAATCATTTTTAGGTAAAATTGTGGCTTATTTCCTATTTGAATATACTTGATTATAAAAATGCCACAAGAAAATAGCTTCAGACCATTGAATGTTTCTAAATGATTTCCTAGAAAGAAATCGACGGTAAACAATTTTATTTAGTTTTAGAATATAGGGTTTTTCTAGGATATAAGAAAACATTTAATTTTAGTATCTCCTGGAAATTTGACAAGACAGAAAATTTGTATACAACACTATTTGTTCTTAAGAAATGAAAGTAGGGATGTAATGTGTAGAGAGAATGCTTGTGATTGGCGAGGAGACTGATGGAAGGAGAACAGAGTGGTTGAGTCTCAGATTGATGAAGGAAAAATATTGACTATGTAATTAAGATCGGAAGGGAGCAGTCCAGTTCGAAAAATAGTAATTTGTGTAAAGTGGTGAATTTGGTGGCCGTGTAAGCAGATTCCTGTTGAGACGAAATCGTGATCGAGTCGAGAAGTACAATCTCCTCGTGTCCGAAGAGATTCCAGTTTTCTGTCTGGAACGAGCAGCCGGTTTGTATCAATTTTGCACAAGATATCGAGCTGAGAAAAAAATCTTGGAATCATAAAGACTGATATTGTGTGTATCGAGTCGGAGACTAAATAGAGGAGAGATTTCGAGCGAGTGCTGTTTTTTGTTTGTGAAACAGTTTGGAGGAGAAAGACCGTCGCAGCATCCGAGGAGCACGTGTGGGAGAACCGAAGACAGCACAATCCATGAGAAGAAGTAAAAAGATAAAAAAGGTTAGTCAGATTATTTGTCAAAAGGAGAGAGTTGTTGTATATTACATACCATATTTGTTTTTTGTCAATTTAACAGTTTTACAGCATAATCTATTCATTCATAAATTCATAGAAGATTTAAGTAATCTATTTAAAAGGTGAAAAATAAATTTTGTTTTTTTTTTTATAAAAATAAGAACAGTCTAACGAATCATTTAAATGAAATTTTGTTAATAAAAAAGGAGATAGTAGAATTAAAGATTAATTTATTAGATAAGAAAATTTTACAACAGAATAAAGTTTTTGCATACATTTTGAATATTTATAAAATTATTTATAAAGTTTTTGCATACATTTTGAATATTTATAAAATTTATATGATTTTGAGCATATTTATTTTTTCTGTTTTGTCCTGGATAAAGTAATCAACGAGAAATACTAGAAGCCATAAAACTAAAGGTGATACATTAAAATCAATTATCCCTGAGAATATTTTTTATTGGAAAGTTTTATTGAATTTTGGGTTTGGTTCCATGAGTAGCAATTAAAATAATTAAGTAATTAATTGAATTAATAACATGCTGATCAATCTCATAGCAGAGAGAAAATACAAAGCATAATAATATATTCTTCTTTTTGTGTCAATTAATTTTTTAATTCGAAAAAAAAATTTTTGTGCACCCTCTATAAATAATTATGTTAATGTTTATATTACAGAATAGAGAATTGAATTACCTTTCCAATGAGTAAGCATACAACCACTATTCACATTTAAAAAATCATCGATTACGTCATCACACCCAGATGGATTACGTCACTAGTATGATATATATGTCAAAAAATCATAATTCAAAAATAAAAGTCGATCTGTTTCAGGATTTTTCCTTAAAGTCGCTGACTTTCGAAATAACGAAATTATTTCAAACATTTGCACCATACCGTATATTTTTCATGTAATGCAATTTAATAATAATAATTGTACTTGTGATACAAAGGATAAGTGATTTTTGTATAATAGAATATTCTGAAATTAAATGTCGACAGTTACTTATGCGTAAGTATATCCGGCAAAAACTAATTTCATAAAAAGTGATATTTTTTTACCTGTTACAGAGATAAAACGTCAAATATTTTTCCCGCCACAGAAAAAATATAATTTATTAAGGTAATAAAAGAAAGTGTTTAGGTCAAAAAATTTCCGTAAGTACATGAAACATGAAACGGGACATGTATTTCATTATAGAGGATATTTTATGTTTCGCCACAAAACAAAAACAGAATATAGTGCGAGGTATACGTTAGGGATATAGAAAATTATGTTCATTTTCATAGTTGATTTTTTCCTGAACAGATTGACGGATTCCGCTAATTTTTTTCATGATTTCGATTTTTCCTTAGTATTCACACAGTTGTGCAAATGTTTACTCAGACTCCTTTTTTGTACTTATACCGGGTGGAAGAAAAGAAATGTTTTTCTTATGTTAAATTTGAGGCACCCTGTAGGGAGGACGAGGTACAAATATGAGTATACATCGGAATCGTATGAGAGTCATGTTTTGTGAACATTTTTTTTAATCTCCCTGATATCTTTAAAAACAATGATTATAGACGATTTTATTCTTTAAGATATGTTTTAACTGAAACAAAAGTTTGATACACCATGTAGTGAGGAAAATGTACAAAGGTGGGTAAACAATATAGGTGGATTTACTCCTTAACATGTGTTTTAATGGAAATAAAACTAAATTAACAATAAAAAATAACAGTTAACAAAATTTTAAAAACAGAAAGGCACATAACGTAAACAGTTCTTATCGACACCTATAAGAGTTATTTCTCGACCAAGTAAGCGGTATGGATAGCGCAACATAGAGACGAAGCTGTTTAATGGAGGCTCTGTGATGTTTTGGGGTGAAATTTACTTGAGAGTAAGTATGGATTTGTGTTTACGTGGAGGCCCTTTAAATAGGTACTTTACACAGATTTTTTTTCTTGGGACACCCTGCTCCTTTCGCACTATATAAATATATGTATTTAGGAAATAATTTCATGCATTGGTTTCATAATCAAAACACATGTTTCTAGAGATATCACGGAAATTCAAAAAACAAAATGCTCACAAAATATAAAACTACAATATGATTCCGATGTATACTCACATCTATACCTCCTCCTCCCTACAGGGTGTCTCAAACTTAACATAATAAAAACATTTCATTTTATTCCACCCTTTATACGTACAAAATAGAAGTTTGAGTAAACATTTGCACAACTAAAGAAAAATCTAAGATATTAAAAAAAACTAGCGGAATCCGTTAATCTTTTCACGAAAAAATCAACTATGAAAATGAGCATAATTTTTCTATATCCCTAACTTATGCGTCGCAGTGTATTATGTTATTATGTAGAATGTTCATTTGAAGACGGAAAGAGTGCTATCAATACAACTGATGAACAATAAATTTTGGATGATAAAATGATTTTGAAAAATAATAGAGTTCGATATGAAGTATTGTTAGTGTATAAAGCAGTTAATGTGCGTAGTGTACTTTATAGTAAAAAAAATATGCTGTAATATCTGTTGTTGTGCCATATTCACCCTTTTTGTAATTAAAATTTCTACAAAACTACCTACTCCAAAAAATTTCTGCAGTTATTCCAATGGTTATTTTAAAACACTCACAATAACTGAAAAATAAAAGAAATGAAAAACCCGTTGTCGATTCAAAAACTTTTGGTCCCGTATGTTGGAAATAATTTTGACCTCAACTCTATCTCGCGTACAAAAGTGTCCCAAATATTAAAAATCCAACAATGTTAGAGTTCCAATTGAACTCCGGATATATCCTTTGTGGCAGATAGAGAATTATTCATAGTTATCGACTGGCCCATTTGCCTTTTAAAATAGAGAAAGTTTTGAAATTTTTAAATGCCATAATGGTGCATTTTTAATCTGGCGCAGTCTAGTAAAAATATTTGTTCTCTACAAATAGTTTACAGGGTGGTGGTGCAGTTAGTGGAGGCAGCGTAAAAATAATCCTTAAAAAATGTTTACTCAAGTTAAAAACAAAGTTAATCCCTTAATTTGTAATCTCACGTTATTCTTAACTTCCTAAACTTTTATAGTTTCACCGTGTTTAATTGAAACATTGGGAAACATATCAAGTAATATTTTAATTATTCGTAAGTCGCATACTGTCACTTGCTGTTGCGTTTCGTAAATTTAAATTTCCGATTTATCATCGACTTACTTCGTATGCTTTAAATGATGACGCACGGGTAAAGATTCAGGAACTCAACTCTATATGACACTTCTAGTTAAAAAAAAAACTAAGTTTTCAATCTAATAGCACATAAAACAACATCCAAACATGTTACATCCCATTGAAAACATTGGGAACCCTCTCTGGTAACACATCCGAGGCTTCTACAATTTGCAAGCCATAGCGGATGCTGAGACTAAGGAAAATGAGAGAATTTTACAATTTATAATTCACGTCCCATCTGCTCAGCGCGGTAAAGTTCCAACGAGAAAGGTTCCCTTCGTACTCTAATCAGAGTAAACATGTAAATCAAAAATGAACAACCATTTTCAATTTCGTTGCAACACAAAACTACAGCCGCATCATTATTCCAGTTCAATCAGAGAGTACAGCACTCGCTATATAGCCTATATATTATATAGATAATGTACATAGCTCTAAAAGAAAATACCGTCTAGGGATCACATACTTTAAAGTCAAAAGCTCATCAAATTAATTCATAAAAACCATGGTAAAAAGGAGATGGAGGGTCTGGACCTTATTACCTGTTGATTCTTTTGTAGCATCTGCAAAAACTGTAAGTCAGTACCCATTCGAGATGCAGAGCAGTGAACAACATCATTCATAAAAATATACGTGCAGGTTGAGTTACTTGAAGAGAATAGTAACAAATTTACTTATTTAAAAGAAACTTTTGGAATCTACATGGCAAAGTAAATACACCCCGTATTTTAATGACTTGCTAAGATAGTTATAGAAAAAACAGAATGTCTTAGTTTTATATTGATTACTTAAAAAATGTAACGACCGGTTTTCAATTAAGCTTTTCGGAGTTTAAATCGACTCCTTAAGCACGTTCTACTGGTAGTTTTCTGACTGTCGAACGAGATCTAGATGTTTTTTTAAGCATTAACTCGTTAATCTGATCAAAAATTTCCGAGTTTCATAATTTAATTAAGCACAGAGATCTCGAAAAACGAACGGAAAAAAGTGTAAAAATAATTATTCGCAAAATAGAACTGTCATTAAAAATTTAATTTCAATCCGAGTGTCGATAAAAATAAATTCCACAGCTCTCTCATCCACAAAACCGTTCGGTGTGTATCTCTTAGTTGTAAGGGCATAATCTGATAAACGAAAGCTTTTAAAAACTTGAAGTTTAATGCCCTAAAACCCCGTTAATTGGATTTTGTGTTTCGTGTTTTTTACAAATCGATGCTGGCGGATTATGGGTAATGTTCGTTTGCTGTATTTACTTTAATAGGAGCGCGTTCACGGATTTTAAATATACACTGTTCCGTCGCCAGAGGGCGCTAGTTCGAGTTCCGAACCAATTGGCTGGAATTTTATTGAACAAAAAAACAATAAAACGAATAGTTTGATACGTGATAATAAAATCACTCTATTCTAAAATAAGGGACGGCAAAATGCTAGCGAATAATTCTTTAATATTTTTATTTTTATTTAATCCTTAACAAGTTGAGTATCAATTTCATCGACAGAGTAGGGAGAGAGGGAAATATATTACAGTCTATACTAAATTTAAAATCAAGATGCAGTAGAAGTAAACAAATCAAGACAAGTTAAATGCTACTAGGAGCACTAATGAATCATAATTTACAATATATATATAAACTTTAGAAATCATGATTTGGGATTTACAATGTATATTCGGGAGTGCTCCTAGTAACATTTAACGTGCCTTGGTTTGTTTATTTCTACTGCATCTTGATTGTAAATTTAGTAGATTTATGATACACTTATAATATTTTATACCTTGTTATAGAAGGGATGTACATCGATTTACAGTTTTTAAGCCTTGATTTTAGATGTTGAAAATACTCTAAAAATTTAAAAATTCTTGCTTCTCAATTATCTCGTTTGGCCGTACCCACCTTTACAATCCTTATCTCGGACAAACCGAAAGTCCAAAATTAAACTTCAATTCGATGAATATTTCAGCTATAACGTCAATTCTAGTGTTCGAAATCTAGCAAAAATTCTCCTAATCCTTTACCGCCTTTACTATGCATTTATGCAAAACTCCTCTGCCCATATACCTATCCGCAATTTCCGACTGTAACGGAAATTTACGAAAAAGTCGTGCATATTTTTAACCCCGGTGTTTTTTGCAGATTGTGTCTGCGGAAAATTGTGAAAGTTTTGAAAGGATTAGAAAAATAATTTTCTATGTTTTGTGCTTTCATAGATTGGCCTAAAATAAATAAAAAAAATCATAAAAATAAATTATTAGACAATTTGTTTGTCCCTAGAGATCACATCAATGGTGACTATAACCTGTATATGAATCTAACGTAAATAAGATGAGTTTTAAAAAACGAGCAAATCAAAAAGAAGAATATACGAATATACGAATCAATAGAAATATAAAGAAACGCTAACCCAATCAATGACAAAAAAGATACAAAGAACCTGAATAACATATATATTTATATTTGATTTATATAATAATAAATATAATATATAACACCACAAAAGATCTCTTAAAGTTGTAACATATCTCCACTTTGCATATTTTGACAACAACGTAATAGATATGCCTATGTATTCATAATCATATATTGTGACAGTAAGCAATGAAATATCAGATTTCAATTTTCACTTTATGTCCGTTCATTAATGTTAGTGTCTTGCTTTACGTGTTGGTAAGTTTTTATATCTTTTTCTTCTTCTTTTTGTATAGACATGACTGTCTGTTTTTCAATGTGCCTCCAGGAAGTTGTCATTCCATCGTTTTCGTGGTCTTACCACTGATTGTCTTCCTATGGGGAAACATTCTCTCGCCGTCCTTACTACTCTATTTGTTGTCATTCGGCTTATGTGGTCATTCCATTCTAGAGTTTTTATATGTTCTACAGTATCTACAAATCTACAGTAATATCTTGTCATTTGTATACATTTTAGAATCTTGACAAAGGCAAGGATTACCTGCCGAAATGTTCTAGACCCAATTTTAACATTAATTTTTGAAATTAATTCTAAAAAACACAGATTTTATATTTATATATTAGCTATATATATCGCGAAAATTTAATCTCTCTTTATTAAAAAACTGAGCGAAAAGTGTAATTTTCCCAAATTTGTAGCGACAAGAAAACCTTAATCAGCCATTATACTCACTTTATATTCTCTTTCAGTCTAAAAAGCTTAAAATATTTATCATATCCTTTAAAACTAACTGTCGTCAGTTTGTATAATCTAATCCAGTTCAGCTCTATTTTCCACACCTCCTGTCACAGCAAATGACAATTTTATCTGTCATAACGAAATTTTCGCTCGTAATATTCGGGATACGTATGCAGAATAGAAATCAGAGAGAGAAGGGAGAGACTGCTGGTAGATAGTTCTCTCCCCGTGGCAACGTCTCGCCCAGTGGAAAAGGGTTCTAACCGTAACCGTATAGTTAGTTGCTAATTCAATTTACACTGATTTCAATTGAAATGAATCATTCGACGTAATACATATATACATAATTTTATTGAATTATATACAGTGTAGAGATGTAGGCGAAAAAGTGAATGTTTTATACTCGTTACATAGAACTATAGGTACATATTTTTTTATGTAATTATGTTTATTTACAATCTACATCATTAAAAGAGTATTAAGTAAATTTTTTCCATGTTTTTGGGCATGAAGAAGAGACTTCCAATGATGTCTCATCTTATTCTATTTATGTTTAAGTTTTAAAATAGGTCCTGAGGCCAGGTTCTATCTAGTCCCCTTGTGGCAGGGCTATTATGTAATAATTCCCTTACTAACTCATTTTCATGGTGAATGGTACCTACGCTCATTTTGTGACTCCGTGGCTCGATGGATTTCTTCTCTGATGAAAGGTATATTGAAGTCTTCGTGAAGTGTTTGATTATTATTTACGTATCATGGTGCATCCACTATTGATCTTAAAACTTTAGACTGAAATCTTTGGATGATATTCAGTGATGTTGACTTTGCACAGCCCCAGAGGTGTAGTCCGTAGTACCAAATAGGTTTGAGTATTGCTTTGTACAGAAGAATTCTGTTTTGGATGTTGAGTTTTGATCTGCGCCCAAGGAGCCAATACATTTGCCGGAATTTCAAGTTTAGCTGTCTTCTTTTGGTCTGGATATGTTTCTTCCAAGTAAGACGTTGGTCAAGATGGAGGCCAAGGTATTTAGCGTCTGTTACTGTTGGTATTCGTACATTTTCCATTCTTACAGGTGGACATGTTTTGTGGCGGTTGGTAAACGTTATTTGAAATGATTTTGTTTTGTTTACTATTTTGTTCGTCATTTTGTGTACCATTCACTGAGTATTATTATAATATTGATAACGATCAATATTTTTCTCACAGGTTTCAACTCTACTCTTATTTGCTGGTTATTTCTCTCATCCTATCTGTCTATTGTTATATATTTGCTTTTATTAATATTTCTGGTGTTCTTGCTTCTTGCTCTGGTATCCCGTCAGGTCCTGGTGACTTGAAAGGGGCGAAGCACGATAAGGTCCAACTTAGCTTTTCCTCACCAATAATTGCTTTGGCAAGATGCAAGTCATTCAGTGAGGGTATGCTTGTTTATTCCGTCCAGTTCGGTGCTTTTAGAACTGGGAAGGTATTGTTTTCATCAGGATCTCAGCACTTTCGCATAGTTTGGCATTTTTGCTTTCGTCTTCCTACGTTAATGTGCAGATATGGATCTATTGAGACCACTTTTTGCAGCCTGGAAGCTTGCGGGAAATCTTAGATTTCCTCACAGTAGGCTCTCAATCTTGACATCATCAAAATCTTGAAAAGCATATTTTTTGGACATGTGAAGTTAAATATTGTCTGTATTGAAAACAGAAGAAGCGATACTCAGAAAAAAGTAGAAGAACACCATGGATAAAAAAATATTATCTTATATAATCCTATAATACGAGCCATGAGATCGCAAATATCCAAAGACGATAAGGACTATACTAAAATCAAAATACAGATGCACTAGAAATAAACAAACCAAGACACGTTGTATGTTTCAAGGAGCACTCCTGAATCATGATTTACAATGTATAAACTTTGGAAATCATGATTCGGGAGTGCTCCTAGTAACATTTAACGTGTCTTGGTTTGTTTATTTCTAGTGCATCTTTGTGATTGTAGTGTAGGAACTCCGAAACCTACAGTACTATCTACGGTAAAATAAAGAGTACAAAAATCAATATTGAAATGTTTATGATTATTTTATCTAGTATACATGATATAGCCTTGCAAACATTATTCACGTCGACGCACGTTCCCGATAAAACATGTAACGATATGCCTTCAGCCTGGCGTTAAGCAGATCAACAGCTGAGAACCGCATGCGCTTCAATACCAGCGCAACCCCACTCATTTCCACTTCTACTCCGAGGAATCCAAGTAGGACAGCCGAAAGTGTATTTAAGGAGAAAACCGAAGAAGGACAATCAGTATCCAGACTCCTTGGCTAACCAGTGTAGTGAACCTAGTGTAGTGAACTGTAGCGATCTTTTTATGTCTTTTGGTTGGTTTTTCATTGGAAGTTCCCCCCTAAAGCAAATTTCCCCTCCCAAGGTAAATTTCTAGATTCGCTACTGCCTTTGATACGAAAAAATCTTTAATTAATAATAATAGTCTCCCGTTTTATACCGCTCACGTGGCTTTGGGAGTATAGCAGGGTAGTCTGCTATATCTAGGGCCTACGGTTTACAAGGAAGGTAACAGGGCCATTGCTACGCTTCAACCGCCTATTATTTATTACCCCTGGTTTTACCTAAGGTACTCATTTTATTCCGGCTGAGTCGACATGGGGACTATAAACATTTTTAAAAATGTCTAGTTGTTCTTGCCGGCGGTAGAATTTGAACTCCGGAACACCGGCACGCGAGCCAAGCACACTATCACTTAGCTACGCCGGCCCAAAAAAAATCTTTAATTCCAGTCCGCAATTCCGAAATGACAGACGGTGGATCTGTCTGACACCTTCAGCATTCCCCACATGTACGCATCTGGTGGCGTTTGTTCTGGTGAGTGGCAACTCCCAAAATGATCGCGCAGTATTCGAAGAGATTCCCTGGCAGTGCGACAAGTTGTCCCGTCCTGCTGAAACCATTGTTGATTTTAAGCTTGGACCGTTTTCGTGACCTTTTCCGTATGACCGAAAATAGTACTGCACCATAAAAATTTTTTTCTGCAAAACTGATAACCATTCTGAAGCACCTAACGTTATCACGACATTCACATACGTTATATCGGCGTAAGGAAACCACTCAGTACGTTTCGGCGCCTGACAAATACAAATTTGAGGCATACGGATTTCAGTTTTGTTTATTTTACTGCATACCGTATTAAATATTAAAATAAAAAAGCTATAGCGACACGCTTGATTTATTATTTTTTTTTTTGCTAATTTTAAACATTAACTTTTCTCAAAACGAAAGAATACGTCTCATGTTAAATTCACATGTGTTTTTCGTTCCTAAAATACAAAACCAGATTGTATAAAATTAACAAATTGCCAGATTGGCCACGCTCTTTATGTCAACTTCTTAAAAACTACAGAAAGTTTCTCAGCTTTTAAAACGCCAGATTTAGTAATTTATCGCCTTTTCTGGACACATGGTAGAACCGCATAAATGATGACATAATAGTGTTGTGGTATCAGTCGATACACAACCCCAGCAGGCATCGGTCGGTCATACAACCCTCGCTGGGCCCAAACAATAACAAACCCTCTTACGAGATATAAACACGCCTTTTTTAACCAAAAATAAATAAATATATTACTGTTCGTTGTTTTTACTTATTTTAATATAAGTTAGTTGTTTCCGTTAACAACCAACGGAACATTGGACATTGTCCAGCAAAACTAACACAGACAATGAGAACAGCAGACTGAAGAGAAAAACAAGATTCACTGGAAGATACCAAGCAAGTGTCGGTTAAAACATTTTTCAGTGAATTCAGTGATTTTTTTCCTCGTATAGACATTGCGTTATGTTTTTTCTGTTATTTTCAATTTTCATTATATGTATATTATATTATGTATTATCTATCATCTTATATTCTCGAACGGGGGTGTTATAGGGACACGCTTCATTTATTATTTTTTTAATTTCTAATTTTAAATATTAACTTTCTTTTCTAAACGAAAATAATATGGGTCATTTAAAATTCACATGTGTTTCGCTCCTAAATACAAAACCAGATTGTATAAAATTAATGGCTTTTTCAGGGAAACACAAATTGCCAGGTTGGCCACGCTCTTTATGTAAACTTCTTAAAAACTTCAGAAAGGTTCTCTCAGCTTTAAAACGCCAGATTTAGTAATTTATTGCCTTTTCTGGCCATATGGTAGAACCGCAGACATGATGACATAATAGTGTTGTGGCCAGGTTGGCCACGCTCTTTATGTAAACTTCTTAAAAACTTCAGAAAGGTTCTCTCAGCTTTAAAACGCCAGATTTAGTAATTTATTGCCTTTTCTGGCCATATGGTAGAACCGCAGACATGATGACATAATAGTGTTGTGGTCTCAGTCGATACACAACCCCAGCAGGCATCGGTAGGTCATACAACCCTAGCTGGGCCCAAATAATAACAAACATTCTTACGAGACATAAGCACACCTTTTTTAACCAAAAATAAATAAATATATTACTGTTCGTTGTTTTACACTTATTTTTATTTAAGTTAATTGTTTCCGTTAACCACCAACGGAACAAAGCCTTTTCTATTTTATTAACTGTTTTTAATATTTTCAAAGTTTAAAAAATTTGTATAATATTGTTAGCACATTATCAACGCACTTGTGATTCATAGCGAATGGCTGTTCCCATCTCTAGTACGAAACACATAACGCACCTTGATAATTCAATTCTGCCGAAATAATTAGCTGTAATGAATGGGCGCGCACACGTATTTGTTATTTCAGGGATATATTGTGCAATTATGGCATTTCGTTTACGGGATATTGTTGCCATAATCGCGAATTCGGATTTTAATATTAATGAATTGCTCAGAAAATTTTAGTTCGGACGATAGTGGAACAAACTAACCAGTAAAACAACAAAATAGTAATTTATTGACAGCTTCTAGAAGCCAGTCTGCGTTGTTTACATCATATCACCACATTATAAAACGTACGGGTTTTAACAGGTGAAAACCCGCATCCACCACTGGTGAATTACCAATTGCGTACTGCCAGTATTACTTCTTGATATCAAAGTGCCGACATGGAAGAGGTTTTACTGTCCCTCTTTATACTGTGATATCACTATAAATTTTGATTTGAGAAGAAAAGTTGACACAAAGAGAAGAAAATATGCAAATAATTCGTAAAATTTCCGTACATATAATTCGTACATAATAAAATTTTAAAATTCGATCGTGTTGCACCTCAAAAATTATAGATTCTCTACAATATATTGGTCTGCTTGTTAAAGATTTAAGATTACTAAGATTGGAATCAAAAGGCCAAAATTAGAAGACAGTATGAAACTTCCATCCAGCATGATACACATCAAGCGAGGTGTAAGACAGGGATGCGTGTTGTCGGTAATGTTATTTCGAGCTTTTGTTCAGGCGTAAAATTGAACGGACTTCAAATATTCAGTATAAGATATGCCGAAAGTACCCAACTGTATCAGTTTACAAGTTTACATGCTTTTGAGCTGCCTGAGCAATGCGAGGATTTTGGTGAATAAACGAAAAGAAAACCAAAACAATATCAAGTTATAGAAAATCAAATGTACCATGTACCTCTACTAATCATCATCATCATTCTCTTTGCCTTATCCCTATGCGGGGTCGGCTTCCCTAATTGCATTTCTCCACACAATTCTCTCTTGGGTCATATCAATGTCAATCCCCTTTACCAACATGTCCTGCCTTACCTGCCAGGTCTTCTTTGGTCTTCCTCTCCTACTCCTTCCAGGAATCTGCACTTCAGCTATTCTTCGAATTGGGTGATTAACGTCTCGACGTTGAACATGACCTAACCATCTTAACCTATGCTCTCTCATTTTGGCATCAATTGGTGCCACACTCCTAATATACTCATTTCTAATTTTATCCTTCTTTGTCACTCCACTCATCCATCTAAGCATTCTCATTTCCGCCACATGCATTCGTTGTTCCTCTTTCTTTTTCACTGCCCAACATTCAGTTCCGTATATCATAGCCGGTCTTATGGCTGTTTTATAGAATTTTCCCTTTAGCTTCATTGGAATTTTTCTGTCACACAACACACCACTCGCTTCTTTCCACTTCATCCATCCAGCCCTAATTCTACTACATACATCTATTTCTCCATCACTCTGTAATACCGATCCTATGTACTTAAAAACTATTGCTTTTCACAATCATTTCACCATCCAAAGATAACATTTTATTTGTAGTAACTCCATCTTTAAATGAACATTCCAAATACTCTGTTTTTGTCCTACTAAGTTTTAAACCTTTTTCCTCCAGAGCTTGCCTCCACTGTTCCAGTTTTTGTTCTAAGTCTCTTTCACTATTTCCTATTAACACTACAACATCAGCATACAATTAGGCACCATGGAATGCTACCCTGTAGTTTCGCTGTTATCTGGTATAAAACTAATGAGAATAAATAAGGACTAAGCAATCTCTCCCACAACTGTCCTAACACTAGTCGTTACTCCCTCATATATATCTCTCACAATCTTTACATATTCGCCAGGGACTTCTTTCTTATTGAGTGCCCACGACAGGATCTCTCGAGGAACTCTATCGTATGCTTTCTCAAGATCAATGAATACCATATGAGCGTTGGTCTCTTTATTCCTGTATTTTTACATTAGTTGTCTTACAATAAAAATTGCATCTGTTGTTGATCTGCCCTGCATAAAGTCAAATTGATTATCGGATATTTCGGTTTCTTCACGTATCCGTCTATCAATTACACCGCCCTGAACTTGGCACCCTTAATGATAGCACCCTTCCAAATTTTTAGAGTTCTGAGCTCTTTGTGAAGAGTTCTATAGTTCTCGCCGGGGTGCAGAAAGAGTTCTGCAGTTTAAATGCCGTTTTTTTTTAAACAAATTTTGGGGTGCCAATTTCAGGCCGCACCCCTTTTGTGCGGAAGGGTAGTTCCAGGTGCACAATTTGGAAGAAAATAAAGAGTTCTAGAGTTCTCAATAGTTTTTTTTTAAGAGTTCCGTCATAGTACGCGAGTTAGGGGCATTTGAAAAAAAGCGAGGATTTGCCGCCACTTGGTAAGTTCTTACAGGCTTCACTAGCACAGAGATGTGCAGAGTGGCAAATACACTTCATAATTACAATACCAGGATAATTTTCAATAAATCGGGAAGCGACACTCTTAAAAAAAAGAGGACACACGTGGATTGTCAATCTGTGAATATGGATTGTCAATCTGTCAATCTGTGAATATGCTCTTACTACGTTTTGGTTTCATATTTTACCAATAAGGAGTACAATTACATAGTAAAAAAATAGTCTATTGTGCACCGTTGAGGGAAAATACGAGTTTTGCGTTTTATGGACAAAGTTGAACTCCGAGGCGAAGCCGAGGTGTTTTCAACCTTGTCCAAAACGCAAACGAGTATTTTTCCTCAAGGTGCACATACGATTCTGTCGACGGGAGAAAATGCGAGTTTGAGCGGAGCGAAAACGAGCGTTTTCGATCCGGAGGCGTACAAAAAATATTGCATTAATTTCTGATACTTAATTAAAATTTTTTTCTTTATATTTTTTATAATTTCCAGTATCAGCATCCTTTTTTAACGAGGTTGTTCGAGATTAATATCAAACCAGTGCAATTAGTATAACAAATAAAAAATAGAAAACAGGTTACACGTCGATTGGTCATTTGGGAATATTGACTCTACTACTCGTAAAGTAGTGCTCATTTTAGTTCAAATTCGCTCATTTAGCATTATTTTTAATGAGAAGTACAATTAGTTTAATAAACCAAAAAAATGCATTATCTATTATTGATTTGCAAATATTTAGTATAATATTGTATTTCTGTTTATCGATATTAGAGTTTGCATAACCAGCATCCTTTTTCAAGGAGGTTTTTCTAGCGCAATATAAAGCTATTACAACCAGTTTAATAGATAAATAAATATGTTGTGCATCGATTGCTCATCAGTAAAAATCGATTCTAATATTCTTTACGTGCTCGTTTTCGTTTACATTTGCATGATTTTCATCCTTCCTAGTTTATCTTGAGCTAGCACAACTTGCGACATTTTCACAAATATTAATTATTACAAAATGACGATTTTTGAAGGTAATAAAATAGTGAATTGAAATATTTTTTCGTTGCTCAAGCTCAAAACTTAAACTCTATGTTTTTACGGAATTTCTCATGTGCCTTCAATAGCACAGTGGGTAGCGCGCTTCGCTATTTTCAGTTGTCGCGGAGGTCCCGGGTTCGAATCCCGGGAACGGCTTCAGAATATTTTTCTGACACAGATTTCATGGAAAATGAATCAAAGGATTATTATTAACCACTAAACTATATCTGCATGTGGTTCATCTTTCTTAAAGAAAAAATATTTTTCCACATATGCAGATATAGTTTAATGGTTAATAATAATCCTTTGATTCATGAAGGGTGCTATCATTAAGGGTGCCAAGCTCAGGGCGGTTAACAAAAATATAACAACTCTAATTTATTGTTTATGAATTATAAATAAATTATTCATAAACTTGTATAATTAAAGACAAAAATTCTCATGTAAATAATTACTAATTCGAGATTCAATATACATTAAATTTTTAGTACACTTTGATAAAAAAAGGGAATATGCATCGATTGTTGTCTTACAAATTTTTTTGCTCCTTTTGATTCGATTTGCTCCATGAAAAGCTATTTTTAGTCTATAATAATATTATACTATAATAATATTAAACTATAATAATTCTCAAGTATCGTTCAATACGCATGCGGCGGCAAATCCCCGCTTTTTTTTCAAATGCCCCTAACTCGCGTACTATAACGGAACTCTTAAAAAAAACTATTGAGAACTCTAGAACTCTTTATTTTCTTCCAAATTGTGCACCTGGAACTACCCTTCCGCACAAAAGGGGTGCGGCCTGAAATTGGCACCCCAAAATTTGTTTAAAAAAAAACGGCATTTAAACTGCAGAACTCTTTCTGCACCCCGGCGAGAACTATAGAACTCTTCAAAAAGAGCTCAGAACTCTAAAAATTTGGAAGGGTGCTATCATTAAGGGTGCCAAGTTCAGGGCGGTATCAATTACTCTCTCCCATATTTTCATGGTGTGGCTAAGTAATTTTATAGCCCTGTAGTTTGTACATTGTTGTATGTCTCCCTTGTTTTTGTAGACAGGTACTAATATACTGCTTCTCCATTCGTCTGGCATTTGTCCAACTTTCATAATTCTATTAAATAGACCTGCTAGCCAACTTATTCCTGTCTCTCCCAATGCTCTCCATACTTCCCCAGAAATATCATCTGGTCCGACTGCTTTTCCTTTCTTTGTTTTTTGAAGCGCTTGAGCCACTTCGTCGTTTGTTATTCTGGTAACCATTGCTGTTACTGTCTCCGTTAACTCCACAGGCTGCCTGTCAAATTCTTCATTTAATAAACTGTCAAAATACTTTCTCCATCTCTTTTTGACATCCATTTCGTGAATTAGTATTTTATTATTTTCATCTCTGATACATCTAATCTGCTTAAAATCTCTTGCTTTCTTTGCTCTCTGGCTATTTTATATATCTTTGCTTCGCCTTCCCTATAAACTTATGACCATAGTCAATAAAAACGTGCTAGACCAAGTTAACCAATACAAATATATATATTTAAACTGTTGTATAAAAAGCCAACAGAATTAAAAAAAAAAAGATTTCCAAAATTGCTTAGACGAGGAATAGCTTTGTAAAACTGGAAGGACTTCTTGCGATTCCCATATTGATATAAATCTTAGACTAAGGATTACAAAATGATATGACTTTTCACTCTTTTGTACGGAGAAGGGACCTCGATCTTAAAAACAGCACGTCTGAGGAAATTAAAAGCATTTGAGATGTGACTCTATAGACGTAATCTTTAGATAATATGAACAGTTTAAAAAAAAAAGAAGAATCAACTGCGACAAACAATTTAGGGAAGACAGGGTACTTAGGCCATGTATTGCGTAATTCTTCAATTAATAATTAAAGGCCAAGTAGAGGAATAGGTAAGAAAAAACTAAAATCGCTACGTATCATTGGAAACTGGAAAGAATTAAACTCGAAAAAAATAATCAGAGCAGCTAAAGACAGAGCAGAGACTAACTTGCTATTATAATCTTTAATCTCTGTTAATGGAAATGCGTCCTACAGAACAGGATCATCAGGATCACCATGTGTGACACTGGAACCAATAGCTACAATATGCCTCGATTTTTTCTGTGATTTTATTTTTTGGTTCTTTGAATTATTCTTAGAACAATTTTTTGAATTTATCTTTTTATTTTCAGGTATTTTGCATAATTTGTCTTTAGATCTTTTACCTCGACAGATATTTCTCATATAGCAATTATCTTCAACTATCAACTTATCAACTATCTTAAAACCATAAAACTAACTCTAAGTAAATAAATAAAACTAACTGTAATAGAAGAAAAATGTAAAAATCTTTTCTACTGTCGTATCTCTAGGCAAAAGAGGAAATTATGGAATATGCACAATAAAATCTTGAATTTCCATCTTTTTCTGCATATTTGACATGCCAGCTATATCTCGGGAGTAGCAGTAGGTAACAGTCATCCTTAATCGTAAGAAAAAATATTATTTGAGCGTTTATGAACAAACGCTTTCCTCCATCCACAGTTGGTACCCCCAAATATCAACAACTGTAGTAGTGCCATCGTCTATCTTGCAGTACTTTCGACTATTTCGAGAACAACTACTATAGATCTAGATAGAGAACTGGTTACTGGTTATTTCTACTTGATTTTTCTATTTCCTGTAACAGGTTTAGTAGTTTCTACATCCAAACAAAGATATGTGCATATACCAACTAAGGTTTGCCCGTTTAAGTTTACTGTATCACATAATATGAGCAGTAATTAAATTTTAGCCCTCTTAGTTGTTCCATTTAGCAACAGCCCCAATTATTTCCCTTTGTTTCGCGAATCACAGAAAGTTCTTCGCAATTTCTTTTCATTTCGAGTCATTTACTAAATCAAAAATACTTTTTAAAAACTCAATTCCCAATTTATCTGCAGAAACTTTCCATTGAGGTTGCGAAGAGGAGGGAAATCGAATGGACTCGAGCAACGTTGTCAAATTTATTTTCAACATTGAGGTTAAGAAAATTTCGATTTTGTGAGGAGTAGAAATATCTGAAGAATAGAAAAAATATTGAAAATCACAAAAAAAATGTTTACTTTATTGTATGTTTCTCTTGAAATTTACTTCGACAATATATTATTTTGGGCAAGTTATTCGTTCAGATACTTTTTTCTTCTGATTGTCTTCACAGTTTTTAGTCATTTCAAAAAAATCTTCCTGTTGTTCTCAAGCTATTTTCTTGTGGTATTTTTGTAATTAACTAGTTTTGATGGGAAATAAGCCACAATTTTACTAAAAAAATTATTTTATTAACGTTTCGACGTCCAAATCGGATGCCGTTGTCAAAATATAAAAAATATTAATGAATTAAACAAAAATATTGTTGCTTAGTAAAAAATTATTCTAATAATTTATTTAATCTGACTCATTTATATCGGCAATTCAGACATATATTATACATTTTAAAGTAGAAGACTTTAAAATGATATTGCCAATATTTATAAGTTGCGTTCCTGGGACGACTTTACTGAAAGATAGTTCATTCGATTACATGAAATCAACCCAACTCAAGAATATAAGTCACAAAAAATTATAATATGTGATCTGTCTTTAAAAAGACAACCACATGCAACGGTGACAGTAAAATTCTCGCGTTAGACATTCCATAGTAAATCACGAGGGAAAACCAGGAAAAAACCTCGAGATAGTATCACGATATTTACAAAAACACAAAAATCCATGTATTAAGGAATTTCTCGTAAACTTGTCAACAGCGCCAGCCGACAGTGGTTCTCTCTGTTCAAGTAATCGGAAAAGAGCTGGCAGGACGTAATGAAGCTAATTGTATTAGGCCACGAAGAGTGTAATTGGTAACCCTATAGCCCTCCCCCCAGATCCCCAGGGGATAAATCCAACCTAAGCCAAATATTTGATACACCTCCAGAGGTAGGATAACGATGGGGCCGCTTCCCGCTCCCGTGCATAATTGGAAAACATATTTTACGAAGTAGTATGTATGTACGTTCGACCACATTCTGGGAATAGATGCAAGAAAAACTGAAAAATTGGAATAGTGCTTAACAAATGAATAGGAAAGATGATATCGCAGCTAAAATATAACTACAAAGACAAAAATTACATACATATGATATGGGTATACAGAGTGAGTCTGTAAATTGGAATAAATTCAATAGTTTAAATTGTTTTTTGAAAAATGCTCAGACCTTTTGATTAGTATTTCAAAACGAAATTTTTTACATACAATAATAATGTATACAGAGAGTCCCAATTTAGAGATATGACGTCATCGTTAATCTTCTTAAATGACAATACTATCAATTTGATAGCTATTTTAACAGGATGTGTAAAGTTATACATAACTGCAAAATTTCAAATTTTTATTATCTACCATTTACAAGATAATAAAAAATAACAAAGTTACGAAGAACAAGAAGTAATCAAATAATAATTGAATTTATTTATTTCAATTAAGCAAATGCTCATAATTTTGCCCACTGACTATTTGACAATAATAGATATAAATATCTTAAAATATCCTTAAAATTGGGACTCCCAATTAAAAGACTTAAAATTGAAATAATTGAATTCAATTATTTGATTACATACTTGTTTTTCATAACTTTGTCATTTTTTATTATCTTCTAAATGGTAGGGAATAAAAATGATATTTTGCAGTTATGTATAGCTTTACACACCCTATCAAAATAGCTGTCAAAATGATAGTGTTGCCATTTAAGAGAATCAACAATGACGTCATATCTCTAAATTGGGACACTCTGTATACATTATTATTGTATGTAAAAAAATTCGATTTGAAATACTAATCGAATAATATTCGAACTATTGAATTTATTCCAAATTACAGACATTACTTTGTTATTTTTTATTATCTTGTAAATGGTAGGGAATAAAAATTTGATATTTTGCAGTTATGTATAACTTTACACACCCTATGAAAATAGCTATCAAAATGACAGTGTTGCCACTTAAGAAAATCAACGATGACGTCATATCTCCAAATTGGGACACCCTGTATACATTATTATTGTATGTAAATGGAGTTATTAGCAGAAAACTCATTAAAAACATTGATTTTTTCGATATAAAACCAACACTTTCGATAGCGAATAAATCGAAAACTATCAATTTTATTAAAAAAATGTATAGAACGTTTTTTGCTAAGAATGAACGTTTTTACCAACTTTTGTGATTAAAATATAATAAAAAATGTCCACCCCTCAGATGGGGTGGAAACCACCCCCATGGTAAAAGCGCCTTTCGGCATGATATAGATTTTGATCCTTGGACGATCCATTCTGTAAAAATTGCGAGGTTTTGTCCTATTTTAAGCTTCATTACTTGGACTAATTTTATATTAAATGTTTGTATTAATTATCATATTTAACGTCCCACTTAGCAGAAAAGGAACGAATAGATGGATCCCTTGCACCTCGATCATCCCTCTTTCTTGTTTATTTAACATTTCATCTTTCGCTATACTAAGCTAACCGCCCAAATTTACCGCTCCACGTACGAACCGTATGTGTGGCTGGAGTTATTGTATTTAATTTTCTTAATTTATTCTCAGAAGCCTCCAGCCAAGGATGGCGTCTAAGGGGAGCGCTCTTTAGCCCCAACTTTTACTTTAAATAGCTCTTAAATATGTTCTTTGAGACGGTTTGTTCTACGCTAGAAGTTTTGCTTTAGTTGATTATAGCACTCTGGCGAAATTTTAATGAACTCACTTCATCTAACTTAGTGGGATTTATTATTTATCAGGTTCTAGGAGCTTGCGAGGGAAATTATTATGGATTTATTGCTAACACCTAGTAAATATAGAGTTTTACGATATTCGATAAAAATATCGATATTGTATTGATATCGTATCGAAAACCAATACAATACTAATACAATACATAACTTAGCAATATTAATGTCGATACGATACTCATTATCTGAAATCAATACAATACTCTTGTTGCATTGTCCATACGCTTGCCTCAATATTATTGAAAATATCGATATCAATATCGATATCGAGAAAAAAAAAATGTAAACAATAATTATTTACATAAAAGTATAAGTGATCTGCAACCCAAGCATCAGATGTTAATTTTACACTTGAGTGCCCTTAACTTGCAACTCTTGAGAGAGGGTAAATTACGGTTATGCTTACACTGTTTATATCATGTTTATATCATGTGGCATTTGTGGCAATATTATGGAAATGAGTGATGATGGAGCAAAAATAATTTTCAACAAATACTGAATTGCGATTTATTCCGAATCTCCGGGAATTTCCCTATCTTTTCAAAAGTAGTTTTTAAACAATACAGAATTGGTAAGTATTAGTCGACTTTCAAACATTTTAAAGAAGCATTCAGCCATATTCAATTTTTATAAGAATCTTTAAGTTATAAGTATAATATTTTTAGAATATTGTCCATTTGCCAAGCATGCAAAAGTGGGCATAAAGAGCCTAGGCAGCTCAGATGTATAATCCTCTTTATGTCGATATTTTATCGAGTATTGTATCGATATCGTATCGAAATCAATATCAATACGATATTTTTATAAGAAAGTATTGCCGATATCAATACTCGATACGATACTTCATTGGCATAACCAATACAATACTCAAAACTTAAAAAGTATCGATATTGTATCGTATTGTGAAGCTCTAAGTAAATACAGTGTGACTTTTTGGAATTGATTTGTCGGAGTATGTGTTTACATTAACTTAAATATTTTTTATTGTTTTACTTTGAATATAAAGTAATCAATTTATTGATTGACAAAAAAAACTATTTAGTACGGGATCCGAATATAGATCGATCTGCACCCATCCGCTTCCCAGATGAAACATTGTTTTTATTAAATTTCATACATAGACAAATATTTCTAGCATGGGTTGCCTATCAAAATCGTGTCATAGCTATCCTTAAGGGGGGCCATAGGGGTTGAAATCAATATTCCAAACACATTTTCTTTTGAAAGTATGGTAGAATTATTTTATTTTTAAATTAAATAGGCATATTCAGTACAATTCATGGGTTATTCTGTTGTAGAACATACTATCTGCTGCACATTATGACCTAATCATATTTTATTTTCTTTGCACCCTTAAGCCACAGTAGTGGCCTAAAATCAATTTTTGATTATTTTCTTTATTAATTCTCGTTTTTTTTGGGTAGTTTTTAGGAAAATATGGGGGTACATTATACAAATTTGTAAATAACACCAATACATGGATAATCACTGAAAGTTTTTTTACTCTAGCATAGGCGGCTCAGATGGTATAAAAAGGTGTTTTTTAAAAATGTAACACCCTGTAATTAAAAAATTTGTAATTGCCCTTAAATAAAAACTATACCAAAATAACCGGCCACTTATTTGTGAATAATTGCTGCAGGGTTTCTCCTTAATTTTCATTATAGTTAGGGAAAAATATTTTTTAAAAAACATCTTTTTAAAAAATTTGTCAACTTTGGGGCGCCACCCCCGCTAAACGGTGGGTAATAGACATATCCTGTCGAGAAATAAATATTAGGAAATATAGTCCTCTTCATTTTACTATTAAGTAAATTTTTTGCAAAACGTACAGCAAGGGCTACATTTTGCAAAAACCACAAATTACCCCCTTTAAAGGGATGAAAAGGGGGGTTCAGGGGCGAAATTTTTTAAGAAAAAGTTAGTCTCACAATAAGAACCCCTTGATACACCAGAAAATAAATAAAACCGGACTTGTGTCCATTTTGCGAGGTTCAACCTATGTTTCCTACACTAATAAAGTATGCTATTGAATAATCTTAAAAACAACCTAGTTTTCACAATCATAAATTTGTCAGGATGACAAGTTCCACAATTAAAACTTCCCCTGTTCCAGTGTTCCCATACATCAAAGTGTGTCCGGCTAGACACCGTTAAGCTATTAACAAATTTTCAGCTTGCTTTTATTTTTTTTTTATTTGGTACGCGGGATCCAGGCCTAGAAAATCTACATTATTTTAAGATAAGGTTAAATACTTTTTGCAGATGGATTCTTATTAAAGATGAATTACATAAAAATTTCAACTAAACTGCGGCTATGTTGTTGTACCAGATTATTTTTTGTATGTAGTTTAATTATCCAGTTATCCGTTTCGTGGATAATTTCCTTTATCATCGCGCAGAGCAGCGGAGTATTCAAAATCTAAAGCAATTTCCCTTGTTGCAATTACACCCGCTCTACGCGGCGATAATGAAAATTAGTGCCGGTGTAGCGGCTTCCTCTAATACCCAACGATTTTCTGAGCTTGATTTTCTGAGTCGAACTCTTTGCCATTAACAACATTAACCCGTTGGAAATATTCACTCAGAACACACGGGGCTACACAGAGATACATACATAATCTCATTTCGGAGTATGCCTTTGAAATTTCGCGCTCTCTGCGGAGCTGTCGGTGAAACGGGCGAATTTTAGGAATACGGTGGGTATGTTTCAATTTGTTTTGTACTTAATTACAGTCTTCCCGCTGTTGAATTAAAAACACCAGATACGGGTATGAATATTCAAGATTATTTGGAAGATGCTAAAAACAACAGTTATTTGATAACTGCTTTGGACTGTCATTAATTACGCTTACTTAGTCGCAAATTTAGTGGATCAACAAGAAACGTTCAAAATCACCAAAAGCAATGAAATATAATAATCATGGTCGACTTCACTGTAATAGCCCGGCTACACACAACGTCTGGCCTGGCCTGTGCAGTCCAAAACTGTGCAGGCATGACGGAACAAAAAGACGGTAAACCGTACGTTGTCCACACGTGCAAACTATGGAAGCGTTATTGTATTGTTTATTAATAAAAAAGCAACAAACAAACAAGCAACGACGCTGTAGAAGCAAGTGGAGTAAAAAGATGCTCCTGCGGAGAAATATACATTCACATGTTAACTTAATCGAAGATTTGAGAGAAGATCCTGAAGACTGGCGTGGTTATCTTAGAATGGGTGAAGAAACAGCCTATAGGTACTTATTTACTGAGTCTGGTGATACCCATAATTAAAAAAGAAGTTACTGTTATGCGCCGTTCTATATCTCCTCATGAAATCTATATCTTTTTCAACGGTAGTATACCAATATTGGAAAAAATAATAGTTAATCTTTATTACATACCAAAACAGTAAAAAAATTAAATGATTTTAAAGAATTCCCTATTTTAGAATCAATTCAAAATAAAATATTATTTCTTTTACTTTTTCTGTCATTAAAGCTTATGCTTCATTTTTCTTATTCCTCTCGGAATATTCTCTACTCTTCACCTTCCATAATGCCGGCAAAGATTTGTATAAGTATATAAATTCAATTAAGAATTGTTTTGAAACACTTCTTATGTCGCTCATTTCGTCTGGTCTTGGTCTATCCATCTCGAAAACTTTTGCGGAACTGAAGAACGCAGAACGGACTGAACTTCCGGCCACACGTTCAAGTAAAACTGTAGAACACAAGTAAAATCTTCAGCATGTCGACGAGAGTACAGTCCGCGCTTGGAGGCCTGCGCGCGATACCGTCTTGTCGTCCATACACACGCTCTTACCTGTACAAACGAGTCTTTACCACTTTTTACTCTACAGGCATGCTCTCAGGCAAGAGGTTGCGTGTAGCCGGGCTGTAAAAGTCGGAAGAAATGGACAAGAATAGAATTTTTCCAAACAAATTTACATCATAGCGAATACCTTTTTTAAACTATCTAAACGCAAGCTAGAAATCTGCAGACAATGTGCAGAACTCAGATTCCACTTTAGTTACTAGGGCTGTCCGATAAGTGCTTAGCCTACAAAAAAGAAAAACGAAAATATTGGAAAGGTGGCGATTTATTTCTCAACATAGTCTCCTTTTAGGTCGATACAGTTCATCCAGCGAGGCAACTTGTTTAACCCGTCCCAAAAATACGATTTCTCTAGGTCTGCAAAGTAGATTCTGCAAGAAGAGCATCTTTCGACTTAAATTTATGGCGAGGGTCTTTTTAAGTCGGACGGGGCCAAATCTGTAGAATAGGGTGGATACGACAGCAGATCGTAGTCCAGTTCGATCCATTTGACCACGTCGACGGTTGAGGTGTGAGCTGGTGCGTTTTCCTGGTGGAAGAGCACTTTTTTCTTCGCTAAATGGGGTAATTTTTTCTGCAATTTGGCGTATAATCGGCCTAATAATTCGACATAGTACCATTTTGCCTGCCTTTCTCACATCTTGTGAATCCCATAAAATGGTGGTCATCACCTTTTCGGACGATAGGATAATTGCCGCCTTCTTCAGAGCATGTTCGCCAGGTGACGTCTTTTTTTCCATTGTTCCTTGGTTTTTGAAATGTTCCTGGGACGACTTTACGAAAAGATAGTTCATTCGATTACATGAAATCAATCCCAACTCAAGAATATCCGTCACAAAAAAACTCATAGCATGTGATCTGTCTTTAAAAAGACAACCAAATGCAACGATGATACTAAAATTCTTGTGTTAGAGATTCCATAGTAAATCACCAGGGGAAAACCAGGAAAAAACCTCGTGATACTATCCCGACATCGTAAGTATTTGGTCTTACATTTAATTTACTTTCAAAAAACTAATACCAAATTCTGACTTTAATATGTTTAAATTATAAATAATATTAATAATATATAGATATACAATAAGTAATACTAAAATATAAAATTTGTACTCGATATGTTATTGACTTACTAATCGTGGTATTTTCTTTTTATTTACTTCCTCTTTCAGTATAGGTAACCACATCCTACTGCATTCTACCGAGGAATTTGCGACACAATTGGTTTTATTTAGCATAATTAGAGCCGCTTCTTTGATTTTTCTCTTTTTACTATCTGATTGTTTCAGGACTATACTTGAATCTCTCCACTGAACTCTATGTTCATTATCCCTTGCGTGTTGACATATTTGAGATCTATCAAATTCTCTATTTTTAATATAATTTTATTTAGGTGAAACATCAAGACCATTAAGCGTTAGAAGAATAAGTGAACATCAGTCTTATATTAAAATTAGAGAATTTGATAGATCTCAAATATGTCAACACGCATGGGATAATGAACATAGAGTTCAGTGGAGAGATTCAAGTATAGTCCTGAAAGAATCAGATAGTAAAAAGAGTAAAATCAAAGAAGCGGCTCTAATTATGCTAAATGAAACCAATTGTATCGCAAATTTCTCGGTAGAATGCAGTAGGATGTGGTTACCCATACTGAAAAAAGAAGTCAATAGAAAGAAAATACCACGATTAGTAAGTCAATAACATATCGAGTTAGTACAAATTTTATATTTTAGTATTACCTATTGTATACCTATGCATTATTAATATTATTTATAATTTAAACATATTAAAGTCCAAATTTGGTATTAGTTTGATTTTTGAAAATAAAAGAGAGTATTTTTAATATAAGACTGATGTTCACTTATTCTAACGCTTAATGGTCTTGATGTTTCACCTAAATAAAATTATATTAAAAATAGAGAATTTGATAGATCTCGAATATGTCAACACGCAAAGGATAATGAACATAGAGTTCAGTGGAGAGATTCAAGTATAGTCCTGAAAGAATCAGATAGTAAAAAGAGAAAAATCAAAGAATCGGCTCTAATTATGCTAAATGAAACCAATTGTGTCGCAAATTCCTCGGTAGAATGCAGTAGGATGTGGTTACCCATACTGAAAGAGGAAGTCAATAGAAAGAAAATACCACGATTAGTACGTCAATAACATATCGAGTTAGTACAAATTTTATATTTTAGTATTACCTATTGTATACCTATGTATTATTAATATTATTTATAATTTAAACATAATAAAGTCAGCATTTGGTATTAATTCTTGAGAGTAAATTAAATGTAAGACCAAATACTTACGATGTCGGGATAAGTATCGCGAGGTTTTTTTTCCTGGTTTTCCCTCGTGATTTACTATGGAATCTCTAACGAGAGAATTTTACTGTCATCGTTGCATTTGGTTGTCTTTTTAAAGACAGATCACATGCTATACTTTTTTTGTGACGGATATTCATGAGTTGGGATTGATTTCATGTAATCGAATGAACTAGCTTTTAGTAAAGTTGTCCCAGGAACGTAACTCATAAATATTGGCGATATCATTTTAAAGTCTTCTACTTTAAAATGTATAATATACGTCTTAATTGCCAATATAAATAAGTCAGATTAAATAAATTATTAGAAGAATTTGTTTACTTAGCAACAACATTTTTGTTTAATTTAGTAGTATTTTATATTTTGACAACGAAAGCCGATTTGGGCTTCGAAACGTTAATAAAATTATTTTTTCAATTTAATTGTGGCTTATTTCCCATCTAAATAGTTAATCATAAAAATGCCACAAGGAAATAGCTTCAGAACAACATGAAAAATACGTTTTAGGTTACTTTATTTATATTTTTATTTACAGTTTTATTTTAATTTATTTACAGTCTTTTGACACTAACACTAAAAACACAATAAATTTAAAACATTTTATTTACTTTACGCTAATTTATTAGACTCACTCTCTACAATTTTCATTCTAACTCTCTTTTATTTCCAAAAATCAAACTTAGTATCAATACAGACAATCAATCAGATGTAGTTTATAAAGTAAATTGTAAGGACTGTACTTCAATATTATATTGGACAGACTCATCAAAATTTACGCCGGAGAATTAGTGCACACAAAGACAGCATAATAAATAATATAATGGTACAGCCTTAGCTAATTTTTCTTTAAAAACAACCATTTGGATTTCCAACGGGACAACCTGGGACCCTAATTAGATGGAAAAAATATGCGAAGTCAAATATGCGAAGGACCAAAAGATAAGAAACAAAATCTATAAAGAAGATCTTACGCTTTACAGGGGTCTCGCAACACAAGTCAAACTTCTCTTAGATCTTGACGCACAACGAAAAGTGAAATAAAATTGAAGAGGTATACCTTTTCATGGAAAAATTAACAGACAAAAAAAAGTACCGTTACTTGATGTGGTACGCACTAAATACTTTTTCAAACAATACTAATAAATGACACATTACAAAGCAAAGCAGAAGATACTTGAGTGTACCGTGGAAGTAATATATATTTCCACTACACTTTGGTTGGAATCACTATGAGAATCTTATTTGTACCAATAAAATATTGTACAAATTAATATTGTCATCAGTTACAAAATGGGTAAAAAGTATCAGTTATTTCTCTTTATGTAACTACCCTTGGCGTTTCGATATTTTTTTTTTGAAACTCACACCAAACTTTATCACAGATGGAATCGGTTAAAGTAAATGTAGCTGCGAAATCTCTCCCGTTTGAGTCGTATTTTGCTCAAGATTGAACGAGATTTGAAAGCCGAATTCGCTAACAAGATTATGTATGTATCTCAGTAGATCCGAGTGCGTATATTTAACGGGTTAATTTTGTTAAAGCTGAGAAAATCGTTCGGCATCATTGGAAACCGTCTCGCCAATAGACATAAAGCCTGATTTTCGACGCAAAAAAACTGAAGCGATTATAATAATAGCTGTCTGAATACTACCTACAAAATGACAGATATGTTTGTGCTTCTGTTGCTATTCATGATTTTGTTCATGATAGAGTGTGAAAAAATTGTAATTTTTCTTTTGTAATATTGTTATATTTTATCAGAGTTATGACGTCATCAACGAGTTTTTTTTAATAAGACACACTATTAGTACGTTCTTTAAAGGTAAAATATTGCAAAATTTCTAAATTTTAAAGAACCGCTTCGATTGACATGAAATTTGGCATACACATAGCTAACAAGTCAAAGAAAAAAGTGATATTGTGCCGATGTGTGCTTTTGCCCTAGGTAGAGATGCATCAAGTCAAACTAGTTTGATTTTCTTCAACAAACTTGACTTGACTTGAAAGCCAAACTTTTTTTGTAAAAAAGTTTGACTTGACTTGATTTCAATATCTTTAGGTTTGACTTGAAATCAAACTTCTTCAAACAGTTTGAAGTTTGAATATCATATTGCGCAACGTGTTTATTTCCAATTCTAATTGAGAGCGTACCGACTTTTGTTTTGACTTATTTGGATAGGTCTGAATCTGCTACTCCGCTAAAATTAGTTTGTAGTTCATATTATTAAAAGTATATGCTTGCCTTCTTTATTACGTTCGTTTTGAAGTGTGTGCTTTGTGAAATAATATCTGAACCTGAATCTTTTTCGGCTCAGAATAAGTACCAGATCAAATTGAGTCTGATTTTGAAGGAATTCCCAGTGCAAAAATTAAGAAAAAAAATCTGCATACTTGTATTATGTAAAAATAAAGAACAGCGTTATAAAATGACAAATAGTGAACTAATTCTTTAAGACAACATTGCAAAGTCGCAAAAAATTCATTAAACCTACTCTATCAAACATATAATATTCTGTTGTTCCTTCATAAATTTTTGTTAAAGGGTTCAAGTATTACGAAACGCAATTTTTGAAGCTCTTACAACTTCTTTATCCCATCTGTATTTGTTCATCTTTTGTTGTGAAGAAAGGTCCAGCTATTTATTGCAAACACGTGTTACTGTGCTTTATCTGGTTAATACAAATTTTAAGATTTTTTCACTTGAATACTATTGTTCTATTGTAACATGAGCGGAGCGTGAGGGGGCAATATAGTACAATCCAGGGGTTCTATGTAAAATATAAAAGAAATTTGAAAAGTTGGGAGATTGTCATTCCGTAGTTTTTTTTATTTAAGTTATAAAACAATAAAACAATGTTACGTAACGAGCTGTTCGAACCCCCCCCCCCCCCCGTATACATGCGTTTTACATGCCCCCCACCAGCCAACTTGCGTTACGTAATACTTGAAAGCTTCCAAAGTAGAATAAATTACACTTGGTGTGATAAAAAAACTATCCAACGAATTCTTTGTTTTAATCTAGTAACAGTCAAACATAAAAAAGTTATATCGATACGACGAAACTTGCCAGCAAGCAATTTTAAGCATACAGGAATCATTTTCCAAAAATTTTCCCTATTTTTATTATAATCGCTGCCTGTATCAAGATACTTTTATGTGGCACTCATTGTATTATTAATTTTCTTATCTTAATTGGCAACTAAAATGTCAATCTCGACAAAAAAGTATATCTACTAAATAAATTATTTTTCAAACTCTTTCAAACTAGTTTGACAAACAGTTTGAATTTTCAAACCTGTACGATTGACCAGTTTGACTTGACTTGAATTATTTGTCAGAAGGATTGACTTGAGTTTGACTTGAAATTAAGTAAAACTCAAGTCAAGTTCAATCATTCAAGTCAAACTTGTGCAACTCTAGCCCTAGGGGTGAGTTTCGCCCCTTTTGGAGGTGAAAAATATATGTTCGAAATAAGTCCGGAAATAGATAAAATGACTAATTCTAAGCAACTTTTGTTCTATAAAGTTTTTTCAGCCAGTTAATACTTTTCGAGTTATTTGCGAGTGAATATATTAATTTTTCTACAAAATAACCACGTTTGAGACGGTTTTTTGCAAATAACTCAAAAAGGAAATATTTGGTCGAAAAAAATATTCTTATCAAAAATATAGCACATAGTGTGTGTTCACAAAGAGGGGATGGCATATAGCACATAGAGAAATGAAAAACATGGTGTATATAAATATTAGGTCACTATACCTAGTACAAGCAGAGTTATAGCTAATGAAAAATAGGTTCATATTCGTCAAATTCCAAATCGAATATTTTAACGTGCCATAACCAAAAAACGAAGCACTTTTTTGGGGAAAACTCATTTTAACTTTTTTAGAGTGTTTAAAAATTGCTTATTTTTGTTTTTAAAAATTTTTTTGCATCAAAAGTAAACAAGTTACGCTTAGAATAAAGTTGGTCCCTTTTTTTTGGTAAGAAATTGGGAAAATCACCACCTAATTAGCATTTCAAATGAAATTAATTGTTACCACTTCAGAAGTTTTTTACTCGCGTATGTATTGATCATATGATCTGTAAGTTTCATCGGTTCAAAGTCCTTATTTTTGAAAGAGCTGTAGTTAAAAGGCTTGAACGAGTCACTTATCACGAGTGTATGCAAATTTAGAAACACCGAATCTTAGCCAATTTTTGTCTTACAGAAAAACAAAAAAATACAAAATATTCAGAAAAGGAAAGCCGACTTTTTTTATTGTTTAAGATTTTTGGTATCTCTAACAACTTTTAAGTTATTTTGAAAAAACCATTTGTTTCAAAATTAAAATTTTTAAAAATTTTACTTTAAAACCATTTTTTTTCCAAAAATAAGCACTTTGAATCGATGAAACTTACAGATCATATAAACACAACATAAGTAAAGTAACTTGCGAAGCGATAACGATTAATTCCATTTAAGTTGCTAATTGGGAATGCTAATTGTAAAGAGACCAACTTTATTTTGAGCGTAACTTGCTTACATTTGATGCTAGAAATTTTTTTATAAAAACAGAAATAAAACTCTTTTTAAATACTTTAAAAAAGTTGTAATGTGTTTTCCCCAAGAATTCTTCATTATTTGGATATTTCAGATTGAATTATTCTATTTGGAATTTTTAGAATATGAACCTATTTTTCATTAGCTATAACTCTGCTTTTGCTAGGTATAGAGACCTAACATATACACCGTTTTTTCACTTTTTTATAGGCTATAGTTTTTCTAAGAATATTTTTTTCGACAAAATGCTTACATTTTGAGTTATTTGCGGAAAACCGTCTAAAAACGTGGTTATTTTGTTGAAAAATGACCATATTCACTTGCAAATAACTCGAAAAGTATTAATTTGGTGATCAAACTCTATAGCACAAAAGTTGCTTAAAATTAGCCAGTTTATCCATTTCGGAGCTAATATTGGACATATATTTTTTCACCCTCGAGATGGGGTGAAAGTCACCCCCAGGGCAAAAGCACACATCGGCACCATATCACTTTTTTTCTTTGGCGTATAAAAAAACCGTGAAAGAATGTACTATATATTTAATTCGAATTACTACAAAAAATGGAGCTTTAATTCTACAAACTTTATTACAATTTGTTCAAAAGATAAGGTTATGATCAGCTGAAATGAAATTAAACGAGAGCTGGTTTAATGGAAGCCACACTATCACATAAATATAACAGACCTCAATAATTGTCTACACTACAGTTTGTCCTGTTTCTATCACAAACTCCATAGACTGCAAACAACACTTTTTAAACATACTGGAAATAGATACATATTTGAATAATAAACTTTCAATATTTGAATACGTCGTATAACTTTATTGACTGCTTTACTATCACAAACCATCTCTACTGCCAAAGATACATTTTGATCTAAAAAAATTAAAAATCGCCCTTACACCTCCAATTCAGGAATGAATAATATTTCTTAACGATGGATAATCCTTTTCCAGCAAAACAAAACACTTAACTTGGCGATTTGATTTAACCCCGCTCACATCGAGTAGTAAATAAACAAACACAAACAAAGATTGGCTCTTGTTTTTTATGTTGATGTATGATTTGAATATAAGTTTGAATATTTTAAACCGCATATAAAACACTTTCGATGGAATCTTCTTCTTAAAGTGCGCTCTCCTCAATGGAGGTTGGCCACTACAATTGCTAACTCTTCTCTGTGTTCAGCTGTTCTTATCAGCTGTTCAAAATTTAGCCCTGTCCATTGTCGGATGTTTCTGAGCCACGATAGGAGATAGTGGCTCAGAAACTTTCACTATAAGTTGAGCATATTGGTACTTATTATTTCTCAGTATGTGGTCTAGGTATGATGTTTTTCTAACTGTCACTGTGTTGAAAAGTTCTTTTTCCTTGCCTATTCTATTCAGCACTTCTTTATTTGAGGTATGCGATGTCCATGAAATTTTAAGGATTCTCCGGTAGATTCACATTTCAAAGGCCTCCAATTTATTTAAGGTTGATGTTTTAAGGGTCCATGTCTCAACTGCATAGAGAAGAGTCCACCAGACGTAGCATTTTGATAAACGTAGTTGAATTTTGAGTTTTACTAGAGAATCACAAAGCAGTTTTTTTATTTTTTTCGAAAGATTTTCTGGCCTGTTCTATTCACGCTTTTATTTCTAGATCAGGATTTAGGCTGCTGTCGACTCAACACCTTAAGTACTTAAATCTATTGAGCTGTTCTAAAATGTGCCCATTTATTATGCAAGTTGAGGTACATTTTGGTTTTTCGGATTGACATCACTTTGGTTTTTAAATGTTTATTTTCATACCAAATGGTTCACAGGTCGAGTTGGTCTTCTTCATGAGTCGTTGTAGACCCAAGTTGGAATCCGCAATCAACACCTTCGATGGAATAAATTAAACTAAGACGCAAAAATTGAAACATACCAAACATTGTAAACATTATACAGGATCACATAAAAGTTATTGCTTTCTGAATTAAATAGAATTAAAAAAAAATAAAGATTCTTGAATCCTTAACACATTTTATATACATTTTTAGGTTATAATAAAATAGTAGTACTGTATAATGTAGCATTATGAGTTTTCGACAATATTAATCAGTTACGATGTAACAGATATTTTTTAATCTACCGTAATCTTTATGTACTTATTATTATAGGTACAATATATGACTTACTGGTCCTATATATAATATCTTTGGCGTTCGTAAGAAATGCCTTCAGCTTTCAGAAACCACAGAAACGATCTACGTCTCTGAACAAAGGGGACCATAACAGGGGGTCGTTTGTGGATTCCCTTGCAGCCCGTACCGTTGGTTACCCAGGTCACGTGCCGCTCCGGTAAGCAACAATGGCCCCGGAGACAACACTGCTAATTGCATTGCTCCGTGCGTCTCTATTCTTGCCGGACGAGACCACAGATGGCGACACTTCGCCAGTACTACGACTGCCATGCTGAGAATTTTTCCAATTTTCGGTCGTTTGTAAGAAAGACGAGTTTCTGATCCCGAAGGGGTTGAGGCTGAACAGCCAGTTCGTGTTTGCGCTGTTTTGGAAATTGAGATTAGTTTAATTTCATTTTAAAATAGGAGCAAAACCGATCTTTTGTTTTCTTAGGGGTGAAATCAATATAGCAAATACAATATAAATAGTGATATAAATAGCACATAAAATAAAAACCTTGAATTAAGTAAGTATTCCATTATAACAATGAATTGGCGCAGTCAATAGGATATAATATCGCCTGGTGAGAACAATAGTGACGAAACTTCAAAATGAACATTTGGAGATAATCGTATTTGAAGTTTTGATGAAACTGCTAAACAGTATAACTGACTAATAGGTAATCATTTTGCAGAATTTTTCTAATAATATTCTTTCTAGATATATGTAACCAATTAGTAGAAGTAATTTTATTTGAAGAAAAGATGGATATTGTATTTTTTTTCTACGTTACGCCATTATTGCATTATCGAGGATGTTTAATTTGATGTCTCGTCACTATACTTTACTACTACTATACTACATCAGTTTAGTTTCTGTTTTAAATAATTTAAAAAATTACTTTTAAAAATAAATTAAACGCATCAAATAAAATATTTTATTGTACACACCAGTTATTCGCAAAATGAAACTAAAGTACAATAGAAAAATAACAAAATAAGATCTTAAGTAATAATTATGAAAACGATAAACATGATAAAAGATAAAAAGTAAGCAAAAGAACTATGAATAGTAAAATTAAATTCATCATTTCACTCACGTATGTTTCGTTTTTCAAACTACTAAAGAAATGATTGTTGGTAGAAGGAATTGATTTACTTTGTAAGACTTATTTTAAGGAATGAATATTGGTTCTCGATAGTGTGGAATTAAACAATACTGATCCAAAGTGGATAGACGCTTTCTTGATTTGCTATTTCTAAGTACCTAAGAACGATTGAAACTGAGTTTCTCTGTAAGAAGTTTTATAAAAAAAAACACAAAAGCAAAAACGACCAGAGAGACAAAAGTGCTCATTCGCCGCTATTGCACATTGTACTACTATCTTTAATAAAATATCTAATATTTCAAATACATGCTGGCACGGCGTAATTACAGATTCGCCAGTATTGATATAAAGTTTGGTGTGCTTTCGTCGTTAATGCATTAAAATATTTGACAAATTCACAATACCATAAAGACTTGTAGGCGCCCTCTAGTAATAAGGAAATTAAATAATTGTTAGCCGATATTGCACATAAAAGAGGGCATGTTTAGACGTCGATTGATGGACTTAACTCAAAAACGTTGATTTTCGTGTTTCGCCACTATTGTTCTCACCAGGCGATATATTCATCATTATTTCACTAACAAGGGCAAATAAAGGTTGCAAAACTTCCACCAAGAGGTTCACATATATCTACATTTCTGTAATTTCTGGTTTTTAGAATATGATATTTATTTATCGTATGGCATTTTTCGACACATTTATAGATGATAGATTATAATAAACAAGTTAAGCTAAAATTGATTCTATGTATATAAAAAAACTTATTCATGCCCAATTTAAAGGCAAACGTCGATGTTGATTATGTAGTTAATTGACTCGATCGTGAACAGGAAATCTGGTGAACTGTCCTCGAGGCTCGCTGGTAGCACTCTTCCGTTATGTGTTTGATAGATTGTACCTCGACGCAGCTGCATGGCAGTGATTTTAGCTTACACCATTTGTGCAACATATACGGTTCTAATGCGGTTAAGCGTGCACTAGGTCTTACGTGGTAGGTCAAATCCAGCAGCTGCCTCTGTGATGCAAGGTATAACTGTGTTTGGTTGAGCTTCCGACCATTTATGGTTTTAGAGGCATTGGTGCATCTAGGCCTTCAATCAGAATCTCTTCAGTTTCTTCTAGTGATTAGAACATAACATAACTTTGGCTATTCAGTTGGCTGTATGTCCTACAAAACCAGGTGGTTAACAAGAATTTATGTATTATTTCCTTGTCTGATTCCAGTTTCCTATCATGTCCTGTCAAGTTTAATATGATTTCTATTTCTGTAAATAGAGCTATTGATGGAGGCCAGTAAACCTACAATTTTTGGTTATTTTAGTTTTTTCTAATTAATCTATTTATTTCTAGAATAAAAAATAAATAATATGGTAAGTATTTTTAATAACTGCCTTCTCCAGCTTGCATTAGGTAATATAAAGGATTGCTGACTATATTAATAATACAAACTCACTGGGTTTAAGATATCTGTCTAGATAACCTTCGTTAATCCCTAATCCTTGACATTCATAGCTCGATGATTGATAAAGTCAACAATGGACGCAAATCGCTATTTTAAAATCCCATCATTCACTTGTCGCAACTGGCGAGAATTGATTACCAGAACTACCCTTCTGCGGGTCGGTCCTTCAATAGTCCTGCCGTATAATACAATTTTAATTCCGTTTTTCCTTCCGATCTCATATTTTTTCGCCTTATCGAGATCTAGATAGAATGCCAGCTTGTTTGACTTGTAGTTATACGAGATCTGCGATAACGGCAACCTCGCAGGGGGCTCTCATAAAGCGACCGTTGGCGTTATTAAGTCGGTCACGACTGTTGGCCGTTGGCGGAGCAGGGATCAAGGAGAAATATATATTTGCGTATATAAGCGTTATGTTACATGAGATTTATGTACACAGATTGACATCCTAGCGTTTCTAGGCTAATCTAAATATTTGGGGAATGCGCGTTAAATATGAAAGGACGCGAAAGTTTAAGCAATTAGGACCAGGTAAAATATATTTTATATAAAAAATTGGACAATAACGTCAAAAAACGCCAAGAACTGAATAGGATTTTTTAACTTTTTCGTAACTTGTAACGATTGGCCTCTAGGAATTTAGCTCGTCGACAAGAACCGAGCGCGAGTCGGTGCCGAAGCAGTCCCACTAAGATTCCATCACTACCGGTGGATGCCAGCAGATGGGCTGCCGAAAATGGTATTTACGAGAGAGAGGATCATCAGAAAATCAGTTATCAGTTGCACCCAGCATACTGAGCTGAAAGGAACCCAACCGGTAGCAATCCAGTTCCCAAGAGATCGAGTCTAAACCTGCCATGGAGCGGTTCTGTATTGAAGGATTGCTTCGTTGGTGGTCGCGCACTGAGCAACGAGCGACCGCCAGTCGGGGATCGAATCGTTGCATGAAATATGTGTGAATGGTTATTGATATTTAGTCCAGAAAGCCACTGCGCATCCGCTACGAAAAATATTCTAATTCGGATTTTTTGCACAATCTTACTCAAAAAGGACTCCTTTTAAAAAATTTGCATGTTGCCAGGACCAAAAGGTGGTCAAAAATTTTTTAAACGTTTTTTTTTTGTTTTTTTCCTAAAATTATGTTTTTTCATGGAACAAAGTTTTTTTTATTTTTTTTTGGATCATTCCAAACAGAAAAGGTCTTTAGTGACTTTTCTCTAAAAATGATAGTTTTTGACAAATAAGCGATTAAAAATTGAAAAATTGCGAAATCGGCCTTTTTTAACCCTCAAAAACTATATGAAAAACTGGAAATTTGAATGTTGCCAAGGTAGGTAGATATTCTTTAAACATCGATTGATGAAATCCCGGAGAGGTTTTTTGCAATAGAATATTCAAAACCCCTTTGTTTTTTAATTGCTAATCAAGCGTGCGCGACACTATTTTCCACCGACAGTGTGGTGCAAATGAAAGGAATAAATTCGTTATTTCGTAAACCGGCGACTTTAAGGAAAAATCCCGAAATAGGTCGATTTTTATTTTTAAGTTATGATATTGTGGCATGTATGGTATGCTAGTGACGTGATCCGTCTGGGCGTGATGACGTAATTGATGATTTTTTTAAATGAGAATAGGGGCCGTGTGGTAGCTCATTTGAAAGCTTCTTGAATTATCTATTCAGTAATGTAAACATTTACATAATTATTTATACAGGGTGTCCTTCTACTTCTTTTTTTGTCAAATAATTTAATTTAATAAAAATTTTTTGGACACCCTGTATAAATAATTATGTAAATGTTTATATTACTGAATAGAGAATTGAAGAACCTTTCAAATGATCTAGCACACGACCCCCTATTCTCATTTTAAAAAATCATCGATTACGTCATCACGTCCAGATGGATGACGCCACTAGTATACCATATATGCCACAATATCATAACTTAAAAATAAAAATCGACCTGTTTCGGGATTTTTCCTTAAAGTCACCGGTTTACGAAATAACGAATTTATTCCTTTAATTTGCACCGTACTGTCGGTGGAAAATAGTGTCGCGCACGCTTGATTAGCAATTAAAAAACAAAGGAGTTTTGAATATTGTATTGCAAAAACTCTTCAGGATTTCATCAATCGATGTTTAAAGAATATCTACCTTCCTTGGCAACATTTAAATTTTCAGTTTTTCACATAGTTTTTGATGGTTAAAAATGGCCGATTTCGCAATTTTTCAATTTTTAATCGCTTATATGTCAAATACTATTAACCTTAGAGAAAAGTCACCAAAGACCTTTTCTGTTTGGAATGATCCAAAAAACCTAAAAAAATGTTGTTCCATGTAAAAAAAATAATTTTAGGAAAAAAACAAAAAAAAAACGTTTAAGAAATTTTTGACCAACTTTTGGTCCTTGCAACATGCAAATTTGTTAAAAGGAGTCCTTTTTGAGTAAGATTGTGCAAAAAATCCGAATTAGAATATTTTTCCTAGCGGATGCGCAGTGGCTTTCTGGACTAATTTTGATTCAGTGATTGCGAGACTCCGTGTAGTTATTCCGTATTGAGGGATAGCGTGGTTGCGAGTGTGTGCGTAATTATAGCGTGATTGCTTCTTGTATACACTAAAATTGATATTGCATTTTTGATGGTATATGATCAATACAATTTTGTTTTTCTTTAACAGACATCCGCCAAGGGGTCTTTCTTCGTAAAATTTGTGTTTTACTGAATCGGTCGTCCGAAAAGGATACCCATTACAAGCTTTTTGCATAGTCCTAAATCTCGTACTAAATCAATCAACTCATATGAACGGAATCAGCTTCAGTTTCAAAATTTTTATCATTGGGTCCACTTTGATCTTCACCAAACTCGTATTCCCGTATTTCTAAAGAGAGCAATTCATTAAAAACTACCACTGAGATTTCGGCGGAATGAGGCACTGGAGCAGAGCAACTATATACTTACAGTTACGTGCCTGTCTGCCCGTCCGTCTATCTGTCCGCAAACTAGAACTGATAAAATGACAAATGAGGAGTCGATTGAGAGCTTATAACCCAAGGATGGTAACAAAGGTAAGAAATTTAACATCTGGCTATTCGGTTGCAGAGTTGCAACTGGAAGCAGTGGCGGCTCGTACCACTTTAAGAAGGTAGTGCCAGAACTCGGGCAGCCGCCAAAATTTTTAGTGACGAATTCATGGTATTGTCAAAAAAGGTATACTTACAACAAAAACTGAAAAAATGTATGCGCGGATACTTTTATCTTATGTATCTTATGTTTATTGATCTGAGGTGCCAAGCAATTGTCCAACATTGATCAAAACAGTTCCGTAAATTAATTAATAATAAAAACCTCTTAACCTACCACCAGCATTTACTGCTGATAGTGCTTGAAGTTTGTTATTAAGATTTAGTCTCTATTTACCAATTTATAAAAATAATACTATTCATTATTTACACACATGCACAAATTTTTGTAATGTCACTTTAAAGTTTACGACAATATGAAGTTCATTCTTCTATTTTTTGGTTGCAAAGTTTTCAATGCCTTTATTATTAAAATTATCAATACAATTTACAAAATGCTTTTCTGCAGATAGCATACCTAAAGCACTATGTTTTAACATCGAAAAACAGCGTTCTGCTTCAGATGTTGATATAGGAATGGTAACTAAAATACTTAAAAATTTAATAGTTTCTTCAAATGTGCTTTTTAAGCCTTCCCTCTACAATAAAACCGATAGCGAAACAGCCCCACAGGTAGTACTTAGTTCGTCTCGCCAATACAGTACCTACTTCTAATTCAGTTTTAAATCGAGTTTTGTTTAAAAATTAAAATTGTCTCCATGTTTCATTAAGAAATGATTCGAAGAACTGATGCTTATAAGCAGAAAACTTCTCCGACATAAATAAAATAGAAGCAACTAAACGTCCGGAGTAGACCTTTGAAAGATCTGGTACTTTGAATAATATGAACCTTTAGTCGTTGTCTAAATCGGCGCTTAAATTGACCAGCTCCTTAAATATGCCTCTATTTTCTGAATTTTCTTTTTCTTCGTGACCTCTTAAAGCTAACTCAAAAGCTCCACAAAACCTTATACAATTTATGATTTGATTCAAGACATATCGATTCTTATCTACCTGTTCATTATGTTTAATTAGAGTATCACGATAAGCTGAATTTAATTGGGTTTTTATATTTAACTTACCAAGCATTGAAAAGCTAAAAACGTTATTCATGTGCACTTTAGATTTTTCATGGGATTTCAATTTCTCCCATATATGTACAAGATCATCGGTTCCTTTGTTTGACCAAGTCTCGTCACCTCCAAACAAAACGCATACAAAACAGAAGAGTTTATTAGTTTGTTCGCAACCACACAACCAGCTATTTTTATCATAAATAATTTTATTAAACTTACGACAGCGAAGTTTTTGTCCATTTCCACTTTGTTTTTCAATTTTTAAATCGGGTAAAGGCCGACCGAGTTCTTTAATTTGTAGTTTTTTTTCTAACGAAAAACCACCAAAAGAGTTTTTTAATATACTAATTTGATTCATTGTCAATAAATAAATTAAACGTAGAAAATAATCAAAATATTATTTTTATACCTACGACACCCACGATCACAACGCACTAACTAATAATTACAAATTAAAAAATATAGTAGAGTATAAACACAAATATACAATACAGTAGTAGACAATAAACACAATAGCGTCAAGCGAACGCGTAAAGAAACTAGAAATATGTAGATCTAAAACATTGTATCTTAAGATCCACTAACTTCCTTTTCGAGATTTCGAGCCTAGCACGGAGACTCCAATTTAAACGTATGTAAAAGGCAAGCGTCCACAGACCCGCATCGTACGCATCGGACGCATCGTACGCAACGGATTTTAGTTTGCCTTGTACAGAAACTTATGTAACCGCGTCCACTGATCCGCATCGTACGGATCTCATTATCGATTGTCAAACTAAAATCCGTTGCGTACGATGCGGGTCTGTGGACGCTTGTAAAAGTGCAATACCGCTCTCTCTCTGTCACTTACACAGGATGCTCATACAATCTTTCTCTTTTCTCACGAGCCACTATGCCGTTCGGCACTGGGATTTTTATGATTTTCATCCTTTATCCGGTCAGCTGTGGGTGGCCAGAGTCGGTAGATTTGCATTGCGCTACACAGTTACCAGATTTGATATAATTTATAAAAATAAAGAGAAATATTCACAAAAAAAAATAAACAGGCATTAAAATGTTTTTAAGATAAAAAATATGTTTCTGCATAGTTAGCAAGGTAGTGCCATGGCTCTATGGCACTACCTCACGGGCCGCCACTGACTGGAAGGATTCTTTTAAAATGGTCGAAATAGTACAAGCGATATATGACGCGACAGGTATTAGCAAGACAATACTAAATTTATACTTCAGTTTTTATATCACTTCCGGTTAAAAAGCTGTAATCTGACGTACCACATTATAGTCGCAGAAATAGTTATGTTTGTTTACTAGCAGGTATTGAACGAAACAAGTAATAAAATCAAAACAAGCAATATAGTCTAGTAAAATAAAATTACTCTACATGTAAACCAAAATGTAAATTCGTACAGGTTGAAACAAATTTTATATCAAAGTTTAGGTGGGTACAAAAGATATTTTCAAGAAAGTATGCAAATCATATAAGGGGATCATTGTTTAAATAATTAAAAAGAGGTCATTTTTGCAAAAAAATTACTTTTTTAACGGCTGAGGTCATTCAATTACTAATGAAGGTCTATAGGATTGTTTTCTGCAAAGTTGAAGGATAAATCTTTCACATAAGACTTACTAAATTAAATTTGACCCCCTATTTATTTAAATAATTATACATAAAACTTTAAAAACAAATTTGCGAAAAATTATTTTTAGCGTTTTAAATAAGCACTATAAAATATCTTATTTTACAGAACAAGTTGCGCTATGTTATCAGTATTAATTAAAAAAAAATTGGTCCAAAAATATTTAATATTTTTTGAGATATTGAATTTGTTTATTAAATGTTACTCTATTTTCAATTGCAAAAACGCGGTTGTTGCCAAAGAAATATTCACCTGTATTAAATCTTATTATTTTTATTTTTATGTATGTTTTCGATAAACGTATTGATAAATTCAAATTTCAATTAAACTTCCCCCTAAAATGGCATTTAAAGATTATTCAAATTTGTTTATAATTTGTTTTTTTAATAACGTCGCGAAGATTAAATATTTTGAAATGCCGTTTCGATAATTGCGTTCCTAGGAATTTTTCACTAATTAACAAATTTTTTTGTCTTTTTTTCCTCTTCTTTTTTTTTCTTGCGAGTTATATTACTACGGGCCCTTTTAGGGTTAAATTTCATTAAGAATGTCGAATCTCTAAGTTGTAGATTCTAGACCTAAAAATATTAAGATTTAACTAAATTCACTTAAATAAAATGTGGCTACTTACTGAGTTACAGGGTGTTTTATTTAAAAATTTAAAAATTATTTTTACCAAGTACTTTCAAACTATTTGACGTATTCTTATCATACTTGGCAGAAAGTGTGGGTACTATATAGTATACTAAACTGCGATAAATAAAAGTTTCTAGGTACTACCAGAGGCGTTCGACAGGGGATAGTTAATGGTTGGCCCTTCCCAAATTCTACGCCACTGAGGGAATTACTGTTTTAGCGAAATTTTTCGATTATCCAATACTTTCTATGTAAATAATATACTCTCTACTGGTAACGATTAAGTCATTAGTTTTCGAGATATTGGACACTAAAAATGAAACGGCATATTTATTTTGATTCATTCATTCATTCATTTTAAACTTCCAATATCTCTCAAACTGATGATTTTATCGATACCAATAAAGTTATTTACATATAAAGTATTGGAGAATCGAAAAATTTCGCTAAAATAGTAATTCACTCAGTGGCGTAGAATTTGGGAAGGGTCAATCATTCACTATCCCCTGTCGTACGCCTCTGGCACTAGCTAGAAACGTTTATTAACCACAATTTAGTAGGGTGTATAATAGCCACACTTTCTGCCAAGTATGATAAGGATACGTCAAATAGTTTTAAAGTACTTGATAACAATAATTTTTAAATTTTTAAATAAAACACCCTGTAACTCAGTAAATAGCCACATTTTATTCATGAGATTTTAGTTAAATCTTAATATTTTTTGGTCTAGAATCTACAACTCAGAGATTCGACCTAATAAAATTTAACCCTAAAAGGGCCCGTAGTAATGTAACTCCAAAAAAAAGAAGAAAAGACGACAAAAAAATTTTGTTAATTAGTAAAAAATTCCCAGGAATAAAAATTATCGAAACGGCATTTCAAAATACTTAATCCCCGCGACGTTATTAAAAAAACAAATTATAAACAAATTTGAATAATTTTCAAATGCCATTTTAGGGGGGAGTTTAATTGAAATTTGAATTTATCAATACATTTAACGAAAATATACATAAAAATAAAAATAATTTTATGAAAAAACAAAAGATGTAGATCTTTGAAACACACTCAGTGATCAAAAGATCCACAGGTACTGGTACAAACCAGTACCTGTGGATCTTTTGATCACTGAGTGTGTTTCAAAGATCTACATATTTTGTTTTTTCATAAACATTATTACTTACTCAAAGTAATTAGGGAATTAAAACTTGAGACTGTCATTTTCAGGTTGGGCGTAGATTTACGCTCCTGCTATGTCTAAGACTCGAATGTTGTTTTTTGATTGGAATGTGTCTAAATATATTCAACTTCTCATCTTTACCGATGAGCCCAGAGAGGTTGAAGAGGGCGAAACACATTTCTAAGAACTGGTGCTTGGATCTTTGATTCTATTCAAAAAATTTTTCCCAGCCCGAAATGGTGGATGTGTGAATTGTTCGTAAGGGGATTTTTCCACATTCTCTATTTCATTTGTTTAATAAAAATAATGAGATCTTAATCAGGTGAATATTTCTTTGGCAACAACCGCGTTTTTGCAATTGAAAATATAGTAACATTTAATAAACAAATTCAATATCTCAAAAAATATTAAATATTTTTCGACCAATTTTTTTTTTTGCTTAATACTGGTAATATAGCGCGACTTAGTCTGTAAAATAAAATATTTTATAGTGTTTATTTAAAACTCTAATATTAATTTTTTGCAAATTTGTTTTTAAAGTTTTATATACAATTATTTAAATAAATAGCGGGTCAAATTTAAATTAGTAAGTCTTATGTGAAAGATTTACCCTTCAACTTTGCAGAAAAAAATCCCATAGATCTTCATTAATAAGTGAATTACCTCAGCAGTTAAAAAAGTAATTTTTTGCAAAAATGACCCCTTTTTAATTATTTAAACAATGATCCCCTTGTATGATTTGGATACTTTCTTGAAAATATCTTTTGTACCCACCTAAACTTTGATATAAAATTTGTTTTAACCTGTACGAATTTACATTTTGACTTTTTTTTTATTTTATTAGGCTAATAAAACTAATTACAACACTTGCTTATTAAATTTATCCCTTCTGATAGCTCTAATATTGAGAGAAAGCGGAACTTTCCATAAGCGCTAAATACACAAATTCAAATTAATCTGATTGGTAAATATTTCAAAAACGAAACAAAGGAGATATATAGGTAACAACAAAAATACAAGGTAAATATACAAGGTACTTGCAATCAGGACATCATCGACGAAGTCAACACTATTTCGCGTCTGCACATTTGAGTGGTCTCGATGCATCTCATCTGTTTTTCTTATGGCATGGGGAAGAATTTCTGGCTTCAAGTGGTAACACCCTGAACTCCGAACGTCGGCCACCGCGATGTGTGGGGTTTTCGACACGGTCAGAGCAAGGAACACGGGTGTCGACATGGGTAAAAGGGATATAATTTCGAACTTTTTAAACAACCAAATCAATTTTATGGGATTTCCAACAAGTTACGACTGGAAGTTATAACTAAGTTATGACTTAGTGAAATCGTATATCAATCGACGCAAAGTTACACGAAGAGTTGAAATATCGACTTTCAGTTGTATACATTCGGTCACCTTGGGTGAAACCCTAGAACTTACGAAGTCCAATTGCTTGTTTTGATTAAGAATATTACTTTTAATAAGTTTATTTTGACGTTTAAAACATTAACAAAATTAATTTATTCTTCATTGTTTCATTATTTTTGATAACGTCCGTAACAAAAACCCACAAATCGGGTAAATGTTGAGTAACTTTTTTAAAAATGATACATTTACCCAAATTATTTAATCGTAGACTGCCGTCAGAAGCAGGCAAATTTGCTTTCGTCAGTTTGCGGCTGTACAACGAAAGGGTACGCACATTAATTCACCCCTTCACATATCTTCGGTTACTTTAAACGCATGTTTTTGAAATGACCGCCCAACGGTTCTCAATTTAGCCGGCAAAAAATCGCCCGGCCACATCCCAAAACGTCCTTCTCTCACAGAGGGCGCTTCAGAGAGAGTCTGACTTAAAAGGAAACTTCGAACCAATTTTAAAACAGTTAACGACGTTAAATTAAGCGGGCCGACTTCAAAGGTGTCGAAACCGGCGCGAGCAGCGAGTTGATCACGTCTACTTTGTCAAAGAGTCGATTCGAACGAGGTAAAGGGGGACTCGAAAAGGGCAGTGGTGGAGCCCAAGAAAAAGTTGGGAATTTCATCAAACGTTGACTTTCGCTCGTTGATGCTAAAGGTCAATAATCTCAAGGAAGGGCCGAGTTTACCAAGGGCTACAGTGAAAACCACAGATAACAATACATATTTCTCCCATTTAATGAGAGGTGTTTTTATTATGGATGTTTTCTTATCATCACAAAAAAACTGTACCGGGTGTCCCAATAAGAATGACTCTCGGCCAGATCTCAGGAACCGTTTATAGTACAGCTTTGAGAAAAAAATATTTATAACAAAAGTTGCCTCGGGAAAAGCCTGGAAATTATTGTCATAATTGTAGGTCCACCGCTAGAGGGCGTAATTGAATATCAAAAATTAAAAAATCTAAATTTTACGAAATTTACCTAATGAAAGGACACTGGAAATCCAATCATCGCATTCTTCATAAAATTCTGAGCATATTTGAGGTGGGGGTGAGTGGGAACCTTATTATGAAAAAATGCTTGTAAGTCCGGTTCTGCTAAATCGAATTTTGCATACTTGATCTTGTTGAAAATAATTCTTTTTCGTCAATGTAAGAGTCTTATTTTCGAAATAGCCTAATAGGTAACATGCCAGCTAGTAGGCATTATTTAATTATTTTCGGAAATCTTTCTTTGGAGAATATTAAATACAAGTATGCATTTTTAATCATGTATTACAAAATTAGACCAAATTAGCAACATAATACCGAAAACCACATGTCGATACCTTTTTTCTATCTCGAGATATCTTAAGAAACGTGTAAATTTTAAACAACTGTTAATGTCACCGGTAAACCAAGTTAAGAAAAAGTAGTGTGCTATGGAAAAAACTAAGAAACATTCAGATGTAAACCTATATAATTAATTAAAAAAACAATAAGACAAACAACACTATAAAATGTAACAAAGAAATAAAAGCAACTACTTAGTGACGGCCTAAATGTTCAAATTGTTGCCCATCATTTTCGATGCAAGCATTTACTCTTTCAAGAGTAGATTGAATAGCAGTCTCAATTTCTGCTTTTGTAATGCTTTTAATGGCGTTTCGTATTCTCTAAATTCTAAATCATGTTTTCTCGCGAAGTGGATCTAGCGACAAAAACAAGGTCTTTAATCCGTCCCCATAAATAAATGTCTAAAACAGTTAAACCTGTTGTTATTCAATCTACTCTTGAAAGAGTAAATGCTTGCATCGAAAATTATGGGCAACAATTTGAACATTTAGGCAAGACTTAGTCACTAAAACTAAGTAAGTAGTTGCTTTCATTTCTTTGTTATATTTTATAGTGTTGTTTGTCTTATTGTTGTTTTAATTAATTATATACGTTTACATCTGAAAAATGTTTATTTGTTTTTTCCATAGCACACTACTTTTCCTTAACCTCGTTTACCGGTGACAGTAACAGTTATGTTTAAAATTTACACAATTCTTAAGATATCTTGAGATAGAAAAAAGTTATCGACATGCGGTTTTCGGTATTATGTTGCTAATTTGGTCTAATTTTGTAATACAGGATTAAAAATGCATACTTGTATTTAATATTTTCCAAAGAAAACTAGATTTCTGAAAATAATTAAATAACGCCCCCTAGCTTGCATATTACTTATTAGGCTATTTCGAAAAGAAGACACTTACATTGATGAAAAAGAGCTGTTTTCGACAAGACCAAGTATGCCAAATTCGATTTAGCAGAACCGGACTTACAGCCATTTTTTCATAAGAAGGTTCTCACTCACCCCACCTCTTATTTGCAAAAGTAGACTTAAACTTGTGAAATCAAATATCCGCAGAATTTTATGAAGAATACGATGATTGGATTTCCAGTGCCCTTTCATTAGGTAAATTTTGTAAAAATTTTATTTTTTAATTTTTGATATTCAATTCTAGGGGTGGACCTACAATTATGAAAATAACTTCCAGGCTTTTCCCGAGGCAACTTTTGTTATAAATATTTTTTTCTCAAAGCTGTACTATAAACGGTTCTTGAGATGTGGCCGAGAGCCATTCTTATTGGGACACCCGGTACATTATTGTCATTCATCCAAATATAGTTATCCTAGTGACTGCGGCATACTACCAGAGATACTAGTCTATTATCACAGGTGCAGTTTATACACTCCTAGTCAAAATAATCTAGGCTCTGGCATTTTGTACGTTTTTTTAAATTTTGTAGGCACTAGTCTATTTAGTTTCCTACAATTTTCTCTTCTTGATCTGCCGGTAACTTCAACGTGTATAGTCTTTTCTATTGTAGTTTAAACAATGTATTCGCCATAACAAAATTATTGTTTGGTTTTAGAATTATCACCGTTTATTTAACCGTTTTAGAATTAACAAAACAAATACAGCGTTTGCCATATAGAAAAATATTCATTTTTGTATCATATTACTTTAATTGGCATCTGTAACCTCTTTAAGAATGTCCAATAACGACCCTCTTCATGCCGTAGTAATTTATGTTATCTAATGAAACCGTGTATCATCTTCCATGTATACTAGGGTGGAGTGAAAATAAAACAAAATTTTTTTTTTTCTCAAATTTTTTCGCCTGTATGCGGAAAAGTGGTCTCACGTGTAGTGTAAGTAGCTTGCAAAAAATGAATTTGATGGGATAATTTTTTCCGGTGCCCCAAGCCACCTAAAAATTAAGATAACGTGAAAATAAAACAAAAATTTTTTTTTCTCAAATTTTTTCGCCTGTATGTGGAAAAGTGGTCTCACGTGTAGTGTAAGTAGCTTGCAAAAAATGAATTTGATGCGATAATTTTTTCCGGTGCCCCGAGCCACCTAAAAATTAAAATAAAGTGATTTTTTTTGCAGCTCTTCGCTTGTTTTCCGTGAAAACAACCCAGAACTCACCACGAGGAGGTGGCTGCAATTCGAGTTCCACCCACCCACCCACCTTTAAAACGTTTATGATTTAATGCTTGAGATTAGCTAAAAACTCAACTTTTGTGTTAAATTTAGGTAATGCTTGTCGGGAAACTATTTGGGACCTTATGAAGCCATCTCTTGCTTCAGGCCCACATACTTTTAAGGATGCCTCTGTTACCAACTTAACGCAGCGTTCTATAGCTTGGGAGTGACAGGGAAAACGTAGTATCTCCATTTCTTCAGGAACATCTTTAATCATCTGTTTTAGATCTTCTGTTGAAATTTTTTTTGTCATTGGAGGTTCGCTTATCACTAATTGTTGCCAGTCAATCATTTCAATGTAGTCATTTGCGTTAAAGTTAATTTCTGGGACTTTAAATTTTCTTATTTCATGGGAGTTTCTGGATTTTAAGATTCGCCGCAAACCTAACTCTCTGATATGCTGCCGTTCATCACAAAGCATTGCTATCAACACATTTTCAGGATGTGCAAAATAACCATTAATTTGTATTATCCTGTCCACTATTTTTTGCAGTTCAGGTGACAAATACCTCGTCCTTTTTACTAAATTAAATAAATGTACTGGTCCATCAAAACAAAATGGTCTTGCTTTAATCTCGAACCACAGTGGGGCATATACGTTTTGTATATAGCATACCAAAGATTTTAGGTTTTCCGAAGGAGGATCTGTTGCTACGTAAAGACGAAGAATTCTGCTTGCAGTTGTTAGCCATCTAGCATGTGAAATTTTTCCCGGTTGTCTTCTTGCTAAGTCACTCGAGATTTTACCGTTAGATACTGAATTACTAATTTCAAATAAATATTTCTGATCCGTGCTAAGCTTCTCGATTTCCTTTGCATCATATTTGGGTAAAACTGATCGAATTTGCTCAAATTTAACTACAGGAAGATGCTCGCAGTTTTGTAGTCCTTTTCCAATTTGTCCTGAAAACTCACGTGGTCCGGTAGTTTCTCCATCCAAGTGCTTTATTAGATGGCGCAGAGGTAGTTCATTGGTATGTAATATGCAAATAAACCATTGCATTGATCGACCAATTGCAAGTTCTACTTTACGGATAACACCATTGTGAATACCTGTATTGACAGCAGTTCCGTCGCATCCAACAGCTACCAAATTATCAAGGTCTACATTTTTATTTAGAAAGTCCAACATTGTCTTGCTGATTTCTTCTGCACTACCCGACGATACACTAATATGTCCTATATATTTTGACTTGGGCTCAGAGACTAAGACAATATGTTCTTCAGATATGGTAGTTTTGTAGTATTTATTATCCTTCATTTCATTTTGTAGAGTTCTATCTTTTCTACCATCAAAATAGATTCCATGAAGAAATTTAAAAATTTTTGTATCATCAATTTTAATCTGGTTGCGCCTTTTTTTTCTCTCCCGCCTAATTTTACTCCGATCTATGATTTTGTCATGACTTTCTACCGAGATGAAACTTAGATCTTGCAACACCGAGTTTGTTATTATGGATGCTACTCTATCAGATACTCCTGTACGATCGCATGCTTGAGCTAAGTTTGGCAAACTAATTCGCATTTGTTTTGTTTTTTTTGTATTCGGTAAATCGTCTTTTGTTCCGGTTTTTGTATTTTTCTCGTAGACACTTGTGGCACTTTCATCTGAAGACTCACTTATAATTTGTTCTACTGGAAGATGTGTTTCGGATCTTGATGAAGAAGATGTAGCTATTGGAGATTGTGTTTCCACAATTTTCCGGTAAATAGAGCGTTCTAGTTTTTTGGTAATTACTTTATCCACCGAACCAATTACCATTTTTCTATCATGCCTCTGATCTTTAATGAAGTCATGCTCTCGAGCCGGTATTTTATTTTTGCATTTGCATAATAAATAGTCAGAACATTTGCATGATGCAATATCAAACAATTTCTTTTCCAATAAATCTCTAAAATCTTTAACCTTTCTTTGCATATTGGCTGAGTTTCTACTTTTCATAGGTTTTTTAATATTTCTGTATTTTTGATGTAATTCCTTTAATTTAGATTTAATTTGTTGATCGGATATTATCGGAATGGATGCTTTAACCCACAGCAATTTTAATTCAACAAGAAGAATTTCATTAATGTCACTAACAGTTGGTTCAGCATTATTTGCTGCAGCTTCTTTCATAAACTGGCGAATACACAAAAAGTTTCTGATAACATCAGCACAGGTCGGTAACATATTGTCTTTAAACTTCCTTGGTGCTCCAAAAACACAACAAGCGACGTCTGTTCGTGTTTTAGGCATGTTTTCTTTTTTTACGGATCTCACGGACACAGTTTAACAACACAGAATAAAACAACGGTTCACTGTATTGCATCTAAATTGATACTAATACAAGAAACGCAGTTTGCTCTCGAATCGAACTACTACCAAAATTAACCAAGTAAGTATTAACGAAGGCGGGCGCATCGGCGCATTACTTTAGTGGGAGGCCAATAGCCTCAAATTTCGAAGTAGTGGGGGCACCGCTAAACGAAGTCCGATCGATTTGAAATTTTGCAGGGTATTACAACAAATATGCAGACCACTTTTCCGCATACAGGCATTTTAAATTTTAAAAGTTGATTTTTTCGCTCCACCCTAATGTATACACAACCGCATACACACATATATCACTTTTATACCCTCCACTAAAAGTAACCGCATCCAAGGAAAGTTTCCACGACGCGTCGGTGTAGTAATAATTAATAACAAGATGATAAGGGCAGATAACGCCCCAGGGTCCTCTTTCCACTATCGTCTTCGATCCCACTAATAGCCCATCCTCAACTAAATTAGATCGGGTTATGTCATTATCTACGATCCAACGGAGAGTGAGTAGGTATCACGTGATTATGCCGGGATTGATAACATCTTTGTTGCAATGTCATCCTGGACCGCAAATTAATCGCAACAGATACCGACCACGTTAATTAGCTGTTGGAAATTATTATCCGAAGGATAAGTGAAATCCAATTACAGGCACATAGCGAGCCAAAAGACCTAATCTGATTTAGTTGGTGTTCGTTTAAAATTACTTTTACAATGTTTAATTAACAGTTAATTCGTACGTCACTAGCAGGTTTTACTAAACCACTTTTCAGTAGTAAAATGTGGACTAAGAGGGTGTAGTAGTTCATAATACCATAATTAGAATAGAAATAGTGGATCCACAAGCTGATATTTAGGCCAGTCCCTGTCTAAAATAGTTTATTTACATTTTCTATCGGAATCCTACTGTTCTCGCCTTATTATAATGCTTTAAAATTGTATTATGTATTATATCATTTTTCTTATTTTCGGTACGTACTATGTTCTTAATGACCTCGGATGACCTTTATATTCTAGTTCCTCGGATCTGAATTACTTACATGTACACTTGAGTCCAGGATTCTTTGCCCGTGCGTCATTAATACCTGGCGAGATAAAACTCATACTTTTTATCTAGCATCATTGTCTTCCACTCATGAAACTAAAGATAAACCAGCTACCGCCTGTTATTAAGTAAAGACACATGTTATTGAAGTTATACTTCTTTAGACACGAGGGTGAATTTTTACATCCCCTGGCGCATGCGCACACCGACAGTATATTTAGTCGCTCAAACGTTATACGGGATCGTATTGGGTGTTAAAATCATCTGTCAATAATTGTTGGAGATTATGGATCAACAAATGTTGTGTATATTAGTTTTTATTGTTGTGATGGCAGAGAAAAAAACAAGTTTATAACTGTAGTGACTTTTTAAATAGTTTTTAAAAGCGACAGGTACGTAATAATTGTAAATGTTTCAGTATCCTAATAAAATTACATAGGTACCTACCTATTTGGAAAATTTAAAATGAACCTATTAAAATAGCATGTAATGCTTTGATTTACATAATTTGATTACCATCAAAATTTCTGTCAATATTCACCTAATATATTGTTTTCTTACTCTATATTTTGTCGTTTTTTAATATTTCAATAGGTATTTCAATATTCTACAAAAATCAAAATAATTTGGTTAAATTGAGAACTGTCAAAAGTTTAAACCGTTTAGTTCGTCGATCTCCCTACATGATGCAAGTGTCTCCGTGGGTAGAAGTGTAAGATAAATGAATTCCAATACTAACTGCGCAAACATAAGCGGGTTCGAACCCCAATAGAAACTTTTATTTTTTTGTTTTTTTTTACAGATTTTATGATTGTAAGTACATTTATTATATAATTTTTTTTTCAGAAAATACGTATTTAGTTAAAAAATTTTCCGGCAATTATTGTTCAGAAATCATTTCCGGCATTTTTCAATGTGTTTGTGTGTGTTTTATTCTTTTATTTTTTTAATTTTTGGTACTGTTTTAATAAAATTTTTTGAAAAGTAGTAAGCATTAAAATTAGTTTATTATTTAAATAAAATATAAATAAACTTTTTAAAGTATAATAATTTCGTTGAAATAATATAATAGAAGTATAACTTCTTACGCGCGTACAAAGTACACACACATTCTTTTTTTCTACGAACGCTCTAGACACACTACATGGAAAAGAGATAGGTACAAAAAAAGAGTCTTGCGACGTTTTCAGATTTTAAGTACAATTTATGTTTGCGACGTTTCTGGTTTGTTTACTTGTCACTGTCAGTTTTTGGATTTTTTGCTGTTTATGTCCTGTTTTTGCATTTAGAAGTTATTTATATTACACAAACAGACGTTTTCACTACTAGTTTTATATTGGAGATTGAAATTTTAAGGTAAGTTTATTATATTTTCCGTTAATTTCATACAAAATTAACCTCATTCGCAGTTAAATAAAGTTTTTGTTTAAGTTTCCGTAGAAGTGAAATAAATAACAAAAAAAATATAATATTGTCAAATATTTTTGTATTATAACAAATAGGTATTTAATTACACTAACATTTTCATAATCTAACATTTTCTTTAAACAAAATGGCGGATCCAACATGGCGGAAAGAAATTGAAAATATCAACCAAACAGCAAATGTTTTGTCAAATTTGGTAGTTTAAGGTCGTGGATTACAAATCTAACATCATTTTTTTGAAAAACAAAATAGTGAATTCAATATGGCTGAAAGAAATTCGAAAATTTTATAAACGCATATTTCTTGAAATCATATATTACACTGCGGTGCAAAAAAATCGATCCACTAAAAGTTTGGTCATTTTTGATGTTTCGAATTTCCTAAACCTGTTGTCCGATTTAAGCGATTTTTTACCACGTTATAGCCTTATTCATTGACAATATCGCTGTAATTATATTGTTGCTACACAGTCAAACTGTCATTGTATACCGGGTATACGAATCAAACTGTGCTTTTTTTTCAAAGTTGGTATCACCCCGCGGATTATTCTATCATTTATAAAATACTGAAATTAAAACCCAACTATAGCCTCAGGTTTTCTTAACATTTTGTCTTTCGATTTTGATGGGTTTTAAGACGTAGTTATTGCACATTTTTTAACATACAGTTAAATATTGTATATTCACCATTGGCGTGCGTACGGGTAATATTATCGGTCATAATACCCGTTTGCGCGCCAATGGTGAATACTAAATTCTTAATTGTATGTCAAAAAATGTGCAATAACTACGTCTTAAAACCCACCAAATTTGATTTGCATATCTTAACTGGTTTTAAAGCAATAAATAAATCGTCAGTTTGTAAAAAAAATTGAACATTCCGTATCTCGGAAACGAAGCGTTTGCGGACATATGATTATAAAGCAAATTGTCAATATTTTCTCATGTAAAATTACCCCTTAAAGTTTGTCGCACTTATTTAGAAACACCCTGTACTGATGACGAACATGGCCAGTTGTTAAAGTACCTAACTTTTTTATTGTCCAGCATAAGCGAATGAATCGAAAGACAAAATGTTAAGAAAACGTGAGGCTATAGTTGGGTTTTAATTTCAGTATTTTATAAATGCTAGATTAATCCACAGGGTGATGCAAACTTTGAGAAAAAAACACAGTTTGATTCGTTCACCCGGTATGCAGTGACAGTTTGACTGTTTAGCGACAATAGTATTACAGCGATATTGTCAATGAATAAGGCTATAACGTGGTAAAAAAACACTTAAATCGGACAACAGGTTTAGGAAATTCTAAACATCAAAAATGACCAAATTTTAGTGTATAAGAGACTTTAGAAATTGTTGATCACCAAAACATTTTCTTTTTGAAGTATAATATTCCGAACCGATTACTTATGTACAACCGCCCATACATACTCAATAATCGCCAGAATAATGTAATATGCGTCATTTCACACTTTTGTATTCAAACAACTGCTAGCAATGGCAGTAAAGGCAGCTAAACCAATGTCATTCTGTATTTTCTTACTGTACATTTTGAGATTAATAAAAATTAATCGCAGAATTATATACTTTTATTTTTACGAAATTTTGATTATTTGAAGTATATTATTACTGTTTATTCATTAATACATTTTCAGTCAACCTTAGTCAACTTTTATCTTACATTGATACATACCTGAAAACGAAGAATCTGCTTTACAGCGATAAAATTGATAAACTGCAAAACGTTTTACGGCGTTTTCAATATACGCGTTCTTTTTGACTTTCACTGCCGGCCAAAGTAAGGTCGTACATGGCTCCACTTATCCCGGAGTTATGAATAAGAATAGATCCGGTCTGACCCTTATACCGGCGTATTACGAATCTACGAAGTATGAGAAAGAAACTGTAAACATGAAAATCCCTAAATAGGGACTTTATATTTTACCTCATGACCATGTTGGAACCACTGTGGCGACATACTAGTATTTGCCTCATGATACCACATAAAATACAATTTCATTTTACAGTAGAACCTCGATTATCCGTCTCTCTATTAACCGTCACCTCTGTTAACCGTCAGGGTCCATACATAAGTTATATTGACTACATAAGTAAAAATTTAGTCATCAATTCATTTTGTTTGAGCATTGCGATAAGCCAAACGAAATTTGTTGAAATGTACACGTTCAGTTATGCCACCACCGCATTTTTTATGTAAATAATTTTTGTTCTTATTCACAGGGCTCTGGATTAAATTACAATTTAAATAGAAAATGATAAACGATACCCTGCTTTTCGAGTACCATTTTTAGAATCTCAAGCCGAAAATAAAACCGCAGGGCACAATAATTATTAGATTTGATGAGTATTTTACGTCGATTAAGAAATTCAGCTGTTACAAAATGTGAAGTAACAATAAAACAAACAAAGATTTCGCAATATTTTAAATCAAATTGATTCGACTGTACTAACATTAATCCCTCTAATATTGTCAAATAAAACATACAAATAAAATTTGAGAGTTATATGTACTATGAATTTTTATTTTTTTCATTGTTCTGTTAACCGTCTTTTCGATTATCCGTCATACCCTTGGTCCGGTGCCCTGACGGATAATCGAGGTTCCACTGTACTAGGAAACATATTAATATCAGTATTTCTTGTTAAAGAGAAGATAATTTCCAACGCGTGAAATATTTCGCCGGCTTGCATGTAAATAACGATCCGGTAGACCAATTTTCCTAGGCATAAATTTCCAATAAAGGGCTTTTTTTAATTTCTTTGTACGTGCTCATTGTGCCTTGAATTATTTAAGCTCGGCATCCAGCGTTTAAAAAAGTCAATTATGCCAAAAATTAATATTCACGGCGACGGGGTCTGCTCATCTCATATTGCAGGGAATTCATTAAACAGACCGGTTTTATATTCAGACATCAATAGCCTAGAAGGGAAATTAACAAATAGGAGATTTGCCTGCCGATAGGGGCAACAAAAGTAGCTCTAATGCTGGACGGTTGATAGCATTTGTATTTTTCTGCCTCAGGAAAACATACATAGATCCCCAAATTTGTATTAAATTTTGTTGTTGTGAAAATTGTAATATATTCGTCGATAACACCGCTGGAATGCCATATAAAAATTAAAATAAAGGCAATATCGGCATAGATCCTTTTTGAAATTTGATCAATAATAAATAGACCGTATCCAAGAATGTATATAAAGTTCTTTATGACCAGACTTGTTAAACACATAGCTGACATAAAAGTCAAAAAGCAAATCAGAGAGAATTGGAATTTTTATGCTTTGGAACTTTTTCTTTCTCTCTCTTTCTCTCTTGTCGTTTTCCCATTATTAAGGATCGTGATATCCTCCAATACTGCTAACAATTTTTTTCCTTTGGGCCCTATCTTCAGCTGCTGTAAGGGTTTCGCAGAATGAGCTACCCGCTCATTTCTGAATTTGGTCGGATTGGTGATCGTCCTCTTGGTCGGATTGGATCTAGTTGGTGACTATCTTCTTGGTTTTCTCTCCGGAACATTTGCAGAATCAATCAATCTCTGTAAATAATACCCTAAGATATGCGTAGCACTTTTCTCTAATATCACAGCTCGAAGGCATTAATTTTGTGGCGTTCTTGTGCGCGAAGAGTCAAAGTTTCTGTCCCATATAGAAATATTGAGAATACAAGTTAACTCACAAATTTCATCTTGATATTGTGAGAAAAACTTTACTTAGCTTTGAAACAAAGAAGAGTAATAATTGTTCCTGACTATTTATCAATGACACCAGCTGTTTCATGCCCTTATGAGAAATATGTTTTTATCAAGTGTCAAAAATTAGATGAGCGTCAGAACATTCAGCTAATCCCAATATGTCGCTCAGCAATGAACACAGGGGCGGTTAACATATTTTCATTTAAATCATGTGTTTCCGATAGACGGTTCTTCCGGTACCTACTTTGATAAGCGCTTAAGTGAGAGGATCACAGTGGAGCTGGTGTATGACCTGATGTTACGATGAAGATTGGAAATTCGAGATCCGTATAATACCTAGGGTAATGGAAGATAAAAAGAGACTGAAGAGGTAGCAGAAGAACGCATGGAGAATATTGAAGTTATAATGATGCAGAATAGAGTAGGTACTATGAAGAGCGGTTGAGGCAGTTGGTGTTCCACCATACCCTTCTCAACGGATGGAAGTTTTTAGTATGTAGAAATTATGTGATGATATCTGTGAATAAAAGAATTAAGTGACTTTCTGAACTGTATATAGTGGACTTGATTTTTGTATGGTCATAAAGTGATTTTATATATTAATAAAACAAAATATATTTTGTATAATATGTATGTATTTGAAAATTTATGAGTTTATATTTTAATTCATGCATTAATTCATTAATCATATTCATAATTAGATTTTAAAATTGCAAACTGGTGTTTCACGAAAATTAAGTAACATAAAAAAGTTCATAATATATTACAATAATTTTGTAATACTTACATGGCTCCGACATAGAGTGCTTCTCCTTTATTGTCTATGTGAAAGGTGCGGTAGTAGTTCATCCCGCAGGTAAATTCTCGTACATGATCTGTAACAAAAAAAATCATTAAATAACTATGTAAAAGATATAACATAAATTAGAATATCTCTTAAAATGTATGGGTACCTACAAGAGACATAATAATAAACTACTACTGATACATGGCCTAAGAATACTTTTACAAGATCACCCTCTGCATCATTATAACTTAGAGGTACTGCTGTGTGACTAGTCTTTTTTTATCAAAAACGTTAACTAAAGATATTCTCACTCTCATTTTTTAATACAACTTTTGATGTTATATTCAGACATATTTTCTCATTTGCTTTCGCACAAGTTTTTCTTGTGTAACTGGTTGTAACCAGTTTCAAATGTAACTGGTTAATGCTTGCTTTGTCCTCTGTTATGCTTTTCCACCATTTTTCGATTTTTGTGCCTCTTTGTCCCAGTTACAGTTTACTCAAATTATCTTACACCTATTAATTCTCCCTGGATTTGTATTAGTATTCTCGGCCATTAATCTTGTTTAAGAGTACCACGATTATTTTCCACTACTTGTTATACATGATTCATCAACTTAGTAATGATGATGATGATAATCGAGATGAGTCGGTGCTTCTTCTGGGTGACAATTCCGCTAGTATCTTGTTTGCATAAATTTGCTGGAATGTCGGATGCATAACAACGCAGTCAACATTTTCGAGTAGAGACTTCTGTTATTGATCACTACGAATAATTATTCTTGAGACTTGAGACGAAAAGCATTCTTTTATATTGTAGCTTCTCCATGCACAAAACTCAGCTTCATTTGGGTTGCACTACGTCTACTCCGAAGAGCGTTGATCGACAAACTGAGCCTTTGTGCACGAGACAAGTTCGTTCCTGTATGGACTGATGCTTATAGGCATAGGCCTAGGACCTTTATAAATGGGCCCCGTTGTGTAACAAGAGATCAATTGACATTAACTTAGCTTTGAGAAAATTAAGAAAAAGGTTTTATTTCTTTGAACAAATTATTTGTATATAAAAATATTAATAAACGACACAAAATGTGTCATAGGTATATCATATACACATATTATTACTATTTACAGTATGTACGAACCAATAACTCCATTTTGGAAAAAAATGTTAGTTCCTTATTTCATTAAGGAGTCCAAACGATGACCACTACATAAAAAAATCACAAAAATCAAAATTGCATAAAATTTAATTATCTCCATTTTTGTTTAGGTATATACAGTTATGTCCCATAAAGTTAATAATAAACCAAATAATTCAATAAATATACTTAGTCAGTGTTTTCAACCGTAACTCGGAAAATATCGACCGCATGAAAAATTTGCAAAGAATAAATTATAGAAAATCGCATTTGAAACAATTTCAACCGTTACCAATTTTGTCGCATAGCTGAAAATGACAGATATTGAGCAAAAACGATTCCCCATTAAATTCAAGATGGCGGCTAACACGGCACTGGAATTCAGTCGCGATTTTAAAATTACGCTACAATTGACCCCTTAAAGGTTAGAATAAAAACATTTGGGATAGCTGGTCCAGCAAGGTTAGGCTTTTTTTCCTCTAACCCAACTGGACAAGTATTACATTACTACAAATAGGTCTAAGCTTTATGCAAACGAGATCTCATAGTAAGATGTTAATAGTTTTCTTTAGTAATCTGTTAAAAACGAACTTTTCAAAACCATTTTCAAAAAATGAAGACTTTATTTTCTAACAGAACTTCTAAATCATTTGCAAAAATAAGAGACAACCGTTTTTTGTATTATCTGCCAGCGCTGTCTATTAATTTTATGCGATGCAAAAAACCAATATGCAAATGCTAGGAATATCAGCTTTTATAAAACAGCTTTTTGTAAACAGTTTACAGCAAAGTCGAGGGGGAAAATGTACCCGTAACACGGAGCTTCAAGTGCAGATACCACCACCGGTTAGAACGTGCATATTTAATGGATCTAGGAATTGCATGTTATATGCGGAATGATGACCAACTTAGATACAACAAGTGATACGAGGAAATATACAGCAAGTGAACTTGATTTGATATGGAGGTAACATTAATGAAAGTGTAGAGTTTTATTTAATTTATTTTCTGTTTGCTTATAAGATCTTTTTGTGTAGCGGTAATAGATTGTCCTAATTAATTTATGTGTATTTTTATTCTGCAGTATTTTTTTGTGTGCAGTTTCGGATAGAACATAAAATGAATTTTAATATCTGCAGTTCTTCTTCGTTTCGTTAGGGGCCGTCCATTAATCACGTGATGTTTTTTTTGCATCCCCCCCCCTCCCCCTTCGTGATACATAATGAGGTTTAAAACTACCCCCTCATCACACATCATCTAATTTTATTATAAACAAGCTGAAAATGCGAGCATTATCATAACGAAAACTTTGTTTATATACGTATTTAAATTCATAATATAGAAAATTGCTATTCCAGAAAGCTGTTCAGAATTAAAAATTATGTTTTAATGTGCAAATATATCATTCTAATTTAAATGTTGTGTACTATAAAGATACTTTACTCGAAATTCATATTTTTTACATACCTCGTATAATATTAATAAAATTTGATTCATGATGGTTGTTGCATCATAAACCTTAGACCAAGAAGAGATTTTTATGAATAATAACTTTTCTTCGTCAAATTAAAAATACAAGACTTATAACTGAAAATGATGTTGGTATCCATAATTTGAGAAAATTCGTCAAATATTTTTTTCCATTAGAAGGATGTAATTTCATCTATCAGAACATACTTTTTTTTATTCCAAACCACATTTTAAATAACAATTTTCCAATATTGTAAAATAAATAATACATACATGATAAAGATACTTTTTACTGATGAACTTTACTTGGATCTACAGACCGAGCGAGTAAATTCCACGGCGTTGCGCCACGCTTCACGCAACTGTATTTGCGTACTTGTGTTTCGGGTTGTGTGGTCTATAATCGTTTCTACTGATTCATTATTAATATAGTATAATATGTATTATTGCTTTCAACATATACTCAAATTGTATTTTTATACATTCATTACACATATTATTTTATATAATAATTAAATTCACTATAAAATGTCATTTATATTTTATTAATAGCTAAATAATTTAAAATTTAGTTTGACATTCACGAAGTGTCAAACTCAAATGTAAATAATAGGGCTTTTCATTCACAGTCATTTGTTTCGAGCTTCTGTCATTGTTTGTATAATCCGTGTATAATGTTAATATACACATATTATATAACATATGACAGAAGCTCGAAACAAATGACAATCGATGAAAAGCCCTATAACATTTGCTTTGCTTAACAAATTCAGATAAAAAAAAGTAGCCTACTTCCTAATCAAAGATTTCAACTTTAGTGCCTGGTAGGAGATAACCGGATTATGACGTTACATTTTAGATTTTGAGGTCGATTATCTCGAAGACGGTTAGAGATATCGAAATGCCGTTTTCAGATTTGGATTCAGAAGACAAAACTACATAAGAATCCATCGACACATCTGCTCTAAGTATTGCAGGAGCGGCAACGCAATAACACACAGACTTTTGCAAATTTATCAACGAAAAGTTTTAGTTGAAAATTAAAGACCACAATAATGACGTTTAGAGGTAGACAGAAAGGTTTCAGGTGGTTTTTGACTGACATAAAATAATGAAAGAAATGCGAGAAACTTTTTGTACTAAATTAGTATTATCAAGTATATTCAAATGGGAAATAAGCCACAATTTTACCTAAAAATTATTTTATTAACGTTTCGACGCCATTTTACATTACAGTAAGACACCACATTTTTATGGAGTACCGAAAATTCACAAAGCAAATATTCCACTTAGACCTATTTGTAGTACCATCAATTCTCCTTGTAATGAACTATCAAAATTTTTATTAAATATTATAAAACCATTTGCAAATAATAATGACACATTTATAAAAAATACACAACATTTTTTAAACAAATTATCAAATATTGAATTTAATCCAAATAATATTTTAGTAAGTTTTGACATAAACAGTTTATTTACAAATGTGCCATTAGATAAAACTTTAAACATAATCAAAACGAAATTAGAAAATGATAATACAATAACAAATAGGACAAGCCTAAATGTATCAGATATAATGGAGTTATTGACATTATGTACTAATAATACCTATTTTCAACTAAATAATGAATTCTATAAACAAAATTTTGGTCTCGCGATGGACTCTTCTTTATCTCCATTATTGGATAATATATTTATGGAGGATTTCGAAACTAATATCATTTCTAAACAAAATTTAAAACCAGTATGGTGGAGATATGTAGATGATGTGTTTTCCATATGGCCTCATAGATCGGAATTGTTGGATACGTTCCTGAATATTATAAACGACCAAGAAAAGACAATAAAGTTTACAATGGAAAAGGAATACAATAATACCCTACCTTTCCTCGATGTTTTGGTCTCAAAGAAGGATACTGGATATGAGACTCAAGTGTATAGAAAACCAACACACCAACAGATATCTCAATTACAAATCAAATCATAACATCAACGTTAAAAAGGGAATAATTAAATCCTTATATAATAGAGCCAAAATTACTTGTTCTAACGAAAATTCATTTTTAGAAGAAAAACAATTGTTAACATCTGTTTTATTAAAAAATGATTATCCTATATCGTTTATAAATAAGGAATTGTCAATATTGGATCGAATGGAACAGAACAACTTAGAACGGGATCCTACAACATTCACAAGAAATAATACGAGGAAAATATCAATACCATATGTAAAAGGACTATCCGAGAAACTTAAAACAATAGGAAATAAATTCAACATATCAACAACATTCAAAACAACAAACACATTGAGATCTATTCTATCTAAAACTAAACCTAACAGTGAACAAGAAAGAACAAAGAATTGTATTTATAAAATACCTTGTGAATGCGAACAATTTTATATAGGTGAAACGTCAAGACCATTAGACGTTAGAGTAAATAAACATCAGTCTTATATAAAAAATAGATTAGATATTTATTTATTTATCATAATAGATAATACACAAAACAGAAACATTGCACTCCACACCTGTACAAATTACATAAGAATTGTCAAGGCAAGGAGCGCTGTATAATTATCATAAAGTATTACAAAAAATTTTTACAAAAATTAAAAACATGAGACTAAACAAATAAAAAAATAAGCATTGTCAAATTAAATTAATCAGAAACATTCAATATATAAATAAAAATAAAAAAAGAAAAAATAAAATAAAAATAAAAACACTGGAAGTACAACAAACATTGCCAATTGGTTTCTAGGTCTTAGTTTTAATATAATGGACTAATAATCTCTTAAAGATAGTTGCATTAGGGCTATTTTTAATGTGATAAGGTATATTATTGAACTGTACAATTCCTTTATGAAACAAGCTTTTCATTGAACTGGACTTGTTGGTTGTTCTAACATAAAAATTTATTGAATTTGCAGCTCTAGTGCTATGCTCATGAACATTTGCTATCGGGACCAACTGACTGTTCAAATACTCAGGCAATAAATGGTTTACCATCTTAAATAAGAATGTCATAGATTGGACATACATAAAATGTTCAACTTTTAACCAATTTAAAGTTTTCAGCATATCTTGAATTCGAGTATATCGATTGCATGTCAATATTACTCGCATAGCCTTATTTTGGAGAATTTGAAGCCTGTCATAATTAGAACATCCTGTGTAAATCAATGAACAACAATATAAAAAGTGAGGTAATATTAACGAATTATAAATTGTTAATTTAGTTTGAAATGTCAAAAATGGTGATACTCTTCGAAAAAAACCTATTTTTTTCCCTATCTTTCTGCAAATGTAATCAACATGTTTGCTAAAAGTTAGTTCCCTATCCAATATGAATCCCAAATACTTTATTTCCTGAACCATTTCAATTTTTTCATTATTTAATTTAATGTGAACATCCAAACTTAAGAATTTCCCGAAAAGAGTATTATTACCAATAAACATGTATTTGGATTTTAACTCATTGACTTTCAATTTGTTTAACTTAAATCTTTCAGTTAATAAATGCAATTCACGATTCATCGTGTCCACTACATCAACAAAATCTTCTCCATAAAAATATATTAATGTGTCATCAGCAAAAAGATGAATTTTACATTTGCTTAATACGTTTCCCAAATCATTAATGTATAATATGAAAAGTAGAGGTCCAAGTACACTGCCTTGCGGCACACCAATATCATTTAACTGTGGATTTGACATTTCACTATTTAATTTAGTCCTTTGGTACCTATTTGACAGATAATTTTCCAGCCAATTAAAAACTGTCCCGTTAAAACCATATTTCTTTAATTTCAAAAGAAGTATATGACGATCTATTGTTTCAAATGCTCTTTTGAGATCTATAAAAACTGCGCATATACCGACCCCTGTCGTATCTAAAATACTTTTCATATCTGAGACAACTAACTGTAATGCGGTCTCACATGAATGAGAATTTCTAAATCCAGACTGGTAATTATACAGGATATTATTTGAAGTAATAAATTTAATCAGCTGATTGTACACCACAATTTCTAAAACTTTTTCACAAAATGGGAGCATATTTATTGGACGTAATTGATCAAGTTTATTAGTATTAGCAACTTTTGGAACAGGAACTATAGTTGATATTTTAAATTGCTTGGGCACCAGACCCTTCTCTAAACTCATATTAATTAAATTTAATAAAGGATAACCTAACACATGAAATAGATTTTTGATAATATCAAGACCTACTTCATCCGTACTATTTTTTTTATATTGAAATTTGATTATATCATATAGTTGGTTTAGTGATATGCTCTCAAAAGTTTCAAAATTTACATCAGATGAAACAACTGTCTGCAACTTTAAATTAATATCACTATTTTGGTCAAAACTTACAATAATATCTTTAATACTATCAACATAATATTGATTTAATATGTTTGCCAAATTTACACTATATGTTACACCTTCATGTTCAAGACTTTGAAATTGTGATATAGTTTTATTAGTTCCTACTAACTGTTTGAGATGTTTCCACATTTGTTTAGAATTACCCCTATTCCTATCAATATTTGACTCATAAAATCTAATTTTAACTTGTTTTAAAATTCTAACACAGTTATTTCTTTCAATTTTATAGTTATTCCAATCTACGCAATCGTTTGTAAACAAAAATCTTTTATAAGCAATATTTTTATTCTTAACTGCCAATTTACAAGTGTTGTCAAACCATTTATTACCAAAGTTCTTAACTTCCACAGTTTTAACTGGTGACACTCTATCCAAAACATCTACGATATTACTGACGAAAGTATCAGTAACCTCATCGATGTTTACCGAAGAGTATGCCCAATCTTTTTCAATCAACATGTTTACCATATTATCATATATTATTTTAGAACGAATTTGTTTTGTTTCAATGACGTCACTTTTAGTTACTTTATTATTGAGCACATGGACAATACAGTGATCAGATATTATGTAATTTTTTTCTACATGAGCAGTTAACGTATAGTCATTACTTATGACAAGATCAATCATAGATTTTGAATCTTTAAAAATTCTTGTATATTCATTTACAAGTTGCTGCATTCCATTATTTTCTATATATTCTTTCAATTTACTTTTACCCTGACAATTTTTATCATAATGTATGTTGAAATCTCCAGCAATGACTATACTACAACTACTATGTGATTCATAATAATCATCCATCCACTTGAAAAATACATCAATGAATTCACTTATACTACCACTTGGCGATCTATAAATACCCACTATTCCATAATATGATCCATTAATTACAACATCCAAAGACAAAACCCACAAACTCTTGTCAATAATAAATGTTTTGATATTATTGACTTTTATGTATTCTTTCGTATAAATTAGAACTCCTCCTGTATGACGACTACTAGAATCACAACGTGCCATTACATATTCAGGGATCTGTAGCTCAGAATCTGAAAAATCGCTAGTGATACAAGTTTCCGTTAAACATAAAATGTGTGGGTCATATACCTGAACATAAAGTTTGATTTCATCGCAATGTTTATAGTAACTTTCAGCATTAATACAAGAAAGAAGAAGATTATCTATACACTTTTTATTTGTGCGTGTAATATTTGAAGGCGTCTTTGATGGCTAGATATTATACCCTATTCTTTCTTTGGCTTTTAATAACTGTCTTTGATAACTACTACAATTTCTATCAAATACATTATGGTTATAATTAACATGTTTAAGTTTAAGAATTTCATTTGCATATTTACAGTTAACACAAGTAAAATTATCGTTAGTAATTCTGCACTCATCTTTTTTGTGTTGACCTCCACATAATGGACAAACATCCTGTGAAGTACATTTATCTGCAAAATGTCCAAACTTCCAGCACCGAAAACAACGAATAATATTTACGTGTTCAAAAAATCTGTAGCTATTCCATCCTATATGTATTTTTTCCTTTTCATTAACTAGATAATTAAATATATCTGCTGAAATTTCCACTATTACATTAAGTGCATTACGGTTATTAGTCTTCGATTTATATTTACGTAATATCTTAATGTAAGTTTCTATACCGTCAATCAAATTTTGTTTTTTAAAACTATCAACAAAGCTGTCAATATCTTCAATGTCTTTTTCGTGGACATTTATGATCTTGATCTTAGGTTTAGATATACTTGCAATTTTTATCTCATAATCTGCTCCAAGAACTTTTTCAGCATTAATTTTCAAATTATCCAAAGACTCCTTATTATTACAATGAATTGCAATCGACCCTTTAGCACAAGATTTAACATTTTCAACCGACACATTTATATCGACTGGACTAAATTTTTGTGCTAATACAGTTTTTGTTGTTAGACAATTTTGATTTTGATTTTTTGGTTTTATAATAAGTGGTTCTGTTTTTTTCGTTTTTACAACATCGCTCCATTGACGCTGACTGTTTGTTAGTGTACCATTATTTTCAATAAGATCAATTAACTTACAAGTTTTTTCCAATACTTCTTTTGTTTTCTTTTCATTAAGTTGATATTCAGACTCGTTTTTGTTAAGTCTATTTTCAGCTATGGTAAAACAATTGCCACAAAACCACTTTAAATTAACACAATCTTGTTTAATTTTTAACACTTGATCTTTCACTTTAGCACAATGCAAATGATATGGTTTAATACACAAATCGCAAACGATATACTTATTATTTACAATAAAATTATCAGCACATTGGACACACGTCTGTATGCCCGGCGCCATCTTTGACTACCTGTCAAGAGAATTTGATAGATCTCAAATATGTCAACACGCATGGGATAATGAACATAGAGTTCAGTGGAGAGATTCAAGTATAGTCCTAAAAGAAGCAGATAGTAAAAAGAGAAAAATCAAAGAAGCGGCTCTAATTATGCTAAATGAAACCAATTGTGTCGCAAATTCCTCGGTAGAATGCAGTAGGATGTGATTACCCATATTAAAGGAGGAAGTCAATAGAAAGAAAATACCACAATTAGTAAATCAGTAACATATCGAGTTAGTACATATTTAGTATTTTAGTATTATTTAAAATTTAAAATATCAAGTCAGAATTTGGTATTAGTTTTGAGAGTAAACTAAATGTAAACCCAAATACTTACGATGTCAGGATAGTATCACGAGGTTTTTCCTGGTTTTCCCTCGTGATTTACTATGGAATCTCTAACGCGAGAATTTCAGTGCCACCGTTGCATTTGGTTGTCTTTTTAAAGACAGATCACATGCTATGATTTTTTGTAGCGGATATTCTTGAGTTGGGATTGATTTCATGTAATCGAATGAACTATCTTTTAGTAAAGTCGTCCCAGGAACGCAACTCATCAATATTGGCAATATCATTTTAAAGTCGTCTACTTTAAAATGTATAATACGTGTCTGAATTGCCGATATAAATGAGTCAGATTAAATAAATTATTAGAAGAATTTTTTACTAAGCAACAACATTTTTGTTTATTTAGTATTATTTTGTATTTTGACAACGACACCCGACTTGGACGTCGAAACGTTAATAAAATCATTTTTAGGTAAAATTGTGGCTTATTTCTCATTTGAATATACTTGATTATAAAAATGCCACAAGAAAATAGCTTCAGAACAACATTAAATTAGTATTATATTACTAAATGTATTATACATAATATGTAATTATCATGCAAATAATTTAATGATAATATTATCATAACATATCATATGAGCTGTTTTCTTTCAATATCCTTTGGGTATGGTATGGGCATGTGAGCCGAATGGGGGACGAAAGATTGCCTAAAAAAACTATGATGTGGCAATCCCCAGAGAAGAAAAAACGAGGACGACCACCACAGAGCTGGAATCGGGGAGTTAGGAAAGCGATTAGCGCTCGAAATCTAAATGAAGACCTAACTCAGGACAGAATACAGTGGCGTTTGGGAGTCGGACAACGTCGTAAGCGTAAGACATTATGAAACCGAATATATGAATATAATATTATCATCCCCAGCAATTTTATTTCATATAATATTAAAATAAAGAATTTAAAATGGCACGAATTAAAAGATATGTTTTGGATTTAAGTAAAATTTAAGGTACACTTCAGTCCATGAGTCTTTACCCGTGCGTCATTAATACCTGGCGAGATAAAACACATATTTTTGATAACTCAAATTTTAACCCGTGATAGGATAGGTAGGCTACTTACTGTCACTTGCTATTGCGTTTAGAAAATTTCAATTTCCGACTTTTTCATCGACTTATTTCGTATGCTTTAAATGATGAAACACGGGTAAAGACTCGTGGACTCAACTGTAGGTATGTACGCTATGCATATTTTATTTGTAAAGTAATTACATTTATTTTATCAATGTTATAAAAAATGTAAGATTTAACAATAACATAATACTGCAAATAAAACTACATAGGTGAATTCTTAGTATTAGAACAATGTCCATAAAAATATATAGTCACATACAAATTTTAACTTATCTTTTTAGTAGTAGAATAATAAAAGAGAATATTGGAAGACCCCTTTACTTGGTTCTTTCGGCGGTAATCTAGTAAAACATCATTGGCCCACTTCATAAATTCTTCCTTCGTATATTTTTGTTTCCCGTTAGCCCACAATTCATTGAATTCTTTTTGAGCGACACCAAGATTTTTTCCTTTATTCTTATACTTTGTAAATAGTTCTGTATACAGATCACCTAGAGATTGTGATGAAAAAAGCACGAAGTTAAAAACAGTTTAAAAGCATGTATTCAGTGACAAAACAACGATATAAAACTGACAGGATTTTGAGAATTTCAAATTCATCAGATAGTAGGTAAAACACGTGTAAGACTAAAGGCTCATAAATAAAAAGTCGGAGACGGCGACAGAGTCCCGGTCAGTATTCCTATTTGTGGAAACATATGCTACATCACAACAAAACGATTTGAAATGGGTCGCTTCTTATCATAACATTCAAGATAATTTGGGAGGAACCAATTTGCTGGGTTGTGTATATTACGAAAGAGAAATGGATTGTTTTAAATATTAGTCACAGCAATGCCGCTTTCGATTTTTGTAAGCATTTGACAAAAAAGTAAGTACACGTAACGGGTTGAATATCGGGCATTTTCCGAAAAAAAAATACACGTGATACATTACTGCACCCCCTACCCCCTTGTGATGTTTCGTGATTTTTTATGGACCCCTCCCCCCTTTCGAGCATCACGTGATTAATGGACAGCCCCTTATGGTTCAATTCAGTCTTCTTGCGACGCCTCTTTGAAAAGGAATAGATTCCGAAACATCAGGTGTCAGAGGATGGCAGGAGACTCGAAGTGAATCAAAACGAAAACGATTATTTTCTTTTTTGTCATACCTTACTCCAGGGGTTCCCAAACTGGGGGGCGCGCCCCCCCTGGTGGGCGTAAGGACATGTCAGGGGGGGGGGGGCGCGAGACAAGTCGAAAATTAAATTAAATTCAGGTGCCTACCTAGTCTTTCTAAAATTCTAAATTAACCATGATGTTTAGAAAATTAAAACAAACCACTGTAACATCTGACTTTACTACATAAATTTTAAATCGAAGGCTTGAAAGAATGGAATGTGAGCCGTTCAATGTGGCAATAGCGCGCATAATTTGACAACCGAGCGTTTCCAAGCACTGCCTCCCTCCTTCCCTCCTAACCGCCAGACGCAGGCCAGCTAACCGCAGACTCAGCTCTTATCAATTGTCACTCAGTGTTTGAGATACCTTGGCGTAGCCTGCACTTATTTTTGCATTATAAAAGCGTATGTGTTGTGAAATTTTAATTGTGGTAGTTGACTTTTATTGATTTCGTTGATTTGAAGGAGGGAAGATAATTGTAGTCAAGATGAGCTCAGCAAAGAAACGCAAGTATAATGATGATTATATCAAATATGGGTTTATTTGTATGCGTAAAGATAATGTCGAACATCCTCAGTGTGTAATTTGCTATGAAGTATTAAGTAATGATGCAATGAGACCTAATCGTCTTGAAAGACATTTGTCATCCAAACATAACCCTTTTAAGGACAAACCAAAGGAATTTTTTGCTACAAAATCTGAAAATTTAAAACGCATGAAGTTAGATAGTACTGGTTCTACTGCTCAGTCATCTGAAAAAGTTCTTGAAGCTTCATATGAGCTATCACTTCGGATTGCTAAAGAAAAGAAGAGCCATATTATTGGAGAGACGCTTGTTAAACCGTGTTTTTTAAAGGCAGCTGATATTATTCTTGGAACGCAGAATAAGCAAAAGTTATCTCAAATACCTCTTTCTGACAATACCGTGAAACGTCGCATTGATGATATGGCCGAAGACATACAAAACCAGGTAGTTGATGCAGTAAAACAATCGCCATTTTTTGCTATTCAGCTAGACGAGAGTACCGACATAGCACAATGTTCTCAGTTAATTGTTTATGTTCGGTATGTTGAAAATGATAGAGTGAAAGAGGAGCTACTCTTTTCTACAGAGTTGGAGACCACGACAAAAGCTATTGATGTTATGAAAGCAGTGTCAGACTTTTTTGACAAACAGGAAATCTCTTGGCAAAAACTAATAGGTGTATGTACGGATGGCGCGCCTTCAATGCTTGGTTCTCGCTCAGGATTTGTACAATTAGTAAGAGAGAAAAATGCTGATGTGACTGGGATACATTGTGTTATACATCGACAAGCCTTGGCAGCAAAAACTCTTTCAAATGAATGCAATGCTGTCTTAAAGTTGTGTATTAAAGTAGTGAATTACATAAAAAACAGTGCGTTGAATACTCGACTGTTTAAAACTCTTTGTGAAGATTTAGGAAGTGATCACAAAACACTGCTATTTCATACAGAAGTACGATGGCTCTCAAAAGGAAACATGTTAGCAAGATTATTTGACCTTCGAGATGAAGTAATCACCTTGTTGGAACAGCAAAAGCAAAATGAACTAAGCGTGGCCTTCAAAAAAAGTTGTACCCAAGTAATATTGGCTTATTTGTCAGACATCTTTGACTGGTTGAACAGCCTTAACTTAAAACTGCAGGGTGGAGACTCAAATATAGTTACTCATCGTGATGCGATTAATATGTATATTGAGAAACTGCAACTTTGGAGGCGTAAAATATCAGCAAACCCCTGCAATTATTCGAGTTTTCCTAAAGTAGAGTCAATGTCAGAAGAAACACGCTTCAGAGATATTTATGAAGGATCAAGTTTGAAAATCCAAATATCAAACCATTTGGAGAGCCTAATTGAAGAGTTCCAGAAATACTTTCCAAACACTTGTGACGATAGTATTTTACAATGTCAACCGACCCATTCCATGTCAACATAGACTCCTTGCCTGAATCACTTCAAGAAGATGCTTTGCAAATAAAACATGATTCCTCTGCCAAATACAACTTTGATATAATGGACAAACCTTCATTTTGGTTAAAATATTTCAAAGTGTATCCTAGTGTATCACGGGAAGCTCTTCGTTTATATTTGCCTTTTTCAAGTACCTATTTGTGCGAAAAAGCATTATTTTCAACACTTGTGGCAATTAAAACAAAGTATCGAAATAAACTTGATGCTGCTAGTGACTTGCGTTGTGCACTTAATAAAACTCAGCCACGAATAGGCATACTAGTAAAGAAAATGCAAGCCCATCCATCTCATTAACCAACCTAATCTATTTTTTCTTTTATTAATAATTTTTGTATTTTATTAAAACTGATATTGTTGTATTTTATGGCAGTATGTATATATAAATAAATGTTTTGTTTTTTTATGTAACACTTATTTGATTTTGTTTTGTTCCCAGGCATATACAATTTAATGTTAAGGGGGGGGGGGGGGCGAGAAACTTTCATTTCAACAAAAGAGGGCGTGGTACAAAAAAGTTTGGGAACCCCTGCCTTACTCGGTTATAGAGTAAAAAATGACCACGTTTCATTAAAGTAATCTGCGACGCATTATTGGAGTGTTCTCCTAGCGGCGCCGCTTGGTACTACTGTACCTCGTGTAACAATTACTACTGTAGAATACTGGACTCGTGGTCGAAATTATTTTAACTCATAAAAAGAATTGTAACGTTATAAATGTCATATGTTTATTTCTATGCATTTGTAATGCAATTTATATTTTACTTGTTTATTTACATAAAGTACCTCGCCAACTAAGGCCATTGGTACAAGAACACTAGCATTAGATACATATTAAATAACGAAAACAAATAATAATTATATAACTTTAACTAATGTCTATTAAATCTTGGTGTAGGGCTGAGCGGTTTTTAAAAACAATAATATAGTTTTCATAATCTCTGTAGGATTGTTAAACATTTCTTTAACAGTAGGTTTCATATCAAGTGATGTATACAGGTTGGTGAATGAATTACAGTCGGTGAGGATGTGTTTCAGTCAGGTAAACATTGCAATTGAGGCAAGTTTCTGAGGATATCAAGAAACTATGAGTAAGTTTGGTGTGGTTAATTCGGAGTGTTCTAATAATCGATGCTTCTTTTCTAGTTAGAAAGTCCAAGGAGAAATGACCAATATATGGTTGGAGTTCATGAAGAATTGTTTTACTCTGATGCAATAAGTTTTCCAAACATCATTTACTGACTTTGAAAACGAGTTTGAGATCCCTAGCTAGTTGAATCGTGCTTATTCCAGTATTGTGGTTGATAGCTTCTTTGCCAAAATGATCTGCTGTTTCACTACCAGTAATTCCCGTATGAGAAAGTTACATGAGAGAGTCTGTTACATCTTGAGCAGAGAGATATTGGTAGATGTCATGAACGTTTTGAACCAATGGGTGGTGTAATTTATATTTAAATAATTTGTATTCCAATTTTGATTGATTTTATTCATTTCTTAACTTTCTGTTCTATGCCACACGTTTGTCAGTTGGCAACTGTTGGCTTCAGCTCTCAAGCTTTTTAAAGGTAATATAGATAATAGGGCTGAATATTTTCCGTTCCAATAAAAGCCCACTGTATAACAAACCCATGTAATAGATATGTAATCCACCAATTAAGTTACAGTGATTATTTATTTATGAGTATTTAGACATTAATTGTTTATATTTATTAGATAATTATATGTACTAGCTCAGGAAAATTAAATTTTAATACACGTGAATCATTTTGTATTAGGTTTCAAATTGGAACGTTTTCCAAATTAAGGTTTAGGTGACAAGAAATGATTTTTTCCTTAGAAGTGTCAGTTTAAATTTATGGAAACATTGGTTAAACGTTGTTTAAAACGTTAAAATTAAAAATAAATCTTTTTTTTAGACGGCTCAAAAAAGTCGTCCCTAGAGAAACGTTTTTAGAATGTTCAAATTTACATTTCTTATTACACAACATAATTCCAAACGACAAAAAATTCAGCAACTGCTTACTTTTTTACCTTATTTTTCTGTTATTAGGGATTACTTGGACTCATTAAATTACGTTTTTTTTTTTGAACGGCGATAACACAAAATATAGGTGCCGTAAACTGATCCATAAAACGTTAGTTTAGTAGAGCTATTAAAGTTCATAAGTGCTCGGAAAGATATTTAGTACTTATTTAAATATTTTGTTATTATTTTGAATATTTTTAACATTATGACCTTATTTAATTCTTTATTTTAATTACTTATTTCACTGTTTATCTTCCATATTTTTCTGTGGAAAAATACAAATTTACCCCAAAACGCCCGAGTTACGAATTTTTTAAAGATTGCCTGCTGGAGACATCATATGAAACTTAAACTGTACCTATAAAAAGCTTAATAACAATACTATTAAGCTTTTTAGAGGTACAGTGTAAATTTCATATGGTAGAGAGTTCACATATCACCTTCATTCAATAGGAAACTCAAAATTTTAGAGAATGTGACATAACCCCTTCTTTCATTTAGGTATTCAATTATTTATGAGTTATGAAAATTTTTTCTTTACAATCATGTACATTTAATTTTTTACTGCATTAGTTAATTACCCAGCTAAACATGTTTCCTTCATAAACCAATACAATTATGTACAATTATTTTTGTCACTGTATTAATTTCGTTTTGTTAGCAGTTTCAAGTATAACTATTTCCCTCAACTAAGTTACATATGTACCTCCTTCTTCCACTTAGGTATTCAAAAATTTATGAGATATGCCAATTGAATTTTTTCTTTACAATCATATACATTTAATTTTTTACTGCATTAGTTAACTACGCAGCTACAGAACAAGAATTTCATTCTTCCTACATAAACCAATACATAATTACAATTCTTTTTGTCACGGTATTAATTTCGTTTTGTTAGCAGTTTCAAGTATAACTATTTCCCTCAACTATTATTCAAACCACCTTTTAACATCATTTGAAATTCTAATCCGGAATAGAATAGCCAGTCCGCCACTTCGAACAACATTCATGTCGGTTAGTTGAAATTTAAAAGCTACACCTTTCAAACCGTATATCTCCCCTTTAGTTATTGACTTTTTAGTAAAAACAAAGACTACTATCAAGCGACCTATATAAACTTTACAGTAAATCCTTACAGGGCTTAGTAAATCTCGGGATATAGAAACTGACTATTGTCGGCGATGAGTTGCGGTTTTTCGATTTCCTCGATAACCGTTATTTGGAACTGTGACTTTTTTGAAACGGTATGGCAACGAATCTTTAGTTAAAAGATGTCAAAAACAGCATAACAAAGAGATCTTTTTAAACATACACATTTTGTTCATGTTTGACCATTTTATGGAGCAATTTTATGACCATTTTATAGAGCAAAATTATTACTTACATGTTAATTAAGACATGTTAACAATACTAAAGATAAAGTTATCACCATGAAACAACCTCTGTTTATCAACAGTCCATGTTTATCAAGGTTTTTCCATGTGTGTCTATTTGGTGCTGTTGAAATTCAATTCGTCAAGATTCTCTTGACGTCATCTGATCAGCGGGTAGAAGGTCTACCCTGCTTGCGTTTATCACTACTTCGCCTTAATTTCAAAGTCTGCCTTTTACATTTCCCATCCCAGAATCGTGCTACCTGCCCAGCTCATCTCCATTTAAACCTTGTAATGCATTCGAGAACATCATCCAACTTCGACTTTCTACGCACCTTTTCGTTTTAAGCTTCTTCTTCTCTCAGTGTTAAGCCAAGCATTGATTATTCCATTTTTCTTTGGGTTATTTTTAACTTTCTGGCTTTTATGGCAAGAGTACCAGTTTCGGAGAACTGGCAAGGCAAATGGTTGAACATCCTTCTTTTCATGGTGGTGAGGACTTTCGATTTAAAAATGTATCTTAATTTGTCATAGGCAACCCATTTCAGGAATACTCTTCTTTATAACTTGAATGTCTGATTACATCTGGTGATTTTCAATTCATGCCGCAAATGTGCAAACGTGTGAGAGAACTTCTTTTTGCCCGATCTTGATTTTGTAGCTGGGTTGGTAATAATTTTGGTGTGGTTTTCATTCATTTTCAAACCCACTTTTTCTGTTGCTGCAATATGTTCGTCCATCATTTCTTTATCTTCTTTTAAGTCATTCGCTAGTAAGTCTATATCATCCCCAGAAAGAAGATAATTTAAGTACTGTCCTTTAATAATGATTCCTTGGGTCTGGAAGGAATGATAATGGAAGGAATAATAATTAAAGGAGAATATTTCCATTATGTTTGTTTTACTGTAATTCATTTTTAAGACTACCGCTTTGGAAATTTCATTTAATTGTAACATTTCATTTAATTCTTGGATATTATCAGCTATTAAAAACAATGTCATCTGCAAATTTCATTTAGTTTAAGTATGATCCGTCGATGTATAGACCTATTGTTCCATTCTCTGGACACGTAGTAAAGGGAGACCGGTATAATATTCTTCAACTTATTATGATGTGTAAAAACGAAGGACGCAGAGGAATTGGTAGAAAGCAGGCCTCTTGGTTGAAAAATATCAGGGAGTGGACAGGAATAAAGAAAGCAGAACAACTATTTAAAATAGCTCCAGACAGAGACAGTTTCGCCATGTTAATCGCCAACGTCAAGGGGACTTGATAGGTCACGTTAAGAAGAAGAAGTTCCATTCTAATTAAAAAAAATATATATTCTAGCGCAAGGGTGAATAGTTTGGGAGAAATAGTGTCTCTCCTTGTCTCACTTCCCCTTATAGTTTTCGGAATTTGTTTTTGTGCTGCTTTTGTCCAGCTTTATTTGCATGAAGGCATCGAGCATCTTGAATCTATTTGCACGTTTTCTAGATATTCAAGCATCAAGCACAGGCCATAATTCGATGGAGTCAAATGCTTTTTAAAAATCCACAAATGCCATATGAATAGGATTGCTATATTCGCTATATTTTTCTATTAGTGTTCTTATGGTTCCTTCTCTCAAAACATTGTACGAATTTTAATATAAAAAATAAATACATTAAACTGAAATATTAAAAAATAAATAAATAAACAAATAAAAAAAGAATGTGAGTGTACTTTGTACGCACGTAAGAAGTTATACTTCTATTATAATATAATTTCAACGAAATAAATATACCTACTTAACAGTTACAATACAAAAAATTAACAATAATTACCAAAAATGAACCAAAACTTAACAATGCCAATGTATTAAAAAAAAAAAGAAAAAAGTATGAATCGTCCGGGATTTGAACCCGCAATCTCGCGATTTTTTTATCTCTGGTCCAATGCTCTATCAACAAGGCCATCAAGCCGCATGCTAGTTACCTTTCAGATATACATAATTATACATCACGGTGACAAGTGAAATATAAAAATAGATGTTTTATTATTTTACGCCCAAGGAAGACAAATCCAAAGACTCAAAATTATAATAAAAAACCTTTTAAACCACCTTTTTCAAATTGCGCAAGTTGTATTATTAATATTAATGTTAATAAATGAAATATAAATATTTTGACGTTTCACAATTTGACAATTCACTTTTAACTGCAGTGCCTTAAAAATTTTAAAGCACTAGTGCCTTAAAGTAGCATTTTTAACGCTCCTCTGGAGTCCTAAAAATTGCATTTTTAACATGTTTGTAGAAAAATATATTTAAAAACACTAATATATTCTTTCCACACCTTTTCTGGACTGATACATACATAAATTAAAACATTTTGAAGTATAACTTCAAAAATATAATATGAACACTATTTAAAAAGGCAGTATAACTATTAACTAACCTTTGTTGTTTCTCTTCCCACAAATTTTAAAACGCAACAACCATACATAACCAAACCGTCAACCGTCCAAACCACAGCTGCGCTACAGCTGCCATATTGGATAATTTTTGACATGTCATCTGAACATCCAATCAGAACAAAGCTATAATGCGCATGCGCCCGGATCGTAGGTTTTAACATATAAAAATTCACCCTCATATCGCGCGTAAAGAAGTATAACTTCAAAAATTTGATATAAAAATAAAATCACCGGCACAAAATTCTGCCACTAAAAATTTTTGATCAAGTTTGACAATTTATAATTTTATTATTATTATTTATACTCCGATTTTCATGATTCTTGCATCAGTTTGTAGTTTGTAGATACATGTATTGATATCGTTTGTTATTATTCCGGTAACAAAGGAATTTTGCATACATGGCATTATACGGAGATGAATGGAAGTATTGTATTTTCTCCTAACTTTGAAAAATTCTATGGAAAAATTAAAGAGCTGATTTTGTTTAATAGTCCTGACATGTTATCCCGGAGGCATCACTAAAATTTTGTTTTTGAATTATCCGAATATCTCTTGTCTTGTAAGAGCTGTACAATTTTTTTGTAAATAAAAACACTGACCGACTCATAAACATAAATATCTTAAAAACATAGGTTAGATTAATATGATTAGAATGGGCCACATGCTTAACTTAACATGCAGAACTTAATCCTATTGAGAATGGAATAAATTAAATGGAATGAATGAATCTATGGAATGAATTAAAACTACATTCAGGAAAATGAAAGAATACCCATTAACGATCACATCAATCACTTATTTTGTATTTGCTGTCTTTTTCTATAACAAACGTTTGTTATTTATAGAAAAGACAGCAAATACAAAATAAGTTATTGATGTGCTCGTTCATGGGTATTCTTTCATTTTTCCGACTGTAGCTATTCGCCGTAGGCGTCTAGAAAATTTGGTACAGTTATGGCCCTGGTAGAAAAATATCGGGCTATTCCCCAGGCAAGGAGAACACATCTTTATTGGATGCTAAACAGATTGCGAGCAATAGTTGCTGCGAGGGGTGGACATACCCGCTATTGAATTGTTTTGTTTTGTGTTGTTATTTTAGCGCGTTTAGTGTTTTTAATTAAATAAACGTTCAAAGCAGTGTTTTTATTTACAGCTTTTACAAGAAAAGAGATATTCGCATAAATAAAAGAAAAAAATCTTACGGATACCTCCAGGATAATACAAAAGGAGTATAAAACGAAATAAGCTCTCCAATTTTTCCACAGAATTTTTTAAGGTTAGGAGAAAATACAACGCTTCTATTCACCCCCCTATTCTAAGCAAAAATTTTTTGTTACCGGAATAATAAAAAACGATATCAATTCATGTACCCATAAACTGATGTAAGAATCTTGAAAATCGGACCACAAATAATAAAGTTATAAATTGTCAAACTTAATCAAAAATTTTGGGTGGCGGAATTTTGTGCCGGTGGCGGTTTTGAGGTCAGTCCTCATTGATAAACAGAGTAAATAAATGATCTTTATTTACAAGCTAATGATTCGTCAAGTTATCGTCCACCTCTACACCCCTCGTCTTACTCAATGCATGATGCATTATCCCGGCAACTAGCAGCGGTGCTGGCTAGCATCTAATGCTCTTCCTTTGCTCTACGTTTTATTGAAAATTTAAAGGGTAGTTTAGTTCTAAGAGGCGTGCTATCCTCGTCGGTGGCTGGCATAAAATTGCTTTCCATGAATTTGTATTATGTGACACTAGGTTGTTTTCCAGAAATTAGCTCTACGTTTTGAGCATATTTTTATGCTCTTTCTTACAAATTTATATGATAATGCCGAGTCATGCCCTAATTGGAACATAAGAAAAGTAATTTGTACAACACTAGTAGTTCTGGAAATATGGCGACTTTATGTGTTATCTATTTGAGTTAAACACAAAAAATGGACATTAATTCTTTGATAGCTTTGGAGTAGATATAAAAGTATACAAATAAAATCTATAAAACTTTATTAGAAAAGTAAGGAAATGTTTGAGTAAGGAAAAATCATTGTTTGGTAAGATATTTAGTGCTTACTTAAATGTTTAATTTTTTTATTATTCTTGATATTTTTACCAGATGACCTTATTTACCATAGGTACTTATTAAATTACTCATTTCATTGTTTATCTTGTTTAAATTTCCCACGTTAAAATTGGCGCTATATTCATATATCAAAACTGCGCAAATTGCCCATATGATCCACTTATAGAAACGATATTGGAAGCCGTCTCCACTTGGAAGGTTGGCAATCATCAGAGCGATTTTTGCTTTTGAGACCGCCGCTCTAAATAATTCGTTGTTATTACATCCAAACCATTCCCTAAGGTTCTTCAGCCACCCTTGGATTGTCCTTGCATAATGACCTGGAATATTAGATATTTGTCTCCTCTCATCACATGTCCCATATATCTCAGTTTTCTTCTCTTAATTGTTAGAAGTACTTCTCTTTCCTTATGCATATGTGTCATTACCTCTACGTTGGTTATTGTATCTACCCATGAGATCTTCAGCACTCTTCGGTACATCCACCTCTCGAATGCCTTCAGTCTCCTCACGTCAATTTTCTTCAGTGTCCATGCTTCCATCCCGCAGTATAATACGGGTAGCACACAGCACCTCATCAGTTGTATTTTAAACCCATGGTTTAAGTCTCGACAACAGAGAAGCCTCTTCAGTTTTGTAAAGGTGTTCCTGGCCTGTTCGATTCTGATTCGTATTTCTGGAGAGCTGTCATTGAAATATTCTTAAGAGGAAACAGTAGCGATCAACAGGTAGCAAAACGCGTTCCAAGATTGCGGCTGTAATTTTGAATATTTTTTCGAGATATTTGGCACACGTATTCGTAATATAATAAAGAATGGCAGTACAGAGCCCAATTTGAAAAATAAATTAACATGTGGAAATTACTCTGTAATTAAATACAATATTAAGAACAGAAACAATTACAATAGAAGAACAAAAAAATACACTTTCTTCAAATAAACTTTTTTATCCGATGCCTACATTTTGTGTCATTTTGGAACTACTAAAATTTTTATTTCATTAGTAGTTCCAAAATGACACAAAATCTAGGCAACGGATAAAAAACAGTCTGTTGTTAATTATTCCAATTTCTCTCGCCTCCGTTCAGAATGTAAACGGTTGTCTGATGCATGCTTTTCCCTGTATATTAGAGGTTTAGATGCTGAATTGCAGAATAACCCTTATTCTTTTTGGAAATATATTAGGGATAAACTGTCTAGTCACAACCTTCCTGATTTGATGTTTTATAATAAACGGTCAGCTTCTAATGGACAAGGTATTGCTAATTTATTCAAAGATTTCTTTCGGACTGTTTACTTGCCCAGTAATAACGATCTCAAGTTACCCAGTGCACATTTAGATAGCAACATCGGTGCTTGCTTCAATATCACTGACTTTACTGTCACTGATATTTTTGATGGTATATGTTCTCTTCCAAATAAAACTTCCAGCGGTCCAGATGGTGTTCCTAATTTCCTGTTAAAAAATGTGTCTGCACTGTTGTTGGGCCATTACTGTTATTATTTAATAAATCCTTACAGTCTTCTACATTTCCAGGTGCTTGGAAGGAGAGTTTTGTTGTACCCATATTTAAAAAAGGTAAGAAGAATGACATAGAAAATTATCGTAGTATGTGCATTCAATCCGCAATTCCTAAATTCTTTGATAGTTTGGTAGCTAAGCAGCTGTCGTGGGTGTGCAGGGGTCTGATTTCTGAATCTCAGCACGGTTTTTGCAGACAAAAATCTACAGTAACGAATCTAATTTGCTACCAATCTAATCTCTTAAAACATATGGAAGATCGTAAGCAGATTGATGCTATTTATACGGATTTCAGTAAGGCATTTGATCGTGTTGATCATCAAATTCTCCTTAATAAATTGGCATCCATAGGTTTTCATGTCCATTTTGTAGAGTGGGTTAAAAACTTTTTATCTGGTCGTACCCAACGAGTTTAAGTGGGTGGTCTTTTTTCTGATCCACAGGGTGGGCATACGTCTCCCCTGTTTTTTGACTTATTTGTTAATGATATCGTTAATTGCTTCTTATATAGTAAATGTTTAATGTTGGCTGATGATGTAAAATTTTGGCGAGTTGTGAATGATATTGAGGATCAGAAACTTTTACAGGCTGATATGGATCGCTTATTTGATTGGTGCATTTGCAATAATCTTCAGTTATGTGTTGAGAAGTGTTGTTATATTAGTTTTTCCCGTAAGTTAAACAGAATTGATACTGCTTATCACATAGACAGTAAACCTCTTAGATATGTCTCGTCTATTAGAGATCTAGGTGTTATCATGGATGAAAAGCTCTCATTTGTCGAACATATCAATTCATTATCCGTAAAAGCTTCTAAATTACTTGGATTTGTTAAAAGAAACTCTAAATACTTCTCTGTTGATGCTGTTAGGTTGATCTATTGTTGTCTAGTCAGATCTGTATTAGAATATTGTTCGGTAGTTTGGTCTCCGTACCATCAAATTCATATTGACACTACTGAAAAAGTCCAACATAAGTTGCTAAAATACTGTGCTTATAAAACTCAGACTTATATTGAGAACCATGATTACACTGGGATTGAGCAACGTTTATCATTAGCTCCCCTTAGTGTTAGGCGTGATATTTCGGGAGGTGTCTTTGTTTTCAAAATCATTAATGTACTTATTGATTGTCCCAGTTTGTTGGATAGTATAAGATTTAATGTTCCATATCCAGGTTTACGCTACAATGTTACCTTTAACACTGCCTTTCACAGAACATCCTACGGTAGTAACATGCCTTTAGATAGATATATGTGCTTCCTTAACGGTTTTGATATGGATCTGTTTAATATAAGCCTGGGCCAACTGAGGAGATCTCTTGCCATGTGATAATTAGGTCTCATCTTGCAATGTTGTTGTATTTTATTATTGTATTTGTGCTTTGTATAATTTTATTGGTTTGTTTCAGTTACATGTGTACATTTTATATTTTATTTTTCTAACTGTTATGTTTTGAATATCTTGCCTGGTGATTTTTCAAGCCTTTGCTTTTCTTATTTTTACTTTTTATATTGTAATGAATGATTGTACCTCATTTTTTTTATTGTATTATTGTATTTTTACTGTTAATGGGGTTTTCCCGTGGATAAATAAATAAAAAAAAATAAAAAAATTTATTTGAAGAAAGTGTATTTTTTTGTTCTTCTTAATGGCGGTACAGGCTCCTTTTTTTAATATTGTATTTAATTACAGCGTAATTTCCACATATTAATATATTTTTCAAATTGGGCTCTGTACCGCCATTCTTTATTATATTACGAATACGTGTGCTAAATATCTCGAAAAAATATTCCAAATTACAGCCGCAATCTTGGAACGCGTTTTCGCTACCTGTTGATCGCTACTGTTTCCTCTTAATTTATTATATCTCTTAATTGTATTATGTGACACTAGGTTGTTTTCCAGAAATTAGCTCTACGTTTTGAGCATACTTTTATGCTCCCTCTTAGAAATTTATATGATAATGCCGAGTCATGCCCTAATTGGAACACAAGAAAAGTAATTTGTACAACACTAGTAGTTCTGGAAATATGGCGACTTTTATGTGTAATCTATTTGAGTTAAACACAAGAGATGGACATTAATTCTTTGATGGGTTTGGAGTAGATATAAAAGTATAAAAAAAGTCTATAAAACTTTATTATAAAACTAAGTTAATGTTTGAGTAAGGAAAAATCATTGTTTGGTAAAACATTTAGTGCTTACTTAAATGTTTTATTTTTTGGCTCTGTATTGGCTTAATAACCTCTGATCTAGTAATATGGTTGCAATATTTCTCGAGGTATCTGTTTGTAATGTATCTTTCATGCTCATTTACTCTGACACTTCTTAATGGTCTTGTAGTTTCTTCCACATTGAAATTGTTGTAATCACATGGTATTTTAATAAGATTTTTAACAAGATAGATTTCAGAGTAATAGTTGTTTTGAAGTATATTATGATGTTGTACTTGTTTCCTACCCTTTTCAATTTCTGTTATAAGCCCTTCACATAATATGGTATTGTTGCCATTTGTGAGTCTCTGTCTCTTCTTGTGAGTGTCTGTGGAATGCTTGAGCACCATGTGCTCTTGGTGTTTTGTTGTTTCTTTTCTTCAATATTGTGGAATTCCTTGTTTATAAATAACAACGGGTAGTCATTTTTTGTCAAAACCTTTGTTGACAGGTTTTTTCTTCCTGAAATGCATTTTTATTGGAGCAGGTATTTCAGGCTCTAAGGAATTGATAATTCCTTTTTTGATATCCAAAGAAAGAATTTACTGTAGCTGGCTGTATACCAATAATTACAAATGAATTTAATGAAAGTAGTTGCCTTTCACCTCTCTTAATGTAATGACCTAATTACTACCTAGCAACCCACGTACCACGTGTGGGAGTCATATGTTGCCCTAAGACCATATCCATAGGGATTATATCCATCCTTTGGATTACATCATGTATCCATTTATGTAAGACATTTAGTATATTTTTAAAAGGTTTTAACCTTTGTATTTTTGGGTGGCTTATCATGTTCTTGTAACATTGATGATACTCTTTTTATAGAGCGAAAACGTTTTGTTGTGAAATTTGTGGCCCTTTTAAGCGTTTTTAAATAAATAAACCTTTTACCAAGAAAAAATTTTCATTAAATTTACTTCCTTTTTTGATAATTATTATAGCCAGGGAGGTAGTGTCAAATTTGACCGGAGCATTTTAGCATGGCTGTTTTCTTTTTATTTAGGTAGGTGTTCCAAAGCTTATTAATAAATGATGTGTCAGCTGGCCCAACACCGGGGATTTAAGACAAGAAAAGGTAAAATATGAAAGTTGATGGACAAACGCTACAACTTAAATATCAAATATTTATATAAGTTACTCAGAACATTTGATAGACTTGCTTACTTGGCTCATACCTTTCACTCAGGAGATCAGGGTTCAAATCCTGGCGCGGAAAATTCTTTTTGTTTTTTAAATTGACATTTTATTTTGAAAAATACATAGTTATTTTTATAATACCACGGCATGTCCACTTGGCCAGCTAACATTTTTTGCAACGTACGTGATGCAGCTGACGCTTTTTTATTACAATCTAAAATTCATAAATTATTGATTTATACTTTTTAATCCTTGCCACACTAGTCCAAGAATATTTTTTTATTATTAACTATCTGACCCGGCAAACTTCGTACCGCCTTAAAACTAAATAATGTTTGAAAGTTTAATACCTAAAAATTACCAGAAAGCCAAAAAATACTAAAAAATATTGCGTACCTATACTTTTTTCTACCAAATGCATAGTTTACGATTCTATAAGGGACATAGGTACAGACAAACATTCATTTTTATGTATTATAGAGAATAGGGAAATATTTAGATTGCTATTAAAAAATGGTGGTTGGTGAGAGAAAAGTGAACATTTAGGGTTGTATCTTTCGGTTCTACAACATATAAAATTAGGAAAAAACAGTTTGTCCAAAGAAATAACAAATAATGTCTCCCTTTCGACTTAGATTGTTGGTCTTACCAACTCAGGAACCTTCAGAGGTTCATGTACAACAAATTTGCTTATTAAAATCAATCATAATATTATGACCAAAAATGCATAGTTTGTGATTCTATAAAAGACAAACAGATTTTTTTATATTGGCTCGTATAAATAATAAAAACGTGGTATTATAAAAATAATTATTTTTCAAAATAAAAGGTCAATTTAAAAAACAAAAAGAATTTTCCGCGCCAGGATTTGAACCTGGATCTCCTGAGTGAAAGGTAGGAGCCAAGTAAGCAAGGCTATCAAATATTCTGAATAACGTGTATAAATATTTGACATTTAAGTTGTAGCGTTTGTCCATCAACTTTCATATTTTACCTTTTCTTGTCTAAAATCGCCGGTTTTGGGCCAGCTGACACATCATTTGTTAATAAGCTTTGGAACACCTACCTAAATAAAAAGAAACCAGCCATGCTAAAATGCTCCGGTCAAATTTGACAGTACCTCCCGGGCTATTACGTTGTGGTTGGAATGGTAATTTAAACGACTTGTTTAAATATCGGTTTTCCTGATATTTATTATTGAAAAATTATCATTTTTTTAATATTCTCACTTTTTCATTCAAATCCTTCTCATATTATAAGAGATAATAATGAAAAGTTTTATTTTTTGTAAGCTCTTGAGCTCATGCCAAAGCGGCAAGTTTTAACAGCTGCCGTCATTCTCGATTGAACTTTTATGCATCGCTTCCCGAATCCCACAAAATCAAACACATGACAGGAGCTACCAACTTTTAATTGAAGTTTATACTAAGAAGTTGCTCTGCTCCCAACGAATCGAAATTATTAATTTTGCCGGAAACTTTGCCTGTAATTTAACACCTATGGAACTTCTTGAGAAAGACAATACCTGGTGTGTTTGGAGAAGCTCTAGAACAATTATATTTCTAATGCGAAAGAAAGCCCTGACGCGAGGCAGAGAATAAATATATAAACTCGACTGAGACTGAACAAACTTGAGGAGTTTCGGTGAACTTCTCAGTGGCGTAGACCGGATATTTACCTATATTTTCAATTTTATACCTATTTTTAACTAGGTTTGAAGTTCAAGATCCCACTGCAAAATCACAACGTTCATAATGCAATAAGGTTCTTCTTCTTTGTGTGCTATCTTCTTTTCATTCTTTTCAAGCGTTGGATATTGTCGTATTAACAAGCTAATGAAATGTTTCTCGGTCGGCAGCTATAGAGCTTTTCATCGATTGTCATTTGTTTCGAGCTTCTGTCATGTGTCACATAATATTAATATATCTACGTCATACGTCTCTGGTTTGTATCATTTTTATATACCAATAACGTATGACGTAGATATATTATTATTATGTGACACATGACAGAAGCTCGAAACAAATGACTGTGAATGAACAGCCCTATATTATGAAACAATTCCTCGACCGTTCGACCTGCCCATTGTCTAATGTTACGCAGCCAGGACTGTTGTTTTCTTCCAACCCAGCGTTTTCCTTCGATTTTGTCCTGAATGATCAACCGGAGTAAGCGACATTTAGGTCCTCTCATTATATGACCGAATTTTTGAACCTTTCTCATTTTTAAGACGTCGATCAATTCTCGCTCTTTGTTCATGGTCTCCAGCACACGTTCTTTGGATATGTGTGCTGTGCACGGGATTCTGAGCATGCGACGGTAACGCCACAACGCGAAAAACATATAAGGTTCCATGTGACAAAATGGCCGCAAATTAGGGTTGTCAGCTGTTAAAAAGGCGAGGTATCAGTGATAAACTAAAAGAGCTAGCGCACGACGCCCTGGTTTAACAAGATGTCTAGTTTAACATCTCGCACTCGCCATCAAACCTTGTTAACCTTGTCTATCAGATTAGACTATCAGATTAGGCTACTAGATTCAGGCACGTAGCCAAGAAAGGGGTCCGGACCCCAAAGTGCCTTGGCTTTTGTACCAATGCAGCAAGTTTATCCCCAAGTTATTATTAACGTTTTTGAAAAAGTGAACGTAATTGTTATTATTTTTTACTAGGATTATTTTTGTTTTTATTCAGTGTACGGATTAACTTATATCCAATATAAAAATCAGATTTAGCAAAAACGAAAATACATATTATATCAGCATTTTAAATTCTTTTACCTGCATTTGCCTCTACAGAAAAAGCAAAATTGCTAGAAAATTGGCTGCCTATTACTCCCGCGACACTTCCCTTGCAGCAATAAAAGCGGAATACGTATAAATATGTTATGGTGTAACTGTAATACAATATCATCTTTGGAACCAAATACTGAAGTTCTCCACGTAATGAAACATTGTAATAAATATTTGTTTTCTAAACATTTACAAATTCCTTACAATTTTGGCAACTGTACCTGTCACAACGGCCAGTGTAGAACCTTCGTTCTCAACAATGAAGCGAGTAAAAACTTTACCCAGAAACAAGATGGGAAACGAAAGACTCAGTTTATTGGCTCTTTGTTCCGTTCATTGGAACGTCGAAAGACAGACATATAGATATCAAATCATCATCACAGATGTCATAGAGCGAATATCATAGCTGAAGTCTAATTGGGCGAGTCATGTAGCCAGAACGGAGAACGGTGGTGGACCCAAAAAATTACAGTGTGGAGACTACTTGCCGACAGAAGAAGTAGAGGTAAACCACCTACCCGATGGACAGATGACGTCAAAAGAGTTTCTGGGAATTGGTTGCTGGAAGATCAAGATCGACAGAACTGGAATAGATTAGGGAAGGCCTATGTTCAACTTTGAATGCAGAAGGCTGGATGATGATGATATATCAAATAACCCAAAATTATTGAGTAGACAGTAGACAGCTGAATAGAAGACCAGCGTAATATAAAACATATGAATTTAAACTAAATTAAAAGGAATAACGCTATATTTACTTACAAATGACATGTTCAAGCACATTGTACTTCCGTCACCAGTTAAATTGCGATATTTTACATAATATAATAAATCCTACTGATGCATTTACCTTACACCACGTATATAATTCTGTCGCGAGCACTTTTAATCGACATACTTTCCCACTGACAACGAGGTGCACTCTGGATTCAAAATTCCCGTAGAGTGCATTTCGGAAGCAAAACAATAACCCATTTCCATACTTTTTGAAAATCGAAAAGAAACAAAAAGAGCTCGGCTTGTTTTTGTTCTGACCTGATTGCATTGGAGTCGCTCCAAATAGAATTTGCCGGGGAAACAAAACAACACCAAGTTAAAATAATGACACTAATCCGTCTTAATTCAATGTAATTATAGTGTTGACTGGGGACAGGAAAAAACAGAAAAAAAGGCCCAGATTCGAGATGAGATGTCAAATATTTACCGACGGTGCCAAAAGCAGAGGTTTTTTAAATTGAAGATTAAGTTACACATTTATCTTAAATTCTTTTAGTTTTCAATTAGTTTTTCTTTTAAAATAAGACAATGCGGTCACTGAAGGTTTTCACCTCCGATTTCGTTGAACCTCCATCGATTGTCATGAAAATTGGTGAGCAGTTAGAGGATATCTCAAGGAACAAAGGTGACATGATGCCAACTTGCGCTTTTACCCTGGGGGTGGATGTCACCTCTTTTCTGGGGTGAAAATTATTTTATTAAAAATAATACCATAAATCGATAGGACAAGTTGTAAGCAAAATTTGTTATATTAAGTTATTAACATACATCAATACTCTTTGAGTTATTAAAGATCAAAGATTTTATTTTTTTCGTAAAAATGCATGTTTTAAAGCTGTTCTTCACGTATAACTCAAAAACTATTAGCTTTTACAAAAAAATTATTCTTACCAAAATTAAAGACAATAAAAAATTGAATACACTGTTCACTCAAAGTACTAAACTAATGTTAATTCAAAGTGAGTTATGGGTAATTGAATGTATATTTTTTTCGATGAGTACTCAAATCTAAGTATTCAAGCTTAAATAACGGGAAAACGATGCATTTTATAAAATATACCTGCTAAACACTTATCAAAGTACTTTCGAATACCTAACAAATGAGCTCCAGAAGAAGTTAATAGCATCACAACTAAGCAAGTTAAAACCCTTTCGAATTTTTTAGGAAAAAGTGAAAAATAAAACATACGCCATTTCCACAAAAATTACAATTTATAATAATCATTACAAAAATTTCTTTGTATTAGCATAAGTAATAATTTTAAAAAATCAGAATTTTTAAAATTTTCGTCATTTTCATTTTCTTTTGATAATAACTATAAAAATACTCAATATACGTAATAAATGGTACATAACCAAATTTTAGTTTTTTCTATATCAAATATTATACCCTTTTTTACCATTTCTGTAGGGTGAAAAATAACCGAGATAGAAACGTTTAAAGCTTAAATTTTGCTGCGAGAACCATGTAACCGTGGCCATTTAACATTTGATTTTTAAAAAAGTAAGGGGTTTAAAAGATTAAATTCAACGCGTTTTAATAGCCTTTGGAATTACCTTTCAAACCGATTTTAGGTGAACCTGATATCTTAAAAGGTATTTTACCGTAAAAGGTAACAGGAGGTATTAAAAAAAAGATAACATTTTTTGGAAAAATGTTTAAAAGATAAAGTTTGAAAAAATTTTGGTGCATAAATTTTAATGGAATCAACTTGTTCGGGGTTCAGTTGATAGATATTTCTAAGTACTTTCACAGATGTTTAATAAGTTTATGTTATAAAATGCATAATTTCCCCGTAATTTAAGTTTGAACACTTAGATTTGGGTACTTGCCGAAAAAAATATGCATTCAATTACCTATAACTTACTTTTAGTTAATATTAAAAGGTTTTTTTAGTAAGGAGTTTATTTAATTTTTTATTAGCTTTAATTTTGGTAAAAATAACTTTTTTGTAAAAACTTACAGTTTTTGAGATATCTATGAAAAATAGGTTAAAAACATGCATTTTTCTTACGAAAAGTTAAAATTTTTGATCTTTAATAACTCAAAAAGTTTTGATTTATTTTAATAACTTTATATAACAAATTTTGCATATAATTTGTCCCCCTATCTAATTTTGGGGTTATTTTTAATAAAGTAATTTTCACCCCGAGAAGGGTAGGCATCCACCCCCAGGGTAAAAGTGCAAGTTGGCACTATGTCACCCTTGTTTCTTGAGATATCCTCTAACCACTCACCAATTTTCATGCAAATCGATAGAGGTTGAACGAAATCGGAGGTAATAGCTCATATCCACCTTCAATGACTCCACTAAAAGGTTTTTTTTTTGTTTTCAATGAAAACTAATTAACTAAACCGATGTTAACTCGTACAGCTTGAAAAAACTACATCGCTCTATTAAAATATGCGTTATGGGAGGTTTTAACGAATTCTCTTGTTAAATATTATACAGGAATAAAGTAGTGTAGGTATTATACAATTATCTCTATCTATCTAATTAGCCTTCTTCGGTCCATCTTTGGACATCCCTCCATCCTTCCATTCTTCTCTGTCTGTCGCTACAGCCATCCACCTATACTGCGTTCCACGGTCACCTTTTAGTACAGTACAGTAATATATTTATATTAAATAAATTTTAAAGTATTTTTATACCTCACTTGGTCTATTAAATTTGTCAGTATGTATGAGAAATCTTATAAGCTGTCAAAGCAAAGGGAGTTTAGCTCGGTGGTAGCGCGTTCGACCGGAGATCGACAGGTCCCTGGTTCGAATCCGTGTGTTATCTAACTTTTTTTTATTTTTAGTATTGTTTTAATAAAATTTTTTGGAAAGTAGTAAATAAAAATTAGTTTAATCTTTAAATACAAATAATCTGTTGAAAGTATATTTATTTCGTTGAAATGATATAATAGAAGTATAGCTTCTTACGTGAGTACAAAGTACACGTGTTAAAAAGTACATTTTTAAGGCACTCGTGTGAATTGCAGAAACTTTCACATGCGTGCCTTAAAATTTTACTTTTAACACTTATATCATAAATAACTATCAATAGTATGGTATAACTAGACCCAAATCCAGACATCCAAAGTGAAAGTTATCCTCCAACACCAAATTGTTCTATATAGTCCACATAATGTTCAGAAAAAACTCACACCATTTTTAGCGTCGGGTTTGGGGGTTAGAGGGGGGAGAAATCGGTAAATTCGTAGTTTATTACGTTTTTCGTCAATATTTCTAAAACTATGCAGTTTAGCATGAACAACCTTCTATACAAAAATATTCTACATTAAATTTTAAATAAAAAAGGCCCTACGCATAAGCCTTTTAAAATGAATGGTTCCAAAGTTACGGAGATAGTATATTATAATTGGTCCAAAAAAAGGCCTATCCCAGACATCCAAAGTAAAAGTTTTCCTCCAGCACAAAATTGTTCTATATGGTCCACATATTGTTCAGTAAAAAGTTACACCAATTTGAGCGTCCGGTTTGGGGGGAGATAGGGGAGAAGTCGGTAAATTAGTAGTTATTTTACGTGTTTTGTCAATATTTTTAAAACTATGCTTTAGCAGAAATTATGTTCTGTACGCAAATTTTCTACATAAAATTTAAAACAAAAAAGGTCCAATACATAATTGTTATAAAATCAACGGTTCCAGAGTTACGGAGGGTGAAAAGTGGAGGTTTTCGATACTTTTTTTATTTTTTGGGCAATTTATAATATTATTACTGATAAAAGAAATTTTTTTGTAAATAAAATTTGTTATTTCAGTGGCCGATGATATATTAGTGATAAGCCCTTGAAGAAACGTCAACCTCATCACCCAAAATCATCATCAATTGTCCAAATAGTATAAAAAATATCGAATACCAGCACTTTTCACCCTCCGTAACTCTGGAACCGTTGATTTTATAATAATTATGTCTAGGACCTTTTTTGTTTTAAATTTTATGTAGAACATTTTTGTATAGAAAATTGTTTACGCTAAAGCATAGTTTTAGAACTATTGACGAAAAACTTAAAAAACCACTAATTTACCCGATTTCTCCCCCATCTCCCCCCCAAACCGGACGCTCAAAATGATGTAACTTTTTACTGAACAATATGTGGACCATATAGAACAATTTGGTGTTGGAGGAAAACTTTTACTTCGGATGTCTGGGTTAGGCGTTTTTTTGGACCAATTGCACTATACTACCTACGTAACTTTGGAACCGTTCATTTTAGAAGGATTATTCATGGGACCTTTTTTATTTCAAATTTAATGTATGAAATTTTTGTATAGAAGGTTGTTCATGCTAAACCTCACAGTTTTAGAAATATTGACAAAAAACGTAAAAAACTACGAATTTACCGATTTCTCCCCCCTCTCCCCCCAAACCCGACGCTCAAAATGGTATGACTTTTTTCTGAACATTGTGTGGACCATATAGAACAATTTGGTGTTGGAGGATAACTTTCACTTTGGATGTATGGGTTATGCCATTATTTGGATATATTTTATCATACTATAAATATAATATTAATCACAGGCTAATTATAATTAATATCCAAATGATATATCTTTAATATCTTATAAATATCTTTCATAGCATTGTACCCTCGGAGATCGCTGGGAAAATTTACACTCAAAATAACAAAATTCAGTTTGGCAACACTGTGTTAAGGTTAATAGTAACATATCTTTTTTAAGATAAACAGAACTTTAATTTAGTCCAGATAAATTAATATATTTTTTGCCAACAAAAATGAGATTTTTCAACCAAATAATGTTTCAAATATGATGTGCAAAATAATTTTTAATTGGGTTTTCCTAATGAGCTTACTTATTTTTGTCCATTAAAGTAGAAAAAATTTCATTCTTCAAAAATTTGACTCATTAAATCATTATCGTCTTAATTATTTTAACTGTACTAATATCCATCCACTAATTCGGAATGATTAATGGGTTGTTAAAACATTTTATCTGTAGCGGCTTCTGGAATGTCTTAAAAATATCGAATTTCATTGATAAAATGCGCACATCCCACCGATTTTCGCTTCGATCATACCTATCTATGAATTATTTAAAAATAGTAAAACCCACAGATTTTCTAATCAAGATGTTTTGGACTTCTGAAATATTCTATTTAGACGGACTTTAAGTTCGTCTGCTTAAAACCGGCAACACTGAGCTGCAAGGTTCCATAAGTTTTATATTGGGATATGCTGCCCACACTACAAAGTGAATGCGGAACGCAGAATAGAGCCCAGAATCTCATTTGGGGTCTTCCTCTGCCTCGTCTATATTCCCACGGTCTCCTACGGTCTTATATTGTGTCCGGCAAAGCTCCATTTCAACTTTGCAACTTCTTGTCTAACATCCGTCACTTTTGTTTTCTCTCTTATCCGCTCGTTTCTCTTTTTATCCATTAGTCTTATGTGCAACATTTGTCTTTCCATTGCTCTTTGCGTTTTTATGATTTTGTCCATGTTTGCTTTTGTAAACGTCCACGTTTGGGAACCATAAGTGAGAACAGAGAGTGCGCAGTGATTGTATACCTTGGTCTTAAAATGTTGTGGATATCTTTTGTTCTTAAGGATGTAGTTTAGTTTGCCAAATGCCACCCATGCCAGTTAACTCGTCTTTTGATCTCTGCTGTTTGGTTTTCCTTGTTAAGTTATAATTTGACCAAGAAATATTCATGAAATTGTTCTATTCCATCTTGTCCGATTCTTATTGTGATGTCCTCATCTGTATTTGTTATGATTTTGGTCGTGCTAAAATTCATATTAAGGCCTATCTTTCCAGCTTCTATGTCCAGTTCTTTCATCATTTCAAACAATTCTTCTATTTTATCGGTCATCAATGCGATATCATCAGCGAACCATAGATGGTTCAAGCGTTGTTCAAAAATTATTATATCGTTTTCTTGTCATTCTAATACATATTTTAAAAATATCTTCCAGAGACCGATTGAAAAGTTTCGGTGATATTCAGGAAGTAGGAGTTATTAATAAGAGTGTACTTAGCTTAAGTAATGGACGGTAATTTAAGATTTGATACAGATCTACCTGCCCCTCTTTTCAATATATCGTCTTTGTTAACTTGGTTGTTGTTTGATGATAGTCCAGGCAAAATTCTCACCGTGTTTACTTAAACAGTAGAGCAGCCCCTGCGTAATATATCATGAGAAGCGAAAAGTGAATCCATAGCAAAAAATAAGACAGAAGCTGGCCAGAATCAACATCAATAGGTTTTACCTTAAAGCAGGAAAATCGTGACGTTAAATTTGGATATACAGTCTGTTCCAACGAATATTTGACCTCCCCAGAAACTCAGAAACCAAGAACTTCTTCAAAATTAAAAAAAATACGTCAATTTATATTGGGAGGAGGACGAATTGTCATGCAAAATTGATGCCCTCAAATGTAACCCCCTACTGCTCCGCATCAACCCCCACTTTTTTTTAAATAGCAAGTGTGGTCGAGTGGTACATCATTTGAAAGGTAATTTTTTGAAGTTATACTTCTTTAGGCGCGATTGGGAGTGAATTTTCATTATTCTGCGCTCATGCGCACACAGACAGTATGGATGGCGTTAGTTGCTAAATCTTTCTTCTTCTTCTTCTTCTTCCTTCTTGTATGTAGGCTTTAAAGCCTGTTTTTTCTTCAATATTATCCTCCTAAATTGTTTAGGTTATCGCACCACCTTTTTCTTGGTCTGCCAATACTTCTTCGTCCATTTGGTGACTTATCTAAATCTTTCAAGTTATATAAATATGTCAGAGCAAAAAAGGTGTGAAAGAATATATTAGTTTTCTTAGTAAATGTATTATTTACTATAATTTTTGTGTCTTTGGATTTGTCTTCCGCAGTAGTAAGATAAGTATTATTTATTAGTATTTAAACCAAAATATTACATCCTGAATTTTTTCATTTGGATAACCCCCCACTAATACTATAGACATCCAAATACCTATTACTGTTAATTATCTGTAATAATGACGAAAGAACGCAACTGTTACTACATCCTAACAGAAGCAGATTTTGACATTGACTTGACCTCACTCTCAGTGACATTGGAGCCTCCATAAAAACTTTTTTATCAACCATCATTTGTGTTGGTTCACAAATATTAATTATCTAATTTTAACACAAACCGCAAAACATGCCACCTGTATTTTGGTTTGCCTATCTTCACTTTATCAATTTATATACACCTCATTGATGATTTTGTAATTTCAAATTCGCCCATTATTTTATAAATCTTAGATAATTTATTCGCACTAAGTTCTTGTAATTTTATAATTCCAACACACTGATGTTAGCTGTTATCATTGCTTGTACCATAAATAACTTTAAATTTAGTAGCTGCGTAACCAAAATTTCATAAAACTTCAATCATTGACAATTGTCGTCCTGACATCAGACAGATTCGCTTTTGAAGTCTCATCTATTAGTTGCCTGCCACCTCTTATAACAGAATGACCTAGTTACCTTTTGACCCACTTACAACGTGTGCGAGTCATATGTTGCCATTGGGCAGTATCCTTAGGAATTTTATCCATCCTTTGGATTTTTCGATGTTTTTTTTTATATAAGACTTGTCTGTTTTTTGAAAGGCTTAGACCTTTGTATTTTTTTGTTGGCTCACCATGTTCTTGTAAGTATAACCAAACTTTCCTTTTAGCTTGGTCATCATTTTAACTTTAACATTTGCTTAATTAATTAGTTATACTTATTTTAGGTAACACTGATGATGCTCTTGTTACAGAGCGAAAACGTTTTGTTCATATGTTTGTAACCCTTTAGGGCTTTTTAAACTAATATACCTTTTACCAAGAAGAACATTTTTTATTAAATTTCATTTCGTTAATAGTTCTAGGGTTTTCCATTCTCGTGTCACATAGTAATTCGAGGTGGAGCAACCAAAACATAATAAAACAAATGATGGGTTAGTCGAAAGCATCATTAAATTATAGCCTGGTTAGTTTTATAATTAGCCATGCAATTGAGTTTAGCCTGTGTGTTCATGATGTAAATTATCAGCTAGTTCATAAAATTCCATGTTAGCGAGAAAGTAAATAGGGCAGGGGTGGTAATTTAGAAGCAATTTGTTGACAGACCTCTATCAGCTTCTGGTTTTGCCTCGTTATTTGTTGGAGATGAACGATAAAAGTATTTAGTGGGTATAAAATTTACATTGGCAGTTGTAACAAAAACACGGAAAGGTAAATTTCTGGAATTATGCCGGCGTAGAATTCACTTTATTGCTCTATAATCAAAGGCTTCATGTGCTTTATATAACATTAGGAAAACATGTCGAAAATTTTCGACATTTAAATTCGAATCTAAACTTAATTTGATATTTAGAGAGGGTAATAAATCACTTTCAATTGGCCATTCCTTAGGTATATCCGGGTATAAGATACAGTTTATAATATTAAGTTTATACAGCTAATAGACTAATTACTATAACTGGAGAAGTCACTTAGTCACTTGAAAACTTTCCTCACTCGATTACGTTTATTATATACCAGTTAGTACCAGATTGTTAGCAACTCGGGTATGGGGGTTACCCCTAGAGTTTGCTGCTTCTGCCTGTAGATACCATTACCTGGAGGACATTGCCATTTTTCCAGTAGGACTTACCCACCACAGCAGCCAATCAACTTTACTGTACCAAAAGGATTCATTCCTATGGACTTGCAACTCTACTTTTAACCAGCTGTTGTTGTAAAAGCTAAGTTCATTTACCTTTTCGTTGCATATTTTGGGTAATCTATATTTTCGTACAGTGTAAACTTGTATTGCATACGATCAGGGAAAGTACATATTTTCGTGATAGATAGGGTTTTTAGGTCGTTGTTTTTTTATTCAATTTAAGTAATAGTCTTTTGTTTAAATAAATAAAATCAGGTCTTGTTTAATAATCATTATAAATAATTAAATATTAAAATTTTCTAGGGAATCGGGTTGTTAGAAATTATGTCGAGGGTTTTAAATAGGGAATATGTCTAGTAGGTTTTTTTTAATAAAGAGTCACTGACCAACTCATTTATATAGACCTTTTTGCTATTCCAACGGACTTTGTTTTTGGATTTTTGCTAATGATACCTTTGCTTCGCACAGTGTGTAGTGGATATTTGCTTGTTTAATGGCCATTAGGTCCTACTTGATATTTACCTCACCCACTACCACTGTTATTAAGTTGTGTGTTATATTTAAATTGTATAATATTTTATATACCATATTTATTATAAATATATTTATTATTAGTAAGGTTGGGTTTTATTCTCTCTTATCAGTATATAATATAGTAAGACAAGGTTAGTATTTAATATTTTTGTATTTCAGGTGATTGTATCCAGTGTCATTATTTCCTGTCATTCGTTACTTCAAAAAATCTCGAACTTTTCAACTTCTTGGTCCCAAAAGCCGAGCTGTCCGTTCGAGTTGGCGCCCTTCTTCTTCTTTCCTTGTTGTACTTTCATATCATTTGTCTCTAGTATTCTTATCTAATTCCCTTCCATTTTTTTTTTGTATTGACTTGTTACTATCATTTCACTATCCCATCTCACATTTTATATCTCTAAAGCCAATATTCAGTGTATTGAAGCTAGCCCGAATACTCACTTGAGATTTAGTGTCTCTCTGCCCATTTGATTTGTTCTTCTGAGCTAAGCCACTCTTCATTTTTTACTTAAATCTCTTATCTTCTATTTTCCCCCTATTTCTCAGTTCTTTTCCTTCAAAAAATCTCAATACCCAGAGTATAGAGGTTTCAATTTTCCGAAATAATATAAATACACATAGTTTCAAAAATTATGTATCACCTACAATTATGCTCATTTTCATGATTAATATTATAAATTTACTGTACCTAATCGGTTTTTGTTTATTGTTACTAACATCTTTCATATAAAACACTCTTTACGTAGGTATACTATTTTTCGTAAGTCTCTACTTATGAAGATTTCCGCAAATAACAGCGATAAAACTTATCACAAATCGCTTCTTGTAACAATACGGACAAAGGTAAGAGGAGACTATATATTTTGATGATGAAGGCAATTTAAAAAATTCCATAAGAAACTTCACTCTGAAACTACACTTTTATAGTGCCGCCATTATTCCAGATTTACATTTGCGAGTGTAACTTGGGAAAAGAATGTCTATATCAGAGAGCATTAAAACTTATACTGTACTATTCCATATAATGAATAAACTTTTTAAAAATCCGAAGTTTTTGCAGTAATATCGGGAATAATATGACGTAGATGATAAAAGGACAAAAATATGTTTTTGAGATTCTGATCAAAGAAGCAAACTGTTAAAAGAAAAAAAAAACAAAAAAACTAATGGAAAATACAGACCGTTGCAAAATATAGGATACGGATTTGTCAAATTGAAATATTTTCAGATTATTGATAAATGAAGCAGTTTAACTTCTTATTTATTTCTTCAAACTAATTTTATTTTCCAAGTATGTCTGAGGCACAGTTCTTAATATTTATTTCTCTCTATTCACCTCTTTTAAATCTTCTGGTGAAACGGTGCAAAAGAACGCAATTATTTTGCCTTATCCAGAAACAAAAAATTGTAAATATATTGTAACACATTTTTGTCCCATCCTGTAGACATAAGAACAAATGTAATTAATTTATTTACGTTCCGAAAAAACTTTGGAGTATAATTCAATATGGAATTGTAGTTTATCAGTTTTGTTAAAAAAAAAAAGACGTTATATTATTTTGCAGACATATCTAATTCAGGTTTCCTGTGATTATATTATCGCTCGAAAATTGAACTCTTAACGTACAGTTTGTGAGGTGGAAAAGAGTTACAAAGTATTTTTAATGGTCAATGGCGCCACGAATTTAGGAAGTTAGATACACAAAACGTGCTACTTTGGTATCAGAGAGCGCAGGTGTAGGATCGGGGACTCAGCAATATTTTTCTTGAGAATGTTAGAACGGAGAGAGGATCGCTGACTTTTGGAAAGAGTATAATTCCCTACCAAAGAGGTTGGATTTAGAATGTACTTTGATTTTCCCTATTGGTTGATAATAAGTGTAGGAAGCTTAGATATTTTTTATTGGTCAAAAAAGAGAATTAGGTGACAGAAAGGAGAGGGAATAGAGTTTAGGACAGAAAGTCAAAGTTCTGAGGGAAAGACAGTCAAGTTAGGCTCAGATGGAATCTTGAGTAGATTCTGTAGTGAAAGTAGCAAGAACGATGTGGTTGTCGTAAATATTATACCGGTATATTGTTGTGTTGTTGTTCAGGTGGAATAAATGGAACAGTGTATTTAGTAGTAGAGTAGTATCGTAGAGTATGCCTTTTTCAAGAATAACTTAATTCAAGCTTCGCGGACTGTGGTTCCCGACCTTTTAACTAAAAATCAATTATTTAAACAAAATTTTGCTATGTTCAAGTGAGCAATGTTTAAATTATTTGCAATAAATTGTGGAAATGCTTCAATAATAATCAATTAAGCAGTTACATTTTTCTTAAATAAAACAAAAAACTATGGAATTGTATCTTCCGTATAAAAATAATTTGTGTAATAATACTTTAGAACAGAAAATGTGTTAGTGAAGTGTTGGTTTACCAGAGTTCCAGCCGAGCTACACAAGGCCAGCTCCAGCCAACAGTACAATCCAAGATCACCAGGTATTTGTAACGAACTGTTTTAATTCTTTTTCTTCGAACATTTTTGAAAACGCGAAAAACTTAATTTTTTTATTCAGTTATTGCCAATTCAGTTTTGTTTTTTAACTATTTTTTTTCTATAGATAAACGATTAATATGTTTTAAACTTATATAAGTCTTTTTCTTTTGCACAATCTATCTCTGATCCTTATTGTCGGAAAGGCATACAGACTACCTCTGACCGCAATGGTAAGTACCGACTTTTATCTAATGGAATGGCATTGCAAGTATTTTTTTTAAATTTTTGTATAGGCATATGGCAGTATACTTTGATTTGTTGATAGCGCCCAATGATTAACACTTTTTCTTAATATTAAATATTATTTTAAGAACTCACTCCCTTAAATCTCTGAGACTGTAGCTTACCGGGGCATTCCGAAAAGTTACGTAGTACAAAGTTGATCATGCCTATAACCTAACAACATTGTCTAAATATTTTTAGGTTTGTATAATTTGTCGTGCTACACTGGTCTTTTGACAATTTTGTTCATCTGTTAATATGATAACAAGTCCAATTACAGCTTGTTCTCGAAGTTTACCGTCACCGCTTTTAAATCAGAGACAACTCATTTACCCACTTTTTTGTCTCGAATGTGACGGACAGTATATAGAGCAAACAACGCAGTGGTTAAAACCAAGAATAACGCAGCACAAAACTGGCTGCAAAACAAAAAAAATTTCTTGTGCAGTAGCACACTGTTCCAATACAACAGACCACATATTTAATTTATCAGATATAAAGATATAGAAAACAACTAAAAAAATTATTTCTCAAAATGTACCACATCAACAAAACCTAAAAGTCAATCAATCATAAGACAGATACTTGCAAGTTAAGTGACATGTATAGCAATATTTTAAAAATCTGAGAAACTAAAAACATCTAAGATCTGGTTCTATAATAAAACTAGTTGGTCCTAATGGCACATGGGAAAAAGGGCCGAAATTAGTACCGCTTCGGTCAAAGATCATCATGTGACTATAACTAATATTTTTATTAAATTTTAACTTAAATATAAATTGCAAACAACTTGATTGAACATTGAACATGCCATCAAAACAAGAATGTAAATAAATTTGAAAGAAAATGGGTAAGTTCACAACAAAGACAACAGCAACAGCATACATTATCAAGGAAACATATTTTAGTCTTATGATTCCGAATTCCAAGAACACAAATATGATTTAAAACCTTTTTTGTGCTTTCATTATAAGTTACAAGATTAAAGAAAATACTAACTGAAGAATGCCAAAATACATCGCGGATTCAAGGGACCCCATTCAAGAAGCGGATGAGCAGGAAACACGTTGCCCGTCACTTTAAAACTCAAGAGAAAAATAATACCCATAAACAAAATTCTTGTGCAGTAGCACACCCTTCCAATATAACAGGCCACATATTTATATAATTTATTAATTTATCACATGTCAAGATATAGAAAAAATCTATAAAAAAGATTATTTCTCGAAATGTACCACATCAACAAAAACAAAAAGCCAATCAATCATAAGTCAGATACTTGCAAGTTAAGTGACGTGTATAGCAATAGTTTAAAAATATGAGAAACTAAAAATATCTAACATCTGGTCCTATAATAAAACTAGTTGGCCTTAATAATGGCATATGAGAGAAAAGGATTGAAATTAGTACCGCTTTGGACGCTCGAAGATCATCATGTGATTATAATTAATATTGTTATTAAATTTTAACATGAATATAATTTGCAAAAAAATATTATATAACAATTGAACATAGAACATACCGTCAAAACTAGAATACAAACAAATTTGAAAGAAAATGGATAAGTTCATAATAAAGACAACAGCAACAGCATACATTATCAAAGAAACATATTTTAGTCTTAGAATTACGAATTCCAAGAACATAAATATGATTTAAAACGTTTTTTGTGCTTTCATCATAAGTTACAAGATTAAAGAAAAGACGAACTGAAGAATGCCAAAATACATCGCGGATTCAAAGGACCCCATTCAAGAAGCGGATGAGCAAGAAACACGTTGCCCGTCACTTTAAAACTCAAGAGAAAAATAATACCTATAAACAAAATTCTTGTGCAGTAGCACACCCTTCCAATATAACAGGCCACATATATAATTTATTAATTTATCAAATGTCAAGATATAGAAAAAATCTATAAAAAAGATTATTTCTCGAAATGTACCACATCAACAAAAACAAAAAGCCAATCAATCATAAGTCAGATACTTGCAAGTTAAGCGACGTGTATAGCAATAGTTTAAAAATATGAGAAACTAAAAATATCTAACATCTGGTCCAATAATAAAACTAGTTGGCCTTAATAATGCCATATGAGAGAAAAGGATTGAAATTAGTACCGCTTTGGATGCTCGAAGATCATCATGTGATTATAATTAATATTGTTATTAAATTTTAACATGAATATAATTTGCAAAAAAATAATATATAACAATTAAACATAGAACATACCGTCAAAACTAGAATACAAACAAAGGACATCGCACACATCTTATGGAAAATATAATGTCACTCAAATTCAATAAAATTTATACGAATATATTCATTTTAAATTAACGGTCAAATCTTATCATTGCGACAACTCTATATTTTCAATAATAAGAGCAGAAATTGATATAAATAAATCTAAAATCAAATGGGTACGTGCATAAGTTAGAGAGAGAAAAAATATTTTAAAATACCCAAATTGTCGGTACTCCATAAATCAGCGGATTAGTTTCACTAATCCGCTTAGACCCAGCGGGGTTTAAGCTCCTTTTCAATAGCACCCAGAGCAATAGTGACACTTTACTGACTCCAAAAATGTGATTTCGATAAACTTTAATTGCAATTTGCGCCGTAATTAATCATAATTAAGAGTTGGCGCAATGATAAGATTTGAGCGGTCATTTAAAACGAATCTATTCGTAAAAATTTTATTGAATTTGAGTGACATTATATTTTCCATAAGATGTGTGCGATGTCCTTTGAAAGAAAATGGATAAGTTCGTAATAAAGACAACAGCAACAGCATACATTATCAAAGAAACATATTTTAGTCTTATGATTCCGAATTCCAAGAACATAAATATGATTTAAAACGTTTTTTGTGCTTTCATCATAAGTTACAAGATTAAAGAAAAGACGAACTGAAGAATGCCAAAATACATCGCGGATTCAAAGGACCCCACTCAAGAAGCGGATAAGCAAGAAAAACGTTGCCCGTCACTTTAAAACTCAAGAGAAAAATAATACCTATAAACAAAATTCTTGCGCAGTAGCAAACGCTTCCAATATAACAGGCCACATATATAATTTATTAATTTATCAAATGTCAAGATATAGAAAAAATCTATAAAAAAGATTATTTCTCGAAATGTACCACATCAACAAAAACAAAAAGCCAATCAATCATAAGTCAGATACTTGCAAGTTAAATGACGTGTATAGCAATAGTTTAAAAATATGCGAAACTAAAAATATCTAACATCTGGTCCTATAATAAAACTAGTTGGCCTTAATAATGCCATATGAGAGAAAAGGATTGAAGTTAGTACCGCTTTGGATGCTCGAAGATCATCATGTGATTATAATTAATATTGTTATTAAATTTTAACATGAATATAATTTGCAAAAAAATAATATATAACAATTAAACATAGAACAATACCGTCAAAACTAGAATACAAACAAATTTGAAAGAAAATGGATAAGTTCGTAATAAAGACAACAGCAACAGCATACATTATCAAAGAAACATATTTTAGTCTTATGATTCCGAATTCCAAGAACATAAATATGATTTAAAACGTTTTTTGTGCTTTCATCATAAGTTACAAGATTAAAGAAAAGACGAACTGAAGAATGCCAAAATACATCGCGGATTCAAAGGACCCCACTCAAGAAGCGGATGAGCAAGAAAAACGTTGCCCGTCACTTTAAAACTCAAGAGAAAAATAATACCTATAAACAAAATTCGATCCGACCTTTTCCTGCTTCCCTAATCTCCGTCGTAAACCATCAAAGAATCAAATAAAAATTCTTTTGTTCTTTTATTTAAAGGAAAGCGCTTTCGCCACCACGCCATCCGCCTTGATCGATGGATTTGTGTGTGTTCGTCTATTTGGAAAAATATTTGATATTATATACCTCAGTGTTGGCTGCCGGCAAAACGTACAAAAGGGGTAAGGCGGAAAATTGGAAGAAGCTCTAATGTCACTCGACTTTGTGGAATTTAATATAGAAAAAATTGGACGCGATATCGATATCCTCGATCCGTCTACTAAGAGTAATGTCTCTTTGATTTTGTAATTATCAATAGCAAAGTATTGGGTTAAACATATAAAAGTCTTGTAATGATAGTAACTTATTTAACATGCCATTTCACATTATACAGGATGGGCCAATGAAATCAGTTCACCTCCATATTTGGCAGTATTTATTAGATCTTAAAGAAATGACGAAACAGGTCGATTTTTGTTTTAAGGTAGAACACATTTTTATGATACATACATCTGTTATTTGTCAACCCTCTTTCAGTATAAATAAAAATAAGCAAAACGGCAATTGTTTATTAATGCCATATTTTTTTTATTTATTGTCAAAATTTTCATAAATAATCGATATTGCTAATTTTCTTCATATTGAATACAGGGTGAGTCAAAACGCAAGTACATTATTTTCTCAGTAATTTTAAATAAAACACCCTGTATTTTATATCATTATCGAAAAGTACCATTAGCCTACTTTAATTTTTATATAACATTCCCTATGTCTAAATTTATTTGTTTTCGAGATATTTTCATTTTTCAGAGAAAATTATTAATTACGGGTCTAAATCTATCCAAATTTTAGGCAAGCCATGACTGAATTGTCTAAAACTGACAATTTACGATTACTGATCATCAATCTGTAAGCCAAGTTGGTTACAATTTTTGTTATTAACTTTTATTGCTATCTATTACTATAACGGATCTACGGAGCTTTACCACACTAATCAATCACCCTGTATGGATAAATCGATTTTTTTTTATTTCAAACTATTTTAAAAATGTGACTAATGCATTGATATTTTAAAGTACGTTAATAAATCGATATATACAAATTAAATAAATACCTTTATACAGGATTAAATATACCTTTACTTAAATACTCTACTTAAATATACCTTTTATACAGGATTTACTGTTTTTTTTTATCTACAAATTGATGGTGGGTCAGTGGCATTAGACTGCAGATCGAGAGTTCCCTAGTTCGAACACGGCTGCTGCGAATCTTTTTTTAATTTTTTTAATAAACAATTAAAAGTTGATATACTTAAAATTCATATTTTATAAGTTAATTATTATATAATATACCATTTTAAACAACCGTGGCATTATAAAAAAGTACTTTTTTATACTAGTGTAATTTTTAGAATTATAATTTTAACAGTTAATACACCTACTAAAAATTCATATTCCTTCGAAACATGTTGTGTCCTGTATATACCAAAACCGTGTTATTATAAAAAGTACTTTTATATTATAGTGTAATTTTTGGAAATTTAAGCATTTTATATCGTTAAATTATTTTATATTCTCTCCTATAAATAATAAAAACGTTTTATTATAAAGAAGTTCTTTTTTATAAAAGTGTAATTATTTTGAGATATTTTACACCGTCTTTGCAAAAAAAGTATTAATTCATTTATAGTACAACACCTATTAAAAATGAAATGTAACGCCAATGGTTTGCTATGTCAGATCAAAAGTAAATTAAAACAAAACTAGTAATTTGATACTGACAATTGTGTAACATTGTTGTTAGTTAATAAATTTAGGTATTTTTTAATACTTCAAAAATGGTATACCTATTCTATTGCAGAACGAGTTAAGATTATTTCCATATTTTTTGAAAACGGAAAGTGTGAAAGAAGAACAGCGAATTTATTTAATCAGCTTCATAGAGACAGAAAAATGAGAAAAAATTCGAGACGTCAAGTTTTATTTTTTAGAAAAATCTTAAATCATCGCGTTAAAATTGTTATAAATTAAGTAATTATACTGTAGATATAGTTAGTTAGTGTTTGAACATTAATTTAGTAGTTAATTTAAAAGTTAAAACGGGATAATACGTTAGTAGTGAATTAGAAATACTAAGGACTTTTCTGTAAGTTTTGCCTTTATATAATCATAGTAGCAGTAGTATAGTAGAGTAGAGGCTGGCTTAGGAGATGGACACTAACTCTCCCGGCCCCCCTGACAAAGGGGGCGGGATCTATGCTTTGCTTTCATTGAACTCGCAAAATTTTTTAAATTCCATACACATGCTAGCCCCGAGACATAAAAATAACATTAATTTAATAGAAAAAGAACTCTGTGCTTTAAAAAATAAATTCCAAAACGATCAGATCATGTTAACAGAAGTTAATAACTTATCATCTAGGATTGAAAATATTAGTAGAAGAAAAGTTGAATACAAGGACACTGACTTCGGCCCATTCCTTATTATGATAGAGAGTGACAAGGGAAAAGCAGGAAATATCCATCCTATGGATATTGGGAAAGTATTTCATACAATGGGTACGACTGGAATTAAAGAAATTAGTAGAAAAGGCATGAATAGAATTGGAGTAATTTTTAACACCTCCAAACAGGCAAATATGGTACTAAATAGTACAGAAATCCTTGAGAAAGGATTTCTTGCTTATATACCTCAAAAAATGCTAACATCAAGGGGTATTATTAGAGATGTAAGTATAAATATTTCAATGGAAAACATAGTTAACGACAGTAAATTACAAAAAAACGTGAAAATTATATCGGCCAGAAGACTTAACAGAAGAGTTTTAGATAGCAGTGGGACCGTTACATACATTCCAACAGGAACTGTACAACTACTCTTTGACGTAAGAACTCCCCCTAAAGAAATAATCATATATTCAAACTTGGTAACAGTAGATCCATACATCCCTCCTGTACAGCAATGCTTCAAATGCCTAAGATTTGGGCACTCACAAAGACAGTGCAGGGGAAAAGCAAGATGCCCGAAATGTTCCGATGAACATACAGTACAAAGCTGCACAGTTTCTGTACCAAAATGCCTATACTGCGATCTTGATCACCTTGCCACAAATAAAATTTGCAAAGAATTCGAAAGACAGAAAAAGATAAATGAAGTAATGGTCTTCCAAGATCTCACCTTTTTTGAAGCTGCCAAGCTGTTTCCCCCAATTAAGGAAAAGCCAGAGAATTCGAGAATGTTTCAGAGGAGAAGTAGGGATTTTCCTTCTTTACTATCCAGCTCACCCAGAGCATTTACTCAAGCACTTCAAAAATCCCCATCCTCCACTCCCCATTTCCAGAGTCAAAGTCATGTGGTCCCAGTTAAAAGGAAAAATAAAGTAATTCTTAAAGACATTAGTTATGACAAAGAGGCGCATAAAGCTCTATTAAATGAGGATCTAAGCAGAAATTTACCTAGATTACCGATTTTAAACAAATTAAATGATTCACAAAAGTATACGGGATCACAAGGCCCAAGTTTTGCACTCTCATTAACAAGCAATCGTGTACATTCTCAGGATAGTGTATTTTCAAAAAACGTTGATTTAACCTCTGATAATAATATGGATTTTGCAGGTTTTGATGAGTCACATAATACATCTAATTTTAGTAAAAGTAGTGTTGACTGAATTTTCATTTATTTCTTACAGATAATATAATATATTATTTTTTATATTAAAAATAAAAAAAAAATAATAATAGTAACAAATTATATATATATATATATATATATATATATATATATATATATATATATATATATATATATATATATTGTTATATTTCTATTTGATATGAAAATTAAAATTTGATAATTATAGACAAAATTCAATTTAATATAAAATATTTTCAATTTTCTCAACCACGGGTATATAAATTTAGAACAACCTGTATACAACAAATTGTTATATTTAATTTTAAGAAGTGATTAAATAAGACTCAAGTGAAATCGTTAATAAGTCATTATCGTTTGTTCGCGGAAGGATCGATCATTAGCCGATGCTAAATAAGACTAAGTGGAAATAGAGAATAGGTCATTAAAATTTGTATATAGTAGAAAGTAATTTTAGAATGGGAATTAACTATTTTCTTTGAAATCCATTAAGCATATTTAGAAAGTTTAAAAATTGGTTTTGAGGAATACTGCGAATGAGAGTTTGTGGTGGAATTTTGATTTGTGAATCTGGAAGGGATATTTAGAAAGTAGGGGAATGAATGACAAATAGAGATCAGAATGTTTTGAGCTGTCGAGAAGTGAAGTCGAGTAGTAGACGGTAGTGTACGGAGAGTGAGAAAGCCGGTGTAGTTCCGTGAGTGTGGATTATCTATCGTAGAACGAGAGGTAGGCCAGGTTGAGAGTAAAAGAACCTCCTTGAGCCAAGAGTTCCCGGTAGCTGATTGCAGTTTCGAAAAAGGTAGAACACAGCATCACGACAGAAGCAGGAAACGAGAGCTATACGAGCTAGTTTCAGAGGAGAACATTACTGGAAGCCAGGACGAGGTTTTGATTGCAGCCAAGGATAGCAGGAAACGGGTTTTGTGTGAAGACATTCTCAGTGCACCAGAAAAAGGTCAGTCTCATTTGTTTGGACATGAATGTATGGGTTTTTCGTATTAAATACCACATTTAAAATTGAAGAAACATAATCAATAATATCAGAAAAGCTTCATCAAACTTAAATAGAAGTGTTGCTAATAAATCATAATAGTTAAATGTTAATAAAAACTTTCAATTGGAAACAAAAAGGAAATAAGATTCCCATGTGTAAATGTTATGTTTAAGAATAATAAGATATAGCAAATATTAAGCAGTGATTGCCATTTAAATAAAATAAACAATATTTTGATTACAATTGTAACCCATATGTGTTATTATTTTACTCTTTTCTTTCCTATCCCGATTAGGAACCATTAAGAAATACTTAGAAGCCACGTATGTAAGTACTTAATTTTATAAAAAGCCCTGAGATTGAAAACACATTGATATGTGATCTGGTAAATTAATTAGATTAGTATTAAAGCATTGATTAAATTAAATGACATATAAAAATATTATCTCATATCAATAATCAAGATCACAACAATATATATATATAGTTATGATATTTAATATTTTGCATTGGAATATTAATGGTTTCTTTAACAATAAGCAAGATCTAATGGTGTTTCTTAACGAATACGATGTTAATATCATTCTTCTAAATGAAACACATCTGAAATTTTCACAGCACTTGCATATTCCCAATTTTTACTGCTATAGGGATGATAGGATTGATGGATGGGGTGGAATAGCTGTACTTATTCATCAGTCTCTGGCAGCTGATAGGATAGACATTTCACATATTCACTTGCCTGAAAAATGGCAGGCTATCATTATCAAATTTGAAAAATTTTTTATTATAGGATCGTATAAGACACCAGATGTTCGTTTTCGTAAGGAGATCTTTAGAGAATTGGTTCAAATGTGTGATAAACCGTTTTTCTTCATAGGTGACTTGAATTGCCAACATTCTTTATGGGGTTCATCATCTAACAATCCGAACGGCAATCGTCTTGCAGATCTTTTGGAGGAGGATAACTTGTGTTTTCTCAATACGGGTGAGGCGACAAGAATCTCACCGCCTGACTCAAACAGTGTCCCTGACGTAGCTATAGCATCTCCAGGTTTGGCTGTGGACTGCCTCTGGGAAGTTTTTCCAGAGATAGGAGCAAGTGATCACTTTCCTTTTGTAGTGTGTTACGGGCAGGATAGAAATAGTCCCCAAGGAAATGACCCTCTTCAAGATCGCAGTATCTTTAATGTGAAAAAAGCCAATTGGGAACAATTCAACCAATATATTGAGTCTAACATTAACAACATCCCTAATGAGTCTTACACAGATTTTCAAAACCTAATATTAGACGCAGCAAACAGGTTCATCCCTAAGAAAAAGCGTGTTAGATTCCATAAACCACAATTACCTTGGTGGGATGAAGAGTGTTCAGTTTTAATTAAATCAAAGAGGGAGGCAGTCAAGAAGTTCAAACAGGTACCTTCTTTAGAAAACTTCATTAATTTTAAAAAAATTAGGGCACATTGTAAAAAAGAACTTAAATCCAAAAAGAAAAAATCATTTGTTGTGTTTTGTTCCACAATTTCACCTGATACTCCAATATCAGTAATGTGGAGAAAAGTGAGAAGTTTCCATAAGGCTTTCACTAAAGCCTCAGTTAGAACTCCTAGTAATTCATCGTTAGGAGAGGAAATGCTTTGTTCATTGACTCCACCTGTATTTGAGGACATTGCGTCTCACCCAGCGAAATCTAATACTATCGAGTGTGAACTCTTCACTTTAAACGAACTTTCATTGGTTTTGGTTGAACGAAAGGATACTGTGCCGGGCCAGGATGGTATAACATTTTCTATGTTGCAACATCTTCCAGAGTCAGCAATCAAGTTCCTGTTAAAATTTTTCAATTTATGTTTAAAGGAGGGAATGCATATTCCCACTCAATGGAAATCACAAACAGTGTGTTTAATTCCCAAACCCAATAAAAATATAAATTGTCTTTCGGGCTGGAGACCAATCGTTTTATCATCGTGTGTTAGTAAACTTTTAGAGAACATGATAAAAATAAGGTTAGATTGGTATGTAGAACATTTTATGATCCTATCGCCTTTCCAGACTGGCTTTCGTAAAGGTAGAGGGGTGTCTGAAAACATAATTCATCTGGTCAATGAAATCTCAATGAATATCTCAAAAAGGAAACCAGCAGCTGCTGTTATGTTAGACATTTCTTCTGCATATGATAAAGTGTCAATCATCCAATTATTGGACGCTTTGGGAGATCTCAATTTGCCATGGTTACTTATTGAATTGGTTAAACATTTATTGACTAATCGTTTGGTGTCTGTTCGTGATCCTATTTCCTTAAATCTGCTAGGACCAAGAACTACCAATGTGGGCCTTCCTCAGGGTTCCCCTTTGAGTCCAGTACTATTTAATATTGTCATCAATATAATTTCATTTTGTGTGCCAGAGGATGTTCTAATTACTCAGTATGCAGACGATGTTGCCCTCTATTGCACCGGCAACAGCTGGGTGGATGTTGTGGAAAAATTGAATGGTACAGTAGAAAGTATTTCTAATAAACTTCATGATATGGGAATGTGTCTGTCATCTAGCAAGAGTCAAGCAATTTTTTTTGATAGAAATAGGAATAATATTCCGAATTTACTAATATCAGTGAATAACACACGTTTAGATTGGAAACAAGAAGTTTCTCATTTGGGAGTTATTCTAGATAGTTCCCTTTCTTGGAGAAGTCAAATTGAAAAGATGGCATTGAGGGCTTCCAGTGGAGTCAATATTATTCGTTGTTTGTGTCGAACTTGGTGGGGAGCACATCCTGCAACTTTACTCACTCTATATAAGGCATACATTAGATCACATCTTGACTATGGATCCATTTTTCTGGGAGGTTGTGCACGTTCTCTACTTGCAAAATTGGATAAGGTTCAGTATAGAGCTCTTAGACTGGTGGGGGGATTTATGAGGTCTTCTCCAGTTCATATAATTTTGTCAGAGTGTGGAGAAACACCGTTAGATCTCAGAAGAATATGGCTAGCATCTAAATTCATTTTAAAAGTAGTAGCCTATGACAACCCAATATATGCCTCAATTGAGCAATTTCACAATGTCTTTCTGGGTTACTTTAGTTTTTGGAGAAGAAAATATTTCCCACCAATACTGGCTGCTTTCCAGAATACTTTACATGAAATTCATGAGGTAGCACATAGCTCCTTATTTCCTTGTCACTCCTTTCCACTTAATATTCAGATTTCTCCTATGGCTTATGAAACTGTCAATATGGGCAAAGAAGCAAATAACCAAACCAAGTTTATGGAATGGTACCTCAATAACTGGTCGGAATATAAACTTATTTTCACAGATGGATCCAAAGATAAACAAGGTAATGTAGGTATTGGGATATACCTTAACGAGAGAACACAGTTAACAGCAAGATTACCCTCCGCTAATTCAATTTGCTCAGCAGAAGTATTTGCCATTAAAAAAGCATTAGAGTTAATCCAACAGAATAATTTTACAAAGTGCCTCATCTGTAGTGATTCTAAGAGTGCTCTAGAAAAAATCACAAGATCAAGCTACAAGGCGGCAATAGACTCACAAACTCTCCAACTAAAACAAAAACTATGTGAATTTGATGAACAACATAGAGAAATTAAATTTGCATGGATTCCAAGTCACACTGGAATTATTGGGAATGATAGAGCTGACCATCTTGCGAATCTTGGAAGAAAGCTGCCCATTAGTGAAGAACCAAAGGCCTCCTTTAAAGATTTTCAAATTAAATATAAAGAAAACCTATGGATCGGTTGGGAAAATCGATTCCAACAAATAGGACAGGCAAAAGGAATTACTTATTGCTCACAAGTTACAGTTCCATATAAAAAGGCATGGTTTACAAAATTTCCCAACCTGGGGAGAGGTATAATCACACAAATGTGTCGTATGAGAAGTGGACATTGTAGTGTTCCTGTACATTTATTTAGATTGAAGGTAGTGAATTCAAACCAGTGTTTATGTGGCAGTGTAGGAACTTTACAACATGTTTTATTGGAATGTACTAGGTTCCAAAGAGAGTCCCAGTTGCTTAGAAGGGAACTAGAAGGTGATCCGACATTAACTGATGTGTTGTTTAAAAATTTAAACTCAAAGACATTAATCGCAGTGCAAAAGTTTTTAACATCAACAATGACTCGTGTGTAGCTTGCTTAAAAACTTTATGACTTTATGCTTGCTTGCAATGCATGTGCTTTGTGCTTAGTGCGGTTTTGCGTGGTAGTACTAGAACTAGACCATTAATAGTAGAACTTTAGTTATGGAACTTATAAACAATTACAAAGTTTTTTTTTTATCTCTTAATATTTCAGATTCAGGAGCTATGAGCTTAAGCCCAGATGTACCTCAGGTACGGCTCTTGAATATTCAAGTCTATAATCACGGATCCTGGCCGGATAGCCCTGGCAGCTAAGGCCATTCAAATGAAGAGAAGAAGAAGAAGACAGAAAAATGACACATTAGCATACCAGAGGCGTTACATTTCATTTTTAAGAGGTGTTGTACTTTAAATAATGAATTAAGACTTCTTGCAAAGACGGTGCAAATATCGAAAAAAAAAAAAGATCGTGGACAATCATTATGTCTAAATATTCCATCTAAAGGCCTTTCTAATGATGTGCCGGACATGGTGTATTCCCTATTTAAAAATAAGGGGTTGGGGAACTGGATGGGAGGGCGTTGACATATGACAGATGCATGTATCGTAAAAATGTGTCCCCCTTAGAACAAAAATTGACCTGTTTCTACATTTCCTTAAAATCTAATAAATACTGCCAAATAACGAGGTGGACTGTTTTGATTGGCCCACCCTTTGTATTGTGGCATTATAATTTTCTAGACCTTAACCTTTAACTACACGCCTTTGTACGCCAGATATAAGAATTCTACTGGAAATATATTTAAAAATTTAATTTTTGACCTTGCTTATTTTTCTAACCTATCACTGGAATGTGCTTTACAATTTGGTTTTAGTTTCGTTATAATCGGCGTTCTGGAAAGATCGTAATTTACATTTTATTATTTGTTGTTTCCGGTGGTGGACAATATATACCCTATTCCAGGAACATACGCCTATTTTGGATTACTTCGAAAACGAATATTTTACTGTGCAAAATAAGAAGAACGAAAGTAAATTGCAAATTACATTGTTGTTTATTGGAATAATTATTAGCGCCATTTACTTTCGTACTTCTTATGTTGCACAGTAAAATATTCGTTGTCGAAGTAACCCAAAACAGGCGTATGTTCGTGGAATGGCCCATACCCCAGGATTATATTACTATAACTCGTAATATAAGTACATATTTTAATTGTTTTTTAGTCATTATGGCAAAAAATATATGTTTCTTTGTAAACAATACTTTTTCTCCTGTAAAAAATCACATTTAAAAAAATTTTTTATTAGTAATTTTATTTATCATGGAATCCAGTTATTCCATGATTCCAGTTATAAATCCCAATTGGCTTACTGAAAAGGAACTCCAAGTATTCACTGATGCCGAATAAGGTTTATAACAAACAACTAAGTGTATTTTTTTCAAAAAAAATTAAACAAATCCGCTGTTTTTAAGTGTATTTTCTTGTGGCGTACAAAGTACGCCACGCGTGTTATTATGTTATAACTTGATGCGCGGGTAGTTAAAGGTTAAAAGTTTAGGCCAGCACGGTAATTCTTTTGAGTGTTAATTAACTGGCGTGTGTTTAGTCCAGTTAGAAGAATGTGTACTAATTATACCCGACAGCCATTTTCTTTCTAGTATATAGCCAGTTTTAGCGCCTAGATTACGTCTCATTTTTTATTTTACGTCAGGGTTTATATTGCTCTGTGATTATTAACTAATCTGGCTAAAGGTATAAATAATCAAACACCTACATTGTATTCCGTTATAAGTTGGACAAGCCGAGATTGCAAACGACGTTAATTTATAAGTTTTTCAGTAGTGAAAAAACCCGCAAACTGTGGTAAGTTTGAATTATTAATTCATTTAAATGTGACATAATTCGAGGGCCACCAAATCGAATTAGATCTATGTATGTCCTTATTTTATTTTACTCATATTTGAGTACTAAGGATACATAATTCTGTTTTAATTTTATCTAGATAAGCGGGCAGGTGATGAATGATTATTGTAAATTTTCCCATTGTCCGCTATTTATCGGCATGTATGCTATCACATTGTAAAAAGCTCAGGCACGAGATAGTCACCAAGGATTCTGCAGTCTAATATATAGAGAATTTTCTCTTTATATCATCATCATTCTCTTTGCGTTATCCCTATGCGGGGGCGGTTTCCTTAATTGCATTTCTCCACACAATTCTATCTTGGGTCATATCAACTTTAATCCCCTTTACCAACATGTCCTGCCTTATCGTCTCCCCCAGGTCTTCTTTGGTCTTCCTCTCCTACTCCTTCCAGGAATCTGCACTTCAGCTATTCTTCGTATTGGGTGATTAACGTCTCGACGTTGAACATGACCAAACCATCTTAACCTATGCTCTCTCATTTTGGCATCGATTGGTGCCACAACTAGACTTCCCCTAATATACTCATTTCTAATTTTATCCTTCTTTGCCACTCCACTCTTTGCCACATGCATTCGTTGTTCCTCTTTCTTTTTCACTGCCCAACATCCAGTTCCGTACATCATAGCCGGTGTTATGGCTGTTTTATAGAATTTTCCCTTCAGCTTCATTGGAATTTTTTTGTCACACAACACACCACTCGCTTCTTTCCATTTCATCCATCCAGCCCTAATTCTACTGCATGCATCTCCATCTATTTCTCCATTACTCTGTAATACCGATCCTAGGTACTTAAAACTATTGCTTTTCACAATCATTTCACCATCCAAAGATACCATTTTATTTGTAGTAACTCAATCTTTAAATGAACATTCCAAATACTCTGTTTTTGTCCTATTAATTTTTAAACCTTTTTCCTCCAGAGCTTGTCTCCACTGTTCCAGTTTTTGTTCAGCATACATTAGGCACCATGGAATGCTACCCTGTAGTTTCGCTGTTATCTGGTCCAAAACTAATGAGAATAAATAAGGACTAAGCACCGAGCCTTGGTGCAGTCCTACTTTCACCTGAAATTTATTAGTCTCTCACACACCTGTCCTAACACTAGTCGTTACTCCCTCATACATATATCTCACAATTTTTACATATTCGCCAGGGACTCCTTTCTTATTGAGTGCCCACCATAGAATCTCTCGAGGAACTCTACCATATGCTTTCTTAAGATCAATGAATACCATATGAGCGTTGGTATCTTTATTCCTGTATTTTTCCATCAGTTGCCTTACAATGAAAATTGCATCTGTTGTTGATCTGCCCTGCATAAAGCCAAATTGATTATCGGATATTTCGGTTTCGTCACGTATCCGTCTATCAATTACTCTCTCCCATATTTTCATGGTGTGGCTAAGTAGTTTTATAGCCCTGTAGTTTGTACATTGTTGTATGGCTCCCTTGTTTTTGTAGACAGGTACTAATATACTGCTTCTCCATTCGTCTGGCATTTGTCCAACTTCCATAATTCTATTAAATAGACCTGCTAGCCAACTTATTCCTGTCTCTCCCAATGCTCTCCATACTTCCCCAGGAATATCATTTGGTCCGACTGCTTTTCCTTTCTTTATTTTTTGAAGCGCTTGAGCCACTTCCTCGTTTGTTATTCTGGTAACCATTCCTGTTACTGTCTCTGTTAACTCCACAGGCTATCTGTCAAATTCTTCATGTAATAAACTGTCAAAATACTTTCTCCATCTCTTTTTGACATCCTTTTCGTGAATTAGTATTTTATTATTTTCATCTCGGATACATCTAATCTGATTAAAATCTCTTGCTTTCTTTGCTCTGTGTTTGGGTATTTTATATATCTTTGCTTCGCCTTCCCTGGTATCAAGTTGATCGTATAGGTTTTAATACGCTTCTGCTTTAGCTTTTGCTACTGCTACTTTCGCTTCCTTTTTGGGGACCATATAGTTTTGAAGATCTATGTCCGATCTGGTTTCTTGCCACTTTTTATATAATTTTCCCTTCTCTTTTCTCTTTCTATATTTTCTCTTTCTATATCGGGTAACAAAACAATTTGCGAATTTTAAGATGACATTTTTCAAAAAATCTATCTCCCAATGGCCTCTTGTTACGTTTACTATTAATATGGTCATCATAATATTATTTTAGTTTATTCTCAGTAAATTTTTTTAAAGAAATAAATGGCTCATCCCTGGTAAGTCGTTGGGGTAAAGATTCAATGCAGTAAATGTTAATATTTTACTCACTTATAAGCCAGTAAATTACAAAAACCGCTTATGCTGTTCGCTATCGACGTCAATATAAAAAAGACAATAAACTACCCATTTTCCTGTGTAATTTTCCAGTCAGTTCGCCTCATTAAAACAATGACTCATGGAGGAAATATTACGCGGGGATAATAAACTATAGTTGTGCCTTTAAGACTCAAGATTGGCTCTGCACACCATCGTGAACGTATCAAGCTAGTTGGTGTAAACAAGCGTTCGACACGCAAGTGATAAGGCCACGCAGGCACCAATGAGGCTCCAATACCTACAGTTCTCTTCAGAGTTCTTGATATATAACTCCTCAGCTTGAGAATTTCCCCCTATAATTCTGGAAAAATACCGCAGTAATGTGTTTTCTTAGTTAAGGAGGTTACGTTAGATTAAATATTTGGATTTATTATATTTTTAATTTTTTTGATGTCTGGTTTCTTTTTCTGGGTTTATTTTTTTTCTGTTTTCTCTGAGTTGAATGCATTTTTTCTTTCTTTTTTTAGGAGGACGTTATTCGTATTATTAGTTTAGTTTATTTGGTTGTTTAGTTAATCAATAGCTTGAATATTTGGTTTCTAGATTAAATTGGCATTAAAGATAATAGGTGGAGATGGTGAATGACCAATGGGATCCTCAACAATAAATAAAATGCTGTATCGAACAAGCAAGACGATATTTAATTAGATTTAAACCGCTACTTTGTAACCGCAATATTTCCTTCTATCTTCGTTACAGAATGGTTAAGTGCTATGTATGGTCAATATAGCGAATCCGAGGAAGGCCCTCAACGCGGTGGATCGACAACCTCAAAATAATTATGACCAGTTGGATAGCAGAGGCTCAGAACAGAAGAAGATGGAAATATCTGGAGGAGACCTATGTTTAACAATGGACAAATCAGGGCTGATTGATGATGATGGTCCATATTGTTATACGGCATGGAGAAATGGACGTTGAAACTATCTTCCATTAATAAGTTGGAAGCCTTCGAAATTTGGACCTTGTACAGTCTTAAATAAAGAGCAAATACTGAGAGAGGATTGCTGAACTTGATCAAGGTACGAAACATTGGATACTTGGGCCATATCCTGAGGGAAAAAATACGATAAACTAATTATCGTATATGTCGCAAACAAATGTCGTGGCTACGAAATATAAAGAACTGGTCAGGCATAAATAACACTGGCGAGCTTTTGCATGCCGGAAAAAAAAGACCTTAAGTCTGACCTTAAGATAATTCTCCAACGCACTATCACTATAAGAAGAATAAGATAATAATCCACAAGTAAGAATTTCCTGTAGCTGGCTATATACCATTAATTACAAATAAAATTTAATAAAAATTTTTTGTCCCGGTAAACGGTAATTTAGTTTAAAAGCCCCTATAGGGCTACAAACATAAAAATAAAACGTTTTCGCTCTGTAACAAGAGCATCGTCAGTGTTACAAGAACATGGTGAGCCACCCAAAAATACAAAGGTTGAAACCTTTTAAAAATCGACTCATATAAATCTCATATAAATACAAACATCATAAAATCCAAAGGATGGATAAAATTCCTATGGATGTGGCTTTAGGGCAACATATGACATATAGGAATTTTATCGATTCTTTGGATTTTATGACGTTTATATTTATGTAAAGAGAAATCCCGACATACAGTATCTGCTGTCGAGATTCTCTTTAATTTAAGTTTGAAGCAAGTAGCTGAGACACTAGCCAAGTAGCAAGATAAAGTGAAGTGACAGTGGCAAAATGTCATGAATAAACTTTCTTAAAATTACTTAATGTCATAAATGATTAAGAATTTTTTAACGTAGAATAATTAGCTTAAATTGTTGTTTCTTTGTATTTTCAGGTAGTATAATTTTAAGTTTGTAAATATTGTAAAATTAATAAACTTTGTATTTTCAGAGCAACATCAATTTAGTTAAAAAAAAGTCAAAAGTCCCAAGTCCCAGTCTATAGTGGTGTAAAAAGTAGCATATTACATTTATATGAGACTTTTAGTATTTTTGGGTGGCTCACCATGTTCTTGTAACACTGATGATGCTCTTGTTACAGAGCGAAAACGTTTTGTTTCTATGTTTGTAGCCCTATAGGGGTTTTTTAAACTAATATACGTTTTACCAGGACAAACATTTTTTATTAAATTTTACTAATAAGATAATAGGTAAATAATATTTAAAAACCTTTAATGCCTATAACATGTTTTGGATTATAGCTTGCTTCAGGATGATATTGAAAAGGGGTGGTCACAGCGCGTATTCTTGTTTCAGGCCACTGTTTATTTCACAGTTTTCCATTACTCTGGATCTACAGTCATTTACATTCCAAGTTCTGCCATTATATTCCTTATCTGATCTCTTTTAATGCTTGTCGGAAATCTATGAATAGATTATAGAGAGTTCTATTGAATTCCCATTATTTTTCAAGCAGCTGCCTTAGGCCCGCTTGCTCATTCGGAGTTCAACATAAGTTCAGCGCCACTACCGAGTTCAAGGCATGCAGTGCGTACCACCGTACAACGCACTTCATGCCTTGAACTCGGTTATGATGCTGAACTTGAGTTGAACTCCGAGCAAGCGGGCCTTAAATTGAAACTGATAAATACATATAACACACACTGGACAAAGGACAAACAGATCAAAATTAAATAAAAATTATGCTCATTTTAGCAAGTCAAAATGAAAGAACCTTCTTTGAAAAGGTTTTGGGGCCTCACCCTTTTTTGTCTAAATGACACCGCACACATCTTATGGAATATATAATGTCACTCAAATTCAATAAAACTTACATAAATAGATTCGTCTCAATTTAACGGTCATTTCGTATCATTGCGCCAACTCTTAATTATGATTAATTACAATATTTTACACAATCGATAAGACCGGATAAAATGTAACAATTATTTTAACTGGGTCGTTAAAGTCTATTTTATATTGATTTCCTATACCCAGAATCTAATAATTGGCGAACATCAATATTGAAAATATATGAGAGCTGCATTTCATTTTTTAAATGAATTTGGGAAGATCCGTGTTTTTAATTTTTGTCGGTAAATGAGATAAATCCCGAACGCCCGTTTTTGTCCACTCTGAAGAAATAGTTTCATTTTTCGAAAGTACTAAACATGGAAAACAAAACAAAGAATGTAGTCTATCACACCCGCACAACCACGAAGTTTTTTATATTGTTCAACTTTAAAGCAACGTTTAAACTTTTTGTTTTTTATAGCACATTCTTGTACCAAGTTTATCTCCGGCCGAGGTAGACCATTATTTTTTATAAGAAGTCGATTTTCAAAACTATTTGCATTTTCTTTTATAAAATCCACTGAATAAGGCTCCATCATAAAACTATTAATATTATATTTAAGATTTAACCGTATTTAAGGCCGTTCCTCGCGATTCTGGGCATATCTAAATTTCAATGTAAAAGTTTAAATAAAATAACGCAAAAACTATGGCATATATTGAGATAATTCTTTTTTTATATGAAAGGAATTAAAAAGTTCTAGTGCTCTATTTGTTTTTAAATTATTAAATTGTTTAAGCAATATGTTTTTTTAATTTTTTTTTTGTTTAAATTTAACGTAAAAAAATTTAAATTCAAATACGTCACTAGAGAATTTTTCCCACTTTCCGAATCTGTTTTTGTTTTTAACATAAAGTGTAACACAAAGCACCTATTTTGTTTAAACTTTTAAAAAATCTCGAGAGTTCTGCTAAAATTGATCTCGCTCGGTGGTCACAGGCTGTCCTTGTTGTCGATATCGAGCAGTCAGCTGGCCAACAGGTACAGAAACCCTCTCGGTAGGGGGTATCTTGTAAATAGACAGAGCTTATTTAGACTTTTGATAAAATTGCAAGATTTTTATTAGAATTTGTATTTGAAAACACCTTCTACAGAAACATTACACATAATTCTATGTTATATAATTATTGTATATTATCGATCTTGCTGATCGTGATGCTACTCAAATTCTTATAATATACAGGGTGTAACGAAAATACAGGTCATAAATTAAATCACATATTTTGAGACCAAAAATAGTTCTAATGATCCTAACTTACCTTCGTACAAATATGCACATAAAAAAAGTTACAGCCCTTTGAAGTTACAAAATGAAAATCGATTTTTTCAAATATATCGAAAACTATTAGAGATTTTTTATTGAAAATGGACATGTGGCATTCTTATGGCAGGAACATGTTAAATAAGAATTATAGTGAAATTTGTGCACCCCCTAAAAATTTTATGGGGGTTTTGTTCCCTTAAACCCCCCCAAACTTTTCTGTACGTTCCAATTAAATTATTATTGTGGTACCATTAGTTAAATTCAATATTTCTGAAACTTTTTTGTCTCTTAGTATTTTTTCGCTAAGGTAGTTTTTATCGAGCTGCGGCTTCTTTTTTAATACCTTTGCATTAAAATTTTATGGGGTTTTTGTTCCTCTAGACCCCCCAATGTTTGTGTATGTTCCAATTAAACTATTACTGCGGTGCCATTAGTTAAACACAGTGTTCTTAAAACTTTTTTGCCTCTTTGTATTTTTTCGATAATGCGCCTTTTATCGGGATGTGGTTTCTTTTTTAATATGGTTCAAAATATACCTAAAAATGTAAATCATAAATAAATTTTCATATTATTACCAAGTCTCCATAATCGTACTTAGCCATATACAAATATGTGGTGGATTTGACAAAATTTTCAAAATATTTCGATAAAAACTGACTTTTCTAAAAAGTACTAAGAGACAAAAAAGTTTTTGAAATATTGTGTTTAACTAACGGTACTACAATAATAATTAAATTGGAACGTACACAAAAGTTTGATTTTAGATTTTCTATATCTTTTACTACCAGTCCATGATTGTTATTGGCTCCCTGTATATTCTTGCTTGTCTTCTTCTTCTTTTTGTATAAACATGACAGTCTACTTTTTAATGTGCCTCCAATAAGTTGTGGTTCCATCGTTTTCGTGGTCATCCCATTGATCGTCTTCCTATTGGGGAACCATCTCTCGCCGTCCTTACTACTCTATTTGTTGTTATGTGGCTTATGTTGTCATTCCATTCTACTCTTGTGCTTCTTACCCAGTTTTTAATGTTCTCCACATTGCATCACCGCCGTATATCTGTACTTCTAGCTCTGTCCCTTAGTTTCTTACCATCGATTTTTTGAAGGGTATTCATCTCCTCTGTTTCTAGCAATCTTTATGTCTTCTCTGTCTCAGGTCGTGCTTCTGCCGCATATCTCATTATGGTCTGATGATTGTTTTGTAACTTCTGCCTTTTATTTCTTTTCCGATATTTTTATTTCTCCACATTGAGTCATTCAGGCAACCTGCGGCTCTATTTACTCTATTCACTTTATCTCCCACTTGTTCTATTATCTGACTCTTCAGCTCTAATTTACATCTGGATTCCATCTGTTACAACCACGCATTTTGTCTTTTTTTTTTTGGAAATTAACATGTTAAATTTTCTGGCGCTTATATTAAATTGGTGCAACATACGTTGTAAATCTGCATCCGCATCGTCTGTATATCACATTATCAAGTTGGTTCTTCCCACTTGGTATCCTTTTTTAGTTCTTACTTTTTATTAATATTTCATCCATAATCAGGTTGAACAATAGAGGACTTCACTTGGGCCAGTTAGTTCATATTATACTTTTACTTTTATTGTGTTGTTCTGGTTGATGTTTTCGATCGTTTTAATTATTCCTAGAGAAACCTCTATTGAGTATAACAAATGGATAACGTCCTTTAATTTTACCCTGTTAAATGGTTTATTAAACGAAACATAAATATCCGGTTTGTTGTATTCTAACGATTACTTTTGAACTTTCCTCATTATAAGTACAGCATGTGTTCATGATCTTCCCGACCTAAAACCTTATTGTTCTTCTGCTAATGTTGCATTTCTGTATATTCCATGTTCCTAAATTCATTCCCCGTTTTCATTGCCGATTTATTTTATTTATTCCGTACCTTGTTTCGTCCCTTGGTTTGGGCTTATTAGTAAGTTCTATTAATTTTTATGAGTGGTGGATCACCGGTTCTCCTCAACCCCCAACCTGAAGAGCCAGGTAATTTATCCTCACGGTTTTCTTTTCCTAGACAATTATTGTCATCCATGAAGAGTTCATTCCACCCTTATTTTTAAATAAGTTCATCTGCTCCTCTGACCATTGTGACCTAATTATATTAATTGTATTTATCTGTTTTTTGGATGTTTGACGTATTCTTCATCTGTAACCGTAACCGTAGACAGGGGCTCTTACAATATACTATCAACCGAAGTCAGCTAAATCTTGTTTTTTTTTCAAGATAATTACTTCCGTCTCCTCTCTTTATCCGGGCTTGGGACTGGCAACATAATTGCTAAACTACTCAATTCACCCAGTAGTCATGTAGGCAGAGACTTCAAATTCATTTTATTAATTATAATCATAGACATAATTTTGGGTGCATGCCAGCTGAAAGGAATGTGTATATTCTCCGGCAAAACCCATAGTGAAAGAACCTACAGAGCTATCTATAAATTTAAAAATCACAAAGCCAAGAACCGACACTATATTGAGAATGTTTAAAAAATTGAGGAGACATTTTGGTACATACCTTTCAAGAGCTGATTTGCCAAATCTGGAAAAAAACATTTGACAACCTCCTGAAAAGAGAGTGTTATCATTCCCATACACAATAAGGGTGATAAAATGGATTGCACAAACTATACAGGTATATCATTTATCAATAGAGAATACAAAGTATTTCCCTAATTCTATTGAAACAATCTTATTTATTTTTTTATTTTGTTTATTTATTTACCGTATAGATTTTTACAGTACGATAAATACACACTTATATGCAAATACTAAAACGACCTCAAAATATATCGCCGTACTTATTTAAAATTTTACAATTGAACCACGTTAATCCTTTCATTGTGTAGGTCCGAACCTTTCACTCCAGGGGGTTTATTGTATAATATAAATTTTAAACTGGGGTTGAGGAAACATCAGATTGACGTAAAGAGAATTACTTCATGAATAGATTTTGTTTTGTATTGAAAGAAATTTTTGAAATAGAGATTTTTACAGTTACAATATTCAAGGATGGGCCTTAACTAGAACCCACAACAGAAAATTCCAAACTGTGAACCGAAACCAGAGAACGTTCTCTGCCGAAACGCACCACTGGTCTCTGGGTGCACTGCACAAATCCTTACTGTTTTAGACAGGCGAAATGCTCTTTCACCGATTTTAAGATTTCCCTTTCTAATACAGGCGTAGGTTAGTACTATCTGGTTCAATTTGAATTCTGCACCAGAGAACAAGTATCTGCACTTATCACGTGCATCTAGCGGAGCGGCGTAGAGCAAATAAATATGATTACTAAATAAAGTTATATATTAATTTAATGATTCTATAAGATTAAAAAAATATTTTAATATTTATGAGATTTAAAAAACTGTATTTTAATTAACTTTTATTGGGTGTTCACTGCACAAGTGAACCAATGGAGAAACCGCCCCTGCTAAAATGTAGCATAATTTTTATTTAATTTTGATCTGTTTGTCCTTTGTCCAGTGTGTGTTATATGTATTTATCAGTTTCAAAAAAAAATTTCTAACATTTCTTGCCAATGTTGCACTTTGCTGGGATAGCTTCCTAATTTGACGAAAGGCCCCTGATGATGATAAGTTAACGAAGGTATACTTGGGCCAGATTTAATAAGCTAGATGTTCGAAACCTGCATTTTATTCCTATAGATTCAGTGGCGCACCCAGGGGGGGTTTTGGGGGTTAAAACCCCTCCCAGTGCATATTACAAAGATATATAAAGAATAGTAATAAACCACTAAAACCGCCTAAACCTCTAACTTTTTTAAAGTAAGACGGATTATGAAACCTTTTGCATTCGATTCGGGAGAGCTTCAGGGAAATTCTTGAATACTTGGCATGAATAATTACAAATGAGAATTAGATTCTTGTAGGCGGAAAATCCATTTTCCAAAGTGCATCTCAAAGTGTTTACAGTTTACACAATAAAAATTCACAACTTGGAAAATAATCATGAGAATGAGTTTAATTTTCATATTCGGAGGATTTTGAGGTCGCTAAACAGGAATATAGGGTCGGCCAAGCTGTAAGAGGTACCTGGTGCCAGGAATCTACGTCATCTCTAGGAGTTTCATAGAAATTTGTTATCTATATAAATAAAAATGAATGTTTGTATGTATGTATGTATGTATGTTCCGTATAGACTCGCAAACTATGCATTTGATCGTATGATGACCTTAATCAAAGTTGTTGTGCATGAAGCCGGGATGGTTTCTGAAGTGGTACGGTCTACCTAAGTGAAAAGGGGGCTTGCCCCCCCGAATTTTTTTAAAATTTATTTGGCCAAATTTTTTTTTCTTAATTTTATACGATGTAGAACCAAAATGTACATACAATCCTAAATTTTCACTTTTTTATCTCCAACCGTTAATTTTTAATAGCCGTCTAAATATTACCTCTTCTATATAAATAAAAATGAATGTTTGTATGTATGTATGTATGTATGTATGTTCCGTATAGACTCGCAAACTATGCATTTGATCGTATGATGACCTTAATCAAAGTTGTTGTGCATGAAGCCGGGATGGTTTCTGAAGTGGTACGGTCTACCTAAGTGAAAAGGGGGCTTGCCCCCCCGAATTTTTTTAAAATTTATTTGGCCAAATTTTTTTTTCTTAATTTTATACGATGTAGAACCAAAATGTACATACAATCCTAAATTTTCACTTTTTTATCTTCAACCGTTATTTTTTAATAGCCATTTAAATATTTATACATCTATATATACAAAATTCTCTTTCGCAGTGTTTGTTGTCATACTGCTCCAAAACTACTTTGCCGATTTTTATGAAATTTGGCAATTAGACTCCTTGCTGAATTCGCTATCCAACGGTATATAAATCGTCTCTCTAGCTCAATTAGTTTCCTAGATAACAAAACGAGCCCGTAGAACAACACGAGAGCACGAGAGACGACATTAAGCACACGAGAAGAATGAGCGAAAATTGTACTAACACCCGTGAAATTATGAAGTTTTAATTTTTCGATTACTATTTTTAATGTACAAAAAATATTTCAAAATTTTGCCGAAGTACCATGTCTCTGGTATAATAATGAAAATTTTGTCGGAGGCGCATATCTGGTATAATCAAAATTTTGGCGGATGCTTTTGGTGGAGGCGTATCTCTGGTATGATAATCAAAATTCATTCGCAAAAAACTGGCGCAAGAACACTTCCCTCTCTGTCTCAATAGGTCCGTCCGTCAGTTTACTCTTCTTAATGCTTTTAAAATTTTACCAAAATACAGAAGCATAAAATCAAAAGCTATTTATTGTTGATCAAAAAATTTCTCTATAAAATATTTTGTAGAACACCTACGTTTTTTAGAGTTTATACAATTATTAAAGAGAAAAGCAACTGCCGAAAGGCCACATTTACTCGAAGTCAATTGCTCGAATAAAAAAGAATATCTAAAATATTTATTCACAATAGTAGAAAATATAGACATAAGAAAGATAGTATAATAGAACAAATTATATGATATTCCACGTGTATAATCGTATATTAATTTATGCTGAAAACAACTTTATTATAAATCTTAAATATGTTTGAGCTTTGGAAATATAAGAAAAATAAGGGCAGAAATTTATTTCCGCTCTAGAACAAGAACAAAAATTAAATGAACTAAAAATTGAACAGTGTGGTCCTTCTCAGAGGCATTTTTCAGTATGTCACAAGTGACCGCAAAAAAGGTCCGTGATAATACACATTTATAACATTTATTATAATCTGACATTTAAGTTAATTGTGACAGTTGTCAGAATCGTAATCAGCCAAATATGAAAAAGGTATTGCAGTTTAACCCTTTAATTTGCAATTTGGTATAAAAACAAATCAATTGTGTTTATTGCATTTATAAAATGGATTTTCTTTTTCTATTCGTAAATCATTTTTTGTTCGATTATAGCGCCATCTATCAACAATTAGAATAATTGTTATAACAAACTGTGATCACGAACGTACCCTTTTTTCTGTCACTTCCAACTTAATGCGTTAGAAAGAAATCGAAAAACTGTGATGCACTGAAAGATGCCTCTGAGAACGAGTATCCATAAAGTGGCAAACAATCTCAAAATGGTCATAGAAGATATAGAGATAGCGTTGATAGGTTATTGCGTTTAATAAACAATTACATATTATGAACCACAAATTAATATCTGCGATTATATACGTGGAATATCACATAATTTGTCCTATTAAATGTACCTCTCTTATATACCTACAAATTTTGCATTATTGTGAATAAATATTTGAACATATAATTTTCTTTTTTATTCGAGCAATTCATTTTCGAGCAGTGGATTTTGAGTTATTGATCTCTAGCAATTGCGTTCGACCAATTGATCTAGAATTAAAATTATGACACATTATCTAATTATGACACATTATCTAAGGTGCAACGAAGTTCACCGGGTCAGCTAGTTGAAAATAATTTATTATCTCGGGGTTTTAAGATCGCTAAACAAGAATATTGCAACGAAGATATTATAAGAGATACCTGGTGCCCTGTATCTACGTCGTCCCTGGGAATTGTATGTAAATTCGTAATAAAATTTGTTGCAACTAGTTATTCCGGGGTTTTTAAGGTAACTAAGAGTTTTAATCATAAACTCGAGGTTCTGACATCTCTATATCTAAAAAATTATTATTAATAGTGAAAAAAAATAATCGAATTATTTTTTTTTCGTAATTTTCGCTCTGAACTAAAATAACTTACTGTTATTGTTACTCACCGTTGAATTTTATAACGAATTTTTATAAAACTCCAGAAGACGAAGTAGAGTCCGAGCACCAGGTAACTCATACTCATACAGCATCTTCCATGCAATATTTATTGCAAACCTCCAGGAAATCATATAGATACCGGGCACCAGGTACCTCGTACAGCATTGTCGAAGCAATATTCGGGTTCAGCGACCTCAAAAACCTCCGAATACGTTTCAATGATTTTCATAATGAATTTCCATAAAGCTCCAGGAGACGAAGTGCCTACTGGGATACCGGGCACCAGGTAGGTACCTCTTACAGCTTCGCCGAACCCATATTTATGTTTAGCGACCTCAAAACCCCCGAGTACAAAAATATAACTCATTTCCATGATTCTTTTCTGATTTGTGAATTTTTATTTTTTGACACTTTAAGAAACACTTTGGAAAATACATTTTATCTACTCTGTCATATTATGTATAAGTTTTTAGTTCGTGAAAACTGTCATTATAGATAGCAGTGCGCGAAGTGTGCGTGAAGTAGCAATGTATTTTAAATGGGATTTACTTTTTCGCACTGTTTTTTGTCTCACTTTCATATAATCAAATATCCTTAACTTTCGCGTTGTCATGGGGATGACATAATGAACAATACATTACAACAAAACTTTTAACAGTTTTGTGGTTTGAAAGAAGTTAGAATTTTTAAATGTCAAAGTTCTAAAAATTGTAGAATATAAATGAATTCCAGTGACGAAAGAGTTACAGTTTTTTTATTTGTTTATCGTAGATAAAATATTGTATGAAACTGTGCGTGAAGTACTTTTTGCGAACTTACGCGATGTATATCACTCGCCCCGCTGTCTCTCGTACTCTAAACATCGTGCGCGTTAGCAAAAAGCATATTTCACGAACTGTTTCATAAATAACTATTGTGTTTACAACAATGCAATTTTTATTTGTACCTCATGCCGACCATTCAACAATTTTCCTAATGCTCTCTCGAATCGAACGCAAAAGGTTTCACAACGTAATGCTTTATATCCTCGCCTACAGGAAAATGTAATTTGTTTTTCACAAACAATACAAAAAACATTCAGTGTCCAAGCCAACCCCTCCCAGAAGAAAATCCTCGGTGCGCCACTGTATAGATTCCATATATTCGAGCATTCAACCTACTTCTATCATAAGAATTGTTTTATAAAAAATACTGTAAATAATTTATTAACAATATCCAAGTAATAATTTTTCCTCCAATGGATTTTGTGCAGTAACCCTCAATGTAGGTACGTAGAATGCAACTTTTTTAAACTCCCTTTTTAACATGTGTCGACCTAACTCCAACTACCGTAAAGCTGCACTTCCTTTATATTTTCTCAAAACCGTTTAGAATTACCACCTAAACGCCCATAAAGCTTCCTTGTTTACCATTCGCCATAGTTCGCGAGCATGTACTGGTGAAAAATTGGATTACCATATTTCGGTCAAAGGTATTAGCAACACGATGCTGTTCTCAAACATAACAATAAATGCGCGTTCTACATTCCTGCACAACACTTGCAATGCCGATAAGAATTAGGTTCAATATGTTCGCATTCTTCGTGCATGAGCTATTTCCACATTTTCGTTGTTTCTTTCCGGCTCTCATTATTCCGAGACAGAGAACTACACTCTAAAAATTTTATCGAGGGAGGATTATTGTATGTTTGAAGTTATACTTCTTTAGGCGCGTTTGGATGTAAATGTATATGTGCGCGCAGTGGCGTAGCTAGCCTCACAGGGGCCCCCTATCAAAGTTTGTCGCGGGGCCCTTTTCAACGACTGATATGGGATAGTGCTAAAAAAATGTTCAACAAAAGCAGCAAAAACGGGTGTATAGAATAGAATAGAATAGAGTAGAATACTTTATTGTCACTGAAAATTTTACAATTTTATGGACAAAGCGTAGTACAAAGAGTAGGAAAAAAACAACAAGAAATATAGTTTACTGAAATTACACAAATCGTCAATATTACTACAAAATAAAAGATATTGAAATAAAACAAAACAGTATAGGGTGTTTCATTAATAATTGGAAATATTTTAACTGTAGATTCCTGGGCTCAAAATATTACTGTTTAACCCAAATTACCTACTCCGAAAAGGTTTCCTAAGGGAGCTGGAGCTCTTTGAAGATGGTGCCTTTTATATTAGTTTTTTTGAAACTCTAGAGCACATCTATTTAGAAAAACTAAAACTGGTACGCCTAAAGGTGTGTTTTAACAACCTAAAGCAAGAGTAACTTTTAGTACCTCATAATTTAATAATCTAGTGTCCAAAATGTTTCAAAATTAAAGACACAAAAAATAATGCGATAAAATACCTGTTGACCTACTCAAAACGAACGCATATGACCGGTACTAGAAATTCGCAATTGATGAAATCGATTCATCTCTGGAATAAACGTACCAATTTTCGATTTTTGTTTTTATAGTTTTTTTGACAATTTTCCTCACATTAAAAAAACACCAAATTTTCAAATCGACATTTCCAGAAAACGGTGTATCCTACCGAGTTAAAGCAAGAGTACCTTTTATTACTAGAATGCCTCATAATTTAATAATCCAGTGTCAAACAGACTTAAAGTTAAAGATAAAAAAGGAAGTTAAATAGGCGTACCAGTTTTGGTTTCTCTAAATAGAAGCATTCTGGAGAGGTATTTAAAAAACTAATTACAATACGCCTTTTTCAAAGAGCTCTCTTTAGTTTACGTAAGAAGCATTTTCAGACTAGGTGATTTTGGTTAAATCTTAATACATATTTTGAGCCCAGGAATCTACAGTTAAATTATTTCCAATTATTAATGAAACACCCTGTATATTGCAAACTTTAATTAAATTGCAAATTGCATAATACAACCTTAGGAACTAATAAGTTCAGCGTATAACACTCAAATATAGATAATAATAATAAACTCTAATAATCCAAAGTCGAAAAACAGATGTGAAATGAGATTCATTGTTTTAAAACAGATTCAGTTTTTTCAAGCCAATGGTGACGGTATATTGTGATTGCGCGCAGCGGTCAAATACCTCCTGGGGTACTCTACACTCTAATACCCGAAAGTTAGGTTTGGACCGAAGGGTTAGGTCTTCCTCCGTTGAAAATTGTACTGTATAATATATAATATATATAATATATTAATTTTTTAATTAATTAATTTTTTAAAATTAGCAAAATTTCCGTTCAAAACGAATAAGAAGGAAATAAAACTTAGACATCCTGTTGAGAACCCTGACCGCTGCGCGCAATTGCAATCTGCCCAATGGTGAATAGACATTGAAAAGGAGTGTAAACAAAGAAGCTCTGTTGTTTAACAGCGAGCGACCGGCAAATAGATATACCTAAATACAATTTATAGATAAAGAACAGATTACACGAAAATGTTTTCAATGTTTCAAATTATCAAAGGTAAAGCGATTACAAATATTGCAATTTCGCATTATACATTATACAATGTCTCACGCAGCCAACGGTGAATGGACAATAAGAAGTAGCTTGAAAACAAAAAACCTCTGTTGTTATAGAACGGCTAGAGTCAGAAAATACCTGTACAGTACATAAATATAGTTTATAATAAAGAATTCATTACACGGAAATGTCGATATATCCCAACAATATATTATGTACCTACAGTCGGAAAAATGAAAGAATACCCATGAACGAACATATAAAACACGCTGTATTTTCCTGTCACCGTGTCACAAAGAAAATTGTCCAGTGCAAGTATATGTAACAATAATTATTATTACATGTACTTGCGATGGCCAATTTTTTGTGTGACACGGTGACAGGAAAATACAGCGTGTTTTATACGTTTGTCCATGGGTATTCTTTCATTTTTCCTACTGTATACTGTTTCAAAGCATTTTAATAGTGAAATAATTGCAGAATATTTTGTTCAATTTTTTGAATGGAATTTTGTTTCGATATGCCGCGTTGGGGCCCCTGAATGTCGGGGGCCCCCTATAATCGATACGGCTGATACGGCGGTAGCTACGCCTCTGTGTGCGCGAATTAATCAAAAGTATTGGTCCTGGGCGCAGCTGAAGTGTTATACGTGCTCTGATTGGGTAATTACAATGATCTGTCAATAATTGTTCAATATGTCGGTTATGGGTAAACAAATGTTGTGTATATTACGTTTTATTGTTGTGAGGACAGAAACAAAAGCAAGTTTATAATTGTAGTGACTTTTTAAATAGTTTTTAAAAGCAACATGTAAATGTTTCAGTATTGTAATAAAAAATTACATAGGTACCTATATGAAAAATGTAAAATATAAGTACCTATCTTCTAGGTAATACTTTGATTTACATAATTTGATTACCAACAAAATTTCTACCAATCTTCATCTAATATATTGTTTTCTTACTCTATTTTGCCGCATTTTAATATTTTAATTCCACAAAAATCAAACTAATTTGATTACATTCAGAACTGTCGAGAAGTTTAAAACCTTCAGTTGGTCTATCTTTTCAAGTTGGTCAATTTTTTACTTTTTTAATTTTTTTTATACATTTTATATAAATAAACTGTTTAAAGTATATTAATTTCGTTGAAATCGTATAATAGAAGTATAACTACTTACGTGCGTACAAAGTACACATACATTCTTTTTTTTCAATCTTGCTCTCTACTCTCTTTTTTTAACATTTGCTTCTACTGTATGTAATATCGGTTATTCCAATCATTCTTAGAAATTATACTAATTATACTAAGTTTGTAAAAATGTTACACATTCCCGGTTTTACTGTATGGTCTCGGGGTAAAGCGTGGACCATGACAGAATACCTGATGAAAACAGTGACCGATCTAGACATTTACCTTTGGGGGAGGGGGAACTTCCAATGCAATACCAATCAAAAATAGAAAAAAAAAATAAAAATCCAAACCTAATAAAGGACATAAATAATAACAACTTACATATACATTACGTTTCCTTCTTCTATATGCATTACGTTTCCTTCTTCTATATGCATTACGTTTCCTTAATTTTTCTAACTAGTGGGTTTATTGGGTTGAATTTGTCTGTCTATAGCCTTTGGTTTAAGTTTCATGAATTTTGGACCTCGTTCAAATTTACCGTATCCCTATAGTATTATGTTATTAAATTAAATGAATGATCACTTGTACTAAGAAGCTAAATTGGGCTTGTAAAGAAGATAAAGAAATTCGCGAAACCTATTAAACCACAAAGTTCTTATGAATCGACCAAGCTTTGATGGTTTTGAGAACTGTGTGAAATATTGTAGCGTTCCAAAGAGTTTCTAAAATATCTTAGTATTACACTGACTTCCTTACTATGAAGTGTATTTTTTAATAACAAAGGAAACATATCGGAAGTATGGTCAGATTGTTACATTGCTGGAAAATCGAGCAAGCTAAAGGGATGTGGTAAGACAACTGAATGTTAGTCATTCAACTGTGGACAAAATTTACCAACGTTTTCTTGAGACCCTATCTCATCAACAGCGACTCTGTACGGTACCAATGAGAAGACAACAGTCAGAGAAGATTGCGTTCTCACTACTGCTAGGATGCTCCAAAAGCATATTCAGCAAGTCCAAGGATCAGTAATCAGCGTTTCGACTATTCGGCAAAGGTGAAAAGAACAGGGTATGATAGCTGGCAATACAGCAGCAGGGCCATTACTTACTGCTGCCTGCTCACAAAAGACGCACACTTGCATTTGCCTGTCATGGACAATAAATAGACTTATTGGACAATAGACGATTGGAAAAAAATATTGTTTACGGATTAGTGTAGTGTATGATAAATATAGTCGAAACAGGGTCTATAGAAGGTCTGGAGACAGTTATGCTGCCTGCACTCGGTCATATCGGGTTGCATTTGGTGGTAGCTCAGTGTTGTTTTGGGCAGTGATTTTTTTAGGCACACACGGATCTCGACTTGATTGAGAAGGGCCCAATAACACCACACAAATAGATAACGGATATCTTACAACATCATGCGATGCCACATGTGGGTTTATTAATGCGAGACTATACTTTATTTCATGTTAAGAACATTGCGAAGATATGCATTTCTTATGAATGATAGAAGCACGACGATACCACGCCGTACTGATTAAAATGAATCGTATATCGACAGTCGAGTAGCCACCCGTGCCCGAGAGGTTTGTTAACACTGATCTCCATAAGCGTAACGTTCTATTCTTAACGTGAAATATACGTAAACGTAAAGTATAGACATAGTAAGGATTGTAACATAGTATTTTGAAAATAATATAAAATTCCAAGAATGGACTACCCTTCTCAAGATCCAGACCTTGGGCCATTAATATTATATGGAACATTTTTAAAGGCGTGTAAAACATCAATATTATGTCAACAGCTTCGAATGGCTCTCATTGAGGAATGGACTATTATAGACATAAATCGAATGATAAGTGTCATTCAGAACCGCGGTGGCAACACATATTATTAAAACGAGTGATACTAGACTTTTCTTTAATTCAATTATCATTGTAACTGTAATTGTAGTGGTACATCGAAATTTTCAATACATTTATTATTTTCTTAAATTTTTCCTTGTTTTCCGTTTGTGACTAATGATAATGTTGGGTTACCTGCTTCAAGAGTAACTGATCAATACACTATAGTCGGAGAGACAGAAGCGGATTTTGTGCGTGATAAGTAATATGGAAAAACTATACGGGGATATGTTGAATTAGTTGTGTACATGACTTTCCCCAACGGTCTGAAACCAGAGTGGGGGACGAGGGTAGTTATAAAGGGTCAAAGTCGCGGATTTTATTATTTTTTTTGTGACGCTCATGATCGAGAGTGCACTAAAATTTGACAATAAGTAGGTCATGACGTAACTAAGTAAAATCTCCAGGGTTGGCACGCTGCGTGGCCGACAAAGGGTGGGGCAGGGTGCATATAAAAAATATAAGGGTTTTTTGCGACGTTCGTGATTGAGATAGTACACCAAAATTTGGAAATAAGTAGACCATGACATAACTAAGTAAAATCCGCAGAGCCGGAAACCAGTAGTTATAAAGGGTCAGAGTCGCGGTTTTTATTATTTTTTTTGTGACGGTCATGATCGAGATAGTGCACCAAAATTTGGGAATAAGTAGGTCATAACGTAACTAAGTAAAATCTCCAGCAGAAGCTAGCTGCGTGGCCGACAAAGGGGTGGGGCCAGGGGTTAATATAAAAATTATAAGGGATTTTTTTGTGACGTTCGTGATCGAGATGGTAAACCAAAATTTGGGAGTAAGTAGATCATGAGTAACTAAGCAAAGTCTCCAGGGGCTGAAACCAGAGTTGGGGATGAGGGTAGTTTTAAGGGGTCAAAGTCGCAGTTTGTATTTTTTTTTGTGACGCAGCACAACATTTGTCCCCTACGCAGCGTTCCGTCCGTGGAGATTTTTCTTAGTTAGGTCATGACCTACTTAGTCCAAAATTTTAGTGCACCACCTCGATCACGAACGGCAAAAAACCCCTTATATTTTTATACTCACCCCTGCCAACCACCCCTTTGTACTACAAGCAGCGTTCCGCCCCTGGAGATTTTACTTAGTTAGATCATGACCTACTTACTCCAAAATTTTGGTGCACTCCATCATGAGCGTCACAAAAAAAATAATAACAACCGCGACTTTTACCCCTTATAACTACCCTCGTCCCCCCCTCTGGGGATTTTACTTAGTTCTGTCATGGTCTACTTATTCCCAAATTTTGGTGCACTATTTCAATCACGAACGTCGCAAAAAAACCCTTATATTTTTTATATTCATCTCTGCCCCACCCCTTTGTCGGCCATGCAGCTAGCCTCCCCTGGAGATTTTACTTAGTTACGTCATGGCCTACTTATACCCAAATTTTGGTGCACTATCTCGATCATGAGCGTCACAAAAAATAATAAAAACCGCGACTTTGACCCCTTATAACATAACTACCCTCGTCCCCCACTCTGGTTTCCGGCCGTTGGGGAAAGTCATGTACACAACTAATTCAACATAACCCCGTATAGTTTTTCCATATTATTTATCACGCACAAAATCCGCTTCCAGCTCTTAGACTACTATAATATATTATTTAATTTGATATAAATAAGAAAAAGGTGAAACAAAATAAAAAAAATTACGTAATTTAACAATTTTATGGGTGTGCCGTTTTCTCTGACGGGCAGTGTATTAATATATTTGAATCTTCTCTTGAAAAATATAATCAATTAACCTATCGGAAGAGCAAAAAAAACTCGTAAATTTAAAGAGAGCAATCTCGAATACAGTACTGTTTTGAAATAATTGTAATTTGTAGCTTAGGAAGCGCCCATCTCTACATCTCTGTTCCGGTAGCTTGAACGCAAAAGAATTTCCAGTCAAAATTCTAAAAGCTCTCGGTCCTTCCGTCGATCCAATTCATGAATAGAGAATAGAAATAAAAACCAATGATTCGGATAGTTTCATTTGTCTTGGCCCGAAAGTCTCCTATTGTTTTTTATATGTCGCTGCGAAGCCAAGAAAAGGCTCTTAAGTTCGCGATCCGCCAGAATGGGTCCAATCTATTTTTGGAAAGTCCAATAAACCAAAATTATGGTCTGTCGCCAGTATGGATGGAATTACTTAACAGATTTCATAGTTGGCTTGATAAAAGGTTATTGGCGGTTTTTCCTGTTCTCAGAAGTTGCTTTTTGTTGGAAAAGTTATTTGTTATCAAAAGTCGAACAGAATAATTCTTTCGAAATATTTGTTATAGTTTATTAATAAGGGGAATTATTATTTTTTTATAAAGAATTTCATTTTATAAAGAACATATTTAAACTTCAACACTGTCTTCTTAATAACATGTCGTGTCTATGTATGCGACTATTTTATGAACCCTTTCATTGCTGTCGAAATGATATTATGTATATCTAACGCAACTTATACGTCAAAGAACTCCAGCTCCCTTGGGTGGGAAGCGTTTTCGGACTAGGTGAATTGGGTTAAATTGTATTAAAATTATCTGAGGAATCTTCTGTCTTCGTTTGTCGAGTTTCTGGACACCCTGTATAGTTGAAATATCAAAAAAGCTACAGAGCTTTAGAACGATATTTTTATTGAGCTATGTATATAAACTTCTTGAAAAATTTATTTACAAGAGGGCCACTCTCGAAAAAATTATCTCTCTTCACTATTGACCACCAAAGGCAACAGGCGTGATTTCTCTCTCTCTCTCCCTCCTGCCTTGTGTCGAAGTAAACGCATACAGTGCTCTCTACTTTCTCCTCTTAAAGGCAACAGACGTGTGAATAGATCTCTCTGGTATACCGCTTCCCTTATATTACCATGTGCTAAAATACCGCGAATCGCTTTGATTCCTCATGTCCTAATAAATAAACGTTTTCTCTCCTTGTGAAATAGTGTAAAACCCAAACAGTGACGTGTACACATATACTTGCGTAAGACGGACCGACGAATCATCCAGGTCAGAGGCGTAACAGAGGCCCCCGCAGCATGAAGCTTGCAGGGGGGCCCGAATATGTCAGGGGACCAATTTTGTCAAAAAATACTAATTTTTGTTTTATTTTATTCTATAACAATAAAGATGAAAAATGTAAGTTGTCATAACAGTGCATAAATACACTAATAGTATAGCCCAGTAAATGACCGTTTTGAAGTATAATTATGATCATCAGGACGGATTTGCTTGGCAATTCGGATTTAGGTTCTATTTACCCTCCACTTCAAAGTTGGTTGCTTTTACTTGGGGGTGAAAAACATATGTTTAAAATAAGTCCGGAAATAAATAAATTGATTAATTATAAGCAACTTTTTTCCAGTAGAGTTTCTTTATCTAAGTCAATACTTTTCGAGTTATTTGCGGGTGAAATTTGTTTATTTTTCAACAAAAAGAACCCGTTTTCAGGTGGTTTTTCCCCAAATAACTCAAAAAATAACCAAGTATTTTATCGACTTAAATATTATTGAAAAAATATTTTTCTACGAGCGTGCAAAAATGTCTACTTTCGCGCACGCATTTTAGTTTAGAAAGTTTTACTTTTCCGCACGCGTGTTACTTTTCCGCACGCGTTTTACTTTTCCGCACACAATTTACTTTTCCGCAAGCGTGTTAATTTAGATATGTTAATATCATCAACTAGCCTATATTTGTCCACTGCTGAACGTAGGCCTCCCGTAAAAATTTCCACCTATTTCTATCTTGAGCTTCTTGCATCCAATTTGTGGTGATGCGCTTGATATCATCCGTCCATCTAGTCGGTGGTCGTCCTCTGCTTCGATATGCCTCCTGCCTTGGTCGCCATTCCAGAATCTTTTTGGTCCATCTGTCATCCGTCAGTCTGGCAACATGTCATGCCCAAGCCCATTTAGCCATGGCTATTCTTTCAACTGCCTCCGTGACTCCTGTTCTTCTTCTTATTTCTAGGTTTGGTACTTTATCTCTGATGGTAATACCTAACATTGATCTTTCCATAGCGCGTTGTGTAACTCTTATTTTATTTATTGTTCTTTTTGTCAGAGTTAGTGTTTCTGCACCATATGTAAGAACCGGCAAAACACACTGGTCAAAGACCTTTCTTTTTAAACAAACTGGAATATTAGACTTGAAAATGTTATTTAATCTACCGAAGGCAGCCCATGTAAGACCTATCCTTCTTTGTATTTCAGTTGTCTGGTTATCTCGGCCTAAGCGAATCTCATGTCCTAGATATTTGTAAGCTATTACTTGGTCGATGCTATGACTCCCAATCTGAATTTTATCGCTGACTACAAGGTTGGTCATAAATTTTGTCTTTGAGGTGTTAATTTTAAGACCAATTGTTTTTGACACTTTATAGAGCGTGTGCAGCATTTTTGTAGCTTTATCAACTCTATCAGATATTAAGACGATGTCATCGGCAAATCTTAGGTGGTTCAGATCCTCCCCGTTTATATTGATTCCCATATTATCCTCTCCTTCCATTTGCTTGAACATATATTCAAGAACAGCTGTAAACAATTTCGGGGAGATAGTATCACCCTGTCTAATTCCACGTTCTATTCTAAATTTCTTGGTATCTTCATGAAGTCGAACACAAGCTGTACCAGTTTCGTAGATACTTTTAATCAAGGCGATATATCGGTAGTCAATGCGGCAGTCCGCCAATGCTCGAAGCATTTTATGATGATCTATAGTATCGAACGCCTTTTCATAATCCACGAATATAAGAAAGATAGGCTTGTTATACTCTGTGCACTTTTCTATTAGCGTTATGTTCTATTATGTTAATATGGCCTTAAAGTAATTATAATACATGCAATAAACTAATATTTAGATATTATTTACTAATTTATTTCAAATATATCTTATTGTGTTCATAATTTAATGAAATTAACGCGAGAATTCGATGAAATAAAATAATTATGACATAATATTCGAAAGTCAAATCAGTAGACAATAGCAGTGGTTTTGAATCGTCGTCATGGAAACCAAGATCGTCGTCATACTAACCAATTATGCTGAAACTTTGGTTTTGACAACCTTGTCAAAGAATTAATTTGTGTATTTATGTATTTTCATATTAATTAAGTTAATTGATTAATATTTGGTCATTTTCGTTCAGCAAACTGCAGTCGCGTGCGGAAAAGTATGACTTTCTGCACTTGTTAGGAAAATAACTATTTTAAAACTATAGCTTATAAAAAAACAAACAAAAATGGTATATTTGTGATGTCTATCGACACGTTAAAAGTTGTAGCTCCTGAAAAATTGTTCTTCTTTCAATTCCAAATCGAATATTTCAACGTGAAATAACCAAAAATGAAACACTTTTCGGAGAAAACTCATTAAAACTTTTTTTAATGTTTAAAAATAGCTTTATTTTTATTTTTTATATAAGTTTCTAGCATCAAAACCTTTTTTTTTTGGTAAAATAAATTGTGCAAATCTCCCCCTATTTTGCATATCAAATAAAATGAATCGTTATATACTGCTTTATCATTTGCTTTATGTATTGTTTATATGATCTGTAAGTTTGACCGGTTCAAATTTCTTATTTTTGAAAAAATTTGGTTTTATAGTAAAAAAACTTTTTTATTTTGGAAAAACGTCCTTTTTTCAAAATAACTTAAAGAGTATTAGTGATACGAAAAATCTCAGAGTAAAGAAATGTAGGTTTTGATTTTATTATCTAATATTTTGGTTTTATTTTTTTTTTTCTAAGAAAAAAATTCGTTAAAATATAGTTGTTAATAATTTGCATACATTAATGATTAGTGACTCGTTCAAGCGCTTTCAACGTTCAAAAGCACCTTTCAAAAATAAGCACTTAAAATAAAAGTGAATTAGATTGTAAAGCGGAATGATTAGTTTCATTTGGGGTGCTAAATAGGGTAGATTTTTACAATTTTCTTACCAAAAAAAGGGTTAACTTTATTTTGAGCGCAACTCACTTAGTTTTGATTCTAAAAACTTTTATAAAAAATAAAAAGAAAGCTTCTTTTAAACACTTTAAAAAAGTTTTAATGAGTTTTCCCCGAAGAGTGCTTCATTTTTTGATTATTTCACGTTGAAATATTTGATTTGGAATTTGACGAATAAGAACCATTTTTCATGAGCTACAACTTCGCTTTTACTGGGTCGATAGACTTCATTTTTTATAGCTACATTTTTGATAAGAATATTTTTCCGATCAAATAGTTACTTTTTGAGATATTTGCGAAGAACCGGCTGAAAACGTGTTTTTTTTTGTTACACAATAAACATTTTCACTGGCAAATAACTCGAAAAGTATTGACTTGACCACTTCGGTGGTGACATTGAAAATTACACGGTATCGCCGTATTTCACGTTCATTTACTGCTCTATAACACATAGTTATAAGTTTTTGTTACACAAGTCGCATTTAGTATATTTTTTAAAGGGGGCCCACTTCCAATTCTGCGGGGGGGGGGGGGGGAGGCCGACGGAGTTTGTTACGCCACTGCTCCCGGTTTTATCCGCCTTCAGCCACAGCGAATGAAATAAGAGACATATCGGTAAAATTTATTACAAAATTAATTTAAATACTGTCTGTATAACATAATTTTTTCTCTCGATTCCTTTGAACCACACCCTAGATTACAGTCCACACGCTCTGAAATTATTTTATTAATTTCACATATTTACATACATGCCTTAATTGTACAGTGAGTACATATCAATTCATGATGAAAATGTTTCATCTCTTTATACCTAAAGGAACCAATAAGCAACGTTTATCAAAAGAATATTGATAGGAGGGTATAAAAGATATCGAACTATTCTTGACTTAGGTACGCGTACTCCACTATCTGCCGTGACATTATCTGAACGATAAAAGCAACGCTTGCAGTCGTCAACGTTACAATCTTTTATAAGTAAATACGAATATCTACAATATTTTCAGTTTTTACGATATCAGAGATACCATGATTGTGCGCCATTAACGTTTCTGAAAGGTTCGTAATTGCATACAAGGCGTACTTAGTTTTTTAATGCAGAATTCCTAAAATGGGAATAGAAATATGACGATTATGGTTTTATGGGTAGTAAAATGTTATAAACGATTTAGTATGTTGATATTAAGTGTCCATAAATTAAAAATATTGTATAAGTTTAATAGCGATGGTAAAATATACAATTAATAGCAATAATTAGTAAATAGAAAGTTGTCGATGTAATCAACACACCGAAGGATTTAAAAGAACGTGTCGCTAGTATAAATGTAATTTATTTCTTTATGTTACTATTTTATAGATTTTACCTAGGTAGCTTCAAACGATCCACGCCACAATTGAACTTTAAATTGTTAAAACGTCAAATTTGTTTGCTTGTGTCATAATTTACATTTTAAAGTCGTATATCTTTTTTTATGTTGTTTATTTAATGCTACAATCTAGTCAAAGAATAACTTTTTTGAAGACCCTAACTTGCTATCGAATTCAATCTAAGAATCATCCAGTGGTGTATTCTTAGCTTGTTCTAATTTTTAAAGCACTTTGTTCTTGTGCGCCAATCACATTAGCTTTTTCACTTAACTTGTACTATGCACTGCACTAGCTCATATTGCTCTGTATTTTGTCTTCTTCAGTCTTCTTTTTTGGGTAGAGTTATCCAGAAGCTGACTGGCCTCGACGTTTTGGTGCTCTAAAAGCCTTTTTTCAGCAAAATAGTAATCTTAGGCCAGTCCTTCATTTGGCAAAGACAGAGTATTCAATAAAATTAAAAGCAGCTAAAAGTAGTCACTTCATGAGACAGTTAAACGAATCATCAAATAAAATGAAATGTATCTGGCATTTAGTAAACTTAACAGTCGGGAAACAAAACAACTCAAAAGTACCGAGTGATAATAATAATAATTTAGCAGACAAATTTAACCACCATTTTGTTGAAATGGCTCCAAAGTTACTTGTCGCTTTGGATCCTACTAAAATAGGTGGGTTTACATCAGCATCAAAAAACCATAATAGTTGTTCTATGTTTTTATATCCAACTAACCCACAGGAAATAACTAGTGTAGTAGTCGGAAGTTTTAAATCCAAACACACTTCTGGTTTTGATCAGATTTTCCCTAAGTTATTAAACCAATGCATTCACGCTTTCGCAGATCCACTGACGGATATTTGTAATGCCTCTTTTCAACAAGGAATATTTCCTAGTATGTTTAAACTATCTATTGTAATTCCTTTATTCAAAAGTGGTGATAAAGATGACCTTAACAACTACCGTCCCATAAGTCTCTTATCTGTGTTTTCAAAGATAATTGAAACTCTCTGGTTTATACTAGAATAAACGCATTCCTAAAAAAGCATAGTGTCTTGCATAATTTTCAACATGGTTTTACATCTTCTAAGTCTACAACTACAGCTCTTGCAAATTTCGTCAGCTTAGTGTTGGATGCTTTGGACAGACGAGAGAAGGCATGTGGTATATTTCTCGATTTGTTTAAGGCTTTTGATACTTTGGATCATAATTTGTTGCTAATAAAACTTGAGGGGATTGATATTCGTGGTGTAGTTCTAAAATGGTGTACTTCCTACCTAGAAAATAGAAGACAAAAAGTAAAGATAACATCTAATGGACTTGTAAACGAATCAAACACATTGGATATCCATTATGGTGTCCCTCAGGGTAGTGTATTGGGTCCTCTACTTTTTATAGTATATATTAATGATATAGCTTTGACAACTAATTCACTAAGTGGAGTTAACATCATCAGTTATGCGGATGATACCAACATTCTAGTCACAGCAACATCCCATCAAAATTTGCAAAATAAAACTACACAGATACTATCCACCATCAACAGTTATTTCTTATCCAACAAACTAGTTTTGAATGAAGAGAAATCAAAGTACCTATATGATTTTCACGTCAAATAATTTATTAAACCATCAAGCCACTATACAAGCAGCAATAGATAAAACAGACTGCACGAAGCTGCTGGGGGTCCTGTTAGACAGTAATTGTAAATGGTCAAACCACATTTCTAATTTGAAATCCAGATTAAGTAGCGCATGTTATGCATTGAGAATTCTTTCACGTCTCTTTAATACATCAATATTAAAAACAGTATACTTTGCCCATTTTTACTCAATAGCCAAATATGGCATTGAAGTCTGGGGTTGTACCTCTGAATTAGAGCAGATATTCGTACTTCAGAAAACAGCTATTAGGATAATATATAAAATGAAATTTAGAGATTCTTGTAGAGGCATCTTCAGACAAAATAATATTCTTACAATTCCTGGTCTGTATATATTTTCGTGTATAATGTATTTACATTGCAAAATTTATGAATTCAATAAATTTCAATTTAGCCATGTTTATTCAACAAGATTCAGAGACAATCACTTTATGCTTCCACAACATCGTTCTGTTTTGTTGGAAGGTAGCACACATTATGCAGCCATAAGGTTCTTTAACAAATTGCCAATAGATATACGAATGAATTTACATCAGCCAAACTTTCGGAGGTGTGTACATCAATACATTTGTGAGCTAGAGCCATATTCTAAAAATAACTTATGTCTTGTCGAATTTATTAATTTATATACTTTTAAGATGTACATTATGTGTCTGTAACTTTGACTTGTCTCATACATGTACAACTTTGTATAATGTCGCATGTGATGAATAAATTTGACTTTGACTTGACTTTGACACTTTTTTCGTGCCTGCAGGCGATTTTTTGTATTTCTTCATCACCATACCCAACCCCTAGCACATCAATACTTTATTTTCGAAAATCTGATCTATTTTAATATTAATATCCTGTACGGTATACAGGATTAGTAATTAAGAATTCCAAATCGACGAGTTGTGGAGTCTAAACCTCAAAATATTAAGATTGAACCCCAATCACTTATATTAAATGTGGCTCTTTACAGAGTTACAGCGTGCAGTGGCGGATACAGAATTTTTATTGGGGGGAGGGGCTCATGGATCTTAAGGGTGACTTAATTACTTTTCTCTGATGCAAGGTCACTTAATCTTACCACCCCTAGGATAAGTGGGTTTTCAATTATTTTTTGAATGGGTCTAAAATGTTTTTTGAAGTTATACTTCTTTAGGCGCGTTTGGGAGTAAATTTATATGTGCGCGAATTCATCAAAAGTCTTGGTACTGAGCGCAGCTGAAACGTTATACGTGCTCTGATTGGGTAATTACAATGACCTGTCAATAATTTTTCAATATGTCGGTTATGGGTAAACAAATGTTGTGTATATTAGTTTTTATTGTTGTCAGGACTGAGACAAAAGCAAGTTTATAATTGTGGTGACTTTGTAAATAGCTTTTAAAAGCAATAGGTACATAATTGTAAATGTTTCAGTATTGTAATAAAAAATTACGTAGGTACCTATTTGGAAAATGTAAAATGTACCTAGCTAGGAGATAATGCATTGATTTACATAATTTGATTACCAACCTACCAATCTTCATCTAATATATTGTTTTTTTACTCTATGTTTTGTTGTATTTTAATATTTTAATTACACAAAAATCAAACTAATTTGATTAAATTCAGAACGGTCAAAAAGTTTAAACGTTCAGTTGATCTATGTTCCCACATGACGGTTATGTTTACGTGGCTAAATGGTCAGGTGCTTAGATTTCAATTTTTTTTTCAGAAAATACGTATTTAGATAAAATTTTTGACAACAATTATTGTTCAGAAATCATTTCTTTGTGGCATTTTTTAATGTGTTTGTGTGTGTTTTATTTTTTTAATTTTTGGTATTGTTTTAATAAAAATTTTTGAAAAGTAGTAAGTATTAAAATTAGTTTATTATTTAAATAAAATATAAATAAACTGTTTAGAGTATATTAATTTCGTTGAAATCATATAATAGAAGTATAACTTCTTACCGAAGTACACACATTCTTTTTTTGTTTGACGGCTCTCAGTGTTTCTTTTTTTAGGGTTATTGAATTGATATTTATTTTTGTCGGGGGGGGGGAGTCATGACCCCCCGTGACACCCTTCTTGAATCTCCGCCACTGACAGAATGTGGTATTTAAAAATTGATTTTACCCAGTTCAAACTATTTGACATATCCTTGTCATATTTGATAGAAAATGTAGGTGCTGTACACCCTACTCAATTGTGTTAAATAGTTGCTTCTGGTTACTACTAGAGGCGTACGACAGAGAAAATTTAATGATTGGCCTTTCCCAAATACTACGTCACTGACGGAAGTGCTATTTATGTGTAATTTTAAATTCTTCAATACCTTCTACGTAAATTAATCTTTATTATCTACTGCTATTATCTACTACTTTATTTATCTACTTAATCTTTATTGGTAACGATCAAATCATTATTTTTCGAGATATTTGAAGTTAAAAGTGAAACGGCACAATTGTTATTTTGATTAATGTATCGTGCCCCTTCATTTTTAACTTCAAATACCTCGAAAACGAATGACTTTATGGTTACGAATGAAGAGTATATTATTTACATAGAAAGTATTGTAGAATCGAAATATTGAGCTAAAAGGCAATTCCGCCAGTGGCGTAGAATTTGGGAAGGGTCAACCATTCACTGTCCCCTGTCGTACGCCTCTTGTAGCAGATCATAATTTAGTAGGGTGTATAGTACCTACACTTTCTGTTAAGTATGACAAGGATATCTCAAATAGTTTTAAAGTACTAGGCACAAATAATTTTCAAATAAAACACCCTGCAACTCAGTAATGATCCACATTTTATTTAAGTGAGTTGGGTTAAATCTTAATATTTTGAGGTCTAGAATCTACAACTCAGAGATTGGACATTTTAGTATTTTTATTGAATCTATTACCCCAACGAAATTATAGATGTTGGTTATTGACGAATTTGTCTCATTTATATTTATTTACTAATTTTAATGCTCATTATTACTTACATCTTGTCGCATCTTGTGGATAATTTTTAATAAATGCTTTTCTAAGCTAAATCATTTTTCTTTCCGTCAGATAGTATAGTAACAAAACACGTAAAGAATAAAGAAAAAAAAAGACGTCTTTTCTGCGGATACTCGTTTTGTATACCATTTCCCTCACAACTTTCTTTACACCCACGCCGCGATCCTTTTTGTCTTCCCCTTTTTTCCGAAATAAAATCGTTTACAGAGACCGAACTCTCAAGAAATACTCCATAATACTGTAAGTTCCTGGGTAATAAAAATTTGCCAGACAATAAGTTTCTGGAAGTACATTGTTTTCCAGGAACAATGCCATCATGCAAACTTGCACAATCTGTCTACAAAAACTTTGCCAGAACTTGTTTGTTGACTAAAACTTTTAAGTTCCGAAGGAAGACAAAAAGCTTCAGTTTGGTTTCGCGGCGAGGCCTGCTGATTTCTTGGCTTTTGGATATTAGTGCAGCTGCTTGCTTGCCTTCTCTTCATGTGCTACTTATTGATTTGTATGAAAGGTTGAATATGGAGAGGTAAATGAAATGAAAACTAAAAGTAAAACTAATAATTTATATGAAAGAAATATTAAGTACTGATATTTTCATATTTTCAATTTTCTAACTTTTTTTTTAATATGGGTTACCAAATTATAGTATATGTAAACTAAGAGCATATTGTTTTATCTTTTATTTATTGTCCCTTAAAATATTGTCCCAAAAATATCTTGATTAAAGCTAATTTACCTTAATATAAAATGAACACACAATTTTTTTTCAATCGAACTCCGCATATTCGCATGAACAGTAAAAAAAGTAAATAGTCGTGAAGATAGACACGGTTTTAGTGCTGTCAATCCAAATGAGTATATTACACTGTATGTGAAAATATTTTTTTTATTTTTGCTATAATTTTTATAATTTCATTATATTTTCTCAGGCTCCTTGCACTCCTACAAATATAATATAGTGTTTTTCTTTAGCAATTTCTGCAAATTTTATTAGGGGTACGTGCTTTTAACTTTTTAAACAGCTCTTCAATGTAGTATTTACATTGTTTTGTCATCACATTTTTATCTAGAAATCTTCAATGTATTTTATGCTATTTAATCCTGTTATTTCTTCATTATCTTTGCTCTAAAGCATTTCAGGAGCTGAAGATCTTTTTTATTCTGAAGTACATTTTTTCTTCAAAGTAAGTTTGTTTTGTCCCTCTTATCTTTCTTCTGATCACATTCTTAGTAATTCTACAGTTCTGACTATTTTCGTGGATTGTCTCCGCTGGTCCATCGTATTTAATGTTTCGTCGCTCACATAAATGTCTGTCTTTTTTATCACCTCTTTTAATACTTCTTTTCATAAATCAGTTTTCAGTTTTTAATGTCTCAAATATCTCCTAATAATTTCTTGATGTTTTGGTGTATAATTTGTCCAGGTTTTCAGATAATCCAGGTAAAAAGAGATAAATATCGCAATCAAGCAAAATATGACGATTTTACAGGATATCACTACGATGCATTACAATAAGCAAAATAGGGAATATATTTTACGTCCGTACCCTTAACGTTGGACTGGACGGGGTTCTGATATTATGCGACTATTTTTTGGCCTCGCAGAGATCCAGATCTTAACCTTATCGACTTTTACGTCTGGGGTTCTGTGAAAGAGTCCAGTGTATTCTATAAATATAATGAACGTACAACAAGTAAACAGTAATAATTATTGAAGCTGCAAAATAGATTTTATCAGACACTACATACCTACAAATAAGTATGTATGAAATGGTAAATATGAACGAATAATTTGACATATTGATAAATTATCATCTGTTACAAAGAAAGCACGACAGAAATACCGAATCGAAGCTCATTGGTGTTTCGAAATTCGGCGAGACGCGCATCGATCGACATCACGACGGCTAAGACAGTCCGTCAGGACATGTTGGGAAGATCTGCTTATTAACTACTGCCCTTCTTTCGAACGTTTGGGACGAACCAACTGTACCTAGAGAAAATTTCTTTGGGGTAGTCTAACTACAGTTTTTAGAAAGAGTGCAATCGAAAAATGTGTAATAAATTAGACTATAAGTACTTTAAACTGTTATATCACACTTATTACACAAAAGCGCCCTGTAAAAATTAGTATTTTAAATAAAAGTTTTTGTGCTGTTAAGGGAAAGTGGTTCTCTGAACGAAAATAATAATTATAAACACGCCAATTCGTGAGAATTTTAAAATATTTTCTGCTCTTCTTACACCTTTATTATTCAACTTTTTAATTCTTCTTTTTGGACAACCGTTTCTAGTTCCTTTGATTCCCTGCTCATTTATTATTCAAAGTTTTTATTGCTTTTTAGTATAGTTGTTTTTAGTTCCTTTGATTCCCAGTGTATTTAGACAATTTTTTCTCAATTGGTTTCAATGTTCGCATCAAACTTCTTTATATGCTTCCCGTTTGACCCCATTTATTAGTTCGAGACTAGAATAATAAAATAATACGATTTCCTAAAACGAACGATACATCCCGGTATTAGCCAAGCCCCACCCCAAATGCACTCATCGGTAACACACGTCTTCCCCCTTTCAATTTAGCTAGCCTGGATACGTTGTAACGTTCACTTCAAAGTATTTTGTATTTTTCGATCGCTGCTTAACTGGTCCTAATCCTATTTCCTCAAACTTTTGAAGTCGTCATTTTCTCAATTTAGACTATTAGCCCTTGAAATCGTTGGAAGGCACGTTTGAATATTTCATGGAGGCTGTAATGCCACGGTTATTATTGCGCCACACAGGAAATTCGCAAAGGGAACCGTTGTACAAAAATTGGGGGTATGATACATTTTAGAGCGTTTTGATGACAACAAATTACCTGAACCCCAGTGGGGTTATGTTTACAATATAATTATTCTAGAAATATCTCTGGAATGTTGTCTATAACTAGAATTTAAATATGATCCAACCGAAAAAGTTGTGGAAGGCTCAATCAAGAGAACATTTTAAGCAAACCTCTATATAATATTATATAATATAAGCAATTGGGTCCTACGGTCTCCTCCGCATCCCAAATTTGGCTCGCCATCGTTTTCTATTCGTTTTCTTCAGCTCTATCTGCCATAGACTGTTCTATGCCTTTCTTCCATGTTTCTGTATCCCTTCCTCTTCTTCTTCTATTTACGGGTGTGTAATTTAATGCTTTGTTTGCCATCTTTCCTCTGACATTCTCATAACATGACCGTACCATAGCAATTTCTTTGTTTCTATTTGGTCAACCGTGGAATATACACCCTTTGTCCGTCGTCTTATTTCCTCATTTGGTACGTGTTCTAATCTAGATACCCTGCATGCTCTACGTAAGTAATCTATTTTCGTTACTTCTATATTTTTGAAGTTATACTTCTTTACCGGCGATAGAGGGTGATTTTTTTATATGTTAAAACCTATCAGCCCGGCGCATGCGCATTATAACTTTGTTCTGATTGGATGTTCAAATGGCATGTCAAAAATTATCCGATATGGCAGCTGTGGTTTGGAGGTAAAGGTAAACAAATGTATAATATATTAGTTTTATTGTTGTGAGGACAGAAACAAAAAAGTTTATAATATTGTAGTGACTTTTAAATAGTTTTTAAAAGCAACAGGTACGTAATAATTGTTAATGTATCATGGGTATAAACCTACCTATTTGATCTGCCAAAATACATAGTATGTAATACTTTTATTTATATAATTTGATTACCATCAAAATTTCTATCAATATTCACCTAATATATTGTTCTTTTACTCTATGTTTTGTTGTATTTTTTCAATTCTAAATCATTTCAATTCAAAATTAAAATAATTTGATCAATTTTCAAAATATCAAAATATCACAAGTTTAATCCGTTTAGTTAGTCGATCTTCGAAAATAATGACACATAGTGTCCGTGGCTAAGCGGAGAAGGCGAATGAATTCCAATACCAACCGCTCTTATCAGCGCTGGTTCGAGTCCCAATAGAAACTTTCTTTTTTGTTTTTTTTTAATACATTTTATGATTGTAAGTATATTTATTATATAATTGTATTTTCAGAAAATACGTATTTAGTTAAAAAAATTTTCGACAATTCATGTTCAGACATCATTTGTGGCTTGTTTAATGTGTTTGTGTGTGTTTTATTCTTTTATTATTTTAATTTTTGGCACTGTTCTAATAAAAATGTTTGAGAAGTAGTAAGTATAAATTAGTTTAATATTTAAACAAAATATAAATAAAAAGTATATTAATTTCGTTTAAATCATATAATAGAAGTATAACTTCTTACGTGCGTACAAAGTACACACACATTCTTTTTTTATTTCATTTCCTGTGAGTTGCCAACACTCTGCCCCGTAAGTTATAATAGGTTCCACAATTGTTCTGTAAATTGTTAATATTGTGTTCAGCTTCACCTTGTTAGACCATAATAGACCATTTAAAATACGAGTTGCTTTCCTTCCGTGCTGTATCCTATGCTGTATGTCTCTTTTTGTAGTTCCCTCTTCTCATATTATGCTTCCTAAATATCTATATTCCTTACATTTTCTTATACATCTTAACTCTAATAATCAAAAATGAATAACCATTTTCAATTTCGTTGCAACCCGAAACTACAGCCGCATCATTATTTCAGTTCAATCAGAGAGTGCTGCAAGCACCTCTACCGGTTTCGAAACTTATTAGTTTTTCATCAGGAGGCACATATATGCTGATCTGTCTGACCCAACCAGGACAAACCCCAGCGTACAGTTACGGACTGCAACGAACGAAATGACAGGCCCTAGCGGCAACTGCTAGCAAAAGACTAAGTTTTCAATCTAATAGCACATAAAACAACACTAAAATATTAAACAAAATAAGTTATGTCAATCGAAGTAGCACAGAAAACGACAATAAATATCGTTCCCATACCACCAGATTGACAACAGGTGGCATACTTTCTTTGGTTACAATTTCCCGAAATTTTTAAAAATTATAAATCATACAGGATGCCGAGGAAATTAAGATGAGAGAATTTTAAATATTTCACAACCCATCTGCTCAGGGTGGTGAAAGTTCCAACAAGAAAGATTCCTTAGTACTCAACAAAAGAGTAAATGAATTAAAATGTATAAGCATTTTCAATTTCTTTGCAACACGAAAATGCAGCAGCTGCATAATACTCTGGTTAAATCGGAAAGTGCAGGAAGAATCTATACCGGCTTCGGAGGTCTTTTCCCCCTCATTAGTAGTCCCATATCCTCTTCTCTCCAATTTCTCCAGGTATCATACTTTGGGCCTTTCCGAATTGCAAAGAATGAAATGTCACGGATGCACTAGATAACTTATTATTATTGATAACTTTCGATTCTTTCGTGACATTTCGTTCTTTGCAATTCGGAAAGGCCCAAAGTATGATACCTGGAGAAATCGGAGAGAAGAGGATATGGGACTACTGATGAGGAGGAAAAAAACCTCCGAAACCGGTATAGACGCTTGCTGCACTCTCCGATATAACCAGAGTATTATGCAGCTGCTGCATTTTCGTGTGGCAAAGAAATTGAAAATGTTTATACATTTTAAATCATTTGCTCTTTTGTTGAGTGCTAAGGAATCTTTCTTGTTGGAACTTTTACCACGCTGAGCAGATGGGTTGTGAATTATTTAAAATTCTCTTATCTTAATTTCCTCGGCATCCTGTATGATTTATAATTTTTGAAAATCTCGGGAGGTTGTAACCAAAGAAAGTATTCCACCTGTTGTCGATCTGGTAATCCGGTACTCTTCAAAATTATTGAGAGACTCATTAAAACTCGTCTTATGTCCTTTATCGTTGATAACAACATTTTATCTCAAAATCAGTTCGGCTTTTTAACTAATAAATGTACCACTGATGCCATGTTTTCTGTACTACATGAGGTTTATCAAGCACTAAACAATAATCTTTATACTGCCACTGTTTTCTGTGACTATGCCAAAGCTTTTGATTGTGTAAATCACGACATCTTGATTAAAAAACTAAATTTCTATGGAACTAGAGGTATTTCTTTGAATTGGTTCCAATCCTACGTGAATAATAGGAAACAACTAGTTAGAGCAAATGATACTGACTCTAGTTTCAAAAACATTGCATGTGGAGTACCGCAAGGTTCAGTATTGGGTCCTCTTCTGTTCCTTATCTTTATAAATGACATCACTAATTTAAAAATCGATGGGAAAATTTTTCTTTTTGCTGATGATACCAGTATCACTTGGAGCAACTCAACTATTGCATCTCTTCATGAAACTATAACTTCGGATCTACTGATGATAAAGACCTGGTCTGACTCTAATTTACTCTCTTTTAATATAGATAAAACAGTAGCATTATCCTATAAAGGAGCTCTTCAACCTTTCCCTCTTAATAACAGCCAGATCAGTACCGTTGATTCTGTAAAATTTCTTGGTAATTTTTTAGACCTCAAATGGTCCCTTCATATCGATTCGTTAAGTAAGAAACTCGCCTCAGCTTGCTATGCAATAAGATCTGTCTCAAGAGAACTCAATTTAGCATCTTCTAAAATAACATATTTTTCGTTGTTCGAGTCTCATCTTCGATATGGTCTTCCTTTTTGTGGTTCTAGTACAGCTGCTCAATTTGATGTTATTTTTAAATTGCAAAAAAGAGCAATAAGATATTTGTCTGGCCTCAGAAGATCTACACATTGCAGAAGTTACTTCAGAAATCACGGAATTTTAACACTTCGTTGGTCTGTGCCCATTGAATTGGCAAGTACCTAGCATCTTCGAGCAGGGAACCATGGCACCCTTTTAGCATGTGTTCCACTTTATCTATCAACATCGACTTGTAGTCATAAAATTTTAAAATTTTAATATATTATATTATGTAAACCATATACGATGAGGTTAACACTATTTACAGTGTGCTAGTTTCAAACTACTCGGCAGGATGCACTGAAGATGTTCTGTATAGAACGAAAACGTTTTGCAATCCATGACATTTTATAGTTTTAAATAAACGATTTTATACCAGAATACATCTCGAAGTTTTTACTTCTGTATTGGTTTTTTAAACTATGGTATACAGCCAACTATTGGGATTTTCCCATTGATTTTTTTTTAACACTTCCATCTTTATATATTCTAGAAACGGTTTGCTTAATTAGTAAACACCTTCATGTCTTTCCAGCAAGGCCCAATCATATTTACTCCACCAGAAATTCAATCTTTGATATTTATTTACCGATCCCATCCAATGAGTTAGTAAAGAAATCTATATTATATTCCGCAAAAAAACTTTACAACCATCTTCCTTTACAACTTAAATCTGCAACATCTTTTCCAAAGTTCCGTAAAATGACAAAAGCCTATCTATCTAAAAGACCATATTATTCAATAGAAGAATTTTTTAATGAATAACTAAGAAAATTGGGTTTCATACGCAGTAGCTTAAACTGTCAATTCCTAATGTATTTTATTTGTTGTAAGTATGTTCAATTTGCAATTTATATAAATTTTGCAATTAATTGTTTGTGTCTTTGGTTTTATATCATATTTACTGTATATTGTGTATATTGACGATTTATCTAATTTTAGTAAATTGTAGTTGTTATTTATGTTATTTGTTGTTGATATTATTTTTCTTTTGACTGTATGTAAGCTTTGTCCATAATATTGTAAAAATTTTCAGTGACAATAAAGCATATTTCTATTCTATTCTATTCTATTCTATTCTATTCTATTCTATTCTATTCTATTCTATTCTATGGGAACGATATTTATTGTCGTTTTCTGTGCTACTTCGATTGATAACTTATTTTGCTTTTCGGTAGATAGCTCTAGTGCACCCGTGACATTTCTCTCTTTGCAACTCGGAAAGGCCCAAAGTATGATACCTGGAGAAATCGGAGAGAAGAGGATATGTGACTACTGATGAGGAGGAAAAAACCTCCGAAACCGGTATAAACTCTTCCTGCATCTCCGAATTAACCAGAGTATTATGCAGCTGCTGCATTTTCGTGTTGCAAAGAAATTGAAAATGTTTATACATACTAAAATATTACTCTACATCCCACCAGATTGAAAACAATGGGAACCTTCTCTGGTTACACCTCCGAGGCTTCTAAAATTTGCCAACCATAACGGATGCTGAGACTAAAAAAGATGAGGGAATTTTACAGTTTATAATTCACGTCCCATCAAATTTTAGAAGCCTCGGAGGTGTAACCAGAGAAGGTTCCCATTGTTTTCAATCTGGTGGGATGTTGTTAGTGTTGTTTTATGTGCTATTAGATTGAAAACTTAGTCTTTTTATATAAATAGTTCAAGAATGGTTGCCAAAATCATAACATTTATATGAACGGTTCAACCCTTTTCCGAGAAAATTGAGGCGTTCCATACTTTAAAACTCACTTCATATATTACGAACGGTTGAATTTTGTAGTAATTACGAAAACAAAAATTTTACTTTATTTTGTTAACTCCTTTTCTGAAGGAAATAAAGTAGGTCGATCTTCATTGCAACCCCATAAAGCAGAGCTAATTGAGGTCTTTCTTGTACGAAGCCAATCTAAGCTCTCCGATCTAACGCAAGCACGTGAAGAGCCTCAAAATCCCCCTTATTCGCTTCGCTCTTGCACTCGTTTAATATTCAACATTTAAACAGGAAGCAATATTTCAGAATGTGGAATGCAACTGCAGTCGTGCCATTTGGATAACTTAATTTCCGTTGAAATGGACAAGGTTACATGCAGCCATGGAAAACAATTCAAGACAACATTAATTTCTCCGAGTTCATTTGCATTTCTATTAGAAAAATAACGTTTAAACGTAAACTTAATGGAAATGCAGGTGCATTCGATGCCTTTGGGACCGAGGGCGAGGGTTGGACTAACTTTCTCGAGATATTTTTTAAATACTTTCCCAAGTTGGAATAAAACCCCTGTTTTATTTTTCTCTTTTACTTTCCAATTACATATTTACTTTTACGGAATTAATATCACAGTGAACTCTTAAAGTCTTCACCCAACCCTGTTGTTTCCCAACATGTTTGTCTTGGAAAAAAATTGTTTTTTTTTTTAGTTTTCTCTTCTTTTTTTTCCTGGAAACCGTCTGTTGTGAACCGGTTGTACTGCAGCCACTTGGCTTATTGTACATCTTCCATTCGTTTATGAAACCCATTCCTGAATTCTGGAACCCTGTACCAGCTTGTACAGGTCTAGTGGGTGGGTGCCATATACATTTGGAGTCATTTTGATGTATCCGAAAAATGTTTGCTAACTCCGATCCAATTCCTCACAGTCATGCAAAATATGGTTGACTGTTTCAGGTTCTCTGTTACAGAGTCTGCAGCTCAATTCTCCATGAAACAGCCCCATTGTATGCAGGTGACCCTTAACTGGCGCATGTCCAGTGAAGAAACCTGTTATGACTCTGAGCTGATTCCTGCTTGTTTTCAGCAGTAACTCAGCCTTACTAGCACATGTCCGTCCGATATACATCTTGCCATGTGTTTGACCGGGTACACTCTCCAGTGTGAGTTGTGTTGGCTTCGGATCCAGGCTTTTTTCGTTTGCGGACGGTGCATTTTGGCACTCCCAAGGCCGGCTCTGGACCCAGGTATTTTGTAGCTGATGCTCTCTTGGCAAGTGCATCAGCTCTATCATTGCCGTATATGCCCCGATGACCTGGAACCCATACCAGTATAACACTGTTATGTTGTGCTAGTCTGTCAAGTTCTTGTCGACATTCCTACACCAGCCTAGAGTTCACCCTAGGGTTTATAAGAGCCCCAATGGCTGCTTGGCTATCTGTGCATATGTTAACCCGTTGCAGTTCGAATGCCCTCAGGTTGTTTTCTCTTGCACATTGCAAAAATATCTGCCTGAAATACGGAGGTATATTCTCCCAGTGGAAAAGAAATGTTGAAATTTCCACCACTACAGAATATCCCCGCGCCCGAACCGTCTGCAGTCTTAGACCCGTCCGTATACCAGGTGTAATCCTGCAGTCTGGGTCGAGAGTTTCCTCTGTCCCATTCGTCTCGTGGGCAAATGTCCACTTGAAAAGGTACTTCAGGCTTGTATCTTGATGTAATATGGTCAGAAATCATCACCCATTCGGCATCCTTAGTTTCATTCGTTATTCTACTATGTCCTGATTTAACTGGTACTTTGCTCAGGTTTTTTTTGCAGTCTATAATATCCCATTCTCGCCTCACCTCTTATTATTATATGTAAAGGAGGGATATCCAATAGTGCCTCCATAGCTGCCGTAGGTGTGCCCCTCATAGGCCCCGTGATCCCGAGACAAGCAAGTCTTTGCACCTTGCTTAATTTGATGATGGCACTTTTTTGTTGCACTTGTGGCCACCATACTACTGATGCATATGTAATTGTGGGTTTAACCACCATGTTATAAATCCAATATACCATGTCTGGTCTCAAACCCCACATTTTTACATGAGTACGTCTGGCTACCATTAACGTAGTTACCGCTCTCTTCGTTATTCTTTCTATCTGCTGATTCCAAGTAAGTCTTGAGTCTAATATTATCCCGAGATACTTTACTTCACTCACCAGATTTAAATGTAGACCATTTAGACTTAGAGTACCCAATTCCTCTGAATTCCTCCTTTTAGTAAATGTCATGATTTTTGACTTTAGAGGACTGATGACTGATGTTAGGCCCTACATTTGAAGTCCATTCTGTAACTACGAGAGCCTGTTGCATTCGATCTCTGACTGTACCATTAAATTTTCCGTGGGCTAAGATGACTAGGTCATCCGCATAGCCCAGAACATGACGCCTATCGTTGTCGAGTCTAGCTATCAGGCCATCCATGGCCAGATTACATAATAGAGGAGATAAGACTCCCCCCTGTGAGCAGCCTCTGGCTACCTGAGCTGACACTGTATCCCCTAGCAACGTAGCATATATCACACAATGTTCTCTTTTACTTTCCAATTATTTACTTTGACGGAATTAATATCACGCACAGAGTCTCACTTAGATGGAGAAAGACAGTGAACTCTTAAAGCTCCCTCCCGCCCAATATTTTCTGAATCAAGAAGAAACTGAACTTAAAACTTGCTTATGGTTTTAAACCTGGTCATTGTTTTTCAGACGTTACCAAAAATTGCCGTCAATAAACAAATAATTTCGCATATTATGTACATGCCTTAATTCTACACGGAATTCTAATGGCATTTCTATCGATTTAAGTATTTTAAAAGGGATATTATAAAACAGACCTTTACTTGATCTGACGGGATATTTTTCGGTAAAATATTCCAAAGAGATTACAGCGGGTAGATAAACCTGGGTTGTAAGACATGGATTTTATTAGCGTTGCCAACAGAATGATTTCTTGAGAAAATACAAAATTTAAACTTATTATTGTGTATTAATGTATCAATCAAAGATAGAATAAAAATTTTATTTTTTTTAATATAACGCGGGTACATAAATTTGATACACCCTATATATTGATTTGTAACTATGTATTAGAAGTTAGCTTTTACGCAGTGGGTTTATCCTTAGTGAGTTTTTCCCTGAAGAATTAAAGACATTTGTAAATAAATGAAGTGAAAAGACAATTTATTTCGGATTATAATTTTAAAAATATTGTTTGTTACGGGACAGGCAAAATTCACAGGTATTTGTAATTATTAGTTTTTAGAAAAATAAGGTAGAGAAATTTGGAATTTAAGTCTTTTTGTTTAAGCCCAAGAATATTTGTAGAATTCCCGAAAGTAATTATGATGAGTAGCCGTATTTGTTGAAAGAATGCATGGGTTTTTTCAAATGAAAAAAGAGGCATGTGGAGAGAGAAATGTTTCTGATTGGCTTGGCAATTTGGAATGGGGAGAGAGAAGTTTGAATGTTCGGACAGTTTTGGAAAAGGAGATTATTATGATGTGACCGGCATCCGAGAAGAGCAGTCAAAAGTTTTCGTGAGTAGTTCAGAAGCAAGTACTAGTGATTGTTTGATAGTGAAGGGTAGCTGAAAAGTGGAACGAGAGACAAATCAAATTGAGAAGAAATACCTCTTTGATTCTGTAAAGTCCAAGAGAGTAAGTTACAAGAACTATGGTTATTAAAATTATTTGTGACACCAAGTAAAAAAGATACTTGGGTCTCAGGAGATTGGTCAAAAAAGGCTTGACTCGTGTTTTGGAGAAATAGTTGCTGGTATGCTGCTGGATTGAAGAACGGAGAGGGCTTTGATTGGTAGCCTAACATAATCAACAAGGAAGAGCTGTTTGGGTCACGAGGAGACATCATTGTGTGTGAATCAAAAAGGTCAGTCAATAACTTATGTGATAGATTTTCTTTATAATCAGAAGTTAATTTTTTTGCGTAAAAGCATATGAATTAAGATTCCAACATTTCAAAAATTTAATAGGAAGTATAAGTAGTTTTGCGAATACCTAAATTGGTTTGTTTAGCTTGTCTTATTAATGGTATCAAGAACAAAGCGATAAATATTTGTTTGAATTAGATTAATTTATATGGTAAAAGTTTCATTTGGACAGTTATGCCCACAGGATTTAATTGATAAATTTTCAGAGCATTGCTTTTGATAATAAAGGTATTTGTATATGCTTATTTATGGTATTTCTATTTATTTCCTTTTCCTATTTTATCCCGATAAGGATCAACTAAGAGATACTGAAGCCACGAGAAAGGATAAGTATAACCTAAGATAATTTAGTTAATTTTTTATGACAAAAAGGCACCCTGAGATTTTTCTTAATTTTTTATGTATGATTTGCGACAATTAAATAATTAATTAAATAAATACTAATTAATATAAAAGTAAGAGACAGCAGATCATAACATTATATACTGAGTGTTTAAAAAAAAACTTAGTAAAAATTGGTTTTCTGATAAGTTAAACTATAAAGGGTACATAAGAACTAAACTAATATTTCACTATTGCTGATTCTGTTAGTTTCAAATTCGGGGCTTCTTATTAAACACTTTTATGAGGTCTACTTTATGAGCTTTTATGAGTTTGCTGTAGTTAGCCAACCCCATAATTTTATCTTGAATTAACTTACCTCGCTTTTTATTAAACTATATAAAAAGTTAGTTAATTTAAGTATGAATATGCAACATTTGCGGAACGTTGCCTTCCAATATACCCACGAAAACCCCCTTTAATAGCGGCTTTTTTCAACTTTATTTTATATTTTACGATTATCGGTATTCACTCTGTCGCATATGCCCAGTCGGTCGTAAAATGACGTACTTGGTTTTATAACAAAACATTACTACAAAATAGAGACACCTGGGTCTCTCTATACGTGTGTATGTGTGTGGGTGTGAGTGCAATATACAATAGCCCTACGTAATATTGTGTATGTGTACATAAATAAATCTATATGTAACGTGTGTGTACGTGTTTTGTCATCGGAGCGATACGATCGTAATGACAGAATCGATTCCTAGTCCAGAGATAATAATGTTCGAATCGGTTCTAATCTAATTCAATGGTAAAGATTAAGCAAAATATAATATAACATTTGGCAAGAAGGAGATCGGAAGGAGTGCCCGAATCACACAGCAATATTCCTATTAAATACCAGATATAAAATTTTAGCAAACATACTAAACATGAGACTTAAAACGAATATAAGGAGAATACCAGAACAAGTTTAGACCGGGGAGATCGACCATTAATTCCACCCACACAGTCGAGCAAAAAATTCAAAAATCGAGAGGCTACAACAGAGAAATGACAAAACTTGTAGCCAACTTTGAGCTTCTCATTACAAAATTAGTTAGAATGTTGTTCTGAAGCTAATTCCTTGTGGCATTTTTATAATGAACCATTTTAAATGGGAAATAAGCCACAATTTTACCAAAAAAATGAATTTATTAACGTTTCGACGTTTAAGTCGGGTGTCGTTGTCAAAATACAAAATAATACTAAATAAATAAAAATGTTGTTGCTTAGTAAAAAATTCTTCTAATAATTTATTTAATCTGACTCATTTATATCGGCAATTCAGGCATGTATTTTAAAGTAGAAGACTTTAAAATGATATTGCCAATATTGATGAGTTGCGTTTCCTGGGACGACTTTACTAAAAGATAGTTCATTCGATTACATGAAATCAACCCCAACTCAAGAATATCCGCCACAAAAAATCATAGCATGTGATTTGTCTTTAAAAAGACAACAAATGCAACGATGGCAGTAAAATTCTCGAGCTAGAGATTCCATAGTAAATCACGAGGGAAAACCAGGAAAAAACCTCGTGATACTATCTATCCCGACATCGTAAGTATTTGGGCTTACATTTAGTTTATTCTCAAAACTAATACCAAATTCTGACTTTAATGTCTGTATGCTATTTTAAATTATAAATACTATTAATAATACATAGATATTATATAAATAAAACTGAAATATAAAATATGTACTAACCCGATATGTTAATGACTTACTAATCGTAGTATTTTCTTTCTATTGACTTCCTCTTTTAGTATGGATAACCACATCCTACTGCATTCTACCGAGGAATTTGCGACACAATTGTTTTCATTTAGCATAATTAGAGCCGCTTCTTGATTTTTCTCTTTTTACTATCTGTTTCTTTCAGGACTATACTTGAATCTCTCCACTGAACTCTATGTTCATTATCCCATGCGTGTTGACATATTTGAGATCTATCAAATTCTCTATTTTTAATATAAGACTGATGTTCACTTATTCTATCGTCTAATGGTCTTGATGATGACCTAAATAAAATTGTTCGCATTCACAAGGTATTTTATAAACACAATTCTTTCTTTTTTCTTGTTCATTGTTAGGTTTAGTTTTAGATAGAATAGATCTCAATGTGTTTGTTGTTTTGAATATTGTTGAAATGTTGAATTTATTTCCTATTGTTTTAAGTTTCTCGGATAGTCCTTTTATATATGGTATTGATATTTTTCTCGTATTATTTCTTGTGGATGTTATAGGATGCCGTTGTACGTTGTTCTGTTCCATTCGATCCAATCTTGACAATTCCTTATTTATAAACGATAACGAATAATCATTTTTTAATAAAACAGATGTTAACAAATGTTTTTCTTCTAAAAATGAATTTTCGTTAGAACAAGTAATTTTGGCTCTATCATATAAGGATTTAATGATTCCCTTTTTAACGTTGATGTTGTGATTTGATTTGTAATTGAGATATCTGTTGGTGTGTGGTGGTTTCCTATACACTTGAGTCTCATATCTCATACAATTGTGTCGCAAATTCCTCGGTAGAATGCAGTAGGATGTGGTTACCCATACTAAAAGAGGAAGTCAATAGAAAGAAAATACCACGGTTAGTAAGTCATTAACATATCGGGTTAGTACATATTTTATATTTTAGTTTTATTTATATAATATCTATGTATTATTAATCGTATTTATAATTTAAAATAGAATACATACATTAAAGTCAGAATTTGGTATTAGTTTTGAGAGTAAACTAAATGTAAGCCCAAATACTTACGATGTCGGGATAGTATCACGAGGTTTTTTACTGGTTTTCCCTCGTGATTTACTATGGAATCTCTAGCTCGAGAATTTTACTGCCATCGTTGCATTTGTTGTCTTTTTAAAGACAGATCACATGCTATGATTTTTTGTGGCGGATATTCTTGAGTTGGGGTTGATTTCATGTAATCGAATGAACTATCTTTCAGTAAAGTCGTCCCAGGAACGCAACTCATAAATATTGGCGATATCATTTTAAAGTCTTCTACTTTAAAATGTATAATATACGTCTGAATTGCCGATATAAATGAGTCAGATTAAATAAATTATTAGAAGATTTTTTACTAAGCAACATTTTTATTTATTTAGTATTATTTTGTATTTTGACAACGACACCCGACTTGGGCGTCGAAACGTTAATAAAATCATTTTTTTTTGGTAAAATTGTGGCTTATTTCCCATTTAAAGTAGTTCATTAGTTAGAATGTTACAGGGTGTTCGATAACATAGTGGCAAACCAAACTTATGTTTTTTTTAAAGGAACACCCTATATTTTATTTTATATTCGAAATCCTGTTAACTTCTCCATCACAAAAATATAAAGGTTTGTTATGTTATACAGGGTTTTTAAAAGTTATAACCAATGTTCTACGAAAATCGGAATAAGTGCAGCTCCCTGTATAAATAAAAATAAGCACAACAGCAATGGTTTATTAGTGCCATATTTTTTTGTTGATTGTCAAAATTTATAAAAATGGTTGATATTGCTAATTTTCTTTATATCGAATACAGGATGAGTTAAAACGCAAGTACATTATTTTCTCAATAATTTTAAATAATAATAATAATTTTATCTGGATAATTAATTTTCAATCTGGATTTTAATTAATAACTTGCTCTGAAAAATGAAAATATCTCGAAAACTAACAAATTTAGGCATAGGGAATATTATACAAAAATTAAAGTACAATAATGATACTTTTCGATGGTGATATAAAATACAGGGTGTTCCATTTAAAATTTCTGAGAAAAGAATGTACTTGCGTTTTGACTCACCCTGTATTCGATATAAGGAAAATTAGCAATATCAACCATTTTTATAAATTTTGACAATCAACAAAAAAATATAGCACCAATAAACCATTGCTGTTGTGCTTATTTTTATTTATACAGGGAGCTGAACTTGTTACGCTTTTCATAAAAAATTGGTTATAACTTTTTAAAAGCCCTATATAACATAACAAACCTTTGTATTTTTGTGATGGGAAAGTTAAGAGAATTTCGAATATAAAATAAAATATAGGGTGATGCATTTAAAAAAACATAAGTTTGGTCTGCCACTATGATATCGAACACCCTGTAACATTCTAACTAATTTCGTAATGTAAAGCTGAAAGTTTTCTACAATTTTTGCTATCAACTTTTATTGCTTTCTATTACTATAGCGGATCTACTGAGCTTTATCACATTCATCAATCACCCTGTATATGACTTTTTAAACCACAAAAATGTCTGGCAATTATAGTTCATATTTCTAATAATGTTTAAAAAGTAATGACAAAACAATTGTTCGCCTTACTATAATTTTAAATTCGATATGTTTCCTGTACAAATGTGCTGCGCAGTAATGAACGCAACCTGTATCAGCAACCAGATGGCCGGTACGGTGTTCGAAGAAGCATAGGGAATAATATATTAAAGAACCAGTTGTCTTAAAATAATTTTTTTTCCGACGTTGCTACTAGCTCTTGGTCCATTAGCTATAATCTCTAATGATTAATCCCATATAAATATAGATCCCAAGAAAACTATACTGAATAATAAAATGTATTTCAAACCATAAAACTGTGCTCGTATCGAACCGCAAAACTTATTGAACAAGCTATACATCGTCCCTGTCATTTCCAACTATCGAATGTGAAAAGTGGTACTTTTTAGGAGAGTAAAATAACTCTTTTTTAGGACTCCTAAATCAGCGCACTGACAAATGGGAAAATTTTTATATTTTTTGGATGTAATGTTTCCTTGTTAGATTGATAACAAATTTGAACTGCTTATAATTTTTTTCTTTCCAAAAAATCAAATTCGTTACTTTGCTTTTTGTATTAATTAAAGATTTATTTCGGTCCGATGATTCAAAGTAGCGAATGTATAATAGCGAATAACTATATAATCAAATAATGAAAATTCGTTAAAATGAAATCATAAACTGCCTCACAATAATTTCTTGAAAGCGATACTGAAACAAAATTCGCACAAATTGTAAACACTTGCATTTTATTCTTCTCAGCAGTTTAGCATTTTCGACAGTATACAGATTATAATTGAATAACTGTTGAAAAAATTACAACACAAACTAACGAAAGTGACACATTCGACATTTAGCGTTGTACAAAATAAATATACCTTTAGTTATATTTATACAAAACAAAAGTATCGAATATAACCATTTTCGTCAGTTTGCCGTCAACCAAATGAAAAAATGTCCATATTCGATGGTTTAAACAGCGTATTTTAGTCCGTTCTTTAACGGTAAAATATTGCAAAACCTCTAAATTGTAAAGAACCGCTTGGATTGACATGGAATTTGGCATAAACATAGCTAACAAGTCAAAGAAAAAAAGTGATATTGTGCCGATATGTGCTTTTGCCCTGGGGGTGGTTTCCACCCCCTCTTGGGGGTGAAACAATTTTCATCCAAAGAAAGTCAGGAAATGGATAAACTGGCTAATTTTAAGTAACTTTTGTTCTATAGAATTTTTTCACCAAGTCAATACTTTTCGAGTTATTTGGCAGTGAATATGTTCATTTTTTCAACAAAATAACCATGCTTTTAGACGGTTTTTCGCAAATAACTCAAATAGTAAGTATTTTGTCGAAAAGACATTCTTAGCAAAAATATAGCCTGTAAAAAATTTTAAAAAATGGTGCATACATCACGTCTCTACACCTAGTAGAAGCAGAGTTATAGCTAATGAGAAATAGGTTCATATTCATTAAATTCCAAATGAAATATTTTAACGTGAAATAACCAAAAATGAAGCACATTTCGGGGAAAACTCATTAAAACTTATTTAAAGTGTTTAAAAAAGCTTCATTTTTGTTTTATAAAAAAAATTTCTAGAATCAAAATTAAACAAGTTACGCTCAAAATAAAGTTAGTCCCTTTTGGTTTTGGTAAAAAAATCGAGAAAATCACCCCCTAATTAGTATCTTAAATGAGTCGTTAGGACTTCATAAGTTTCTTGACTACTGTATATATTGTTTATATGATCTGTAAGTTTCATCGGTTCAAAGTCCTTATTATTGAAAGGGCTGTAGTTAAAAGGGGTTAAACGAGTCACTGATCACGAATGTATGCAAATTTAGAAACACCAAATCTTAATCAATTTTTGTCCAACAGAAAAACAAAAAAATACATGATATTCAGAAAAGCAAATATAACTTTTTTTGTTTTTCGAAATTTTTGGTATCTGTTACCAAATTGTTAGAGATTTTTAAGTTATTTTGAAAAGAAGCATATTTTTCAAAATTTAAATTTTTAAAAATTTTAATTTGAAACCAAATTTTTTCAAAAATAAGCACTTTGAATCGATGAAACTTACAGATCATATAAACACAACATAAGTAAAATAATTTGTGGAGTGGTAACGATTAATTTAATTTAAGTTGCTAATTAGGGGGTGGTCTTCCCGATTTTTTTTTGCAAAAACAAAAGGGACCAACTTTATTTTGAGCGTAACTTGCTTAAATTTAATGCTAGAAATTTTTTGTAAAAACAGAAATAAAGCTTTTTTTAAACACTTTAAAAAAGTTATAATAGGTTTTCACTAAAAAGTGCTTAATTTTTTGGATATTTCACGTCGAAATATTCTATTTGAAATTTGGTGAATATGAATCTATTTTTCATTGGCTATAACTCTGGTTCTACGAGATCCAGAGACCTAACGCGTACACCATTTTTTTTTACTTTTTTATAGGCTATATTTTTGCTAAGAACGTTTTTTTCGACAAAATACTTAATTTTTGAGTTATTTGCGAAAAACCGTCTAAAATGTGGTTATTTTGTTGAAAAATGAACATATTCACTAACAAATAACTCGAAAAGTGTTGACTTGGCGAAAAAGCTCTATAGAACAAAAGTTACTTAAAATTAGACAGTTTACCCATTTCCGGACTTATTTTGGACATATATTTTTTCACCCTCAAGAAGGGGTGAAAGTCACCCCCAGGGCAAAAGCACACATCGGCACAATATCACTTTTTTTCTTTGACATGTAAGCTATATGTATGCCAAATTTCATGTCAATCCAAGCGATTCTTTAAAATTTAGAGCAAAAACCGTGAAAGAATGGACTTGCCGCGCTCCTTACCAAGCTACAATAACGAGAATTTGTCACAAGATGTATCACGTATAATGCGAGGGCAAGGTATTGAATCTGAAAAACCCGATTTTTCACATTCGATAGTTGGAAATGGTAGAGACGACATGTAGCGCAGTTAGATATCGAAACAGGCAATTAATTCCTAAACGCTGGAATGAAGAAAAAGAAATAATAAAGTATGAATCAGTATATTTCAATACTAATGGACTTTCGTCAACAGACTCCCGTCAGTTTTATAATTATTTAATTAACAACATACAATGTTTCACAATATTTGGAGTATTTCTTGACTAATCCACGCAAGGCTAGTATTGCCAGTTTTGGTTCGTTAGTCCACAAACTCGACCAGTCCAGAGAACGACTTTCCAACCGTAGAAATGAATGATTAATCCACAACCATCATTCATCCGTGCGGGCGTCCGCGTCCGTTCCTTTCCACACCGGATCTTCCGTTTAAACCCAATCAATTCCAAATAGTTGTTGGCCATCTGTTTACAAACTTCTCTTGGAAACTCGACATAATTTCAGCGCATGAAAGGCCTCGGCCCTAATCATAAATTCAAATTTGAGGATGAGAAATGAGCATATTTTAACTACTGAAATCCATTAAGGGTGCTCAACTTTTTTATTATCTCTAGTTTCGGAATTCGGTTGTAGATTGGGAGAGGATGGGGAGGGGGGATTTTTCCCGCTGTGGCAGACACGCAGGTGGGTCCAGGGGGTTGAATATTTACCACAAACAGACAAACAGACCTGGTCAGTAGTTATAATATGTATATTCGCTAGAGTATTACTGCACATAAAACAGATGTGAAAAGCTAATAAATGGATCTTTTATTATGGTTCTGAAACTGTTTTAATGAGTCATTTTTATACAAGATACTATTATGATAATATCAGTACACACAAGTTTCATAATGATTTTGCAGAATATTTGAAGATATTTACAAAAAGTTCCTCCTGTAATTACTGAAAATAAGTAATTATATTTCGACATATTTCTCTCTAATTTATTTTCCGACTGACATTCTGATAACTGTGATAGATTTAAGTATGTGTACCTAGTATACGCAGCAGGTTCAAATCAAGGCAAGAGGAAGGGGTAGAGTATTCAAAGCTAGCAGACTGGATATGATATACAATGCGCGAAAGAAGGTACTGAACAGGAAGATTCAAAGCGAGAAGAAGCACTGGAGAGAACTGTGTGACAAGTTGGATGAGAACGTATTGGATCAGAGGCAAATCTTAATGAACCAGTTCAAGCTGTATAGAGCTATTGTATGAGGTCTGTATCAGAGCCACTGGAGAAGAAACTCAGGTTACCCGAGAACTGTTCCCATCCACTGGCTTGGAGTGCAGTGAGACGCAGAGTCATGAAAGTCTTTCAGAAGTTGTGCGAGGTGAAGGTTGACCAGCACCACCTAAAGTTGAAATGCTTTCCGGTCAGAGAGGAAAATTGTGATAAAAAAGGAGTGGTGGTTGACGTGATGGCTGCCAACTGTCGGTCCTAGGACATAGCAGTGTAACCTGGCATATGAAGGGGTTGTAAGCCAACAACACGGAGAGAGTGTAACCCCTTTCGCATTTGCGGACGACTTCGCTATGCGTGTAGTGGCGCGGGACAGAGAGGACCTATCTTCGGTTCAGTGCCTAAGTCAAGGAATACTAGAACTGCCTGCGATTAAGACCGAGTCTATAGTTCTAAACTGGTATAGACCGAGTCCATAGTGGTTCCAAAGAAATGCATAAGATCTCTAGGTGTAAATCTGAGTCCGAACGGAAAGTGGGGGAACAGGTGATGGTGGTGACGGAAAGAGCTGCGGTGAGATTTGCCGCACTTGGGGGATCATGCCCAACATCAGAGGGCCCAAATTTGAGAGGAACAGTGCCCTTCATTCTGTTGTGCGATCGATCGTCCTCTACCTTTATATATTCTATGTTGTAGACTGGGAGAGAGTTTTCCCCCATTTTTCTCTTCGAATTCCTTCGATTTTCTTCCTTTTTCTCTACCGCCAGACGTGCGATTAATACTACATCTAGTAAATGTAGGTTAACATACGAAACAATACATACCATACATATAGCAGCTACAATTATGACCAGTCGCAAGCTTACCTGAAAGCAAAAATAACATAATTAGTTTTAATATTTTGATATTATTGTTGTGATGACAAAAATAACAATGAAAATATTGATGCCTGCATACAACCATCATGTTGTATATCGGGTAAAAGCCCTGTTGATAAAAAAAGTCGCCTGAAATACTAACCTAATCATAAAAACTAATGTATTATGGTCGACCAGAAAGTAAAAAATGATTAAGCATTACGCGTGGCGCTGAACCCCCTTGGATCCATGGATACTTGGTGTGAGCCGTCTCGCTACTTTGGGATAACGCATTCTATAACAGTTTGTTTCCACCCATTTTACAACTTTAGAAAAATGGTGAAAACCTTGGATAACCCATGTCTGCATGGCCTTGAACACAACTCCTCCCTTATTAGAACAGACAGATGAGGTATCGGATGAGACCTCATATCCTGTATAGGTTTATAATATATAGTTGTAGAAATAATACATGTGATACATCAATGGCAATTATTGAAAAGTATATATATATATATCGGTTTTAAAACGTTCTCCTACGTCTTCCGATGCCTAGTCGCCATTCACTTCGGTCCATCCAAAGGTCTTCATCCAATTCTCTTTCTCTCATTTCTCGATTTATGCCTTCTCTCCAACTCAGGCGGGGTCTTCCTCTTTTTCGTCTACCATGAGGGGTCCACGTTAGGATTTGTTTCGGGAGTCGTTCTTCGGACATTCTTTGTACGTGTCCATACCATCTAAGCTGTTTGGTACTAATGTCATCTACTATTGTGTGTTTCACATTCATTATTTCCCTAATTCTGTTGTTGGTTACCCTTTCTAATCTTGATTTTCCTGCTGAGCGCCTCCAGAAATCCATTTCTGTTGCTTCAAGTTTTCTCTTGTATCTTTCTTTTATTTGCCATACTTCACTGCTGTAAGTGATTATACTCTTAACAATTGTATTGTATATTCTATGTTTGTTGTTGTTTGATATTGACTGGTCCCAGAGGATGCTATTGAGAAGGGTAATTGCTTTTCTTCCCTGGTTGTTTCTTTCTTCTATCGTCCGGTCTACGCTTCCTTCTTGTGTGATGGTCATACCAAGGTATTTATATGCGTCGCAATGTTTAATAATTTCGCCATTCCCCAGTGTAAGGTCCTGCTGTGTCCCACCGATACACATATATTCGGTCTTCTTTATGTTTATTTCCAAACCACCTTTTTTGTACTCCTCTATTAATTTCCTTGTCATATATTCTATATCATCGTAGTCTTGCGCTAGTACAAGTTGGTCGTCTGCAAATGACAAAGTGTATATTGTATTGTTGCTGATCGGTAATCCCATGTTTTTGCATTTGCGTTTCCAAAGTTTTAGAGTTTGTTCGAGGTAGATCTTAAATAATGTCGGTGAAAGGCAGCACCCTTGTTTTAGGCCTTTGCTAATTTGGAATCCTCTCGATAGCCTGCTTCCAACTTTCACCCTTGATGCAGTTTTGGTATACAATTGTTTCGTCGCTGTTATTAAATTTGCGCTTATATTGGTTTTCTCTAATGCTTCCCATAATTTGTTTTGTGGGATGCTATCATACGCTTTTCTTAAGTCCACATATAACAGATGCACCTCCTGGTTGACGGCCAGTTTCTTCTCAATAATCTGTGTAATACAAAACAGATGGTCAACCGTTGATCTCCCTGCCCTGAATCCTGCCTGTTCTTCAGCTTCTATATCTTTATATTCGTTTTCGATTTTATTTTTAATCAGTTTTCCGTATATTCGGCTGATCGAGTTCGTTACAGCGATGCCTCTGTAGTTGTCACATTGATCCCGTCTGCCTTTTTTATGTATGGTGGATATCCATGATGTCTTCCATTCTTCTGGGATTTCCGCTCCGTTGATGCATCTTTGAAAGAGTTTAGCCAGGTTTTCATATAATTTTGTTGTGCCATATTTTATTAGTTCAGCTGGTATGTTCCCTGGTCCTGGTGCTTTGTTATTTTTTAAAAACTTACATACTTCTTCTACTTCTTTTGTTGTTACCCGTAATGGTGAGGCTAAGATATTTACATTGAAAAGTATAGGTTAAAAAGTTCTGACTCAAAAATGACTCAAAATTAGTGAAATATACCTATATCAATCTAAGCAAAGTTACATGAAGATTTCAAATATCGTCTTCCGGTTCTGCTTTCGTTCACGTTGATTGAAAACCTAGGAATTACGAAGTCCCATTTCTGGTTGAAATGGTGGCACCCATAGAAAATCCAGCCAAATTCCATTGGATCGGCAGAGTAGACTTTCAGTTCACGTTCCTTTAAAAGGTGACCACCTGAGATTGACTTGCATCTCCCTAGGAGTTGATATCGTATCATCTGGGAACTACACCTAAAATTTTCCATATATGACGAGGAAGACCAAATCTATTAAACATTTCTGATAAATATATCGGGTCGCATAGTAATATAATAGGGAGTGACTAGGTTCATTTTCCGTTGGAACTTTACCAAGCTGCAGACGGCGGTTGTGAATTGCATAGTGTAGAATTCCTTCCCTTTTGTCTTCACTGCAGCATCCATTTGGCTTGCATATTGTAGAAGCCTTGGAGGTGTCACCAGGGAAATGGACCAATAAGTTTTCAATTTAAAAATCTTTTAGTAATATTTTTCAATATTATAAATGTTGCTATTAGGATTGAAAACTTTACCTTGCAATTGCCAGATGGCGTTAGTCACCTAATCCATACACGTCAGTTGCAATGTGGGGGTAAGCTTTCATGGTTGGTCACTTCGAGCAGAGAGCAGCAGGCCTACGACTCTCCGATGATGACTCCCATAAGAGTCGAAAATCGTCGATTCAGAGTGCTGGATTGCGCTCCGTGTTCTAAGTGAAAAATAAGATTGTTTTGCCTTCGCATTGCAACTGAATAAAAATGGTATACATTTTTATTTTTATAATAGGGAGTGATTTCATTCCTGAATTCCAACCATTTAGCACTGAGGTGAAAGCCGTCATTAGTGATTTGTTGAGCGCAAGAAGCCAGGTTAGATTTCTGGATATCGGTTTGTGTATTACCAGCGGAGTTATGTTCTGGTCAATGGTCAATTCAAGCTGTTCATAATTTTAATTTACTCCTTTACGAGTGCCTCGTAAAGAAGTCTAGTCAACTATCTGCGCAGATAGGGTAGAGCTATGTGGCTGAGTGTTGAAAGTCAATAAAGTGGAGTAATCATTTTGGAATACAACCATTCATCCACACTGATGCGCAGTATTTGGCTAAGAAGCATATCAGGCTTACTGTTGAAGTTTTTTTAATGTGTTCACCCAAGCTCTTCACGTAGAGCTACAAATATCTGAATGATGTAGCTACGGGTCCTTATTTTCGAGACAGTGTTTTTTATATGTTGTTTGAAAAACGCAGTTTTATGTAAGGCCACTTCTATAAGCTATTTAAAGTGCCTTCGGTGTCAGGTAAAACTGCTAACAGTAATAAAATCTAAATATAGGCTGCAATTTTGTTCAAAAATGCCACTTAATGGAAGGGCCCTTTTGAAATATGGCAGTAATGAAATTCCAAAAAAAAAACAAAAAATATGATTTTAATAATACAGTACGCCAATGAATGGGGATAAATTAAAAAACTTGGGATTTTTCGTCGAACGGAAGTTTCCACAAGCAATGACTTACTCCCGTTGATAAGACGGGAACGAGAGTACGAGGTTATTGGGGATTTGCATAAAATCCGATTTTTTCGGCCCCGCTCGCCTGTCTGTATCAAAGTTATCTATGGCTGATTTATCTCTGTTTCGAACTTAGTTCTTTTTGAACGAAAAAAGCCCACAAATTAGGTGCTTCGCGTTACTTTATTATTTGCATTTTAATTGACAGTTCGAGCTATATTTCACAATATTTGCGGATTAAGAAAGACATAAATTTGAATTAGAGCTTCCCCAAATCAGCTAGAAAAAGTATAGAAAAGAAAACATTTACTAAGATTCTTTCAACCTGTGTTCTCAAATTTCAGCATCAATCAGGACCACATATTATATAAAATTGCTTTAATAGTATAGCGAGTTTAAATAAAACGTCTTATTATTATTCTTTTTGTAAACTTAAATATGACTCTGTCTGTTTTCCATTGTCTTTCTATTGGGGAACCGCCTCTCGCCGTCCTTACTACTCTATTTGTTGTCATTCGGCTGATGTGGTCATTTCATTCTTTTTTACATAGCCTTTTTTCTATTCGAATTGTCGATTAAACGCCTCTCCCATTTCTCTCCATTCATCCCTGTTGTGTGAAGAGTTTCCACATTGGTCGTGACTCTTTTGATGTCGTCGCTCTCTTGGTCTCTTCGTTTCTTTTGCTCCATGTACCATTTTCGAGACTTCGTTGTGTCCAGCCCGTTTCCATTTTAATTTAGCTCCGTGTTCCACGGGGTCCCTTACTTTTACTTCGTTCCGGGTTGCTTCGTTTGTTTGCCGATCTATGAGTGAGATACCAAGCATCAGTCGTTCCATGGTCCTTTGAGTTTTTCTAATCTTGCCATCTTGTCATTCCATCGTACTCTTCTGTTTCCTACTCAGTTAATAATGTTGTCCATCTTGCATCTCCGTCGAATATCTGTACTTCTAGCTCGGTCACATAGTTGTTTTACTAAAGATTTTTCGAACGGTTTTCATCTCCGCTGTTTTGGGCAATATTTTTATTCTCTCTGCCGCTTATGTCATTATTGGACAGATGACTATTTTCCACATTCTGCCTTTCATTCCTTTTCCGATATTTTTATTTTTCCATATTGTGTCATTCATTCAACCTGCGGTTCTGTTTGCTCTACTCACTTCATCTTTCACTTATGTTTCGCGTTTTTGCAGAGTTTTCTAAAATAAGAAAACAAGCAATCTTATTCGATGAGTCGTTTCCACACTTCTATAATTTCAAAATTTCACTCTGTACTATTTACAATAAACCATACATGACATAGTTGAAATTAAGTTGTTAAGGTGATACAGTAGCGATCAACAGGTAGCAAAAACGCGTTCCAAGATTGCGGCTGTAATTTTAAATATTTTTTCGAGATATTTGGCACACGTATTCGTAATATAATAAATAATGGCGGTACAGAGCCTAATTTGAAAAATATATTAATATGTGGAAATTACTCTGTAATTAAAGACAATATTAAAAAAACGAGCCTGTATCGCCATTAAGAAGAACAAAAAAATACACTTTCTTCAAATAAAATTTTTTATCCGATGCCTAGATTTTGTGTCATTTCGGAACTACTAAAATTTTTTATTTCATTAGTAGTTCCAAAATGACACAAATCTAGGCATCGGATAAAAAAGTTTATTTGAAGAAAGTGTATTTTTTTGTTCTTCTTAATGGCGGTACAGGCTCGTTTTTTTGATATTGTATTTAATTACAGAGTAATTTCCACATATTAATATATTTTTCAAATTGGGCTCTGTACCGCAATTCTTTATTATATTACGAATATGTGTGCCAAATATCTCGAAAAAATATTCGAAATTAGAGCCGCAATCTTGGAACGCGGTTTCGCTACCTGTTGATCGCCACTGTTTCCTCTTAAGCAGCTTTTAAAAATATAGAAATATACAGCGTGTTCCATCAAAAATAAAGATTACCCTGTACATTTAAATTTACCCGTAAAAAGCGCAAATTTATATATAAAAATAGACGGGTTTAACCGTCATTCATTTTCAAATCATTTTTATTTCTTGGGGTATGCTCTAACTGGTCACCAATTTTCATGCAAATCGATGGAGGTTTAACAAAATAGGTGGTGAAATCCTTTAATGACAGCACTAAATTTCCTATTTCATCCCTTATTGCTACTTCCTGTATCCACTGAGGTGTTAGCCTGAAAGGGGTCATATTTGTCAATATACAATGGACACATTTCACAGGAAAAACTCCATATTACTTATGACGATGATTTTTCGGCTCTAGCTCTTCGTCTATTAACGAGTTCGAACAAAATCGCGAGAGAAAGATAAGTCTGCCCCCTTACACAACTAAATAATAAGTGGTTGATCTCTCTTCACAAAATTGCCAATTGGTACACAAGGCCCCACTTTCTTTAATTTCGTCGAACTCCATGAATTTAAAAAAGGGTACCAAAATTTATTGGAGAAAGTATGTGCGTCTAATTGGACGCTTTTTAAAAAGACTCAAAAGAATAAAATGACAAGTAATATTGAGGTATCCTAAATATAACAACAGTATCGGTATTATCAAGGTGCATCTTCATTTATTCGATTTCTTGCGGAATGATAGAAATATCAGCAGAAAAATATAAAAACTTTAATAAATACTGTATACTTTTAATAAGTTTATCATGACCCATAGCAAAGATACAGCTGTCGACGTCGTTCCCTACTCTTGTTAGTACGGCAGAACAAAAACCACCATGACTTTATAATAACGTTATACTTATTCCCGTCACACTCGCATAATTCTTCATTACTCTTTTAATTTTTCTCCTCTCCCGGCAAAACCGCCCCATAAATTCCCATCATGTCCGCCGATATTAAAACACCACCCGCGCCCCAATAAAAGCGCAGCCCCGCTGTCACTCACTATAGGCTTGATAAAGTCATTGGAAAACATTGGAAACATGTGTACATAATATTTTTCCTAACGTTCCAGATGTTTCTTGTCGTATATCAACGTCTCTCCTGTGCTCCTGTTGTCTTAAGTGCTCCTATAAATACGGAAAATATACCATACCGAAGCGTGTGCCTTTCCTGCTTGGCGTTTGCAAGGTCTGGCACTGCAGGAGAAAAAATTCCTTTCTAGTTTACACTTTTGTGTTTTAGTCCAAGCGCAAGGTCGGAAGAGGTACAAAAGATTTATATTAATTACGTATAAAATGGAAAAAGTTACCAGTTAATAAAAAAAGAATGCGGGTGTACTTTGTACGCACGTAAGAAGTTATACTTCTATTATATGATTTAAACGAAATTAATATACTTTTTATTTGTATTTTATTTAAATATTAAACTAATCTATACTTACTACTTCTCAAACATTTTTATTAAATAGTGCCAAAAATTAAAATAACACAAGAATAAAACACACAGAAACACATTAAAAATGCCACAAATGATTTCTGAACATTAATTGTCGGAAATTTTTTTAACTAAATACGTATTTTCTGAAAATAAAATTATATAATAAATATACTTACAATCATAAAATGTATAAAAAAAATAAAAAAAAATAAAAGTTTCCATTGGGATTCGAACCAGCTTTTATCAGCGCGGTTGGTATTGGGGTTCATTCGCCTTGAACGCTTCGCCACGGAGGCAATGCGTCATTATTTGCGAAGATCGAATAACTAAAAGGATTAAACTTTTGACATTTTGAATTAGGTAAATCAAATTATTTTGATTTTGAATTGAAATGATTTAGAATTGAAAAAATACAACAAAACATAGAGTAAGAAAACAATATATTAAGTGTATATTGATGGAATTTTTGATGGTAATCAAATTATGTAAATAAAAGTATTACATACTAATCATAGATACTATGTATTATTGTTTTTTCAATTTTATCAATCAAAGGCAAAATAAAAATTAAATTAATTTTTTTTTAAATAACGCGGGCACATAAATTTGATACACCCTGTATATTGAGCTGTAAATATTTATTAGAATTTAGTTTGGATGTAAGTGGATTTCTCTTTTTAATGAGCTTTCCGATGAACCATTAAAGACTTTTGTGAATAATTAAAGTGAAAAGGACGATGTATTTAGATTTAAAATGGAAATAGATTGTTTATTACGAGAACTATAGAATCCACAGGTAGAGGTAATTATCAATTTCTAGAAAAGGTGATTTAAAAGAAAGTTTGGAATGTTAATATCTTTGTTTCAACCCGAGTAAATTTTGTAGGGTTCCACGAAAGTAATTAGGATGGTCGGAATAATTTTGAAAATGACTGTTTGTTTGTCGAATGGAAAAGTCGATGTTTCTGATTCTTGGCAAGTTGGAAGGGGAAAGGTAGATTGGATGATTGAGAGAGTTTGAAAAATAAGTCAGTATGTTATTTGGCAGCGCTGAGGAGCGGTCGACGTTTTGGTGGATAAGTAGTTAGCAAATACCAGTGGTTGTTTGATAGTGGAGAATAGTGTTGAAAAGTGGAACGAGAGACAGATCAAATTGAGACGAAATACCTCTTTGATTCTGTATTATTGTGAGAAGGAGAGCAGAGAATTTTTGGAGTTTTGTTTGAATCGAGTACGTGTCAAAAGAGGCCCGGCTTGTTGGAGAATTGGTGCTGGTATGCTGATAGTTTTGAAGCTGGAGAGCGGAGAGGGCTTTGATGAGTAGCCTTTAACATAGTCAACGAGGGAGAGCTGTTTTGGGTCACGAGAAGACATCAGAGTGAGTGAAGCAAAAAGGTCAGTCAACTTATGTGAAAGATATTTTTATGTTCGGCCACTAAAATTTTGAGTAAAAGGCATATGAATTAAAATTCCAATATATCTAAAAGTAAATAGGAAGTATAGCTAATCTTGCGAATACATAAATTTGTTTTGTTTAGTTTGTTTTACCAAAGTCATCGGGAACAAACCGATAAATTATTTTTTTTTAACTATAATAAATTTAAGTTGGTAAAGAGTTCATTCGGACAGCTGTGTCCATAGGTTTTAGATTTGATAGATTTTAGAGTATTGATTTTGACAAATAAAAGACAATTCTGTATGTTTATTTTAATATTTTGCTTTATTTCTTTTCCCTATTTTATCCCGATTAGGATCAACTAAGAGATAATGAACCCACGAGAGAAGATAAGTATAACGTGAGATAATTTAGATTTTTTTTAATAGTATAAAAAGGCACCCTGAGATTTTTTATTCATTTTTATGTATGATTTGCGACAATTAAATAATTATACAGATAAATAATAATTAATATAAAATTAATAAAAAGCAGATCATAACAGTATTTTGGTAGGTTCAAATAGGTATAGGTACCTACCTATGGAATTTTTTATTAGGATACTGATACATTTAACAATTATTATTACGTACCTGTTGCTTTTAAAAACTATTTAAAAGTCACTACAGTTATAAAACTTTTTTGTTTCTGTCCTCACAACAATAAAACTAATATATTTTACAACATTTGTTTACCTCCATATTGAACAATTATTTATTATTGACAGATCATTTCAACATCCAATCAGAGCCCGTATAACGACTAATACAATACCATACTGTCAGTGTGCGCATGCGCGCGGATCAACAATAAATTCACCCTCAATATCAGTCGCTCCTAAAGAAGTATAACTTCAAAAATGGAAATACTATCAAATATCTTCTTCTTCTTCCAATTTATAAGCAAGTCTGCTTGTTCATTGGCAGATTGATAACTCATTGATTGGTTTTTTATTTCTTGCTGTTTTGATGACACTTGTCTCCCCCATTCTGCTTACGTGGTTATTCCATTCTTTTTTCTATTTAATGTCCATTCGTTTATAAACTTTCTTTGAATGTTTTCACTCCTCTTTCGATCTCTCAGCATATTTCCTGTAATTCTTCTGAGCACTCTCATCTCTGCCGTTTCTAGTAGTCTTTTTGTTGTGGCTGTATCGGGTCTTGTTTCTGATGCATATGTCATTATTGGTCTTACACTGGCTTTATAAATTCTTGACTTCATCTCAGTGTTAATATGTTGGTTTCGTCATATAGTGTTATTAAGACATTCTCTCAGTCTATTTGATTTTTGTACTTGATTGCTCACTTCTTTGTCCAGGGCTCCGTAGCTTGGCAATGTAATTTCAAGGTTTTTTTTTTATCAAATATATACCTACAAACATGAAGTTAAAAAACTTCTCATCGATGGCAATATAAGTAAACTGACAAATCCAAGCTTGCTAAAAGCTAACAGACGATGTTAGGAATACTTTTATTCTGACAATTCAAGTATCACCATTCCTCTATACGGAATTCATGGTTTTCCAATCATTAGGAGAATCTTGCGAGACTTTAAGTTAAAAGAAACGAACCCTTCACCAGGAACTTGTTATTAAATAATGTACCAGTGTACGCTTGTAGCGACATCTATACGAAGAAACATGATAATGCATGTTTCTTGCCAGTAGGCCTATTCCACGGATCTGTTATCTGTTGTTTAATTTGAAGATATTAAATAATTGATACTGGCAAGAGTTAAAAATGATAAAACTTATAAAAAGCGGTAAAAATTAAAAAAAAAGGGAAATTTATTCAACTGTTTCATAATTTTCTAATACTTTTGCTTCCTCTTCTTCTTGTTGTTCTTCTTCTTCGTCACCTTCTTCTTGTTGTTCTTCTTCTTCTTGTTCATCCTGGGTGCAAGTAAATTGCCCCAATAATGACACATCGCATGGCTCCTCATGGGCGCCCATAGAAAAAATTTTAGGGGTGGCAGACGTGAGGATGTTGCACAATATATTTTGTATACTATGGATAACAATATATAATTTAAAGCACCCGAAAAGCCAGGGGGGGGCCACAGCCCCCTTTGCCCATGGGTATGGGCGCCCATGTGGCTCCTCGATAGCATCAAATGAATCCTCAATTGTTGGTGATTCAACATTGGAGCACGATCGGTTTTGCCAATTAGTGCATACTACCAAACAAAACAGACCAATTTTTTTGCAACCACATTTAGCGCTACATCCCTTTTTACAGTTGCAAAAAATTGTGTTCAGGAGTTTTTCCGGCGCAGGTATTAAACACATTCCAAAATTTTGAAAAATAATAAATTTTATCAAAGTATTCACCAAAAGGCCACACACAGTGCAAGAATGTGTATAAGGTTGCGTTCGGTCACAATGAAATTATTATATTAACAATATTTTGAACTGTCAGTATTTTTATTTTATCATTTATTGTTTAAAAAACAATAAAGTTGAAAAGATGTCCTCAGTTGAGGAGAAAGTAGTAATAATAAAGATGTTTTATTCAGTCAATAGTTTGCGTACTGTCAGAAATAGTAACGTGTGGCCTTACTTTTACGCACTTACTATGGCAAATGTATTATATTTTTCAAAATTTTGGAATGTGTTTAAATCGTAGAACAATTTTAACTTTTGTTTTTAATACACATTTTAATCCTCTACAAATAGTTTTTCATGAATTTTGACGTAAAAGAATTAGGGAAGCAGAAATTCAACAATTTAGAATTATACATTGAGTTTCCTATGGCCCGTTTTCCAATTCACCACCCGGTATACGTGGTGTATTAATACATATTATGACGATTAGAACTTATTCAACTCTTTGAATTGTTGTATCTCAAAAACGGTGGCTCTAACGAAAAAAAGTATTAAGATGTTTTTTATAGGTAATAATTATCTAATCTACATTTTTTATTAGAACTAATTTTATGATAAAACTTACCGTTTCGCTGAAAATCGCTTAAACCATATTTGGTGACCTTTGACCCAGCGTAAATTTTTTAGCAGGGGTCGGATTTATGAGGACTTTTTAGATTTCAATTATGATGGTATTTTGAACAATCCTGCCAATTTTCAGCTTGATGGTAATTATTGTAACCTCACTCCTATTTTTGAGTCTAAATAGACCGGTCTATTAGCTATTGCGACAAAGATGGACTTGAGCCAGTCTGGGAATTACTCCAGTCTTATATTATTATATACAGTGGAACCCCGCAAATCCGAACCCCGATAATCCGAACGTTCGGCAAATCCGAACCAACGGAAAGTGAAAAAAATTTAAAAATTCAAGACAAAAACTCAAAAACATGTTTAATATACAGAGTTTAACCAGAATATTGAATAATGTAGGATTAATAGAACTTTAATATTTAAAATTTCTTAAAAGTTAATACATACGGTTCTTTATAATATGTAGTGCTTATAACGGTTAAACAGAAACTTACGGTGGTTTTGTTGTAGTAAACTTGAGTCCAAAAATATTGTCCTAAGTTTTTTGAGAAAGTTTGCAGTATTAAAGCGCATTCTTCAAGAACTCAGTCACTTTCTTCTGGTGCATGGAGGTGTAGCGACTTGACGCAGCAATATTGAACCATTTACACATTACATTGACCGGGAACGCAGCACAGTTCTGCTCCACGAAAGGTAGATCCATATCCCGAGCTTTAGTGACATCTGCATGTGACACTTCATTAGGATTGCCTTCAGGTTGAACCAAGCTCGCAACCTCTTCATTCGCAAATTCTTGGTGCTCATTGTCGTCAGCTCCAATCCATTCTGTAATTGCACTTTCTTCTTCTTTTTGACATCCTGGAAGTTATTATCCAACTTCTAGGAGGTCATTTTGTAATGGAACTTGGAAAAATAGAGAGTAAGACAGGTGCAGCGACTCAAAATCAATGACAACGAAAGATTTGAATTGTTAGTTAGACTAACTTTCGGATAATCCGAACTTTTCGGAATCCGAACAGGCTGTCCCCCCAATTAGTTCGGATTTGCGGGGTTCTACTGTATTGCAATAAAAAGTTTGACTAGGTCCTACTTTTATGTTATCTTTATCTATTAGCTACAACTACTCAGTTGGTGTATCATCTGGACCATAAAATGGATAAATACATAAAACATACTTTTTTTTTTAAGAAAATATAACATGCAAAGTTATAGCTCACCGACTATATTGAAATTATAACCTCCTCCAACATAAACAACACTTCCGGTGCCTCCGAGATGAAACATGTTTTAATAAAAACACACAGAGCGTCGGCAGGCGGCTTTACCTTTTCCGTAGATAAATAAAAACGTAAATTGTGCGTAAAAAAGGGCATTTGCATTGCCAATTTGGCGGGGAAATACTCGGAACAAGCGAATTACATCGTTTGGAGTGCACTTGCACATAAAGAATCCGACGTTGAATCGAAAAATTATACCGAAACACTTAAGGGGACGGTCGGTGCAACTTTGCTTTGATTTATTTGAGGAATCTTTTGTCTTAGCCACGGTTTTATAGTCGTTTTATGTGGATAAGTCGGAGGAACAAATTAAAAACTGAGCCTACATAATTCAGGAAGATAATATACTGAAGGTAGTTAAATTCTTGCATTATATTGAATCAGTGCAGATGCACGGCCGGAATCAAGAATTCATTATCGCCCAGTTGTCAGACATTTGACCTCTAAAAATCATACGAACACACTGAAAATACCACTCCTACTCCCGGGCTTCCCCCTAAAACCCGCCTCGTAGGGAAGAGGAAACGGAAAACATCAATTTACCAAGAATCTGTACACAGTTGTACAATGTAGCTGAGATAATTGTGTGCTAAGAAACAAAAATGTTTGTTAGCACTTTTTATGTAGAATGAATCGTCCTCTCAGAAACAACGCTTGAAACGACCTACGATACTAAATGCTAATTACGCACTCGAAATCAATTTTTTTAATAAAATTTGTATCAAGTCGACGTAAAAATTCGATATATGATTGTCCTTTCGACAAAAGCTATCTATCTGAAACACAATGCCACAAAAACCTAGGTGTGTGCCACCTTAGAAACAAGCATGTCCAAAGGCCTCTGAAGGTGGAACGGCGTGGCCAGATTTTGGAACAGAATGAGAGGTGGTCAAAAATATCTCGGCGTTAGTGCAGTCACTGAAGGTGGATATGAGATATTACCTCCGATTTCGTTGAACCTCCATCGATTTGCATGAAAATTGGTGAGTGGTTAGAGGATATCTCAAGGAACAAAGGTGACATGGTGCCAACTTGCGCTTTTACCCTGGGGGTGGATGCCACCCCTCCGCGGGGGTGAAAATTATTTAATTAAAAATAACCCCACAATTCGATAGAGGGACAAATTAAAAGAAAAATTTGTTATATAAAGAAATTAAAATAAATCAAAACTTTTGAGTTATTAAAGATCAAAGATTTTAATGTTTCGTGAGAAAAATGCATGTTTTTAACCGATTTTTCATAAATAACTCAAAAACTATAAGTTTTTACAAAAAAGTTATAATTATCAAAATTGAGGCTAATAAAAAATCAAATAAACTTCTTACTTACTAGAAAAACCTTTCTATGTTAACTAAAAGTAAGTTATAGGTAATTGAATGTATATTTCTTTCGTCGAGTACCCAAATATTCAAGCTTAAATACCGGCAAAATGATGCATTTTATAACATAAACTTATTAAACATTTGTCAAAGTTCATAAAAATATCTATCAATTAAGCTCTCGGACAAGTTGATAGCATTAAAATTTATGCACCAAAAATGTTTAAAAATGTATCTTTTAAAAATTTTTCCAAAAAATGTTATTGTTTTTTTGTAAATAACTCCGTTAATTTTTAAGATAACAGGTTCACCTAAAAACTAATTAAAAGTTGATTCCAAGAGCTATTAAAAAATGTCGAAATTAGTCTTTTAAACCTCTCACTTTTTTAAAATAAAAGGTTAAATGGCCCCGGATACATGGTTCTCGCAGCAAAATTGAAATTTTAAACGTTTCTATCTCGGTTATTTTTTATTCTACGGAAATAGTAAAATGAGTAAAGTATTTGGAACAGAAAATACTAAAATTTAGTTATATATCATTTTTTACGTTTGAGTATTTTTGGAGTTCTATCAAAAGAAAATGAAAAGTACGATAATTTTAAAAATTCTGATTTTTTTAAATTGTATCTTTTTTTCAAAAATATGCATTCTAAACCGGTGAAAATTGTTGAAATCATTAACTATGTTAACCTAAAGAAATTCTTGTGAGGATTACTACAAATTTAAATTTCTGTGGAAATGACGTAGTATGTTTTATTTTTCAATTTTTCCTAAAAAAATCGAATGTGTTCTCTTATTTTCATCATAACTTGCTTAATTTTAATGCTATTAACTTCTACTGGAGCTCATTTGATACGTACTTCCAAGTACTTTGACAAGTATTTAACAAGTATATTCTATAAAATGCATCGTTTTCCCGTTATGTAAGCTTGAATACTTAGATTTGAGTACTCGTCGAAAAAAATATACATTCAATTAACCATAACTCACGTTGAAATAACATTTGTTTAGTTCTTTAAGTGGGGAGTGTATTAAATTTTTTATTATCTTTAATGTTGGTAATAATAGTTTTTTTACACAAGCTTACAGTTTTTGAGTAATACGTGAAAAACAGCTTTAAAACATGCATTTTTTTAAGAAAAAATAAAAATTTTGATATTTAATAACTCAAAAAGTATTGATTTATGTTAATAACTTTTTATAACAAATTTTGCTTAGAAGTTGCCACTCTATCGATTTCTGGTATTTTTTTTATTAAAAAAATTTCACCCACGAGAAGGGGTGGGATCCACCCCCAGCGTAAAAGCGCAAATTGGCATCACGTCACCTTTGTTCCTTGAAGTATCTTCTAACTACTCACCAATTTTCATGAAAATCTATCAAGGTTCAACGAAATCGGAGGTGAAAACCTTCAGTAACTCCACGATCGATAGAACTATGTCTTTTCAATACCACTCTCACGATGCCAAGAAAAAAGTAAGTACCAGAAATAGTATCATCCGCAAACTAATACAAAATTTGGAGCAGAACTCTTTGCACTGCTGCCTTAGCATTGTGTTTTTCGAAAGCGGAGTTTGAAGCATCAGAGTGGGCAAATTATGATCGAGCTAAAAACGTCGACGTGGCTCTAAATGAAACGGTTCGAATAATATCAAGCTTCCTGAAACCGACACATATCGAAGAGGTGTACCCCATAGTTAGAATCGCATCACCAACTATCAGAAGACAGGTCATGTCAAAAGTAGAACGAAACAATCAGGAGACGGATCGAAGGCACCCTCTCGGAAAAGCTTTCTGAAAAAATTAAGATCCATCACCAAAGCGCCTGTGGCGCGGTTTAGAATAGTCACCATCTACTATCATGCACAGAGGTGAAAGTAACCTGCACAGAAGAAGACCTAATTTTAGCAAATGACAGGGCATCTATGCGGCCATACATTAGAGGTACATAATTTAAAGTTATGGGTGTTCCGGACACGTAAAGTAAGTAAGTCATCATCATTCTCTTTGCCTTAGGAACCGTTCAAGTATTACGTAACGCAGGTTGGGGGGGGGGGGGAATGGCGTTACGCAATAGTTAAACGCCCATTAGAGTGCGTTACGTAGTGGGAAGGGTTGTCAAAAATCTTCAAAAATCGCGTTACGTAATACTTGAACGCTCCCTTATCCCCATGCGGGGTCGGCTTCCCTAATTGCATTTCTTCAGCAATTCTATTTTGGGTCGTCCACTTTACCAACATGTCCTGCCTAATTGTCTCCCCCAGGTCTTCTTTGGTCTTCCTCTCCTATGCCTTCCAGGAATCTGCACTTCAGCAATTCTTCGTATTGGGTGATTAACGCCTCGACATTGAACATGACCAAATCACCTTAACCTATGCTCCCTCATTTTGGCATCAAATTTTTAATTGTATCCTTTTTTGTCACTCCACTCATCCATTTAAGCATTCTCATTTCGACCACATGCATTTGTTGTTGCACTACCCTACACACTGCTCTTTCTTTTTCACTGCCCTACATTCAGTTCCGTACACCATAGCGGGTGTTATGTCTGTTTTATAGAGTTTTCCCTTCAGCTTCATTGGAATTTTTCTGTCAAACAACACACCACTAATTCTACTGCATGCATCTCTATCTATTTCTCCGTTACTCTGTAATACCGAGCCTAGGTACTTAAAACTATTGCTTTTCACAATCGGAATTTTCATGGAAAGTAAGAAGTATCGACAAAAATCAAAATACGTTTTAAAGGCAAAGAGTGTAGGTTTCGTATGCATTTTACCGCAAATGAAGTCAGTTTCTATAAAGCTGTTAAATAAATTAACATTTCGCGATTTTTCCCATTTTTACGATTCTCATGAGATCAATAAAATTTACTACTTTCGTTAACCGATCACTGTAGAATTTCCATTGTTAGAGCATAATCTTCAAAACCTGTAATAAGCGTTGTTTTTTTTTTAAGTTATACTTCTTTAGGCACGAGGGTGAATTTTTACATTCCCTGGCGCATGCGCACACCGACAGTATGGTATTAGTCGCTACATCTTTATGTAACGCAAATAAGGTGTGTGTGAAAAGAATATATTACTAGTGTTTTCAGTAAATATATTTATTACAATTTTTGTGTCTTTGGATTTGTCTTCCCCGGGAATAAGATATTTTATAATAAGTATGAGAAATCTTGTAACCTGTCAAAGCAAAGGGAATCTGTATAGCTCAGTGGTGGAGCGTGTGACCGGAGATCGAGAGGTCCCCGGTTCGAATCCGTCTGTTTTCTATTTTGTTTTATTTTTGATATTGTTTTAATAAACTTTTTTGGAAAGTAGTAAGTAAAAATTAGTTTAAACTTTAAATAAAATACAAATAACCTGTTGAAAGTATATTTATTTCGTTGAAATCATATAATAGAAGTATAACTTCTTACGTGCTTACCAAGTACACACACATTCTTTTTTTGTACTATTCTTCTCTTAATTTATTTCCTTTAATTTTCTTTGATGTTACATCATATTAGTGATTTTGAATAAGGAGTCCGATTTTTTTATAGATAATATAAATTTTTTTTACCTAACTTTTTCACCACCCGTACAAGCCAAAAAAATATCGATTAGGATAATCTATCATATATATTAATTAAAAATTTAATTATGTTATAATATTTACCCCCAGCTTCCGTCATAATAATAAGAATCCACTGTTACCATACATGAATTATAAAATCTAAATCCTGTTTTTACGATAATGCCCTACGTGACCTGCGCCAAGGGTTCAAATCGGGAGTTAATACAACCCTTTACAACATCAATTTGGAGTATTATGAGTTACCGCCGCCACGGAAGGCCTTTTAAAATAATAATAAAAGTCGAAATAATAGAAACAAGGAAAACTTGTTCCCGAGTATTCCCTATTTCTCTACCTAAATATAGAACTTTGGCCAGATAGTCATGCGATATGCCGTGTTTATTGCAGAACGAGATTACTGGCTACAGTACTTCTGGATATAATAAAGCTTTTCTTTTGTCATTAATACGTTGAACATGGCTCATGATTCTAATTTGATTGCGACTAGAATGGATAAAACCTAAGTTTTAGACAGTGGCGTGCACACTGTCCTCGATACAGACGTTAATGTAACATCCACAAACGATTTATTAAATTTATGAAGCCAAATTAACTTTGTTTTATTTAATTCTTAATGCCGTTCTCCTTCTAATCGAAGATTTTGGACACTCTTCCTTCTTTTATTAACGCATTTCATTCGGTTTCTTTTCAAATTTAAATTTTGTATCCTTAATTATTGTTTGCAAAGGGTAATCATCATCCACCCTCAAAAGTCCACTGCTAAATATATAGCTCCATCCTCGGATTTTCAACACCGTCTATCTTGTGCTGCTCCCCTCCAGTTTTTATTTAGCCTTCTCAAATTGTCTCAATGTAGTGATGTTGAAAAAGTATCTATTCTTTACAAACTACTCGTTACTTACGAATACCGAAAGTAACGATTACTATACAGAGAAGCAAATCGTTACTTTGATTACATTGATTACTCTGATTACTTAGTTACTTCGTACCAATCGTATCAGAGCGAGTAACGACTATTGTATCTACTTTGATTACTCTGATTACTTCGTACCAATCGTATCAGAGCGAGTAACGACTATTGTATCTACAACCAGTACACTTGATTACTTTCAATAAAAAAAATTCCAATCGTATCCCAGCGAGTAACGGACGGGACCGGTATTTTACGTTATCGAAATATATCGAGTGTTATCGCATATCTTTATCGGTATGAAGCGTTTAAGGGTGTGACGGAATACCTATACAAAATACCTACCTACTGAGAAATATGATTTTCGATGTGATTACCGGTACTCAAATACAAAAGTAACAAAAGTAATCATAGTAATCAAAGTAACGAATACTGTAAGTGATTACTTTATACAAAAGTAACGATTTGTAATGAATACTCGAAAGTAACTATAATCAACATCACTATCACCTTGGTTGTTCTCCTGATCTCTTATTTTTTGTTTTGTCTCGCAGAGTTATTTCTAACAAGGATTGTTCCATTTTTCTCTGTGTGAGTCAGTTTGGTAGCCGAGGATTTTGTGTAAGTGTTTCTGCTCCATATGTCAATACTGGAAGGACGCATTGATTAAATAAACTTGTCTTCAGCCATGTGGACTTTTAAAAGTTTCCCTCAGTTTTCCATATAATACCCACTCCAAGACAAATTTGTTTCTTCAGATTTATACCAATAATAATTTCATGTCGTAGGTATTTATATTTATCTACGAGTTCTATTTCTTGCTCACCAATACTAATGTTCTGGTTGGGTACCAAATTTGTCAATATTTTTGTTTCCGAGATGTTTATATTTAAACCGACCTGTCTGAGGATTTCTCTTGAAATTTGCCCATTCTCTAGATAATGAATTTATGCCAACTCAAACGTCCTCACTTAAACTACAGTGTCGCGCCCGCTTGATTAGCAATTAAAAAGCAAAGGAGTTTCCGATATTGTATTGCAAAAAACTCTTTGGGATTTCATCAATCAATGTTTAAAGAATATCTACCTACCTTGGCAACTTTGAAATTTTTAGATAAATGTCCGATTTAGGGTTAAAAATGGCCGATTTCGCAATTTTCAAAATTTTCAATCGCTTATATAACAAAAACTATTAACTTAAGAGAAAAATCACTAAAGACCTTTTTTGTTTGGAATGATTAAAAAAACCTAAAAAAAATTTGTTCGATGCAAAAAGAATAATTTTAGGAAAACCCCTAATCTTTCCCTTCGCCTAGCAAGGTCTTATGCTCTTCAGAATCGCCTGTCATTGTACACATTTCTTCTAAATGACTTACTCAAACACATACTTAAATTTAAATCTTACAGGAAAAAGTTTATTTTACCCCCTAAATTTGCACTTTTCGATTCACCTGGTAGATACACGTGCACCGCTGATGCCTGCCAGATCATGGTTTTTAGCCTTGGTGTGCTATGAATTATCACTAGAAAAATTTCTAGCCTTACAGGACGACCGTTAGTCGGAGGGATCACTAGCTCTTAGACTATTAATGCGATTACATACGTTTAGATCTGACTCTGAATGTTTCGTGAGAGACTTTAATAAGTTTCTATTTTAAAAGTTAAACGTCCGAGACATATAATAGAACTAAATAAATTTTCAAACTCACAATTACCCTCTAAGTCCTGTTTTCCAAGTAATTACCGACCAATTTCCATCCGCCCATGCATTTTACCTACGCCAATATCAATGATTCAAACGACCTTTAAGTTTTTGTGTGGCACCCTTCTCAAATTCAAATATGGACCGCCGCCTCCAGAGTTTACTTTGTTTAAGGGAATAAATTCTTACCTCGTTTCTATTTTCAGATATTCCAGGAATTTCAAGAACTTAAATTGGTACATGAAGTTTTTCATATATGTATTCAAGTTTTTGGATATTTTCTGCAGGATTATACTGTGATTTTCTTTGACAAAAATCAATGTAAGAGCATTAATGGAAACGATGTAAAAATATTGACAAGAATAAAAAACCGCTAAACGCCGTAAAAATGAGTGGCGCATAAAATATTCCAGCTACAAAAGATCTGATATGAATGTTACGTGGCGCGAAAATGGATTTTCATTTGATGCAAAACAAAATTCTAGTTTTATTTTAAAAGATTTTTCCATAATATTTGCTAAATTTGAAGTAAACGCGCCACAAAAGAGTAACTTTGATACAGTTTGAATTTTGAAACTCTTTTGTGGCGCGTTTACTTCAAATTTAGCAAATATTATGGAAAAATATTTTAAAATAAAACTAGAATTTTGTTTTGCATCAAATGAAAATCCATTTTCGCGCCACGTAACATTCATATCAGATCTTTTGTAGCTGGAATATTTTATGCGCCACTCATTTTTACGGCGTTTAGCGGTTTTTTATTCTTGTATCAGGAGTTTTTCAAAGTTATTTATAAATTAAATGTATGAAGTTGAATGCAATGTTCCTCTATTACACGTCAAGCTTTATAAATGGTCACCTTTGTTGCATTATCTCCCAAATTATCTAGTGTCCATCGAATGTACACTAGATTTTTTCTCTATTCGAAATAGATTGAAAAAAAATATTGAGATGGCCGGTAAATGAAGTCGGATTGCCCGTTGCCAGATCAAATTTAGCGTCTTAACCACTACAACTACATAAACCATTTGGGGAATAATCGTTAATTGGATTATAATTTTGTAGCTTAATAACTTCTAAACGGCTTAACCAATTTTGATCAGTAAACATGAGTTTGAAACGTATTGACCAGTACTTAGTATCTGATGGATCTAAGGTCAAGTATGATAACTAAAGCTATTACAGGAATTATTGAGCTTGAGAAACCGTTTTTCCCACAGGAAATAGATTTTATCATATTTATGAAGCATATAACTTAAACATTCGAATTTTTCTGGATATGAGGTATACACCGTTAGATTCGTCTTGAGTCCTTATACAAACGCTAAGTTATTGGCACAATTCGTACGTTGAAATGTTGAGTAATTGTCGAAAAACCAAAATTTTCAAAGTTTAGTTTTTCAGTTTTTCGGCTATACTGAGCCGTGTGTATGTCTCATCCTGACGGCTTGGGTAGGTAATGATCAGTTTTATTAGAAGCCGCAAAGGTTGGACTTAAATTTTTAAACTTTTTGGGAGTTTTGGGGACGAGAACGGAAAACAGACCCTAAATAGGAAGGGCCGTAAAATCTACACCCTTGGACCAAAATCGATGGTGGACATATAAATGGGTGAGCCTTTTTCTGAACTTTAAGATGGGAGTTGGTCCAATTTTCAATTCACTCAGATTTAGAAAATCGAAAATTTTGTGTATATATACTGTCGCGTGTAGGGGGGTGTGGGTGTGCGACACTGGCAAGAACTGCCGTTCTCTGGTAATGTTCAAAACTAGACATGCGTTGAAAAGGTAATGATTAGTACTGTTAGAAGCCGCAAAGGTCGGACTTAAATTTTTCGAAGTTTTTGGGAGTTTTGGGGACCAGAACGAAAAACAGACCCTAAATAGGAAGGGCCGTAAAATAGACACCCTTGGACCAAAATGGATGGTTGACATATTAATGGGTGAGTCTTTTTCTGAACTTGAAGATGGGTGTTGGCACAATTTTCAATTCAGTCAGATTTAGAAAATTGAAAATTTCGTGTATATAATAGTGTCGCGTGTAGGGAGGTGTATTTCTGCGTCACTGGCGAGAACTGCCGTTATCTGGTAATCTTTTCGATATAAAACTAACAGCTTCGATAACTAATAAATCGAAAACTATTAATTTTTTCAAAAAATTGTATAATGAACATTTTTTGCTTATAATTAATATTTTTACCAGCATTTGCGGTCAAAATATAAAAAAAATTTCCACCCTCGAGATGAGGTGGCAACCACCCCATGGTAAAAGCGTCTTTCGGCATCATATAGATTTTGATCCTAGGACTATCCACTACTTATTGTTAAATTTTCAAGTAAATCTATCCATTCTGTAAAAATTGCGAAGTGAAAAATTTCAGTTCCTGGACTAATTATACTTTTGGAGCTCTATAACTTCTGAACGGCTTACCTGATGTTGATCACTAAACATGAATTTGAAACGTATTGATAAGTAGTATCTGATGTATCCAAGATCGAGTATGATAACTGAACGTATTACAGGAATTATTGAGTTTGAAAAACCGTTTTTCACATAATAAATAGATTTGATCATACTTATGAAGCCTATAACTTAAAAATTCGAATTTTCCCAGATATAAGGTATACACCGTTAGACGCGTCCTGAGTTCTTCTACAAACGCTTAGTTATTAGCGCAATTCGTAGGTTGAAATTTTGAGTAATTGACGAAAAACCAAAATTTTCAAAGTTTAATTTTTCAGTTTTTTGGCTATGGTGAGCAACGTGTATGTCTCAGCTTGATCGCTTAAGCGCCATTTGAAAGCTTAACTCAACCCTATTGATTTGGTGTATTTGCGGTTTTCCTGTCTTTCCTTGAACCTAAGATATATACGCCCAAAAAATATGCTATTTTGTATCTACCTAGCCCTCTAGCTGACTTACGGGTAGTCAGTAGTCAAAAATTAGACCGGTTCTGAATCGACCCTCACACCCTCTTGAAACACAGAAAAAAAAATTCAGATCGGTTTAACTTTTCCACACACATACATACATACATACATACATACATACATATCCACAAACATTTTCCATTTTTTAAATAAAAATTGAGTCATATTTCTGAGCTCGATAACTTTTGAATGGTATAACCGATTTTCAAAATTAAACATGCGTTGGAAAGGCAATGATCTGTGCTATCAGAAGCCGCAAAGGTCGGGCTTAAATTTTTGAAATTTTTGAGAGTTTTGGGGACGAGAACGAAAAACAGGCTTTAAATGGGAAGGGCCGTAAAATCCACACTCTTGGACCAAAATGGAGAAGTAACATATGGATGGACGAGTCTTTTCCTAAACTTTAAGATGGGATTTGGCCTAATTTTCAATTCAGTCAGGTTTAGAAATTCGAAAATTTCGTGTATATATAGTGTCGCATGTAGAGGTGTTGTGCGCCACTGGTGAGAACTACCGTTCTCTGTGGATTAAAAGATAAAAATTTTCAATGTGTTTTAAATGTATTAATTTTTTTTCGAATCCTGAGAAAACTAATAGGTACATAAGAATTTTTGAAAAATTTAAACGCAGAATGAAAAATTTGGTTATTACCGAGGGCCGAAAGTCCCTTAGAATAAATAAAAAGTTTCTTTTGAATAAAATATTTGCAATTAAAAAACACACTACATTTTCACTTTTATTTTCACCCCTGTAACTTATTAAAATAAACATTATAGAAGTTTTCAGGGACTTTTGGCCCTCAGTAATAATGTAATCTTTCATTCTGCGTTTAAAAATATTTATTAGTGTTCTCAGGATTAGAAAAAAATGAATACATTTAAAACACATTGAACATTTTGACAGGCGACATTTTGCGCATACGCCCTTAAGCAAGAAATTTAACAAAAATTGGAACGGAAGATTATTGATGGCCAACTAATGATAGTAGGTAATTAGCCATTATTCATTATCATTTTCGTTTGTTTTATCTCTATGTAACTTCGCTACAGTTACACTCACTTTGTTATTGATCCCTTTGTAATATTGAAGATACATACATTTTATACATTTTCTCTTGTCTTTATTTTTTTCTTGCGTTATATTAGGCCTCCACCAAGTTTTTTTACTATATAAAAAGTCTTTACTTGCACAGTCTAATCAATTATAACAACAATTACTAACATCAATCTATTTACCAATATTAAGTTATTCTTCTGAAAACTCGCATCCAGTACACAGGAAAAGAAATGATGTTACAAGAATAGTAACGTTGTTTGGTCATGTCACTCGTGAAAACATTATGTTCACTTTTGACTTACTATACAAAGAATAATATTCAAGGGAAAATCAGAGAAGAAGAGAAGTAGAGAGCGAATGCTAATGAGAATAAACAAGGACTAAGCACCAAGTCTTGATGCAATCTTACTTTGACATGAAATATATCAGTCTCTCCCTCACCAATCCTAACCCTAGTTGTCACTCTATCATACATGTCTCTCACAATAGTAACTTTTGGATTTAAATAGTTATTCTTTCAATATCAATATCAAATTCTGTTTGACCTCATTTATCTATAAAAATAACAAACCTAAAATCCCATTTTTTTATAATATTAGAAAAAACAATAATCGTCCGGCTGGAAGGACCAAAATGAACAAACAAGTGAACACTAATAAAGAATATATTTGCTTAATTAATGTCAATAGGAATCACTAAAATAATTAAAAACAAAAGTAAACTGGGCATTACAGAACAGTAACACAGTAGTCTTAAGAAGAACAGAAAGAAAAAATAAGATCTTATTTGCAGATTAAGATTATGTTTATCCTATCCCGATATTAATTTTCCAACGAGACACTGGTTCGTTTACGATGTAATTTCCGTGGAAAATGAGGAAAATTCCCGGTGCTTCGTGCGGTTGATTGTATACTTACAATTTTTAACTATTTAAAAATTTTGCACAAGTCAAGTTGCTTTCTAGTTTTGCTGTTGCGGACGAAATAACAGATTTTACTGCGATTGTTTTGCATTTTAAAATTGCTTTTGACTGAAATTAGACGGTATTACGGCATTACTGCCTTTTTCTTTGTTGTAAATGGAACGGAAACGAATAGTTGAAGAGTGTTTAGATTGTCGTACATACGAAGGATGGAAATTAGCAGTTTCTTTGTAATTAGCATCGAACAATCTGATTGTAGTATATAGTTTTTCGTGCCCTTATAGCCGAAGGACACGAGATTTTATACTTGGGTACATAAAAATAGCAGATTTCTGAAGCCGCAGTGAACAAATTAAGTAACTTTTTTTTCATTAATCGAAGAAAATTAGCAGTATTTTAATTTTATAGTGAATATATTTTAGTTTCAAAACTGAAAATGGTAAACCCGTTCAAAAGATCATGTTTCAGGATTTTTTCTGCAAGCTTAATTGTTAATTAATTAATTATATATATATATATATATATATATATATATATATATATATATATATATATATATATATATATATATATATATATATATATAAACAAAATTTTGGTATTTTTCGGGTTCTGTCGGTCAGGAATTAAAACAATTCTATTTTTTTGTCACTTAATATTTCGTCAACTGATTGTTGACTTCATCAGAAGTGCACTACAAATTTACAAGAAACAAAGGTATAAGCAACATAAGAAAAATTACATAAAACACTACTTACAATGTGGAATTGTTGACAAATGAACAAAACAAACATTGGTCACACACTCTTACAATTAGACTAACATTTTTGAAATGAAACAAATTAAATATAGATAAAATGATAAAAAATGTACACTAATGACTAGTTTATGTGTATAGATAAAATATTTTAAAAACAGATTACAGATATTTTAAAAACAGATTATTTTAAAAAAAGATTTTAAATACAGAAGATTACCCTTTATTGAAAATCTCACGAACAAAATTACGGCTCTCTTTAAACCACATTCTAATATCAGAATTGGTAAGTACAGCTGTATAAATAACAAAAGTTTATTCTCTCGTGTAAAAGATCATACACCAACTATGTACACAACCAATACGATCTATAAACTACCGTGTTTAGGCTGCGACGGTTGCTATATTGGACAAACAAGCCAATGGCTGAAACAACGTATTACTCAACACAAAAGTGACTGCCAGAAATATAAAAATACATGCGCTGTAGTCGATCACTGCATCAACACAGGTCATCAGTTTGACTATACCAATGTTGAAATACTACAAACAGTACAACACTATAAAAACAGGCTATTTCTCGAAATGTGTTACATCACAAAAACAAAAAATGTAATTAATTATAAGGCTGACACCAACCAACTCAGCAATATATACTGCAATATTCTGCAATCTATTTAATTAGATCATTGATACAACATTTACCAATTATACTTATTTTATCTATACACATAAACTAGTCATTAGTGTACATTTTTTATCATTTTATCTATATTTAATTTGTTTCATTTCAAAAATGTTAGTCTAATTGTAAGAGTGTGTGACCAATGTTTGTTTTGTTCATTTGTCAACAATTCCACATTGTAAGTAGTGTTTTATGTAATTTTTCTTATGTTGCTTATACCTTTGTTTCTTGTAAATTTGTAGTGCACTTCTGATGAAGTCAACAATCAGTTGACGAAATATTAAGTGACAAAAAAATAGAATTGTTTTAATTCCTGACCGACAGAACCCGAAAAATACCAAAATTTTGTTTAAATAATATACGGTCGATAATAAATCAAATACTTTATTATATATATATATATATATATATATATATATATATATATATATATATATATATATATATATATATATATATATAATTCGGGTTCAAAACGTCCTCCGACGTTGTCCGATGCCTTGTTGCCAATATCTTCTATCATTGCAGTTTTCATCTTCTAATCCTCGTACACTCATTGATCGTCTTACTCCTTGTATCCATGTCGTTCTTGGCCTTCCTCTTTTTCTGTTTTCTGTAGGTATCCATTTCCTAATTTTCTTTGGCAGTCTTTCCTCCCCCATTCTCTGAACATGTCCGTACCACGTTAATTGTTTCTTCTCAATGCATTCTACAACCGTTTCCTGTAAATTCATGCTTCACTTTACTTCCTCATTTTTAACCCGGTCCAATCTCGATGTTCTACTTGCTCTTCTTAGGGCGTCCATCTCAGTAGCTTCTATTTTTCGTTTTTGGTTTTCCTTTATTCTCCATGTTTCGGATCCGTATACCAATGTGCTCTTAATCATGGTGTTGTATATTCGCATTTTTCTTTGTTTCACGATCTCGGTACTCCACAAAACTCCGTTCAATGATTTAATAATCGTTCTTGCTTTATTTATTCTGCTCGTAATTTCTGCATCGTTAGTACCTTCCTTGTTGAAATTAATGCCCAAATACTTATATTTATCACAGCTAGTTATTTTCTGATTATTTTGCAATATCACATCAGTTGAATTCTCACCTAGGCATAAATATTGTGTTTTTTCTACATTCATCTGCAATCCCTATTTTTCGTATTCTTCCTTCAATTTGCGAGTCATATATTCCAAATCTTCTTTATCGTTTGCACATACATATTATCTGATCGTCTGCAAACTGAAGGGTGTACAGGCAGATGTTGTCGTCGATTTGGATGCCCATTCCACTGCATTTTCTTTTCCATATTGTAAGAGCTTTGGCGACATAAATCTTAAACAGACTCGGTGATATGCAACATCCTTGTCGTAGACCTTTGTTGACTGTAAACAAATCTGTTATGTTGTTTCCTAATTTTACTGCAGATTTCATGTCACTGTATAAATTTTGGACAGCTTTTAATTAATTAATTAAGTTAGTTTATCACTACATCAGGAGAGTAATGAGTGGTGTGTGTGTTCAGTAAATATCTTGTTACTTAGTAAAGGCAACTTCATTGTCTTTACAAAGAGACGACTATTGTATCCGAACGTCTGCGGTCACTCAGGTGAGTACCAATGTGACAAGGATAATATAAATTATTTTCATCTATTAATTTTTTATAATAAAGACAAAATTTCCAATAGCCGTGATTCTAACTCACGATTTTTGGATACAATGGCCCTCTTAACACTGATCCAAGGAGGGTTTACCTGACAGGGTTAAAATTTGATATAATTTTGTAAACAAGTTCATATAGGTAATATTTTAGTGCATATTTTAGTTTTAGCACATAAGAAAAAAGCTCGGATAGGTCGATTTTTAAAATAATCATAGTATATTATAGCACCAATGTTTCGAACTTTACTCGATCCCTCTTCAGGTGACAGGCATAACTTTGACTTTTTTAAATGGGAAAGTACATCATGTGACACCTCATTTAAAAGCTTTTAAAATGCTGGTTACAAAAATTTATAATACTTTGTAGGCGCAAAATTTCGGTCGAATTCTTTTTAAACGCATTCATTCTTTTCTAATTCTGAGAAAACTAATACATAAGTATTTATGAAAAATTTTAACGCAGAATGAGAGACTAGATTATTACGGAGGGGTGAAAGACTAAACAAAAAGTTTCTTTTGAATGATATACAGGGTGTCCCGGAAAATAGTGCGTTCCTTTCAGGTATGGAGAGAATACACAATTTGGAACAAGAAAGTACTATACCATTTTTTTCTAAAGTTAACCATTTCCAAAAAAAAGTTAACATTGTTTTCCATATACCTGTATTTTAATGTTTGGAAATTTTAATAAACTGGCAACATCGTACGCAACACGGAATAGTAACATAATAAGAACTCGTTTGTGATTGTGATTAACAGTATTTAAAATAATCCAACCTAATATCTAGTAGGTAATACTTATGTATTTACTATTTGTTTACTAAAATTATTTTCTTTTGAAATGTATTGAAATACCTATTGCATAATTTTAAACGAATTACACATATTTTAACATAAAAACACATCTTTTAACTGAACTAGTATTATGTATTTAGTAAGGTTTAAATGGGTTGAATGCTGAGTATTGCTGAGGGCTTTAACTGAATTACATAGTTTCAATAGTTTACAGTGGAACTTAAATACACCAGATAATGTCTCAGTAATTTGTTTACTTGTGAACTGAAATAATTAAGTTGTACTTACTTGAAAATAATTATTATACCGAATAGATGTTTCAAGTAACCTTTCACAAACACCATTCATAGGTAATAACATAATAGGTAATACATTCACTATTCGAAAACATTTTCGGCATTGACACTAAACAGGATTCTTTAAAACTATCTGTTTACTATCCATCTTCTATCTATTTATTTACATGGGACTGTCTATGCTTAAATTTGTGTACCGCACATAGTTGTCAGATTTAAATTTGCCTACCAAAATACATTTTAATTTTTTGGTCAAACGGTTGAATTTAGAAAAAAATGTTATAAGAGTTTTTTGTTCTACATGGTGCCTTCTACCTATACCTTTAAGGAACGCACTATTTTCCGGGACACCCTGTATTTGAAATTAAAAATCAGACTAAATTTTCCCTTTTTTTTTCACCACTGTGACTTATTAAAATAAACATTATAGAAGTTCTTAGGGACTGTCGACCCGCGATAATACTGTAATATTTCATTCTGTGTTTAGATTTTTCAAAAATACTTATCAGTTTTCTCAGGATTCGAAAAAAATGAATACATTTAAAAAAACTTCGACCGAAATTTTGCGCCTACGCTCTCAAATAGGATTAAAGTATTTCAAAACCTTTTAAATGAGGTATCACATACCTTGTATACCTGTCACTTGAAGAGGGATCGCGTAAAGTTCGAAACATTGATGCTATAATATACTATGATTATTTTAAAAATCGGCCTGTCCGAGCGTTTTGCTTATGTGCTAAGAATAAATAAGTGAATAAGGGGGGGGGTAACACTTATTCCAGCGCACTGTATAATAAAAGAATATCAATTAAGTGTTTTTATTTAAACAATATATAACAATAAATAAAGTAACGCAATTGCCATTGCAGTATAGATCCGACTAAGCTGGGACCACTTTAAAACAAGAATTTTATATCGAAATTAATGTATTCTCTAACATCTTTTCCGCCAAAGTTATATCAATCCACTGCTAGACATATATGTCAGTCGAAGCGGTCCATTTTTCGTCTTCTTAAAATATTTAATAACTATCCAAAGTAAACCGAACAATTTCTGAGTACTGGAACATATTACGAATGTAATCTAGTATGAATTTTTTATATTTTATCGGGACGGGACAACTGTCAATGCTTTAACTCCCGCACCGAGGGAGCCGTGCTCCCTTGAGCTCCCGCGATGGTGGTGAATCGTTTTTGCTGGCGATTCAATGTTCATAAAATATTTAGAAGCAGTCTTCTGATTGCGCTCCAGCTTAACCCAAAACGCAATTAGAGAATACGTAGGGTGAATTACAAATCGGACTTTTCTTGTGAACCACACAAAAAATACGTGTTTTGAGGGTTCGGATGTGGTCGGGAAATCCACTTATGGAATTAGGTAAGACAAAGAAAGACGAGAAGACGTGACACGTTGTTGTCAAAGTAACATATCCTTCGGTGTTTATTAATGTATTTGATAATGTAGTCTATCTGGTGAAATGGCTTGACTTGTATTTTTTTGTCGAAATAAAAACGTGGAATGAAAATGAATTGGTAAGGAATGGAATATAGTAAGTATTTCGTATAGTAAATAGGGTGTCCAGAAACTCTACCGACAAACGAAGACAGGAGATTCTTCAGATAATTTTAAGATAATTTAACCCAATTCACTTAGTCCGAAAATGCTTCCTAAGGGAGCTAGAGCTCTATGAAGATGGCGTCTTGTAATTAGTTTTTCTTAAATATCCAGAACGCTTCTATTTAGAAAAACAAAAATTGGTACACGTATTTATCTTCAAGATATAAATCTAATCCATGCATTGCAAATTTCTAGTACCGATCATAGGCGTCCGTTTTGGGTAGGGCAACGGTTATTTTATCGGATAACTTTTTTATCTTTAACTTTTATGCATTTCTGACACTGGATTATAAAATTTTGAAGTATTATAGTACTAAAAGGTACTCTTGTTTTAACTCGGTAGGACACACCGTTTTCTAGAAAAATTGATTTGAAAATTTTTCGCTTTTTGAATTAAAAAAAAATTAAAAAAAAACTGTTTAGAAAGACGAAAACTGGTACATTTATTTATATTACAGAGATAAATTTAATTCATTAATTGCGAATTTCTAGTACTGGTCATAGGCGTCCGTTTTGGGTAGGTCAACAGTTATTTTATAGCATAACTTTTTTGTCTTTTGAATTTTTGAGCATTTTTGACACTAGATTATTAAATTATGAGGTATTCGAGTATTAAAAGTTACGCTTACTGTATGTTGGTAAAATACTTCGTTTTTTGTTGAAAAGTTCTTTCAATTTTTTTTTTTCAAATTCCAAAAACGAAAAACTTTCAAATCGATTTTTCTAGAAAACGGTGTGTCCTACCAACTTAAAGAAAGAGTACCTTTTAGTACTAGAATACCTCACAATTTAATAATCCGGTGTCAAAAATGCATAAAAGTTAAGGACAAAAAAGTTATGCGATAAAATACCCGTTGCTCTACCCAAAACGGACGCCTATGACCGGTAATAGAAATTAGCAATGGATGGAATCGATTCATCTCTGAAAAGTAAATATGCATACCAATTTTCGTTTTTCTAAGTAGAAGCGTTCTGGAGGTATTTAAGAAAAACTAATTTCATGACGCCATCTTCAAAGAGCTCTAGCTCCCTTAAAAAGCATTTTGGGACTAGGTGAATTGGGTTAAATTGTCTTAAAATTATCTGAGGAATCTCCTGTCTTCGTATGTCGGTAGAGTTTCTGGACACCCTGTATAAAATTGTATACAATATTATATAAAATTATTAACGCTGTCAGGTAACCCCTCCGTTGCTTAGTGATAAGAGAGTCTACCTTTGGACCCAAAAGTTGTGAGTTCGAATAACGGCCTGGTGGGAAATTTTTCTTTATTAAAAGAAACTTTAATAAATGAAAATAATTTCTATCCTTGTGGGGTCGGTACTCACCTGAGGGACCGCAGACGTTCAAATACAATTACCGTCTCTTTTTAAAGACAATGAAGTCGACTTTACTAAGTAACAAGACATTTACTCAACACATACACTACGCACTACTCCCCTGACCTAGTGATAAACTAACTTGCCACAAATAGTCTAAAATCTAATGCATACTAATATTTAAATGTTATCACGTGGCTAAAGGTTCCAAACCAAGGTCAGAAAACAAAACAAATGAAAACCCTGTCAGCAAGAGAAAATTACAAAATTTGGATTATCTATCTAGAATTATCATTATCTTAGTCACATCATTCAGTTACTTCTGACTACATCTTCTTCTTCTTCTGTTTATAATCTGGACAACATTTCCTGTAGCGGAAAAAATAGTGGAACCAACCAGCAAGAGTAAATCCTTATTAGTGCAGTTACTGAAGGTGGATATGAGCTATTACCTCCGATTTCGTTGAACCTCCATCGATTTGGATGAAAAGTGGTGAGTGGTTAGAGGATACCTCAAAGAAGAAAGGTGACATGGTGCCAACTTGTGCGTTTACCCTGGAGGTGGACGCCACCCCTTCCCGGGGTGAAAATTATTTTATTAAGAATAACCCCATAATTCGATAGACGGAAAAATTCTAAGCAAAATTTGTTACGTAAAGTTATTAAAATAAATCAAAACTTTTTGAGTTATTAAAGATCAAAGATTTTAATTTTTCGTCAGAAAAATGCATGTTTTAACTGATTTTTCACAAATAACTCAAAAACTATAAGTTGTTACAAAAAAAGTTATAATTACCAAAATTGAAGCTAATGAAAAAAGGAATAAACTCCTTTCGAGAAAAACCTTTTAATGTTAACTAAAAGTGAGTTATAGGCAATTGAATGTATATTTTTTTCGGCGAGTACCCAAGTCTAAATATTCAAGCTGAAATAACGGTAAAATGATGCATTTTATGACATAAACTTATTAAACATTTGTCAAAGTACTTAGAAATATCTATCAAATTAGCTCCCGAACGAGTCGACAGCATTAAAATTTATGCTCAAGGAATTGTTCAAAATTTATCTTTTAAAAATTTTTTCAAAAATGTTATTGTGTTTTTTAAATAACTCCGTTAATTTTTACGATATCAGATTCACCACTTGAAAGCTAATTCCAAGAGCTGTGTATTAAACTACGTTAAATTTAATATTTTAAACCCCTTTTTTTAAATAAAAGGTAAAATGGACCCGGTTACATGGTTTTCGCAGCAAAATTTGAGCTTTAAACGTTTCTATCTGAGTTAATTTGTACCCTACAGAAATAGTAAAGGGAGTAAAATATTTGCTACAGAAAAAACTATAAATAGTAATGGAGGTAAAATATTTGCTACAGAAAAAACTAAAATTCGGTTATATATCATTTTTTTACGTTTGGAGTTATTATCAAAAGAAAATGAAAATTACGATAATTTTAAAAATTCTGATTTTCTTTAAGTCATATCTTTTTTTAAAATTATGCATTCTAAACCGGTCAAAATTGTTGAAATGATTACTTATAGGGGAGTGCAATTAGAACGAAAAGATACAATGTTTCGGAAAAAATCAAACAAGGTTATATTTTTCTAAAACTTTTTTTATTAGTTTATAAATATGTTAAAGTAAAAAGTTCTACTCACAACTTTCGCCGCTAATTGTTTATTAATTGTTTAAACAATAACAATTGTTTTGTATAAATAATGTTAAGAATATGGGTGAATTCAACATTTTATTTTGATAAAAAATGTTTTTATTTTAGTTTTGATTATGCTGAACCCGAATCTGACATTACAATTTGCAAATTAAAAATGGCGGATTCAAAATGGCGGATATTTTCCTAAAAATCCTTAAAAAGTAGTTGTAAAATCCGAATTTTTCTTATAAAACGTGTTTGTTTGCATATGTGGATATTTTTGAGAGGTTGCTGAGCCTGAATAAAATTTTGATCATTTAAATTATAAAATGGCAAATCCAAAATGGCGGATAACTTAAAAAATAGTTGTAAAATCATAATTACTTTACAGAATGTATTTATTTCTACATATATTTGTTTTTGAGTGCTTTGATAAACCTAACTTAAATGTTAACATTATAAACTATAAAATGGCGGATCCAAAATGCGGATTTTCTAAAAAGAACATAAAAAAGAACATTTTTGTAAAACATTTGTCTTTATTTTTAACAGGTTGTTGAATCTGAATTAAAGATTAAAAATTTAAATTTGAAAATGGCGGATCCAAAATGGCGAATATTTAAATGAAAAACAAGTAGAATCCAATCAAACAAATATGGAATTTCATTCTTAAAAAAAAGATAAACAAATAATTTTCACAATAATATTAAAAATTAAAATGTATTAGAAAGAATATGTAAAAAAAACAAATTTTCGATTAGAAGGATATAATTACATATTGGAACATAGTTTTTAATTACAAACAACTTTTCTTTATAAAAATTTTCGATATTGTGAAATATAAAGGTACTTTACTCTTTAGTGAAATTCATATTTTTTGACATACCTCATACAAAATTAACAAAATTTGATATTTGATGTTGCATCTTATGTTATATACGATGCAGAGTATTTTATAAAAAATAACTTTTTTTCGTAAAACTGATGTTAAAATAGTTATCAATAGGTTTCAAGTTACGCAGACATACTGTATAAGAGCTAAAAAATTTTTTTTGTTGAAAATTTATTATTGTTGAAGCTTATTATTAAATGTATTTTAGGTAAGTTTTACAGAAAAAAGTTTTGATCACTCTGTATATACATTTTTTTCAGCTGGTAATTTTCGGTTTTTGTATTACATTTTTGTTATCTTTCTTAGTTTTCTCAAAAATAAAATGTTTATTTCAATTTTAAACTAAAATAATTCAGTGTTTTTTAAAGATTACATCCCAAGCTTTAAAAAAATAGCAAAAAATTGGATTAGATTTATTCAAACTTGAGTAATACCGTCTTAAAATGGTGTGAATTCTGTAAAACTACGAAGTTTTCAAAAATTACATTTTTTGAGACATCGTATTATTTGAATTAAATTTTTGAGATTTTTTTTTGAATAAAACATCGTTTAATAAGATGATTGAGAGTTAAGTTGTGCAAATTTGAGAGTTTTATAAGTAAAATTGTATTAGTTGCACATTTTTAAATCATTTTTAAACAAAATTCATGTAAGGCTCACTTTCCGCCCACACCGTACTTATGTCCATACATTTTATTTCTTTTTATTACAACCGTAAGATAGCTTATTTCATCTTCTTTCATGTCCAATCTGTAAAATTTCTTTTGATCCATTAGTTATAGAATTACATTAAAAAACTCAACCGTGCACTTCTTCCAACGCTAGTTTACAGTGCGCCAATGTGTGTGAGAAGGGTGACTTTAGCGTTATAAATAAAAAATTACAGAAGCTAGAGATTTAATTTTAGAAAAATCTTTATATAAGGTTTTTTTTGTAAAATTTTCTGAATTTTTCAATGGTTAAGTCAGTTTTTTTCTAAAAATTATATTTTCGGAGGTATTTAAAAAAACATCTAACTTCGCTGTTCATTTGTTTAATAAAAAATGAAGCACCCACTTCTCGAGTAGAACTTTTTGATATGTAGTTTATTAAACATTTCTTAATGAAATTACAAAAAGTTTTATCTTGTTTGATTTTTTCCGAAGTGAAAATCTAAATGCACTCCCCTATTATGCTAATATAAAGAAATTCTTGTAAGGATTACAATAAATTATAATTTTTGTGGAAATGATGTTTCACTTTTTCCTAAAAAATTCGAAAGGGTTCTCTTATTTTCATCGTAACTTGCTTAATTTTGAAGCTATTATATAACTTCTTCTAATGCTTATTTGATAGGTATTCTGTAGTGCTTTTACAAGTGTTTAGCACGTATATTTTATAAAATGCATCGTTTTCCCGTTATCTAAGCTTGAATACTTAGATTTGAGTACTCGTCGAAAAGAATATACATACATTCAATTACCCATAACTCACTTTGAATTAACATTAGTTTAGTTCTTTTAGTGATTATTGTATTCAGTTTTTTATTATCTTCAATTTTGGTAATAATAACTTTTTTGCAAAAGTTTATAGTTAAGTGAAAAATAGCTTTAAAACATGCATTTTTGCGAAAAAATAAAATCTTTGATCTTTAATAACTCAAAAAGTATTGATTTATGTTAATAACTTTATATAACAAATTTTGCTTAGAATTTGTCCCTCTATCGACTTAAGGTATTATTTTTAATAAAATAATTATCACCCCTAGATGGGATGGCATCCACCCCCAGGGTAAAAGCGCAAGTTAGCATCGTATCACCTTTGTTCCTTGAGGTATCATCTAACTACTCACCAATTTTCATGAAAATTTATGGAGGTTCAACGAAATCGGAGGTGAAAAACTTCAGTGACTGCACTATGAGGACCAAGGTCCTAGAACACAGCATTAATCTGAACTCATAATCTAAAAGACGTAGATTTTAAAAGAAGTTTTATTTTCAGAAAAGACAAAAATGATATGACTTGCAAGAAAAGTGGCTGAGGAACTTCTGAAGCTGCCGAACTAATGTACCTAATATTTTCCCTATTTGGGAGATGCCAGAAATGTTTATAAGCCCACTAAAGACTACTTTGATGAATATTAATCAACGTCTTTAAGCAATTTAAAAGTTTTATTTGTTGAGAAAAAGTTTTAGTAGATAATAATGAAGCTTTTCAGTCACTTTTAGATACATTTTGTGACGTACGTATAAATCAGTGTGGATAAAAGTAAATATTTTAAATAAAGGCATTTTATATTTAATCTCTGTGCGTCTAAATGTTGATTATTTCCTTGCAATTGGCATACTTGGCAAATATGTCTAATTCCGATTCAGAGCATCATGACAAGCTCTCCTGAGGAGAACAAAAGTTCGAAATGGTCCATAGAGAGATGGTAATGATCTCTGAATCGAAACTAAATATAAAATGCCTTTATCTACCTGTGTAGATAAAGGCATTGAGGATTGAATATTGAGTACTAGGAAACAGATTTGTTGATCTTTGCCTCGTTGAATTGATGTTGTGGAGTGCAACTATATAGACTCCCCATGTCTCTGCATTCATCACCCCTTATTCCTTGCAAATTTTAGAAGGATGGGTAATAGGTATAAGAGAGAATCTGTTTCCGAATTAAGAAATCCAAAGATGTTATTTTTAAATATTTATTTGTTTGAAAATGGAGTCGCTTGGGTTTCGTCGTTTCTTAAATATTTTAACTACATCCTTGTATTCTATTATCTCTTATAAATTACCTAAACTATAGCATTCAAAAGGACCGATAAGATTTCCAATAAATCACAAAACGCACTGAAGCCAGCACAGACGTGGATCTGGCATCGCCGCAAGACCACATCCTTTACCGTCCTCCTGGAGGATTAATTTACCGCAGCCGAAAAGTGAGTCCCTCCCATCTCTCGTACGACTCCAAATTAGTTTGCTGCATACTTATACAATTTAGGAGGCTTCTCGATGCCCTACATGCCAATAGTGGATGCGGCGGACCAAAAGAAGGATACCTAGCTCTGTGTGTTTGCTCTGCAGAGAGAAGTCGCCGACCATAAAATCTGACATTGCCCTAATAAACCAGCCGCAGATCCACTAATTAGGGATGTGAAACGGGAGGCGGTCGCTTCAAAGTGACAATTCGTCCTAGTCTTTGGAGCTATGAGCTCGTTGCCGTAGTTTTGTTGTGAATAAAGTTGCGGGAGATGAGCGAGATGAAGTGGATGCAAAAACGGGAAACTGACCTTAGCAAATGCAAATTTCAAATTACTCACATTGTGAGAGGAATGCGGAGAACACATAAATCAGACGCAGTAAATAGAAAGTTTAATAGAAATAAAAAAGAATGTGTGTGTACTTTGTACGCACGTAAGAAGTTATACTTCTATTATATGATTTAAACGAAATAAATATACTTTAAACAGTTTATTTGTATTTTATTTAAATACTAAACTAATTGTAATGCTTACCACTTTCTAAAAATAAAAAAAAGAATAGGAATGGTCTGGATTTGAACCGAAGACCTCTCGATCTCTAGCCGAATGCTATACCAATCACGCTACGAGGTCTCTGTGTATGTCGTCTCGAACATAATGACAATTCACGGTAACAAACAGACGAAGTGAAGTATAATAAAAATATAAATGTTTTAATAATAAAAATAATGAATGGGTTGCATGTGTGAGTCCATACTATTGTAGTAAATAAAAGAGAAACGTTCTCACAAACAATTTATTTTACAACTGACGACCGGTTTCGCTGTCTACAATATTCACAGTATCTTCAGGTCCGGTTAAAGTAAAATTAAATGCTACAAACAACAAAAAACCAGAGTTAGTTAAGTGGTCTGGTTTAAATCAAAAGCAAATGATCAAGCCAATATCAAAGTACATATATTTATGCATGCACATGAATACCCACATGTACGTACGCATGGTGTACAATCCTCATACTCACATACATGCACGCATTCTTATGCAGTGGCAACCAAAAGTATGTCAAGTATAAGATATATACTTACTTTCCAGTATAAGGGAAGAATATAGTAGTAGTCAATATCATACTTTTCCTCATGCACTTTGCTAAAGGGATGGTTGGTAAAGGGATAGATTTGAATGTAATATATTAACAAAATATTGGCAGGATCTTGAGGGCATTAGTAAGATACACGACATTAAACCGAGGAACTAAAAATTGTTAGTTATATATAAAGTGATGTTATTTTTAATTAATAGTGTAGATTTTATTTATATAGGATTGTTAGATGTTGTTCAGGATGTTCAAGAACTTATTAGATGTAAAAATTGGGTGTGCGATTTTTTGACAAGATTGGTCGGTTATGCAATAGTTGTGAACTGATTGTGAAATTTGTTTGATTTGTTTAAAAATTGAAATTGAACAATAGTAATTTGTTAGAAAATTTTTTATATTAAAAATATTAAAAGTGTCAAACAATAACATCATTAATAACTAATTCAGAATTAAAGTTAAGTGTATAGGTAATGCAGTAGGTGAAATTAAATTTATTGTAATATAAAGTTATAATTATCTGTAGTGCCATGAAACTTTATGGAATACAACTAAAAAAGTTTGAAAAAGTAATGTATGAAAAAAATAATAAATGAAAATGAAAAAATCTTTTTTCATTTATGTTAATATCTATTGAATTTAATAAATAGTTGGGTAAGTTTAAAATTAATTTAAATTTTTGAAAACATTACCTGGTTGAGTTGCAATGAATGGTTTCGTTGTGATGATAAAAAAATTTTTGTTTTAAAGTCGATAAATAACACATAATAGATTCTACAACGAACACAGATGGACATAACAGGAGTTTGGAAATTTTGATGAGGAAAGCAAACTGAGCACTACATCTTATTTATTTCCGATTTTCAGAATAGGAAAAATTCCTCTAATTAAGTTTTTATGGAGGCTCCAATGTCACTGAGTGAGTCCAATGTGTCCAATGAGTGAGGTTAAGTCAATGTCAAAATCTGCTTCTGTTAGGATGTAGTAACAGTTGCGTGCTTTGTCATTTTACAATAAAATAGATTGTGAGAAATAAAATAATTAATGGATATTGCCTGGATGTAATAAAATTTTGTGCAATACTATTGTAGAATTCAGTTTAAATTTACATTAACGAAAATTACTTATGGCTATAAGAGAAATTACACACAATTAACAATAATAAGTATTTGGATGTCTATAGTTTAGTGGGGGGTATCCAAATGAGGAAAAAATTCAGGATGTAATATTTTGGTCTCGTTTAAATACTAATAAATAATACTTATCTTACTACTGAGGAAGACAAATCCAAAGACACAAAAATTATAATAAATATATTTACTAAAAACACTAATATACTTTTCACACCTTTTTTGCTCTGACAGTCTGACATATTTATATAACTTGAAAGATTTAGCAACTAACGCCATCCATACTGTCTGTGTGCGCATGCGCGCAGAATAATGAAAATTCACTCCCAATCGCGCCTAAAGAAGTATAACTTCAAAAATATATTCAAATAAATAATAAACAAAAATAAATTTACTTCTATACAGTACGTAAAATAAAATATACGGGCTGCGGTTCTTGACGTTGATACTAGCGAACGGCGAAAAATAAATGCTAACGGTGTTAGGATGGGTAGGACGAAGGAAGATCTTGAGTCAATACCTATAGACTGAGAGCGGCCAATCAATACTCGTCCAACGAGAGGTGTGGTAAGGAAGCGATGAATCCATACTCGATCGTAGGTAGGGGAAAGGTCGTGCTCTGGTCACTACTCAGTCCATACTCCGGATCGAACTTAGTTTTCGTCGTTTTTCACGTCATTTTATACTTTTGGCCGGTGTTCCATCTCCAGTGTGCGTCGATGGTAGTGGTTGGTTGTTGGTGCGAGTGTTAACACCCTAATAAACCAGCCGCAGATCCAGTAATTAGGGATGTGAAACGGGAGGTGGTCGGTTCAAAGTGACAATTCGTCCTAGTCTTTGGAGCTATGAGCTCGTTGTCGTAGTTTTGTTGTGAATAAAGTTGCGGGAGATGAACGAGATGAAGTGGATGCAAAAACGGGAAACTGACCTTAGCAGATGCAAATTTCAAATTACTCAGATTGTGAGAGGAATGCGGAGAACACATAAATCAGACGCAGTAAATAGAAAGTTTAATAGAAATAAAAATAAAAATATATTCAAATAAATAACAAACAAAAATAAATTTACTTCTACGTAAAGTACGTAAAATAAAATATACGGGATGTGGTTTCAACGCTGATACTAGTGAACGGCGGAAAATAATGTTAGCGGCGTTAAGATGGGTAGGATGAAGGAAAATCTTTAGTAAATACCTATAGACCGCAAGCGGCATATTAATACTCGACCAAGGCGAGGTGTGATAAAGCGATGGGTCCACACTCGATCGCAGGGCGGGGAAAGTTCGGTGGACTCTGATTACTACTCAAGAGACCAAGGTAGAAGTTCTTATCACTTCAATACCCCGGATCGAACTTAGCTTTCGTCGATTTTCACGTTATTTTATACTTTTGGCGAGTGTTTCATATCCAGTACGCATCGATGGTAGTGGTTGATTGTAGGTGGGAGTGCTAGCACCCTAATAAATCAGCCGCAGATCCAGTAATTAGGGATGTGAAACGGGAGGCGGTCGCTTCAAAGTGACAATTCGTCCTAGTCTTTGGAGCTATGAGCTCGTTGCCGTAGTTTTGTTGTGAATAAAGTTGCGGGAGATGAGCGAGATGAAGTGGATGCAAAAACGGGAAACTGACCTTAGCAAATGCAAATTTCAAATTACTTGGATTGTAAGAGGAATTCGGAGAGCGCAAAACCAATAGCTAATGAATGTGGTTCAAAAAATTAAACAAAGAAAATGGTTAATGAATTCTAATTGTATAATTATTAAAGTGAAGATTCGTTTTATAAATAAAGTGCTTAAATACTTTTCTGTGTGTGTGTTTCTCTCTTTTACAAAATATATGCTTAGTATCTAAATTTAAAACTATTACTACTACTAAGTTTTTTTACTCTGTTTTTTTTTATTTTTTTTAATAAATTTTTTAACAATTTTTTTTTATTATATTTTTTATTTTTTTTTATTTAGTTTTTTTTCTTTTGTTTTTTATGTATTTTTTGTATATTTTTTTTACTACGCTAAGACCTAAACCCGATTCAACCCCTCGGAGGTTTAGATCTTCTTAGTAATTTTTTATTTTATTTTATTATTATTTTTTTTATAATTTTTTTTTATTTTTTTTTTCAGAGCTTTAATTTTAAACAATTAACATGGTTGTATACAATGTTATAAACATCTAGATTATTTGATTGTAAAAGGTATATAAGATTAAAAAGAAATTGTACATTAACTTGAACTAGATTGGTATAGAAATTTGATATTTAAATACTTTTCTAAACGTGTATAACATTTTTATGTTCACAACACTAGTTTACCTTTGAACACGAACATTCAAAAAGTAAACTTGAGAGATTAGAAAAACTGTTCCACTGATCTGGAATCACATCTTACTCATCTTTCGGTGTAATTATTAAAATAATTACAAAATATGCTACTAGCATCATATATGAACCATAAGTCAAAAGAGGCGGAAACTAAAATTCGGAAAATTATCCTCGGTGATTTGTAAGATGTAAATATAAAACAGAAGCACAGAGGATAATAGCCCGAATTTTAATTGCCGCCTCTTTTAACTTATGATTCCTAGATGGTGCTATTTAGTGCTAGTAGCATCTTTTGTTTCATGACTACACCAAACGATGAGACAGATTTGCTTCCAGTTCAGTGCTTCTATGGAGGTGTTCTGAGGAGATTTATGAAATCGAAATGCGCATAAGCATGTTGTGGAAGGAAATCAAATCTGAATTTAGCTATGGCCGACAGAGAGCTGAAACGAAAGTAAAATCGAAAATATCTAGGAAATTCATTGTGATGCCTCAGTAATAGCAAGATTACGTTATTCTTAGCCTGTACGGGAATTTTACGGATGAAATTGTGGTGATGTGTGAGAAATATAACTGATTTCCGAATGAGATCTTAAGGTGGTCAGGTCGAATTGGAAGAGACAAGACGACTTTTAGCTGGTATAACCGATGTTTTTGTGTTATAATTATTGATCTTTGGAAGTAGTGATATTACTTGGTGATAGTATGCAGTCAACGAAATATAAGAGGTAATTAAATATTTGCCGGCAAGCTTTAGAAGTCTTGAAGAACGGAGAAATAGATCTGAATCTCCGAATAATCTTCTGATTGGTCGTCAGAGATTTGAGTTGCAATATGACAGTATAAAAAGTGTTGCAGTTTATAGAGTTTGTGGGAAAAGCAGTAAAAACTGCAAGAAATATTTTTTTTTTGTTACTTTTTTATTGTTCAAACAAATTAATTGAAGTTAAAATTTTGTATCGAGACATTTCGTCAAGCTCTTTTTTTAAATTAATAAAAACTTTTCAGTGTTGTAAAAAGTCCGACAGTGCATCTGGATTGATTTTTTTTATTTTTTTGTATGATTTCCCTTTCGTTTTTAATATGATAAATATACAAAAGACTCACTTGGGAACTTCTTATCTACTCCAACAGCTACTCAATTTACAATTTGCATATTTCTCACTAACATTCCCAGTATATCAAACTATTCAGTTTCCCCCTTGGTTAATCTCGCAAATCTACGATGTTCTCTATAAAAAATCCATCTCTCGTGCTTCCGATTCCCGTCTCCTTCATTTGGAAATTAATTCAGTCGCGATACTTAACTCCCAGAGATCTCTCTATGGCCGAGAGAGAGCTGAAACGAAAGTAAAATACGTAGACGGGAAAAAAGATAAGAAAACAGCTAGGAAATTCATTGTGATGCCTCGGTAATAGAAAGATTACGTTATTTTGCCTGTACAGGAATTTTATAGCTGAAATTGTGATGATGTATGAGAAATATAACTGATTTCCGAATGAGATCTTAAGGTGGTCAGGTCGAATTGAAAGATACAGGACATACCAGCTTTTAGCTGGTATGAGCGATGTTGATTTGTTATAAAGAATCTTTGGAGATCAAGTGTATCTTTGGCAGTAGTGATATTTGGTGATAGTATGCAGTCAATTGAATATAAGAGGTAATTAAATGTTTGCCGACAAGCTATAGACGTCTTGAAGAACGGAGAGCCTTATCTGAATCTCCGAATAAATCTTCTGATTGGTCTTTAGAGACCAATATGCCGGTATAAAAAGTGTTTAAGTTGCAGTTTATGGAGTTTGTGGTAAAGGCAGAACAAACTGCAGGTTATATTTTTTTGTTCTGTTTTTATTTTTGATGAAGCAAATTAATGAATTCTATCGAGCAATTTGTCAAGCTAATTTTTTAACAAAGAATAAAAACTTGTCAGTTTTTGTGAAAAGTCCGACAGTGTATCTGGATGGGTTATTTATTTTATTTTTTTGTATGATTCTCCTCTCGTTTTTTATATAATAAATATACAAAAGGATCAATTGGGAACTTCTTATCTACTCCAACAGCTACTCATTTTACAATTTGCATATTTCTCACTAACATTTCCAGTTTATCAAACTATTCGAGCTCCCCCTTGGTTAATCTCGCACATCTACGATGTTCTCTACGAAAAATCCATCTCTCGTGCTTCCGATTCCCGTCTCCTTCATTTGGAAATTAATTCAGTCGCGATACTTAACTCCCAGAGATCTATCTATGGCCGAGAGAGAGCTGAAACGAAAGTAAAATACGGAGACGGGAAAAAAGATAAGAAAACATCTAGGAAATTCATTGTGATGCCTCGGTAATAGAAAGATTACGTTAGAATTGGATACCTCATACAAAACAGGATCGGCGTGGCGCCGTGAAAAGGGAAACACGTTCGTGGGGTTGGATCGTCTTCATCGAGGCGGGCTGGGAGATAATAATACTCTAGTTTTACCCTTCGAGACGTTAGAGTTTTCTTAACGACGGCGACGGCTAGGATCGACGAAACTGATTTAATGCGTGTGTTGGTAGCTAATTTTTAGCTCGATGTCGGCGACATACTGGATATACAGGGTGTCCAGAAACTCTCTTGACAAACGAAGACCGGAGATTCATCAGATAATTTTAAGACAATTTAACCCAATTCACATAGTCTGAAAATGTTTCCTAAGGGAGCTAGAGAGCTCTTTGAAGATGGCGCATTGTAATTAGTTTTTTTTAAATACCTCCAGAACGCTTCTACATTTTGCGGCAAAATAAACAGTATTGAAATGTTTATGATTATTTAAATATTTAGTATAGGGTAAGGAAAGGTATATTGGTGATACTAGTAATTTGGTGATAATTTTTAATCAGATTACCACACAGTTCCCTATGCAAGCACATTCATGACACAGCGCTAGTAAGTTGTTACGAGTGTAAGAAGGACAAACATATATTACGATTTCGCAATGCGCGCACCCGCTTTTAGTAAACATACTGTTTTGACCGTTGCGTTGTGCGACAGTCGACAATGGAGCCATTTCATATTGAGGGGTCTAGATTCAAAACCGGACATTTCCACTTTATGTCATTCTGAGTAAACTTAAAAAAACAATTTACAACTTTACTGTTCCATATCTCAAATTGGAGGAAAAGTCCAGTTTTGCATCTGAACCAATTCTTTCACACTGAATTACTACTAGGAACTGTCCAATTTTGCTCTTTATCAATCTCTAATCACAGATTACAGAGTACATCTCTGTGGTCAACTAATTTTGACCAAAAAGTGGAAATGTCCGGTTTTGCATCTAGACCCCTCTATTGAATGTGAGAGACGGTTACATATTTATTGGAATATGTAATTGCCGTTTTCTTTATAAAACTTTGTAAAACCACTCAATAAACTAATTATCAATAAAAAAGCTGCATTTAATTCGTGATTTAGCCAAGGTAAGTTAAATTTCTTAAATTGCGGTTGTTTCACCAAATTTTCTAACCACTATCACCAATATACCTTACCGTGTCACCAACTTACCTAACATACAAAGTTTGTATGTCAATTTGACATTAATATTATTATTGTTCATTTTTTTTAAATTAACTATTCTAAACATTTACTTCAAATAATAAGTAACATAATAAAGCAAATCTTATTTCTTGCTTAGTTGTCAAATTTCTATATTATTAGTATTTTTCATTTTTATCACCAACATACCTTTCCTTACCCTACATGAGGTAGACCTAGAAATAGTACTATCGGAGGATGGAGGGAGACAGATTTGAATCAAAACGAAACACGAAACCGTGGATTTTCTTATTTTACTAATGCCATACTCTGTATTAGACTACACAGAGTAGTTTCATACGGGTTCTCTGAACCGCAACTTGGAATATTTTCCTAGCGGTGCCTTTTGGTATTGTCATACCTGGGTTAAACAGAGAACTTGAATAGAGTCGAAATTCATTTCACTTATTCCCCGTTAGAGGGCGTTCCAACCATACTGCGATATAAATTGTTTTAATTTATATCGAGAATCTACGGTCGTGATGGTAAAAATCTGTCTTCCTCAGAGCCTCCTTGACAACAGGTAGACCTAGAAATAGTACTATCGGGGGATGGAGGCAGACAGATTTGAATCAAAACGAAACCGTAGATTTTCTTATTTTTTTGCTAAAATAATCGTTGACCCACCGAAATAGGTGGGTCATGACCGGTACTAGAAATTTGCAAGTAACGAAATCGATTCATCTCTGGAAATATATAAACGTACAAATTTTTGGTTATTATAAATTTCTTATCCGTTATTATTTTTAAAAATAAAGTTCTTTTTTGAATTTTTTTTTCCAATTTAAAAAACGAAAAATTGTTAATCAATTTTTCTAGAAAACGGTGTATCCTACCGACTTAAAGCAAGTGTACCGTTTAGTACTAGAATAACCCAACTTAATCATCCAGTATCAAATATACTTAAAAGTACATATTAAAAACAAAAAAACGTAGCTCATTAGGCTTAGTAGCCGCTAGTCCTTGCAGAATTTCAGAAAGCAAATAATAAAAGAAATTCATGTAGAAGAAAATCTCCTGAAAACTGGGCCGTTTCGTAGATATCGATAGACTTTCACAAGAATGGACACATGTTATTAACCAATTTGATTGTACAACTTCAACTTTCAAAATACTTGGGCCATTCAAATAGTCTCGCAATTGTAATGGCTTCTATGTTCTGTGATCGTTGAACAAATTAGCCTTGTGGCTGATACAGAAGGCGGCTCCATGGCCTAATCAAATTATGTTTTTTTTATTATGAATCTATATTCTATATCATTAACTGTCCAATGTATTTAACTGGTTGGTACTACATAGAGGCACTTTTTGTATTATACCGAATATTAAAGTTTTGAATTTTTAAAACAATTTAAGGGCGCTCGCAAACACCGCCACTTGTGGTCCCCACCGACTTATAGTAGCGAGAACCGGCCACCGCCATAGCTTGTCGCTCGAAGAGTACCGGAAACGCAGTGTGTGCGCCGAGCCCATTTAAAATACATACAAGCCTCAGTCAGCAGGAAGCTAGGACAAATAATCCCGGACAAAAATCCCCACAAATTTTTTTAGACAAAATATCCCCACAAAAAATCTCGGACAAAAAAATCCCCAAGAAATATTTGCTGCCGAATAGTTCCCATGCCACTCCATGCCGAATTCCAATTCCATGCCACTGTTCACATGCCAACGCGCGTTTTAATGAGCTAAAACGCGCGTTAGCATGTGAACGATCTTAAGTAAAATGTATGTAGTTGTAATCGAGCGTTCTTAAAACGCGCGTTATCAAGCGTCTGTCAAGAGAACGTGGCCTTAGCTCATTCCCCATATCTTCCATGATTTTTGAAAAAAACTCACACTCTTTTGTCATGTAAATTTTGAAGTTCTCAGCATGGAATTAGAATTCGAAATTTGGTAAAATTTCGGGAAAACTTTTAGAGAATTATTCGGCAGCAAATATTTCTTGGGGATTTTTGTCAGGGATTTTTTTGTGGGGATATTTTGTCCAAAAAAATTTGTGGGGATTATTTGTCTGGGATTCTTTGTGGGGATTTTTTGTCCGGAAATTATTTGTCCGGGGATTTTTTGTCAGGGGATTTTTGTCCAGGGATAATTTGTGGGGAGGTTTTGTCCGGGATTATTTTTCTGGGGATTATTTGTCCGGAGCCCGTCAGCAGCGTGTAGCAGCCACCGGTGGCGACCACAAGTGGCTGTGTGCGAGCGCCCTTAAATTGTTTTAAAAATTCAAAACTTTAATATTTGGCATAATAATAAGTCTTTTTAAATTTTGATAAATAATTGCCTATTTTTCTGATTCCAATCAATATTCAGTTAAGGTTCGTATAATTTTAACTTATCGTCGTGTAACTTTAACTTACGAAAAATATACATACTTTAACTAAAATTCATATAAAATCTATTTTAAGTTGTCGTGGTTTCAATGTGTTTTACTCAATTTAATGGTTCTCATTCTAATCGATGGCGAAATTACCAAGGAGACTTCGGTAAAAAATACTGTCTGAATGCCCTTAAGCAAATATAACAGTTTTATTGCTGCGACGTGATTTCTATTCTCCAACTTATTTCACATCACAAAGATCAGCCTATCCAAAATAAACGTAAAATATCCTCAAAGGTCACACGGTTTTCCGTTTTTCTTCGCCTTTAGCGAGACATTCGCAGCCATAACAATAAATAAGTGGTTATCAAAGCCAATAAAGGATATTATCACGACAGTCGTCTTCGTGTCACCGACGGTGTTTCTGGGCATACCAAACACCCCGAAAAGCGGCCGAGCGGAGGAACACGACCAAGAAATATCGGCTTATCGGAGAAGTCGTCGAAATTCTGCCGAACAAAGGCAGCGCGGGACGTTCCGTTCGCTCACGGCCGCTGGCATGTAGATGAGGGACGTAAATCTTATCTGGACAAGGAGAACTGGATGTAGATCTGATCTGTTCACGGCGAACAAGCAAACGAAAAGGTATATATGGGTTTGCATCGACGACGCCGACAAAGCTGTGAGATCTTCACAGGATTCCAGTGCCGTGTATGTTTTAACAGATAGAACAATAAAGCAAGTCTTTAGAAATGAGTAAAATATAGAGAGCAATCCTTGAAATTCTTTTGATTAAAGACGGATTTTATTAAGTTTTTCCAAAGATAGTAAAAAGGAATAAATTATTTTAAATATACTTTTGGGTATGTGAAAATCATGCGTGGAGTAAGGCAAGGCTGTGTTAAGTCTCCTCTAGTCTTTAATCTCTACTAAAAGGTATGCTACTAAACGGGTAGCGACTAAACAACATTAGGTATGAGGATGACACGATGGTATTTGCGGACAACTTTGAAGACCTACAAGTCCTTATGAACAAAATCACGTACTATAGTCAAGACTAAATATAAACAACCATTGCATCATAATAAATGAAGCATAGACCAACAACCAAGAGATAAGAGGGCACATCGGAAAAACAAGATCCACCTTCAACTGGATGGAGGCCTTCTTCAAACCTTCAAATCTTGGCATAAAACTAAGAATGCTACGTCTTCTCTGTTTTAATGGGGTTAAATCGTGGACCTTCAACGAAGAAGTGCAGAAAATTGGAAACATTTGAGATGTGGCTATATTGGAGAATAGGTACTTAAAATCCCGTGGACTGACCGGATCACAAATGGGGTCCCAGGAGAACGAAGAAGAACTGAGAAGTACCGACCACCATCAAATCTCGAAAGTTATAATACTTCAGACACGTTATGCGAAATGAATCCAGATATAAACTTGCAGTTTGTTACAGAACTAAGTTAAGGTAGAAGTTATAAAAAGTAGTTATGATAAAATGCAAAAACTATTTATATCCTTATCTCAGGGGCACAGTATGTAGAAATTCCACAGTAAAACCACTCCTCTGTCGGCGCTTTGATCTCAAGAAGTAATACCGGCAGTACGCAATTGGTAATTCACCAGTGGTGGATGCGGGTTTTTCCTGTTAAAATCCGTACGTTTCTATGCGACTAGCAATGCGAGAGCGCGGCAAAAGCGACAAAGAACATTGCGCGGTCGCCATACTCGACTACAGATTTTACTTCCAATTTTTCGGAGAGTAGTTCTACTGTCCCTCTTTATACTGTGTCACTTTACAGTTAGTTCACAGAGGAGGGTCCTGGTTAATTCTGAGTATTAAAACAACCTATACTACAAATATTTATTGAACATAAAATAAAAACAGAAAATGAAACAAAATATTAGAAAAATGGAATGACTATTGAAACTATTAACTATAAGATGTGTGTTAATTCTTAAAAAGGCCCTAACTTCTTACATGTATACACCCCGAATACCTTGCAATATGGAAAATATAAATATACAATACACCCTGAAGAGTCAAAAATATCTACGCAAGAATCAGTTATTCACAGTAAACACACTATCTTAATGTTGTCATTACTGTATACCCTGAAATACCTACTTCGCACACTGTATTCACTCTGTTAATAGTTAATGCCCTTGTATCGCTATACTCTGGCTTACAACGAACCTACAGAAGGGGCCGTCTAGATCATTCCGTTGATAGCTCCTAAGTTAGATAAATAAAGTAGTAGATAATATGGTATAGTATAGGATATATAGTAGTATATATAGTATAAAAATAGAGGTTATATGTTTAGTGACTTCCACTTCTTGTTTACGGTCTAGTAGCGGTGTATTCTCGTTGTGATGAGTCTGGTTACTACTAATGGTGCTATGTGACTGACCGGATCACAAATGGGGTCTCAGGAGAACGAAGAAGAACTGAGAAGTACTGACCAGCATCAAATCTCGAAAGTTACAATACTTCAAACACGTTATGCGAAATGAATCCAGATATAAACTCCTACAAGCCATCCTGCAAGGAAAAATAGTCAAAAACAAGCTCCTTTTTCGAGCTGTTGCAGATGTTAAAGAGTGCCATGACGATCGTCAACATTCGTCACGGGTAGGCACATCAAGAAAATGATGAATAAATTAGGACATATTGAAATTAGCTAGTTAAGGGCATAGGCGCAAAATATCGCATGTCAAAATGTTTAATGTGTTTTAAATGTATTCACTTTTTTCGAATCCTGAGAACACTAATAAGTATTTTTGAAAACTTTAAATGCAAAATGAAAAGTCCCTGAAAACTTCTATAATTTTTGTCTTAAAAAGAATTAGTGTGATTTTTAATTTTAAATATCTCATTCAAAAGAAACTTTTTGATTATTCTAAGGGACTTTCTACCCTCGGTAATAATTTAGTCTTCCATTCTGCGTTTAAATTTTTCAAAAATATTTATTAGTTTTCTCAGGATTCGAAAAAAATTAATACATTTAAAACACATTGAACATTTTGACAGGCAACATTTTGCGCCTATGTCCCTAAATTAATTAAAATGGCGAGAAGTGGAATAAAATATAGAATTGTAAATATGAAAGAAACCGCACTTAACCATTTTATACGGGGTGTCCAGAAACTCTACCGACAAACGAAGACAGAAGATTCTTCAGATAATTTTAAGATAATTTAACCCAATTCCCTTAGTCCGAAAATGCTTCCTAAGGGAGCTAGAGCTCTTTGAAGATGGCGTCTTGTAATTAGTTTTGTTTTAAATACCGCCAGAACGCTTCTATTTAGGAAAACAAAAATTGGTACGCGTATTTATCTTCAATATATAAATCTAATCCATCAATTGCAAATTTCTAGTACCGACCATAGGCGTCCGTTTTGGGTAGGGCAACGGTTATTTTATCGCGTAACTTTTTTTTATCTTTCACTTTTATGCATTTCTGACACTGGATTATTAAATTGTGAAGTAATCTAGTACTAAAAGGTACTGTTGTTTTAAATCGGTAGGACACACCGTTTTCTAGAAAAATCGATTTGAAAATTTTTCGCTTTTTGAATCAAAAAACAAAAATTAAAAAAAAACTGTTTAGAAAGACGAAAACTGGTACATTTATTTATATTCCAGAGATAAATCGATTTCATTAATTGCGAATTTCTAGTACTGGTCATAGGCGTCCGTTTTGGGTAGGTCAACAGTTATTTTATAGCATAACTTTTTTGTCTTGAATTTTTGAGCATTTTTGACACTAGATTAATAAATTATGAGGTATTCGAGTAGTAAAAGTTACTCTTACTTTATGTTGGTAAAATACTTCGTTTTTTGTTGAAAAGTTCTTTCAATTTTTTTTCAAATTCCAAAAACGAAAAACTTTCAAATCGATTTTTCTAGAAAACGGTGTGTCCTACCGACTTAAAGCAAGAGTACCTTTTAGTACTAGAATACCTCACAATTTAATAATCCGGTGTCAAAAATGCATAAAAGTTAAGGACAAAAAAGTTATGCGATAAAATACCCGTTGCTCTACCCAAAACGGACGCCTATGACCGGTACTAGAAATTTGCAATCGATGGAATCGATTCATCTGAAAAGTAAATATGCATACCAATTTTCGTTTTTCTAAATAGAAGCGTTCTGGAGGTATTTAAGAAAAACTAATTTCATGACGCCATCTTCAAAGAGCTCTAGCTCCCTTAAGAAGCATTTTCGGACTAAGTAAATTGGGTTAAATTATCTTAAAATTATCTGAAGAATCTCCTGTCTTCGTTTGTCGGTAGAGTTTCTGGACACCCTGTATTGTACTTGACATCAAGACGCTAAGGCCGGGTTTTACCGCGCTTAACTGGATATGTGCCCGCCATGACGTATTGAGGAGCTCTGCCCATTTCCTAGGGACCGCAAAAGTATGGCATAAAGTGTCGCTGCATTTATCTAAATAAAAAACTTGACTTTGAAAATAAAACATATTTCACAAGATTTAGGGTACAAGATACGAAAACTGTATTGGTTGACAAGCTTGAGGATTTTGTAACAACAGAAAATAAGCTTCTACTGTATACACAATGTTGATGATTATGTAGACATATGAAATGAAATTGTGGGGAAGAAAAGCCTACTCAAAGGAAATGAGAATAATTCCCAATGTATATTACCAACAAAAGTCGTACATCAAAACCAAGTTAAACCTAATCAAAGAAATAAAAATCGTCTGAAACAACACCCAAAGCATCTTGCAAGGAACCTAATGCAACATATCCTTGTAGTGTGTATTGTGAAACTGAAAGATACCACTAATTTAGTGTTATTAAAACAAAAAACTCCTAAATTTTCTCTTCTATTATTTTTAAGGCGTCAAATTGACTTATACAAAGGCTACATATTGATGGGGGTAAGTATGTGCAGCAAGTAATTGTAACATTTATCATAATCATATCTGATTTACAAAATAAAAAAATAGTAATAGTAAACTCCCCTGCTTCATTTAATGGCCCGCCACTGATGATTTATCTCTGGGACAAATTTACGTTTGAGAATGCGTAAGAAATTGAATATCCCAAGAATCCCCGCGTGTCAAACTGACCCTTCGAGTGTAAATTGTCACTTCTTGAATTTCCTCGATCACACTAAGGCGGGCGGGCAGGCACGTTAAATTTGAGAAAAGCGATTTTTATGAGAAAGTGGAGGGTGGCCGGCCATCCTGTTTAAGGAATCCATCGCTGCTGTGAGGAAAATACTATTTTCGGGTGGATAAACAATGATATAAATAGAAACAGAAAAGGGTATAATCGGAAATTGTGGAGATATCGGATAGAGAAGTAGGCCAGTTGTGAAGAATTGCTTGAGCAAATTTATAGTTTTCAGACTCCCTTTTATACGCCAGCAAATATTACATACTTGGGATTAGGGATTAAATGTGAAAAACTCGTTTAAGCACTTGAAGTGATGATAGTAAATAAGAAATTAAAAAAAATTACATAGTTTAATTTTTATAATACCAGAGCTACTCTGAGAATATAGTACATTCGTAAAAGAGTATAGATACATATGTACTAGTTCTGTTCTTTAATTCTATAATGCTAAGGCAAAATAGTAAATACCACAAAAATAGGAAAGGTATTTGCATAGAAAAATGGAAGCGGTGGGAGGTTCTTTGAATTGGTAGAGAGATAACCAAATCATACTGAATATGATGTTGATTGAAAAGGCATGCATGCATCTTTTCAGGCCATAACAATTATAGCCCTTCTACAATATAACAAAAATTATACTAGAATGACATCTCCTGATGTAAAATCTTCTGCTGTAAAATTTCCGCTGAGAACTATTTCAGGGAAAACACCATTACACAATTTAGAAAAATCAGGATAGTGTCTCGGAGTCTTGCGAGCCCTACAGGTAAAAGTAAGGCAGGTACGCTTAAAAGAAGAAGAGTACACGCTTTCTATGTATGGAAAAGTAACACTAGGAATTGTTGATTTAGAAATGAAATGTTGTAAAGAGACCGTTCAAGTATTACGTAACGCTGCCGGTTGGGAGGGGGGGTCAAAAATCTTCAAAAATTGCGTTACGCAATAGTTAAATTCCCATAAGAGTGCGTTACGTAGGGGGGGGGGGGTTAAAAATCTTCAAAAATCGCGTTACGTAATACTTGAACGCTCCCAAAATTGATATTGTTTAGATTCTTCTTCTTCAGATGCAAATCCACTAATGGATGTTAGAGAGCCCATTTTTCATTAGCTCCCTGTTTCTTGCAATATGTATCAGAGATTGTATGTCGTTAATCCCTGTCCATTCCTCTCTTGCCTTCAGTTTTACCCTCGATTACAAGTTGAAGGAACTGGATTTTTCATTGCGCATGATGAGACCCAGATACGCCGTTTTTCTTTTCTTGGTGATTAGATGAATGAACGGAATCACAAAAAACGCTCGAATTAAAAACGGATGTATCAATTGATGACATATTCTACATCCAGATGGTAATCTCCTAGTAGTAGTAGGGTAAGACCTGGTGAAAGACGCTTACGTAAGACACGTCTGTGGTGGGACTTGATATTGATATAACCCAAGACAGAAACTTGTGCGGAGTTGTAAATAGGAAGCCGACCATGCATATGAATAATGGCAGAGGAAATATTGATAAAAATAACAAAGGTATAATGTCTGGAACCTCTGATCAGAACACAACGGTATGAGATTTATACACTGATAATAATTTACGGAAGGAAGAATATCATGGCACTGAATTTTAAACGGGGGTAATGGTATAAAACCTTCAACAGGAGACAGTTAAATAAAAAGAGGAGTTGTTATACGAAGTAATACGATATAATCTTAAATTCTAGAGCAAACGCTCTAGAATATATCGGTGCCTTAAGTCCAGTGTTCCGATTTGTCACGAAAAAATACGCTCATAGGCGTAACCAGGGGGGTTTAAGGTTATAACTCTCCCCATTTCGATGTACTTTGAGCTCACTATGCTTAACGCCATTACTATTCCATACCTCGCAATACTTGTAACCCCCCTTAGGATCATCCTGGTTACAACGTTGGATACACTACGTCAAAAATTATTCTGTAATTAAAATCAATGTTGCCAATGTTCTTTTATCTGACTACTTATTACAGAATCATTTTTAATCTGCGGGATTTTCTGTTTTACCGTTTATTTTAAAAATTTTCGTTTATAGATTGACATCTCGTATCCTAGCTTATTAATTCATGTAATTACATACTAATATTATATTGTACGTATTTTGTATTATTGTTAGTGTTAAATTATATAAATATTTCATTATTTCGATCTGTTTATTTATTTTTAAGTAAAAAAAAACTTCTAAATATTATTTTATTAAAACGTAATATCTATCTAAAACTACAACTACATTAAGAGCGTAGGCGCAAAATTTCTGGTCAATGGTTTTTCGAGTTCTGAGAAAACTAATAAGTATTTTTGAAAAATTTAAACGCACAATGTAAGATTACATTATTACCGGGGGCCGAAAGTCCCGCCCTCGGTAACAATGTAATCTTTCATTCAGCGTTTAAAATTTTCAAAAATATTTGTTAGTTTTCTCACGATTCGAAAAAAAAAATGAATGCATTTAAAAATTATTGGTCCGAAATTTTGACTCTACGCTCTTTTAGCAACTAAAGATTTATTACAACTAAAACAGTAGGAACATAACTGACAGTCTTAAAACATTAAAAACCTAAACATGTAGGTACGTAATGCAAAACACACAAAAAACAATATAATAAAGTACAAAATTTTTATTTTTTTTTATTTTGCCATACGTTACATTGTAACATTTTTTTAAGGTATAAATTTTACACAGACAGTATTACCGACATCATCTTTTGTCGCCAATAAAGACCTAATTTTAAATGTACTTAAGAGGTTTCTTTTATCTGTTTTTATATTGAATACATTACTGAAAACCAGCCAGCGGCGTAACCGGGGGCGTTTTGGGGGTTGTAACCCCCTCCCATTGGGATGTACTTTGAGCTTTATACGCTTAACACCATTACTATTCCATATCCCCTAGAGACCCTCCAGTATGTAGTTGTAACCCCCCCTTTGGATCTTCCTGGTTACACCGTTGACATTAGCGTTTGAAAATAAATACTTCTTTTAATTAGGAAACAAATATATATTAGCTTCATTTTTTAATTTTGCCATTTATCCATTATAAAAAAGTATTTTCGCAAACCAAAACTCATTTCAACAGACTTTTACTTAAGCACTGCACTAAATAAAATAAAAACAAAACTAAATCGTGCAGTAGCTATCATAAGTTTAAAGACTAAAAACCCATAAATAAAATCGGACGGCAGAATCCCTGTTTTTAAAATTTGAATTGGATCAGTATGCCTTAAGTGGAAATATTTGTGCATTCAAATTCTAAACAAAACAATTCGCACAGGTTCCTTTTGCCCCTTCTTATCTGTCCCTACTTAGATAATTACCATGAAAAGTATCGGATGTCGCTAACATTGTTATTAAATGTGTTAAAATTAATGTGTTGTTGGGAATATACGAATGAAAAGCAGATTTTTTTAAATTTATTATTGTTATTAGTCTGTTGTAGTAGATTGGTAGATACACCGAAAAATATACGCAAATATCCGATTTTTTTAAAGATACGAAGAAGATACGACAACTCTCAAAAAGATACGCAAATCGGATAATTATCCGCCGATTGGCAACACTGCTTAAGTCATCAGTTTTACGCTATGAAAACGGTTAGAAACTGATAATATACACTCACCGGTACAAAATTCCTCCACCCAAAATTTTTGATTAAGTTTGACAATTTATAACTTTTTTATTTATACTCCGATTTTGAAAATTATTAAATCAGTTTGTAGGTACATGTAATGACGTCGTTTGTTATTATTCCGGTAATAAATTTTTTTGCTTAGATGACATTATACGGGGGTGAATGGAAGCGTTGTATTTTCTCCTAACTTTAAAAAATTATGTGGAAAAATTGGAGGGCTGATATTATTTCATACTCCTTTTGTATTATTCTGGAGGTATCACTAAGGTTTCGTTTTTTGATTTATACGAATATCTCTTTTCTTGTAAGAGCTGTTAATAAAAACACTGCTCTGAAGTTTTTTTTTAATTAAAAATATCAAACGCACTAAAATTAACAAAACAAAACAAAATTAACAACAAAACAAAACAGTTCAATAGCGGGTATATCCAACTCTTGCAGCAACGACTGCTCGCAATCTGTTTGGCATCGAATAAAGATGTGTTATCCGTGCCTGGGGAATAGCCCTATATTCCTCTATCAGGGCCATAAATGTACCAAATATTCTGGAGGCCTAAGATGACGGCGAATAGCTTTTTTCATTCTTCCCATAAATGCTCAATATGATTGAGATCTGGTCTGCATGCGGGCCATTCTAATCTTCTGTTTCATCTAATCAGTGTTTTTATTTACAAAAAAGTGTACAGCTCTTACAAGAACAGAGATATTCGGATAATTCAAAAAACAGAATTTTAGTGATGTCTCCAGGATAATATTACAGGAATATGAAACAAAAACAGCTCTTTCATTTTTCTACAGAATTTCTTAAAGTTAGGAGAAAATACAACGCTTCCATTCACCCCTCTATAATGCCATGCAAGCAAAAATTTTGTGTTACCGAAATAGTACCAAACGATATCAATACATGTACCTATAAACTTAATCAAAAATTTTGGGTGGCTGAATTTTGTGCCGGTGAGTGTATAACATATGTGTTAAGTGTTACTTAATCTTATGTAATTCAGAGAGACTAGCGCTCGTCACTATTGGATTTATAGATCACCTGATTCTACCGTGGAACTATTTTTTTCAGAACCTGCTAAATTTGTTAGATGACCTGCCTCATAAAAGCAGAAAAATTATATGCGGTGATTTTAACATTAATTATGCTGCTGCTAGTGCTACCCAAGTGTCCCTGGCAAACATATTTGAATCGTATGGTCTCTCAATGCACGTTAATTCTCCTACAAGAATTACAAAAACTACATCTACCATAATCGATTATATTGTCTCAGATTTCTCACCCCTTGATGTCAGCTCTACAGTTATTAATGCGGGACTATCTGATCATGAAGCAGTGTATACGAAGTTTAACATCTTCAGCAAACCCTCATCAAAAACCCGACGTTTAGGTAGAATTTTTTCCGCCCAGAATTTTCGTAAATTCCAAAATTTATGCTTAACTTCTGAGTGGCAATTTCCTTCTATAGACGTGGACTATAATTTCAGTGTTTTTCTAGATAAGCTTCTCCACATCTTCAATAAGGCATTTCCTTTAATTCCTATTAAGCCAAAACATCGGAAACCTTGGGTTACGAAAGGTATTCGCATATCAGCTAAGAATATGCGTTCACTACTACACATCAAGAAATTTACTACCAATATTGCTGTCACTGAATATATCATGAAGTACAGGACAACATATCTAAAACTTGTCAGGTCAGCTAAAAAAGCCTATTATCAAAATCGTCTGGGAAGCTCTAAAAGTGTTGCAAAAGCAACTTGGTCTATAATAAACGATCTTCGAAATAAAACTCACACAGCTCAATCATTTTCCCTTCCAAATCCTGAAAGTCTAAACGACTACTTCGTTAATGTGAGTAAAATATAACATCAACAATTTCGCCGCAACAAGATCCCATTTCCTATCTTCCTAATTCAAGACAGGTCTCGAATTCATTCTTTTTACGACCAGTCGATAACTCGGAACTGATCCAAACAATCAATAGTATCAAAAGCAAATCATCCTGTAGTACTGATGGACTATCTATAAAAATTTTCTCTAATCTCACAGAAAATGTGTTGGAAATCCTCCTCTCACTAATTAATGATTCCTTCGAAAAAGGTAAATTTCCAGAGTGCCTAAAGACAGCCATTATTATTCCTCTTCATAATGGTGGCGAAAAATCTGATGCCTGCAACTATAGACCTATTGCCTTACTACCGGTACTCTCCAAAATTATTGAGAGGCTCATTAAAACTCGACTTATGTCCTTTATCTTTGATAACAACATTTTATCACAAAATCAGTTCGGCTTTTTAACAAATAAATGTACCACTGATGCCATGTTTTCTGTACTACACGAGGTTTACCAAGCACTAAACAATAATCTTTATACTGTCACTGTTTTCTGCGACTATGCCAAAGCTTTTGATTGTGTAAATCACGACATCTTGATTACAAAACTAAATTTCTATGGAATTCGAGGTATTTCTTTGAATTGGTTCCAATCCTACTTGAATAATCGGAAACAACTAGTTAGAGCAAATGATACTGACTCTAGTCTCAAAAACATCGTATGTGGAGTACCACAAGGTTCAGTATTGGGTCCTATACTGTTCCTTATCTTTATAAATGACATCACTAATTTAAAAATCAATGGGAAATTTTTTCTTTTTGCTGATGATACCAGTATCACTTGGAGCAACTCAACTATTGCATCTCTTCATGAAACTATAACTTCGGATCTACTGACGATAAAGACCTGGTCTGACTCTAATTTACTCTCTTTTAACGTAAATAAAACAGTAGCATTATCCTATAAAGGAGCTCTTCAACCTTTGCCTCTTAATAACAGCCAGATCAGTACCGTTGATTCTGTAAAATTTCTTGGTATTTTTTTAGACAGCAACCTCAAATGGTCCCTTCATATCGATTCGTTAAGTAAGAAACTGGCCTCAGCTTGCTATGCAATAAGATCTGTCTCAAGGGAACTCAATTTAGCATCTTCTAAAATAACATATTTTTCGTTGTTCGAGTCTCATCTTCGATATGGTCTTCCTTTTTGGGGTTCTAGTACAGCTGCTCAATTTGATGTCGTTTTTAGATTGCAAAAAAGAGCAATAAGATATTTGTTTGGCCTCAGAAGATCTACACATTGCAGAAGTTACTTCAGAGATCACGAAATTTTAATACTTCCATCTTTATATATTCTAGAAACGGTTTGTTTAATTCGTAAACACCTTCATGTCTTTCCATCAAGGCCCAATCATCTTTACCCCACCAGAAATTCAATCTTTGATATTTATTTACCGATTCCATCCACTGAGTTAGTAAAGAAATCTATATTATATTCCGCAAAGAAACTGTACAATCATCTTCCGTTACAACTTAAATCTGCAACATCTTTCCCTAAGTTCCGTAAAATGACAAAAGCCTATCTATCCAAAAGACCATATTATTCAATAGAAGAATTTCTTAATGAATAACTAAGAAAATTGGGTTCCATACGCAGTAGCATAAACTTGTCAGTTCCTTATGTTGTACCTATTTTATTTTATTTGTTGTATGTTCAATTTGCAATTTATATATATATTTTGCAATAAATTGTTTTTGTCTTGGCTTTTATATCTTATACTGTACATTATTGACGATTTATCTAATTTTAGTAAATTGTAGTTGTTATTTGTTATTTATATTATGTTTTTCTTATGACTGTATGTAAGCTTTGTCCATAAAATTGTAAAAATTTTCAGTGACAATAAAGCATATTTCTATTCTATTCTATTCTATTTGGATTGAGTCATTGAGTCGTTAAAGTGAGTCTAACTCGAAATTTCGCTCTAACTCGAGAACTTACTATGCTAACGACCACCTTTTTCGTTTTATTTAAAATTTCGCTCATCTTCCGATTCTTATTAGATTGTGTAGGACCAACACAGTAGATAGTATATAAAAAAGTGTCCAGAAAGAGCAAGGTATGAGTAAAGAACTGAAAAAGCAGTAGGAAATCCCAAAAAGTCACTGGGTAATTAAGTTCTATAAATAATTCCACTGATGCCAAAGTTGAAAGATACTTTTTGTCTGATGTTTTGTTATTTTTTGTACAAGTAATTAATTAAAGGAATACATAAACTTTCTTAAATCCTACAGGAAACATATCTGGCGTTCCTTGTTGCTTGACATAAGGGCAATAGTATTAGTGGATTTTTTATGTTATGAAAGGTGATTTTCAAAGCAAAATAAATCGTTTAATGTCATTTGTTTTTTTTTATTTTTTTACATTTATCAACAAAATTGTATATTAATTTCATGATTTCAATAGCCTTGATACAAATAATTACTTACTTACTTAGTCCTAAGCCTTTCTACCTTTAGGTGTAAGGCTGGTGGAGTTGAGTTTGGCATTGTAGTCTCCATGCTTTCCGATCTTGCGTTAGGTTTCTTGCACTTTCCAATGTCAATCCCTTCTTCTTGACTTCTTTCCTGATTTCATCTACCCACATAACTCTTGGTCTTCCTCTTTTGTTTTACCCCTGCACTCTCGTTTCGAACACTCGTTTTGTTAGCCTCTCGTTCGACATTCTACACACGTGCCCGAACCATCTAAGTTGTCCCTCTACTAGTTTTTCATTGATTGGTTCTAGTTTTAGGTTTTGTCTAATTGTTTCGTTTCGTATTTTGTCTGTCCTCTTTCTGTTTACTATTTTCCTCAGGAACCTCATTTCCATAGCATTGACTCTGGATTTTTGTCACCCCGTCAATGTCCATGTCTCGCTGCTATACATGATTGTTGGTTTAACTACTGATTTAACGACTGCCGTTTTTACTTTCTCCGGTATCTCTTTTTTCCCCAAAAATGTTGTTTTCATAGTGTTAAAAATAACGCTTCCTGTTCGTCCCATTCTCTCGTTTATTTCCATGTCTTGTTTACCTTTTGATTCGATTATTACTCCTAGGTATTTAAAATATTCCACTTGCTCTAGTTGTTTCCCGTCTAATTCTATTGCGTGTGTCTTCCTCGTATTTGAAATTATCATTGTTTTTGTTTTCTCTGTATTAATTTTCATATTTATGTTTGATAGTTATTTTTCTAGGATTTCAAGATTGTTCTGTAAGTCTTCTCTGTTTTCTGCTATCAATACCATGTCGTCTGCAAATAGTAGCTCCGATAGTTGAGTCCGTTTCATTTGCCAGTATCCTAATGTTAGTTTTCTCATTCTTCTCTTGGCTTTCTTTATCGCTTCATCCAGTACCACTGAGAATGGCAGTGGACTCAGCACGCATCCCTGTGTGACGCCTTGACTTGTAGTAAATTCTCTGGATTCCTCATTATTGGTTCTTACTGTATTTGTATTATTTTTGTACATATCCCTTATTACTTCTATTATGTGTCTGTCGACTCCACTTTCTTTTAGTGTCTTCCATCATACGTCCTTTCTTCGGATTCTGCCAAACGCCTTTTCCAGGTCAATTAAGCACATATGTATCTCTCTATTCTTCTTGATTACCTTCTCACCTACTTGTTTTAATGTGATTATTAGGTCTTGCGTGCTTCTGTCCTTCCTGAATCCACACTGTGTGCCTTCCATAGTTGTTCCTATTTGGGTTTTTATTCTTGTCTCTATTATTCTTGCGAATACCTGCCCAGGGATACTTGATATGGTGATACCTCGGTAATTATGACAGTTTCTCTTGTCTCCCTTTTTGTGTATTGGTAATATAATGTCTTTCTTTCAGTCCTTTGGTAATTCTGCTCTATTTATGATACTAAAATTCCTGGAATTTTAACATTTCCAGGGTGATATGATCCTTGCCTGGTGCTTTGCCAATTTTACTCTTTCTATTGCTTTCTCTAATTCCTCTCTTGTTATGGATTCCACTTGTTGTTCTTCATTCCTTTCTTGTGATACAGGGGAGGTACTGTGATTCTCGGGATACAGACAATCTCGTATTGAAACCAATTCAGCTGAAGACACAATATTGTCAAAAACATGATACAAATTAATATGTGTCTTAAAACACGTTTTCGTTCATGAAACAGAAAAAAGAAGTTTTTATATTACATTGTCGTGAATCAGTTTTTTATGCCCTATAAATTTGTTCATAATTAAGACTTTTAAAGCGACAAGATCATTCTTTATTTGCAGAATCACTATTACCAATTAAATGAGAGGATTTTCGCTAGCGGCCAGGAAGAGTCACCTTCTAAGCCGCTCACCAAAAAGTTGAAGTAATCTTGGGTCGCTCTATGGCAAAGCTGCAAATTGACTTGTCAAAAAAGCTTACTCTCAACTAGATAAAAGCCTGGCCCGCATGGAAAACTTTAAAAGCTCTGGCCTAGTGTCGTTTGTCCTTGGATGAAGTTTAGAAGTGAACCAGATCGTTCCTTTTAATGATCCGATACGTATCCGATTCTGTTACAGGTTATTACGGACGAATCGATTCTTTTTGTTGGCAAAAACAAGCATCTAGCTAATACATGAGATTCGCTTAGGCCCAGCTAATCCGATAACTGAAATACAAATAAGAATACGTCTAACATGGGCTGGCTTTGGTAGATAGGGCTTTTCATTCACACTCATTTGTTTCGAGCTTCTGTCATGTGTCACATAATATTAATATATCTACGTCATACGTTATTGGTATTTTACAATGATACAAACCAAAGACGTATGACGTAGATATATTAATATTATGTGACACATGACAGAAGCTCGAAACAAATGACAATCGATGAAAAGCCCTATAGAACAAACATTTTCATGTATAATATTCCAGCTTGTTTAAAAAGAAAGGTTTTAACAATGTATTTTACCAGTTTTTACATATGGTGCAGAAACACTAACTCTAGATAAAATAAGAGTTATACAACACGCTATGGAAAGATCAATATTAAATATTACTATCAGAGATAATTTAGCAAACCTAGAAATAAGAAGAACAGGAGTCATGGATGCAGTTAAAAGAATCATCATCATTATCATCATAGTCATCATCCAGCCTTCTGCATGCAAAATTGAACATAGGCATCCCCTAATTTCTTCCAGTTTTGTCGATCTTGGGCTTGCTACAACCAATTCTTTTAAGCGTCGTCTGTCCATCGTGTAGGTGGTATACCTCTACTTCTTTTGTCTGCTCGAGGTCTCCACACTGTAATTTTTTGGGTCCACCTCCCGTCCTTTATTCTGGCTACATGGCCCGCCCAACTCCACTTCAGCCATGCTATTCGCTCTATAACATCTGCGACGCCTGTCCTTCTGATTTCCTAGTTTTTAACCCTGTTTCTGGTCAGTCAGTCCAAAAAGTGACAGTTCCATTCTTCTTTGGGCCACTCTAAGTTTGGTTGTTTTGGCCTGGGTTAACGATAGTGTTTCGGATTTTACTGACGCCTTGTTCTGATTTATTTGCACCGAACAGTATGTTCAATCTTAAATATTCATCATTCATATCCGATATTAAACAGTATATATTTATCACCCCGTATCACATCAACCAATTTGTTATTATATTGCAAACATGTGCGGGCTATTTAATTAGTTTAATTGTTGCAAATCGTAAATAATATTTCGGCAATGGACAGTAATTGTGCTGACTAAATAAAAACCGTTGTTAGAAAGTCGTGTGGGCTATAACCCATTCACTAGAGTCAAGTCAACCAGGCAAGATGTGCCTTTAAATAGATTCCTTCGAGTCACCTCATACATTCAACATGTAGCATCATCATTGTAGTCTCATTTAATTTTCATACGAGCCACATATCGGTAAAGCAACGTTCTCCCGGGGTTTAGGTACAGTTTAGTGTCATTCTCTATCAATAAATCATATAAGTGCATTTTGGTGTTTCAATAACAGACGATAGATCTCCAGCTGAGCCCGAAGATTAGACATGGTCTAATCTGGACGACTGGAAGCACACATTGGTCGAACGTCTTCTTTTTCAGATAATTTGGCATGTTGCTCTTCAAAATGTCTGATAGAGCTCCATATGCAACCCATGCTAAGGTAACTCTTTGTAGTTCAGCAGTTTGATTGTCCCTGGCAATTTGGATTTAATGCATTAAGTATTTATATTTATGAATCAATGCTACTTCGTTAAAGTCGACTTTTGGATTTTCGCTTGGTACCAGGTTTGTCATGTATTGTCTTTCCAAAATTGATGTTTAAGTCAACTAGCTTACAGGCAGCTTTAACTCAGTAAGCATAGTTCTAATCTCTTTTAAACTGTCTGTCATAAGAACAATGTCTTCTGAGAATCGTAGGTGGGAGAGCCTTTCGCCAACATTGATTCCTTTGGCGTTCACTCCAATTGTTTGAAAGCATGTTAATAATAGCCATGGCTAAATGGTGTTTAAAGATTGACGGATGATAGATGAACCAGAAATATTCTGGAATGGCTACTCCATATCGAAGCAGAGGAAGACCACTGACTAGGTGAAAGATGGTATAAAGCGCATCACCACAAACTGAATGCAAGAAGCGTAAGGTAGACATAGATAAAGAATTTTACGGGAGGTCTACGTTTAGCAGATTAATTAATTATTAGTAACAAGAGCATCCTCGAATGTCCATTAACAAGCCTAGAGGATTCTGTATAAACATACTCGTCATTAACCACACAAAATGACGAACCTATTTTCCTGCGACATGGTTAAACTTCTACTAGAATCTAAGGAGGCGCAGCCTACCTTGGTATCGTTCCTACCGAACGATTCGTATATGGCTAACTCACCTCTAATGAAGTTATCTTAAAACAGAGTCGAGAAGGTCCGAAGAAAGCTCCCTCACTTCAATTAATTCCCGTTATTACAGTTATAAGTCTAACGCTGGGCAATATGGTGGTCGCAATAACGTAGAAGATATGTGCTTTCCGCGTTGGATTTATCAACGTTTAAGAGACCACTGCAGCCAGGATTAGACACGTCGCCACATTCGGTCGCGCTTGCCGTGGATGCCCTACAAATTGTTTTCTGTTGTAAGGAATGGCCTAGAGGTGGAACACTTTAGATTTGGATTGTACGTCAATGAAGCGAAAAATGTCAAAAATAAACAAAAATGTTAGAATGAACAGAGATATTAATAATTATTAATAATTTTGTTTCCGAATAAGGATATTTAACACTTTTGAGTTATAGTGTAACATAAAAAGAACGAGGCCACGTTGCTCAGAATTGGATGAGATGTGGGGGTGATTCTTTGGAACATTCTTACTAGCGAATAAACGAAAATAAAATTCGAGAGAAAAAAATACAAGATCATAGCTAGGTACGAGAGCTAAATCAGAAATACTATATAAATAAAACAAAGAAAACAACTTAAAAACAATTTGACAAAAAGGGCGTCACTTTGTCTTTTCTTCAAGACACAAAGAAAACTCTTAAAACCAAATATTTTGGTTCTAAGAGTTTCATCATCACACCTACCTTATATGTTTCGTTCAGACAACCTGGTATCGATATTATTTATGTGGTCCAAGAGAAAAGAAGTTTGTTAGAGAAATCAATGTTGTTTTGTACATACAAGCCATATTTATTATTAGCCGAAACATAGATTGTACTGCATATAAACTTAAACTAAATTAAAAATGTCTCTTACTATTATTTGATACTTTCTTAACGATCTTAAGAGCAAACAGTAGCGATCAACAGGTAGCAACAAACGCGGTCCAAGATTGCGGCTGTAATTTTGAATATCTTTTCGAGATATTTGGCACACGTATTCGTAATATAATAAAGAATGGCGGTACAGAGCCCAATTTGAAAAATATATTAATATGTGGAAATTACTCTGTAATTAAATAAAATATTAAAAAAAGCGAACCTGTACCGCCATTAAGAAGAACAAAAAATAGACTTTCTTTAAATAAACTTTTTTATCCTATGCCTAGAGTTTGTGCCATTTTGGAACTACCAAAAATTTTTTATTTCATTAGTAGTTCCAAAACGACACAAAATCTAGGCATCAGGTAAAAAATTTATTTGAAGAAAATGTATTTTTTGTTCTTCTTAATGGCGGTACAGGCTCGTTTTTTAATATTGTATTTAATTACAGAGTAATTTCCACATATTAATATATTTTTCAAATTGGGCTCTGTACCGCCATTCTTTAATATATTAAGAATACGTGTGCCAAATATCTCGAAAAAATTATCAAAATTACAGCCACAATCTTGGAACGCGTTTTCGCTACCTGTTGATCGCTACTGTTTCCTCTTAATATTGAATGCTATGCAAACAAAAAATAATTAGAATTTGCCTGGGTAATTTGTCATATCATTATAATACTTATGTAGTTTTTTCATTAAAATTTACATACATATTTAGTGTTCAATATAAAAACAATGATGATAAAACATGCAAAAAATTACGTGATATACCCCTTAAAAAATACTAACACTGCACTGGGTACATGTAGAAATGTGTGTGTGTTTATGTTTTATTGGCACTGGTTTAAGCAACCAACTGGCCAGTCAATGTGTTTTGAATTCTCTCTTTTACAAAATATATGCTTAGTATCTAAATTTAAAACTATTAGTACTACTGTTTTTTTTATTATTTTTTTTAATTATATTTTTTAACATTTTTTTTATTACATTTTTTATTTATTTTTTTAGTTTTTTTTTTTTTTTTTTTTTTTTTTTGTATATTTTTTTATCGCGCTAAGACCTAAACCCGATTCAACCTCGCGGAGGTTTAGATCTTAGTAACTTTTTATTTTATTTAATTTTTTTTTTTTTTTATTTTTTTTTTTCTTTTTTTCTCAGAGCTTTAATTTTAAACAATTAACATGGTTGTACAAAATTTTATAAACATCTAGATTGTTTGATTGTAAAAGGTATATAAGATTAAAAGGAAATTGTACATTAACTTGAACTAGATTGGCAAAAAAGTTTGATATTTCAATAAAATGTAAAGGACATTCTAATAGCATATGTTGTAGATCAGCTAGCTCTCCACATAAACATTCATCATTATCTACAAGTCCTATTTCTCTTTTGTAGACTGGAGTCAGACAGTGATTACTTCTTATTCGACAAATAGTTTTGATAAAGCCTTTGTTGGAAACTTGATTAAACCATGTCTTGATGGGAAGTGTAGGCTGGATTTTTTTGTAATAATTTCCTTTGTCTGAATTATTGTATTGTTCCTGCCATTTCGTCCGTTTGATAGATCTCATAATAGAAATTATGTCTCCCATAGGAAGTTGATAAGTATGCAGAGTGGATTCCTTCGTTGTTGCTTTTTTAGCCAGATCATCTACTATTTCGTTGTTTTTTATACCAATGTGTGCTTTTATCCAACACAATATTATATTTTTGCCCGATTTCAAAGCTTCACTGTTCATTGCTATGATGTCACTGATGATATAATTTTCTGCAAAATTATGTACATTATATTTCAATGTCTTTACAATGCTTTGGCAGTCTGTAAATATAACATAATTGAGTTCTTTTTGATTAATACATATTTTGTATGCTTCTTTGATTGCAATGAGTTCAGCTGTGAAAATTGTCATTTTATCAGGTAATCTGTTGTTTATTTTTATACTTTTTTGTGGGTAATATATAGCATATCCAACTTTTCCTTCCATTTTTGAACCATCCGTATATAATTTCTGATAACTCCCCCAGTTTTTTTGTACACACTGAAGGTGGTCTATTTTAGTAAGGAAGTCTGTCGCACGAATATTACTTAAATGACAGTTAACTGGAGATAAATAATCTTCATAATTTAGCTTTCGAGACGAGCTTTGTTCAATTTGGTGTATGTCGCCAATGGAATTAGAAACGTTGAGGAAGCTTTCCACAACTAAAAGCAGTTTCTTTTTTTCCCAGTAATAATGAGTTAGGTATGAGGTGGTTAAATGAACAATTTTATTTAATAGCAGTTTATCGTTAACCGCTGTTTTAACTATAAATTTCTCACTTAGGTATTCCCTGCGTAATGAAAGTGGAGGTTCATTAAGCTCACATTCCATGACCAATATAGGTGTGCTACGAAGATAACCAGTGCATAACCTAAGTGCCTTATTTTTGATCCTCTCGATTTTTTGGAGTACAGAGTTTGATGCTGAGCCATAAAAAATAGATCCATAGTCTAAGATTGATCTTATCAAATTTCTGTATAGTAATATTGATATGTTTGGATCAGCTCCCCAGTTACTGACACTTACAGTCTTCATGATATTCATTGCATTTTCCATTCTTCGTAATATGTAATTTGTGTGTTCTTTCCAATTTAATTTGGAGTCTAAAAATACGCCAAGAAATTTTATTGAAGTTTTATAAGGAATACTAGTATTATCAAATTGTAGATGGCTTTGAGGAACATATCGTTTTTTAGTAAAGGTAACAATGGTTGATTTACTCTCTGATATTGTTAAGTTATTATCGGTAGCCCATTTTTTTATAATATTCAATGTCGATTTAAGGTAGTTATTACATCTATCTATTGACTTATTTTCTGCATATATCGCAACATCATCAGCGTACTGTAGGATTTTTATGTGTTGAGGAAGTTTAGTTTCTAAGTCAGCAGTATACAGTATATATAATATAGGACTTAGGATGCTACCCTGAGGTAGTCCCAAAGATGTGTATCGGGAGTTAGATTGATCTCCATTTAATCTAACGTGAACTGCTCGATTAATGTATAAGTTAATGATGTTCCATGTTACTATCTCGGGTATTCCTATTTCCAACATTTTCGCGTATAGTATGTGAAGATTAACGTTGTCGTAAGCCCCTTTTATATCTAAGAACAAAGCACTAACTGCTTTCTTATAAGTAAAGGAACTATAAATGTCTATTAAAAAGTGGCAGAGGCTATCTTGTGTGGATTTACCTTTTCTAAAACCAAACTGACTTCTTGGTAATAGGTCGTTCTTTTCTAGCCAAAATTCCAGACGGTTTTTAATAAGTCTCTCATATGTTTTTAGTATACAGGAAGCCAGACCGATTGGACGGTAAGAATCCCAATTCTTTGATGATTTTCCTGGTTTTAAAACCGGGATAATAGTGTAAACGTGCCAATCGTCAGGAATCTTTATGCGGCGCATCCAAATTTCATTATATATATTTAGTAGTGCAGCCTTACCAATTCTTGAAAGATTTGATAGCATCGAGTAATGGATATTATCGGCACCTGGTGCTGAATTTGAGTTTTTCTTCAACGCAAAGTTTAGTTCAGTGGCAGAAAATGGTTTGACTAGGAAACGGATTGGTTCTGGATAGTCGTACAGAGCATTTAGTTGTAAATCAGGAATTACTAATTCTGCAGACGGCGGTGTGATATTTTGATGGAACTCTTCTATCCACGAAGCTTCCGACAGAATAACAGGGACTTTGTTCTTTGTTTTTCTATTTTTTATTCGGTTAACTTTTGACCATACATCTTTAATAGGGACTGACCTATTTAGGGATCCGACATAATCTCTCCAGCTATTTCTTTTAGTTTGTTTAGTGATCTTCTTGACATGTGCATCATCTTTTTTATACTTAAGTAGGTTTTCATGGTTTGGATTTTCTTTGAATATACAAAAACTTTCCTGTCTTCTTCTGACTGCTTCTTCACATTCTAAATCCCACCAGTATTTTCCTCTGGAAGTCGGTTTTTTTATTTTAAATTTGGGGATGCAGTAGGATGCAGTTGTATTTATATTGTGCAAAATTTGTTCATAAGAATTTATATCTTTAAATTGAGAGAATACATCTTCCGAATACTGTTCATATAATTTCCAGTCGGCATTCTTTAAATTCCACTTTTGTGAATATGGATTATATGTATGAGTTGGTTGATCCTCTAACTCTACTCTTATAGGTGTATGGTCTGAACCAAATAGGTCTTGAAGTGTTTTCCAAGTGATCAGGTGGTTTAAGTCAGGAGTACAAATGGTCAGGTCTATTGCCGATTTCGAGAAGTTCCTAAAGAAAGTAGGAGAGCCATCATTTTTGAATATTAAATTATTATCGTCTATACAGTCCATCAAGATTTTACCTTTCATATCTGTTTGGTTGTCTAGGCCCCAGGCAATGTGGTGAGCATTAAGGTCACCTCCTATTATAAATGGTCTTTCTATAGATGTTATAAAATTGTTCCATTGTTGTAACAATAACTTGGTTCCTGGGGGAACATACATAGATATAAATGTGACAGTATATGACTTAAACTTTATTTTTATTGCTACTTTATTGACGTTTATTAAATCTACTTTCATGGTGACTTCCTCGTAATATAGGTTTGAATTTATTAAAATTGCTGAGCCACCGCCAACAGTTACTGAAAAGCGGTCGTCTCTGACAATATTGTACCCGTGAAAGTTATAATACTTTTCTGGTTTAAATCTAGTTTCTGATAATAATGCGATATCAACTTTCTGGTCTTCTAATAGGTGGATAAGGTTTTCTCTATTAGAGTTAGCCGATCTACAATTCCATTGACAAATTACCAATCTATTCATTATTATATAAGAGAGAACTTAAAACTGATTGAATTGAATTTACTAGAACTGATTTTTCTGGAATTTCAAAATTTTTGTGATTTATATTCGAGATAATACTTGTAACTATATTTGATATTAATTCTGTTAATTCTTTTGATGGTTCATGTATTTTAGATCCTTGTTCTGGATTAAATGTAGATTGATACGAAGAAGAGGAGATAATACCACCAGGTCTGTTGGACATGGGGTTTAACTTTATTATTTTTTGATGTTCCATTGTTACTTGGTCTGGTGAGGAAGAGATAGGTCGTTTGTATTTTGGTGGTTTTATTATTGTATATCTATTTGAAACTGAAGGTAGAGCGAACTGATTGGAAGATGTTTGAGACGTGGACAATTGAGTAAAGGAATATGAAGAGGATGGTGCATTCATATTTGGAGTTTGATGAGAATTTATTGAGGAATTATTGGCTGCTATAGATGCATAAGTTATCTTAGGAAAGAGTTTAATTGTTTCCTTAAAAGATAAGCTGTTTTCAGACATATAATGTTTTATTTTCTTTTGGCGATCAAATTCTGGGCATATCTCCCATTCATTAGTGAAGTGTTCACCTTCACAGGATAGACATTTTTTGTTAAACGATGATAAAGGACAAGAATCGGAAAGGTGAGATTCATGACACTTAAAACAGCGAGGATTACTTTTACACTGCTTACTCATGTGCCCATACCTATAGCAGTGGTAACAGATAATTACCTTTTGCTGGTATTTTTCAACAGTGTGTAAGACATGATTAATTACTACATACTTTGGTATATTCTGGCATTTAAAAGACACAATAACTGATTTTGTTGGATTAAATATTACTTTGTCATCTGCTACTATTTTTCTTGTTATTCGTTTCACATACTCGACCGAGAATTTGCAATGGTGATCAAATTCCTTTATTCTATTTTTAAGATATTCTTCCGATATATCTGAATATATATCCCTTACTACACCTAGTTTAAACAATTGAAATTTTGGAATGTATGCGGTCAGATTTTTTTGAATAAGGAATTTGGAAGTAACTAAAGCATTTGCGCTACTATAATTTTTAAATGAGACCCTAACTCGGTTGCGTCCGATTGAGTCAATTTTTTTTATATAATTGTCAATTTCTGGATGTAACGTAAATAGGATCTCGCCTATTTTAACAGCGTTTAATTTTCCTGTAAAATTTAAACTGGAGTTTTCAATGAAAATGTAAAAAGGTCCTAAATCAATTTTTTCGTATAAATAAACAGGCCTGGTTTTTTCTGGTTGATCTGAGTTTACTAAAGTATTTTGTTTTTCATTAATATTGTTAAGATTAATACTACTACTTATCTTATTTTGAGGCTGGTTGGGTAGAAATCCATTTAAATCTTGTAAATCACAGCTACTATCCATCGAATTCTCAATATCAGGCGGTTCGCCTCCACTAGATGACTCCATAGAGGAGTTTTCAAGTAACGTTTAACTTATGAACACTTTCAAAATGTAAACTAAATAAGGAAAAGTTTAACAAAACTAAACAAACTAAATTAGAACGGTATAAATCAAATAATCCGCCAAAAATTAATATTTTTCGGAGAGATTTCCAAATTTAAATTAACTTTGACAATTATTTTGACGTATATGACATGTAGAAATAAAATTAAAAATAGGGACAGTTATATTTTCTTTTTTATATTGACCACCGTATGGAAATAATCTATTAAATTTGGTGTTGCAGGATACTTACATAAAAAAGAAGGTAAAAAACTTACATTGTCTTGTAGTCTTGTTTAGCCCACCGCAATTAAAGATGACCCATTCTGCACTAAAATTAGTTTTGATTTACCTCGTACGATTTCTTTGACTACATACTATTACTACACTACTGCCTTAAGATACAGTTGATCTCAATAAAAATACTGAAGAACCGCCTGTATCGGCCAAATACCGGTAGGCCATTTTGGCGCACCGATGTGATCCCTTAAAGCAGCGTTTCTCAACGTTTTACCATTTGCGCCCCAATTTTCCATAATTATTTTCACCGCGCCCCCCCTCGTTCAATAACAATATATCTATGCAATAATAATATACCTTGAGCAGCATGAAACCTAATAAACTAAAAAGACATTGGGAAACGCTTCGTAGTGAGTACATTAACAAACCCCTAGAATTCTTCTAGTTAAAATTAAGACGGCGTGAAAAGCAAAAATTAGTTTTAGTAAAAACTTTGACTGTGAATGAAATAGCTTTACTTGTCTCTTATAAAGTCTGATATTAAATAGCCAGATCTAAAAAGCCTAACACTATTGGTGAAGATCTTATATTACCAACTGCAATTAAAATTGTAGAAACTGGTGTTTGGAGATAATTTTTCCTAAAAAATTGGAGTTTATACCTTTATCAAATGATACTGTTGCCCGCCGAATTGGTGATATAGCTGAATATGTACAGGATCAGCTAATCAGGAAGTTGCGTGAAAAGCCGTTTTCGATTCAGCTTGATGAGGCAACAGTAGCAATAAATATGCTCATTTTATTGCCTACGTTCGATTTTGTGATGGCAGATCAGTAGCAGAACTGCTTTTCTGCAAACCAATAGAATTGATAGCAAAGTCGCTTGCATTATTTGCTATGTTAAATGATTATATAAATGAAGCAAAAATAGAGACACTGTATGATCTACAGAGAAGCTCTGGCTTGAATATTGTGCTAACTACGGTTGTAACAATAGTTAATTACCTACATAAAAATGAGACCTTTGAAAACTAGAATCTTTTCTGTACTTTGCAAAGACATGGATGCGGTACATTCAGCATTATTATTTTATTGTGAGGCAAGCTGGTTATTACGCGACAAAATTTTTACAACGTGTTTTGAATTAAGACATGGAATCGCCATTTTTCTAGAAGAAGAAAAGAGGCCGCAAGCCAAGATGTTTCACGATGGTTTATTTTTGATGAAATTGAGTTACTTGGTTGATATACTCGAGAAACTAAATATTTTGAACTTACAACTTCAAGGGGCCAATACACATATATTTGATACGAATGATAAAATTAACGCTTTCTGTAGAAAATTAAAATTGTGGAGCAGAAATTTAAGGCAAAAACCTAGAAATATTTGAAAATGTGGATGAATGTTTTAAAACTTACCAGGTGGAAGAACAACACGTGAAAGTTGTTTTTGTAACCATTGAAAATCATTTAGAAATGCTGACAAAAAATTTTAAAAGATACTTTTTTGCCGACGACCAATTAATACTTACCTAATAGTTATGAGTGGGTCGGGAATCCGTTTCAAATTACACCCAAAGAGCTCTCTACTACAGAAGAAGAAACCTTCATAGACTTCACAGCAAATGCCGAAATCAAGAAACAGATTAATATTAGATCCCTCTTTGAATTTTGGGCAGGGGTAAATGATGAGTTTTCTGCACTGAAAACCAGAGCGTTTCGTATACTATTACCGTTTTCACCATCATACCTTTGCGAAACAGGATTTTCCGCGATGGCTGCTTTAAAGACCAAATATAGATCGGAGCTAAATATAGAGAAAGAACTGAGAGCGTATATTTCTAATATTACACCCTGTTTTGATAAGCTTTGCTCTGCAAAACAGGCCCAAGGAAGTCACTAATTTACATTAAATTAGTTGATTTAGTATTCAGATCTCATAACTATGTATAGCTCCTTGTTCATGGGTATTTTATTTTTTTGTTTGTCAGAATTTTGTTTTGCTTTGATTTTAGTAAATTAGTCAATGTTTTAGGTGTTTTTTTTTTATATCTTCACGCCCCCTCATTGCTAAAAGCGCGCCCCCCTAATTCAGGAATGAATGCAATTCTCACCACGGATGATCTTTTCCCGGCAAAACAAAATACTTAGCCGCCGATTGGATTTAATTTCGCTTCTCAGAGATTGTGAATGTAATCGTTCAATTTTGCTTATTTCAATCTACGCTTTTAAGACGTAATTCAGAAAACACCGATGTTAGTTTGTGTAAAGAAACGAGTGAATGCTTATTCCAATCCAAAAGAGCTAAGGTGTATTATTTCGTAGGAGATTTTAAACACAAATTATAACATTTAGCAGGGTCGCATAAAAGTTACTGATTTATGAATGAAATGGAATTTTAAAAAATCGAGTCAATACAATTTTACGGTAAAAACTGCCATTTTTATTGCAAGACACCAGATTTCGTTTTATTTCACTGACTTTGATCTAGAGATGCTCTGTTCCTAGATATCTAATACGATTATTATTAAAAACCCTTCACCATCCAAGGTTACCATCTTATTTATAATAATAACCTTTTTTTTTGTTCTATAAATCTCAAAATATTTTTCTTTAAGAGCTTGTCTCCACTGTTCGGCTATTTGATTTAATTATTTTTTAATCTCCTCTAATAATATCACATCATCAACTTATTAAAAAGCAAGGAATTGCTCCTCTCGTTGCAATTTTCCTTTTTCTAATCTAGCGCTAATGAGAATAAAATTTAAGGAAGGACAGTATAAATGGAAAAACGGAGATATATATACTTTGAAACAGGCATAAAGCTGTAAAAAGATGAACCAGGACACTAATTTAACGTTGCGAACGCTTCAACAAATAATCTAGTTCTTATCTCGTTATGCATTTGAAGTTTTATTATTTGTTTTGTTTGTTAAATACTGTACTTGCATGTTTTACGAACGTTTTGTGCTAAACTTAGTACGCTGTAAAAAATTTTAAAGTAACGGTTTACATCTATAGGTGCCGTCCCCGCTTCAAAGGTTGGCAATCATTAGAGCGGTTTTTACTTCTGAGACCGCGGTTCTAAATAATTCGTTGTTATTACATCCAAACCATTCCCTAAGGTTCTTCAGCCATGAGTTACGTCTCCGTGCTATGGATCTTTTCCCTGGTTTTTTCCTTGCATAATGTTCTGGGATAATGTTAAACAAATTATATGCCGCTTCCTTAGAGGTCGGACTAAAGATTAACATCAACAAGACGCAAATAATGACTAATCTGGTGATAAATCGTAATATTGTTGTTGATGGAATGGACATTGAGCAGACTGCATCTTATAAGTACTTGGGACATGAAATTCGGTTGGGACGAGATAACCAGACGTGCGAACTCCCACGTCGCATAGGATTAGCCTGGGCAGCGTTTGGTAAACTGAACTATGTATTTAAATCGGACTTGCCCATATGCCTCAAAAGGAAAATCTTTGACCAGTGAGTGTTGCCTGTACTCACTTATGGAGCCGAAACGTTAACACTAACAAAAAAGGTAGTGAACAAGACTCGCGTAACTCAGAGGGCTATGGAGCGCCAGATGTTGGGTGTCTGCATGAGAGACCGAATCCCAAACGAAGAAATACGCCGTACAACAAAAACAACAGACGCTGTCGAAAAAATCGCGTCGCTTAAGTGGATTTGGGCAAGACACGTCGCCAGATGGCCAGACAACCGATGGACAAAGCGCATTGTCGAGTGGAGGCCGCGAGAAGAAGCACTACGGAGCAGAGGACGCCCACTAAAAAGATGGGCCGATGATTTGAAGCATGTTAACGGTAACTGGATGCAAGCCGCACAAGATAGAGATAAATGGAAAGAGCTGAGGGAGACCTATGTCCAGCAGTGGACGCGTACGGGTTGATGATGATGAATGTTCTGGCTGGAGTATTAGATATTTATCTCCTCTCATTACACGTCCCATATATCTCGGTTTTCTTCTCGTAATTGTTAGAAGTACTTCTCTTTCTTTATTCATACGTCTCATGACCTCTACGTTAGTTATTCTATCTACCCATGAGATCTGCAATACTCTTCGGTAAATCCACATCTCGAATGCATCCAGTCTCCTCACGTCAATTTTCTCAGGATCCACGCTTCCACCCGGTAGTATAATACGGATAGCACATAGCACCTCAGCAGTCGTATTTTTAACTCAAGATTTAAGTCCCGACAGCCTTTTCATTCTTGTAAAAGTGTTTCTGGCCTGTTTGATTCTGATTCGTATTTCTTGAGAGCTATCATTGTTTTCATTAGGTTGTGCCTAGGTATTTGAATTCTCTTACTCTTTCAATAGACTGATTCTGTACTAATATCTCACGAACGTCCCGAATTGCCTTTGTTATTATGTATCATACATTTCGTTTTGCTTATGTTGAGCGATAGTCAATATTCTTCACTTACTGCGGTCACTTTATTAAGCAGTATCTGTATAGGTATTCCTATGATTCGGCTAAAAGAAATGCGTATCTCATCATACGAAAATGATCAGCGTATCTCAGGTTATTTATGATTATGTCATTAATTCTAATGCCTACGTTTTGCCTACTCGTATTCCGAGTATATTTTAAATAATATTGGAGTAACGGTAACGCTTACTTTGTAACAGCCATCTCCCTCCTCTAACCCCTTACACGAAAACACTAGTAACTTATCTGTAAAGTGTAAACCAGGAAATTGGTCCGCTATACGTTACATCGATCACAAACTAAAAAAAGTTGAATGATGCGCTTCGGGAGAGACAGGATTCTTTTCTGAAGGTTCATGAAGTGCCTCCGAGGCAGGCAGGGTTATCAAGAAATTTAAGCTGCGGACATTGAAGCTACACTTTTTGTTCGATAAACTCTCTAATAGCGGAAAATGTAGAGATCGTTACATATCATAATAATAAAAAGAAATTACTGGTTTTAGTACAAGGAGTTTACTAAAATCCATTTTTAAAAATTTAACAAGTTCATAAGTATCATAGTAGACTTGGAATAAACAGAAATTAGACCAGTAAGGATCTGTTTTTAGGTGGATGTGAGAGGTGGCATTCAGATTTTTGCGGATAAAGTTAGGTGATAACTTCGTTAATAATAATTGATTTATGCTCCTTCTCAAATGTGCCATGTACATTAATAAAAAAAATAAAATATTTAAAAATTTCAAAAAATTTCGTTTTTTTCTACTTTTTTTGCTTATAACTTAAAAACTATTCATTTAAGAACAAAGTCCTATAGGAATAAAACAAAGATAATTAAATTTTCTATCAGATGCGATTAGTTAAAAATGTCTTAATTTATCACCCTTGCTTCAAAATAGCAATAAATATAAAATAAGGGGGCAAAACAAGCCTGTCTTTATTCAATAATTTTCCATCACTTAGGTTACACTTGGAACCTTCCTAATTCGCTTAGAAAATTTTTGTAATGTGCTAAAACCGTACACCAAATTTCATTAAAATTGACTTACTAGATTTTGCATAATAATTTTGCAATCTAAACTTTTTTTAAAAAATTAAATTTTTTTAAAATCTTGCACAACAAAAACTAGAACATACAAAGATTTGTCAATTTTTTTACATATAAAGAAGTACTCCACCTATCTAATGCACTTTACAGAATTGAAATCGGATTATTTAAGCAGCCTCAGCAATGTTTTAAAGTTATAAACAATTTTTTGGCTTATAAACAAATTAGTGCTGTGGCCAGGAGGGGGTGCTACGGGCTCCTTTATTTAGATGGACTTACCCAAGTTTTTTATGTATTTTGACCCGTAGAACACGAATTTTTTGGGTAACAGTTGATCCGGATGTCGATAAGATTGTTATAAACAAAGAACTTGAGAAATTACATAAAATCGATTTTTCGCAAAATAAAACATTTTTTGTATTTCTTGGGTAATTCTAAGCAAAAAATGTTCTTACAAGTTTTTTCGTATGATGCATAGTTTTCGAGATAAACGCGGTGGAAGTTTCAAAAAAATCGAGAAATTGCAATTTTTGAACGCGAATAACGTTTGATTAAAAAATAAAATAGTAATTCTGTTGACAGCATTTGAAAGTTTATGTCAAATTATACCGGTTTTAATTATTTGCATTGCTAAAAATAGATTTTTTTATTATTAAACAAAGCTATTTGTTTATAAATAAGCCAAAAAATTGTTTATAAATTTAAAACATTGCTGGGGCCCCTTATAATCCGATTTTAATTCTGTAAAGTGTATTAGATAGGTAGAGCACCTCTTTATATGTAAAAAATTAGCCAACTTCTAAATGGTCTACTTTTTGTTCAGAAAGATTTTTAAAAATTTGAACTTTTTTAAAAACATTTAGATTGCAAATTTATTATGCAAAATTTATTAGGTCGATTTTAATGAAATTTGGTACACGATTTAAGTATGTTACAAAGAATTTCCTAAGCGAATTACTAAGGTTTTATGTGCCATCAAAGTGGTTAAAAAATATTAAATAACAACAGACTTATTTTGCCCCCTTATTTTGTATTTATTGCTATATTGCAGAAAAGGTAATACCTTAAGACATTTTTTACCAGTCCTATATCATACAAAATTCAATTATCTTTATTTTATTTCTCTACGACTTTGTTCCAAAACGAATCGTTTTAAAGTTATAAGCAAAGAAAGCAGAAAAAAATCGATGTTTTTCGAAATTTTTAAATATTTTAATTTTTTTATTAATGTTCCGGGCATATTTGAGAAGGAGCGTAAGTCAATTATTATTTCTGAAGGTGTCACCTAACTTTATCTGCAAAAATCCGAATGCCATCTCTCACATCCAAAAATAGACGTTTTTTCGTAGATCCTTACTGGTTTAAATGTTTATATTAAAAAGATAATAGTTATTAAGTTACCAAGGGTATTATAAGGATAATAACGCTTGAGGTCAATGGTGTATAGACCGAGGGCCTTTGGTCCGAGGTATATACGTTGACCGAAAGCGTTATTATTATAATACCCGTGGTGCCTTCAACGTTTAATATCCGACTAAATTATTCTTTATATGCAAAAAATTTGAATGAATTTTGAATTAATTAGTTTTCAAATAAGTACATTTACCAGAAATAGTCATGACGTAATTGTGGTAAAAATAGTTTTACTTAGAGTTTTATTTGTCAACTTGACAGTATTTAACTCGTTATTTAAATTTAATAGGCCATAGGGCGTTATTTTTCAATAACACGCCCTTGGGCGTTATATCGTACTTAATAGACTTCGAAATAATGTCATTATTTGTCAAATAATAAACCAGTCGGACATTAACATTTAAAGAACTTTAAAGTCAAAAGGCAGATATCGAGCACTGAATTTAATTAAATCTTGCCCAAGTATACTTTCGCTCACAAGAGCATCCTCAGGGGCATCTGAAATAAGTAAAGAAAACGCCATTATAGAAGAGGAAAAAAGTTACAGACTTCGACAAAAAAATCGAAGGTGATATGATAAAAAGTACAGTGATTTACGGTTTTTTGAATGTACAGCCCAAATGTGTAGTGACTGTACATATTACACAGTCATAGTCTCACCAAGTTGTCATCTGTCAGCCATCACTTGATCATTTACGTCAAGAAAAAGTAATACTTCATTACTTCATTCTTCATTCTGCCTCCATATTGTAAAATGTAGAACCAACTGGCAATTTAATTTATCTGTTTTGTCCCTTGGTCAGTGTTTAGTTAGATGTTAATTTAAGTTTGCCACCAAAATTATTTATTAATAAAATGACATTCGAGGATACCTTCTTTTTATTGACGAAGTAAGTCTAGAAACGTTTTTGTACTTTTTATCATATCACCTTCGATTTTTTGTCGAAGTCTGTAACTTTTTTCCTCTTCTACAATGGCGTTTTCTTTACTTATTTCAGATGCCCTTGAGGATGCTCTTGTGAGCGAAAGTATACTTGGGCAAGATTTAAATAAATTCAGTGCTCGATATCTGCCTTTTGACTTTAAAATTCATTTATTCGAGCATTCAACCATTTCCTAATTTAAAGAACTTACTGCTTTGTTACTACCACCGAAAAATATCCCGTTAAGACCACCGTAAGAACTATAACAGTAGTCAGCAGTAAAGCAACAACACCAATTTTGGTAAACAAGTGCTATTTTGGACTGATCGGAAAAAAAGGACTATATCCATGACAAAGGAAAACCTCTCACTCATATTTGAAGGAAGAATTCTAAGAGGAATATTTAGTGGTGTCTGTGAAAACGGTATTTGGAGGTGGAAGTACAACTACAAGATATACCACAAATAAAAACAGATATCTCTCTCTCCCTCTTGTCGTTTCCTCATTACTGAGGATCGTGATTTCTTCCAATATTCCTAACAATCTTTTTTTCCATTGGTCTCTATGTTCAGCTACTCTAAGAGCTTCGCAGAATGAGTTTCCAGCTGAGTTCTTAATTTGGTCGGACCATCTAGTTGGTGATCGTCTCTTGATCTTCTCCCCAGAGCTTTTCCAGAAATAATTAAATGTCTCCAAACTATCGTCACCTTTGCGAACCACGTGACCGAAGAATTGCAGAATTCGTTGCAGACATATTGTGGACAGCATTTTTTTAATCTCGAGTTGGTTTAGAATGGAAAAGTTTGTCCTATGAGCTATCCAAGGTATGCGTAGCATTCTTCTCCAGCACCACATCTCAAAGGCATCAATTTTTGGCGCTCGCGTGCGCGAAAAGTTCAAGTCTCTGCCCCGTATAGAAATATTGAGAATACAATGGCATTCACCAGTCTCATCTTGATATTTTGAGAGATAGATCTGTCTTTCCAAACTTTAGTTAGGCGACTCATCACATTTTTTTGCCATACCAAGACGTCTCCAAACTCCGAACTATACGTCTCAGAACTCCGAATACAAACAGATATGTGGCGGTAAAGACGTGATATCTCTAAAAAAGAAGACTAATCCTTTTAGACAAATCCTCATGTCACAGCCGGTGAAAAGTAAACGAAGAGGTAGGCCAAAACTTATATGGAAGGATGATATAGAAGTATATATGAAGATGCTAGAAAAATAGGTGCAGCAAACTGGCAACGATGAGCAATGGATAGTACTGACTGGCGAAATAGATTTAGAAAGGTCGAGGCTCTACTATAACATTGTAGCGCCAATGGTGATGACGATAATGATGATCAGGAACAAAATTATGAATTTTGTGCGTTACTTTAAGACACATTGCAGATAATCAGGTATTCTAAGGTTCTTATTTCTAAGGCAACAACTTCTTTAAAGCATGGATACTTGTATCACTTCTTCCTCTTTTACTTCCTTATTTATTTGTATGTCACCGAGTTTCCTTTTATAGCTTGATTAAAAACAAGGTGGCGTGAAACTATTTTTAATTTCTCAATATCTTCTTTAATTTTTTATCCACATCTTACATTTTATATATACAGGGTGATTAATTAAGAATGTCCAATCTTTGAGATGTAGATTTTAGACCTCAAAATATTAAGATTTAACCCAAATTATTTAAATAAAATGTGGCTCGTTACTGAGTTACACGGTGTTTCATTTAAAAATTTAATAACTATTTTTACCGAGGGCTTTAAAACTATTTGACATATCCTTGCCATACTTGGCAGAAAATATAATTACTGTACATCCTACTAAATTATGACAAATAAACTTTTCTGGCTACTACCAGAGGCGTACGACAGGGGAAAGTGAATGGTTGACCCTTCCCAAATTCTAAGCCACTGGCGAAATTGCTATCTTAGCACAATATTTCGATTTTCCAATACTTCTATGTAAGTAATATACTCTTCGTTCGTAACGTTAAAGTCATTAGATTTCGAGATATTTGAAGTTGAAAATTAAACGGCATAGCTATTTTGATTAATGTATTGTGCTCCTTCATTTTTAACTTTAAATATCTCGAAAACTAATGATTTTATAGGTACGGATGAAGAGTATATTATTTGCATAGAAAGTATTGGAGAATCGAAAAATTGCAATAAAATAGTAATTCCGGCAGTGGCGTAGAATGTGGGAAGGGTCAACGATTCACTTTCCCCTGTAGTACGCCTCTGGTACTAGCCAGAAAGTTTTGTTTAACATATTTTAGTAGATTGTACAGTATCTACACTATCTGCTAAGTATGATAAGGATATATGTCAAATACTTTTAAAATACTGGATACAAATAGTTAATACTTATGTAATAGGGATGTTTGATTTAAAAATTTAAAAATTATTTGTAGCCAGTACTTTAAAAGTATTTGAAATTGCCGTATCATACTTGCCAAAAAGTGTAGGTACTGCACACATTACTAATTTATGTTAAATAAACGTTTCTGGCTATTACCAGATGCGTACATGGGAAAATGAATGGTTGAACCTTCCCAAATTCTACGCCACTGATGGAATTACCATTTCAGCATAATTTTTAGATTCTCCAATACTTTCTATGCAAATAATATACTCTTCATTCGTATCGATAAAACCATTAGTTTTCGAGATATTTGAAGTTAAAAATGAAGGGGCACAATACATTAATCAAAATAACTGTAAAGTTTCATTTTCAACTTCAAATATCTCGAAAATTAATGACCTTAACGTTACGAATTAAGAGTATATTATTTACATAGAAAGTATTGGAAAATCGAAATATTGTGCTAATATAGCAATTTCGGGAGTGGCGTAGAATTTGGGAAGGGTAAACCATGCACTGTCCCCTGTCGTACGACTCTGGTAGTAGCCAGAAACGATTGTTTATCATAATTTAGTAACGTGTACGGCAACTACACTTTCTGCAAAGTATGACAAGGATATGTCAAATAGTTTTAAAGTACTGGGTAAAAATGATTATTAAATTTATAAATAGAACACCCTCTAACTCAGTAACGAGGCACATTTTATATAAGTGATTTGGGTTAAATCTTAATATTTAGAGGTCTAGAATCTATAACTCAGAGATTGGACATTCTTAATGAATCACCCTGTATTGCTGGAATCCTTTAGCAGGTGGGGTCCATCGACGATTACAGGATCACTTTTACCAGTTTTATACAACACCACCAGTGTATATTACAAAAATTTTCTACAATTTGTAACATTACAGGCTTACTCGGACCGATTTGTTGAAATTTTGTTGATACATATTTTGTTGAGATTTCTTTCAAAATACCGAATAAATCAAATAATTTCGTTCCTCAGACTGCGTTATTTTTCAACTATTATTTTTGATCATGCCTCTCTGCAAACAATATTAATATTAAATTTTTTCTCTTATTCGATCCTCTTTTTCGATAGTAAATTAAAAAATATTATGATTACAACTATTTTTAAAACATTCTTTTGTTTATAACTACATATTTAAAATTAACAGCTTCCATTACGTTTTTGCATTTTGTACGTCTAAAATTTATTTTGCAAGTTTTAATTAACTTTTCAATTGTTGAAGTCGGTTCCACTGTCCCTATTTATTAACAAACCCAAGATTACTTGTTAATCCGACAAAATGCACCGTTCTGTTCGTTCCATTGCAATACCCCCGTCTCTCCACCCTTTCACGTAATCCCTCTCATCTCCTCGACAAAAGGAAAGTATTAACTTCTTCACATAAAAGCAACTAACTGCAACTCCTAATAGCCAGTCATATCCCATTCGGTGGATCACCTCGCCTTGTCCCGGCTACCTCTCCGTGTAAAATTGAAAAGGACATGATGTAATAAAGAGCAAACCTCCAATCTTATCAGCCATAATGGGGGAGCCATGTCGTAGATTTCGGCCTTAATTTGGGGTAAGAGGACGCCGGATAGGGCTGCAGCCCATTCGACCTAATGCAATAATTATGAGCAGCGGTTGCCCAGAAACCATACACTAGCTCGGGAGTATATAGTTTCCTCGTAGAAGGGGTGAATGGAGAAAAATGTGTAGCCGGTGTACGCGTCTTACGGGTAGTTTGGAGAGATACTTTACGCATTAAGGAAAAGGATAAATGTCAAAATATTTTTAGAAAAACGTTAATCCGTATTCATAAAACTTACCTTTTGATTTAACGTTATCTAAACGAATCAAATCATAGTCCAGAGAAATAAGATTTTTCTAGTGACACATCCCCCTCCAGGCCGAAACCAAATTTTTTGAGTAGTATGGACATCTATATTAATAACCTATGTTTCCTGCAGCCGATTTTGATGATATACATAGTTATAAACAAATGAAGATCAAAAAACGGTAAATTTTCGCTTTATAATAATAATATCGTATGGCATTTTTGCCGGGAAGATCCTTTCGGATAGTTCCGGCGCCATTTACATCTTTAACCCTGTTTTAAGTAACTAGTGCCGATGTACACTAGCCCAGGGGGACCGACGGCTTTACGTGCTCTCCGAGGCACGGTGAGACGGCTCGTGTCATTATTGGAAATGAAAATGGTTTGTCTTTGGCAGGGCTCGAACCCACGTCTACTGGCGTATGAGGCCAGCGTTTATGCCGTTACTCCACGGCCGCTCACAATTTTCGCTTTTTTCGTTTATTACTAAAAAGTGAAGCATTCTAAACAAATATGAGAATAAGAAACTCATAAATCATGACTATAAAAAAAAACTTCAATATGGCGTTCGCTGAATATGTCTATCCTTATTGTTGTTGCTTATAAAATTGCAAAATAAGACATAAATTTTTAGATTTTATAAATGTTCATAACTTATGTAAAAATTAAGTTAGGACCTTCTTATTACACGGAATGCTGAGATTTCTTGTTGGTCAAATAGTTTAAAAGTTATTTAATTTGTTTATCCCAAATTCCTTTTTTTGCAGCACTATAAGTCTGAAAATTATGAGTTTACAGTAATACTTCGGACAGTTTATGAAACAAGAACATTCATACTATTGACTTAATTAAAAAAAATGACAAAAAGTAATTTTAAACAGGGTAAAATTATTTTGCAAAAACATGTCGATTTATTTGCTTACTTATAAACAATAAGAATAACTTTTTAACCGTTACCCGTAGAAAACTTATTTTTTCATATTTAGAAAGACCGAATTTTTATACACATTTAGAAAGAAAAACAATTGTCCTAGGCCTCTCCCCCCCCCCCCCCCGTTTTTTTTTAATTCACATGTTCTTGCAAAATAATTTTTGCAATATTTAGAATTATTTTTTGTCATTTTTTTTAATTAAATGAATAGTGTAAATCTTCTTCTTTCATAAACTATCCAAAGTATTACTGTAACTTCATAATTTTCTGACTTATAGTGTTGCAAAAAAATTAATTTTGGGTAAACAAATTAAATAACTTTTAAACTATTTGACCAATACTTATATGATTTAAGCACCAGAAGTCTCAGCATTCCTTGTAGTTCCTTGGACTGCTTCTGGTGTGTCGTCTTCTCTCTTCCATCTTATGGAATTTTTTATTTATAAATGACAATGGGTAGGCATTTTTTGTTGAAACTTTTAATAGCAGGTTTTTTTCTTTCTGAAATGCCTTTTCCTTGGAGCAGGTGTTTTGGCCTCTATCCTATAAAGATTTGACAATTCCTTTTTTGATGTTGTGATTTGAGTGGAAATTTAAATATCTGTTGGTTGTGTTGCCTTTCTGTAAACTTTGGTTGCGTATCCTGAATCTTCTTTGGTGATTAGCATATCTAGAAAAGGAACTGTTGTTTTTTTTCCTTTTCCATGGTGAATTGATTGATTCTTCTTATGGTTAATATCCTGACAGACTTTTGACTAATTTATGACAGGACTGTAAGTTTAAGTTAAGTTATTGCTGTACCCTTACTTTTAAATTTAGCTAGATTAGGGATTTCAAAATTTTACATAATAAGTACTTTCATTTTTTATACTATTTAATTGACATTTTTATTTATTTACAATATCCACATATTGTTCTGACTTTACATTCTTTTTCTACAACCACTATTCAAAGTGCACTTTTCTGCACGGTTTTATGTTAGCAAACTTGATATTTTCTCACAGTATAAGATATTTGACATTAGTGTGCAGAAAAGTGACGTTTCTGTGCCGCAAAGTGACGTTTCTGTGCCGCAAAGTTCTTTTCTGCACAGTTGACTACCTCATTCTGAGTAACGTTATATTCTGTTTACATCCGTGGTTAAACTTTAGACAAATATATAACCTATAAGACAATTATTATATTTAACTATAGCATAGAAACTAAATTATGGATGTTACAACTGTTTTATTTTACAATTTTATTCTTATTAAACATTTTATAATTATCAAATAACCAATAAGGATTTATCAACCTGTGCAAGAGACGTCGAATGAAGTAGGTTTTGTGTAAATCCGTGACTGCATAAATATAATGTCAATAATGTGTAATAATTGTTCAAATTTAAACAAATTAAGGCAGTGCATTAATTTTTTAACTGATTTCTGTGCAATTTATTTAGGTATAAGGAATATAAATTGATTAGTAGGTATTAATTAAATACAGTTTAAAATTTATCACATAGGTACCTATTATACAGGGTGTAACAAAAATACAGGTCATAAATTAAATCACATATTCTGGGACCAAAAATAGTTCGAATTAACCTAAGTTACCTTAGTACAAATATGCACATAAAAAAAGTTATAGCCCTTTGAAGTTACAAAATGAAAATCGATTTTTTCGAATATATCGAAAACTATTAGAGATTTTCTATTGAAAATGGACATGTGGCATTCTTGTGGTAGAAACATCTTTGTGGTAGAAAGAAAAATTATAGTGAAATTTGTGCTTCCCATAAAAATTTTATGGGGGTTTTGTTCCCTTAAACCCACCCAAACTTTTCTGTACGTTCCAATTAAATTTTTATTGTGGTACCATTAATTAAATTTAATATTTTTAAAACTTTTTTGGCTCTTAGTATTTTTTCGATAAGGCAGTTTTTATCGAGTTGCTGCTTCTGTTTTAATATGTTTACATAAAAATTTTATGGGGGTTTTGTTCTTTTAAACCCCCCAAATGTTTGTGTACGCTCCAATTAAACTATTACTGCGATACCATTAGTTAAACACAACGTTTTTAAAACTATTTTGCCTCTTTGTATTTTTTCGAGAAGGCACCTTTTATCGAGATAAGGCTTCTTTTTTAATACGGTTCAAAATATACCTAAAAATGTAAATCATACATAAATTTTCATATTATTACCATGTCTCCATAATCGTACTTAACCATATACAAATATGTGGTGGATTTGACAAATATTCAAAATATCTCGACAAAAACTGACTTTTCGAAAAAGTACTAAGAGCCAAAAAAGTTTTAAAAATGTTGTGTTTAAGTAATGGTACTACAATAATAATTTAATTGGAACGTACACAAAAGTTTGGGGGGGGTTTAAAGGAACTAAACCCCCATAAAATTTTTATAGGGTGTCCAAATTTCACTATAATTTTTTCTTAAGATGCTACTGTCATAAAAATGCCATATGTCCATTTTCAATAAAAAATCTTTAATAGTTTTCGATATATTGGAAAATATCGATTTTCATTTTGTAACTTCAAAGGGATGTAACTTTTTTTATATGCACATTTGTACTAAGGTAAGTTACGTTCAATCAAACTATTTTTGGTCCCAGAATATGTGATTAAATGTATGACCTGTATTTTCGTTACACCCTGTAATTAATCGTCGTTTGGAAATTGTGATTTTTATTTTTAGGAAAAACTGTGCTTGTAGAAAAAGTATAGTGTGAAACACGTGCAGAAAGGTAATTTCTCACTCGTTTGAATTGTGGCACTCGCTTGCGCTCGTACCGCAACTTTTCAAACTCGTGAGAAATTAGTACCTTTCTGCACTTGTTGCACAATATACTATTTTCATTTATCTTTATCTTTAATGGAACTACAGTTTTCCTTTTATTCACAAAATTGATATTTCGATGTTAAAGCAAGAGCCTTCTATTTTGGATCCTACATCTTATGTTTTTACTTCTTTAATCCAAGATCTTTTTGAAGTTATACTTCTTTAGGCGCGATTGAGAGTAAAATTTCATAATACTGCGCGCATGCGCACACAGACAGTATGGCGTTTAGTTGCCGAATCTTTCAAGTTATGTATAAATATATCAGTGCAAGAAAAGGTGTGAAAAGAATATATTAGTGTTTTTAGTAAATATATTTATTATAATTTTTATGTCTTTGGATTTGTCTTCCTTAGGATTAAGATGAGTATTATTAAAACATTTTATTGTATATTTATTATACTTGTCTGTTTGTTACCGTGAATTGTCATTAGGTACGTCCGAACCGATACAGAAACAGTCCTCGTAGCGTATTTGGCATAGCATTCGGCCAGAGATCGAGAGGTCTTGAGTTCGAGTACGGAGCAATCCTATACTTTTTTTTATTTTTTTGAAAGCGGTAAGCACAAAATTAGTTTGGTGTTTAAAAAAATTAAAACAAACTGTTTAAAGTATATTTATTTTTAAGAAATCATATAATAGAAGTATAACTTCTTACGTGCGTACAAAGTACACAAACATTCTTTTCATTATCTTTGGACAGTTGGTTAATTCAATTGTTCAATGAGAGTCTCAGTGTTTGTTTAGTGCTACACTATTACAAGAATCCAAATAAATTCAACTGTTTTCACAAACCCAATCAAGTCAACAAAGAGCCTTCTGGACGAGCACTTGGATCGTTGTTACAAAGCTCTTTGACAACTTCTGCTGCAAATGCCGGCAAAACGTTAAAAATAAATAATTTATTTAATAATTTTTCTCGAAAACTACGTATTTTACAAACTGTATGAATATTTTCAAATTTCATATACTCGTATACTCAGTGACATTAGAAGTATTACACCCAGAAGGAACTTAATTTTTTGGCAACATGATAGATTTACATCAAGAATGAAACGATATCGTTGATAAGAATTTTTTATTAAAATACAATAAAAAAAATTAGTAATGTGTTTGGCGACCCCGCAGCTGAATACACTCCTGTGCAGGTCTAGGTACTGATAAAATGAGATGATCGCTGTCTGCTTGTGGCAGCTCGTTCCAAGCAACTTGAACTTCATGAATTAACTGTACCAGAATATGTGGAGGATGTTGCAAAGTGGACCGTCTCCTTCCCATCATATTCCACACATGTTCGATGAGATTTAAATCCAGTGAGCTGGGTGGCCATGGCAAAACATTAACGTCAGCTTCTTGGAGAAAGTCCATAGTTCGTCGAGCAATATGGGGACGTGCATTGTCTTGCTTAAATATGCTTAAATATATCTCTTACAGTAAAGTAGTTTGTGAGATGTCATCAACATAACGTGCAGCTGTCATACTGCCACCCAATGCTGTCGTTCTCTGCACCAATTCAATCGTTGATGACAGTGGTCCGCAGTTAAAGAAAGCACTCGTCGTGGGCGGAATGAAACCAGTCCAAAGGCTCGAATTCACGGTAGAGTATACTCTACTCTACTATAGTAACAGGTCTACCTTCTACTCCAAACCATTGGTAAGAGATTTGAGTAGCAAAACTTGTCTCGCAGAGCTAGTATTCTAAACCGCCTATCTTGACCCTCTGTGGTATGCCTCGGTTGACCAGTTTGTCTTCTTCGTGTTCCTATACCTTCGTTTGTTCACAAATGATACACACGCATAACCGTCATTGCTGTAGAATTAAAACGATAGCCAATTTCGCGATACGATATACCAATACCAGTGTCTTCGAATTCGGGGCATTTCCTTACACTGAATACAATAATTAGACTGAGGAATTCTTCTTCTTCTTCGTCTAGCCATTCACGTCCACATCTGAACATAAGCCTCTTCAAGTCTTCCTTTCCATTGTTTTTTGTTTTACGCTACTTGTAGCCAATTTTTCCCGGCAGTTCGTTTCAGATCATCTGTCCATCTCATAGGAGTCTGCCTCTGGGTCTTTTGTGTTGGTATGGTCTCCAGGTTAGAATTGTTCTGTGCCATTTGTTAAGATCGCTCCTAGCTACATGTCCAGCGTATTCCCATTTCAATTTTAATGATTTTTGTACCAAATCGGTGACTTTGGTTTTCCGGCTTTCCGTGTTTGTTTTCCTGTCCTTAAGTGATATGCCAAGCATTGCTCTTTCCATCGCGTGTTGAGTGACTGTGAGTATGTTCATCGGAACAACTGAGTAATATCGGAATAATGCATGCATTAAAAACTTTAGATCTAAGATGTAGTTGAATTTGCTGATTTCTGAGTATATAGTTCAGTTTGCCGAATGCTGTCCATGCTAACTTTCTTCTTCTTTTTATTTCTTCCATTTGAATTTCCCTATTTAGTATTATTTTTTGTCCCAAGTATATATATTCTTCAACTTTTTCTATAACTTTGTCGCTTATTATTGTCACGGTTTCTTCGGAGTGCATGGCTTTTGTTTTGTTTAAATTCATTTTCAGTCCTATTTTAGAAGATTCTGTGTGTAGTTCTGAAAGCATGTTCTGCAGTTAGGTCAATAGCTATCAGGATTATGTCGTCCGCAAATCGTAAATTACTGAGGTAGCGGCCATTGATGTTTATTCCCTTATATTTCCAGTTTAGATTTTTAAACACGGCCTCCAAAACTAAGGTGAACAGTTTGGATGATAGAGTGTCTCCCTGTTTGGCTCCCCTGTTTAATGGTACAGGGTTCGTGTATTCATTTTTACGAGTATTTAGGTAGTATGTAGCTGTAGCTTGGTTCATAGTTTCTTTTATTAAGTTAATATATCTGCTGTCTATTCTACAATTTTGCATTGCGTTTATTACGGCTGTGTGTTCTATAGTGTCGAAAGCTGTATCGTAGTCTACAAATGCTATAAAAACTGGAAACTTGTATTCGTTACATTTTTCTATTAATATTTTTGTGGTTAACAGGTGATCGGAAGTTGAATAGCCTTTTCTAAAACCTGCCTGTTCATATGCTTGGTATTCATCTAATTTTCTTGTTAGTCGGGTAGTTATGACTTTGTTGAGTATTTTAAACAGGTGTGACAGTAGATTGATGGGCCTGTAGTTTTCCAACTTTCTATTATCACCTTTCTTGTGTAATAAGATTACTTTAGAGTTGTTCCAGCTCTTAGGAACCTTGCCCTGGTGTAAACAACTGTCTATAAGTTTAGTTACTGATGAACTCATTGCAACTGATTGCAATGAGTTCCTGAGATTGAGGAATAATAACTAAAAAATTCTGTACCAGCCGGTCTTCATAAATCGGTCTCTTTCCAAAAATGTTTAAAGAAATAACTCTATTTTAGTATAAAAGATAAAATTATTATCATAGCGTATTTTAATATAGTCATTCTGTTGCCAAACAATTAAGTTCAAGAAATTTTCCTTCTGGGTCTAGCACTTCTAATGTCACTGAGTATATTAGCTAAATTTCAAAAATTTCGTCTATCCACCACTACTAATAATTCGTATCCAGCCTCGATCGTGCCTCGTAAAATCACGACCATCTAATCCAGTAGCCAGGTAAACACGTTAGTATTTTATTTCTCCCCGTAAGGTTTAATTTTATCATTTGTTTCATGGACGTCGGTACACGAGACCGGCGACCAAAGCGGTATTGGGAATTCTATGGGCAGTTAAGGGTAGTAAAGCTCTACTCTAAAATTACACGTCTATGCCGACAGAGGGTTTACGGCTTCTTTTTCTCTTTTTGTTGGTTTTTGCTCTGTCGAAATTGAAACAATGCTGCAAGACGTGCACTTTCGAGTATTACTGTTTTTATGGTCGATACTTATTTCACGAAAATCTTATTTAAAAACGCTGCTCTTCTTTGTTATTATATTTTTGATAAAGTTATATTTTGTAACCATATACCGGGAAGTGTATTAGCAGAACGAAATAAAAATTTTACGGAGAATGAGCGAAACTTCTTACTGAAAATTTCTAAAGATCTGACGGAATATCACGACATTTTTGAAGTTATACATACTTCTTTAGACACGAGGGTGAATTTTTATTTTCCTGGGCGCATGCGCAGTATGGTATTAGTATGCGCATTATGGTATTAGTATGGTATTAGTATGCATGCGCATGCACAGTATGGTATTAGTCGCTCAAACGTTATACGGGATCTGATTGGGTGTTAAAATCATCTGTCAATAATTGTTCAATATGGAGATTATGGATAAACAAATGTGTATATTAGTTTTTATTGTTGTGATGGCAGAGAAAAAAGCAAGTTTATAATTGTAGTGACTTTTTAAATAAAAAATCCACGAGGAAAATAAACTTCCTGTAGCTGGCTGTATACCATAAATCACAAAAATACCAAGTTTCTTGTAAAAGGTATATATTAAAATACCCTAAATAAGAGTCACAATACAAAACGTTTTCGGATTAAGGAATCCATCATCAGTGTTTAAAAGCCCTAAAATTAAGTATAACCTAATTAAATGAGATAAAAGTTAAAATTGACAGAGGTTTTCAAGAACAAGAGGTCATACTTACAAAATTTGCATGCCTGAGCCACCAAAATGTATAGGGTAAAAACCCTTTAAATGTAAATAATAAAGATATTTTACATATTTATATAAAATTCATCGGATGTTATAGATAAACCTGGATGTTACCCAGGGCAACAAAGGACTCTCCCCACGTGGTTGGAACTTTTTTTGGAGAAAACCTCACATATTGGATTTCAATGGACAACTGACAAGTGAATTCAAGAGCAACCCGAAATGACATCAAGAACTGTCAATGTAACCTAGTTGTAATATTACTTCAGCCACAACGTTAAAGATTAATTTAAATGTTTTAAGATAAAAAACAGTATCAAATTTACAAATAGTAAAAATAAAAGATGTTCACAAAATATGAAAGATTTTTTTTCCTAGAAATAATGCATTAATTAAGTATTCAAAATAGGGAAATGAAATGTTTACGTTACAGGAAGTTATGCAGTCAACAATACCAATAGGTGTTGTATTAGTGGTATGAAATTGTCAATACGATTAGACAAATAATGGTAAAGGCCTTATACTAGGAACACAAAATAGTATGTAATGTGTACATATGTGTACGATTTTAAGAGTATTGATGAAATGATAATTGTTTAATGACTGATAACTTTCTTGGTAGTCGACCCAACATAAATTGTATAATGATAGAAAAAGTGATATGATAATTGTAAAAATACTGTTTTGTTTTTGATGAGGCTAAGAAGACAGGTGGCTGGAATGAGACTCAATTCTGATGGATGTGGTTGTACATGTGATGTAGGAGCTAAATTTTGGAAAATTAAAGCTGGTGTGAAATAATGAGGATGTAAGAGGATGAGGTACAAATGAATATTAAAGAGTTAAAGTAAGATGTTGCTTATCGACAATTGGGAGTGAAATTGATGTATGTGGTAGTCATGAATTTGATGTCATGTCTCTGGAGGACTCAGTTTCATCAAGTTACTTTAGTCTCATTTTCAGATAAATATCAGATAAAAACAAAACAGTATTTTTACAATTATCATATCACTTTTTCTATCATTATACAATTTATGTTGGGTCGACTACCAAGAAAGTTATCAGTCATTAAACAATTATCATTTCATCAATACTCTTAAAATCGTACACATATGTACACATTACATACTATTTTGTGTTCCTAGTATAAGGCCTTTACCATTATTTGTCTAATCGTATTGACAATTTCATACCACTAATACAACACCTATTGGTATTGTTGACTGCATAACTTCCTGTAACGTAAACATTTCATTTACCTATTTTGAATACTTAATTAATGCATTATTTCTGGGAAAAAAAATCTTTCATATTTTGTGAACATCTTTTATTTTTACTATTTGTAAATTTGATACTGTTTTTTATCTTAAAACATTTAAATTAATCTTTAACGTTGTGGCTGAAGTAATATTACAACTAGGTTACATTGACAGTTCTTGATGTCATTTCGGGTTGCTCTTGAATTCACTTGTCAGTTGTCCATTGAAATCCAATATGTGAGGTTTTCTCCAAAAAAAGTTCCAACCACGTGGGGAGAGTCCTGTGTTGCCCTGGGTAACATCCAGGTTTATCTATAACATCCGATGAATTTTATATAAATATGTAAAATATCTTTATTATTTACATTTAAAGGGTTTTTACCCTATACATTTTGGTGGCTCAGGCATGCAAATTTTGTAAGTATGACCTCTTGTTCTTGAAAACCTCTGTCAATTTTAACTTTTATCTCATTTAATTAGGTTATACTTAATTTTAGGGCTTTTAAACACTGATGATGGATTCCTTAATCCGAAAACGTTTTGTATTGTGACTCTTATTTAGGGTATTTTAATATATACCTTTTACAAGAAACTTGGTATTTTTACTTTTTAAATAGTTTTTAAAGGCGACAGGTACGTAATAATTGTAAATGTTTCAGTATCCTAATAAAAATTACATAGGTAGTTACCTACCTATTTGGAAAATTTAAAATGAACCTAAAATGAACATGATGAATAGTATGTAATGTTTTGATTTATATAATTTGATTACCATCAACATTTCTATCAATATTCATCTAATATATTGTTTTGTTACTCTATGTTTTGTTATATTTTATTATATCAATTCTGCAAAAATCAAAATAATTTGGTTAAATTCAGAACTGTCAAAAGTTTAAACCGTTTAGTTAGCCGATCTTCCCAGATGATGCATGTGTCTCCGTGGGTAAAAGTGTAAGATGAATAAATTTCAATACTAACTGCGCTAACATAAGCGGGTTCGAACCCCAATAGAAACTTTTATTTTTTTATTTTTTTTTATACATTTTATGATTGTAAATTGTAAGTATATTTATTATATAATTTTTTTTTTCAGAAAATACGTATTTAGTTTAACATTTTTCCGACAATTATTGTTCAGAAATCATTTGTGGCATTTTTCAATGTGTTTGTGTGTGTTTTATTTTTTTTTTTAATTTTTGATATTGTTTTAAAAAATTTTTTTGAAAAGTAGTAAGTATTAAAATTAGTTTACTATTTAAATAAAATATAAATAAACTGTTTAAAGGATATTAATTTTGTTAAAATCATATAATAGAAGTTTAACTTCTTACGTGCGTACAAAGTACACACACATTCTTTTTTTCCTAAAGTCTCAAACACAACTTATATAAATAGTCATTTCGTTGTAAAACGCAACAAGAGCCGTTATATATTTCAGTTTGTTCAGAGAGCGCCATAAGCACCTTAACCGGTTTCGAACCTCGATAGGTTCTCATCAGAAAGTGCATACTAATACCTCTGAACAAACTGAAACAAATCGGGCTGCTAGTATCTAATTACAACAGAACAACGTGATACGAGTGTCGTGGCGACATCTGCTTAAAACAAGCGAAAGTTTTATTTTAATAAAATTAAAATAATATTTTCGTTGGAATTTTACCTCGCTGGACAGGTGCGAAGTGAGACGCAACTTTTAGATCTCCCTCAGCCTTCTTTGCTACAGCATTTTTATTAAAATAAAACTTTCGCTTGTACAAATAATAAATATTTTTTAAATTAATCAAACCTGTAGCGTTTGAAAAAACTCCAACATTAATTTAATATCCCAATTCCCAAAAAGAATGTCTATTTTTTTAATTTATTTTGTGAAGTTGAATATCATCAAAAATATCCCAAGCCGTCCCTGTATACAGCCATGAAGTATTGCACAACATTTCAAATGTGTTAAGTGCTGACAAAAGTACAGTTCTGATGCGTAGAAGAACTTTCTAGAAGAAATGTTGAACTGAAAGTTGAGTTCTTGTCAACTAAGCATCCCTAAGGATCAAAATCGCTCGGTACTTCCGTCGTTCTTTTCCCCTGTAGTAGCTTCAGAGCGAAGCGCAAATTAGTCCAGCTTTATGTCCCGAGGTGATAGCAGCTCCTCGGCTGGTACTCGCTTGAATTAGGGCGTAGTCCCTTTACTCCCCGCCGGTAAAATGTAGAATGGTCGCTGTGAAGATCTGAATGTGTGGTGAGTGCTCTGAGAGGATTTTTTTCCACATATAGTGATGGATTTAATGGAAAATCGAAGCCTCTTGAGAGTCAAACACGCAGTTCTACAAACCGGCATTGTTGCCCATTTTTTCCTGTGTTATGTATGATGGTCAAGCCCTGATTTCATCGAAGAAATGTCGAAGAAATGTCGTTCCTGTCCCGTGAAGTTTTGTTTCCAGTTTCCCAGAAGCCCCCTTTGTGATTTGTGTTATGGAATGTCTACCCCACACCCCACCCCCAGTTGATTGTCTGAAGAGTGAAGTGAAGCCATGTCCTCCCCTGCCCCAGGTCGATGACCCCGTTTTGTTTTTGTTTGTGTACCCCGTGTGACAGTAAATAAAGGTATGATACATTTGCTAATTTTGTTAAATTTCAAGAGGATAATATACTAAAGTTTATTGGTAAAGAGTTTAAAAGTATAATCGTCGCTTTCAAAATGGAAAAGATTCTTGTAATAACGTTTGTTGTTAGTTTGATATCTAAAGATCCCGTAATATATTATTTAAAAGTCCTGTTTTGCTATGATAGTTGTTTAAAATTGTTTTGTTTGAATATAAATTTGCATATCATGTAATAAAAATAAAATGACAGTGACTTTGACATTTGACAGCTACGTCAAATCTTGTGTTTGTTTTGAAATCGTTGAAATACACTGCTAAACAAAGTTAAATTTTGTTGTATTCAAGAAAAATAATGTAAAATTGAAGATTTTTTGTACGGAATTAATGTAAAAGTTTTGTGGACATTTTGTCCTGTAGTAAAGTCAATAAGTTTGAGGTTTTAAATAAATGTTTGTGAAAGTGTACCTATTTTATTTCTCTTATATAACCCTTTGGAGAAAATTATTAACCAAATGTCTAATGCAACTGTATAAGTTTTAGTACAGAAGAAAGAATATGGCATAGAAGCCAGTAAAAGAAAAGATGTTGCCCAGTCTAACCCCAAAGAGGAATCAATGATGAATGTCCCCCCATTTGGTACCCCGTAAGTGAGAAAAAAGTCTTAGTAAGTACCCATATATGAACCAGAGGATTTGTTTCGAACGGCGTCCTTTTTTTAAATAGTAGAAAGATCCTCTAGTCTGAGTAAGTATCCTTTGTAATTGTTATGGTAGTTTAGTCATCTTAACACCCCTTCACCCTCCCTAACGAATCTACGACCTAGCTCCCGCACAACAAATGAGCTGCCGTCCTGCAACGAGGCTTTATGTGTCTGCTTCTTCTTCATTAGCCCCATTCTGACCCCCCAGTATTTTTATAGTTAGTTCTTTCCTTGTCCCCATAATGAGCAGACATGTAAAACGCTTCAAACCTACTAACATTTTAAATACTAAAAAACAAAAAAAGACCTAAACATTGTTTGTTTTTTGCTAACACTTCCAAACATTGTTTGGTTCGGCTGCCTCTAAGACGCCCTTATACATGGATATGTCCACCTAGATACAGTAGATCGCTCATTAGAAACCAAACTGACTATACCCTAATAGGGTCTACCTACCACAAAGATACTGGAATAGCGGAATAGCATTCGTAGTACGTATCCTGCATTCATGTAAATAATTTCGCATGAACACCCTAGGTTGGATTCTCAAGGAGGGGAAGTGGTCACTTAAGCTCATTCGAGTATCTGAATCGAGTGATGGGTCAGGAGACCCATCTTGCAAAATATACTATGATCTGGTTCTGTACATCAGATTATTAGCTGTGTCTGCTGATGTCAAGAGGCGTGCAGCTTGTAGGCACGCAAGAGAATAAGATAAGAGAATTGTGAATAAACCGATTGTGCAGACATCACTGTAGATGAATAAAAATGGATTTGATCTTACAACAAAACACACAATAAGGCGGCGAAAACAGAGAGTTAAAAATCAGTGTAAAGGACTTACAGATTTTGACGAATAAAAATGTGTAGTGGGTTGAATTTATATAGCGGCACCTAAAGATGACCAAGCTGTTAAGAGAACCAAACAAACCTATAGATCTGATGGCTAAGGAAATCAGAAAATCTGGGGACAAAAACCGAACAGTGCAATACCGAAAACGTGCGGGGAATTGTTAAGGAATGAATGACAGAGGAAATGGACGAAAGAGAGAAGAATACTGACTGAACTCCTAGTCTCTTGACTCAGTAAATAGATTGTCAACGATTGTCAAGAGATTGTCAACGAGAATATAAAAATACTGCGGAGTATATGTATGCGTTGGTTGAATAATGGAAACACGGGAGCCTAAGAGGGACATAGTGAGAAAATAACTGTAGAGGAGATATTTGAACTAAAGCTAAGTAGCGATCAAGACTGGAACCTCGTGAATGGTATGATTGTTACGATGATTAAAGGGAGACATAGAGAAATTGGAAAAGAAACGGAGGAATGTAGCGAGAATATTCTATAGTTATAGTTTATAATGGAGCAAAATAGATTAGTTGGGAGAGGGCAAGGTGAAGTACTGCCCATAGTATTTCGCCATGTCCTTCTCAACGGGTGGAGTCGTTTTACCAACGTTATTCCATTCATAACCAACTTATTGTATCTGTTAACCACACATTACATTATAACGATTATATCGAACTAAAACCGAAATGATGCGATGGTCTGAATAGACTCTAAAAGCACAATATTTAAATACAAATTCAAAATAGTGCGGCAGATTCGTGCAAATATTATAAGAATTGTGCATTTATCGATAGAAGAATATAATTTGGACCACATATACTACGCATACAAAGGTTCAAAATTAGATATGAGGCCATCTCAGATTTTACCTTTTACAAAAATGGCGGGCATTCAAAATGGCGACGATACATATGTGACTAATAGCACGATAACTCTTAAACGAAAAGTCCGATTTCAACCAAATTTGGTATATAGGTCCTTTTTTTGATAAGTAAGATCGAGCCCTTGAACCGGAAGAATCGGTTTACCAAAAGTTCTGTTTTTCTTTATTTTTTTTTTTGTAAAAATATGTTGTACTTATATGTTTTCAATTCTTTCACCCTGTATAGATTAATTTTTCAAAAAGGTAATACCGGCGTTGAAAAGAGCATAAAAATATTTTTTAGAAAACATTTTGAACTCTTTAGTTATATTTATTACCATTTAATAAATGCATAATGTATATTCACATGTAGGTAGCTATGTGCGGCAGACTCGTGCAAATAATAATATAAGAATTATAGTGCAGTTACTGAAGGTGGATATGAGCTATTACCTCCGATTTCGTTGAACCTCCATCGATTTGTATGAAAATTGGTGAGTGGTTAGAGGATATCTCAAGGAACAAAGGTGACATGGTTCCAACTTGCGCTCTTACCCTGGGGGTGGATGTCACCCCTTCTGGATTTATGGTATGATTTTTAATAAAATAATTTTTACCCCCGAGAAGGGGTGGCATACACCCCCAGGGTAAAAGAGCAAGTTGGCATCATGTCACCTTTGTTTCTTGAGGTATCCTCTAACTACTCACCAATTTTCATGAAAATCGATAGAGGTTCACCGAAATCGGAGGTGAAAATTTTCAGTGACTGCACTATTATTGCGCATTTAATAGTAGACGCAAAAAGCAAATACCATAATTACCATAATTAAAAAGTTCAAAATATTTCCTAAAAAATATTTTTACTCTTTTCAGTGGCGGTATTACCTTTTTCAAAAATTTATATATACAGGGTGAAAGAATTGAAAAAGAAACAACATATTTTTACATAAAAAAAACGGTAAAAATACAACTTCTGGTAAATCGATTCTTTCGGTTTAAGACCTCGACCTTATTCATCAAAAAAGAACCTATATACCAAATTTGGTTGAAATGTGACGTCTCGTTCAAAAGTTATCGTGCTATTAGTCACATATGTATAGTCGCCATTTTGAATGCCCGCCATTTTTGTAAAAGGAACAAAAACTGAGAGGGCCTCATATCTAAATTTGAACCTTTATCTGTGTAGTATATGTGGTCCAAATTATATACCTTCATATTTGTAGTATATGTGGTCCAAATTATATACTTCTATCATTAAATGCACAATTGTTTCATATATCGGCTGCACTAAAAGTATTTATTTTAAATGATGTTTAAACAACGAACAACGAACACATGTGTTCCTTGTTCTCTGGTTTAAATGCACACAAACAATGTATTTTTAAATTTAGAGCCTCTTTCCTTGATCGAGCGATTTAAATTCACTTGTGACGATAAAATGTTGTAATTTATTTTAAAAAGCTAAGGGTGCACGAAAATCCCCCCAAGAGTAGACATGCTTTAAAAAAACGAGTAAATCAATTAAGACATAAAACGTTTCATGGCAAAAAACATCGTTACTAATTCATCAGTTTATTTAAAGCCTTAATAACATCATCAGCCCTTGCCGCGTTATCCAGTAGCTCAATTAAAGAGCACTCAACAAACTGAAATATGAAAAATCATCCACCCTTAAGTGCATCTTGAAATTTTTAAAACCCCTCGATGAAACCAAACACTTTAATAGTTTTGTTTCAGTGGCGGTTCGTCAGACGTCAGTTGGGTAATCGCTAATTAAAATTTGACAGGATGAAGATAGATCTAGCAATGATATTTTGGAATGTGAGAGATTTTTTCTTCAATGATAGAAAGTATTTTCGCTTTATGTATATCGTGAAGTCTCACTCTCACTGACGACGCTCCTCGAAAATTAGTGATTCTCTAGGCAGTTGCGCCTATAATTGTTGCGACATTTTGTGGGCCTACAAATTATTATTTTTTTATGTTGTTTATTTAATGCTATTATCTAGTCAAAGACCAAGCAGTAACCTTTTTATAGATTCTAACTTACTATAATTTAATCTAAGAATCACCCAGTGGTGTATTCTTAGTTTGTTTAAATTTTTAAAGCACTTTGCTGGTGTACTAATCACAATAGCTTTTTCACTTAACTTGCACTGTGCCCTACAGTAACTCCTATGACTTTGTCCTCTTGAGTCTTCCTTTTTGCTTAGAGATATAAAGAGGCTGAATGGCCTCGACGTGTTGGTGCTATGAAAGCCATTCTTCGTGCCTGCCGGCGATTTATTTCTATTTCTTCATCAACATCCTCCCCACGTCTCTGTGGATATCTTGGTTGCGGATGTAGCTAGGTGTGTAGTGGAAAGTCTGGATTATTTTAATATTGGTTTTTTTGGCACAACCCCACAGCTAGATGGCATACGTCCAGTTAGGTTTTAGAATATGCTTGTAGAGTAAAAGCCTGTTATAAATTGACAAGGCCGAGTTTACACTAAATACACTTCTTCTTCTTCTTCTTAGCCTTATATCGTCCACGTTTGGACATAGGCCTCTCCCAACTCCTTCCATCGGTCTCTATCCTGAGCAACATATTTCCAATTCCAACTAAATACACTAAAATATGGTAAATAATACTTTACAAATAGTCAGAACTACTAACATGCATCAGCCGACCAGAAAGTGGACGATGAAAAAAACATGCTCTATGAGTAGGGTTACCATAATTTATTAAGGCCAAATCCAGACAGGAGTAGTCCAAGGGGTTGTAGAAAATGTAAAATGTGAATTTGATTGTGTTGCTACCTCTACATAGTGCATGTATGCGAAATGCATATGGCACAATAATTAAAAGTACAGCTGTTTCGCTACAATATGCAACTAACATCGAAAATCTCTGCCAGTTTAAAATACATATACAACTATGTTTTAACATACTTTAGACCTAGAAAATAATATTACAGAATGATAGGTGCTGCGCAGAATAAAATTTCCCACCATTGGGCCAAGTGTCCTCTTCAAGTAGGTTCTTATTTTTTAATTGTTTTAATGTTTCCTTTACCTTTCCCTTCTTAGTGCTTAATTCTTATAAACAAGAGAACGAAAAAAGAGATGACTCAAAAATGAAGACAATTTGTTAAAAATCACACAGCTCCAAAAAAGTAAAAAGAGTTACCTACGCCACTGATATATTTTTAATTGAATACATCTCTCGATCTCGATTCTCCTCTGTGAAAGGGCTCATAGGTTTTATTCTATACGTCATCGTAGAAACGACATCCATTTAGAACTCCATTAGGAAGATTTAGAAGAAAATATTAGGTGAGGGGATGGGGATGGGGATGTACAAATGGAAACCCGTGACATTTGCCAAGGGTAAGATTATCAAGATGCGTTAGGAATGTCGTAAGACCTGAGACGGAAACCGAGTGAATGAAATTTATATAGACAGGCACAGATTGGGGAGGGTTTCTGTTTTAAGATGCGAATGTCAATTGAATTGTAGAGGGAATTATTTAAAATGAAATGCGAAGAATTTTGTTCCGCGCGATAAACAATATGTGATAAAAAGGGGCTGGAGAACGGATGGGACCTAATTGTCATTACTGTTGGAGTTTCCTCTAACGTCTTTATAGACTCATGGATATATCCACTACATTAACTTCAAATTTAACTTTAGGCAGTTAAATTTATATAAAATGGGTTTGAGGGTAGCAGATATTTTCGATTAAAGTTATTAAACACATCTATATACTTGTATATCTGTAATACAAAAAATTTGTTTAAATTTAGATTTTAAATTATCTGAAGAAATTGCAGGCGTAATAAAAGAAGAAACATGAGTTATTCTAGTTACCTGGAATGATAACGTCAAAGTATGTGTAAAAAAACCAAAATTAATTACCTAAAAATCAAAAATCAAAAAAATAGCTGAAACAAATTGGAAGGACCTTAAAAAAGCATTTGACAGGGTCAAATTAAAGGACGTTATCAATTTGTTATATTCGAGAGAGGTACCTCTACCACTATCTACCAGAAAAGCACAACAAAAGTAAAAGTAGAAGATGAACTAACTGACCCAATAGAATCTGGCAATTGGATAAGACAGAGGGATTCCCTGAGCCCTTTATTGTTCAACCTGACTATGGATAAAATAATAAAAAAAGTAAGAACTAAAAAAGGATACCAAATGGTAGAAAAACAACTTAACCCTTAAACGCATAACCTTTTTTAGGTTCCATGTACGCCCAAGGGTGGGTAAAAAATGTCCACCTCGAAAATAGATAATATATTTATTGAGAGTTGTTGAAAATGGATTAAACTTAAGAATCTTATGCTTAATAAACACAGCACCTTCTAAAATATTAATATAAACAATTTACAAACCTTACAACAAAATTACAATGTACATCAAAATTAACATACCAGTAAAAGCCAGTAATTCAGATTTCTCGATTTTCTCCATATTCTTTCTTTCAGCCTCATCATTGGCGGATAATTATGTAGATTATGTAATTATACATTGATAATTATATGGATTATCTTCCTACCAACGAGAAATTATATAGAAACCTTTACTAACAAGTTTTGCCAAGGGTGTACTTTTTATGCCCATCCATATTTAACTTAAGATGCTGCTTTTATTTTCAAAAATATTGGTAGAACCAAATTAACATTCGATAATAACATTCGTCTTTATAACAATAAATAATTTAAAAAAAATTTAAACGCGTAATAAATATGTTACAAGGGAATACGCATTAGGTGGACATTTTTTACCCACCCTTGGGCGTTTAAGGGTCAATTTGCTATGCAGACGATGCAACTCTAAAAGTGAAGAAGATTTACAACGTATGCTGCACCAATTTAATATAACCGCCAATTTAATATATAATATATAAAGACAAAATGCAAGATTATAACAGCAAATTCAATAAGATGTAAATTGGAGCTGGAAGGTCAGATAATAGAACAATCAAATAGGTAGAACCTTTAACAAACATATAGCAGAACACAAAAGTAATAGAATAGATTCTACGTATGCACATCATCTTCTAGATCATAATAATTTTGTTATTTCAAATTCTCTATATTCAAAATACAGGCATTAAGAAGCTGTCTTAACAGCAGATATACTGGGTTGTTCAATAAGTTTTGCGGTTCGATAGGAGAGGGCGTTGCTACTAGCCTAATTCTTTTTTTGTTATGTTGGTACACTTTTCATAATGTGAAGTTTTATTTCAACTGTCAATTCATTATTTTTTTAGAAGCCATTTAGTATCGATGGGTCTCAGTATTTTTTACAATGGAAATAATCAAGTATCGTGCAGTGATTGAATTTTTATTTTTGGAATGTTTAAAAGCAAAGGAAATTTATGAATGAATGGTGAAAGTGTATAAGGACTCTTCACCTTCAATTATTACAGTAAAAAGTGAGTTCCTCAATTTAAACGTGGTAGTTCAAGCCTTGAAGACGATCCACGTCAAGAACGTCCAAAAACAGCAACAATACCAGAAATCGTAGAAAAAACAGAGGATATGGTATTGGAAACTCGTCGAGTAACTGAAAAGTAATTTAGTAGAATCCCTAGCCATTGCATCAAGCAGTGTAAGCAATATTTTGGCCGGAGTATTGGGTTTCAAAAAGCTAATTCTAAAAAGTTGCAATTCACAACCCCCGTCTAGAGCTTGGTAAAGTTCCAACGGAAAATGGACCTAGTTACTCTATGGGAGTAATACTAAATAAAAATGTATACAATTTTTATTTAGTTGCAATGCGAAAGCAAAACAATCTCATTTTTCACTTAGAACAGGGAGCGTAGAATTCCCTCCCTTTGTCTTCACTGCAGCATCCATCTGGCTTGCAAATTTTAGAAGCCTTGGAGGTGTTACCAGGGATATGGACCAATAAGTCTTCAATCTAAAAATATTTTAGTAATATTTTTAATATTTCAATATTATTAATGTTGCTATTAGGATTGAAAACTTTAACTTTCAATTGCCAGATGACGCTAGTCACCTAATCCATACACGTCAGTTGCAGTGTGGGGATAGACTGTCATGGTTTGATCACTTCGAGCAGTGAGCAGCACAGGCCTACGCCTCTCCGATGATGACTCCAGTAAGTGAAAAATAAGATTGTTTTGCCTTCGCATTGCAACTGAATAAAAATGGTATACATTTTTATTTGTTTTATATTAGTATTACTCCTATAGAGTAACTAGGTGCATTTTCCGTTGGAACTTTACCAAGCTACAGACGGGGGTTGTGAATTGCAACTTTTTAGAATTCCCTCCCTTTGGCTTGGCTTCGTAGAAATCCATCTGGCTTGCAAATTTTAGAAGCCTTGGAGGTGTTACCAGGGAAATGGACAGGGAAGTTTTCAATTTAAAAATCTTTTAGTAATATTTTTATTGTTTTTCAATATTATTAATGTTGCTGTTAGGATTGAAAACTTTACCTTTCAATGGCCAGATGACACTAGTCACCTAATCCATACACGTTAGTTGCAGTGTGGTGATAAACTTTCATGGTTTGGTCACTTCGAGCAGAGAGCAGCAGGTCTACGCCCCCCGATGATGACTCCAATAAGAGTCGAAAATCGTTGATTCAGAGTGCTGGACTGCGCTCCCTATTCTAAGTGAACAATAAGATTGTATTCCCTCCGCATTGCAACTGAATAAAAGTGGTATACATTTTTATTTATTCTTGAATATATTCCGTTCTGACGAAATGTCCCTGATGATTCCCTTAGAGCGAAAGTAAACTTGGGAAAGATTTAATTAATACCAGTGCTCGATATCTGCCTTTTATTTCTAAAATTCATATATTCGAGCATTCAACCATGTCTTATTTTAGTTAAATATTCCTTGACGGGGAGAATTTAGGCCCAGTCACCTTTGAGCTACTACGCCCGTTACATATATATCCCGAAATTGTATTTGTTAGGTATTTGTACACTCCAGAACTGTTTGCCTTGTTGTAATATCCGGTTTAATCCCATCCATTAATGAGAAAAGGCCGTCCCGCTGGCAATGGCAGAGCTAACTCAGGCAGCCGCCATTCCACAGTCCGAAATCTCAGTAAGCATGCTAATGACAAGTTATAAACCGCCAATGTCGTCTGCAAACCGCATGGCCTGCCTGGATAAACATGACAAGATTTTGGTTTTAATTAAGTTCGAAAACCATCATTGTTTTAGGAGGGGCGGTTGAGGCGGCGGCGGCGGTGCAATTATACATGTACTTACACCTCTCGAATCCCGGCGGTTTCCTCGAATTTGTGCCCGGTCAGTCTTTGAAGCGCTTTGTTCGAGATCGGGATAAAGGGAATAGCCAGACGGACGGACTGATTAGCTGTGTACACTCTATTTCTAGCTGCTACTAACAGAGACACACAAATTGTCACAACTGAAACGGAAGTTCCTTAAACATAAAAACGAATACATATTTAAAGGGAAATTTAGCTAATGAAAGGTTAGATATTTTTGATATCCACAAAGTCCGTTTTAAAAGACTGTTGACATATATGCTGCCAATTTTTTTAACCAAAAACTAACTAAAAATTAACTGGTTTGTTGCTTCATCTTTTAAGAACAATTTGAAGATCTTACATTGTAGCATTACAAATTTCTGCTACAATGTTTTGTAAATAGTATCCATTAATTTTATATCCTATCCCAAGAAAAATATCTATTTTTCTAACTTATTGTGCGAGTTTATATATCATCATTAAAATTTCCTAAGCCGTTCCTGTTGGAAATATTTCAATATTTCACAACATTGTAAACGTTAGGAAATTTCCTGTTTATTTGTGTAAGTAAACATTCATTATTCTAGAATGAATCCTTGGAAAGTTTTGGTATTTTTCCCTTTCTTTTGAGCGCGAAGCATCTTCTAGTATTATTGGTGTGAATTTTGAAAGATCGTTGAGTTCTCTCCGCCGATTGGTCAATTGTCTTCCCGAAAGAATGATCGGCTTGACGCGTGAGCGTCTTTCACTGAGAAAGGTGATGAGGAAAGTCAGTTCTAAAAGTATGTTTGAAGGTTGAACATATCTTTTTGGGTAGAACTCAACAGACTCGTAGAAAGTTGCACTTGCCGGTTTAAAATGGCTTTTTTCGTTATGGAAAACGAAGAAAAGGACTTGCAATATGTCCAGTAAACATCAAGGAATATTGTTGCAAAGTTTCACAGCAATAAGTTGGATATATTCATGTGAAACAGTATTATTATGATGCAATTTGGTTTGCCGGTAGAAAAGTGCGTGGTTCCTGTCTTTTCCAGTTTTTTATGATGTTATGGTAATATTCCTGTAAGAATTCCTGTAGTGAAGTACCCCGATGATATTTTATTTGGTATCTACTTATCCTGTTTCCTGTTTGGTTAGGATTGAATGTCTCCCCTTTATTTTGGATGGAAAATTTTGGTTAAGTTCCAAGTGTGACATGTGACGTTGGATTTTGTTTTAAAGATAAAGGTATGAAATAATGTTTATTTTAATTAAATTCCAAGTGGATATAGATTTGGTAAAGGTTTTAAATATTTATATAGTTTGTTTTCAACATAGATTCTCGGAAAATTTTATGTAAAGTAAATAAAATGGAAGTGACTTTTGACAGCCATAAGTCAAATTTTTGTTTAGAGATACACTGCTAAAAATAAGGTTAAGAATTGTAAAATCATATATTTGTTTTTATTATTCATTTCTTGTTTGAGAATATGTTTATTCTCAAAGTAAAAATAATAAGGTCTTAAGGTTTGAATAAACATTGCAAAATGTACCTATTTTTATTTCTGTAACCTCTTTTTAAAAAAAATTATTAACCAGATATCTAATACAAATGAAATAAGTTTTAGAATAAAGAAAAGAAATGGCATACAAGCCATGTGATGATAAATAATGGACCAGTTTGACCCAACGAGGAATCTAAGATGAATGTCCCCCAATTTGGTTCCCAAAAGTATGGAATATGTCCAGTAAGTACTCGATATGTGAATTTGAGGATTTTTCAAACGGCGTCCAAGTTTCTTTAAATAGTAGGAAAGTCCTCGAGTCTGTGTAAGTATCCTTTGCTTATTTGGTTATGTAGTTAGTCTTCTTTAAACCCTCTCCCCCCCCCCCCCTAACGATTCCATGACCCGCCACCGCACAAAAAATGAGCTGTCGTACGCAAGAAGCTTTATATGCCTGTTCCTTCTACTAGCCCCATTTCGACCGAAAGTATTTTTATAGTTAATCTTATCCTTGATCCCATTAGAGCAGACATGTAAAACGCTTCAACATCTTACGCTCAACCATATCTAATTGATTCATACATTCTTTTCCAGGGTCTCCACTGTACAAAAAACATACTCCACTTCACATAGGAAGACAACAAACTGATAAGACTGCCCTATCAGCTTTAGTAATATCTGCATTCGTCGGGGAAATTTCGAAAAGGTTTCATGTCTTCTTTTACGAGTAATATTCTGATATATAAATATAAGTAATAATGACAATTGACAATACCGAATTCTAAATCTTAATCTACTTCCTATAATATAATATAATAAACTTATTCCATTCTTCTTGCATTGTTTCCTTACTCTGTTCTAGGAGCTCTCTATTCAATTATTCTCGCAATCTCTTTTCTATTTCTGGATTTATCAGATTGTCTAGGATTCATTTTTCAGTTTTTGTCCTGTCTGTATACGAGTATACAGCATCTAAATTTTATTTGTAAAAGAAAGTGACCTGAACCGCATACTGCTACCCCATAGCTCTCGTATCCATTACGTTTATTGTCATTTTTCTGTCTATTGACATCTATCTGGTTGGTTGGAGGAGCTTCCTACAGGCAAAAGACCTTTCGGACGTCCCAGAATGCGATGCAGAGATAACAAACATCCAAGCAGATCTCTGGAAAATGAACATCCCATTTGACCCTAGGTTGATGGAAGACCGAACAAATTGGAAAAAAGTTGTACAGTCAGCCAGGACCCACCCAGGGCACAGATTAACCCAACACAGATGCGAAACCCTGGCGATGACTCTGATACCGAATTTTGGTTAACTCCTCCCACTTTGAGTTACCAAAAGGGTAGTCGCTTAGTAGCTCGCTTAAGCTTATTGTCAGTTCCTAAATAACCTCGACAGTACATGCGCTTATTGTAGTGTTAAATTGACGGGCTAATTATTGGGAATTTTTTCTATTTATCAAGTGTGTTTAAATAGTTTTGTTATATTTTTAAAAATGGTTGGATATACGTGGATTTGTGAAGGGTGTTCATCTAATACGGGTCAAGAAATATAATTTTTTTAGATTGCCAAAGGATGAAGTAAGGTATGTAGTGTCATTAATAAATTGATTTACTTTCTAAATACTGATTAAGCGGCATATTACTTATATCATATTAATTATATTAATCTCGAAACTTACATAAAATGGTTACTCAAGCTATGTGTGTTAGAAATAGTTCCAATAGTATTTTTTCAAGAAATATTTTGATGAGTGTGTATAATAACGCCCTGTTATTGAATATAGTCAAAATAATCTTAAAAAATAAAAGAGATATTAACAAGACATTAAATTTTTATTAAAAAACATCTTATGTTATGGGAGTGAGCTATGGTTAAAAGCTACTAAAAGACAAGATTTGTTAGAGGAGGATTTAACTAGATACAGAATTTGGGAAAAGCATTTTGAAAATAAATTTTTATGCTCATCTTCACGACGAAAACTCTTGTATGACAATGCTTTGCCTTCAATTTTTACCGAATCTAAAGATATCTGCGCGAATACGTCTGAAGAGCCGCCGAAAAAAGTTCAAATATTGTCAGGTAAAAAATTAGGTAAATATCAATAATAAAAAGATATGATTTTTCATATAAGAATATAATAATAGAATATCTAATAGAATATCTCTTATCAGAATAACGCATGCGGCGGAAAATTTACAGGTAATACCCTCTAAACAAGTTTCCATCAGCCCCAGTAAGGATAAAAATGGACACATTTCTACAAGAATTACAAAAGATGTTTCCCAGTTATCACCTTCAGTATCATTACAAACACCAGCATCTTTTATGTATAACTTGCCACGTAAATATAAACTGAAATGTAAAATCAGGTTCTTAAAAAGAAAACTTTTGAATAGAAAAATATGTAAAAAACAAAACGGTACAAAACAAGAGTTAGAGTAGTTTAAAAAATTATGTGACAAATTTCTTAATAAATCATTGACCGAAATAAAACTCAGGCACTGTTTCAGAAAAAAGTCCCAAAGGCCAGAAGATATTCTTAGGAATACAAACAATTCGCTCTCACATTATACTTTTTTAGACCCAAAACTTACCACTTTTTGAAAAAAATTCTTTATTTACCAACTAAACGTTGTTTATATAAACAACACTTTATCTGGTTTTGTTTTGGAAGGCCATACCTGGAATTCCCAAATTACTGTCACCAAACGACTGTCACTTTTCTAATACCTAGTTTACTTTCTCTTGTTTTGTTAAGGACAAAACTTTGTTTTGTTTTGTTTTGTAGCTAGTTTACTTTCTCTTGTTTTGTACCTACCTAGAATTCCCAAATTACCCTATTATATTTAGATCGTGTTCACTTCCAAGCAACTTTTTATTATTTTTCAATATACACAGAAATTTAATAAATGACCATTTATATATAAATATTTAACGATTGTCACTGTTCTAACAGTTAGTTAACTTTCTCTTGTTTTGTTAAGGACATACCTAGAATTCCCAAATTACTTATTGTATTTTGATTTCCTTTTTCACATAAATTTATTAAATGACCAATGTTTTGTTTGTCTTAAGTTTTAGTGTAAATATAGTAAATATCAAATCAGGTGTAAAAGTAAGTATTATAGACCAAATGAACTATTTTGTAAGTTATCAATTGTATTGGTGCAAACACCGGCACAACAACTGTGCTCCTTAGTTTCAAGGTTACCAATTTTTGTACCGGCATCATAGCATAGCTTTCGCATCTGTGTTGGGTTAATCTGTGCCCAGGGTTGTAACGCTACGCGATGATGATGATGATGGTTGTTTGATCATTCGGCGAGAATCATGTGGCATTACTTACGTATGTCTCTTATTTATGTCATTTTTTGGGTCTGATTGCATATGGTAGATGAAAATTTCATTTTCTAGGTTCTTTTCTTAGGTAGGACACTGAATGTTGAGAATTTAAATTCCAGCTCGAGGAATAGAACAAAAGATTAAATCACATAATAGCTTATACTGTTTGGCCTTTATACAAGGTATTGTACAGTAAAAGTATAAACCCTTATGTTATAATATACAAAATATACATATATTAAACCATATGTTTATCTAAAAGTAGGTGTCTCGACGAGGTGTTGCATTGCTATGTATAAACATCGGTGAAAGTTAGTAGTTTGTTTGTGCATACGACCTTGTAGTAGAAAGTGTAACTCACGTTGATACACAGTTCGATATGGAGGAAATATATAAAAGACGAGAGGGCTTTAAAAAGGGGATTATTATTATTCGAAATGTGTACCTTAACGGCATAACGCGAGCGACACCTCGGTAGACCCTACAATCACGTATGTGTATGTTGAAAATAAAAAGATAGAGAAGAACCTGTGTTTTTCCCGAGTTTGAGAGTTGGCCCTTTCCATCCCTTAAGGCCCAAGTTAAGTTATCTTAAACTAAAAGGAAAGTTCCCTAGGTTGGCTGTATACCATATAGTTAAACTCTAACAAGAAGTAAAACCACTTCTATGTAAATTGGTATATTTATTAAAACTTAAAAATCCCAATGGATTGAATAAAATATGTCCAATTCAGAACGTTTTCAGACCTATCGGTCCATCATCAGTGAATCTACAATAAAATAAGTAATCCCACTATTAGAATTGAAAGATGGTTGAAATTTTTAAAAAGCTAAAAATGTGGTTAGATTACTTACGTGCATACTTGCTAAATAGCCCCAGAACCAAACAATGGTTGAATTTAAAATTCAATTTACATTATTTAAAAATAATATTCAACAGGCTAAACGCCGATGTTACAGGATATTGCCTATGGGAACATGGTGAAACCCTACCAAAACCTCAATCAACCATCTTAGGCCAACTTTGACTATAAAGTGACACTAGTGTGTATGGAACTGTTTGAAGTGACATTGACAGTAGAGAAAAAGGTAGTCGATTTTAAAGTTAATTAACCAAAAGGTCATGACCCACAACAAATGATAAAAATTTTAATATCTGAAAATGTCTAACATTTTAAATCTATTGGTTATTGAAAAGAACTTGTGATATACAAAATTAATTTAGAATATAAGATTATTTATATTGACTGTATACCATAACATTAGATTGATCAAATTGATAAAAAGAAAGTTGAGCTGCTGTCAATAATGATAAAAAGATAAAAATAGATGAAGGTGAGAGAAGAGAAAGAATCAGTATTAGTTGGAATGTTATTGTATTATGATGACAGAATGTTATTATACAATAACATTCCAACTAATACTGATTCTTTCTCTTCTCTCACCTTCATCTATTTTTATCTTTTTATCATTATTGACAGCAGCTCAACTTTCTTTCTATCAATTTGATCAATCTAATGTTATGGTATACAGTCAATATAAATAATCTTATATTCTAAATTAATTTTGTATATCACAAGTTCTTTTCAATAACCAATAGATTTAAAATGTTAGACATTTTCAGATATTAAAATTTTTATCATTTGTTGTGGGTCATGACCTTTTGGTTAATTAACTTTAAAATCGACTACCTTTTTCTCTACTGTCAATGTCACTTCAAACAGTTCCATACACACTAGTGTCACTTTATAGTCAAAGTTGGCCTAAGATGGTTGATTGAGGTTTTGGTAGGGTTTCACCATGTTCCCATAGGCAATATCCTGTAACATCGGCGTTTAGCCTGTTGAATATTATTTTTAAATAATGTAAATTGAATTTTAAACTCAACCATTGTTTGGTTCTGGGGCTATTTAGCAAGTATGCACGTAAGTAATCTAACCACATTTTTAGCTTTTTAAAAATTTCAACCATCTTTCAATTCTAATAGTGGGATTACTTATTTTATTGTAGATTCACTGATGATGGACCGATAGGTCTGAAAACGTTCTGAATTGGACATATTTTATTCAATCCATTGGGATTTTTAAGTTTTAATAAATATACCAATTTACATAGAAGTGGTTTTACTTCTTGTTAGAGTTTTTTAAGTTATCTTGTTAAGTTTTCTTAACCAAATTGTCACAAAAGTTTGGGAACGTTAGTTTTCCTGATCACACAGTCCCATTTCTTATGCGTGAACAAAAACTGTTGTGAAAGAACTGAAAATCCATGTATACATATCATGTGAGACCAAAAAACATATTTTCCCCATTATTTCAGCTATCCTTGTTTACAAGACGAGTCCATTCCCGAGCCCACGCACCTTTTTCAACCCTTTTCTCCGCAAATATGAATTCTTCTCCAAAATTGGGTGCGCTTGCTTCCTTCCAGCCCTTCGGCGGGGAATTTATCGCTTGAAATTTGTTGACTGGATCGGAACAAATTCTCGGAGATTTTTATGAGCGTGAAAAGCGGGAAATGTTTGGGATTTATTGGCAAATGTAGCCGTTCTCCTTCAAATTGTTGAAAGTATTGTATCGGAGGTATGAGTGTGCAAGAGGTAAATCGACGAAACGTTACTGGATACTAAATATGAAGCCGGCGAGGGAAAATCATCATGGAATGTTTAATTAAGGGCGGCTGGGCTGATGTAGGAGAAGAATTTAATTTTAATTAATTATATAAATATAGAATATATAAATCACGTAAACGAAAAAATCTGAAAAAGCTCTGATCTTTATATGCTTTTTAGGTATAATGATGGACAACTCTGAAAGAAAGGAGCTTATTATTCTAACTGGAAAATAAGCCACAATTTAAAGCTGGGACAGAATGATATAATATATAGCTTCAGAATAATATTAAGAAAAGAGCTATTAACCAATTGCTGGGCCTTCCAGAAATGGTAGAACTTTATACATGTAAGTACCTATTTAAAAATGTGTATACTTATGTATCAACTATAATAGGTTTCTTGAATGTATCGTCTTCTATAAAAATATACAATACAACGCTATATCAAACATGGCGAGTGCAACGCTGAGGATGTTTTCTGTTCATTTATTTGTGATAAAGAAATCAGTTAGCCTAAAAGAAATATTTTAATGGTAAGAAATTTTATTGCCGAAAACTCTGAATTAGTTAATATGTATTAAATGACTTAAGACGTAAACTAATAATACTTTCCCGTAATAAAATTTCTTAATGATTAGGTATGCTATCTCTTTAAGATTATAAAAATAAAGAAAATTACATATTATGTCTGCTTCAATGTTTTACATTGGTTGTATTTTCCCTCTAATGTTTGTTGTGTGACTTAATATTATACAGATAAATAATTAATATTTCATTAACAAAAAGAAAAAAATAAACAAAGATGTGTAGGTTAAATAAATCCATGTTTTAAATATGATTGATTATTATTAGTATTAATAGTTCTCATCTAGGGCCGTGTATTTGTTTTTTTTTATTTCCTAAATTTGTCAAAATAAATATCTATATAAAATCAATGGGAAAATCCCAATAGTTGGCTGTATACCATAGTTTAAAAAAAACCTATACAGATGTAAAAACTTCAAATTGTATTTTGGTATAAAATCGTTTATTTAAAAACTATCTAAAAGTCATCCACATGGATTGCAAAACGTTTTCGTCCTGAACAGAACATCTTCATTGCATTCCGCAAAGTAGTTGTAACTAGCACACCAATGAAGGTGGTAACTTCATAATATATGGCTTACATTATAAATTTTGATAAAATATTGTGACTACAAGTCGATGTTACAAGATTAAATTATGTATGTGCCTAAAGAGCAACATGCTTCCCTGCTCGAAAAAACTAGGTACTTGCCATTTCAATTAGCACAGACTAACAATAACACAGGTTGGTCTGTGCTAATTGAAATGGCAAGTACCTAGTTTTTTCGAGCAGGGAAGCATGTTGCTCTTTAGGCACATACATAATTTAATCTTGTAACATCGACTTGTAGTCACAATATTTTATCAAAATTTATAATGTAAGCCATATATTATGAAGTTACCACCTTCATTGGTGTGCTAGTTACAACTACTTTGCGGAATGCACTGAAGATGTTCTGTTCAGAACGAAAACGTTTTGCAATCCATGTGGATGACTTTTAGATAGTTTTTAAATAAACGATTTTACACCAAAAAAACAATTTGAAGTTTTTACTTCAGTATAGTTTTTTTTAATATCTATATCTTTATAAAAAATTTTTTATTAAAATTAAGTTTACTCTTTTTACATAACGATTTTGTATTAGTGAATAGCTGATATACAAAGTGCTATTAACGAAAAAAAAAAAAAGAAAAATTGAGTAAGTTGGATTTGCCTCTCCATCCTTTTATTGTTGTGTAGAAGGCAGTGGTTTAAGAGTGGAGAAAATATTTGTAGGTAATAATAACGTTTTATATCTTGTTTTTATTAATAAATAATTATTTTACCTTAACACAATGATTTATTTTGCCGTATGTAATATCACTTTATTTTCAAGAAATATTAACTTAATTGTAAATATACGATTATAACTGCGAAATATATTTCTTAACATTAAATACATTAATTAGTAGTAAGATATTAATATTCCTTACTAAGAAATATTATTGCTCAGAAAGAATAGTTTTGTAATGTCAAGAAAATATATATTCTTATGACTAATAAAATCAATTAACATCAAGTGTAATTTCTTTCTGATAAATGGGTTTGAAGTTTGCTAGAAAGTGATAGTTCAATCATGTATTAAGAGTGCACTTTACATCAACAATAAATTGAACAAGAAATTGACAAAGTTATTCAAGGTCAAATTTGACTTATACAAAACACCCAATTTTGCCGTGAATAAAAAGAAAATAAAGAAATTTGACAAAATAAAACATATCCAATTGTTCTATTTCATCAAATTCCTTCATTTTCTTTTACAAACCATACATTTTGTACACGTTAAATTTGGCCTTGAATAACTTTGTCAATTTCTTGTTCAATTTATTGTTGATGTAAAGTGGACATAAGATATATTTCTTTGGCTATAGTAAAATTTATTTGAAATATTTTAGAAAATTATATATTACATACAAAGATAAATTGCTTAGGCAATATGCCAAGTCGATCTTTCTTAAATATAAATAAAGTTTCTTTATGTCAAGAATTATTTTCTCTCGGTGTGCATACAATATCGTTGGTCTCACTATTGTTTCATAAGTTCGAATCCTGGCTGCCCTGGAGACGTTTTTTGCCTTCAACAATGCATTCATTTAATGATCCTACTACTTTGCTACCTTTCAACAACCATTTATCTATTTCTCTCACTTCGCCTCCCATTTGTAGCTGTTATATAGCAGTCCATATTTTCTAGCTTCTTCTTCAAATTTTTTTCACATTTTTCAAAGTTTTATTCTTGAATGTTTCAGAAACACCAAGTCATCTGCGATACCTATGAACTGTTGTCTTTGGTTCAGAATCGTGCCGCTTGTCAGGATCTTGGCTCCTCTAATTATCTTTTCTGGTATTAGGTTGAATAATTCTGCAATCTGTTGACTGACAGGAGGTCTCACTGTTTTAGTTCTCTATTGACGTTAAACGGATTTCAAAGACTTCCTTGTATCATGACTAGATACATAAAAACGCATAATATATCTTGTAATATATAACATTTTTTTTATTTAACCTCCCAATTTATTTACAATATGTAAAACAAGTTACAATGAGTAAATGTTGTGACCACTATTGTAGGTGACTTGGAGAAAATGATTCAGTAATCATTTTCTTTACAAATATTTTACATGGATATAAAATTGTTTGTCTCTGGGAATAACGGCGCATATAACTAAAATCGCGATGGTAAATCACTAGGTGTATTTCGTCTAAGTCTTCGTCTGACTGGTTGTCTCATCAGGTTTCTGGCTAGTACATTTGGATGTTGTGTCAGTCTGTCTTCGTATTTCTGTGCGAAGTTAGTAATTTCTTCTTTTACTGTTGCAATTTCTAGATCGCGTCTAATAATGTTATTTGCAACATACCATGGGGCATTTGTGATTATTCGAAGAACCTTCGACTGGAACCTCTCCAAGATTTCGATATTGGAGTTTGATGCAGTACCCCAAAGTTGGATCCCGTAACTCCATATTGGCTTCAAAATTGCTTTGTAGACCAGTACTTTAGTTTTCATCGAAAGTGATGATTTGTGACCAATCAGCCAGTAAAGATTGTGTAATTTGAGACCAAGTTGTTTACGCTTCATAAAAATGTGTGTTCTCCAGTTTAATCTTTGGTCTAGGTGCATACCAAGGTATTTGACTGTTGCTTGCTGTTTTAGTTGGTGGTTGTTGATATATACAGGCGGACAGTAACCTTTACGGATTGTGAAAGTAATATGAACGGACTTTGTTTCATTTGTTTGAAAACGCCACCGTTTTAGCCAAGTTTGCATTTTGTTGAGGCGGATTTGCAGAAGATGAGAAGCTATCCGTGGGTCCTGATGTACTGCTATCACTGCTGTGTCATATGAATATGTAGCTGTCGTGGTTTGAAAGTTTGTTGGTAAGTCCGCTGTATACAATAGGTATAACACTGGCCCCAGAACACTGCCCTGTGGAACTCCGGATCCAACTGGAAATAGAGACGTGCGCTCATCTCTATGTTGTACAAAAAAGTAACGGTTATGGAGGTAGGATTTTAAAATTAGGAAGTGAGTGAGAGGAAGCATTTTTTTTTATTTGTATAGAAGGCCTATGTGCCAGACTTTATCGAATGCTTGCGAGATGTCTAAAAAGGCGGCAGTGCAGTACATTTTGTCTTCCAATGCTCGATTAACAGTTTTGCATATCCGATGAACCTGTTCTATGGTTGCGTGATGGGATCTGAATCCAAACTGGTGTGCAGGGATTAGTTCCCGATCTGATAGAAGTGGTTGAATTCTTGAGAGTATCAGTTTCTATAGGATCTTTGACACTATTGGTAGTAAGCTTATGGGTCGATATGATTTGATATCTTTCAGAGGCTTACCTGGTTTGGGAATTAGTATAATTTTTGCCACTTTCCAGAGGAGAGGGAAATATGCGGTTCTTAATACTGCATTGAATAATTGAGTGAGGCACACAATTCCTTTCCTGGGTAGCTGTTTAATAATTTTACTGGTTATAAGATCGAATCCTGGGGACTTTTTCGATTTAAGATTTTGTATTATTTTGATCACTTATAACTCATATAAAATAACCCAATATCTGAGCTAGTCTACTTATTGATTGAGCTGGTGACACATAGGACCATCTATAGCTGTAGGGCAGTTCTTGTAACTGAAATCTTGTAGTTTGTAATTCTGGAAGACTAGGTACTGGGCCTGACGATGGGGCAAATAATGTAAGCCTCGAAACCGGTTTTCCCATTATTAAAATACAAACTCAAAAAATATTCCTATTTTAGTATTGACTTAATCTATATCTAATAGTCTCTTAATAATTATTATTATATTCACTTCATCCTTGGCAATTTGCTATTTTTAACATATTTCTTAAAATTGTCATCTTCGAAAGCATGTCAAGGGAATCTTTTTACATTTTTCCCGTCGTTTTCCATTCTAGTTTCTTATTTAGTTTTATAGTTAGTTTCTAATTTTTGTCCTTTATTTAGAAACTTTTTTGCATTTACACTGATAGCTATGGGCTCTGTTTTGTATGTTTTGAATTATTTCTCATGTTTTCTGACATTTGGTTTCAGGTTAATTCCTTATCAAAGATGATTCGTAAAATTTTTAGAGCAAAGAAAAATCCAATATAACTTAAATATAGAGACATATCGAATCTCATTAAGCCAAATATCAGTCAAGAACTGCCATAGACGATATTAGACGTAATATATATCTCTATTAACTACTCTCTTGGAATTGTAGCTCTCTCGCATCAAATCGGCTCTACTCTCTCAAACGAATCCACTGCAAATTGCCTCGACTTCTTATCTCCTCTCGATTCCGAAACAAAATCTCGCGCCACCGCTACCAACGCTGCCACCGCCACCGTCGACTTGATCTTGAAGGAATCCGCCACGACCTCTCCGAAATCCCCCAAAGTCCCTCAAAGTCTCCCAAATTCTCTCCAAGAATCGAATCGCGAACTTTAACACTCGTCAGTATTGAACTATTATTCAAGTGAAATCGGTCGTAGAAGTTTCTGCTTGATGGGGTGCGTGAGTGTGAGTAAGTAGAAGAATTTGAAAACTGAAACTAAGCCCTACGGGGTGGATCTTGACGCGACTACGATTTAGAACAATACAATTTGAGAAAATTTCTTTTTTACAAGGTTCTCCTTTTTTTGATTTGCGCAGTTTGGAATGCATTTCAAAAGTGATTTATTAAGGTCTTATTAGGTAACTATTTAATGGGGAATGTGTTTCCCAGAAAAAAAAAACATTAATTTTATACAATCTGGTTTTGTATTTTAGGAGCGAAGCACATGTGAATTTTAAATGACCCATATTATTTTCGTTTAGAAAAGAAAGTTAATACTTAAAATTAGCAATTAAAAAAGTAATAAATGAAGCGTACCACTATAGAGTAAACATGGTGATGATGCCAATTTCCGTTTTAGGAGACACCACTTACAGAAGAAGATCGATTTTTCAAGCACCATTAAATTTTTGTGATTTTTTATAATTTTTGTTGTCTAGGTTTCACTAAGACCGAAATTGTCCGTCTATCCTACTTTGTTATTTTATAAAACTAACAATCCTCACAATCTTATGCTTTTCTCAAACCTATAATTGAAGTTATAGATGATTCAAGATGTGGACAAGATACGTCTTCGTGCCACCCTGTAAGGGTTATGTTTTGTCAGAGGGAAAATTGCTGCAGAAGTCACGTTGCAAATAAAAAAGCGTGAAATAGTGTCTGCCGAAGATGATCGGTATTAATATTATGCGAAATATAAAAAATGTCTGAGCTTTGACTCTTAGACAGAAAGCATCGAATCAGCAAAAAGGTATATCGGGTCGAAATAATGAATTTATTTTCAAATATTATTTAAAAATTGGTGGAGATGGGGGATTGAGATACTCGAGTGAACAGCCAATACATGAATCAATAGCGCTACGACGCTATTGCTGACAATGAAATTCTGAAAACGATTTAAAAAAAATTATAAATTGAATATCCAAAGCTAAAAGAAAAATTGTATACTTGTTCAATTGAAACGTATCTTTGATCCAGAAAAAATGTATCGGTAAACATATCTACTAATAATTACTACTATAGTAAATATAGTAAATATTATATTATTTATTATAATATAATAATTTATAAAAAACTTGAAAATTTGAAGGCACATATTCCATTGTTCCACCAACCGATGCATACCATATTTAAATAATTTTTGTGGCTGTAATTTTTGAAAGCCATTTTCTGTGGCCTTAAGATGTGAAAATCGTAGAGTGATAAATCGGAACTATAGCTCGAATATCCTCTATTTTATTCGTTGTCGATTTTTCCACTTTTTCGGCTACATAAACCAGAGCAGGCGCGGATGCAGGGGGGGGGGTAAACGGGTCCATGGACCCCCTATTGTATTTAGTCTATAAGTATTTTTTTATTATTTAATATTTTTTCTGTTAACTCTAAACTTTAAACCATCAGTACAACACTAAATTACACGACAACCGCTTCCAAACAATTGAAAGAAGACATAAAATCTTATAAAACACCCTTCTCTGAAAAATAATCTGCAGGCGCATTTGTTTGGGTACCGGTGGAACCATAAACAACGGAAATATTTTTCTCAATTCAAAGAATAACAAAAATGATATTTTAAAATGCAAATACATTACACTTGGTATAAACCTTATCTCATGAAAAGTAATGTTTCAAATTTGCGATGCAATAAAGATATAAAAATTTGTATTTTACTAGATAATCCATGCGTACCTACTCATTGATGGTAGAAAGGTTAATCTTTATGGTAAAGAACGATCAGTGAGGTTAATAGTCGTGAATTGTCTATCAATCCTTTTGACACCCTAGGTATCTGGGATTATATAGTGTATTTTATCCTTAAAGTAAGTGCGAGTCGTATGGCTAAATCTGGAAAATATAATATTTGAGCAGCGTTGCAACAAGTCTTGGACAAAATTTTGGGAGACTGCTCCTATTTTTCGGTAGAAATCGTCAAATTTCGGTAGATTTCATTTTTGCTTCTTTTGCTATCACATTGAAAAAAATGATACATTAGGTACCAGTATTCAAAAATAAACTACATTCATATAATGATCAATAATCACCATTCATCATAAAAATCATTCAAAGTTCAAAATAGGTTTACCTTAAAAAAATGCATTTTCTCGGCTTTTTAGGTATTATAGAGCAATTTTCTTCATTTTTTTTTAATCCAAAGTAACTCGAGTAGAGTCATCTAACTAACGCAACACTAAACATCAAGGATGCTTTAATTTTGTTATAAGGAATTAATTTATTTATAATAAAATAAAACTGAATACTTTTTCCTGTTGTAGACTTTTTAAAAAAAAACTTACCAGACGTGTACCTATTAACGTTTAAAATACAAATATTCTTATTTGAAAGCTGTATAATTGTTTAAACAAGTTAAACATTTTTGTTATAATAAATAATAGTTATAAGTTATTACCATTTATAAATTACTGCAAAAATAAGGTTTTTTGCAATTATCTCCAATTGTTTATGTATTTCAAACTCGAAACTATTAAGATCTAGAATATTTATTTGAAACATTTTTCTCTAAAATCTACAAGGAATGTTTTATGGGCAAAAACATGATATTTTACACTTTATAATCATTTAAAAACAAAACAATGTCGGATATTAAAGCAATTGAGAACGAGAAAAATTTTTAATGTTCTTTAGTTATGTCGAAATACTGAATAGTTAAAAAGGTGCAAAATAAATTTCTCCTGTTTTAAGATCTTAATATAAATACAATTTTTAGTTTGGAATTATCTTCTATATCAAAGTAAGCCACAATCCTTCAGTATGCACTATTCAGATTCAGGTAGATACATTTTACTCCCAAAATCATAATATAAAAGGACAAAGGACTGGTCATAAAATTGATATAGGTAAATTCGTATCTGCTGGTTCGCACATTGTGTCACAAGCTAATAGTAAAAGCAATTCAAGAATTCTTGAAAATTAACTAAATTCTTGCCAAATCAATCCGCTAAAAAAATTTTTTTTCTAATAGTTTTGATTTTTCGGTAGAAAAAAAATCGGCAGATTAATTTGAAAATTAAGAATTTTGATGTTTCAGTAGAAAAAAAGGAGAATTAGGTAGATCGGTAGATTTGACAGGTATTCGGTAAATCTACCGAAAAATCGGTAGATGTGGCATCACTGTAATTTGAGGTAAGTCTGCCCCCCCTATAATGAATTTCTAGATCCGCGCCTGAAGCAGAACATGCAGAAGAATGAGAAGATTTTCTGGCCACTTGTTTAAAGTTTCCCTATTAAGGTTTTCTTTAATATGCACTCTAGGTAACCAAAACTCCATGAGCAAGGGTCCTTCATGGTTAGAAAAACAGGTTAGCATGATCGTGCCCGCAGGAGGTTGAAATTGGTATGGCCGCACGCTGATTATATTTGGACGGATTGTTAACAACAAACGCTTTGAAGTCACTGTACTTAAAATAGTAGTCAAATACAAATGATAGGAACCGACCAGTGTGACGTGGACAAACATAACTAACATTTCAGAACGTCAGTTGAGTAATTACAATTGATTCCAAGGCTAAACTGACCAAAGGTATGTTTCAAGTGAACAAGCTTATGGTCCGAGAGCTGTGAGACATTTTTGAGTAGGTATTTTAGGCAACCTGAAATTTTTTCAGGTAACTCTTCCATGATAGCCTAATACAAAAATGCCGGTCTGGCTGGAGGGTAGCGGTTATTTTCCCCAAAAATCCCCACCAATTTAAAAAAAGGGTAAACATTGTTATTACAAAAAATATCATTGTTGTGATTTTAAACTAAATTTAAATATTCAAATATAAAGAAAATAAACAGGCCAGGCGATTTGAGGGCGATTTTAACTCTGCAAGATACTTGCATGGGCGCCTCATGATTATGTTCAGGGGGTGCATCTAAACTTCAGAAGATTTCATCTGAATCTGTACATACTATTAACGAGTATAAAATATACAACTATACATGCATAGCTATGTACATTCCTTCCGGACAGGGACGTGCAATTGTTATTTTGACAGGGGTATTTTTTAATATTAAAAATAAATATTCTAAAAAAGACAGGTTTTTTTTTGGTGAAATTTTCCAACTGCCAGGTGATTAAACAAATTACGCGTGCATGAAAGGAGCTATAGGTAAGAAGCAGTGTGAGAAAGAGCGTATACCGATAGCTGTTTGCGTCCTATATTGTAACTGATGGGAGTTCGTTCGCTCGAGAAAAATCACGTGACCTGGCGATACCCATGTTGTTGTGCCTCGAAACGTTAGAGTAATTATTATAAATTATAGTTTTTAAATAACTTTTTATTAATTAAAGGAAAATAATACGTATTATACAATAGATTTTTCGATAACACCACATCTCACAAATGGTAAGTCTTTTTTCAGATGCGCCCGTGATTGTCCAGGCTTCGACTCCGTATAAAAGGACAGAGAATATGTAAAACTCACTTAATTAATCACTGATTATTTTTAGTTAATTCTAAATATATATTGCAACTATTTACAGATCATGTAGAAGAGGAATCTGAGTCTCGAGGGGAGTCTGACGAAGCAGAAGAGAATGAATATTTAAGCTTAAATGAGGAGTTTGAAGAAGAAGTACAAGATTCGGACCCATAATTAATTTAGTTTATAGTTTTATACTTTTTCACCTATATATTTATAATTATAATATATAATAATTACTCTAACGTTTCGAGGCACAACAACATGGGTATCGCCAGGTCCCGTGATTTTTCTCGAGCGAACGGACTTCCTCAGCTACAATATAGGACGCAAACAGCTATCGGTATACGCTCTTTCTCACACTGCTGCTAACCTATAGCGCTTTTCATTTACATGCACTCGTAATTTGTTTAATCACCTGGCAGTTGCAAAATTTCACCAAAAAAACCTGTCGTTTTTAGAATATTGCTTTTAATATTAAAAAATACCCTGTCAAAATATCAATTGCACCTCCCTGTTCCGGAAGTAATGTACATAGCTATGCATGTATAGTTGTATATTTTATACTCGTTAATAATATGTACAGATTCAGATGAAATCTTCTGAAGTTCAGATGCACCTCCTGAAAATAATCCTGGGGCGCCCATGCAAGTATCTTGCAGAGTTAAAATCGACCTCAAATCGCCTGGCCTGTTTATTTTCTTTATGTTTGAATATTTAAATTTACTTTCAAGTCACGTCAATGATATTTTTTGTAATAACAATGTTTACTCTTTTTTTAAATTGGGGGGATTTTTGGGGAAAATAACCGCTACCCTCCAGCCAGACCATCATTTTTGTATTAGACTATCATGGAAGAGTTACCTGAAAAAATTTCAGGTTGCTTAAAATACCTACTCAAAAATGTCTCACAGCTCTTATGCTATTATTTTTTGGAAAAGTTATATTCAGGAAAATATTTATGAATTTATATATAGAAGTTTAGAAAAATTTATCCACACTCAGTGTTGCCACCAGGCTTCCGTTTTAGATGCCCGGTCTGCTTGATGAAATCGGCAAGGCTCTCAAGCTTGAAGATTGTCATTACTTCTTTGAGGGCTGTTTGGTGAGAGTGGAACTACTGTTGCCTGGAATTTCTTCTGTGTTCCAGACGTCTGTTATTATAGTGTCACTCTGATTGAAATCTTCCTCCATTGTTACTATTTGGTCGCTTTCTATCTCCTCTTTTTTCATCAGCATATTTTGACTGCTCTTCTTCGTTCTTCTGTAAATTTTTGTCGCCTTTAATTTCTTGTTTTCTTCTTTAAGTATACTGCAGTACAGTTTATTTATTTTGTCTATTGCTTGTTTACATTATTCATCAAACCAAAACGCTTTTCGTTAATGTTTTTTAATCCTTATCACCCTTTTAGCCGGTTCCAATGTTAGACCCTTAATCTTATTTCATTCTTCTGCTCGAAGTTGTTAATATTATTCCATTCTTATTCTCTTCTATTCCATTCTTCCTGTATTGGTTCCTCCCTCTGTTCTAGCTAGAGGAGAACAGTAGAGCAAAGAAGTTATTACTAATACAATATTTAAACGATATTGATATTAGTAATGCTATAGCATTTACTATAAGAAGAAAGTGTGGGATATTTTTACCACTAAATAAATTTACGGAACAACAATCTATTACCTAGATATAAACGATGAAGTAGACAAATAGGACAGACAAACGAAGGAGAAATACAATGACATGTACAGGCTAGACAGGGCCAATATTAATAACATCAGATATGAGAAAGAGGTGGATAAATAATTAACCGTACAACAGTTTAAACACGTCATCGTAGAATATACAAAAAGGTAGAACAAGACATTGGACAAACTCAGTTCGGATTTAGAAATGCTCAAGGAACCAGAGAAGCATTATTTGCAGTAAATGTGCTAATACAGAGATGTTTAGATGTAAACCAGGACATCTATGTCTGCTTCCTTGATTATAACAAGGCATTCGATACGGTGAAACATAATCCGTTAATAAAACTATTGAGAACAAAGAACATCGACACACGGGATATAAGAATAATAAATAATCTGTATTTTGAACAAGAAGCTGTCATAAGAATAAATAATTTAAACACCAATAAAATCAAAATCAAAAGAGGCGTTAGACAGGGCTGTGTCTTGTCACCATCACTGTTTAATGCATACTCAGAAGAAAATTCAAAAAAGCATTAGAACATGAAGTAGCAGGCATAAAAATAAATGGCCTACCCATACGTGAAATTAGATGCGCCGATGACACAATACTAATAGCAGAAACTATTACAGATCTACAAAGAATTTTAGATAAGGTTGTTGCAACGAGTGAAGAATTTGGTCAGTCACTAAACATAAAGAAAACGAAATTCATGGTAATATTAAAGAAAAATATTAGAAACATCAATCTACACGTAAATAATAAGACGATAGAACGAGTTCATAATTATAACTATTTTGGGACAAACATTAGTGAAACAAACGATTATACCAAAGAAATCCGAATTAGAATAGAAAAGGCTAGAAGTGCATTCACTAATATGAAACAAATATTATGTAGTAGAGACCTCAGCCTAAATCTTAGACAGCGAGTACTAAAATGTTATATATTTTCTGTTCTTTTGTATGGTGTGGAGACATGGACTCTCAATAAACAATGCCTCAATAGATTGGAAGCATTTGAGATGTGGACGTATCGAAGAATGCTGAGAATCTCCTGGACAGACAGAATAACCAATGAGGAAGTACTAAGGAGAATACAGAACAGCAGGGAGATACTGGATTCCATCAAAATAAGAAAACTGCAATACTTGGGTCATATAACACGTGGTGATAGATATGAACTCCCAAAATTAATTATGTAGGGAAAGATTTAAGGAAGGCGCCACATAGGTAGGAGAAAAATGTCCTGGCTGAGAAATCTCAGAGAATGGTTTGGATGCAGCTCAACTGAACTCTTTCGGGCTGTAGTGTCAACCTTCGTCGCGGAGATGGCGCGTAAAGAAGAAGAAGAGTTTAAACACATAATCTGAATTTATATTTATATTACATAATCTATTACTAAACAATTCAAACACTCGTAACATTCCAGAAAAGCTAAAACTTTTGTTGAAACTACCCAAACTTCTTGTAATTGTTTATAAGAGTTTGCAGATAATAAGTTAGTAAAACAATTTGCTAAATTATCAAGCTCACCCTAATAACAAACTCGGTCCACAGGTAGACAACCCGTATCAAAATATGTCGGTAAATACACTTTCCAGCAATATCTCGTTAATAAAACTTTATGAATATCAAATGCCTCTTCCAGCGTGCTCCCTCAGGAATCTTTCGAAATCCCTCGCCATCGGAACGTCGTCATCATTACTAAAATACCTAAGTGAATCTTTGCTGCGGCTCCCCCGTCCCTCAGAGCTCGCGATAAGCATGTAGATCGGGAAATTTTGAGAGTTAGGGGGACCCCCGTCTGGCTTCCACGTCATTAGCGTACCCAAAATCAATAAAACAGGTTGGTATTTGGAAAGGATAACCAAAAGATTCCAGACAAGAAGTATGTATATTATAATAAAACGAATCCGGTTCCCAACTGAATCGTTATTTTGGATCAGTTCTGTAGTTCAATGTCATTCATTAACTGATTGTCTGATTACATGATGATTTTTTAACTATAAATATGACTTCTAATTGGAGGACAATAAGGAGTCCATACTCATATTATACTATATACCTACGATATATTTATACTATATACTATACGATATATTTTTTACGAGATACATAAATGTAAAACAATATTAATTTCGCTCAAGAGTAAAGTGACTTTATATTTCACAATAATATTGATATCGAAAATTGTTATTAAAAAAAGTTGTTTGGAATTAAAAACCATGTCTTAATATGCAATTAGATCCTTCTAATTGAATTTTTTTTTTGAAGTTATACTTCTTTAGGCACGAGGGTAAACATTTTGATTTTACTGGGAGCATGCGCACACCGACAGTATGGTATAAACGTTATACGGGATCTGATTGGGTGTTAAAATCATCTGTCAATAATTGTTCAATATGGAGATTTTGGATAAACAAATTAATGTTGTGTGTATATTCATATTAGTTTTTATTGTTGTGATGGCAGAGAAAAAAGTGTATAATTGTAGTGACATTTTAAATAGTTTTTAAACGCGACAGGTACGTAATAATTGTAAATGTTTCAGTATCCTAATAAAAAATTTCATAGGTACCTACCTAATTATAAAATTTAAAAAGAACCTACCAAAATACATAGTATGTAATGCTTTGATTTACATAATTCGATTACCATCAAAATTTCTATCAATATTCACCTAATATATTGTTTTCTTACTCTATGTTTTGTTGTACATATTTTCGATAAATGTATTGATAAATTCAAATTTCAATTAAAATTCCCCCTAAAATGGCATTTGAAAATTATTCAAATTTGTTTATAGTTTGTTTTTTTTTAATAACGTCGCGGGGATTAAATATTTTGAAATTCCGTTTCGATAATTGGGTTCCTTGGAATTTTTCACTAATTAACAATTTTTTTTTCTTTTTTTCCTCTTCTTTTTTTTTCTTGGAGCTATATTACTACGGGCCCTTTTAGGGTTAAGTTTCATTAAGAATGTCGAATCTCTAAGTTGTAGATTCTAGCCCTAAAAATATTAAGATTGGTCTAAAATCACTTAAATAAAATGTGGCTACATACTGAGTTACACCGTGTTTTTTTTTAATTTAAAAATTATTTTTACCAAGTACTTTCAAACTATTTGACGTATTCGTATCATACCTGGCAGAAAGTGTGGGTACTATACAGTCTACTAAATTGTGATAAATAAAAGTTGCTAGCTACTACCAGAGGCGTACGACAGGGGATAGTTAATGGTTGACCCTTCCCAAATTCTACGCCACTGAGGGAATTACTATTTTAGCGAAATTTTTCGATTCTCCAATACTTTCTATGTAAATAATATACTCTTTACTGGTAACGATTAAGTCATTAGTTTTCGAGATATTGGACGTTAAAAATGAAACGGGATAGTTATTTTGATTCATTAATTCATTCATTTTAAACTTCCAATATCTCTCAAACTGATGACTTTATCGATACCAATAAAGTTATTTACATACAAAGTATTGGAGAATCGAAAAATTTCGCTAAACTAGTAATTCACTCAGTGGTGTAGAATTTGGGAAGGGTCAATCATTCACTATCCCCTGTCGTACGCCTCTGGCACTAGCTAGAAACGTTTATTAATCACAATTTAGTAGGGTGTATAATAGCCACACTTTCTGCCAATTATGATAAGGATACGTCAAATAGTTTTAAAGTACTTGGTAACAATAATTTTTAAATTTTTAAATAAAACACCCTGCAACTCAGTACGTAGCCACATTTTATTTAAGAGATTTTAGTTAAATCTTAATATTTTTAGGTCTAGAATCTACAACTCAGAGATTCGACATTCTTAATAAAATTTAACCCTAAAAGGGCCCGTAGTAATATAATTCCAAGAAAAAAAAAGAAGAAAAAAAGACAAAAATGTTTGTTAATTAGTAAAAAATTCCCAAGAACCCAATTATCGAAACGGCATTTCAAAATACTCAATCCCCGTGACGTGCTTATTTAAAACGCTAAAAATAATTTTTTGCAAATTTGTTTTGAAAGTTTTATATACAATTATTAACACAAATAGGGGGTCAAATTTTATTTAGTAAGTCTTATGTGAAAGATTTACCCTTCAACTTTGTAGAAAAAAATCGCATAGACCTTCATTAATAAGTGAATTACCTCAGCAGTTAAGAAAGTATTTTTTTGCAAAATTGACCCCTTTTTAATTATTTAAACAATGATCCCCTTGTATGATTTGGATTCTTTCTTGAAAATATCTTTTTTACCCACCTAAACTTTGATATAAAATTTGTTTTAACCCGTACGAATTTACATTTTGACTTTTTTTATTTTTTTAGGCTAATATACGTGTATTATATTTAAAGTTTAAATGGAAAACAAGTGCTTTCGTCTGTATTTGTATTTGGTCCCCTTAAAAGAAATATCGAGTACGTCTATATCAAACAACTCGTCCAATGTAGTAAAAAGGCAAGGGTTACAGACCAAGAATGCTGAAAATGGGTTTTCTCAGTTGCCCATATATTTCCAAGGATCGACAATGTCGTCATCGTGGCGTAGCACACATACCTGCAACAAAAGAAAGAACTCATATGAGAAAATTTGTCCAAGTGTGAATACTGGGATTGGTGCTTTTTTCGCACAAAGAAAACCAGCCCGAACGGTTTCGACTGAATAATATGACTGAAAGCAGAGTCGTATTTTTGTGGTGGCAAAATAAGTATGTCAATTTAACAGTAACATATTGTATATTTAACAACATTATCTACTAAAATAAATCTACGAGTATTTAAAAAAAAACACTACAAAAGCGTCAATTTGTGATTAGTAAATGTAGGTACATTGTGATAAACAGATTTGACATTTATAACAAAAAAAAACTTTAGATTTCTAGAAATCTGTTATTTTAAAACTAAATCTTTATTTTAGAAAAACAAAAACTGATATGCCTGTTTATTTTCCAGACATAGATCGATTCCTTAAATTACGAATTTCTAGTACCCGTCATAGGCTCCCCATTTGGGTAGGGCAACGGATATTTTATCACATAACTTATTTGTCTTTAACTTTTAAGTATTTTGACACTAGATTATTAAACTTTGAGGCATTTTAGTACTAAAAAATAATGCGATCGATAAAATAACCGTTGACCCACCCAAAACGGACGCATATGACCGGCACTAGAAATTCGCAATTGATGAAATCGATTCATCTCTGGAAGATAAATAAACGTGCCTACCAGTTTTCGTTTTTTTTTCAATATTTTTTTTTATTATTTTTTTTTCAAATCCAAAAAAAGAAAAACTTTCAAATCGATCTTTCTAGAAAACGGTGTATCCTATAGACTTAAAGCAAGAGTACCTTTCAATACCAGAATCCCTCACAATTTAATAATCTAGTGTTAAAAATGCTTAAAAGGTAAAGACAAAAAAGTTTTCCGATAAAATAACCGTTGCTATAGTCAAAAAGGGACGCTTATGGCTGGTACTATTTATGGAATCGATTTACCGCTGAAAGATAAATGGGCGTACCAGTTTTCGTTTTTCTAAATAGATACGTTCTGTAGGTATTTAAGAAATAGTAATTTACGTAACAAGTTCAGAAAGTGATATTTTACGGGACGAGTAGGAAGTCTCCAGGGCGAGCCGTAGGCGAGTCCTGGAATCCAGCGAGTCTCGTAAAATCACTTTTGGATCGTGTTACGTACAATATTTTTTCTGCAGCCGTTTTGTATGTTAAAAAGAATATATGGATAAACTTTAATAATGAAATTTTATTAAACATTTTAAAGTTACTCTCGTGAATTCAACATTAGAAAAATCTACTTATGAATATTAATAACACATTCTAGTTTCAACCTTCGTACCGTTAACACGTATCGAATACGAGCTAGATAATTATTAAAAAGTAATTAGCAGTAAATTTATCGTTCATTAAGTAGATATAAATAAAAGTTTATTTATATACAAGTTAAGTTTTTGTGAAAGTGGCAAATACAAGTAAGTGATATACAGAATATTACTACTTTTCACGTAATTATTTGAAACAATAAATATTTTTATTGTATTTTAATATACAATTGCATATACTAGGAACATTTTAAACACATTTTTAATTTTATTTGCGGTCTATACTGACAAGAATTGGAGTCGGTTACCAATAGGGGGACAGGGCCGCACTCACTCTTGCGGGTGATACCTGTTCTTCTAAAATGATCTCCACCGAAGCAACCATGGATCAACAATCTCAACACAACATAAATTCACCGAAAAGCTACTCACAGGTGACAAATCAATTCAAATTCCCTTTAAGAGACCAGGCACTAGTCTTCAGTGCAATCGAAAATACTCCACTTCATGACTACCTAATCCCCCTTGGTAACATTATTCAACCTAAAAACATCATTTTCGCCTCCCGCCTTTCCAACAACCGGTTCTGCATGTGCCTCGCGAATAAAAATATCCTAGATCAGTTTTTAGATAACTATGGCCTAATCACTATCCGAGGAGAACTTTTAAAGGCTAGACGACTCATAACACCAGCCGAACGAATTGTCATGTCAAATGTATCCCCGACCATCCCACACTATGTTCTTGAAAAAGAACTGCTAAAAATCGGTTTACGTCTTGTATCTCCCATAACATTTTTAAAAATCGGCGCAAGTATTCCCGAGTACAGCCATATTCTAAGCTTTCGACGGCAAGTATATGTTAGCCCTCACAATTTAACTATCCCAAGCGCCATAACAATAACATTCGAAAACGCAAACCAAACAATATTCTTTTCTCAAGATGGAAACGTCTGTTTCAAATGCAAAAAACCGGGACATATGGCAGCAGCCTGTACCGAATCTACAAATATATCTACGACGCAACAAACTCCACTAAGCTCTACAGCTTCAAATACTACAACTGCAGCTGATTCGGCTGCACAAACAACAACAGCATCGATTCCTACGCCAACCCTTACCAGTACGACTAACCAACCTGAAACGTCCCAACCTAATCAAGCTCCAACTACATCATCACATCAAAGTACCTTTTCAGAACATACCGAGTCAAAATTACCAAACGTAAATATAGAAGTAACTGAAAACAAAGACACTCATTTAAAACGATCTATCAGTGAAGTCGCCTCTCCAGAAACCGACAATACACTTCAAGAAAACCCATTTACAGTACCAAAATCTACAGCATCTCGAAAGAAGACAAAGACATCTAAACTTGAAGAAACGCATTCGAATGTATTATCCATTTTCTCCATGATACATCCTGCCAAAACCTTCATTGATAATCACGAACCACCATTTCCGCTGAACAGTGATCAATTAGTCTTCCTCCTAGAAAACATAGCTGACTTATCGAACCTCATAATCCCAATCAATGACTTCACTTCTGATTTTAGAGGTCTAAGTGACATGTTAAAGGAAATCCGCCCCTTTTTAAAAGAAAGGTCGATAAAAACAAGGCTGACTAACTTGAATAAAAAAATACTTGCTCACCTTGGAGAGGTGGGCTCCGGCATAGAAAGTGATGCATCACAGTCATCATAGATCAGCAGCTGGTTTCTATCCATTGTTATATTCTATATTCTTTTTTTTTACATTCAACTCAATAATACACTGGAATATTGATGGATTCTTCCACCGTCTAGCTATGCTACAGATTATCATTGCCGAAAACTGTCCAGATATAATATGTCTACAAGAGACCAATTTAAAAGTTCTCGTAATGCAGCAACAAGTGCGATGTCCGAATTAGTGCGCGATTGTGTATCTAAAGACCTCAAAACGTTTTTTAAACTAAAAGTGACCGGTCAGTGGCAACGCGAATGGTTTCTATCGCAATCTAAACTAAAATCGGTAAAACCAGATACACAACAGTGGAAAACAAGTACTAGTTCGAGGTTTATTCAAACGGTTCTAACGCGCCTACGTATAGGGCACACCAAGATTACACACTCATATTTACTCTCGGCCAGTGAACGTCCCATGTGTGACCTATGTGCTACGCCTCTTACCGTCACCCATCTGTTAATTGAGTGTCCAAAATATCAACGTGGACGTTCAATGAACAATCTACCAAACACTCTACCAGCTTTATTAGGAGAAAACTGTCCAGTAAAAGACTTACTCAACTATCTAATTTCTATCAATATTTTGTATCAAATCTAGTTATTTTTTTACTTGTTAAAAATTATTGTTAACCTTTGTTTATCAAGTAATGCCGCTAATAACCTGTTGGTGGATGCGGTAATTTTCTTCAATAAAAAAATATATATTAATAACACAATTATAACAATTATTTACATTGATATTGTTAGGAATATTAAAAGAAATGGCAGTATTGAAATTAGTGTTAGATGTGCCAGTACTTTTATTATTTTGTGAGATATTAATTTGGTTGCGGCCATTTTCACACACACGAGTCTTAAATGACAAGCGTTGTCATAATAAAAAGTTGATGTTATTGTCAAAGCCGTTACCTAGCGTTACCAAAGTGAAAAAATTAGTCCCGAAAGTGGTACTTTCGGTACGAGTTGTGTAAAATGGTACTAATTACAAGACACCATCTTCAAAGAGCTCTAGCTCGCCTACACCTTGCATTTTCGGACTAGGTGATTTGGGTTAATTTTTAATATTTTGAGCCCAGGAATCTAAATTAAAATATTTCCAATTATTAATTAAACACCCTGTATAATACATTTATTACGTTCGTACCAAACTATTTTAAATTAAATATATGTATTGGTATATGGTTCGTACAGCATAAATACGCGCCTTAGCATGTGACGTCACATGATACCAACACAAAATATTTAAGTCGTAGGTCTGTCCCTTTTTGGAATCGTTTTAGCCAAGTAGACTGGAATTACAGCCACTATAATAAATTTACAATCAAGATGCAGTAGAAATAAACAAACCAAGATACCTTAAATGCTACTAGGAGTACTTCCGAATTATAATTTACAATGTATAAACTTTGGAAATCATGATTTGGGATTTACAATGTATATATTATGTACTGTACATTTAAATTATAATTCGGGAGTGCTCCTTGTAGTATTTAACGTGTCTTGGTTTGTTTATTTCTACTGCATCTTAATTGTAAATTTAGTACACACATTTTATTATATACGCTTTAAAATAATATTTGAAGATTTCTATGCCATAATGTAAACTTGTTTTATTGTTTCATTTAATAGAGAACTTGCATAAAATTTTAAATTCGACAAAAATGGTAAAAATCACAACAGAACATAATTTAGAACCTGTATCAAAGATAAAAAAGTTTTGCTTGTCTTTCGTTTGGCCCCTAAAGACGACTAAAAATTCAACTTATACCAGCCACACTAAAACGCGTCGTGACGTCACAGGGTTGTATGTTTACATTCTACACCAATTATATATAATTTTAAATTAGACATTATGAACGTCAGTAAAAAATACAGTTATGTGACGTTAAAAGTGCTTTTGATCGTTTGAACTATTCATAGAAAATTTGTACTTTTACAAAATGGTTTTATTTTCAATAGTAAACCTTGTTTCCTTTCCTTCAAAAACTGTATCAAACTCCAATCTCAACAAACTGGTTTAAATTATTACAACGACATACGATAAATGTCATTAGAATATAAATATTTTTCCTTTATTCCCCCACGAAGAGCTGGCCAGATACCCAAGTAGGTGGAGGTCAATAAACTAAAGAAGAAGAAGAAAAAGAATATACGTAAATATAACCATAAACAGAACCACATAGTTAAACTCTGTGACGTCACGGGTCGTTTGAACTATTTTAAGATAAAGAAGACTTTAAATTTGTACTTCTAAGTTATGATAGGTTTGTTCCAACTCGATACAAAACCGTTCTTGAATCGTTACGCGCATGCGGAATAACGAATAATTATGCGCAGTAACACATTTTTCGTTACTGCGCGGTTCACGAACCGTTCAAGAACGGTTTTGTATAGAGTTGGAACAAACCTTATGAGTTTTTGAAGCGTGAAATTTTGTAAATCTCATTTTTATACAAAACTGAATATTATTATGTAATAAAAAAAATGTGCAAGTTCCCTATTATTGTATAGATGGATTATTGTATAGATGGAATATAGATGGATTGTAACGAGCATTTATTGATGGTCATTATGAAGCGAGCATGATGGTTAAGAAACGAGCCGTATGCGGCGAGTTTCGTATAGAGTACGAGCTTCATAATGATAATTAAATGCAAGTTGTATACACTATTTTTTCTATGATGATTCACAACAAAAAATATATTCAAATTTATTAATTTTGTAACACAAATAAATTCAGTAGTTTGTCAGTTTGACGGTTTGTTTACATATTGAGAACTGTCAAAGCGTATGTATTTGACTCGCCATTGGTGACTGCACGTGTGCCACCTTTATCGCGAATGCCATATCGCGATTCTATTGGTTAAAAATCTGTATCTTAATGAAAATCTGTATCATAATTAAGTTCATTATGATACAGGTAGTGACATCATAATTATTGATATATTATATTATAGTATGAGAATAGAAAAAGCCTTTTTATGAAGCACATTTGTTTGGATCACACTTTGGGAGTAATCGAACGAAGGTGACATTTTGGCATAAATTAGTAAGAATTATTTCACAGTTGCGGTGTTGACACTTCAGATTTGTTTTCATTATTTACTGTATTTGTTTTATTATATTTATTGTGTTTATTGTTTAGTTTAACGTAAGATTATTATTTTATTCTTGTTTTATATTTAATTTAGAATAAATTCAGGATTTTTTTTTGTAATTTGGTAGCAATGTCAACTTAGATCTCTGACATAGATAATGACGTGCAACGGTAATTATACTAGCCATAGACGGTTGCGTTTCTGTTCAGTTCGAATGTCTCGCCATTCTCCTATACGTATTTCGAGGTCTACCTCTCATCAGGGAGACTTATGAAGACTGAACTGAACTAAAACGTAGTGTCTAATTGGCAATCACAGTAACATAATAAACGAGTATTTCTTTCATTTACTTTATTTTGATTATCGTTAAAGCTTTTTAAGTAATTAAAAATATTTAAAAACATGTCTTCTTAATACAAATAAACATAATATAAATATTGTCGCTTCTTCATCGCACGGTTGTGCTTTTCCGTATTAAATTTGAACATTTTGAATAGAAAATGTTAAATAATATAAGTTATACACGACAACTTAGTACATATACTATTGTAACAATCTCTTTCCCGGCTGCTTCTCGTAAACGTCTTCGTTTCCACTGCACAAAATGAGAAATAAAAAGAACGGAACATGGCGCGGTCCCCGTGGATCCTATTCGAGTTGTGAAAATGTTCAAGTAACTGACTCTTAGCAGTCTTTCGGTAAGATCTCGGACTGGCAGAGAGTGAGTGATGGAAAATGTAAATTAAGAATGAGCCCTGACAGGCACTAAGTGCCGCCTCCAACGGTTCCGGCCGCCGCTATCTTTTCCCCGAGGCGATCGGAAGGAGGAAGTGACACCGACCGGAAAGCTGTCACCGGCAAAGGCGACGCATAAAAATATTTTCTATTCGAAGGAGTCCGCTGGAACGACGTGTTTGATTTTTATATTTGCGATGGGATAACGTAAGCAAAATAAAGTTTAACACGCAAAATAAGAAGATTACGTTTAAAGCTTCAAATACATTTTTTTCAAAACTTCAACCGGTTTTAAAACAATAAATAAATCGTCAGGTTGTAAGCATAAATTCAACATCCCGCATATCGGAAACGAAGTATTTGCGGACATATGTTTATTAAGCAAACGGTCATTATTTTTTATGCAGAATTACCCCTTACGAGTTTGTCGCACTTATTTAGAAACACCCTGTATTGATGAAAAATATGGCTAGTTGGTAAAGTAGGTACCTAGGTTGTCGGCACGTCCCGGTCTCGCCCCGTTCCGTTGTAAGATAAATCAGCCAATGCTTTTCATATCAGACCATTCTTCAACGTGCCCCTCCCGTCCACGTATCCGTTGTAACATAAATCCGGATTTATCCAACACAAGCGAATTATTCAAAAACAGAATCTTAAGAAAACCTGAGGCTATAGTTGGCTTTTAATTTCAGTACTTGATAAATGCTAGAATATTCCACAGGGTGTGGGAACTTTGAGAGAAAAACACAGTTTGTTTTGTTGTTTTGTTCACCCGGTATACAATGACAGTTTACCTATCTAGCAACAATGTTATTACAGCGATATTGTAAAAGAATAAGGCTATAACAAATTAAGAAAATCACTTAAATTGGACAACAGGTTTAGGAAATTCGAGATATCAAGAAATGATCCTTTTTGGGGTGGCCGTTTTTTGTTCTGGTCAGTGTATATCTAATCGTGAGCCATAGCTTTTAAATAGTGCCTGCCATTATGGTCCACCAACGACAAAATTCTTTGATCTCAACGTTGTATCTGCGAATGGGTTAAGATACATTCGTATATTTTTTTAGTCTTCGCTGACTTCAGGTTTCAGGACTTTCATGTCTTTACCAATAGTCTATTTTAAAGACCAATAACTTTTTCCAAGAAGTTATAAAGGGTATTAGTTTTGAGTAAAAAGTAGTTTCAGGACCACTTTTGTTTGCGTTTCTAATTCATAAAGATTTACCATGAATTTAACGGTATATTTTCCGGTAATGAGTTTTAAATAAACTTTTTAAAGCTTCTTCAACTTCCCTTTCTGCGCGAAAAACCACCCTTCATTTACATTTTGCATCAGTCATTCCCGCATCCGGGAGAGTTTAACAACCGCGGACTGTCTCTCAGTAGGATCTGCGATGACTGCGCCATGTCACGTATTTTCATTTGTTTTTGAGGATGGGATACATGAAGAAAAATAGGTCTTGTGTTCGCTGGCAAAATTAAAAGAGTAGTTTCCACTTAGTGGGATCGTTTATTGCGATTTCGGAAAGCGCACAATTGATGGAGATGGAGATGGAAAGAGAAAGTTGGAATGAGTGTGTGCTTTGAAAAAACGATTAACCTTCCAGTGCTCGGATACCGACATGAATGCGAGAGAAGTTTACGGATAGACGCAACAAAAAAGGTATTAGTATTTTATTTTCATTAGGATACACGGGAAAAAATTGGAATTGCTTTTTGGGCGAAAGTGGCTATTTCGGAAATGCGTGCGGAAAATGAATCAAGATCATACATAATTTCTTGCATTACCTGAGAAGGACGACATAAGGACGAAACGAGATTGCTTGTAATCTGGCAATTAGAAATCCGTTAATAAGTAACAGTGGTGTTTTATTTTCCATTTTTCACTTTTGCCAACTATTTAAAATTTTCATCAAGAATGAATAACTATTTTCAATTTCGTTGCAAGACGAAACTACAGTCGCATCATTATTCCAGTTCAGTCAGAGAGTGCAGCAAGCACCTCTACCGGTTTCGAAACTTATTAGTCTCTCATTAATGTTTCGAAACCGGTAAAGGTGCTTGCTGCACTCTCTGATTGAACTGGAATAATGATGCGACTGTAGTTTCGTGTTGCAACGAAATTGAAAATGGTTATTCATTTTTGATTTACATGTTTACTCTGATTGGAGTACGAAGGAAACCATTCTCGTTGGAACTTTACCGCGCTGAGCAGATGGGACGTGAATTATAAATTGTAAAATCCCCTTATCTTCCTTAGTCTCAGCATCCGTTATGGCTTGCAAATTGTAGAAGCCTCGGAGGTGTTACTAGAGAAGGTTCCCATTGTTTTCAGTCTGGTAGGATGTAAAATAACATTTTTGGATGTTGTTTTATGTGCTATTAGATTGAAAACTTAGTTTTTTTTATTTATAATTTTGTTTAAAATGTAAACTGATTCAGTATACTGGTGCAGATATGGCACAAGAAAAGCATGTAAGGCAGCGATCAACCTCAGTTAATTCAGGAATTCAGTATTTCAGATATTCAGGAATTTCAGGAATTCAGGAATTCAGTAATTCAGGAAGACAACTTTCAAGAATTTCTGGTGAAACCGGAAGTAGAATAGTTACAAAAAATATGGCGTTAGATGCATTATGTGTAGAGAGCGGAATATATGCAACACAACATTACCAAAATATGCGCATATATATGCATTACTTTTACTACAAATATGCAGGTATTTTTTCTAAATTTGTCTAAATATGCAAATGCATATTAAAAATACTCAAAAATAAAACAATATATAACAAATATATAACAAATAAAAACAATCTGTAAAAGAAAAAAAATGTTCAAGCACCAAAAAGAAATCAATTTTCATACGAGAAGCTGAAGAATAAAAGCGGAATTGTCTACAATTTGATGGATTTTTGTATTTTGATGCTTCTCTCATGTCCGTCTTTATAGAAGTAAAAGCGAATTTGTCGAATAAAAACACTCTTTCCTGAAAAATTTCTTTTGTGGGACATGATGCTTTTGTTTGTCAGTTCCTCATTTAAAAAATAAAATGTGAAAATGAATGTAACTTACGATTTTGGAACAGGCTTTGCAAAATACTTTGTCTCCACTTAGCTTTAACTCGGGAAAACACTTTATCCAAGCACTTTTTTGAATGGTAGACATATTTAAATTGAATATATACCAATCACTTCAAAAACACTAAATACGATACAACGTTCACTTTAAACAAATGTTGGCCGGAAACTGACAAAATAAATATTAGACCCTTAAAAGCAGGTAGGTACCTACGACTTGCTACGCTAATAAAATAATATTTTTCTGGGAACACGCATAATTGTTAAATTCAGGTAGTAATGGGAAAGTCCAGATAGATAATAATGAGCGATAGATAGATAAATAACGAGCTCGTTATTAGAGGAAAATTTTAAACTTTTATATAATTTATTTTTAAAATATGCAAAATAAATAGTGTTTTGCTTAAATATGCAATGTTGTGTTTGTTGTCTAAAAATATGCAATATATGCATCTATATGCACTTTGCATATATTCCGCTCTCTAATTATGTGTCATTGTACTTGCATATACAGTTTCATAAATGTCATATTTTTTGTTCCAAAGATATTTAGTCGATTCCATAAATTATCCCAGCCCTGTGTATTGTGATCCTTGTAGCTTGTAGACTTTTGGCAATGCACATTTCCTTTTGCTGGCCTTGATTTTCACTATATTTCTGATATACACATACTTTAATATCGACTCCTTAAAAAGGAAAGAAAGTAAAAACTCTAATTCGTAGACCTTCGGTTGAAGTTTTTGCATAGGTAATGTATGACATACAGGGTATAACAAAAATGCAGATCATAAATTAAATCACGTAATCTGGGACCAAAAATAGTTCGATTGAACCTAGCTTACCTTAGTACAAATGTGCACATAAAAAAAGTTACAACCATTTGAAGTTACAAAATGAAAATCGATTTTTTCCAATATATCGAAAACTATTAGAGATTTTTTATTTAAAATGCTTAAGTGGCATTCTTATAGCAGGAACGGCTTAAAAAAATAACAGTGAAATTTGTACATCTCAGAAAATCTTTATGGGGTTTTGTTCCCTTAAACCCCCCTAACTTTTGTGTATGTTCCAATTAAATTATTATAGTGGCACCATTCGTTAAACACAATGTTTTTTGCCTCTTAGTACTTTTTCGATAAGCCAGTCAGTGGCGGCTCGTGGCTTTAGGGACAGGGTCGGCAAGGTTTTTTCTCCTCAGATAGGTACGCCATCTAATTAAAAGGCTTCAATTTCATAGAAGATTTTTGGTTTTTGTTTTTTTTTTATTTCTTTTTTGTTTTTTTTTGTAAACCTGTTTATAAATTAACTCTAGTCTATGTTGTTTCGAAGTAGCAAAATGGGTTATAACGTCATTGTAAAATTTATTATTGTTTTGGAGAGGTTTTAGAAGTCTTTTTCTATTGACATTTGAGAAAAGTTTGACATTCTCTCTTGTTTCATGGTGTTTCGACAATACGTTTTGACTTTTTTGAGACAAGAGAAATCACGTTCATTGGAGGCAGAATTTGCCCACATTTGAGCACAATAATTTATTAAATTCGGGAACAGTTTGTTGTACCTAATGAATTGCAGTATATAAAATTAAACATATTTTGTAACTTATCCCACCTTGAATATATTTAGATCAGCATATAAAACTGTTAATCCATTTTCTTATCTTATTTGAATAAAGAATGATGGATAATTTTTAATGAACTTGTCTAATAGATATTTTGGAAATTCCTTGTAAATAATAATTGAGTTATCCTTCCGCTCAAAAAGGTCCGGAACATTGTTTAAATAATCAAAATGTCAAAAAATTAAGAAAAACGATTTTTTCTTCGTTTTTGATTTTAACTTTCAAAGTATTCACTTCTGAGAAAAGTTACACTGACATAAAAGTTGGGTAACTAAATTTCCTACAATATACGATTGGTTAAAAATTTTAAAAAGTGTCATCCTTGTTGCAATACAGCAATAATTGCGAAAAAAACATAAAAATAAGTATTTGCATTTTACGTTTTTCAACCATTTATGCTAACACTTACGACCTTCATATTTTAACCAGAAAACCTTTATGATATAATAAAACAATACTGTAAATTTCATTAAGATCGATTCAAAACATTTTGCAAAATAAATTTTGCAATCTAGCTTTTGCAAAAAAAAATTAATTTTTTCAAAATGTTGCAGTACTGACAATAAAGCAGATAGCAAGTTGAATATTTTTACATATAGAAGAAAGGTACAGTATTCTTCTATACGTAAAAATAAATTCAACTTGCTGTCTGCTTTATTTTCAGTTCTGCAACATTTTGAAAAAATTAATTTTTTTGCCAAAGCTGGATTGCAAAATTTATCTTGCAAAATCTATTGAACCGATCTTAATGAAATTCACAGTATTTTTTTATTATATGATATAGTTTTTCTTGGTAAAATTATGAAGGTCTTAAGTGTAGCATAAACGGTTGAAAAACGTAAAATGCGAATACTTGTTTTTTATGATTTTTTCGTATTTATTGCCACTTTGCAACAAGGGTGACAATTTTTAAAATTTTTAGCTAATCCTTTATTGTAGAAAATTTAATTACGCAACTTTTATGTCAGTGCAACTTTTCTCGAAAATGAATACTTTTAAAGTTATAATCAAAAAATGAAGAAAAAAATCGAATTTTTCCTTTATTTTTTGATATTTTGATTATTTAAACAATGTTCCGGACCTTTTTGAGTGGGAGGATAACTCAAATATTATTATATGAGTTATTTTCAAGCAATTTCTGCAAACAAATATGAGTCGCCTCTCAACGTCCAAATTAAATCTCAACGTCCAAGTACTTGTTTTGTTGCCGTTTGCAGATCACCGCTGTGCTCGGCAGATTGTTTTTCTGCCGTACTTGTCATTCAAATAAATACGGGGAATGTATAATTGGTTGCCTATCGGCTAATTCCATAGCGTCTTATTACAAGCAAATGCTCAACTGGGTACGGCTAGCCGAAGCGGGCCATGAATTCACACAATCGCAGTCGGGTGTATGGCTGGCTAGGATCCTTAATTTGAAAAGTCTCTTACGCACACAGCGCACAGGGATCACTTAACGTATCAGATCGTTCGAATTCTTTTAAAAACAATGAATAAAATTTAGTCTGTATTATGTCACAGATATTTTTTTTATTTCACAGAAACGAATATCATCAACTCTGATTAACTTATATATTTAAAAAAATCTATAATTTGTCCATAAATGTGTGGGTCGGCACTGCCGACCCTGACCAGCCGCCACTGAAGCCAGTACCACAATAACAGTTTAATTGGAACGTACACAAACATTTGGGGGGTTTAAAGGAACAAAACGCCCATAAAACTTTTATGTAAATATGTTAAAAAAGAAGCTGCATCTTGATAAAAACTGGCTTATCGAAAAAATACTAAGAGGCAAAAAGTTTAAGAAACATTGTGTTTAACTAATGGTCTTCTTCTTCTATGGCACTACAGCCCAAATTGAGCCTTGGCCTCCTTTATTTTTTGCCTCCACCCTGGCTTGTCTGTGGCTGCTCTTCTCCATACACGGACTCCTAAAAGGTCTTGTACGTCGCTGTTTACTGTGTCTTCCCAGCGCTTTCTTGGATTTCTAAACGGTCTCTTTCCCTGGATTCTAGCTAATGGTACCACAATAATAATTTAATTAGAACGTACACAAAAGTTTGGGAGGGTTTAGGGGAACAAAACTCCATAACATTTTTATGGGGTGTTTTATCTCGAATAGTTTTCGATATATTGAAAAAAAATCGATTTTCATTTTGTAACTTCAAAGGGCTGTAGCTTTTTTATGTGCACAATTGTACTAAGGTAAGTTAGGTTCAATCCAACTATTTTGGTCCCAGAATATGTGATTTAATTTATGACCTGTATTGTTACACCCTGTATACATTTGATTACCTTCCATATGGAACTATCGTAGTGTTAGCGCCTATCCATATGAGGGCGGTTTGCCAGCGGTTGACGCCGCGGTTAGCCGACGTTTGTATAGTACAGCTTGTTCACATGAGGGCGGTTTGCTAACGTTGACGTCGCGGTTTACCTGAAAACCCAACCGCCGCCGTTGAAGTTGCCAAGGAACAAATGGAATCGTACACATGCAACCGCTCCGTTGTGTGGGGCGGTTGTAAGTTGTAAACCGCGGCGGTTGTAAGTTACTAGGAGGAATGAGACCACCAGTCAATCGTTCTCATGTGTACGATACAAACGTCGGCAAACCGCGGCGTCAACCGCTGGCAAACTGCTTTCATATGGACAGGCGCGTACACATGAGAGCAGTTGACTGGCAGTCCCATTCCTCCTAGTAACTTACAACCGCCGCGGTTTACAACTTACAACCGCCCCACACAACGGAGCGGTTGCATGTGTACGATTCCATTTGTTTCTTGGCAACTTCAACCGCGGCGGTTGGGTTTTTCAGGTAAACCGCGACGTGGACGTTGGCAAACCGCCGTCATGTGGACGAGCTGTAAGTGTTAACCCTATTTTATTTATTATCTGATTACTGCGATTACCGTTCGCTTGTCGACTTTTCTATGATTTTCTTTTAGTTTTATATTTTTTCACACATTTTACTCTTATACAGACTGGTGTGTATATCATTTCTACGAACTTTCTTCGTCATTGTATCGAATGACAGATACCAACCACACCTGAGCGTCTACGCCTATATTCGGTGCTATTTTAGCACCTTTTTGTAATAGGGTGACATTTGAGAATGGGGTCGATTAAAAAACGTGTTCGAATAATAGTATTCAACACCTTTGAAAGGCTTCTTTGACCTTCCTCATCCGTAAATCAATATGACATTGAAACGTCCCCCTTAGTTAGTAACCATGTTTGGGAAGTGAATAAATTATTAAGTATGTATAATACTTTAAGTTGTCCAGTTTAGAGACACATTGACTTTTTCTATAGTATAATATAGGCTATTGATTATGTCAAAAAAAGAGGAGTAGAAGAAACTACTACGTTGAATGGGTTTTATTGTTTCATATGTTCAATGGACCCCCAAATATGATAAAACCGCGGAATACTACTACTTAGGGTGGGAGGTATTGTTTGAAATCAACAGTTCAAACACATTTTCGTAAATTTGTTTTGAAACTAGGGTAGAACTACTTTATTTTTAAATTAAACAGACATATTCAGTACATTCAATTCAAAGAATACTAAAAAAATTTCATGTCAAAATATTGAAAAATAAGCCAACGGTGGCAAACTTTTACTTACACTTCCAAAAAAATAGATTTTATGTTGGACTCCTCATTGGATCATGCAAAACAAAAAATTCAAAAAGATTTTATTAGCTTATGAGTTTTTCGAAGTAACGCTGTCGAGTTCTTTTAGAAAACAAAACTAAACAAAATAAACAGTTTTGTGAAAAATATGGACTAAAAATGAGTACAAAAAAAACACCAAATACATGATAGTAACAAAGAAAACAAAATATACAATCAACTCCAAACCAACAGATATACACAGATGCATCAAAAACAGCCGACGGAGTGGGGGCAGCAATTTTCTCCAATACCCATAATGCTAAATTTAAGCTGCATAACAACTGGACTATTTCCAATGCAGAACTGTATGCAATCCTTGAAGCTTTAAAATTCATTAACAAATCGAACCAGAGAAATTACACAATCATAACGGACTCAATGAACGCCCTTTGTGACATTCAAAACATATATTCCTGCAACCCTATTCATAAGACATTTATCAAGAACTTCAACATGCTGCAAAGGAAAACAAACACGTGGTATTAATCTGGGTTCCGTCCCATATTGGAGTACACTGTAACGAGGTTGTGGACCGCCTAGCTCACGAAACAGCAACAAGTGATCAAGTTCATCTAAATAAAATTGTGCCAAGTGATGTGAAATTGTGTCTCAAAAACGTAGTTAGTTGTGCGTGGCAAAACAAGTGGTCGCAGTGTTCCGAAAAACTCAAACAAATTAAAGGCAACGGTGGACAAAAACAGGCCTTTTCTTTACCTAGGAAAAAACAAGTTATCTTCACTCGGCACCGACTTGGTCACACCCGTCATACACATCTCTACAAAATATCTAGAGACAATCCTCCATTCTGACAGCAGTGTCAAACAAATGTAACAATTAAACATAATTATCCGACTGTCAAAAATACCAGCAAACGAGAAGTAAACTTAACCTTCCCAGAGACATATCTAAGCTTCTTGGAAACGATAAAAATATCAACAATATCATCAAGTTTTTAACAGATTTAGGAATAAAAGACATTTAATTAATCGGTTGAGAGCCAATCATGCTCTTACGCCATCTTACATGCATATAATCGGCTTGGCAGATACTCCCAATTGTACTTGTGGCAAAATCTGAGATCTAACACATGTCATATTAGAATGTCATTTAAACATAAATAATATAAACGACCTTTATAAGGAATTAAAAGATTTAAAATGTTTTTTCCCAATAAACCTAAATACTTTAATATTTACAAATGATATGGAAATTCTTCATCTCATTTATAAACATGCTAAATTATGTAAATACAAGTTGTAAACGTAATAGAGATTTTGGTATCATTCAGAAGTGAAAATAATAATTTTTTTTTGTAAAAAAGGGTAAAATCAACATATTTATTATTGTTAAATAAAACAAAACACAAAAATAAGCCAAAAAACAAAAAATCTCGACAGTGTTACCTCACGAAATGTCTATAAAAAATATGTGAAAAATTTCAGGTGGATCAGTCAAGTAGTTTTTGAGTTACAAAATTGTAATCGTAAATTGATGCACACCGGAATATGATTTTGAATTCCGGAGTAATCTACAAAAGATAAGGAAACAGCTATTGAACGTTTCTCACTACGCTCAAGTGGGCTGGCGCGAAGCTGCTGCAAATCAGGTCGAAGGTGGGTATATTCAATGTTGTATGTTCGGTAATTTTGCTCCGATAAATCTGAAATTTTCTGAAAGTTATGACACATCAGAGATTGGACCCACACAACAGGGAATGACTTAATTCATGAAGCCCAGAACAGAGAGAATTTTGCCATATTGATCGCCAACCTCAATAGTGAAGACACTTAGGAGGAGACACTTTCATTTAAAATAATAAAAAAAATCGAAAATTTCAAAATTCCATCTCCCACCTTAATATAAACACTTAATTATAAAAAAGTGGTAAATATGTCTATTTCGTTCAGTAGTTTAATTCCACGGCTTCATATAACAAATATCTAAGACAGATGTCGGTAGCTTCCCGGTTTCTCGTAGTCGTAATGGCTACTGGGAATCTCCAACATCCCACCAATGAGGGCGCAGACGAATGATAATAATTTATCAAACTCGCAGGAGTTTAATATGATGCAAACTTAATAAACCGGACTCATTACTATTAAAATGGCATAAACTCTCCTACATATTGATGCTTTGGGTTCGTCTGCACAACTGGAAAAAAAAATGATATATAATAAAAACCGTTACCTACTTTGTGTTTTCTGGGTATTTTTCGGTAAATCCTTTAAATGGATTATCGGCTTGTTTGAATATTGGCCACAAAATGTGACGGTACAGAAATGTACCCAACTAACGGCATATTTTTCGGCAGAACCTTTTAAGGGATTGGTTGCTATATTTGCAAACAAAAACCAGCGACAAATTGGTAAAAAACAGCGAGGTAGGTAGTCCTAAAGAGCACTTTATGATAGCACCTTAGCGGCAACTTATTAAAGTCATGTAGGGGCTGTTTTTATAAAATTTAATAAAATAAATGAAAATTGAACAAGACGTCATGTACTGGATTTCTGATACGTTACAATAATCTAGGACCAGATGACCAAAAACTTCTCTCTTGTCGTACTGTAGTGTTAATATAGAGCCATTGAAACAAATCATAGCTAAGATAGGCCATGAATATATTTAAAGACCATGGAATAGCATATTTTTGAAAACCTAAGTAAAAATTGTATTTAACACAGCAGTTATGATAGAACATAACTTTGTATATGGATGTAAAAGTATGTACTTAAAAACCGTACATTTGTTTGGAATCCCCTATGTGGAAGGGACTAACTGTCCAAAAGGATAAAGACTTTGTTCCGTCTCATTATAATTTAGTTCATGTTGTTTTTCGATTTTATTTTATTTAGATTCATATTTGTATAATTTTTAAAGTTTTGGGTAAATTTTAGTTTCCAGAAATCTCTTAGAAAATTAAAATATTTGTCAGTTTTACATATTTCTGGGCAAGGTTTGTCTATTATAATCCCTCTCTTTAGAAAGTAGGTATTTCAACACTTACAGTTAGGTGTTGCGTTTTTGAGAAGGACAATATAAACGTTTTTGTGTAATTTACGTTTTTTCCCAAAGTAAAATTTTATAAATGTATAAACATTTTCGTAAAGATGGGACGTGAATTATTTAAAATTCCCTCATCTTAATGTTTGGTTCGGCACCCGTATGACTTATAATTTTTGAAAATCGCGGGGGTAGTAACCAGAGAGTTTCCATCTGTTGTCAATCTAGTGGTATGAGAACGATATTTATCATTGTTGTTTTCTTTACTACTGGATTGAGAACTTAGTTTGTAAAATTTTATAGTTTTTGGAAACGACCTCCCTTCCACTAACGACTTCTGTTATGCATTTTGTAATTTTAATATATTTTTTTGAGTAACCAGCGAAACTCAGTTCTCTAAATACTAAGTAAGCAATACACGTTCTATCAAAATTGTCGTCGTATATTATTTTAATTTAATAAAATAATATTTAATAGCAACAACTATATCTCACGATAAACTAATCGTGGGACAATTCAGACTTATTTACCAAGGTTTGCTCCAAATACGTTTTCTTTTCGATGATTTTTTTATAATATGTTATTTTGCTAATTTTCTTTGGATTAGTCTAGAATTATTTTAAGTCTTAATTAATATAACCTCTTAATTATAAAAAAAGTGGTTAATTTGTTTAATACATTTTGTCCAGCAGTTTAATTTCACGTCTTCATATAACAAATATCTAAGACCGACCTCGGTAGCTTCCCGGTTTCTCCCGGTATTTTCCCAGTAGTCGTAATGACTACTGGGAATCTCCAACATAGCACCGATGAGGGCGCAGACAAATGATAATCATTTATCAAACTCGCAGGAGTTTAATAAAAGTGCAAACTTAATAAACCGGACTCATTACGATTAAAATGGCATAAATGATAAACGACGCTCGTTAATAATCTATTAATATTTGTTTGTTTTGACATGCTGCCAACTGTTGCACCCGTCACCAATTCCTAGTTATTAATTGGATGGCTGTTCAATGCGGAAAACGAATCAAATGAATGGTTTGGTTTTTCTTCGTTGAGGTCAGTCAGGTATAAGATGTGTTAGGGTTTCAAATAAAGTTTTTAATTTAGATACGAGTACTACACTGATGGTTTTTCTAGACATAACATCGCACATCCCGTTCTATGCCGTAACAACTCAAAATATTCAAATTTTACAGGAGAGCAAAAACAAACTACACAGAAAAGCAGTTTATAAGTAATTTTTAATTTTTAGCAGGTTATTGTAATACTCGTTTATTATAATAATAATTATTTATTATATTACTCCTTTAGGTGTCTACAAACTGTACAAACTCATGACATTTCAAGTTGAAGGGTGTTTTGGTCGAAATAAAGTAAAAACAAAACACTAAGAGAGAATATTTTTTATTTTGGTCATTTCGCACCTCCGCTCAAAGAGTGTCATATCTAAAAAAACTTAAAATCGGTTTTATTGCACAAACAGTTTAATAAATCTATGTACTCCTATCTCACAAATACCCCAGGGAAATAAGGCAAAAATATACCATGTTCGGGACACTTGAGCAGCCAGGTTGCAAATAGGTTTTTTGGGTACCATATACCTAATGCATTATAAATACAAAAATGCCCGTCACAGTTCGAACGAGAATTTTAGTTTAATTAACAAATAAGTGTCAAAAATGGCAGTTTTTTCGTTAAAGTCGCCACAGGTAAAAATACGGTAATTAAATACCTACCTTATTTATAATATCCTTCTTTTAGTAGATGAGCAAAGGTTTAAAATGGCAGTTTTTAAATTTTGGCCCGATCATTTGTTGCTTCGCTAATTGCTAAATAAGACTAAAATTTCGAAAATAAAAAATTTGCTATACCTTTTGCGAAAATGACCTTTAGACTTTCATGTTGCATGAAAAGTTGAGTCAAACAGTTCATAATATAATCAGAGAACAATAACCACAGAGAAACGACACGCCTTTGATCTTTCGTGGCTAAGCCGACAACAACCAGAAAGCAACCAGAGCGGCCATCGAAGCAATAGTCAGTAGGCATATCACACAATATAAATTCGTAAATAAAATTAAACATTTATGTTGACTTTCAATAAATATAAAATATCTCACCGAGAAAAAAGTTGCGTACAGGGCCGGCTTTTGTTGGCATTCTTTATAATAATGGAATTATTTTTGATTTACAAAAGGTTGCAAATATATCGCACAATGCAAAGTAATGGTGAAAATCATATGGATTGGAACCATAAATGAAAATACCTTTTTGTTTATCCTGATTTTGGCATTGAAAGACCAATAATAAAATATATCTATTTATTACGGTAGGTGTGACATTCACTGCTTGTTTTTGGCTTGGCTGATACAAGATATAATTTGTTCGTCGAGGTATTTCCTAATAAATTATATTTTTTAATATAGGTTATCGAAAAAAAAAACACAGCCATTGTAACGGCCACGGAAATGTCACAAACTCTGAAAGTTCCAATTCTCTTTGGGTGACAAATGTTCGTGATCGATAACAAGAAACTTTATGTTGAAATTGAATGTCAATATTGTTCTTGTCTTGGAAACCTATCAAAAGTACATTTTTCCTTTAAAGTCGAATACCGGAGCAAACGAATAAAAACCCAAGAAGTACTGTAAGAGTATATTTCTATAAATATAAATAGGCAACAATCTAAACAATAATAAAAAAAGTCTTATACGAATCGTTACAATTACACCGATTTGTAACATTACATACACTACATACATTCAGTATCATTGTAAATCCAAGATGTCCACCGCTATAAAATGGCGGATTACATATTTTTCACAACTACTTCAATATGGGTATCAAATAAAAGTGCTTGACTATTAATAAAGAGTTCATTATAGAAAATCCAAAAGGGCCGCCAAAAAAAAACAGAGTTTGATTCGTACAGCCCGTATACAATGAAAATTTACCTGTTTAGCAATAATATGATTACAGCGGTATTGTTTAAGAATCAAGCTACAACATATTAAGAAATCACTTAAATCGGCCAACAGGTTTAGGAAATACGAGATATCAAAATGACCAAATTTTTAAATGGGCTGATTTCTATGCACGCAAGTTTATTTCTCCCTCGCTTTTTTGCGGCACTCCCCATCGGCTCGTGCCAACAAACTTCTGCGCTCGTGAGAAATATGTGTTTTTTCTCACTTGTTGTACAATATACTATTTTTAACTGAAATGTACACAAACCTAAAACGATAATCTTTTTTGGTGGTTCTTGAATATCTCCACCGTGGTCAATTATATTGCTTATATTGCATGGAAATATTGTAGGTACTGCGTCAGAGACTAATGTTTTTCTTGTACCTATTTCCTTTTAAAATAAGCTTGTCTTCAAGGTGCAGTTCACAAATCCTATAACTATTATATAGTGAATCCATTTTAAATAGCAAATCTTGTCTGTTACAAGCTTTTATCCATGCTTGGGCACTACAAATGTTAAACAAAGAATTTATAGATTTTTAGATAGAAAGATATTTTTAAATTTTATGGACTATATATGGACTCTGATATATCTTTGGAGCAAAAGTATGAAGACATTTTACATTTAATTCTCTCCATGTTTCATAATTTGACAATTTTTCTTGAAGTTGAATTTTATCTCTGTATTTTAAATAATAGTAATAATAATAGTTTTAATATTTTAAATAGCTCTAAGCAGTACAAATATTGCCGAACGTCAAGAACCTAAAGCTTGTCACGCACGGGGACCTATACTATAATATTCGGTGATAAGTGCGCTAATACCCGAAAAAATAACGCAAAAAACGGAAAACATAATACGTTGTGAAATAAAACACAAGACTACAATATAATATCGATGTATCCACCTTTGTACCTTCCATCCACAAAAGACATGTTAAACTAAAAAATCGTCTATTTTCTTTGTTTCTAAAGATATCAGGTACATTCAAAAAACAAAATGTTAACAAAACATATGACTACAATACGATTTAGATGTATACTCCGATCGATATATTTAATCTTTGTTATATTTAACGAATTAAAAGTTGGCAGTATTTTTGTAAACTGCACTGCAGAAGGTAGATAAGTATTTAATTTTTTCATAATTTAATGTAAGTTTGTTAATTTGCAACCGTGTTTTTGCAATTTTGAAGTCTTGTTCTGCTATAATTTTAAGATTTTCAAAATTATCGCCCCAATTATGTCTCCAACAATTTTTAGTTTGAATAGTATTTTTTTGCGTCGTTTAAATCAGATCAGAAATTGTCGTGTATATAGAACTCTTTATATATTTTTATTTTATAAAAATAGAATATCTTGGAATGCGATGACACCCGGACAACATCTGTTTTGACCTGGTTGGCCCTTTGCAGACTTGCGTCTGTTATGAAATACATGCACTGACACCAAATTTATTATTTTTTGAAATATCCGTTGCTTGGCAGAACGAAGTTTAGTTTTTTTATGCATTACTTAGGGGTAATGTATACAAGAAAATGAATCACTTTCGTTATGATTTATTATCAATAATATTTAATCAAGTCAAATTAAGACTATTAGAAACCTAATAACTAATATGTATAAATTACAAAGCAATAACAATTACCTGTTATTATTCTTAGGAAATCTAAATAAACTTATTCCTCTTCCTGTCGCAGAGGAACATCCGTGAACCACACACGAGTAACCAGACATTTTAACTATTATGTATAATTATTATATAAATGCTCAAACAAACTTGTTAAGTCGAGTATTTACCATACACGCCTACGGACTATCGTAAAACAACCAGAGCGACAGAATTAGCTGGAATTAGCATGTGTTGGGAACACTTAAAGCAACCAGGTTCACGCATGCGTCTACAAAAACAGTACACGTTTTAAGTACGGTCGTGACGCTTCTCTGTGGTTATTGTTCTCTGATATAATTCACAAAAAAGTTTAAGACGATTCGTCAATTAGTTTAAATTTTATTCAATTTGTTTATCACAAAGAGGTTATTTTTGCAATGTTATTGTTCAGAAAATAAGAATGATATAGCAGTTCTGTGGAAACCACGTGAAAGAAGAACACTTATATTTTCAAAGAATTAAAAAAAATTAATAAAAAGTCATTTTTGTCATTCCGAAAACATTTTACTAAAGTAAAGTCATTTTTGGCCTATAAACAATTTGAATAACTTTGTTAATATTGAAAACAGATTAAAACTACTTTGGGATTTCAAAAGCTGGTATTTTTACACGAATTTTCAAGAAAAAACTTTTTGCCAAGGTTAATTAATTACGGTCAAAGTTAGCCACTTTTTTAAATTTAATTCACAGCTACTTTGTTTATAACAATTAAGCAAGCTAACTAGCGCCATTTTGAAGCTCAAGGTATATACTTTATATGTAAAGGTTTTGAGTAAACTTTGAACTTCGACAAAGTGGTTAATAAAGCTTTAAAAATTACGTCCTAACGAAATCGATTCGTGGAAGGTGGAGGGGAATTATTAAAATCCGTGCACTCAAAAAATGAAATTGATTCTTCAAATATATGCTGCGATTAATATCTCTGGAGCTTGTTGATGGATTTTGATCATAATTTTTTCAATTTGCATGTACTCGTAGTCTTGTGGAGTACGTTATGTACACATATCCCCACCTAAAGTTACAAAATGTTAGTTAGGGGGAACCCCCCTTATCAGGGATATGAAAAATAGATTACGACCGATTCTAAGACCTACCGAATATTCATATATAATTTCATAAAAATCGGTCAAGCGGGCTCAGAGGAGTATGGCAACTACCACTGTGACAGGAGAATTTTATAGATGTAAATATATAGATGGCTATTAAAAAATGGGGGTTGGTGATAGAAGAGTGAAAATTAATGGTTGTATGTATGTTTAATTCTACACCATATAAAATTAAGGTAGCCAATTTTGTCCAAAAAAATAATAAAAAATGTCAGGGGGGGCTACCACCCTTATAATTTAAGGATATGAAAAATAGATTAAAACCTACTCTCAGTCCTACAGGATATACGTGTAAAATTTCATAAAAATCGGTCTAGCCGTTTCGGAGGAGTATCGTAACTAACACTGTTACAGAAGAATTTTATGTATATAGAAGTAACTGTGAATTAAATAATAAAACAAAAATGAATAACCATTTTCAATTTCGTTGCAAAACGAAAACACAGCCGAACCATATTCCAGTCCAATCAGAGAGTGCTGCAAGCACCCCTACCGGTTTCGAAACTTATTAGTCTCTCATCAGGAGGCACATATGCTGCTCTCCCTGATCCAACCAAAACAAACCAAAGCGTGCTGTCCCGGATTGCAACGAACGAAATGGCATAGATGCCCTAGCGGCAACTGCTAGCAAAAGACTAAGTTTTCACTCTAATGGCATATAAAACAACATAATGCTATTTTACACCCCATCAGAATGAAAACAATGGGAACCTTCTCTGGTTACACCCCATTGTTTTCATTCTGGTGGGGTGTAGAATAGCATTATGTTGTTTTATATGCCATTAGAGTGAAAACTTAGTCTTTTTGCTAGCAGTTGCCGCTAGGGCATCTATGCCATTTCGTTCGTTGCAATCCGGGACTGCACGCTGGGGTTTGTTTTGGTTGGATCAGGGAGAGCAGCATATGTGCCTCCTGATGAGAGACTAATAAGTTTCGAAACCGGTAGGGGTGCTTGCAGCACTCTCTGATTGGACTGGAATATGGTTCGGCTGTGTTTTCGTTTTGCAACGAAATTGAAAATGGTTATTCATTTTTGATTTACATTTACTCTGTGTGGAGTATGAAGGGAACCATTATCGTTGGAACTTTACCGCGCTGAGCAGATGGGACGTGAATTGCAAATTGTAGAATTCCCTCATCTTCCTTAGTCTCAGCATCCGTTTGGCTTGCATATTGTAGAAGCCTCGGAGGTGTAACCAGAGAAGGTTCCCATTGTTTTCATTCTGGTGGGGGGTGTAGAATAACATTATGTTGTTTTATATGCCATTAGAGTGAAAACTTATGTCTTTTTAAATAATAAAAGTGGCTAACTTTGACCGCATTTAACCTAGGCGAAAAGTTTTTTTTTGAAAATTCGTGTAAAAATACCAGCTTTTAAAATCGCAAAGTAGATTGACTCTACAGTCAATATTAACAAATCTATTCAATATGTTTTTAAGCCAAAAATGACTACTTTAGTAAATTGTTTTCGGAATGACAAAAATGACTTTTAATTGATTTTTTTTAATTCTTTGAAAATATAAGTGTTCTTCTTTCACGCAGTTTCTACAGAATTGCTGTATCATTATTAATTTCTGAACAATAACATTGCAAAAAAAATTGGGATAAACAAATTGAATAAAATTTAAACTAATTGACGAATCGTCTTGAAATTTTCAACTTTTCATGCAATATCAAAGTCTTAAGTTCATTTTCGCAAAAGTTATAGCAAATTTTTTATTTTCGAAATTTTAGTCTTATTTTGCAATTAGCAAAATGCACCAAAAAACTGCTAACATTCCTTATTTTTGTCCAGTGGCGAGCAGACAATCCCTGGATAAAAATTCTTAAAAAATTTATATAGACTGATCTTTCTGGTTATTGTTCTGAATCGATAGTCTAATCGATAGTATTCAGTTTTTACTACCTCATGGCGAGAAAAGCCAAAATTCATGAAAAAGTGACATTCCTTGTTTTTCCCCTGTACTCTTCATATATTAGCTCTTAACACAGGGGAGTCCGTTGAGGGGGGCCCGAAAAAAAAATCTATCCTTAAAAATACTCGAAATTGTCAGATTAAGATAAGGTAAGGACATGCAAAACAGTGTATATTTCAAAAATCTGACGATTTCAGCGGGGCGTAAGGAAATGGGCGAGGTAAAAAGTTTCACAAAAAAAGCGAATAATTCGCGAAATGAACGTTAGATCGAAAAACTAAAAAATACGTGTTCAATATTTTTCAAAAATCTATCGAATGATACCAAACATGACCCCCACGGAGAGGGGTGGGGGGTAAATTTAAAATTTAAAATACAAATCCCGCGATATTTCGCAAAATAAACATTAGATCGAAAAACTGCAAAATACACTTAATCAATATTTTTGAAAAATCTATCAAACGGTACCAAAAACGACCCCCCACGGGGGTGGGGTGGGGGGTTACTTTATATATATATCCGGGGTGTCATATCGGCTGACGCCGCATCCCCACACCTAACCGCCATCTATTTCTATCCTGGGCATCTTCCTCTTCCAAATCTCGGTGTTCCATGGCCTTCCTTATCGTGTCATTCCAGGATAGTCTTGGTCTTCCCCTTTTCTTCCTACCTGGGGGTTTCCATTTCAGGAGTTTCTTTGGCCATCGTTGGTCGTCCATTCTAAGTAAGTGACCGAACCATTTTAGGCTTCTTCTCTCGAGCCTGTCTACCGCTGTATCGTGTGCCTGCATCCTTCTTCTTATTTCTTCGTTACGTATTCTGTCCAATCGGGAGATTCCAGCGCTTCTACGTATGTAGTCCATTTCCACAGCATTGATCCTTCTTCTGGACTATGCTGTTAATGTCCAGACTTCGCTTCCATACATGAGTACCGATTCCACAAATGTCTTCCCTATTCTTAATTTTGTAGTTCTGGATATATTTTTATCCCACCACACGGAATTCAAGCAACCTACTACCTTCCTACTTTGTTCAACTCGCCTTTGAATTTCTTTGTTGCCTAGGCCTTCTCTGTTTATTACAGCTCCCAGATATTTGAATTCTTCAACCTGTTTAATTGATGTGTTCTCTGTAATTAGGATTTCAAAGTGGGCGTCAGAATTCACGACTAGATATTCTGTTTTTTCTATATTTATATTTAATCCCCATTTTTTGTAGGTTGAATACAGGCGGGTTAACATGAATTCCATGTCATACGAATCTTGTGCCAGTACTGCTTGATCGTCAGCAAAGTGGATGTTAAACAGGCAGTCATCTCTGATCATGATTCCCATTAGTCCACAACTTCTTTTCCATTCTTTTAAAGCGACTTCCAAGTATATGTTAAATATCAACGGTGATAAGCTACACCCTTGCTTCAGTCCTTTTTCTATTTTTATTCCTTCAGATAGTTGTGTGCCAATCTTGACATATCCCACATTATCGCTGTACAATGATTTGATAATATGTATAATAGCCGGACTAACTTTCATTTCAACAAGGGCATGCCACAACTTGTTTCTAGGGACGGAGTCATATGCCTTTTCCAAGTCTATGAAGGCAATGTGAGTTTCTTCATTTATGCTCGTCCTTTTCTCTATAAGTTGTTGGATGACGAAAAGGTTGTCCACACATGAGCGTCCCGCAGTAAAACCACTTTGATCTTCACTTATTCTCCCTCTTGTCTCTACGTCTAATCTGTTCTTTATTATTCTGCTAAATAGTCTACTAATAGTACTGTTAACACTAAGGCCTCTGTAATTAGACGGATTACTATGTTTCCCCTTTTTGTAGATGCTCGAAATGTAGGATATTTTCCATTCTCGAGGAAAATAATTAGTTGCAACACATCTATTCATTAACTTAGTTAAGCGTTCTATAAGCATTTTCCCTCCATATTTAATCATCTCTATCATGATTCCTCCTGGGCCTGGAGCCCTGCCGTTTTTCATCGAATTAAGTGCTTTAACTAGTTCTGCCTCAGTTATTATAAGGCTATCTTCTTCTCTACGTACAACCTGTGTCGCCTGCTTTATAAATTCTTGTCGATCTTCACTAAATAAGGCCTGATAGTATTCTTTCCAGTCTTGAGTTCGGATTGTGGATGGGCGTCTATCTGTTTTATTAGTTTTCATCGTTCGTAATAGTCTCCAGGCTTCTGTCGATTGGGTGCCACCTAATTTGCTTTCTACTTCAGCACACTTCCTAGACCACATTTCATTCTTGCATTTCTTTATTTCATTTCGAACTTGCCTTTGGATGGTTTTGTATTTTATTCGATTTTCTTGTGTACTATTTGATAGCCAAGTATTATAAAGCTTGTTCTTTTCTTTTATTTTATCTTCTATTTCAGGACACATCCAGAGCGGATTGTATTTCGTTTTACTTTTTTGTCCAAAGGCTTCATTGGCGGCTTGATGTAACGCTGTTAACAAATTATTATATTCTTCTTCCACGTCGTCCACCACTTCACGATTCTCCAGCTGCTGTTGAAGTCTATTTTCATATAGCTTTTTAGTAGTCTCGTCTCTAGTGAGGTGTATATGCCACATTGTTTGATTTGCTTGTCTAGATAATGTTTAGAAGAAATGCGTTCAATGTGCTTCCCCGTTTAGGATTTTGTCCTCTTCAGGGTTTGCGGTGAATGTATTGTGTTGGCAGCAAAGCAAACAGTCCGAAAACCACACCGGGGCAAGCGCCGTGTCCTGGTGTTCTTGGATCCTGGGTTATGCCAGACGGTGTTATCCAGAAGGCCAGAAGTCAACAGAGAAGAAAGTTTGATGGATTGTTGTTGGTTCCATAGACATTTACGTGTACTGTCCGTGCTTTGCTTTCGACCAAGCTCCCTAGAAACCATTGTACAACGACAGGCGAACCTGCGTCCCTCGTCGGCGGTCAGGAGGTGGCTTTGAGCGCAGCGTGGACAGTGAGCGTTCGAGTGGAGAAAATAGTTGCGGCTATTTTCTTGGGACGAACAGGTATAATTGTGCAATGAAGTTGGGAAACCGCAAAAAACCAACTTCTCCCTGTTCGGGGTAAGGAAGAGGAAATGTTAGAGGTGGGTACGGAAGGCTAACGGGGTAGCCTCAAGGATGTTTTCGTACTCTACCGGGAGTTCGTCAATGCATGTTTGCATTAGAGCGGACGGTACGTGAATCTTTTTGCGTTTGGGCTTTCGGTAGAGTACGTGGCCGGAAGATGAACAGGAACATTTGAGAGATTCTTGTGTGTCGGAAGGGGGGCCGTTGATTACTTTGATTGTGAAGTTCCTGTTCAGAGAGTTTATTCTCTCGGTGATTTTGGGGATGTTCGAGATGTTATGGATTTCGTTTGAGGGATATCGCCAGTGCTCATAGTTACATCTACGCAAGACTCTGCGCTCCGTCCTCAACAACCTCTCTTGTTTTTGTCTTGAGCAAAGAGAGTAGATACATGATTTGTACTCCATGACGGGTCGAATAAAGGTCTTGTAAGTGTGAATGAGAGTCTTCTTGTGTGTCTTGCCAATTTTTCCCGAGAGAGCGTTGAGAAGTCTGGCCCTGTTCCTTACCCTATCTAAAGTTGCCTTTAGATCTGCGTCCCAGTTGAGAGTCCTGGTAAACAGTACTCCCAAATAGTTCACAGTCGGGCTAACAACAAGCCTTTCTCCCAACAAACTCAGAGGATATTGGTCGTCTTCATTGCGAATGATTCTATTTGACACAGTAGGGGCGCGAAACACAATTGTTGTTGTTTTGTTCGCGTTGAGCGTGACTCTCCACTTACAACACCATTCGCCGACACCGTCCAACAGAGCCTGTGCTCTTCTGAAGAGGAGTCTTGGGTTGTATCGAGAGGTAGTTGAGAGCAGAGTCGTGTCGTCTGCATAGAGAAACAGCCGAGTACCTGGGATATTTTGGTTAGTGATGTCGCTGTTGTAGATGATGTACAACAGCGGCGCTAGGACTGAACCCTGGGGAACTCCAGCTTGTGGAGTGAAGGGGGTGGACTTTTGATCGCATATTTTCACTCTGACAGTACGGTTGTGGAGGTAGGAGTGTACAATTTTGGTAAATTGCAATGGAAGCCCGATGTCCAGAAGTTTCCGAACAAGCCCGTCGTGCCAGACCTGGTCGAAAGCCTTCTGCACATCCAGAAATGTGGCTATGGCGATAGAACCATCGTTGATGGTTTGAGTGACTTTGGTAGTGAAATCTATTAATGCATGTTTGGTAGATTTACCTGACTGGAATCCATATTGGAATTTTGGTATGATGTTGTGGTTTTCGAGAAAGTTATTGAGCCTCTCCTTTAGGATTAGCTCAAGAACTTTACCCAGAGTATTGATTAATGAAATTGGTCTGTAGGATTCCACGTCGGTTGGGGGTTTGCCTTTTTTCAAAAGCATGATGGTGTTGGCCACTTTCCAAGGAGTAGGAAAATGGCTGTTTTTGAGACATGCATTGAATATTTTAGTTAGAAGAGGGATGATACTCTCTGGAAGTTTTTTGAGGCACCTTCGGTTGATGCCATCAGGTCCGGGAGCGCTGTTTTTGCCGATTTGGCAAAAGCTCTCCGTTTCCCTGTCTGTGAGGGGGTCCATGATAGGATCATAGACTGGAATGTGGTGGTTGAGAGTAACATTTACAATGTATTCTGTGTTGAATTTAAATATGCGATCAAAGTTCGGGTTATCTGGCGTTTGAAAATTGTTTTGAAGCGAATTTTTGAATGCTTCGGCTTTCCCTTCTGGGGAATTGACTATGTGATTGTTGACCAACAGATGAGATGGTTGAGATAATTTTTGTTTTGTTAGGACTTTGAATTTTTGCCAGAATTTACCTCCGTCTCTGTAGTCCAGTTTTGAGGTTGTCTCTTCCCACCGGCGAGCCGTTAGGACAGATATCTCCCTCTTTATCCTGGCACAGATTCGGTTGTACTCTGTTTTGATTAGTGGGTTTCTGTTGGCCTTGTATTGACGTAGAAGACGTCGTTTTTGTTGAATTTTGGCAATGATGTATTGTGGAAGTGCCGGTGATGTATAAGTTATTTGTTTGAGTGGAATTGCGTGCGTGATCGCCTCAGTGATGAGGTTCTCGATATTGGTTGCACTGGTGTCGATACTATCGTTAGTATCGAGTTCGCCTAACATTGGGAGATTTTGTGTGATGAAGTTTTGGAATTCAGTCCAGTTAGCGTGACGATAGTCTCTTATAGATCTTGGAGGGTTTGGTTGTTTTGGAGTGAGAATGTCGGTGTCGACAAGAAGAGGTACGTGGTCTGACGTTATCGAGTCGCCTATGTGGCATCTATCCCCGAACCGATCCAGAATGTTACTAGTAACTAGGATGTGGTCGATAATAGAGGCCCCATTGGCGTTCAAAAACGTGAATTCAGTGTTGGTGATTCTTGAAATGGGAAGGTCTAGTAGATAATCCGTGAGGCGGATGCCTTCTGGGTTTTGATGGTGATCACCAAACTGTGTATGTCTACAATTTAGGTCACCCATCAACACAGCCTTGCCGAGCCTCGAAAAGTACTCTAGCAAATGCCTGTTGAGTGGTTGACCCGGGTGTTTGTAGTAAGAGACTATCGTGAGGGTTTCGTTGTTGGGGATGTGCACGTCAATTGCCAGGAAGTCCACATCAGGTGGACGAAAATTTTGTGGGAATGTGTGTGTGTTGTGCGGTATTCCGTGTTTCACGAGAATACCATTCCCACGTGAAACCTGACAGCGGCTTCGATGGATGATCGAATATCCTGCGAAGTGTGGATCGTTTTTCGACAGAGTATCTGTGAGTGCGAGGATCTGGATGTTATGCTTCGACAGGATATTCTTGATGAGGGGTCTCTTTTTGGAGAGACCCTGACAGTTGACTGTGCCTAGGGTGAAATCCATAAAGGGAGGGTGTTTAGTGGTTGGAGCGGAATGTCACCGTGACATTGCTCCCGTACCCGTGGACCACTGTCGAGTGGTCGTAGACTTGGCTAATCAGATTAGCCGTGATTGCAGCGATATGCTCACGAAGTTCAGGCAACAAGTTAAGCAACAGAGCGGTCTGAATAGACAAGATGTTTTTTGTTTCTGTAGGGAGTTCGAAAGGGGGGAATGATCTTTCGATCGTAAGTGGCTGAATTTCATGTTGGGCGGAGGGGATGGTGTGTCTTTGAGGACACTTGTTGGAATATGCGGGGTGGTCACCGCCGCAATTCGGGCATTTTGGTTCCTGCTGTTTGGTGCAGGCGCTGGATTTATGGTTGCCGCCGCAGTGGGGGCAGACGAATGCTTTTTGTGGGCATTCGTCGATGGAATGTCCGTTGATGCAGCATTTGCTGCAATATTTTGGAGTGGGTATTGTAGGGTCGGAGCCATGAGGGAGTTCGGCATTATAGATCTCGCCATCTAGAGTTATGCCTCGGCTCAGTGCTGACGTGAATTTTTCCAAGGATTTGGTCACCACCTTGATCACTTTGGAGTCCTTGCCTGTTTTATAGGATTTGACTCTCCACAGTCTTTCGACTGGGAATTGCTGTTCTGTGAGCAAGTCGGTGACCTCCTGCTCGGAGTAATCCACGTCGATTCCAGTTATGCAGAGGAGATAGGTGGGCTCTTTTGCGGAAGTGTTTGCATTTCTGCTACGGCTATGGACCGTAACCATGGTTTGGCCAGTTGCTGTGTGGATTGCTTTCTCGATATCCCCTGCATTTATAGGATTAAAAAGTCGAAGATGTGCGATTCCATGTGAGAGGACTTTGCAAGAGTGAATTTTGTTGGACAAAAGAGTGGTGGCATTTATTTGCCGAAAGAAGGTACGTTTGTTACAAAGATCTTTTGGGAGATCTTTGATTAGATATTCGGACAGTGTGGGATCGTTTATGGCGTTGATGACGTTTTGATTTCTGGCTTGGGTTTTGGGGCGTGGATTGGCTGCGGCATTGGCGTAAGACATTTGTCTTATTTGTCTTCTTTGGAAGACGAAATCATTCGGTTCAGGATTGTTTTCAGTGCTGATGGTTGCTTGTGGTTGAGAAGAGGGTTGCTGTTGAGAAGATTGTTGTTTCGGTTGTTTGGGTGCTTGCTTAGACGGTTGAGTTGGGACTTTGGGTATGGCACCGTGAATATTCCGAGCGCTCTGTCGCTGAGGACCAGCCTGTGCTGGTGTTCTTAGAGGCGGAAAATCATTAGCATATCGCTGCAGAAGGGGGTTGGAGGCGTCGTCCTGCTCGATGCGAAGGTAGGCCTCGCGATACTTGTTGCGGACGATTTCCATCTCCGCGCTAAGCGTCTCGAGGTCTAGCTCCGCCGTGAGCCGGTTGTAACCTCTGGCTGGGGGTACAGTGCCTTCCTGATGTAAGGAAGAGAACTGGTTGGCAGTAGTGGTGGCTGTAGTGGTGGTGGTGGTGGTGGCAACGCTTGTCGAGGTCGTCGTCCGAGGATGAGGTGTATATTGTATTGTGGGATATTTATATCATTACTTTTTCCTTGAGCATTGCAGGGGTGTAGTTGCCTAAAGAAGGGAAAAGCTATTTCTGACCGTACTAAGAGATGATCAGACCCGCAATTAGCCCCTCTTCTTACCACTGTGTCTTTGACCACTTCCTTCGATACTTGTCTCGTAATAACAAAGTCAATTATAGACTTCTGATTAAGTGATGGCCGTGTCCACGTATATTGATGTATACGCTTATGTGGGAAGAATGTATTGCTAACCTTTAAATTGTACTGCTTACATACATTTATTATTCGTTCACCATTATCATTGAATGCTGGGTCTCCATATTGTCCCACAACATCGTCGTTATCTCGTATACCTACTCTCCCGTTACTTTAAAATCTTAAATAGGAGCCCCAAATTTTTATTCAAAATTTGGATTCTTTACGTAAAAATAAGAAACTTTTATTCGAAACATTTTTTCAAATTATAGATAGATGGCGCTATAATCGGAAAAAACAATTGTTGGAAATTGAAAATTAAATTAAAAATGAAAAGTCCCCACTAAAATGGAAAATTTTACTCAACTTTTTTTGGTTTTATGTACGAAGTATGTATAAAGCCGGCCACCCATGATACTGCGACCTCGTTCAATTTTGTCGAATTCAACTAGTTGGTAAAAATTTTGATCGTGTGTGACCGTGCATCCAACGAAATCACACAATTTGACTGCAGACAGACTGGCCTGTCTGCTGCAGTACTAAAGAAATTGATATTCGCGATTGAAACGGAATATAGAGGGCAGGTCGAATGCAAGAAAATGGCCGATATAAATGGTATAAACAAACATTCAATTGAGGAATCGAACAATACCGATTTGATTTAAAATATTTTAATGTACTCATAATGCTGAAATTTACTAAAAATTTCTTAATAGTGACCAAATTCCATTCAAATCAACAATTTTCTGGTTTGTTTATACCACTTATAGTAGTTTAAATTTATTCCACCAGAGGTCAGCTACTTTGTTTTTCATCGCGAATAATCGACGATCTTGTCGAACGACACCGCAGTACCGTGAGGAATTGCCCGCTTAACGTTGCGATATTAAAGGTTTTGAGGAAAGAGATTGCATTTTATTGGTGAGAAACACAAAAATGAAATTTTTTGTATTAATACACTTTTGAAAGGAGTGTGAGACATGGTATTGATTTGAATCTCTCTCTGAGATATACTTACTAAAGATTCACAACTTTTACACGAAGCTCAAATTTTATTATCGAACTAGTCGGTATCTATTAAGTTAGATTAAGCCCGTTTTTTGACCCTAAATACATTGTCCACCGATTCCTTCTGGTCTCCCTAACGATATCGACTTCGGATGTGTTGAGGGAAGGAATCTACTAAAATATTTACCAGAAAAACGCAATTTTGTATTCTCGGTAGTGTCGTATGCCCTTTTTCTCTCTTGGGATTATTGGGGCGGGTAAGAATAATTTTTGGAGTTCTAGCTGTTGTTCTCTATGCAACGGCTAAAGAAAAATTGAATTATTTGTTGATAATCTTTGATAAACATTGATAAGGAGGTCAAATAGAGTGCACCCAAAAAATATCAAAAGCTTAAGCTAGGGGCTAGCGATGGGTAGCATTTGTAAGATTACAAACAGTATTTAAATCAAATTTAAAAAGTATTTTCGAGCACTAAGAGTACAAAGTTTTTACCTTACAAAGGCAAACACTTTCGATCAGTATGCATTGCTGGTTCTGACATATGGAACTGAAACATGGACTGAAACTTAAAATGACTCACGGAGAATCTCAAATCAAATGAAGAAATACTTACTTACTTTCCGTGTCCGAAATACCAACAACTTTAAATTCTGTATTTCCAATGGTTGGCCACATAGATGGCCCTGTCATTTGCTATAATTAAATCTTCTTCTGTGGAGGTTTCTCTCATCTCTGTGCATGATAGTAGATGCCGGCTAGTCTGAACCGCGCCACAGTCGCAGGTATTGTCCTCCTGGTATCCCCACTTTTTCAGGATACTAGCACAACGTGAAACGCCGGTTCTTAGTCTGTTTAGCGCTTTCCAAGTCGGATACGGTACAAATTGTGTCCAGCAGCCATTTCCTCTGAGGGAGGAAAATGTGTCGCGGTAGCCGACGCTTGCCATAGGTGTATTCGGCGCGTCTCTGGCGCTTTGGGATGGATCTTGATGTTTTTAGGAAGCTTTTCCGAGATCTTAGCCTGCTTGGCTGAGTTTGGTGGTCATATAAGGAGTCCTTCTCCTGCTTTTTTCGTTCTACCTCCGACGTAACCTTCCTCCTGATAAGTGGTGGAGCAATCCCAGCTATGGGGTATACCTCTTCGATAGGTGTCGGTTTCAGGCAACCCGATATTATACGAACCGTTTCATTTAGAGCCACGTTGACGTTCTTTGCCGAAACTCCGTGGCCGAAAAACATAATGGTAAGGCAGAAGTGCGGAGAGTGTGTGGTTGTGCTCCCCGTTTTGTATTAGTTAGCTTGCGGATGATAATATTTCTGGCACTTACTTTCTTCTTGACATCTTGACAGTGGTATCGGTAAGACAGAGTTCTATTCAGACGGACGCCAAGGTATTTTGGCGTCTCGTTGTATTCCAGCATCTGACCAAGCCATTCCATCTCCAGCAGCCTCCGGGCATGCTTGTTTCTAAGGTGGAAAGCACATACCTGGGTTTTTGTGGGATTGGGTTTCAGATGGTTTTTATCGTAGTATAGAGCTAAGTCTCCCAGGGCATCTGTCAGTTTCACTTCGACTTCATTGAAGGTTCTTGCCTGAGCTGCCACAGCTGTATCATCAGCGTAAATAAATTGCCTTGTTTGTTGGTGTATGGGTTGGTCGTTAGTGTATATGTTGTATAGAATCGGCGCGAGGACACTTCCCTGTGGTAGCCCATTTTTTTGGTCCCTCCACCGACTCTTCTTGGACTGGAGCGTTACGTAGAAGCGCCTATTCTGAAGAAGACATTTCACTAACCTTGTTAGTCGGAAATCCTTTGTAGTTTCGTAGAGTTTTGCGACTAGCCGTTGCTGGTTAACTGTGTCATAGGCGGCAGTTAGGTCTATGAACGCTACTCTTGTTATTTCTTTCCGTTCAAAATATATAATGTGAGATTAAGAATTTGACTGCAGCAGCACTTTCCGGGTGTGAATCCTGCTTGTTCTGGAATAATTTTAGTCTCCACATATTCAGCGATCCGGTTCAGTATCATTCTTTCAAATGCCTTGAAAAAGTGGCACAAAAGAGAGACAGGTCTAAAACTCTTTGTATCCGCCGGATCCTTCCCTGGTTTTAAGAGGGCTTCCAACCAAGCTTTCCTCCAGATTTTGGGGATTTGTAATGTAGGGATGCAGCAATTCATCATTTTTACGAGCCACTCTACGGTTTTTAGTCCAAAGTTCTTTATTTGTTCTGTTCGTATGTCCTCCAGGCCAGCCGCTTTATTATCTTTCATTTGGTGGATCGCGCCTCTCATCTCCTCTATACAAAAAGAGGTACCTAGAACGTCTTTCTTCGTCGATATTCCGTTGAGCTCTCACCTTGCTCTTTCTGCACCAACAACACAGATGCAAATGAAGAAATAAGAAGACGATAAAAAAATTGTAATACAAAAGATTGCCATGTTAAAATGGAACTGGGCAGGATACATAGGAAGAATCGAAGACAACCGTTTGACGAAGCGAACTGTTGAGTGGCGACCAAAAGTTTATCGAACTGAACGAAACTTTGTAGAACCTGCCGAATGACAAAATTCCGAAGTAAGAGACTCATAGCTTAAACGAAGAATCCGATTCCACTAATGTTGAATTTAGATTAGATTGATTTTAATCCTTTTGAAAGAATAAAAAGCACTTTAAACTAAACTCAATGTACACTCAGTTTTTTCAAAATTAACAAAGTCACACACAATTGACTCTGTGTTAGGTCACAAAGTTATTGATCAACTGTCATTCAGTATGTTGATCCACTGATCCATTTGAAGGATTCGTTCTAGAACATGTTTTGATAAATATTAAAAATCAATATTTTGATTTTATTTTACTTGTATCCAATAAAATATTACTATCGCCATTATTGTTAAATTTATTCTCTATAATCCGATTTGTTATTTTATTCACATCCTTCACATAATTTAAATAAATTTCAACGCACAATTCATAAATATTCATGTCAGAAGGAGAAGGATATAAAATGTTTAAACCTCTATTGTCTATTTGAAACAATATATGCTCAGCTTGTATTATTTTAAAATATATTTATATCAAGTTTTTGATTTACCCATTGTATTTATACAGTTATATTCTCTATCACGTAACAGATCGAAATAGAGATGTGATCACAAAATATTGATTTGGTCTTTGATAACGAATATGATAGATAACTAAAGCAAACAAAATCATACACCAAGAGAACAAGTTCTTTTCTACTAAAAAACTGATTTCTTTGAGCCATCTTTCTTAAAATTTAACATATCATATTAACCTTAAACATACCGGTACACGTATAAAGAAACGAGTTTTTTTACACAGAACTCAATAATTTCTTACAGATAATTTCTTCAATACTAAGAAATGCATTAATGGTTACATTTTTATTTTCTTATCCTAAAGTTTTTTTCTTAAATTGAAAACTACAAATATTTTTCAGTATAAGAAATATATGTTAAGTTTCTATATTTATGTTTGTGAACAAGAAATTTTCTTGCAATCAAATAAATATTTTAAACCACAAGAAATAATTCTTCAGAAATACCCTCTGTAGTAACTGTGGTCATAACATAAAAACTTTATCATTAAGCCGAAATGTTACTTGCAAATAAATTTTCTTCCAATAATTGATGGATTCGACACAAAAATTTTCTTCCACAAAAGAATCGCGCAGATTAACTATTTATGATTTAATCGTCAGTGTTTGTCAAGATGGCGTGATATTAGTTCATGTTCATATAGATGGATTTTGGATTTGTTGGTGTTCTTTAAAAATTAACGGATATTTTGAAGGTACGTACATATATAGGTATTAAATAAAAGTAAATTGAGTAATTTAAGATTTAATAATAATATTGTTGCGTATCCTAATAATTATAAAAGAAACATAATAGTATTTCTTTATATGCTTTTTAGGTATAATGATGGACAACTCTGAAAGAAAGGAGCTTATTATTCTAACTGGGAAATAAGCCACAATTTAAAGCTGGGACAGAATGATATAATATATAGCTTCAGAACAATATTAAGAAAGGAGCTATTAAGCAACTGCGGGGCCTTCCAGAAATGGTAGAACTTTGTACATGTAAGTACCTTTTTAAAAATGTGTATACTTATGTATCAACTATAATAGGTTTCTTGAATGTATCGTCTTCTATAAAAAATATACAATACAACACTATATCAAACATGGCGGGTGCAACGCTGAGGATGTTTTCTGTTCATTTATTTGTGATAAAGAAATCAGTTAGTCTAAAAGAAATGTTTTAATGGTAAAGAAATTTTATTGCCGAGAACTGTGAATTAGTTAATATTGTATTAAATGACTTAAAATATGTAAACTAATAATACTTTCCGGTAGTAAAATTTTTTAATGATTGGGTATGCCGTCTCTTTTAGATTATAAAAATAAAGAAAATTACATACTATGTCTGCTTCAATGTTTTACATTGGTTGTATTTTCCCTCTTGTTTTAGCTAAACAATGTTTATTGTGTGACTTAATATACAGATAAATAATTAATATTTCATTAACAAAAAGAAGAAAATAAACAAAGATGTGTAGGTTAAATAATGCCATGTTTGAACTAAATATGATTGATTATTATTAGTATTAATAGTTCTTATGTGGGGCCGTGTATTTGTTTTTTTTTTGTATTTCCTAAATTTGTCAAAATAAATATCTATATCTTTATAAAAAAATATATTAAAATAAGTTTACTTTTTCTACATACCGATTTTGTTTTAGTGAATTGCTGATAAACAAAGTGCTATTAACAAAAGAAGGAAAAATTGAGGAAGTTGGATTTGCCTCTCCATCCTTTTATTGTTGTGTAGAAGCCAGTGGTTTAAGAGTGGAGAAAATATTTGTATGTAATAATAACGTTTTATATCTTGTTTTTATTAATAAATAATGATTTTACCTTAACACAATGATTTATTTCGCTGTATATAATATCACTTTATTTTCAAGAAATATTAACTTAATACTAAATATACGATGATAAAGCGATAATGGTCAAACACAAAGACCCAGTCATAGCTGCAAGAATTCTCCAACAACATCTAGTGAAGATTCAGGATTGGACAAGAAATTGGAGAATCAAAGTCAATGAAGTAAAATCAGTGCAGGTTACATTTACCAAACGCAGAGGTACAGTGCCACCTTACACTAAATGGACAAGATCTGCCTCAATCTGACAGCGTCAAGTATTTAGGAATGCACTTGGACAAAGTACTGACCTGGAGAAAACACAGTTTTAACAAAAGAAAACAACTTGGCTTGAAACTCAGCAAATACTATTGGCTATTGGGAAGACAGTCAAAACTTAGCTTAAAAAACAAATTATTGGTTTATAAAGTAGCCTTAAAACCAATATGAATATAGACATATGGTGTACAATTATGGGGTACGGCCCCGCAAACTCAAACATAGAGATATTGGAACTTTTTCAGTCAAAGGTACTACGGACCATAACAAATGCACCTTGGTTAATACCAAACAGGGAAATCCGAGACGATCTACAAGTAGCCACAGTTAAGGAAATAGTAAGTGAATACAGCAGCCGCTATTTGGTAAAATTGGAAAACCACAAAAACAATCTTGCACTAAACCTGCTAGATAATAGTGAGCAGACTCGGAGACTGAAGAGGCACAAACCATTGGAGCTACCATATAAGTTCTGAACAGCAGTGAAGTGAAGTGCAGTGAAATACTTACCCTTACACACATAAATCTAAGAGACTAGTGGAGTTATTGTTATCACTGGATAATAAATCAAAATTTTTACATACACCCCCTTGTACAAACAAAAAAACATGCTTATAATTTTTATTTATTGATTGCATGTAGTAAATAACATATAATAATAATAAAAATACTGTTTTCCACCTACCTCTACCGAAAGTATACTTTTCCGGACCTGATTGTAGGGAGCAAAGTTGTACTTTTCCTCCCTAGGGCGCCCTGTACAATATATATTTTCTATTACGTAAGTATCTATACATTTTAACGTTTATTTAAAAACACTCTGTATTTTGCAGAATGGTAAAAAACAGTAAATTGTTATTCTGATTTAACAATGTTTACATTAATAATTTGACTTATATTTGACAGTTGACAGTTATATTGTACTTACTTGTTAGTTTTAGTTCTAATAAATTTTGTTGGTTAGTTACATAAATAAATTAAGTAAAAATGAAAAAATTACTTATTATTTGAGGAAGGTGGAAAAACCATATGTATAACATGGGAGTAAAGTGCCTTTTCCTCCCTTGAATGATTACTGCCCTCCGCTACGCGTCGGGCAGTAAACTTCATTCTCGGGAGGAAAAGTAGCACTTTCCTCCCTTGTTATACAAATAGCTATTCATGTATTTGGGTCTGGATGTTCACAGTTAGTCTTCTTCTTGTTGGTCTACTTATGGAGTCTGTTATTACCTAATCTAGCTCATCCAGCATGATCGCACAGTTGTTGTTGATGATTAAGTTATGATGATCTCAAGTTGGTAGAAAGAAGAGGAAGGTACTGGTTTACCATGCTTATTGTTCAGAGAAGGATTTGATTTAGCACTTTTGCGGTTAAAGTTGCTATCTGTGATACGGTAGAGGTGTAGCTTCTAGGACGTTAAAATACTCATCAAGAAGTTTGTTGGCTACGAGGTTGACAAGCTTAGCTGAGAGGAATGAATTTTTTTCATTTTGAAAAAATTTACTGCATCGCTGGGACATAGCCAGTTGGTAGATGTATTATGATGGGAAGTTACTGCGTTTGTTGATGATTCTCTTCGGGATTTTTCTTTACTTTCATTTGTTTTGATTGGATGAGAAAATGATTTTTGGATGTAGGTCATTTAAAATATAATCTTAAATTATTTACGTCTTCTCTTTGGGTAGTGTTTGACTTTTTAGGATCGAAGACAAGTAATTTTTTGTATCTTTAAAGATTTAGTGTAACCAGTTATAGAATCCAGTAATCGACTGCATAAGAACCGAATATCTATTAGGATCACATATCACCCATCTCTATGCCGAAAATAGGGCAGATCTGATTCTGCATAATGTTGTTTTCAGTCTATATATGCCAGTTATATTTAATTATTTCATTTAAATATTTGATATATAGAAAATATTTAAAAATTATATTTCAACTATGGCGGATGTTCGACCTGCCTTGCGGCACCATGTTGGAAAAATTATATATGGAAAACGCCATTAACCTTTTATCGGGATAAAATTTGATTTGTTATCGGGAATGAGAAATGACAGCGGTACCTTTAATGGAAGGATTGAACTGATTTGAGTTTTGATTTATATTGAATGTTCTATTTATCTTCGCATTAAATGATTCACAGAAAGTGCTGGAAAAATACTAATTTAAATAGAAGAGCAATTCAATCAATAATGTTGTCTATTTAGTACGGAGCTGCAGACTCAAAGGCTCTGCATTTTATAGTGTTTGCAATGTAGGGACGAACCCAATACCTCCTTTTTTTCTGAATTTTGCGTCTTCTGTTATAATAATAAAGGATAATATATGTTTATCACTTAAATCACTAGAATTTTTAACGCGATAATAACAATCAATAATATTTAATATTTAAGGTTTAAAATGTAAACACCGTATTCAATAACAAAGTTAATTTGTAATCTGTAATTGAGAAGTGACTAGTTTTGATTAATTTTCAGTTGCGTAGTGTGCGATTCATAGTTGGTAGCCAGTTGGTGATTGTAGTTTCCAAATAGTTTCTTTTTAGTTGCTTTATATGCAGTGAAAAGAGTGTGGGAAGCTAAACCATTAGGGAAAAACAGAATAGGAAGACTAATAAAAGAATGAAACAGCGACATAGCAGAGATATTACAAAATAAGGGCAACTATTGGCAAGAACAGCAATTGGCAGAACCTTTCACAGCAATTAAATTGTAACGCAGAAAGTCACGGCAAAATTAGATCTAGGATAGAGTAGGCTAGAGCCGCTTTTAGAAGGATGTCCAAGGTGTTATGTAACAGAGACCTAAAATTGGCATTGCGGATCCGCCTACTTCGCTGCTACGTGTTCTCGGTTTTACTTTATGGTGTCGAGTCCTGGACTGTAAATAAAATCGATCTAAATCGCCTTGAGACTTTCGAAATGTGTTTCGAAAGTATAGAAGAATTCTAAAAGTTTCCTGGGTGGAGAAGATTCGAAACTCCACCATACTAGAACGTCTCAGCAAGACTACTGAGATCATAAAAAGCATCAAACAGGGAAATCTGGAGTATTTCGGACATGTAATGAGAGGTCCCAAATATAGGTTGCTACAAAATATTATGCAAGGGAAAATAGCAGGCAAACGCAGTCCAGGACGAAGAAGAACCTCATGGTTGAAGAACTTGCGAGATTTTTATGGTGTTGATACAAGCATGCTATTTAGGGTGTCAGTGAATAAAATTAAGATAGCTATGATGCTAACCAACGTTCTGAAAGGACATGGTACATGAAGAAGATTGACAAGAAGAAAACACAAAATGAAAATGAGAAAATTCACCAAAGGCTAGAAGTGCCTACCTAGACGCCTAACGGTAAGAGAGAAACGATTAAGTACATACAGAGTCGGTATTTTGTTATCGATGGTATGCGCATTTAATAAGAGCAACAAAGAGACATGTATTTATTATACATTTAAAACGGGTTAGAAGATGTGGGACGGTCGAACGTGGCGGAACTGGGAAGGGTCATTAAAAAATTTCGGGTCGTAGGTAATGGCTTTGTCAGACAGTGTTGCCAAAGTTGGAAATTATCAAAAGAAAATATTAAAATAGAAAAAATAATATATTTAACTTTTTGTAAACAGATATAATAAACAAATTATTTAAAAGAAAAAACCTTAAGTAAAAAAATATTGTTTTCCACCTACCTCTACCGAAAGTATACTTTTCCGGACCTGATTGTAGGGAGCAAAGTTGTACTTTTCCTCCCTAGGGAGGAAAATATTTTTCCTCCCTAGGTAGGAAAAGTAAAAGTGACGTCATTCATGAAATATAACTTATTGACGCTCTGTACAATATCTATTTTCTATTACGTAAGTATCTATACATTTTAACGTTTATTTATAAAACCTCCAGTTTGTAGAATGGTAAAAAACAGTAAATTGTTATTTTGATTAATGTTTACATTAATAATTTGACTTATATTTGACAGTTGACAGTTATATTGTACCTACTTGTTAGTTTAATAAATTTTGTTGGTTAGTTACATAAATAAATTAAGTAAAAATGAAAAATGACTTGTTATTAATTTGAGGAAGGTGGAAAAACCATATGTATAACATGGGACTAAAGTGCCTTTTCCTCCCTTGAATGATTCTCGGGAGGAAAAGTAGCACTTTCCTCCCTTGTTATACAAATAGCTATTTCGCCAATTTTAAAAAATGTGAAAACGTTGAATTATATTTCAACGTTTATTTTTTTATTAATTTTTTCTTTTAAATAATTTGGTTAGTACCTACACTATTTGTTAACAAAAATTAATATAATATGTTTTCTACTTTAATTATGCAAGTTTTTTTGTCCCAGAGACTTTGTAAACACAACTTTTCCGTCATAAGATCAGACAGAAGGACAAATGAGGTGTAAGAGTGAAAGCTCTTAACCCAAGGATGTTATTAAAGTGAGAAACTTGATCGCACAAGTACTATTTTAAAGTCGCCGAAATAGTACAAGCGACATATTATTCGACGCGCCGTAGCAAGATGCTTCCGGTATTAGTCAAGTCCGACAAAAAAATAGAATGACAAATGATGTGTCGAATGAGAGCTTATAACCCAAAGATGGCATTAGAAGTAAGACATATGACCTCGGACTTCCGTTTATAGAGTTACAACCGGGAGTACGGTTTTAATGACGCCGAATTAATACAAGCAATGTATTATTTAACACGCTTTAGCAAGACGAAAACAAATGTATTGTACTATTTCGGTGATTTTAAAACAGTACTTCCGGTTGCAACTGATACCATCTTTGGGTTATAAGATCTAATTTGATACCTTGTCTTCGTATTGCTAAAGCGCATCGAATAATATGTCGCTTGTACTATTTCGGCGGCTTTAAAACACTACTTCCAGTTTCAACTCGGCAACCGGAAGTGTGAAGTCCAATTTCTCAGCTTTAATACCATCCTTAATTCGACACCTCATACTTACTACGTACTACGTGGCGTTACAACCCTTCGTGGGTTTTAGCCCACTCGACAGCATGCCTTCACTCTTCTCTGTCTTAGACAATCTCTGTCCAGTTCTCCACGCCCGTAGCTTTCAGGTCTCCTGCTATATTATCTTGCTACCGGAGTTGAGTGTTTTAATAACGAAGGAGTTATATTCGATAGACAGACGGACGGACAGACTTGCACAAAGCCGGAAAAATATAATGGTTTTCGTCTTGCTAAAGCGCGTCCAATAATAAGTCGTTTATAATATTTATTGGGCGACTTTAAAATAGTACTTCAAGTTTCAACTCTAAAACTGGAAGTGCAAGGTCAAATTTCTCACCTTAATAAGATCGTTGGGTAATGAACTTTCATTCGACAGCTCATTTGTCCTGTCTTATCTAATGACGGAAAAGTTGTGTTTACAAAGTCTCTGAGAGAGACAGACATGCGTAATTATCCATCAAAGTAGAAAAAAAAATTATACAGTGATGAGCGCGCTAATAACCGGCAAAATAACGCAAAAGATGGAAAACTTAATACGTTGTGAAATAAAAAGAGATGAAACTAGTAGATGTGTAAAATTATCGATAGGAACCTATAAGTTTACATTACATCAGGTACCTACATAGTTTCCCTCCTTTAGACGTCTGTGACAGAAAACATTTAGAATTTTATAAAATTCTCCTGTCACGGTTAGAATTGTTATACTCCTCAGATATGTCTAAAGGTGCGAAACTATGTAATGTTATGTAAATTTATAGGTTCCTATCGATAATTTTACATCTCTATTAGTTTCATCTCTTTTTATTTCACAACGTATTATGCTTTCCATCATTTGCGTTATTTTGCCGGTTCTTAATAGCGCACTCATTACTGTACCTATATTATTTTTTGTGAACAAATAAGTACATCTACTAAACAAATTATTTAAAAGAAAAATATAAGTAAAAAAATAAATGTTGAATTATAATTCAACGTTTTCACATTTTTTAAAAATGGGTGAAAACAATATTTTGTTATTTTTAAATAATTTGTTTATTATATCTGTTTACAAAAAGTTAACTATATTATTTTTTCTACTTTAATATTTTCTTTTGATAATTTCCAAATTAGGCAACGCTGTCTGACAAAGCCATACCTACAACGCGAAATTTTTTGGTGGCTCTTCCTACTTCGGCCGCCCAATATCTTCTAACCCGTTTTAAATGTATAATAAATGCATGTCTCTTTGTTGCTCTTATTAAAAGCCCAAACCATCGATAAGAAAATACCGACTCTGTATATGCCTCTTTTTCTTCACGTACCATATCAGAATTATTCGAAGGTTTAGCGTTGGCGATCACCATTGCGAATGCTTCTGTTCTGCGAAGGCGATCTTAAAGATCAGTCGTAATACTTTATATCGATTTCCCGTACTACATAATATAATGTCTCGGATAATACATTTTCTGTAGTTTAACAGTCTTTAGAAGTTCTCTATCTTTGTTGACCCTCCCTAGTACTTCTTTATTAATTTTTTTGCTGTCCAAGATAACTTCAGCATCCGTCTATGAACCAACATTTGGGAATATCCATCAACTACGTCGTAAAAATTTTGAAGTTTTTAACACCCTTCCCCCTTCTGTCGTAACGCGTCGTTTACAGTTGACCCCCCCTCATACCGAAGTCGCAATTGCAATTCATGACCCCCCTTTTTAGAGATTTTTTTTAAATTCAACGTTAATTTTGGATTTTTTAAAGTTTATTTACGAATTTATCCAAATCAGTATTATTATGTAGCTCATTAATATCCGTGTACTTTTTTCTCTCAATTCACTGCACAACTAATAATTAGCTTTATTGGGACAAAAGACAACACTTTTATCGGAGTTCCTATGCTTTCTTAACTGCATTATATAAATCTTAATATTTATTTTGTTTTGATTTCAATGCCTTCTTTTATTAAGTATAAATAGATACAATGCACTAACTAAATAGAATAGAATATTTTATTTCTATTCATTCTTGTAGAATTGTTTCACACAGAGTATTCAGTAAATAAGTGAACAGTTTAATATTTATTGCTTCCAGACGTTGTTCTGAAAAGAAGCGTTTGTTTTACATGAAAGAAACATAGAACAATGTTTTATTGTTTGTTAGTCTGTATAAAACTGCTAGCAATATTATTAAGGCTGTGAGTGATAAAAACAAAATGAAAAGTATGCGATAAAAATAATATACTAATTTTTTTTTAATTCTAAAATAGGATATATTTTTTATATTCCTAAACTTCAAACGACGTGGGATGTGCACTTATGGCTCTCCCCCCTGTCGTATACCGTCGTAATAAGCAAAGTCCCCTCTCCCCCTTTTCAACGACGTAGTTTATGGATGTTCCCTTTCCAATACTTCAGTTCTGTTTATGATCTATACTTTTAGTGTCCACACTTCTGGACTACAGAAAAGTACAGACCAAACATAGTATTTCTTTGTCTTAGTTCTAAACTGAGATGGTTATTGCAAAGAAATGACTTCATTTTCATAAAAGTAGTTTTAGTCATTGCTATTCTGTGCTTTATTTCTGTGTCTGACTCTAGTTGGTTCACGTATATGCATAGGGAACACATTTGATATACTTACACCAAGCATCGTATCTTTTTTTACTTGCCTATAGTAATGCTCTATTCACCAACTGATAAACACTCTTGTTCTAAAACAGCTAGAATAGAGAAAAGAGCCTAGTTAAAGTTGACTGAGTAGAAACCATTAAAACTCGATTACTATCTTAATGAATCTCGTTAATATTTGATCCCCCTTTATCTTCATTAGCAACATTTCATTTCATTAATACTAACTAACGTTCTCTCTGAGAAATTACCCAATAAATACGGAGTACAAAGAGAATTTCCTTATTTTGACCTCCTTAATCATCACCCTTCACAGTAAACCTCATCAATTATTTTGACAAAACGTTGACAAAATCGCCCTATATTTTACACTTACATGTCCGCACCGCGCCAAGGATTATAACCGAACCGACTATAAGCACAAGTCGATTGCAGATCCAAGCTTTCTACGCATACGCGGTATACGAATGGATTATTCTAATTTTATGGATATGTACTTAAAACATATAATTTCACCTAAAATGTCTCAAAATTTTAATAATTTTATATAATATAGGTAGGTACATTAACTCCTTCAGTCATAATCGTCGCAGATCTTTACATAATTATATGAAACTGCGTAAAATAGACCGGGCAGTATCGTCGCCCCTGCTAGCGAAATTATTCCGTTTCGATTTTTTTGCACAAACTTACTCAAAAAGAGGTCCTTATAACATATCCACAGGGTGCCGGGCGGGGCCCTATTCAAAAATGGTCCTATTCAAGGCTTAATAACTCGACTAGAAATTATTATTATGAAATTCAAAAAGTGGCCAAATCAAGTTTCAAACCCCTTCTTCAAGGTCCTGAAGAGATTTTTGTCATTATTTTATGACAAAGCTGCCATTTTTAATTATTAACAATAAGCGCTATAGTTCAACTGTATCGTCGTCCCGGTTAGCGAAACTATTTCGATTCGATTTTTTTGCACGAACTTACTCAAAAAGAGGTCCTTATAACACATCCACAGGATGCCGGGCGGTGCCGTGGTCGAAAAATTGTTTAAACAATTTTCTTTAAACAAATTCACAAAAATAATTTTTTCATTGCGAACGATTTCTTTTTAGATACTTTGGGTTATTCTGAGCAAAAAAGGTATCCTGTGATTTTTCTCTAAAATTGATTGTTGTAGAGTTGTATGGCCATTTTCGCATTTTTCAAATTCTAAATCGCGTTTAACTCGACAACAATCAATTTAAAAAAAAATCACAAGAGACCTTTATTGCTCAGAATGTCCCAAATTATCTAAAAAAAATTTGTTCGAAGTAAAAAAATTATTTTTGTGAATTTGTTTAAAAAAATTGTTTAAACAATTTTTCGACCACGGCACCGCCCGGCACCCTGTGGATATGTTACAAGGACCTCTTTTTGAGTAAGTTTGTGCAAAATAATCGAATCGGAATAATTTCACTAACGGGGGCGACGATACCTCCTGGACTATAACGCTAATTGTTAATAATTAAAAATAAAAGCTTTGTAATACAATAATTACAAAAATCTCTTTAGGACCTTGAAGAAGGGGTTTGAAACTTGATTTGGTCACTTTTTGAGTTTCATAATAATAATTTTTAATCGAGTTATCCAGCCTTGAAAATAGCCATTTTCGCATTTTTCAAAAGTTTAATCGCATACAACTCGACAACAATCAATTTTAGAAAAAAATGACAAGAGACCTTTTTTGCTCAGAATGTCACAAATTATCTAAAAATATTGTTCGAAATGAAAAAATTATTTTTGTGAATTTGTTTAAAAAAATTGTTTAAACAATTTTTCGACCATGGCACCGCCCGGCACCCTGTGGATATGTTATAAGAACCTCTCTTTGAGTAAGTTTGTGCAAAAAAATCGAATCGGAATAATTTCGCTAGCGGGGGCGACGATACGGCCCGGTCTAAAAAGGCATGTTAATAGATTGAAATCTTTACCATTTATAAAAACAACTTATAGGTCTGGATCCCGCGTATGAAAAAAAAGTTGATTAATAGCAAGCTGAAAATTTGTTAATAGCTTAAGGGTGTCTAGTCGGATAAACTTTGGTATATGGGAACACTGGAACAGGGGAAGTTTTAATTGTGGAACAGGTTAAAAATTTGGAACGGTCACACCACGAAAACGGCACATTTATTTTGTCCGACAGAACAGACTTAAACTCTCCGAACAGAGATTAAACTCTCATGCAAAAATCAGACTGCTATTTATCACCTGTCATAATTCCTGTCATTTGACATATTCTACATGTTCCACTCATTAAAACACCCATTTGGTGATAAATAGCACTCTGATTTTTGCATGAGAGTTTAATCTCTGTTCGAAGAGTTTAAGTCTGTTCTGTCGGACAAAATACATGTGCCGTTTTCGTGCTCTGACCGTTCCAAATTTTTAACCTGTTCCACAATTAAAACTTCCCCTGTTCCAGTGTTCCCATATATCAAAGTTTGTCCGACTAGACACCCTTAAGCTATTAACAAATTTTCAGCTTGCTATTAATCAACTTTTTTTTCATACGCGGGATCCAGACCTATTATTATTTACGCGAAAAATATTGATTAATACTGACAACTAACATCTATAAAAATATTCATTAATCCATTTTAGAGAAAAACTTTTAAATAGAAAGCTGTAGTAAATTAAAAAGCCACAGTTGTCAAATGAAAGAGCATGAGCTATATTTTCAAATTGGATTAAAAAAAAGTGAAAAAAATTGCATTTATTAGTAATAAATAATTTAATAGTATCGTCAATTTTTCCTTATAAACTTTTTATTTTTTTATAGATTAAATTATATATAAATTGTTATGATCTGCTTCTTATTTATTTTATATTAATTATTATTTATTTGATTAATTATTTAATTGTCGCAAATCATACATAAAAAATGAATAAAAAATCTCAGGGTGTCTTTTTATACTATTAAAAAAAATCCAAATTATCTCACGTTATACTTATCTTCTCTCGTGGGTTCAGTATCTCTTAGTTGATCCTAATCGGGATAAAATAAGGAAAAGAAATAAAGCAAAATATTAAAATAAAAATACAGAATTGTCTTTTATTTATCAAAATCAATACTCTAAAATTTATCAAATCTAAAACCTGTGGACACAGATGTCCGAATGAAATTTTTACCACTTAAATTTATTCTATTTAAAAAAAAAACAATTTATCGGTTTGTTCCCGATGACTTTGGTACAACAAAATAAACAAAACCAAATTATGTATTCGCAAGATTAGCTATACTTCCTATTGACTTTTTGAAATATTGGAATTTTAATCCCTACGCTTTTTACTCAAAATTTTAGTTTACGAACATAAAAATATCTTTCACATAAGTTGACTGACCTTTTGCTTCACTCACTCTGATGTCTTCTCGTGACCCAAAACAGCTCTCCCTCGTTGACTATGTTAAAGGCTACTCATCAAAGCCCTCTCCGTTCTCCAGCTTCAAAACTATCAGCATACCAGCACCAATTCTCCAACAAGCCGGGCCTCTTTTGACACGTACTCGATTCAAACAAAACTCCAAAAATTCTCTGCTCTCCTTCTCACAATAATACAGAATCAAAGAGGTATTTCGTCTCAATTTGATCTGTCTCTCGTTCCACTTTTCAACACTATTCTCCACTATCAAACAAACCACTGGTACTTGCTAACTATCTATTCACGAAAACAACTGCTCCTCAGCGATGCCAAAAACATAATGACTTCTTTTTCAAACTCTCTCAATCATTCAAACTACCTTTCCCCTTCCAACTTGCCAAGAATCAGAAACAATCTTTTCCATTCGACAAACAAACATTCCTTTTCAAAATTATTCCGACCATCCTAATTACTTTCGGGGAAACTCTACAACATTTACTCGTGTTGAACAAAGATCTTAAAATTCCAAACTTTCTTTTTAAACCACTTTCCCAGAAAGTGATAATTACATCTACCTGTGGATTCTATAGTTCTCGTAATAAACAATCTATTTTCATTTTAAATCTAAATACATCGTCCTTTTCACTTTAATTATTCACAAAAGTCTTTAATGGTTCATCGGAAAGCTCATTAAAAAGAGAAATCCACTTACATCCAAACTAAATTCTAATAAATATTTACAGCTCAATATACAGGGTGTATCAAATTTATCTTCTTCTTCTTCAGGTGCCATCTCCGCTACGGAGGTTGGCAATCATCATAGCTATTTTAATTTTTGAGGCAGTAGCTCTAAATAGTTGTTTTGAGCTGCATCCAAACCATTCTCTCAGGTTCTTCAGCCATGAAATTCGTCTTCTGCCGATGCTTCTTCTGCCATCTATCTTTCCCTGCATTATGAGTCGCAGGATGCCATACTTCTCGCCCCGCATCACATGTCCGAGGTACTGTAGTTTTCTTTCTTTAATTGTCAGTTCAACTTCCTTCTCTTTACCTATTCTTCTCAGTACTTCATTGTTCGTAACTCTATCTACCCAGGAAACCCTCATAATTCTTCTATACGTCCACATTTCAAAGGCGTTAAGTCGTCTCATTGTCTCTACATTTAACGTCCATGATTCCAATCAAATTTATGTGCCCGCGTTATTTAAAAAAAAATTTAATTCAATTTTTATTTTGCCTTTGATTGATAAAATTGAAAACACAATAATATATTTACTACAATCTTTTATCAATTATTTTATACATAACATTTATTGGTAGTTGTGCACGTAAAACACGGTAAAAAACAGGGGAAGCTTTAATTGTGGAACAGGTTCAAAGTTTGGAACATCAGACTACGAAAACGTCCCATATATTTTGTCGAACAGAACATCCAATTGATTTGTTACCCTTTCATTAAACTCTCATGCAAAAATCAGACTGCTATTACTAACCAACATGATTCCTGTCATTTGACATGTTCTACGTGTCGGACTTATTAAAATGTCCAGTTGGTGATAAATACCAGTCTGATTTGTGCATGAGAGTTTAACGAAAGGGTATCAAATCAATTGGAAGTTCTGTCCGACAAAATACATGGGACGTTTTCGTAGTCTGACGTTTCAATTTTTTAACCTGTTCCAGTTTTCCCATACATCAAAGTTTGTCCGACGAGACACCGTTAAGCTATTAACAAATTTTCAGCTTGTTATTAATCAACTTTTTTTTGGTACGCGGGATATCCAGGCCTATATATCAACCCTTATAATACGCTATTTTAAAGCTTTTTCCATGCTCTCGAAGATGTTTGTACTAAAAAAACCATAAGTTTCACTGTTTTCCATTGAATTGAAAAAAAAAAGGAAAAAAGGCCATCTTTGACACTAAATTGTTTATAAATAAAAATGGCCGCCAGATCTTTCGCAGGAAATAGTTACAATTTGTTCCTAATATGTATTACCTGTCGAAAAAAAAACGCTTCAGTAAACTGGCTGTTGAAGTGTCAAGAACAGGGTATACTTTTGGCCTCATTACCCTGGTATATTAAAATAATCCGTTCGTACCGCGTATGCGTAGAAAGCTTGGATCAGTTTGTGCTTGTAGTCGGTTCGGTTATAATCCTTGGCGCTGTGCGGACATGTAAGCATATTTTACCCCCCGTGCCCTCGCAACCCCATTTCGGTTGCGTATCCGGTATCGGTAACACGAAATAAAACCTTTGTTTACACGAAACATGGAATTTTATTCAAATGAGCCACTAATGAAATGCCGAACATGAAAACCTGAAGGCTGACGGACAGGAGGTAAGAGGTCGGAGTAATTTTTTCAGCCTACCTTCATATACCGGTCGTCTTGATATTTACAAACAGATTTTTCTTAAAAAAGGTATTTAATCGCTACGTTGTTGGAGTAGTTTGAGTCTACTCCAGCAAGAGTTTGAGTTATATGTCAATTTTTCTTTCTATCTGGCAATCTGTAGCAATTTTTGATATTTTTTCATTTTTCCCAATTAGTCCAGGGCGCATCTGTTTTAAGATGGATGTTGAGACATGACGCATATTTTTTGCAAAAATGGCTTGGAATTAACTCATCTAGTAATAATTGAGTTATCCTCCCACTCAAAGAAGTCCGGAATATTGTTTAAATAATCAAAATGTCAAAAATGAAGGAAAAATTCGATTTTTTTCTTCGTTTTTCGATTATAACTTTAAAAGTATCAACTTCCGAGAAAAGTTGCACCAACATAAAAGTTGAGTAATTAAATTTCCTACAATACATGAAGTTAAAATTGTCACCCTTGTTGTAAAATAGCAATAATTGCGAAAAAACCAGAAAAAAACAATTATTCGCATTTTACGTTTTTCAACCATTTGCACTACACTTAGGACCTTCATGTTTTACCCAGAAAAACATTAGGATATACTTAATAAAAGAATACTGTAAATTTCATTGAATTCGGTTCAATAGATTTTGCACAATAAATTTTGCAATCCAGCTTTCGCAAAAAAATTGATTTTTTCAAAATGTTGCAGAACTGAAAATAAAGCAGATAGCAAGATGATTTTTTTATATATATAGAAGAATACTATACCTTTCATTTGCAATTTGAAAAATTAAAATCGGTTAACTACCACGGCGTCAGGAATTTTTTTAAATACTCATTAATTTTTGGTGCTACGCGCAGGACAGCGGTGTTCGATGCACACAAGTTGATTTCCACCAAAATTTCTTCCAATCTTTATCTAATATATTATTTTCTTACTCTATATTTTGTTGTATTTTAATATTTTAATTCCACAAAAAATCAAACTAATTTGATTATTGTTTGTGAAATATTGTTTAAACAATTGCATACGTTTAAAAATAATAAACTTTTATTCTCTAAGTTAAAATATATGAACAAAAAAAGTTTTTGCTAAAAAAAAGTGTTATTTCAAAGGACAGAGTATATGTTTTTATACTGCAATAAACAACTTTATTTATTTATATCGAAATGTACTAAAAATTTAAATCTATCAATTATTATCAAAGGTCATTGGAATGCCCAATCAGAGCAAACGTATCTGCTGTTCTGCGCGTAGCACCAAAAATTGATGTTTATTTAAAAAAATTCCTGACCTCGTGGTAGTTAACCGATTTTAATTTTGCAAATTGCAAATGAAAGGTACCGTATTCTTCAACTTGCTCTCTGCTTTATTTTCAGTCCTGCAACATTTTGAAAAAATGAACTTTTTTTGGGAAAGCTGGATTGCAAAATTTCTTTTGCAAAATATATTTAACCGATCTTAATTAAATTTACAGTTCTGTTTTTGTCCTGTTTTATTATATCATAAAGTTTTTCGGGGTGAAATATGAAGGTCCTAAGCTTAGCATAAATGGTTGAAAAACGTAAAATGCAAATACTTGTTTTTTTTATGTTTTTTTCGCAATTACTGCTATTTTGCAGCAAGAGTAACAATTTTTAAAAATTTTAACTAATCCTATATTGTAGGAAATATAATTACGCAGCTTTTATGTCAATGCAACTTTTCTCGGAAATGAATACTTTTAAAGTTATTATCAAAAAACTAAGAAAAAAATCGAATTTTACCTTAATTTTTTGACATTTTGATTATTTGAACAATGTTCCGGACCTTTTTGAGTAGGAGGATAACTCATATATTATTATATGAGTTATTTTCAATCAATTTCTGCAAAAAAATATGATTCACCTCTCAACATCCAAATGTACTAATATTTTTACAGATGCGCCCTGGTCTAAATGTACCGAATCCCTACACCGCTTTTTGTTTTACGTGCTCTAATGACTCCTGACAGATTCCTTTCAAGAAGGATTTGTGTTTTGGGAAAATGTAGCAGTCGCAAGGTGTCAAATCTGACGAATAGAACGGATGTTCCGTGACTGTTGCCTGGTTTTTGGCCAAATAGATCTGGGAAGAGTTTTGCGTTATCGTGGACCGTGGTAGATGATAAAGGAGTTCTATTTTTACATTACTGCCTTCCGTTTGCGAAGTTTTTCTCAGAATTTTTTAAAACCTCTCAATAGTAATACTGATTAACGATCTGGACTTGTTGCACCCATTCCATGTGAACTACATTACGATTATTGATTGACTCCACTTTGGACCCCAATTTAGACCCCAAAGCAAAGAGAATCAAGAATTATAAAGATAGCCAAGCCTTTATTCTGAAAGTAAAAAACGCGTTCACCAAATCAAAACTGGTGAGGAAGTACAAAGATCTCCTTAAACAACCTGGCAGAAGAGAATAAAGTGTCTTTAATATGGGTGTCGGGTCCTGAGGGGTGCATGGGAATGAACGAGCAGATCTGTTGGCAAAACAAGGCTCGAGAGAAACCTTTGTATGCCTAGAACCTTTCTGTGGCATCACTACAGATTCAGAAAACGAGATTCAGAAGTGGTTGAAAAAGAATCATCAAAAGAAATGGAGAGCCACTCAAAAGTGTAGCATTACAAAATCCCGCTACAATGTTTTGTTTTAAACCCGCCTAATAAATAATTATTTCTTGTATTTTGTGTAGGTAATATCATTCATTAAAATATTCTAAGCCCGCCCTGTTAGAAATATTACGAATTATTTCACAACAATCCAAACATCCCAACGAATAATTTTAAATTTAATACGTTGCATTGTATTTTGTTAACCCACTCTGTAAGCTAAAGTAAATATAAGATAGAAATTTTCAACAATAAACACCTTTAAGGGCGAAAGTCGCACATTAATTGCGCGATTTTTCTTAATCTGTGGCCCGACCCGATATCCGGGGAGAGAAGGAGAGTTTAGTTCGAAAGAGACACCTGAACTGCGAGCATCTCGCGCAGGTCGAGCTCACCGAAGATGGCGTCGTCTCAAGTTGAAATAGTTTCATAAACCCATAATTAGTGTTTTTTTGAAGGATTTAGTCTTCAATGATGTGAAATCGTTCATTTAAATGGTGTAGTATATATCTGAATCATACACCTTTTGCAAGTATTTCAGCCCAGAACTCATGGAGGTTTTGTTTGGGCGTGGCATACTATTGCGTGTTAGAATTTTGAAGCCCTGTGTAGTCAAATATGGTCCAGTTTTAATAATATTTGAAGTTCCCAATGAGATGTCTGGTTTCGTTCCCGCTTTTGTCCTGTTTCCCAGTGTCTGAAGCCTTTGTCGTCAATAATTGAATGCCTGTCCCGCCCACCTGTTAATGAAAAGTTTTGGTTGTGTAGTGTGACAAGGAGATGTTTTTTTAAAGGAGGTACTGTACATTTTTGCTTTTAAAAAGTGATTTATTCCAAGTAAATGATATTAAAATTTGCAGATGGAAATTTTTTTTAATATTTTGTATAGAGATTGCTTTCAGTATGGTAAAGTTTTTTGTAAACAGAATAATTGTAAAATGTTAAATATCTAAATATCCTTTGTCCTGTTTTGTTATTCTAGCTATCTAAGCATTTGTGTTCAAAAATAAAGCCCTAATAGTACCTACGTAAACTAAATAATTTGGAATGACATTTGACAGCTACATGACTTTGAAATATGTAGGTCAATTTTGTTTTGAAATATACTGCCCAATAAAGTTTTTGTATTGTTAAAAGTCATATAAAGGTTATAATTTTTTTATTTGTCTTTCCTGTAGTAAAGTGTGTATTTCTATGAGAATATGTTTTTTCTAAATACATAATAAAAAGTTTTGAGGTTTGAATAAACATTTTAAAAATGTACCTTTTTTATTTCTGTAGCCATTTGGAAAATTATTAAGCAGATTTCTAATACAACTGAAATTGAGTTTTAGTAAAGGAGAAAAGAGAAAATGGCATAAAAGCTAAGGATGAAGTTAAAAGTTGCCCAATTAGACCCAAAAGAGGAATCTCACATGAATGTCACCCCATTTGGTACTCGTAAGTACAGATATATGTCCAGTAAGTACCGAGTAATGAATCAGAGGATTTCTTAAACGGCGTCCAATTTTGTTTAAATAGTAGAAAGGTCCTCTAGTCTGTGTAAGTATCCTTTATTTATTTGATAATGGTAGTTAGTTCTTCTCCAAACCCCCCATTCCTGAAAACGATTCCACGACCCGCCACCGAACAACCACTGAGCTGTCATGTCGTTCGCAAAAGAAGATTTGAGTGTCTGTTATTTCTTCGTTGGCCCCATTTAGACCCCCCAGCACTGGCGAAGCGTCCATGTAACCACTGCTACCATTGGTAACAGTTAAAAATCTTGCAAATAAATATGTATTTTATGACGATGAATAATTCAATTTATTATTTTATTTTATTTTTACCAATAGAAATATATTATTATATTATGTGTTAATAGTACCTAATTCAGTAAATAGACACACGAAAATATTGCAAGTTTATGTGACTCAGTTGCACTTTATTATATTCTGTTACCAGTCTCATTTGTGGTGACAATGAATGGTTATCTCGCTGTCGCTCGGGCGGCTCGGGACCGGCTAGTGTGAAAATTTTGAAGGAGCGATGTACGCCCATGTGCGCTGTGTATATCAGTAGGGCTGTTACCAGATTTAAATTTGCTAACAGTACCTATAATAAAAAGTGTGCGTGCAGTTCACCATGGATGAGTGTCGCTGCGTAATCGATCAACTACTTGAAAAGTAATTCTGATTGAAAAATAAAATGAGATTATTGAAAATGAAAGACCTATTTTAAACAATTTAAAAAAGGAATTTAAAAAATTAGCTCGATATATTAAATTTAGTTGGTACAGTGAAAATTCTTGGTTATGTGGTTGCAAGAAAAATAGACTGTATTGTTGGCCATGTCTTCTGGTTTTTACAGAAAAATGGGTGGACCAGGTTCACGATTTAAATAGTTTTAGAATTTTAAAAAAGAGACATGAAATTTCTCCGTTACCTACATGTAAGATGTATACCCAATTTGATTCAGTTTGGCAAAACAAAAATCAAAAGTTCTCTTAACCAAGCATTTAAAGCAAATATTGCTAAACATAATGAGTTTGTTAAAAAAATAGATAGGTACTCGTATATCCTTAGCTCACTTAGAATAGATATGTACCGTATGTTTTTTGGCCGAACAAGAATTAGCGTTTCGTGGTCATTTTGAGGGCGACGGCTCTGACATTCGAGGCAATTACAGGGAATTGTTAACATTAATTGCCAAAAAAGATCAAAAATTTTGCCAACATCTAGAAACATCAACTGTTTTTTCGAGAGTTTCAAGTGATATACAAAATTATATTATTGAAGCTATATGTATATACATTTAGCCATATCTTCATTTTTTTAAATAAGATTTTTTGCATCTGGTTTTGGTAACACTTTAGAAAAAGTCACGCGTCGCCACTGCCCCCCAGTATCTATGTATTTAATTTTATCCCTGACCCCATCTAAGCAGACATTTAAAACGCTTCAAGGGCAAGTCCAGACTAAACAAATAATCAAGAATATTGATAAAAGCTCTCGAAAAAATTGATGAACCTCAATAAACAAGAGATAAAAACGGCCACTGAAATGGTAACTGGACATTGTCGGTTAAGAAACTACCTATACAAACTAGGTAAGGTGAATGAACCATGGTGCAAAAAGTGCAAAATGGAAGAAGAGACTCCCTACACATATTATGCAGTGTGCTAAGTGATCTGAGGCAGGAATTCATTGGTTAACTGAGGTTAGAACCAGAAAAGATCCTAGAACTATCAATTAGAAAGATTCTGACCTTGGATTAGGCCGCAGAACTTATTAGAGTTTGAGAACAAACAAGGTACAAAGACTTTACGGCTAAGTGTCAGAGACTAACGAGTCTTGCCTGTTTTAAGAAGAAGAAGAAGAAGTGCTTTTAGTGACGCTACTGAAACGGCAAAAGATAGTGTTTTAAACTAATCACGTCTCTTCTTCTTCTTTCTCGAAACTCCTTATGCCCGTCAGGGGCGTCGGAGGTTTTATTCATCCTCAGAATAGAATAGAAATATGCTTTATTGTCATGAAAAATTTAACAATTTTATAGACAAAGCTTACAAGAATCATAAATAAGAACAATAACAAATAACAAATACAATTTACTAAAATGATATAAATCGTCTACATAAATAAAAATAATGAAGATAAACAAAAAAAAAACAGTAACAATCTATTGCAAAATTTAAAAAAAAAATTGCAAATTGCATATTCTACCTTAAGAAATTTAATAAGTTAAGTTAAGCTGCTGCATATGACACTCAAATATAGATTAAGATTATACTTATAAATAAGAATACTGTACTTTCTAGTTATTGGTTAAGAAACTCTGCTGTTGAATAATATGGTCTTTCAGATAAATAGGCTTTAGTCATTTTACGGAACTTGGGGAAAGATGTTGCAGATTTAAGTTGTAGAGGGAGATGGTTGTAAAGTTTTTTTGCAGAATATAATATAGATTTCTTTACTAACTCACTGGACGGGATCGGTAAATAGATGTCAAAGGTAGAATTTCTGGTGGAATAGTCATGTCTAGGTCTTGCTGGAAAGACATGTAGATGTTTACGAATTAAGCAAACAGTTTCTAAAATATATAAAGAAGGTAGTGTTAGAATCCTGTGATCTTTGAAGTAGCTTCTGCAATGTGTTGTTCTTCTGAGGCCAAACAGATATCTTATTGCTCTTTTTTGTAATTTAAAAATAACATCAGATTGGGCAGCCGTACCAGAACCCCAACAAGGGAGACCATATCGAAGATGTGACTCGAACAAAGAAAAATATGTTATTTTGGAAGAGGCTAAATTCATTTCCTTTGAAACAGATCTTATTGCAAAGCAAGCTGAGGATAGTTTCTTGCTTAACACATCAATATGAAGGGACCATTTCAGATTGCTATCTAAAAAAATACCAAGAAACTTTACAGAATCAACGATACTGATCTGGCTGTTATGAAGAGGTAAGGGTTGAAGAGCTCCTTTATAGGACAATGCTACTGTTTTATCTACGTTAAAAGAGAGTAAATTTGAATCGGACCAAGATTTTATTGTAAGTAGATCAGAAGTTATAGTAGCATGAAGAGTTGCGATATTTGAGTTGCTCCAAGTGATACTGGTATCATCAGCAAAAAGAAAAACTTTTCCATCGATTTTTAAGCCAGTGATGTCATTAATAAAGATAAGGAAAAGTAGAGGACCCAATACTGAACCTTGTGGTACCCCACATACAACATTTTTGAGACTAGAGTCTGTATCATTTGCTCTAACCAGTTGTTTCCTATTATCCAAGTAAGATTGAAACCAGTTCGAAAAAATACCTCGAATTCCGTAGAAATCTAGTTTTTTTATCAAAATGTCGTGATTCACACAATCAAAAGCTTTGGCATAATCACAAAAAACAGTGGTAGTGTGCAGATTATTGTTTAATGCTTGATAAACCTCATGTAGTACAGAAAACATGGCATCTGTGGTACATTTATTATTTAAAAAGCCGAACTGATTTTGTGATAAAATATTGTTATCAACGAGAAAGGACATAAGTCGGGCTTTTATGAGTCTCTCAATAATTTTGGTATAATAATATCCTCTATCCATATCTTCCATTTCTTGCGGTCCTTTGCTAACTCTTTCATTTGTTGATGTGTTTTCCCTTTTTACTGTCCAATTTCTATAATCTGATCGATCCATGTCTTCCTTGGCCTCCCTTTCCTTCTTTTACCATATCCTTTTGATTCCATCACCTGCTTTGGTAGTCTTCCCTGGTCCATTCTGTTAATGTGTCCATACCATTTTAATTTTCTTTTTTGTATCTTGGTTATTATCGATTTCTGTTTCAGTCTTTGCCTAATATCTTCATTTCTTATTCTGTCCAATTTCGTTTTTCCTGCTATTTTTCTTAGCTGCTTCATCTCCGCTGTGTTTATTGTACTGTCTATTTTTGCATTGTTTACCCATGTCTCACTTGCATATATTAAAGTTGGTACAGAGATTGCGTTGTATACCTTCAGTTTTATTTTTTTATCTATTTCTTTTTTTCCAAATATTGTTGTATTTAGTGCATAGTAGATATTATTTGCTATTTTCGCTCTGTATGAGATTTCTTGATCTATCTTTCCATCCTCTGATATTATTACTCCAAGGTATTCAAACGTCGAGACTGTTTCTATTATTTCGTCGTGATTAATAGTCCAGGGCTCATCTGTTTTGAGATGGACGTTGAAAGGTGACTCAAATTTTTTTGCAGATATTGCTTAAAAATAACTCAAATAATAATATTTGAGTTATCCTCCCACTCAAAATGGTCCGGAACATTGTTTAAATAATCAAATGTCAAAATATGAAGGAAAAATTCGATTTTTTTATTGGTTTTTTGAATATAACTTTAAAACTGTTCATTTCTGAGAAAAGTTGTACTGACATAAAAGTTGCATAATTAAATTTACTATTATATAGGATTGGTTAAAAATTTAAAAAATAGTCACCCTTGTTGCAAAATAGCAATACTTGCGAAAAAAATCTTACAAAAACAAGTATTCGCATTTTACGTTTTTCAACCATTTATGCTACACTTATATTAGGACCTTCATATTTTACCCAGAAAAACTTTATGATATAGTAAAACAACACTGCAAATTTTATTAAGATCGGTTTAATAGATTTTGCAAAATAAATTTTAAAATCCAGATTTCGCAAAAAAATTCATTTTTTAAAAATGTTGCAGGATTGAAAATAAAGCAGATAGTAAGTTGAATTATTTTTTTGCTTATAGAAGTGTACTGTACCTTTCATTTGCAATTTGCAAAATTAAAATCGAATAATTACCACGGCGTCAGGAAATTTTTTAAATAAACATTAATTTTTGGTGCTGCGTGCAGGACAGCGGTGTTCGATTCACACAAGTTGATTTCCATAAAAATTTCTTCTAATCTTTATTTAATATATTATTTTCTTACTCTATATTTTGTTGTATTTTAATATTTTAATTCCACAAAAATCAAACTAATTTTATTATTGTTTGTGAAATATTGTTTAAACAATTGCATATGTTTAAAAATAATAAACTTTTATTCTCTAAGTTAAAATATATGAACAAAGAAAGTTTTTGCTAAAAAAAGTGTTATTTCAAAGGATAGAGTATGTGTTTTTATTTTGCAATAAACAAATTTATTTATTTATATCGAAATGTAATAAAAATTAAAATGTATCAATCATTATCAAAGGTCATTGAAATGCCCAATCAGAGCAAACTATCCGCTGTCCTGCGCGTAGCACCAATAATTAATGTTTATTTAAAAAAATTCCTGACGCCGTGGCAGTTAATCGATTTTAATTTTGCAAATTGAAAATAAAAGGTACAATACACTTCTATACGCAAAAAAAAATTTCAACTTGCTATCTGCTTTATTTTCAGTCCTGTAACAATTAAAAAAAACGAATTTTTTTTGCGAATGCTGGATTGCAAAATTTATTTTGCAAAATCTATTAAACCGATCTTAATGAAATTTACAGTATTGTTTTATTGTATCATATAGTTTTTCTGGGTAAAATATGAAGGTCCTAGGTGTAGCATAAATGGTTGAAAAAACGTAAAATGCGAATACTTGTTTTTGTATAGTTTTTCGCAATTATTGCTATTTTGCAACAAGGGTGACTATTTTTTAAATTTTTAACCAGTTCTAGGAAATTTAATTATGCAACTTTTATGTCACTACAACTTTTCTCGGAAATGAATACTTTTAAAGTTATAATCAAAAAACGAAGAAAAAAATCGAATTTCTCCTTCATTTTTTGACATTTTGATTATTTAAACAACGTTCCGGACCTTTTTGAGAGGGAGGATAACTCAAATATTATTATTTGAGTTATTTTCAAGCAATTTCTGCAAAAAAAATTGAGTCACCTCTCAACGTCCAAATGTACTAATATTTTTACAGATCCGCCCTGGTCTATAAACTAATCACGACGAAAATAATTGAAGTTGAACGTAATGTAATTGAGCAGAACAAAACAGTTCAGTAATGTACAGCACAGACAAATATTAGTCACCACTTGGTCGTCCTGTTGTAGCTGTAAACTGAGTTTAGCACATAAATCAAATAATACCAAGCTTATTGCTAGTTGTGTAGGCTTTCTTCTAAGGGCTGTTAATTTGAAACCTCAAGCGAGATTCGCCATAATAGAGAACCATTTCGAATGAACTGGCATATTGGTGGCATATCGATCATATTAGGCGCTATGATGGCGCCTCAACATCCGTTTCTTTGGCAGGTGAGGTTTGACCACATACTGTTTTGACCGGATATAGGCGTAGAATAGGGTGACCAAATCATAAACTTGAAAAAACGGGACACATCCAAGGAGTTGTGGCGCACCTAGAATTTTTGTCTAGGGGGAGAGGGTTGGTTGGGCGTCGAATTTTTTTTTTGTATTGTTTGTGAAAGACATGGTATATTTTCCTACGATTTTTTGTATATTTTTCATATGCCCTGGGAGGTTTAACCCCGAAAACCCCCCTGGGTGCGCCACTGCCAAGGAGGGTTTGGAGCGATACCCAAACAGGTAGGGGAAATTAAAACATGGTCTTTTAGTTAATTTGGGACCTGTAAATCCTTTTCAATTTACATTTGAATGTGTAATTTACGTACGATCAAGACTGCGAAACAGAAAACTATAAAACTCCGCCAGAATGGCATGGATCAACAACCCGTCAGAACAAAACAGGGAAGAATACAAAATATCGAGAAACAAAGCCAACTCAACAAATAGAAACAAGAAAAAGAAGAAAAATGACTGGTTTCGCTGGAGGATATTGAAAAAGACAGAGAAAACTATTAAAAGTCAAAGCAGCAAAAAATACGCCCAGCATTAAAACAAGAGGACTAAAAAAGCAAAAAAAGAAAAACCTTGTTTGAGGACATACAGATCAGCAAAATATGGGAAGAATATTACGAAAAAATGGTATTCACTGTGAAGGAAATACACTGCGATGAAGAAGTAAGGCCGTACAAGATAACGACGAATAAAAAATTTTCACAGAAGATGAAATAACTGTGGAATAAAATACTGAGGAAGAGAATTACGTAAAGGATTCAACCAGCTAATATAACAAATATGAACAAAACAGACTACCAGCCGATTGGAACGCAGGTATTATAGTAGGTACCGATATATAAAAAAGAAGATCTAGAGGAGTGTGAGAATCACAGAGCAATAACTTTATTAAACAACACATATTATAACATTCTAGAAAATATACGAAACATACGACTTAAATCATGCACTGAACGAACATTAGGAAAATACCAGAACTGGTTCAGACCGGGGGAGGTCTACGATTAATTCCATACATACATTGGAGCAAATAATTCAACAATCGAGAGAATACAACAGAGAAATGCACCTAATATTCATAGATTTCAAAAGCGCTTTTGATACAACCAATCGGACAAAAATGATGGAGCAGCTAGAGAATGTTGGAATCCCAGAAAAATTAAGACATATGCTAACAGTGAGCCTAAAGAACACCAGAGCAAGGATCAGGTTCAACGGAACAACTTCTAAGGTGATTAATGTACACAAAGGCGTGAAACAAGGTGACTCTATCTCTCCGACAGTATTTAATCTGATATTAACAATATCATATATTGACATAATCTGTAATCATGAGGATGACAAACTTGCAAACAAAAACATTATTACAGATCAACTTCAAGTAGTAACATATGCAGATGATTCAGTCATCACAGCGAAGACGAAGATAACACTTGCAGTTGGAAAATTACATAAGGAAGCGAAGAGAATAATAGGACTAGAGATAAACCAGCTCACAGCAAAATACATGGCGATAGGGAAAGATGAGTCAACTCAGAAATATCTAATAGCACAGAACCATAAATTTGAAACTGTATCCACCTTTAGCTAATTAGGAGTAAAAATAGGAAAAACCGGAAAAGAGAGAACAGAGGAAAGAATCCTGAAGGACAGAAAAACATCTACACGGTAGAGATCTGCTGAGAAGCAAGACTCTAAGTATATGAACCTATACAAGATCTTAATAAGACTTGGTGTTACATATGGGATGGAAACAACGACGATTAACAAGAAAGAGGAAGATAGCCTTCTGAAATTTGAAAGAAAAATAATGAGAACAATACTGGGCCACAATGTAACAAAAGAGGGAGAAATAAGGATGAAAACAAATGCAGAAATTGAAGAAAAATTAAAGAGAGAAAATAAAGTCAGATAAAAAAACTCAACCCAACGCAAATGCGGGATATTTAGGCGTCCCGAGATACTTTTTCGGGACTCCGGGACAAATTGTAAAAAAATGGGACAATCCCGTTTTTATGGGACGTTTGGTCACCCTAGCGTAGAACCATATAAGTTCAGATGAAATAATTGTGAGTTAAATTGAACATGGTTCAAATGGAAACAACTGGAAGAGTCCTATATTCAGCAGTTATGTATTTAATAATTTTTTAATTTGGCCAAATTTACAAAATATTAAACAAATTGACAAACATTAAACTTATTTTTAATCTATTTATTTCACATATTGAAAAGACATACTCTATATAAACCAAACTTTTAAAAGCAATTTATACTTTGTTAGAAAAGCTTTATTATAGTTTATATAGGTCGATAAAAAATTCATTTAGCGATTGACATAATAGATTTAAAGTAGATAAACGCTACAAAATTATACTCCAATTTTCTTTTCGTCCACTTAAAGATATCTTTGAAATAATATAAGTCACATTAAACTGTTACAATTGAACAAATATCAATATTTGTTAAAAAATAAGTTTTTTAATAATATGTATGTGTCAGATAAATTTAAGAAGAAGGAGGATGAGAAAGGAAGATACTAAAAAATATAAGAATTAATGATCGGCTCTATAAAAACAGAAAATATGAATGCCATCAAGATATCTACTCTTATACAACGAGGACACTCAAAAAGTAAAAATAAGTGGAAAGAATATTAATCATACCTACATCAGAACGTCATACGTGAGCCAGTGCTATTATCTCTTGTCTCGGAATATTTTTTAGATCGAAAAAAGATGAATCGCTGGCAGATTATAAGCCTTGGATGGCATCCGTACCATCGTACGGAAGCCATCCAAGGGAATCTGCAAATCCAGACTAAGAAAATAATCAAAGGTAAGGGACTCTGCAAATCCAGACTAAGAAAATAATCAAAGGTAATACCACGAGTCCTCTAAATTTTATCGATAATTTTTTTTGTGTTTACGAAAACTTCTTTATTTGGTAAAATTACGAAAACAAACCGAATGATAAAATCACTCGTCCTTCGGATTCGTGATTTTATCCATTTCGGTTTGTTTGAGTGATTTTACCCTAAATAAAGAAGTTTAAGTATGAAAACGAAAAAATTTATCAAGCAAAATTTAGAGGACGAGTGGTATTTGAAAATATTATTTTGTGAACCAATATGTATTATTAGTAAATACGGGCATCTGTGAAATATTTTTAAGACAACTAGGATCAATGTCTTAAGTAGGTTATAGATAAATTATTTTATGATTTAAAAATGAACCAATTTATTTATTATATTGTTAATACATAAAAAACTGTTTAAATCGAAAATGAACAATTATTAAAAACACAATTTTTATAACTAATATGAAATTTTCCAATGTCGTTCGTAACGTCTAATCTGTCGTCACTTTCAGTATCATTAATTACAGTCGCAGTTGATGTACTGGCAATGCACTCAGTTGTAGTAGTTGTTCTAAGCTTATTAATAATTTTTTTATGATGTTCTTCATTAACTTGTAAATAAGGTTTTAACGAAGAAGCTGTGGCATGTCCAGTTATTTTTATTGCCTCCTGTTCTTGAATTCCTGCCTTAACAAGATGAGATACTACACTGGATCGGCTTGAATGATTTCGCTTGAAAAACCTTTTCGGTTTTGTGTGTCCAATCCGAATTTTTTTGCAGAGTTCTTCAACCATTTAGCCATTTCATTTGGTCCAATGGGAGTATTTTTATACCATATTCCATTACCTGTTTGCCAGTATGGATTTGGGGTAAGGAAAAATATATCGCTGGTAATATTTTTACCAAGCTTCTCCATGATTTTTCTATACAGTCTTATTGGGCACCTTTCTGGATCTTTAATGTTTGGTGTCAGCCATTTTGAATCCGAACACTTTTTTGACCACCTTGGCATGTTTTGGTAAAAATTGGATTATATTCAATCCTTCCTGTTTCTTTGCCGGCATTATTTATTTCATATTTGAAATAATCAATTCTACAATGAACACCCTCACCACCGCGCCATGCTAACTCTTAAGAGACAACATGAAAAAATTTCATCTCTAATCCTAGCGGATTATTTTCATCGCACGAGTCTATAATACTCAAATACTCTTTTTCATCCAGCGCTATAGCACTTTGTTTTCTTTTTTCGGGACGACTTTGTAACTCTTTCCTTTTTGCATTTCTCACGTCTCTTGTCTTCTTAAATTCAATGTCGATAAACGGGTTAAAACTTATAATAAACTCTGAAAAATAGTTTTCTTGAATCATTTTGGCTGTTACATTCCAAATAGTTTTAACAGAGTATTCCTTGTAATCTTCACCATTCATTTTCTTCATATTCATTCCCCAATCTTCAAGAACTTTTGCAATTTCTTGAATACTTGTATTATCATTCAACTGATAGTTCCTTACTGTGCAAAATTGCTCAAATTGTGTCCAAACAGACCTTTTTGTCTTAATTGTATTTTGAGGCGTATTATTTTTTAACAAATCTTTAACTTGTTCATGATTATTGTCACCAAATCTAACGCTAACATCCATTTTGTTTAAATTAAATTATGACGATGTTAAATCGCGAAAATTTAAATCGGTCAAAATTGCGCGGCCTACTTGCTTCGTGGTCTTACCCAGCTACGCTGGAGTTCACCACAGTGCAGTGGTGTAATTGGTTTTGCCTAACCCCCAGGTGAATGCATTTTATTTAATTATTATTCACCCGTGTTTTTGTAATAATAAAATAGGAGAATGTAATTTTAGAACTATTTTACTAATTCTACTAATATAATGTATATTTTAAAAGTAACTATTGTTCCAAAATATTACGTTGTAAATATTCGAATCCTTTTATGTGATAACACTGGTTTGTTGAAATCGGCAACAAAATAGAAGAATTAGTTCTGTGTTCTGTGTACGGTTTACATCGGTTCTGTTTGACGTTTATGAAAAGTTTAGAAATATTTATTTTGAAAATAAAAACTGTAGAAAATCTGAGTATATCGTGGTTAGTGTTTTTAAAATATCTATGTACCAGGGCTGTTCATAAATTAAGTTAGTAAACACAGGTATGTACGTATTATGTGAAATTTAGGGTACCTTAAGTTTTATCAGGGAAGAGACTGTTTTATCAAGGAAGAGGCTGTTTTATCAGTATTACACTCAATGATTGGCTAGAACGACGTGTGGTGATTGGCTGAAAAAGCAAAAACGTCAGAATTTGACAGGTGAAAAAAATAATCAAGAACAAACCTATTGACTTCACCTTTCACAATTATTATTCCTTCTTGTTTTTCAAAATCTATAATCGAATGACCTTATTGTATATTTTTAAAAATTTTTGACTGTACCATTGAAAACCCTTTTTTATCCCTCTATTACTATTAAAAATACTAAAATGCCCGCCTAAATAAATTCCTCTGTTCTATCACTCTGCGTTATATCGAAGCATTCATTGTAATTTTTGAGATCTGAAACATATTTTCCAATTACAGTTGTTGGTCGCGAACAAAAAACCATCCCATTTCGAATGGAAGTTGCCTGGCTTTATATTTATCGATGTGTATTTTCTGTTGCGTTTTTTTCTATATTTACAATGGAAAATTGCAAATTAAACGCATTCGTGAACCCAAAGAAATATTGGCATATGTATCCGTAATAAATGGTAATTTAGAGAAAGGGTGCTTGTCACAAAGAACATGGCGCAGTCTGGTGTCTTCATATCTAATTTTTAAGTTTTTTTCGCTATTTATTGATAAGAATTTTATATCATCAAGGTCAAATGGCTTATGGCTGACAGAAGAGTAATCCATCTCATCCACGAATAGGATTTTGAACGGCATTGTTCAATGCAATTCAATGCAGTAACAATCTCGTCAATACACTCAAAAAAATTTAGTTCGTAATATTGATTAACAGTGATCATTGAATAGTATTTCGTTGTAACAACAATTTAATTTTTTGGTTCAACGAACTTTTAGACATTGATCAATGTATTTGGTTATTGTCACAATGATTGAATAATAATTGTGAAGATAACTAGAGTACATTAATCAATAACACTCAATTTATTCAGGCAATAAATTAGTTTCGTATATTTAATAAATAATGGTAATTCTGGCAGCCTTGATTTCGTAGATTATAAGCAATTACCTTGTTTTATCGTGACAACGTACAGATTTCATTAAAACAATGTACAAATGTTGTTAATATAGAGTAATATTTGATTATTCCATAGATGTAAAGATTGTTGTAACAACGAATGCATTAATCAATCTACTACTGCGTTTAATAACCACAATCAATGCGTTCATGGTAACAATAAACGAAGTTGTTGAAACACTAAATGTTTTGCTTGACCATTTGAAATGTAACGGCTTTTCCTTATCGTTATTTGTTAAACAATACTGTTACCTCTGCCGAATAATTTCATTTTGTTTCCAAGTGTAGTCCGTACTGGAAGGAAGTTTTCGTGTGTCTATTATCGTATTCATTTTCTTCGAATCCTGAGAAAACTAATTAGTATTTCTGAAAAATTTAAACGCAAAATAAAATATTACAGTGTTATCGAGGGTCTAAGTCCACTGAGAACTTCTATAATGATTATTTTAATAAGTGACAGGGCTGAAAAAGAGAAAATTTAGTATGATTTTTAATTTAAAATAAAGTTTAAATATAAATTATAATTATAAATTTTATAATTTCAGTTTATTCTAAAGGACTTTCAGCCCTCGGTAGTAATGAAATCTTTTATCCTGCGTTTAAATTTTTCAAAAATACTTATTAGTTTTCTCAGGATTCCAAAAAAAAAGTGAATGCGTTTAACAAAGTTGTGGCTGTCAACTGAAGAGGGATCGCGCCAAGTTCGAAACAATGATGTTATAATATACTTTGATTATTTTAAAAATCTACCTGTCCGAGCGTTTTGCTTATGTGCTAAAAATAAATAAGTTAATAAGGGAACAACACTTTTTCCAGCCCACTGTATAAGTGAAATCATATGAGAAATCACACAGTGTAAAGTCTATTAGGTTTAGGACAAAAAAGGGGGATTTGCAAAATTATTAGTAATCAATTAATATCATACATTGAGCTAATACATTCAGTAATTATTAATATAAAATACGTTCATAGTAGGAATGAACGAAACTGATTGTAGGAGTGAATAGAATTGCTTGTAAGAATAACCGTATTTATTGTGGGAATGAACGGAATTAATTGTAAGAATAAACGGAAATAATTGTAGAAATAAACGAAATACATTAGGAGAAATAACACTGTTATTGACACAACGAATAGTCTTCGTCGGTCAATTAACGACGTTGTTGTTTCAATGAATAGTGTTCGTTGGCTCAGTTAACAGTGTTCGTAATATTAATAAATGGATGTTCATCCATTCAATAAACGTAATACATTGGATCAACTAACGAAAATAATGAATTGATGAACATCGTTTTGTTGTTCCAATAAAACCAAGATTTGAACAAATTTTAAGTATTGCTTTTGTTGTCTGAATTAACATTTTTATTAATATTACGTACCTTTTTCGTTGAGTGTACACTATCGAAAATTATCCTATATTGGAAGAAAAGAGGTCTTGCAGTTGAATGTTATTGTAGGTAACCTAAAAATTCACCCAAGGAGAGGTGTAATCTTGGATTTTAAGATAAATGAAGAATAACAGGTATACAGGTGTTTTGAAAGACGTACCGGCTAGCTTTGGGACGTGGGTCTACAGATCTGTAATTAACGAGGATACTGATGTCAGAAAGAAAGTATAAAAAGAAAATCATACTAACTGCAAGAAAATAGACAAAATAAAAAGGAAAAAGGACGCCACTTTATCTTTTCGCTGAGTGACAAGGAAAATTCGGAATTCGATATATCAGACGATTAGCAGCGAATAGCTTTAATTTTTTTATGTTTAAAATTTTCAAAAAAATGTAAATTATTAGAATTAGTAACTTGGGATGTAAAGTTATTTCGAGGAGAGATAGGCGAAACCTAAGAGACTTTTATTTCAAATTAAATGGAAATAAAAATCTAGAAGATTTCTTAGGTCTGAAACTAATTCTTACTTTCACCCATATCCTATTCTTCTATAATTTGCAAGGGAAAAAGAGCGATAAATGCGTAGACATGCGAAATCTAAAATTGAATTCCACAACATGTCAATTTATCTAGGTAAAGATCAAACGAATTTTGATTCCTAGTACTCAATTAGTGAGTAAGAACGATGGTAAATAAACACAGTTAAGATTTAAGAGACCACCACCGGCTTGGACATTGAAGGAAGATGTTTTGGACAGTTAAAAGCCTTCGAGTTATGGTCCTACAAAAGGATATTAAGAATAAATTGGGTGGATAGTCACGAATGTCGAGGTTTTGGGAAGAATGGGAAAAGAAAGAGATGTTTTAAATACAATTAAAGTTAGAAAACTGCAATATCTGAGACATGTCTTGAGTGTATCAAGTATATATATTGTTATATTTCTATTTGATATGAAAATTAAATTTTGATAATTATAGACAAAATTCAATTTAATATAAAATATTTTCAATTTTCTCAACCACGGGCATATAAATTTAGAACAACCTGTATACAACAAATTGTTATATTTAATTTTAAGAAGTGATTAAACGAAACTCGGGAAAATGCGCTTAGAATAAACAAAGTGAATGGCGCGTACCATTATCGTTGTTCGCGGAAGGTTCGATCATTAGCCTATGCTAAATAAGACTTAGTTGGAATCGATAATAGGTCATTATCGTTGTTCGCGGAAGGTTCGATCATTAGCCGGATGCTAAATAAGACTCAGTTGAAATAGAGAATAGGTCATTAAATTTTGTAAATAGTAGAAAGTAATTTTAGAATGGGAATTAACTATTTCTTTTTTGAAATCCATTAAGCATATTTAGAAAGATTAAAAATTGGTTTTGAGGAATACTGCGAATGAGAGTTGGTGGTGGAAGGTTGATTTGTGAATCTGGAAGGGATATTTAGAAAGTAGGGAAATGAATGAAAAATATAGATCAGAATGTTTTGAGCTGTCGAGAAGTGAAGTCCAGTAGTAGACGGTAGTGTACCGAGAGTGAGAAAGCCGGTGTAGTTCCGTGAGTGTGGAGTATCTATCGTGGAACGAGAGGTAGGCCAGGTTGAGAGTAAAAGAACCTCCTTGAGCCAAGAGTGTCCCGGTAGCTGATTGCAGTTTCGAAAAAGGTAGAATACAACATCACGACAGAAGCATGAACGAGAGCTATACGAGCTAGTTTTCAAAGGAGAACATTACTGAAAGCCAGGACGAGGTTTTGATCGCAGCCAAGGATAGCAGGAAACGGGTCTTGTGTGAAGACATTCTCAGTTCACCAGAAAAAGGTCAGTCTCATTTGTTTGGACATGAATGTATGGGTTTTTCGTATTAAATACCACATTATAAATTGAAGAACATAATAAATAATATCAGAAAAGCTTCATCAAACTTAAATAGAATTGTTGCTAATAAATCCTAATAGTTAAATGTTAATAAAAACTTTCAATTGGAAACCAAAAGGAAATAAGATTCCCATTTGTAAATGTTATGTTTAAGAATAATAAGATCTAGCAAATATTAAGCAGTGATTGCCATTTAAATAAAATAAACAATATTTTGATTATAATTGTAACCCATATGTGTGTATTATTTTACTCTTTTCTTTCCTATCCCGATTAGGAACCATTGAGAAATACTTAGAAGCCACGTAAGTAAGTAATTAATTTTATAATTCGCCCTGAGATTGAAAACATATTGATATGTGATCTGGTTAATTAATTAAATTATTATTAATGCATTGATTAAATTAAATGACAAATAAGAATATTATCTCATATCAATAATAAAGATCACATCAATATATAACTATAGTATCGAGTTATAACTTGTTGCAATTAATAAACCACGGATTTCCTGATGGAACAATTTAAGAGCTTGGTTTAACTGCTGATCTCTTTAGAGCAGAATTGCGAATACAGTGCGAATTGTCAAGAAGAAGATTGCTTTAATGGTCTCAATGCTTATGTATTATACAGTGAGCACGTAAAGGTTGGAATAAATTAATTTTCTCGAGAATGGACGATTTTGGAAAAAAATCCCAAAACAGGTCAATTTTTATTTTAAAGTTACGACTTATTGGCATATATATCATACTAGTGATGTCACCCATATGGGCGTGATGACGTCATCGATGATTTTTTTAAATAAGAATAGGGGTCGTGTGGTAGCTCATTTGAAAGGTAATTCAATTATCTATTCAGTAATATAAACATTAACATAATTATTTATACCGGGTGCCCAAAAAAAAATTTTTTGAATTAAATTTATTGACATAAAAAGAAGAATGTGTGTAATTTATTTAATTCAAAATACATTTTACTGCTATCAGAAAACAGGAAAAAATGTTTATTTGGCAAATAAATATTATTTTTTGCTTAAATTCAATATTAAAGCCGCCACCCACCAGCCTCATGACAGTTTGAACATTTAATTTAAGCGAAAAGCAATGATTATTTTTCAAATAAACATTTTTTTCAGTTTTATGAGGGCAGTAAAATGTATTTTGAACTAAATAAATTACATACATTCTTCTTTTTATGTCACTAAATTTAATCCAAAATATTTTTTTTGGACACCCTGTATAAATAATTATATTAATGTTTATATTACCGAATAGAGAATTTAATTACCTTTCAAATGAGCTATCACACGACCCCTATTCTCATTTAAAAAAATTATCGATGACGTCATCACGCCCAGATGGGTGACGTCACTAGCATGATATATATGCCAAAAAGTCGTAATTTAAAAATAAAAATTGACCTGTTTCGGGATTTTTTTCCAAAGTCATCCGTTCTCGAGAAAATGAATTTATTCCAACCTTTACGTGCTCACTGTATACATACACATGCTCTATGCGTTTCTTAGCAAAAGAAAAATAATACAGAGAATACAAAAGAATATTATTTTGCAAATGAAAATTTAGCAAAAATTGTTTCAAGGATAGGATTTCAAAGAAATTTAAGGTAAGCAAAAACTCTAAAATAGTAGATTACTTCATAAACCTTTTTGAATAGCCCTGTGTATCTATGGGAATATTACTATGTAATACATAATATATTCACAAATAATATATGTAACAAGTTTTATTTATCATTCGATTGTTTAAAATATACAACATCGTGTTAAAAATTTTTATCTCGCCCCATTTGCCGTGAATATTCATGAATTGTTCATTACTGTTTCCAACACCTAATGGGGGCGAGAGTGTAACCTAAATAATTATATTATTTATTTACTCGGTTTTGCAGCCTTTTTAATATAATAAATTAATTATAAAATTTACACGGTATAAACCACTGCAACAAATTATTCTAGTTGGTTTCAAATACATAGGTAGAAACTAACTAAATTGACACAATTCGATCATAAAATTTTGTCGATATCGCAATATCAAAATTGGTTTATTGGGGTTGATACTAAACTATAATTTCGTTTTTAAATCTAGGGTTAGATTTTCGTTTAAATTTTCGTCCCTAAACCACTCTATTACGTGTTGTTTCCTTATGAAAATCTGTACTATGGTGCTTCTCAGAGCCTTTTTTCAGTGCGTCGCAAGTGACAGAAAAAAAAAAGAACTTTGTGTCACCTCTATGTCCATCAAAACATTCAATCCAATCATGAAAAAGATAACAAATGGCTCATAGCAAATTATAAAACCTACTTTTCCCATCAAAACTGCCGATTCAGCTTTTCTACACCAAGGTTTTTCTCAAACGACTCAGCAAAAAACACACCTGGACTTGTTAACCAAACTCAGGGCTCTTATCGACACTTTTCCATACTATCGGCTGCAAAGGAATGCGTTATATAAACAATCCCAGCTCTAGAATAAACATACTCCAGTCGCAAAAACTCCTCATTGAAAAATTCATGGCCAAAATTCCTTTGTCAGTCCAAATTAATGAAAACATATCGAGGTGCCCTTAGATAAAAATATGAATATCCATGCCATATGCGTGAGAATATAAGAACGATTTGCGTTCTCGAATTTCTAAGCGATACGACTTAAGTGAGAATTCAACGATTCTTTTCTGAGAGACAAACATGCTCTTAACGAATTTAGAATACAGTGTGTAGCGGAAATGTTAGTGATATTCGTACCGTTACAATTTTAGGGATTATCCTGAAATATTACTGTTTTTAAAAGGTATAATAATCTTCCTCATGCTAGAGATATGCTATATTTTTTTTTTTTTTTATTAGAAATAACCCGCATCAACCATAAAAGGTTATTAGCGGTGGTACAATTACGATACATATTAAATTGATATAAACTATGAACTATAGAGATTTTACAAAGTTGGTTTTAAATTGTTCATAACGTAGCACTCATATTTGGTTATACAATTTAGTTTCCTTTAAAAACCTAATGATTTTGTTACACTCCGCACTGTCTAACGCACACTTTATGTCACTTGGTAGTCCAGAAGTTTGTCTTTCCAGATGATATAATGGACAGTCTATAACAATGTGACTTACAGTTATATTGGTGTCACAGGCGTAGCACATTCTAGGAGGTTCCTTCCTTAGTAGGTGTTCGTGCGTCAGTCTGGTATGCCCTATTCTGATACGATGTAGTACAACCTGGTCCCTTCGTTTTACTAAATTTGGTGTTTTCGCAGTTAGATCTGGGTTTACTTGCCGCAATTTATTGTTTGGTAAGAGTTGCCATCTTTGTAACCATAAGTTCTTTGTGTACTCATTGATGCATTTTTTCATATCAGAGTGAGGAATTTGGTTAGTTCTATATTCGGATCTCTTCATTTTACAAGCTTCTTTGGCCATTTTATCTGCAATTTCATTTCCTGGTATCCCCACATGAGATGGTATCCACACAATATGTACTTGTTTATGGTTATTTTGTATAGCCACAAGGTCTTTTTTAATTTGTTCTAGGAACGGATGATTCGGATATATTTTCTGAATGCCCTGAACTGCACTTAAGGAATCGGTGAATATTACTGCCATGTCTTCAGGTCGATTAAGAGTTTGTTGCACTGCCTTGGATATTGCAAAAAGTTCGGCGGAATATATTGAGTAGTCCTTAGGTAGTGGAAATTTGCGCACAGAATCATCTGTGACAATGGCAGATCCCACTGTTTCAAATTCGGGGGTTTTTGATGCATCGGTGTACACTAGTTGACAGGATGGATATTTATTTTTAATATTGTAGAAGTATTGGAGAAAAAGAGATGAAGGGGTGTTGTCCTTAGTATAAGTGGAGAGATCTGTATTACAATACGGAATTTGTATAGTCCAAGGGGGAGTATAATCAAAGCTGGTATGCATAATACTCGGAAATGTGAAGTTGCTAATTCTTTTGCTAAATGATGGTCGAAGATTAGGATTTTGAATGTAATTAGAATGGTAATGTGTGGAAAAGGCATAGGGGTAGGCTGGGTTGTTTGGATTAGTTGATAGCTTGCTTGCGTATTGTAGACTTAGACGTAATCTTCTAATCGAGAGTGGCGACTCATTTGCTTCTACATAAAGACTTTCAACTGGACTGGTCCTGTAGGCTCCTAGAGCTAGTCTTAGTGCGGTATTTTGTACAATATCTAATTTTTTTAATGTTGAGTCCTTAGCTGAATTATATATAATTGATCCATAATCTAATTTACTGCGGATTAAGGATTTATAAATATTGAGTAACTGTGTCGTGTCTGCGCCCCAGTTATGATTTGCTAGTACTTTAAGAATATTTATGTGCTGTAAACATGATTTTTTAAGTACTTCGATGTGTTTGTTCCAAGTAAGTTTTGAATCAAAAATCATACCTAGGAATCTAAGTTCCTCAACATTTTCTAAAACTTGATCATACAGTGTTAATTTTGGAATATTTGCAACATTTTGATGTTTTCGAGAAAAGCACATTACTTTGGTTTTAACCGTAGAAAATTTTAGTCCTGTTGTTTTAGACCATTCTTGTAGGGAATTAATAGAAAGTTGAATAATATTTGATGCCATACTAAGATTCTTATGAGAAGTATAAATTACAAGGTCATCTGCATATAGGATTGCTTTAACAGGGTTTCGGACACTGCTCACGATATCGTTAATTGCAACCAAAAAGAGTGTTGCACTTAGTGTAGACCCTTGGGGTATGCCATTTTCTTGAGTATGGTATTCTGAAAATTCCTGGTTTGATTTAACTCTGAAATTTCTGTCATCTAGAAAATTTTTGACGAATGCTAGAAAATTTCCATCTATGCCCCAATGCTGTAATTTAACAATAATGTCATATTTCCATAAAGTATCATAAGCTTTAATTATATCAAAGAAGACAGCTATAACTTGTCGATTAGTTGCAAATGCCTCATTAACTGCAGACTCTAGTGACACTAAATTGTCAGTTGTGCTTCTGTTTTTCCTAAAGCCGCTTTGCTGATGTACTATTAGATCTTTTGATTCTAAGAAAAATTGCAACCGTCTATTTATAATTTTTTCTAGTAATTTGCTTAAGGAAGATGTTAAAGATATTGGTCTATAAGATTCTGGATTTGACTTGTTTTTATTAGGTTTCAAAAGAGGAATTATTGTAGCGGTACTCCACGATTTAGGAAATTGTTTGGTGGAAAATAAAAAGTTGTATATATCTAAGAGTAGATGCTTTGCAGCTAAAGGAAGATTAATTAAAAAACAATTTGGAATTTCATCTGATCCAGGGCTACAGTTTTTAAGTCCTTGTAGTGCTTCATTTAGCTCTTGCATACTTATTGCAACATTTAGCGGGCTGACGGAATCTGTAATCTTGACCTCCTTTTCTATTTTCTTTTTGTTTTTGACAAATAATGGGTCATGCACGGAATCACTTGAATATGTCTGGAATGAGTTCGCTAAAGCATTGGCTATTTGACTGTTATTTGTAATTAGGTTTCCCTCAATGTCAAGAGAGTTAATTTTGTTGCTGTATGAAATTCCTTTAATTCTACGGATTTTATTCCAGATCTCTGATGCCGGAGTATCGTCGGTTATCGTGGAAACATAATTTTGCCATGATTCACGTTTACTTTTCTTAATTATGTACCTTGCGTAGGCTCTGTGTTTTTTAAAATTAGATAAGTTTTCCGGTGTATGATGTTTTTTTAATACATTAAATGCATGCTTACTTTGTTTAAGTGCCTTTTCACATTGTTTGTTCCACCAAGGTACTGAATGTTTACGTTTTGATTTTGCTGTTTTGCCTATAATAATTGTGGCTACTTCTGTTAACATTGAGGTAAATTTGTCTGTAACGGAATTTATGTTATCTCCTATTGTTCCAAAATTAGGCAGGTAGTCTTCAATAAGTTGTTGGTAAGCTATCCAATTTGCATCTTTAGTTTTCCATGTTTCTGAAAAATTTATGTTTGTTTTTGTGGTATTATTGTTTCTTATTATTATAGGCCAGTGGTCGCTATCGTAGGTATGATTTAATACTTCCCAGTTTAGACTAGGAGCTAGGGAACTTTCACATATAGTCAGATCAATAGCAGAATGGTTGCCTGTAACAGAGTTAAACCGAGTTTTTTCTCCTGTATTTAATAGTACAAAATCTGTTTCATTAAGAAATTTTTCTATTTGTTCTCCTTTTTTATCTGTGGAATGGCATCCCCAGGAAATGCTGTGAGAGTTGAAGTCACCTAGAATAAGTCTAGGTTTTGGAATTTGCTCTATTAAATGCTCCAGATCTCTCGAGACAAAATCCACATCTGATGGGATATAAACATTGCACACAAAGAGCTGTGTTGGACATTGAACTTTTATTGCTACGGCTTCTAAAGCAGAATGTAAGGGAAACTCCTCTGATTCTAAATTAGAATTAACATATATTGATACTCCACCGCTTGCTTTGTTGGCGTAGTTTCTGATTTTGTGGTAGGAATCGAAATGTTTTAAGTTATATTTTTTGTTGGTTTTAAAATTTGTTTCTTGTAGGCATATAATTTGTGGGTTTGTTTCTTTTATTAGGAGTTGAAGTGTTTCGATGTGTGTAAATAATCCTTGTATATTCCACTGAATAATATCCATTTATTGTTAATATTTATTTTATTGATTTTTGTTTTTAATTGAGGTTTTCTTGGGAAACATCTGTATCTTCGGAGTTATCATTTTCAGTTTGGTCTAGATTTAGTTGACGACGTATTTTCTTCCTTATTCGTGTAATTCTAGATTTAATGCGTCTGTCTTCGAGTTTGGGGTAGATTTCTGTTAGCATTACTAATAGTCCTGTTATGTTTTTCGTGTATTCTTGTGCGATACTTAATGGATTGGGGGAACCATGTGCATCATCCAGAAAGCTTACTAACTCTGTATAGTTTAATTCAAACTGGGTTGAAGCTTCATCAATAAATTCCTTTGCAGGTTGGATAAGTGATTCAGTAGAAACTGTTTCTCCACTTTTTGTATCAGATTTAGTGACTCTTGGCTTTTTTGTTGATCTTGCTTTAGGTTTTGGAAAATCTATTTCTGTGTTTTCACTAAGTGGAGACGATATTTCAGAATGAGAACGTTTCGGTATATTAGTTTCTGTAGGGAGTTCTTGGGAATCCATTACTTCACGAGTGTTTTCTGTTTGATTCTGAACAGAGTCATTGTTGTTTTCAGCTGTTGCATTAAAGGAAGAAATAGAGTCTTGGTCAGTTTGGGATGTAGGTATGGACGGGTTTGGTTGGATGGCCATATTGGTACATGTTGAGGCGATATGACCAGATTGATGACAGAGATAGCAGGAGAGTCCATCAGCAAGATAGATTCGGTATGATGTATTATCGAAGTCAATGAGAATTGATTCAGGAATAACAAGATTGTCGTCAGGTGTATAGTACACCTGTCTACGGAAGCTTAATACGTGACTATATTGAGGGTCTTGAATTCCCGCTCTTAAGAAAGTCATCGGTGAAATAAGATGAAAGCCATTTTCAGCAAGATATTTTTCAACGATGTGATGAGGAATAGACGGACAGACACTAGATAACAGTAACCTTTTAGCAGGAGTGACTAGTCTTCTCGCTCTAATAACATTATCTCCTATTTTTATACCTCCGTGGTCTGTTAAAAAAGTATCAACAACTTCTTTGCTGGAGAGGTAGATGCAGATTCTGGCGTTAGAAATTCTTGACGAAAAAAGTACATTTTTGGGCTGTACTAGTGATCCTACTGCTGTAACGTAGTCTTCTAATTTTAGTGTGTCTACTGCTGGGATAATAACGGCTTGGTCTTTCAAAGGGAATGTAGCTGCTTTTTGTTTGGTAATTGTAGAATAAGATGGTGTTTGTTGATCGGGTAACATTGGAGGACCCCTGGGTCTACTGCTGGGATAATAACGGCTTGGTCTTTCAAAGGGAATGTAGCTGCTTTTTGTTTGGTAATTGTAGAATAAGATGGTGTTTGTTGATCGGGTAACATTGGAGGACCCCTGTAGTCAGAAGTACCAGCCATCGGTAAAATTTTTAAATACTTTTAATTTTTAATTTTCTTGTTTCGTTTCATTATATTTTAATGGGTCAGTACGACTCTGTTAATTACAAAGTCTTTAACTTATCGAAGATATTAAAGGCAAAAACAAGTTTTTGTTAATCACCTTTGAATTTACAAAACTGTATGGCTGTATTGAAATTTGTTATTCTGTAAGATTTTGATGAAACCGTAAAAATATTGATAAAAGTACTTACGGCAATCAAATCACCACTAATAACCAAACTACTGATTATGTTTCTTATAATTAATTTAAAGATTTACTATAGTAAAACAATGGAAAACTTCGAGACTAAATTTCGGTGTGCTTAATCTACTAAGTTCAGGACCGCACTCAGATATGCTATATTATATACTTCATTATACTGTTTATTTACTTACGTATATGAAATTATTGCTGTTATTACCTGCAACAAAAATTATAAAATTAGAAGGGGTCTCTACATAAACATTGATTTTTATAATTTTATTGGAACTTGAAACATATACGTGTAAAACATTATTTATACAGTTAGTATGGTATAGTTAGACCCAAACCCAGACATCCAAAGTGAAAGCTATCCTCCAACACCAAATTGTTCTATATGGTCCACATAATGTTCAAAAAAAAGTCACACCATTTTGAGCGTCGGGTTTGGGGGAGAGAGGGGGGAGAACAACCCTCTACACAAAATTGTTCTTCATTAAATTTGAAATAAAAAAGGCCCTATGCATAACTCTTCCAAAATGAACGGTTCCAAAGTTACGGAGGTAGTATAGTATAATTGGTCAAAAAAGGCCTAACCCAGACATCCAAAGTAAAAGTTTTCCTTCAACACCAAATTGTTCTATATGGTCCACATATTGTTCAGTAAAAGTTACACCAATTTGAGCGTCCGGTTTGGGGGGGGGGGAGATGGGGGAGAAGTCGGTAAATTAGTATTTTTTTTAAGTTTTTCGTCAATATTTCTAAAACTATGCTTTAGCGTAAGGAATGCTCTATAGAAAAATATTACACATAAAATTTAAAACAAAAAAGGTGCGATACATAATTGTTATAAAATAAACGGTTCCAGAGTTACGGAGGGTGAATCGATACTTTTTATATTTACCGATTTCTCTCCCCTCTCCCCCCCAAACCCGACGCTCAAAATGGTGTGACTTTTTTCTGAACATTATGTGGACCATATAGAACAATTTGGTGTTGGAGGATAACTTTCACTTTGGATGTCTGGGTTTTTGGTATAGTTATATCATAAATATTGCCCAAAAAATATAAAAAGTATCGAAAACTTCGACATTTTACCCTTTGTAACTCTGGAACCGTTGATTTTATAACAATTATGTATAGAACATATTTTGTTTTAAATTTCATGTAGAACATTTTTGTATATAACATTGTTTACGATAAAGCACAGTTTTAGAAATATTGACGAAAAACTTAAAAAAACTACTAATTTACCGGCTTCTCTCCCATCTCCCTCCCAAACCGGACGCTCAAAATGGCGTAACTTTTTACTGAACAATATGTGGACCATATAGAACATTTTGGTGTTGAAGGAAAACTTTTACTTTGGATGTTTTGGTTAGGCCTTTTTTGGACCAGTTATACTATACTACCTCCGTAACTTTGGAACCATTCATTTTAGAAAGATTATGCATAGGGCCTTTTTTATTTCAAATTTAATGTAGAACAATTTTGTATAGAGGGTTGTTCATGCTAAACCGCATAGTTTTAGAAATATTTGCGAAAAACTTAAAAAACTACGAATTTACCGATTTCTCCCCCCTCTCCCCCCAAACCCGACGCTCCAAATGGTGTGACTTTTTTCTGGACATTGTGTGGACCATATAGAACAATTTGGTGTTGAAGGATAACTTTCACTTTGGATGTCTGGGTTTTGCCATCTTTTGGATCAACTATACTATACTAAGTGGGATATTTAGAAGGATACTGCCGCAATTGGATAAATAATCAACAGTTCAACGCATTATTCAATAATGAAATAAATGTAATAAACAAAATGGTATAGAAATACGGAAATCTGTTATTTATATAAAGTGGCGCTCTTATTTGCTATATTTTTCTTATTATCTGTGGTAATTTGTTTTGTTGAACCAACCAAAAACCAATTTCAAAAGCTAGTTTAGAACTCATGACTCGCTCTCCGCCAACTAGATAGTTGCTGTTCCTAGCTACACCTAACCTTTCTAACTACATTAAAATATAAAAGTTACACATTGGTGTATTATGCATGACGAAAAGTCTTCAAATTCTGCACTGTATCCCAGATAGTTCATTTCTGGAGCATTCATCCGTTGTTACATCATCATTATCATTAGCTCTACAATACAGAGTGGGCCTTGACCTGCTCCAGGATCAGCTCAAAATCTTTCATATTATTTGCCTTGGTTGTCAAATTTCATCATCTTAACATTCATAATTCTTTCTCCAGCTGCGTCTTAAATCGTGCTATGAGCCTGACTTTTCTCGCTCCATCTGTTCTTTGGTTATAGATGTGATTCGGTGGTTTCATCTCGTTCGTTCTCTCTAGGTGGCCTGCCTACCACAGGTATCACAAATCGGTTTAGAAATGAGTTAAAATCAAACAAAAGTGATATATCAATATATCACAATCGATTTAGATGCAAATGAGATCGAAAGTGTCAAGAATATAATATATACCTAGGTCACACGATCAAATTAGGCAAACAGGATCACATGCTAGCGATAACAAAAAGACTAATCTAAAAAAATGGGTATTCAACAGTTGCATTCTTCCAGTTATGACCTATGGAATGGAGACCGTGACACTTATCGAGTTATCAGCCAATAGATTAAGAACAACACAGAGGGACATCGAACGAGCTATGTAAGGAGTAAATCTGGGAGAACATATACGAAATGAGGAAGTGCGAAGCAGGACAAAGGTAGAAGATGTAATTGGACAATTTGCGCAAACGACATGAACTGAGTAGGATAAGTGGTACGCCAAAACAACGAAAGGTGAACGAGAAACATTGGAGATCACGCGAGCACAGCCTTAGTGGAGGAAGACCACAAAAACGATGGCTAGACGACAGCAAAGCAAAAGTGGAGACAAACTGGTACCAAATAGCACAAAACAGAGAAGAGTGGAGAACTAATGGGGACGCCTTTGTCCAGGAGTAGATATAACAGGCTAAAGAAGATAAAGGCACCAAAGCTCATAATTATAGTGCCTACGCCATAATCCGTTTTCTCCATTTCGCTGTTACATTTCAGTAACATTGTTAGATCACGCTTCCATATTATAATCTCCTACTGTTTGACATTCTTATTCTTTAAGTGCCGTGTCTGTATTCAGACGTTGGCCGTCATCATGTTTACAATTTCCTGAAACCTCTCTCTATCGGCTGCTTCACGAAATAATTTTTCTACTGTGCAGCCACACCATTGTCTAATATTACGCAGCCATGAAAGTTTCTTTCGACCAATCCATCTCTTTCCCTCCACTTTTCCTTGTATTATAGGGCGAAGCAGATGGTATTTAGGTCCTCGAATGATATGGCCAAAGTATTCTGTTTTTCTCCTCTTTATGATGTTTATGAGCAGACGTTCTGAATTCATCATTTGAAGAACATCTTCATTGGAAGTGTGCGAAACCCACGATATCTTTAGGATTCGTCGATAGCACCACAATTCGAATGCTTCTAGTTTGTTTAGCATTGTGGTTTTTAACGTCCATGTCTCACAACCATACAATAGGATAGACCACACATAACATTTCAGGAGCTTCTTTCGAATATTCATCGACAGGTTTCTATTACATAAAGCTGGTTTCCAGGTCATAAAAGCCTTCCGTGATATTTCGATCCTAGTTATTATCTCTTCATCAGAGTCACAATTTACATTTAACTAGCTGGTAAACCTAGGTGATGTTAAGATATCTAACTTGCGTTTCGCAGACGACACTACACTTCTAGCCTCTACTCCAGAAGAAATTACTGATTTATTAAAAAAACTCGAGGTAGAAAGTGCTAAATTTGGACTCATGGTTAACTACAACTAAACCAAAATCATGGTTATTGATCGCCAACAACAGTTTCCTGAAACCCAAACTATTGCGGAATGCGAGGTAGTCTCATCTATGATATATCTTGGAGCTCTAGTTAACAACACAGGCAGTTGTGAACCCGAAATTAGAAGACGCATTCAACTAGCAAGAGCAGCAATGAGTGAACTAAACGGGGTCTGGCGTGATCGTCACATTACTATGACAAACAAAAAGAGACTCGTTTCAACTCTGGTCTTTTCCATAGTTTACTATGCATGCGAGACATGGACAGTCAAAGAATCAGCTAGACGACGTATAGACGCTTTTGAAATGTGGACATGGAGACGCCTGCTTCGAATTCCGTGGACGGCTCGCCGTACAAATACCTTGGTTCTGGATGAAATTAAACCGGATCAGCGTCTCTCCAGTACCGTTTACTCTAGAATTTTAAAGTTCTTTAGTCATATCCATCGAAGCGATCACAAAATGGAGCGGTTGGTGGTCCAAGGAAGGCCTCAGACTCAACGCCAACGCGGAAGATCTCCACAGCGATGGGCGGACATTACTAAAAAGCTTCTCAACAAACAGTATACTGAGGCAATACATGTAACTAATGACCGCGACCAGTGGAGAAATATTATCAATCAAACTGTCCGAGCTGCTGAAGCCCAATTATGAACCACAACACATCTACTAAGATGTTAATGACTATGATGATGATGAGCTGGCAAGGTACTTGAAACGATTCACCCGTTCTAACTCTTCTCAATCAAGAGAAAGCTGACCTTGATCTATATTAATCTTTCCAACTATTATCTACTTTGTTTTTGAAATGTTGATTTTAAGGCCCCTCCGATAACTTGCTTCTCTGACTAGATTTAGTACTATCTGGAGATCTTGTAAATTTTCAGCGAGAATGGCTGTATCGTCAGCGTATCTAATATTGTTGATTACTTCTCCGTCTAGCCTTACTCCCTCTTGTCTGTCATCCAAAGCCTCCCTAAAGATTTCTTCAGAGTACAGATTAAAAAGGGTTAGTGATAAAACACAACCTTGTCGTACTCCACGTTTACTCGGTAGTTAACATTAACATTAATAATTATGAAATCATTTATGACGTTATTGGTCAAATATTGAACCCGCTAGTTTCAGAACGTCCCTTTCCAGATTCCCCCTACTATTATTTATTTTACATTTACATCATTTTCGGTATTTGTGTCCGCGATACAAAAAAACTACAACACTTCAATCAATCACGAATTAAAATGAAAAATTACCGAATGTATGGTGCATATTATCGACAGTGATTTTCAATGAATTTTTCAATTGTTTCTGTTAAACGATGCACAAAGTATTATTAACGGGACGTCAAATTGGATGGGTTATCACCACCACAAAGTACACTCGGAATAAAAAAACAGTATTTTTTATATTTGTATATATTCTATAACTTACAAGCAGTGCCGCCGGGAGGGTTAAGTGGGCCCCGGTAAGAAGTGAGGAGCCGTATTATGAAAATAGGAAAAATTTATGAATTTGTAACCAGATAGAAGGAGATTTTCTGTTGGAGTGAATGCACAGAGAGTGATAAACTCCAACAGAAGTAGGAATAAGAAGATCTACTTAATGTAGCCAAAGGAACAACAATGTGGCTTCTGCGTTGAAGAAGCTGAAGTCTAAAATACTACTTTGCAGTAGTACTTGTATGGAAAGGTGCCAAGACGAAGAGTATAGAATTGATATAGGACTGAAGATGAAAATTATGAATAGATAGATGTAACTTGAATAGCTAGCTCAATATGCAAGAGAATGGCCACTTTACACTCAAGGAAGGATTCGGCCAATTTGCACGGCTATTTCTGGCTGGACAATAAATTAAAGGAAATGACAATGATGGCTAGAAAAGAAGATATTAAGACAATGTTCACAAAATAGAGTAAATATAATAATATAATGAAAATAGAATAAATTTTTGGGCGCCAGAAGAAGGATAACTGGGTTAACCCTCTTCCAGGTATTCTACGCTGCTATAGAGTATATTAGATTTGTAATAAAAGTGTATTAAATGTACAAATATAGAGGAGTAATATGAGAAAAAAAAATATGCACAATAAATATATATTTATTAAATTTAACTACTAGATGTTCACAATCTCCGAGTTAAGACAAGTAACTAGTCTGTGACTCTAACATGACAAAAAAATGATACTAGTGAAAGTCAATTAAAAAATTATCACACAAATGTGATCTAAGAATAATCTTAATAAGGTTAGAAAATCTGAATAAGGGTACCTCTAATACAGAAAGTACAACTTACACCTAGATTAGTATGAACCCTTCACCAAATAACACTTGTACGATTTTAATACGTACACCCTAATTGAATACTACCTGATAATAGAATAAGGAAAATACCTAATGTAAATAATATATATTTTACAACTCTCAATGTGTTGACGGGTAACAAGTCCCTAAATGAACCAACTTAGTACTGGATACAAAAGATCCTTTTCTGACTAGTGGTTCTAAATAATAATCGCAAGTAAAACTAGTACCTTCCTGAGGGGATGGGTACTAGGGATTTATTCAAATATAATATAAAAAAAATTAATAGTTAACGTTAAATAATATTTACAAAAATCTAATACAAATTGAAAAATTATGAAATAAGTTGAATGATTTTAAATTTAGGTGAATTGAACTAATATTATTTTTAAATTAACTGAGAAAACAAGTCTAAAATTAATACGAACCAAGGGGAAAGAACATGTATGGGGAGAATCTTCGAGCTCGAAACTTCTACCAAGAATTATATAAATTTGGGGGAACAGTACTAACTGTTAGGCATGGTTATTATAACTAAAATGTACTTAAATTTGTAGAGAAAGAAAAAAAATATTTATGTGTAATTAAATTATGAACTTATGTGTATCTAACTTAAATATCCTGAATATTACAAAAAAAAACAGTATAAGTCTTTAACTAGTATGAATAATTGTCCCCCAAAACAAACCCCTTTTCACGCGTTCCAACACTGATCCTTGGTGTGTGGTACCAAATCCGTGGTACGAAGTTAACACCGAAGTGGTGCAACTGCCCAATAGCTAATGAACCTGTCCCTCGGAGGATGCAGGATGATGAACCAAAACAAAACAAATGGGACTGTATCCTTAGACTTGTTCCCTGGTTGACTGAATCTTGGAAGTGTCTGCTCTCGGTGTTAGAGAGGGTTTACCAGCGGTAATAATAGATTTCTCCCGAATGGCTAAAAACAAAATATTCCCAGTTTATTCCTAATAAAACATGTCAGAAAAAGAAGTAAAAGAGAGAAGTTAATGAGGAAAGGTTTTTAGAAAAGAACTACAAAAAACCGACCTTTCACTGACCCAAAAAAAAACCTATCTACCTTGACATTTTAACCATAGGTTGTGATCAGACTTTTAACAACTATGGCCTTGATTCGAATAGACAAGAAAACTTACAATAATAGGTTTTTTTCAAAAGAAGTTGTACATGTATGGTATAAAGAAATAGGTACTGTGAAAATATATGAACATATTAGATATGGGAAAAGAATTATGAAGTCTATGAAGTAAAATTTAGCAGGTTTCAAGAAGTAATGATATAATTGGCAATAGGTTTTCATAACTGGAAATTTTTATGAACATAACCCCATATTAAGAATGTTATTAAAGATCTTTTCTGGATACATGATAGACACTGCAACATTCTACATAAAAGCCAATCGATGACTTAATTTAAATTCAATCCATAATGAGAATAATATTATAATTGCCACAATTATGACACCATATTGAAAAAACTATTATAAAAAACATACCGGTGTGAGATCCTTTTTCTTACAGTTTCATTATTCCGTCACTTTAATTCACTCAACTTTCTATAACTTGCAACAACAATAATGGAACTATGCAACTGGAAATAACTTATTTTAATTATATAATTAGAAAACTCACGCCGCCATTCTTATTGACACTCCCAAGACCAATGCTTCCCTCTTCACCGTTCCGGCTTCGTGACAGCTAGCGGCCGGTGTTCAGTACCAACCTCAAGAAATATCAATGTGACCACCATACACCCAGTATGACGTCACCAAGGGAATTTTGTACGAACTGGTTTTTAATATTCTAAGAAAATACTTTTGACAATAATTAAATAAGGTGTTCCCATTAATAATTAATTAAATAAGTGATGGAACGTCACATTCCCCTCCTACTGGAAGAAAAAAAAATTTAATCCAAATTTTTTTTTATGCTCTAAATATTAAACTAAAGTAGTAGTAGTGTATTATTTATCGTTGATTCGCAAGATTACAAATAACCACAACTAAGGATCAAGGGAAAGCACTGCAGCAAATAACCTGAATTGCAGAAGATCACCCGAAGTCCTATTAAAAGCGACTGAGGTTTTGCCGTAAAAGACACACAAACTAAATATGAGACTAAATTTATAATGACAAATAAGTGTCGAATTGGCAGCAAATCCAAAGTTGAACTATCCATGGACATCAGATTTATAATGGGTATATCCAAGGACGAACAACCAGGCAAAGGTGTGAGCCAAATCGTACAATAACGCAAGTAAATATACTAAAGTTACCAAATAAATCAAGAAAATTAGTGAAGAATCGAACACTCAATCCAAAATTGGACCAACAATGGACACCAGATTCGTAATGGCATATCCAGAGAAGAACAATCAGGAAGATTTATGGAACAATTCTCACCAATACCGAATAATACAAATAGTAAACATACCAAAGGAATCCAAAACACATTAACCAAAATAAATGGGGAATCGGACACTCAATCCAAAGTCAGACTATCAATGGACACCAGATTCGCAAAATCATATCCAATGAAGAACGACCAGGAAGATTTATGGACCAATTCACATCAATACTAAATCATATAAATAAATAAGTGAAGAATCGGACACTTCATCCAAAATCGGACTATCAAAGGACACCAGATTCACAAAAGCATATCCAAAGAAGAACGATCAGGAAGGTTTATGGACCAATTCTCACTAATACTAAGTAAATAAACTAAATTAGCTCTACATCTACCCTCATCCGGTAATGTGAGCCTATCTGAACTAAATAATAGAAATAAAGGATGAACTTATAAGTTCTATGACTCTATGGCAACTACAAAATATGACGGGAACAAACTCCCAATTTTTTTTATAAGACTGTATATTCATTTGAACATACATAGGATTATCCAGGAAATATTCCTGAATCTAAGCAACAACTAATGCCTAAGGAAAGAAGGGGAATCTACTAAAAAGAAAATCAATAATTTGTCCCGATGGGTTAATCACTAACATTACGACTCTACGTATATGGATAGTCAAAGCATCAATATACTATGAAATAAGAGACATAAAATAAGCAAACTAAACTTCCCTATTATCGTGTGAAAATATGTCTGGAATATTTGGACTAATTACACAAGAACGGCTAGGAAATGTTGCGCACCATTTCCCGACCGGAAATATTATCATGCATAAACATCCGCAAACTCAATCATGAAAGACATGGATTACGAAATCGGATAGCAGTGATCAGTTGCTGAATTTCGAACCCACGTATTCACCCACTTTGAGCATTAACAGACTAGTTCATAAGAAGAAATATGAAAGACTCAAGCATTCATCTATAAACCAAAATTCCAAACTCATTCCAAAATTATACTGTGGAGAAAATAAAGACCTGAATTATTGTAAAGTATCTAACATATCCGTGACAAATGTCAATAGCGTAACCCAATAACAAATTAAAAACCACATCTTTCCAATATGGCAAATCCAATAACATTATATAAAAATAATATATAAAAAAAATAATAAGTAGGTAATCAAATATCCAAAATATAACACATAATCTAAGATATGGTAGTGTAACATAGTTCCATCTATATTCAGCGAGAGTACTAATATGAGCCTACATATCCAAATATCTAAATATATAATAATCAACAGCTCTTTTATTGTAAGAGGTTGAGTAAGCAAACCGAAAATACAAGTGGAGGTTATCAAACTTGGTAATACTACTGCCTGGATTAATACTGAAGAGTATTGATCCCTAATGATTAAACTGCAACTCATAATACAAAAAAAATGATAAACTCGTATAAGCGGTATTACAGAATAATTCTTCGGTACCTAGTACTTAAGAAGTGAGAAGTCATTAAACCATGCCGAAGGATGAAAATTGAACTATGGACTTGCACTATCGAGTGATTAAAAAATTAAACCTAATTCTAATCCATAATTAAAACGAGCTAAAGGCAACCACAGGAAGGGATTAGCTCAACAACCCTGTTAAGCTAATCTTCTTCCGATGAAGTTGAATCAGCATCGTCCATGGTATTGTCAGGCAGTAAATCCTTTACATGAAATTGACCAATTCGCTTATTAGTCGAATTGTCCTTTAATTCATAAATCAAAGGAGATACTACCCTTAATACAGTACACGGAACATATTTCTGGCACAACTTTGCAGAAATGGCATCACCCTTACTGGATTTGACAAAATTGCGCTTTAAGACTCGATCACCAACAAAGAATCGCAGATCTCGTTTCCTCAAATTATAGTGCTGCTGGTTCCTTAGGTAAGAAGATTTTAACTTCTTCCTAATGTCTGAGAAAATATGAGGTAACGTCTGGAGATCATCTAAGCGATGAAGTTTCTCAGATATTTGAGGAAGGTTTTCGGAATTGTCTGAAATTAATCCAAAATAATCACCTGATAACGCAACATTCCTACCAAAATTCAGATATGCTGGGGAGCACTGGGTCACTTCATGGACAGAAGTCCTTATGGCCTGAGCTATGGAATGGATATATTGATCCCAAGCTCGGTGATCCGGGTAGGTATAGGACCTTAGAGCTGTGACAATACTGCGATTTACTCTCTCAGTATGATTTGCTTGTGGATGGTAGGCAGCATTGTAAAAGGTCTTTTGAACCTTATATTTAGCTAAAAGATCTTTAAAGGCCTTTGATACAAACTGAGGACCATTGTCACACGACACAATTTGGGGAACACCATACACCAGAAAGACTTGTTCCTCCAAATATTTTAAAATTGCTGGAGTTGTGGCCTGACGAAGAGGACAAACCAAAGGAAATTTAGTGAAATAATCCACAACTACCAGGCAATAGGTATTACCCTTGTAGCTCCGAGGGTACGGTCCAATGAGATCCATTGAGATCATCTGCCAAGGAAAATTGATGTTTCTGAAGGAACCCATAAGTCCAGCTTGTGGTAGGTTACTTGGTTTACAAGTAGCACAAACCATGCATTTAGAAATGTACCTTTTAATAGACTTCCGCATGCCAGGCCAATAATATAATTCAGCAATGCGGTGATATGTCTTATAAAACCCAAAATGACCAGCTGTAACTTCATCATGAAACATATGCAGAATATTTTCCCTATTTGGCGTAGGCACAACTATTTTCCACTCCGACATGTTGGATAAGGACTCTATCGGACTAAAGGTGTGTTTGTACAGAACATTATTCTCTACCTTAAAATCAGGATATTTTTGTGGGTCTTGAGTAACCCTATCAATCATATTCTGATACCACACATCAGGGGTTAAAGAAGACAGATCTAGGACATTAATATCATGGACACGTGAAAGAGCATCTGCAACCACGACCCCGTTTGCCTTTCTATGGACAATCTTATATGAATAGGCAGCCAGTTTACATATCCATCGAGAAAGTCTCTGAGAAGGGTTTTTCATACTATGAAGCCATACCAAGGAACTATGGTCCGTAATTATAGTGAAATTACGACCTTCCAAATAATAACGAAACGCTTCTAACCCATGGATGATAGCTAAGAGTTCTTTCTCTGTGGTTGAATAGTTTTTCTGGGCCTTATTCAACTTCTTACTAGTGTAAGCTATTGGGTGTTCAGAGCCATCCTTCAACTGAAATAATACGCCACCAGAAGCAGTATTAGAGCAATCTGTCATCAGATAAAAATGCTCATCAAAATTAGGTGACATCATGACCGGAGCGCTCGTTAAAGCATCTTTAACGCGCCTAAAAGCTTCATCGGCCTCAGGAGTCCAAGTAATGGTCTGTCCCTTTTTCCTGTTCTTCAAAAGATCAGTAAGAGGAGACAACAAGGTAGAGTATGACGGTACAAACCGACGATAATAGCCACACATTCCCAATATCCTACGGACTTGGGTGGTGGTCTTAGGTATGGGAAAATTTTTAATAGCTACTATTTTCTCAGGATCAGTCCTTAGCCCCTGGTTATCAACAACATAACCCAAGAACTTAAGACTAGGACGACAAAACTGACATTTATCCAAATTGATCGTCAGATTAGCTTCCTTAAGACGTAAAAATAACTTATCTAAAATTTCCATATGAAGGGAAAAATCGGGAGTGACAACCAAAATATCGTCCAAATAATAGAAAACATAGGGCTCTAACTGTGGACCAATGACTAAATCCATCAGACGACACATTGTCTGAGGAGCAGAAACAAGACCGAAAGGCATGGTGACAAACTGGAATAATCCTTTACCACTGACAGCAAAAGCAGTATACTTCTTGCTCTCTTCACTCAGTGGGATCTGTAAGAAGGCCTTAGACAAATCAATAGAAGAGATGTATTTGGCATTCTGAAGTTTGCTCAAAATCACATCTATTCTGGGGATAGGATAAGCATCCCTGTTCGTTGTGATACTGTTTAGTTTTCGACCATCAAAGCAGATCCTGAAGGATCCATCCTTCTTCTTCGTTAACCAGAGTGGGGAACAATAGGACGACGTTGAATGTTCTATGATATTTAAAGCAAGCATCGAATCTACTTCTTTTTCTAAATCTGCCTGCCAGGCTTGAGGTATGGGATACTGATACAACCTAAAAGGAGTGGGATTTCCCACTTCGATAGTGTGAGATATTAACGACGTACGACCTAGTTTGTCTTTTGAAGAAAGAGTAGTGAATTTAGAGATCATACTCTCTAATTGCCTTTGTTCGGAGCTTGATAAACTAGCAAAATCATGAATAGCACTAAGGGTAGATAAATTAAATTCAGATATGGAAAAAGAAAAATCAGAACAACTTAAGGTGCTATTGAAAGCATTGAAAAAGTCCATACCTAGAATTATAGAATTCTGCACGGAAGGAATAACATAGAATGTAATTTCTCTACATAAATCGGCCACTGTGATTTCAATTTGGAGTTTGCCCGTAATGGACTGAACTGTACCATCTGCAGTAGATACTTGCAAAGATGAAATGGGCATAATGGGAATACTAGAATTTTTCAATAAATTTAATGAATGTGCCCCTATCAAGGAAATATTAGAGCCACTATCTAGCAAAGCTAAACACGATTGTCCTAGAATTTGAATAGGGAGATATGGCCTATTATCATTTTGTTTCCTAACTAATAAAGAATTAATATCTAGATATAAAGTATTTGGTTGTCTAGAACCGTTATAGGGAACTAACCTAGACGTATCATCATCATTAACAAAACTAGAATCTAATATAGATAATGGAACTACATCACTATCACAATTATTATTGTTACGTTGAACACTACCAATCAAAGAAGAATTTGTAAATGAACATCTGTGATCATTTGAATCAAGCGAATCTAACGTATCATCTATAGAAATTAATTTCTGGTTTAATTTTGTTTTGTGGTGTGTGCTGTTTTCTTGAACGACACCCCTTTCCCTTTTCGTGAAGATGGGTTTGGGTTGCTGGATGTGCTTGGTCCAGCAGTTTCGTTTGACGATGGGGTTGGATTCCCTGATTGGGTGTTGGACGGAGAAACGTTCAGGGGACGGACCTCCGACGTCTCGTTTCCCGAACACTTAGAACAATTCCTTTTAAGGGTGTTCTCTCGGCCACAACCATGGCAGAAAATACGACTTTGAGGAATCCCACAATTGTAAAACGGATGACCTGGCTGATCACAATTCCAACAGACAAGAGAACTAACAACCGAAACATTATGATCATGGCCCTTATTTGGCCAAGAACGTTGCCTAAAGGAAGTTGGCTGAGAAGAAGAGTTAGAATAGGATCGAGATGTGGATGGAGGTTGAGAAGACCAGGATAAAGTTTCCTCCAAACGTTTGCACTTTATAGTAAGGTCATCAATGTTCTGAATGTCCATAAGAGCTAATTGTTGATGATAAAAGGGTAATAGACATTTAAGGATGATTTTAATTTTAGCTAAATCTGACAAAGGAGTGTCTAAACGACTACACATACCTAATATAGTATTAATAAACATAGTAACAGATTCCCCAGGTTTCTGCTTATGATTCTTAATTTGATCTAGTAGGTCGTCCTGGAACGAGTACGGAAGAAAATCTGACTTCAACTTTTTAATCAGATCAGACCAACAAGAAAAATTACCCCTATTATTCCTAAACCAGGTAAAAGCTGTCCCGGTGAACAGTTCAGCAGATGCAGCAAACAAATCCTCTTCAGAAACACCTCTAGATACTCGAAGACATTCAACCCTTTCCAAAAATGACATCACATCAGTGTGCTGTTTTTCACCTGAAAATGAAATACCCCATTTGTGTACTTGCACAGGTTTGGAGTAAGTGAAACTAGATACATTGACTGGAGCATTAGGAGTAGAGGTAGCTATGGGGTTAACTCTAGAATCAAGTTCACCCTCTAGTGTTAATATTCTAAGAGAAACAGATTTCTTGAAAGGTTCCTGTTCTTCGGTAGGACAGTGTAACAAGTGTACACGGGCAGAAATATGGCCTAGACGAGATGTTAATCGCGCATACTCTGTATCCTTTACAGTTCCCCTAAATTTTTCGATTTTTTTAGACAAGCTGTCCAATGTTTCAGAGATTCCTTTCTGTTGTTCCTCAAAAGGGATGGATACAGCTGATATTTGGAGAAAACTCCTATTGCCAGCTTCTTGTTTCAAAGCACCTCTCAGAAGATTGCGTTTTTTATCGACAGTTGTCGACTCCTCTGGCATTATGTCCCTAATCTTTAATTCATAATCCAGTTCATCCACCAGAAGATGTTCAGCTTTAAAAGCACACATGATGAGAGCAAAATTATTGACAAGTAGTCCAAAGAACAGAAGTATGAAAGATACCTAAGTTTGCACGCAAAATATATATACCGAGAAAATATTCGCAACACACCAACAAAATCAAAATGGCCAGCAAAAAAAAAAAATATATATAATGAAGTATATAATCAAATAAATATATAAGATCAAATAAATATATAAGATCAAATAAATGGATAAATAATCCAATAAATAATGTATACTCAAGTAAACCTACTACCTAAATACTGGAAGTAAATTTTTATTTATATGTAACTTACCACCACTTTGGAAAAAATATATATAATAATAATCAATGCTTAGTTGTACCTCCAACTATACCACTATTGGCTGAAGGAATAAAAATTACCTTATATGAATTATATTATTAATAGCAATATTAAATATAAGTTCCCAATAAAAAATTCAAATTTAACCCAGAATGTAAGTTGCACAAACCTATACTATAATGAGGTCCCAAAATATAAACAAAAATCAAAACAGCGTATAAGAATACCTGATATGTATCAGAAATTAAAATTAAAATAAATAAGTAACAAGATGTGTATAGAGATACCAAACGAAAATAACAAAGAAACTTGAGATAAAAAGAGAAGAATTGACCTAAATAAATACTGTCTCAGACCAAAAATAAGGCCACCACGTTGGGAAGCCGATTGTAACCAGATAGAAGGAGATTTTCTGTTGGAGTGAATGCACAGAGAGTGATAAACTCCAACAGAAGTAGGAATAAGAAGATCTACTTAATGTAGCCAAAGGAACAACAATGTGGCTTCTGCGTTGAAGAAGCTGAAGTCTAAAATACTACTTTGCAGTAGTACTTGTATGGAAAGGTGCCAAGACGAAGAGTATAGAATTGATATAGGACTGAAGATGAAAATTATGAATAGATAGATGTAACTTGAATAGCTAGCTCAATATGCAAGAGAATGGCCACTTTACACTCAAGGAAGGATTCGGCCAATTTGCACGGCTATTTCTGGCTGGACAATAAATTAAAGGAAATGACAATGATGGCTAGAAAAGAAGATATTAAGACAATGTTCACAAAATAGAGTAAATATAATAATATAATGAAAATAGAATAAATTTTTGGGCGCCAGAAGAAGGATAACTGGGTTAACCCTCTTCCAGGTATTCTACGCTGCTATAGAGTATATTAGATTTGTAATAAAAGTGTATTAAATGTACAAATATAGAGGAGTAATATGAGAAAAAAAAATATGCACAATAAATATATATTTATTAAATTTAACTACTAGATGTTCACAATCTCCGAGTTAAGACAAGTAACTAGTCTGTGACTCTAACATGACAAAAAAATGATACTAGTGAAAGTCAATTAAAAAATTATCACACAAATGTGATCTAAGAATAATCTTAATAAGGTTAGAAAATCTGAATAAGGGTACCTCTAATACAGAAAGTACAACTTACACCTAGATTAGTATGAACCCTTCACCAAATAACACTTGTACGATTTTAATACGTACACCCTAATTGAATACTACCTGATAATAGAATAAGGAAAATACCTAATGTAAATAATATATATTTTACAACTCTCAATGTGTTGACGGGTAACAAGTCCCTAAATGAACCAACTTAGTACTGGATACAAAAGATCCTTTTCTGACTAGTGGTTCTAAATAATAATCGCAAGTAAAACTAGTACCTTCCTGAGGGGATGGGTACTAGGGATTTATTCAAATATAATATAAAAAAAATTAATAGTTAACGTTAAATAATATTTACAAAAATCTAATACAAATTGAAAAATTATGAAATAAGTTGAATGATTTTAAATTTAGGTGAATTGAACTAATATTATTTTTAAATTAACTGAGAAAACAAGTCTAAAATTAATACGAACCAAGGGGAAAGAACATGTATGGGGAGAATCTTCGAGCTCGAAACTTCTACCAAGAATTATATAAATTTGGGGGAACAGTACTAACTGTTAGGCATGGTTATTATAACTAAAATGTACTTAAATTTGTAGAGAAAGAAAAAAAATATTTATGTGTAATTAAATTATGAACTTATGTGTATCTAACTTAAATATCCTGAATATTACAAAAAAAAACAGTATAAGTCTTTAACTAGTATGAATAATTGTCCCCCAAAACAAACCCCTTTTCACGCGTTCCAACACTGATCCTTGGTGTGTGGTACCAAATCCGTGGTACGAAGTTAACACCGAAGTGGTGCAACTGCCCAATAGCTAATGAACCTGTCCCTCGGAGGATGCAGGATGATGAACCAAAACAAAACAAATGGGACTGTATCCTTAGACTTGTTCCCTGGTTGACTGAATCTTGGAAGTGTCTGCTCTCGGTGTTAGAGAGGGTTTACCAGCGGTAATAATAGATTTCTCCCGAATGGCTAAAAACAAAATATTCCCAGTTTATTCCTAATAAAACATGTCAGAAAAAGAAGTAAAAGAGAGAAGTTAATGAGGAAAGGTTTTTAGAAAAGAACTACAAAAAACCGACCTTTCACTGACCCAAAAAAAACCTATCTACCTTGACATTTTAACCATAGGTTGTGATCAGACTTTTAACAACTATGGCCTTGATTCGAATAGACAAGAAAACTTACAATAATAGGTTTTTTTCAAAAGAAGTTGTACATGTATGGTATAAAGAAATAGGTACTGTGAAAATATATGAACATATTAGATATGGGAAAAGAATTATGAAGTCTATGAAGTAAAATTTAGCAGGTTTCAAGAAGTAATGATATAATTGGCAATAGGTTTTCATAACTGGAAATTTTTATGAACATAACCCCATATTAAGAATGTTATTAAAGATCTTTTCTGGATACATGATAGACACTGCAACATTCTACATAAAAGCCAATCGATGACTTAATTTAAATTCAATCCATAATGAGAATAATATTATAATTGCCACAATTATGACACCATATTGAAAAAACTATTATAAAAAACATACCGGTGTGAGATCCTTTTTCTTACAGTTTCATTATTCCGTCACTTTAATTCACTCAACTTTCTATAACTTGCAACAACAATAATGGAACTATGCAACTGGAAATAACTTATTTTAATTATATAATTAGAAAACTCACGCCGCCATTCTTATTGACACTCCCAAGACCAATGCTTCCCTCTTCACCGTTCCGGCTTCGTGACAGCTAGCGGCCGGTGTTCAGTACCAACCTCAAGAAATATCAATGTGACCACCATACACCCAGTATGACGTCACCAAGGGAATTTTGTACGAACTGGTTTTTAATATTCTAAGAAAATACTTTTGACAATAATTAAATAAGGTGTTCCCATTAATAATTAATTAAATAAGTGATGGAACGTCACAAATTGAGCTTCTGATTGGTTTCTTATCGAACTAATTCCATTGATTTGGCCCCCTAAATTATAGCTGGAAACGTTGTATTAAGTTAAGACGAGACGATATATTATCTGACCACTTAGTACCTATATATACATGTTTAATGAAAGAAAAAGAAGTTACAAAGTAATGTCTGACCAAAAAAACAAACTTGATAAGTGTTAAAGGAAATATTTATAAGCAAAAGACCGCGTGGGAAGTTCCACAAAGTCTTATAAATTGAGCTACAACGGTCCTAAAAAGTATGGTTTCCTAATAAATTTTAATGTATATTGGTTGAAACTTTTTTAAATAAGCCGTAGAATAAAAAATACATAAATCGGGGTCCTTAAGAACAAAACAATGGCTTTTTATGTACTAAACGAATATTGAAGAAAAAAAGCAAAGCACCTGTTATATCTGTGAATATAAATCTTCTTTTTAATAAAAAGTAAAATAAGCTCCAAATATTTTTTTATAAAAGCTTTTGTAAAAAAATATTACGGAACATATTATAACATTCATTCAACGTTAGTGACTAAATATTATGAAATAAAAATATATACTACTTTGTACAACATAATATCTGTTGCTTGGTTCTAAAAGGGCCAATGTCAAATTTTTGTTCTTTTGTACAGCTCTCTTTTGAATTTAATATTGACTATTGACCAAACAAAATGTAAAAAATTGAAATTGGCCATTTTACCACCAAGTCACATAATGTGGCTTAATGGTAAAAGGGCCAGAGTCAATTATTTGCATTTTGTTTGGTCAATATTAAATTCAAAAGAAAGCTGTACAAAAAAACAAAAATTTGACATTGGCCCTTTTAGAACCAAGCCACAGATATTATATAATTATATAAAATGTCGTTTTTTGTGAGATGTCTTTCATGCAGATATCTTTGATTATAAACTTTTGAAGGTAGGTAGTAAGTTACTATTTTTAAGGCATCTGCTCAATACAATACAATGGCCAGCCACTTTCACCGATCTTCGCTACTATTAGTGACGTCCGTTACAAAATCATTGGCGCTACAAAATCGTCTGTTTAAGCCACTCTGTGGATCCACTCAGTAGCGCTGTAGAGTGGCTCGTCTGGATCTGTTCTGAGACGTTGACCATGCAACATCTCTGTTGTTGGTTCTCAAAAATCCGTCAAAGATTTTAATGTACACTGTACATTTGCTTCACGTGCTTTTCAATTTGTCAAAGATTGGCCCGCTTTTGTATAATAGCAATTAATACCAAGTTTTGGGTCGTTTTTGTGTAAATTGTATAGCATTACGCTGTAATTACTATTTTCTGCTAATATTAATTCTTATTTTTTAATAACCTTTCGCAAAACGAAATGACAAAATTCACATGTAAATACAGGGCAGATGTTAAACGAAACGTTGAACAGATTGTATAAGATTAATGTTTCTTTCAAAGAAACATTTCTTAATTGATTACGATGTCCCAGCCTCCTAATGTCAAAAATTCTTGAAATCCATAAAGCTTGTCGCTTTATGGCTGTCTTTGTTTTATCTAAGAAACCGCAGATCATTTGACATAACAGTTGGGGGTTCGCTTGGAGCCGGTCAGTTTTCTACCAGCGTCTGCATAAGGCACACCCTTCGAGCGTCGATATTATGTAGGTCAACAACGCACTGCTTGTTTACACACAATAAATAGAATATTAATACCGTTCGTTGTTTATTTATTTTTATTACATTTATTTCAATTAAATTCCGACAACTCACCCATCGGAACAATTGTTCAGGAGTTTTCGCATAGTTATCATGGTAGCCTTAGCACCCAAAGTTGCCACCTATTCACAACTTGACATTCAGGATCTGCCCGACAGTGACGTGAATAGATAATAGTGCGCACAAACATTTCAAAGACTTAGTAACTAAGTAATATTGTAGCTCTAGGATTTTGTTTGAGTTCATTTCATTTCACTTTATTTTCTGGTAAGTTTGATCAATTTGTATTTTTCCCATAATAAATTGTTAGTGGCTTTGGATAGCTTTTTAAAACGTAAGTGTTTGAGACATTCCTGCATTACAGGTAAGAGTACTCATATACTCATATTGTATCCAGCAACCTGGTTTATACACTCCCATTTTATACTGAAGTTCACATTCAGATGGCAGCGTTACAGAGATACGCCTGTGCTTTCTATATGGCAAAAATAACTAAAATGTTGTCAAAGTTTTTAATCGTACGTGATGGGCCAGCTCCTATAAAATAATTATAATTTGGAAAATATTTCATGAATGTAAAATGGAAAAATACTACACTTTTGTGAACTTTTTTTTAGTTTGGCCCTGCTTATTTTAAAAAAGTAGCAAAATTTACAATGGCAGTAGAATTGGCAACATTGTTATCGCATATCCGTACACTGCCATCTGAATGTGACTTTCACTACAGATATTAAATTTTAAATCATTGGCATATTTTTCTTTACTACTTTAGAACTTCTAAAGAGAAGAGAAGAGAACTTGTAGAAAACAAGGTTTTAGGTCTTGAAGGTCATGCACTGACGCTATATTTATAATGAGGCAAGTTCAAGAGAAATCGTTGGAATACAACAAACCGGCATATGTAGGTTTCGTGGACCTTAAGAAAGCATTTGACAGGGTCACATTAAAGGACGTTATCCACTTGTTATACTCGAGAGAGTACCTCTGGGAATAATTAAAACGATAGAAAACATCTACCAGAACAACACAATAAAAGTAAAAGTGGAAGATGAACTAACTGACCCAATTGAAGCCGGCAATGGGATAAGACAGAGGGATTCCTTGAGTCCTTTATTGTTCAACCTGATAATGGACGAAATAATAAAAAAGTAAGAACTAAAAAAGGATACCAAATGGGAGAAAAACAACTTAACCCTTAACTGGTCCGGCGTCGTCTGACAGACGATTCAATAATTTTGATTATTTTTTGTTGGAAATTGGCACCGCCCACAGGCAAGTCGTTCTATCTAATCCTTAAACTATTGGAGCTTGACAAGTGGGTGTATTTGAAACAAGTTTCTCTCAGTTTCTAAAAAGTTATCGCAACAGTTAGGTTGAGAGTAGTTTCTCAGACGACGCCGGACCGTTGGTGTCACTTTTTTGTGTTCATACTTGGAGTTCAAGAAGAACAAGAGGATGTTCTTATTTTAGAAAAACGCAAGATTTGCAGTTTATTACCTTGTAGAAAGCGCAGGATGACAAAATACCTGTGCTGGCGTTGCAAAAAGCCTGTTTGTTTGGGATGTACAAAACCACTACCTATGTAAAAATTGCATATAAAATAGGTAAAGTTTGACTGATGCTGGAAACAAACATTTTTGATCGATTTTTATTTTACCTAGTTTTTTGTTTAGTTTGCAGTTTGAACATCTATCCTAGCAATACATTTTGTTTTTCATGTTGTTTTTTATAATTTTTTATTTACTTTACAAAACTATGTACTTTTTCACAAATATTTGTGCGGATTTCAGTTTTATTTTAATATTTTTTTCTTAACCTAAGTAACGCCCAAATCTAATACGTTCACTTTTATATAAACATATCAAGGTATGTTTGTAACATTTATTTATATAAAAAAATTATTTTTGAGTGTTGTTTGGCTTTCTTGAAAACAGTAGTTTCGCAGACGACGCCGGACCAGTTACGCTACTGCTACAGTACCGGACCAGTTAAGGGTTAAAATAATCTGCTATGCGGACGATGAAATACTAATATCTCAAAGTGAAGATGATTTACAGCGTATGCTGCGCCAATTCAACACAATCGCCAGAAAATTTAACATGTTAATTTCCTCAAAAAAGACAAAATGCATGGTTATAACAGCAGATCCAATAAGATGTAAATTGGAGCTGGAAGGTCAGATAATAGAACAAGTGATGGAGTTTAAATACCTAGGCATCACACTATCTAGCTACGGAAGGCTCGAAACAGAAGTGGAAGATCAAGTGAATAGAGCAAACAGAGCCGCAGGTTGCCTGAATGACACAATATGGAGAAATAGAAATATCGGAAAAGAAATGAAAGGCAGAATTTACAAAACAGTCATCAGACCAATAATGACATACGCGGCAGAAACATGACCCGACACAGAGAGGAAAAAAGATTGCTCGAAACATCGGAGATGAAAACCCTTAGAAAAATCGATGGTAAGACTCTATGGGACATAGCTAGAAGTACAGATATATGACGGAGATGCAAGGTGTGTAACATTAATAACTGGGTAAGAAACAGAAGAATAGAATGGAATGACCACATAAGCCGAATGACAACAAATATGGTAGTCAGGACAGCGAGAGACGGTTCCCCAATAGGAAGATGATCAGTGGGAAGACCACGAAAACGATGGAACGACAACTTACTAGAGGCACATTGAAAAAACAGACAGTCATGTCTATACAAAAAGAAGAAGAAGAAGACTTTAGAACTTCTCGCTGAAGTGCTTATCTTAGCTAACATCTTAGCCTAAAGGATAATGAAACTAGGACAAAAGTGTCACTAAGTACGGAGAGGTAGGCTACAATACACTCAAAATTATTGTCGGAAAAATTAAAAAAAAAATGGTAAATATTCTGAACCAAATAACAAATATCACAGATATTCAAATACAAACAATGAAAACTTAAGCTGTAAATCAAAATGCTTTTGTCCACGATTGTACCGTATGCAAAAGCGAGCATTGCACTTGTATCCTTTTTTTGTTGTTTCTGAAAAATCTGCATATTTATGCAGTTTTAGTTGATGAACATATTTTGATACGTATGTACGCGTAACAATGATGTCGGTTGTATTTTTGTTTGGAACTATTTAATTTTGTGGATAAATACCAATCTGAACAATGAAAAATGCATTGATGCGGAGTCGTTAGCGATTTTTTGGCGAGAACTGCAGTTTTTTGTGGGTTTTATTGATTCGTGTCGATGGGGGAAGATATATAGTCCGGTGTTTTGCGTCAAAAAGGATGATATTCGTCTTAAAATAATTTATTTATTTATTAAGCTCAACAGGCCGTGAAGGCCTAGGGCTGAAAGAATTAATTTTTCCTTACAATTACTATTACATATTTATATATAATGCTATATCCTATACTACTATAATATATACAATATTACATTTGTTTGTATAAAACACTTAATACTACACTTAACATTATAGTCTTTCCATACATTTCTTCACCACTTCCTTCCATTGTTTTCTGTCCAAAGCTTTTTCTTTCCAGTTTACAATATTACTTTGTTTTAAGTCTTCATATACGCTGTCCTTCCATCTCCTTCTTGGTCTTCCTATTCTTCTTTTTTGTATTGGCTTACGTAATAGAACCATTTTTGGCATTCTCGCCTTTCCCATTCTTTCTATGTGTCCTAAGTATCGGATTCTCTGTGCTTTGATTGCCGTCGTTATTTTTGGTTCATTATATAGTTCTTCAAGTTCCTTATTATTTCTTCTTCTCCATTGACCGTCTATTTTCACGCCTCCATATATTGCTCGTTGTATTTTCCTCTCCCATCTTTCTAAAAGGTCTATTTCTGATTTTTTAAGCACCCATGTTTCACATGCATATGTAGCTGTAGGTCTGATAACTGTTTTGTAGATTCTTATTTTTGTTTTTCTTGACACATCTTTGGATTTCATTAATGGACGCAATGCTCCATACTTTTTGTTTGCTTTTGCTATTCTTGCTTTTATTTCCCCTTCCCCATGTCCCTTTTCATCTACTTTTACACCCAGGTATGTAAATTCTGAAACTCTTTTAAATGCGCATACATTTTCTCCTTCTATCTCCAATGTGAAATTGTCTTCATTTTCTTTATCTGTTTCTCCCATTATCATGTATTTTGTCTTTTCCTTATTTATGAGAAGACCAAAAGGTTTGGCTTGTTTTATTATATTGCTCATTAATTTTGTTAGCTCTTTCTTACTTGTCGATAATAATGTTAGATCATCTAAAAATAAACAAACATTTATTTTTAATTCGACGCTGACTGATTTTAAGAAGAAAAGTGGCTTGAGTTTATTCCCAAAAAATATAATAGTTAAGGTAAAAGATACCATAAGAATGGACGGAGGATACCTTCCATGGACGAAAGAAAGCCAAAAACTATATGACGAATTTTTGAAATCAGAAGATCCCGAAATTGGTGACAACTTACTCAAGTCACTGGATTCAACTAGACTTAATAAATGGAAGTCTACCGTAAAACATATTGATTTCTCCCGTTCCAGTCGGAAGGCATGGGGACTGATCCGCAAACTGGGCGAAGCAAGCAGAGCACAACACTTAAACAAATCAACAATTGAGCCAAATAAGATAGCCAATAGAATAATTGAGAACTCTCGAGCTCCATCTGAGAAAACTCATACATCGACGGTAAAAACTTAAACAACTTAAAGCAAATACCCCCGCAACATCAGAATACTCACGTGCCTTCTCATTGGATGAAATAAACGAAGCGCTTAACCAAACCAAAACTGGAAAAGCAGCTGGTTTCGATGGAATATATCCGTAGTTTATAGTCCACACTGGTACAAAAACAAGACAATGGCTCAAAAAATTATTTAGCGACATTGTGACTACAGCTATGCTACCCCCAGAATTCAAAAGAATAAAAATTATCGCAATCCAGAATCCTGGCAAAGACAACAAGCTGCCTGAAAGTTACTGGCCTATCTCCTTACTCAGTTGCTGTTATAAGTTACATTGAGGACGCTGTACTAATTGAGCAAGCTGGATTTACGAAGCTGCTGTGACCAAGTGCTGTCCTTAACTACATTCATCGATGCTGGCTTTGAAAGACTTGAAAAATCTGCCATAACATTTATAGACCTTACGGCTGCCTATGACACTGTGTGGAGAGAGGGCCTTATTTATAAGTTGATGAAAATCATACTCTGTCTCAAAACTTGACAGCTGATAAACAATCTACTAACTAACAGACTGTTTCAGGTATATATAAATGATGCCCGAAGTAACGTTAGAAAACAACAACGGCTTACCTCAAGGCTCAGTGCTAGCTCCTTTATTATTTAACCTTTATACGGCAGATGTACCTGAAACAAAATCGAGAAAATTTGCTTATGCAGTCGGCCTGGCCATTGGCTTCCAAGATAATAGTAAGGAAGCTGGAGAACGAGCTCTAAACGAGGACATAACTACACTAAGTAACGACTTTAAGAACTGGCGCTTACGTCCAGCGAGAACGTAAGAACACAAGCAAAACTGAAACCTGTCTCTTTCACCTGTCGAATCAACTTGCGGGCGATACTCTCAATGTAACTCTAAATGATGCAGCTATTAAACATAACAACAACCCCAAATATCTAGGCGTCACACTTGATAGAACACTCACCTTCAAAAGCCATCTTACAAACGCAGCCGTTAAACTGAGAATAAGAAACAAATATAATAACAAAACTTGCTGGAACAACTTAAGGTGCTTATGCAGATATTCTTCGGACCTCTGCTCTAGCTTTGGTTTTTTCAGTGGCAGAATATTATGCACCAGTATGGCTAAATGTTGCACATACAAACAAAATCGATGTCCAACTTAATCAAAGCATGAGAATAATCACTGGAACAATAAAATGAACCCCAGTGAGATGGCTGCCTACTTTAAGCAATATTGCTCCACCAGATCTACGCCGTATAGCAGCATTAGTGAGAGAGTATCAGCAAATTGTAGCCAACATACAATTACCAATCCATCAAGACATGCCAGAATCTCAAAAGAGCACCAGCGACTGAGGTCTAGAAATCCTCCAATCAGATCTGCCCGAACAATTGGTGATTCCTATGATATACAGGTCCACAAGATGGATGCCAACAATAGCAGCAGACTATATTCAAAAATCCACCCCAACCCAGGGTTTCATCGGATCGGGTCTGCCCCGGTCCACCTGGGCGAGGCTTAATCGCATATGTACCGGACATGGTAAATGTGCTGATTCTCTGTTCAAATGGGGTCGTGCGGAAAGTCCATAGTGCGATTGTGGATCACCTAGACAGACCATAAGTCATTGTGTTTCAGACTGCCTAAATCGTGCCTACCGTGGAAACCTCCGGGACATTGTGGAATGCTCCCCAGAAGCAATTGAATGGCTATGTAAATTGGACATTAATATTTAGATTCATTCATTATATTTTAGTGTTTGAATAATATATTATATTTGTGTATTTATCGTACTGTGAAAGTCCATACGCTAAATAAAATAAAAAATACCATAAGAAAATAGCATCAGAGCCAGATTATAATTTGATATTTAAGGGAAGAGTAGATAATTGATTATGTTTTCTTTAAAAAGCCTTTAAATAGGCTGGCTATGGCAAATTTAGATTCGTCTTCAAATCGGATGTGCCCATCAACATCAAAACAAGCTTGTTCTCTTCTCACTTTCTCCTCTTATTTCGGTGCCATGCTTTCTCCAAACGTTGGCAATTACATTGGCGAGTTGTTTACGATCTTCAGCTAATGGCAGTGCTATTGTGCTAATTCAGCTAAGGGATATTCAACACTATAATATCCCTACCCTACCTCTCTATCTTCGACTCGCTTTGCAGCAAGTTCGTGTCAGCGCGTTTGAACGGAGTGAAAAAGGGTCAACAGTTGTTCTCATTCTCTTTTTTAAATTACTCCGCGATTCAAAAACATATTCCGATGTGCATCGCTTTACGATTTGACAGACAAAAAAGGAATTGAAAATAAAAGTTGACAATACTTTACACCACTGGCGAAGCGTCCATGTAACCACTGTTACCATTGGTAACAGTTAAAAATCTTGCAATAAATATTTTATGACTGTTATGAAATAATTCCATTTATATTTTTTACCAACAGAAATATTTGTTAATAGTACCTAATTCAGTAAATAGCGAACTAGAAGCACGAAAATATTGGCGAGATATGTGAATCCATTGCACGTTATTATATGCTGTTACCAATACTGGCAGTGGTAACGTAGGAGAAACCTCGCTGTCGCTCGGGACTAGCTCGTTTCTGAAAATTTTGAAGGAGCGACTGCTCTGTTAGAGACGGAGCGCGGGCACGCTGTGTATATCAGTATTGTAACCATTTTGAGGATTGGTAACATTAGTTTAGTACCTATTACAAATTACAGTGATACAGTGTGCGTGCATTTAAACATGGAAGAGTGTTGCTACGTGTTGCGTAATTGATCAACTACTTGAAAAGTTATTCTCCTTGTATATTTTTTGTATATATAATTTTGAAGAAAAAAAAACGATATTATTGAAAATGGAAGAATTAAAATATAAACAATAGTTTTCAAAATCTATTATTTTTCCTACTTGTTCATTTTTTTATGTTAATTTTATGGTAGAATAATGTGTTTAGTTTGTTTATTATTTATTGTTATACCTGTTACATATACATAATTACATACATATAATTTGGGAATAGTGATTTGTTTAATTTTATGCCACAGGATTGAAACAAAAACTTATATTTGGGAGGTTCAAAATAATTTTTTTTAAATAAGATTTTTTTACATCTGGTTTGGTAATACTTTAGAAAAAGTCACGCGTCGCCACTGCTTTACACGCGTTTTCCTCAAAACTGCTTTTTTCAAAGGCTGTAGACATTGTAACTCAAAAACTACTTGACCAACCCACCTGGAATTTTGTATATATTTTCTTTAGACATTCCTTCAGGTAACGCTGTCGAGATATTTTTTGTTTTATGCTTATTTTTTGTTTAACAATAATAAATATGTTGATTTTCACACTTTTTTGCAAAAAAATTCATTGTTTTGACTTCTGAGTGATACTAAAAAGTCAAAACTGGATAAAACTAAAAAACTCGACAGCGTTACCTCGAGAAACCCATGAGCTAATAAAATATTTTTTGTTTACCATGAGCCAATGATGAGTTCTGATGTCTACCGCAAAATTCATTGCTTTGCGAGTGTCCACCGCAAAATTCATATTTTTCCTTGAATTTTTTTTAATGATCTATAAATTGTACTGAATATGCTACTGAATATGAATTCTACCATACTCTCAAAAAAAATGTGCTTGAAATATTGATTTCAGCCGCTACGCCCCCCCCCCCCTTAAGGATAGCTATGACACGATTTTGATACGCAACCCATGCTAGAAATATTATTTGTCTATGTATGAAATTTAATAAAAAAAATGTTTCATCCGGAAAGCCGATGGGTGAAGGTCGATCTAGATTTGAATCTTAGACTATAAGCACTATTATTACTTTGGTATTTTTCAAAGTCATAAAATCATTCATATAAGAAAATAAATAAATTTTATATACAAATCGTATGAAGTCTTGCGTCGAATGTCCTCAGACATCTCACATATAATTATCTACATATTCTACCCTCGTTCACCGTTGTCGATAGAAACAAGCACTACTAGTAGCTCTAAGATCATGTCGGATTTTCACCCTCTTTCATTTTGCAGACATTCCACCCGAAGCAGAGGACGAGAGGGCCGCTCGCAAAGCTGGACACGAATTTGCACCCTTCACTCAAATCTCCGTACGTCTACGGCCCTTTCGGCCTTGATCTGTGAGGATTCTACTTGATTTTGGAATATTTCCATTTGATGTCTGGCGGATCCATCGGAATTAAGTGATTAGCAAGCCTTATTGAAACATTTGATGAAAAGGGGTGGGCGTTTTTTTACCTTTTCATCTTGTTTTGGAGACTGTAGCCGAAAAAGGGATGGCGAGTTGATGAATCGTGAATTTTTGATAGATATTTGGTCAGTGTATTTAGGACCAAAACGGTTACGTTAATATGAAAACAAATTAATAGTTATTTATGATATAAGTGTTAAAACTACAATTTTAAGGCACGCATGTGAAGGTTTGCAGAATGAGCGAAGCGAATTCTGCAATTCACATAAGTGCCTTAAAAATGTAATTTTAACACGTATATCATACAATATTTTTTCTACAAACGTCTTATAATATATCAACAATTATAATTTATTCATTCTCAATTACAGGACAATACCTACAAAAACTTTTACTTGAACTTGACTGACATTACATTTTTATATTTTTCCTGACATTACATCAAAACTGCCCATACTGTCAATACGTAAATCATAACAACTATAGAATAACATCTACTTTTATTGTTGTATATTCTAACAATTTTTAATAGTTTTTTTTCTACAAACGTGATAAAAATGCAATAATACAGTTTAAATTAAATTTAAAAAACCTTCTAAAAAACCTTTCAAATTGCGCAAGTTGTACTGTTAATATTAATGTTAATAATTGAAATATAAAAAATATTTTGACGTATGTGTTTAAAATTTGACATTTCAATTTTAACTGCAGTGTCTTAAAATTTTTAAAGCACTAGTGCTTTAAAGTAACATTTTTAACGCTTCTATGAAGTGCTAAAAGTTGCATTTTTAACACGTTTGCAGAAAAAACATTTTACACGGTGTATACAGATAAAATTGAGAGTTTACTTGTGAGTGCGTGACCATGGTGGGGGTATCTTGAAACGATGCCAGCGTAAGTAGCGGCGAAATATGACAAAATTTGACATTGTTGAAATGGCTGTACATAAAATTGCGTATCTAGTTGTGCTGATAATTGCCAATTACTATTAATGGGCAAGAAATCGAATTCATTGATAAAATTATAAATACCTATACTAAAATCACAATCAAGATGCACTAGGAGTAAACAAACCAAGACATATTAACTGTTACAAGGAGCACTCCTGAATCATGATTTACAATGTATGAACTTTGTAAATCATCATTTGGGATTTACAATGTATGTACTATTGTGTATATTTTTGTCAATCAAAGATAGAATAAAAATTTAATTTTTTAATATAACGCGGGCACATAAATTTGATACACCCTGTATATTGATTTGTAACTATTTATTAGAAGTTAGCTTTTACGCAGTGGGTTTATCCTTAATGAGTTTTTCCCTGAAGAATTAAAGACATTTGTAAATAAAATGAAGTGAAAAGACAATTTATTTCGAATTATAATTTTAAAAAGATTGTTTTGTTACGGGAAAGACAAAATCCACAGGTAATTGTAATTATTAGTTTTTAGAAAAATAAGGTAGAGAAATTTGGAATTTTAAGGCCTTTTGTTTAAGCCCAAGAATATTTGTAGAATTCCCGAAAAGTAATTATGATGAGTAGAAGTATTTGTTGAAAGAATGCATGGGTTTTTTCGAATGAAAAAAGAGGAATGTGGAGAGAGAAATGTTTCTAATTGGCTTGGCAATTTGGAATGGGGAGAGAGAAGTTTGAATGTTCAGACGGTTTGGAAAAGGAGATTATTATGTGACCGGCATCCGAGAAGAGCAGTCAAAAGTTTGCGTGAGTAGTTCAGAAGCAAGTACTAGTGGTTGTTTGAAAGTGAAGAATAGCTGAAAAGTGGAACAAGAGACAAATCAAATTGAGAAGAAATACCTCTTTGATTCTGTAAAGTCCAAGAGAGTAAGTTACAAGAACTATAGTTATTAAAATTATTTGTGACACCAAGTAAAAAAGATACTTGGGTCTCAGGAGATTATTATTGTGAGAAAGAGAGGAGAGAGTTTTGGAGTTTATTGAACGAGTACTGGTCAAAAGAGGCCTGGCTCGTGTTTTGGAGAAATACTTACTGGTATGCTGCTGGATTGATGCTGAGAATGGAGAGGACTTTGATTGGTAGTCTAACATAATCAACAAGGAGGAGCTGTTTGGGTCAAGAGGAGACATCATTGTGTGTGAATCAAAAAGGTCAGTCAATAACTTATGTGATAGATTTTCTTTATAATCAGAAGTTAATTTCTTTTTGCGTAAAAGCATATGAATTAAGATTCCAACATTTCAAAAATTTAATAGGAAGTATAAGTAGTTTTGCGAATACCTAAATTTGTTGTTTTAGCTTGTTTTATTAATGGTATCAAGAACAAAGCGATAAATATTTGTTTGAATTAGATTAATTTATATGGTAAAAGTTTCTTTTGGACAGTTATACCCACAGGATTTAATTGATAAATTTTCAGAGCATTGCTTTTGAGAATAAAGGTATTTGTATGTGCTTATTTATGGTATTTCTATTTATTTCCTTTTCCTATTTTATCCCGATAAGGATCAACTAAGAGATACTGAAGCCACGAGAAAAGATAAGTATAACCTAAGATAATTTAGTTTTTTTTTATGACAAAAAGGCACCCTGAGATTTTTCTTAATTTTTTTATGTATGATTTGCGACAGTTCAATAATTAATTAAATAATTACTAATTAATAATATATAAAAGTCAGAGGAAGCAGATCATAACAGTACATTGGATGATGATGAATAATAGCCAAAATAGTAATTGTATTTTCTATAGGTTTCAAATGAATGCATATAAACTAGAGAAAACCTCACTTTTATGCAAATGATACGTGTATACAACTGAGGTGTTTATTTTTACTTTTTAGCACTGATTGTTCAGATTGGACCCCAAAACCTTACGATCGAATTAGTGGTGTTTAACTCATTTTTTGTAGAGATCTGGGTCAGTTCTTGGTGCTTTGTTATTTTTTATTTTTAGGTTGCCTCGCTTTGGATGTTTCCTCCATTTTGTCTATATACAAAAATCTAAAAGATTTTCTCCTGTCGTTCTAGTTCCTAAAGGTTTACAACTCTTTAAGCCGGTTAGTTTAACTTTTCGTTTTATCTCACTATTGAAAATGTTTTCCCATTTTCTTAGCTCATTATAAGATTCAATAGTTTTTCCCGATTTTCATTGTTGTATGATTATTTCTTCATGCATGATTATTTCTTCCAGCAGCTTACTCACAATTAACCTTGAAAAAACCGGTGTTTCCCAGAAACTCTTCTTCTATATTCTATAATAATCTATGTATTCTGATTTGCTCTCGTTTGTAACTCCTCATAATATTTGTAGATCAGACCTGTTTCTTTGATTTTTCTCATTTTCATGTCGCTTTCTTCCATGTTTATTGATACATTTTTCCAGTGCACTCTGTGCTCATTGTTCCAGCCATATCTGTGATTTGTCGAAGTATCTGATTGTATGTTTCACGAACGTTTATCCTGACACTTACTGGTCTTGCAGTTTCTCCCACATAAAACTTGTTGCATTCACATTTATAGATGTAGTTCTTTGATCTCTCTGGTGTTTTATTATGTTTGGTTTTGGACAGAACATAATATATCAGTGTATTGGTTGTTTTGGATGTTGTTGTCATTATCACTTAATATGTACTTTTCTTTCCTGGTTAAATTTTCCGATAAGCCCTTTACATAATAATATTGTTGTTATCTTTAAACCCCTGCTTGTGCCAATTTCTGGCTTGCTTGTGGTGTTTTGGTGTTTTCTTTCTTCAATCTTTTGAGATTCCTTGTTTACAAATAACAATGGGTAATCGTTTTTTGGTAAAACCGATTATTTTCTTCCTGAAATGCATTTTCACTATTTTTCTGAAGGTATACACCACAAATGGTAAGACAAACTGAATGAAGACATCGAATATATATGCAATTTGGAATTAAAAGGAAGACCAGTACAAAAAATAAGTATTAAAAGAAGAATAGGATAAGGCTGTATCCTGTCAGAGCTATTTAACTGATATTCACTATCAACAATAGATTTTTCAAATAAACCATAAAATACAACGACCTTGTTTTATGTTATATTATTGATCATAAACTTCTATCACCAGTGACTCCCATAGACACTAACATATTTCTCAGTTTCTTCCTGAAAATGCCACCAACTAATCAGCCCTCCCTCTCGCGTAGAAACATTAGTCCGAAGATGATACCACTATTGACTGCCATAGATAAAAAGAGACGAAAAACGACGTTCCTCCAGAATCCCATTTCCCAAATTGCCGTAATACTGTACAGAACATCCAATTTTCTCAATACACAGTTGAATAGAAAGAATTTCCTTTTATCGAATTAGAAGAATTTTACATGACAGCTGTGTAGGACCGGACTGGTCCCACGGGTAGCTGCAAGCTGAAGTGGAAATGGATCTGTATAATGGACTTGTATATTAATGAACTGTATATTATGATTTTTAGAACATGGGCACTTTTTACAATGCTGGACTTTTAAAACAACTCCCAAAGAGGGTTTATATTGAAAGTTACATAAATGTTTAAGTGTCTTTAAAATATCAAAATTCTCAAGAAGACTCCTTAATCCACCTGACTTTTGTTGCTCGTAAATAATTTGTTGTTGAAAATTGAAGGTAGAATAAAAAACAATATCTTTAGATGGGAAACTCTTGTAACTATTGAAGGAAGATAAAAAATGGAAGAATACCAATACCAGAGACCAAAATCAAATAATTCAGTAGCTCATTACATACCCTTATTATACAGGATGTCCTGAAAAGATTGGTCATAAATTATACCACAGATTCTGAGGTCAAAAATAGGGTGATTGAACCTAACTTACCTTAGTTCAAATCTGCATATAAAAAAAGTTACAGCCCTTTGAAGTAACAAAATAAAAATCAATATTTTTCAATATATCGAAAACTATTAGAGAAAATGCTTCAATACTTTGTATTGAAAATGGATATGTGGCATTCTTATGGTAGAAACATCTTAAAAAAATTATAGTGAAATTTGTGCATCCCATAAAAATTTTATGGGGGTTTTGTTCCCTTGAACCCCCCTAAACTTTTGTTTATGTTCCTATTAATTATTGTAGTACTATTAGTTAAACACAAAGTTTTTTAAAACTTTTTTGCCTCTTAGTACTTTCTCGAAAAGCCAGTTTTTATCGAGATATTTTGAATATTTGTCAAATCCACCACATATTTGTATATGGTTAAGTACGATTATAAGAGACCTGGTAATAATATGAAAATTTATTTATAATTTACATTTTTAGGTATATTTTGAACCATATTAAACAAGAAGCTACATCTCGATAAAAGGTGCCTTATCGAAATAAAATACTAAGAGGCAAAAATTTTTAAAAACACTGTGTTTAACTAATGGTACCGCAATAATAGTTTAATTGGAACGTAAATTGTAAATGACATGTACGGTGGACGCCTATGCAGAAATGCACGGCATCTTAAGAAGAAGAAGCCATTGGCTTGGACCACCACCCTGAGGTGGGAAAAATAGAAGGCATAAAAGAGGCTGGAAACATATGAACGATTGGACTGATGTGGACTCAAATTCACTGTTTCCAGCTTTATAAGTTAGATCTTACTTCGCTGATACTGTTGCCAACCTTCAATGAAGATGGTACCGCTAGAAGAAGAAAAAGCTAAGAGTAAGTTTGTGTATACATTGAAATATTACCTTAGATGCAAGGAATGTACTTTCTTTAATGGAAATTAGTCACAACATCAGCTGAAAATACATTTATTTTGACGTTTCGACTTTTATTACGGAAATTTGCCACAAGAAACTTCCGAAATGTTGCCATCTGGTAAAAGAAGGTGTATTTGTGATTGGGAAAACGTTCTACCATATGAATTCGTTCATAATTATTCATTCGTAATCAAACAAAAATTGTTCACCAATATTATTAAGAGAAGCTATACAACGCGATTACACAATATGGAAGACAATTTCGTTAGTCCGATTCTGCGGTTGATCACGTTGTAAACTTTAGAAAACCCCCGGAAAATTCAGAAAATCGCTCGACTTGCATGCGATGCCTACAAAAACAAATTCCCTCAATTTAGCCCGTATTTATTTCCGACTAAAGGGTCTGGTACTTCCAAAAAGGGTCGTGGGACTCACTGTTCTCTCTCGTGTATCTCTACTTGTTAGGAAAAATCACGGAGGTGCATTGTAAGGGTAATTTTCTACAGTCCGGCGACTCCAATCTGGACAATTCGATTGAAAGAAACGACCTTAAGAGACAAACAAGAGGGATTCGGAATGGTTGATTTCGGAAGTAGCGAATTTTTAGAGCGGTTAATGAGTCGTGTATTTCTGATCTGAATTTGTTCAGAGACAGTCTGAATAAGATATTTACTGCATTTGCAGCGATATATTTTTAATTTTATTTAATATGCTCTACAGACCATGAGGCGTAGGGCTTTACAATTTTACATAATACACATGATAGTATATATACTAATGTCTTATTGTATAATTTTATTTAATGTCTATGTGAAAATTTCTGCACTATGGTTCTCCACCCTATCCTATTTTGCGCTTTCTCATTCCAGTCTGTAATTTCCGTCGATCCTATATCTTCCTGAAACTTTTCTTGCCATCTTTTTCTTGGTCTACCTGGCCTCCTTGTCCCAACTGGTCTTCTAGCAGTACCATCTTTGGCATTCTTGCTTTATCCATTCTCTCGACATGACCTGCTCACCTGATTCTTTGTGCCTTTCTGTATCTTGTTATACTTGGTTCGTTGTAGAGCATCCTTAATTCTTGATTGGTTCTTCTTTGCCAACCGTCTTCTGTATTTTCCCCCGAAAATAGCTCTCAGTACTTTCCGCTCCCATCTCTCTATCATTTCTTCTTCTGTTTTGTTTAGCACCCATGTCCCACATCCGTAGGTAACTGTTGCTCTTATTACGGTTTTGTATATTCTGGTTTTCGTCTTTCTCGATACGTAATACTTAATTCTCTTACTTTGACTTTAATAATTTTTTTAAAGTGCCGACCTTTCGATTACCTTTTGCTATCCTGTGCTTTAGTTCATTTTGCTCGTGTCCTTTTTCGTTTATTATGATCCCTAGAAATGTAAAGTTCTTTACTCTTTTAACTTTATACTCTTTTCCATCGAACGCTGTTAACTTTAGCATATCTTCAAGTTCTGTTTTTGTATTTCCTAACATCATGTATTTAGTTTTTTCTTTATTTATTTCCAGGTCGAATTTTTGTACCTCTCTCACTAATCTTCTCACGGTTCTCTTTAATTCGTTGTTCGTCTTCGTTAGTAGACTGTCATTGGCATAGGCCATGCACTGATGCTCGTTACAGCAAATCGTTTCTTGCGTTTCTGTTCTGCTATTCCTTACAATTATTATTTCCAAAACCAGATTAAATAACACTGTCGATAAAGGGGCACATTGTCTAAGTCCTATTTTGACTACAAACTCTTCCGATTTGCGACTGTTCCACACTATTTCGTTGCTTGTCATATTTTAAGGTCATTCTTATCAGCTTGATTAATTTTTCTGGTATTTTCAGTTGTCTTAGTGCTTCGTAAATTTTTTTTCTATCAATTTTATCATAAGCCTGTTTGATGTATTATTGTCCTATTAATTGATCTGCTTATCACTGTAATCTTTCTCTCACAATCCTAGCAAATATCTTATAGCACACGTCCAGCAGAGCAATACCCCTGTTTTTGTGTAACGGGATTATCCAGGATCTGGCCCACTCTTCAGGCATCTTTTCTTCTTTCCATATAAGTTCTATCAGTTCATACACCTTTTCCTGTAGTTTTTGTCCTCCTGTCTTCAGCATTTTTGCACTTATTTCATTTTGACCTGGATTTTTATTGTTTTTTAGTTTGCTTACAACTCTTTGCACTTCGTCTTTGGTTGGTTCGGCTATTCTTATATCTGTTTGCTCTGTTCTGTCTTTCTACTTTCTTTACTGCTTGATAGAATGATCTGATTTCATTATTTTTAAAATTTTCTTCAATACTCTCTGTCGTGTATCTCTACTTGTTAGGAAAAATCACGGAGGTGCATTTACGCTATTGATTATATTCAAAATAAGATAGCTAAAAGGAACTACAACGTTAACGGGGTTTTATTATTTCATATGGTCAATGGACATCTATATATGAAAAAACCGCGGAGTGCGTTTTTGAGAAAAGGGTGCGTTTAAAGGGGTGCGTTTTTGAGAAATGGGTGAATTAGTCCCTGAGCACAGGTTACATTAGGGTGAGTTCTATGCACTTTTGGTATAAACATACCTACATAAAAATTGTTCCTGGTTAAATTTCCTATCTAAATATCGCTTTTTAAAGTCAATGATACTTTTTTTTACAAAAATATATTCAAAAGAAAAAGCACAAAGAAACCCAAAAGAAAGAAATTTTGTTTTTTGTCCCATAACTTTTGTCCACGAGGATATAGGTATAGACATTTAAAAAAAAAAAAAACTTACATATTTCTTCTTTAAAATGTTGTGTAGTAGAGGTAATTAGGATTTATAGTTTTCGAAATATGATTTTTCAAAGTTCGCCACTCACAGCAATTTTGGGCAATTTTCCTTGTAATTTCGCAAATATTGTTCTGAAACTTTTTTCCACGTAACTTTAGGTATATGAAATGGTACACGTAATAGAAATAGAAATCAATTAGCTTTAAAATGGTCTACTGTCTAACGTTGTACGACTTTTTTTTAAAGAGATTATGGTTTTTCAAAGTTTTATACTTTTAACGATTTTTTATAATATAATATAAAAATAAAATTATATTATTATATGATATATTGTATATTATATAATAAATATTATATTATATATAGTATATATAATATAATATTACATTATATAATATATAATACCTAATATAAAAAAAATATTATTTTTTACATATTTACGATTATTTTTGAAATTTCTCATTATAACTTTTTTTCTTCTACATTTAGGTATATATTATATTATATAATAAAAAAAGCTTATTTTGTTTACTTTAAAATTTTGTATTACAAAAAATTCGAGGATTATTTTTGAATAAGATATTATTTTTCAAAATGTAATAAGTACTTGCAACGCTTTTTGGTTTTAGGATTATTTTTTAAATTTCTCATTATAACTTTTTTTTTCTTGTACATGAATATACTATATATTGCTGAATAAAGAGGGCTTACTTTCTGTTCTTTAAAATGGTGTATCATCTATATTTAAATAATGGAAACCAAGTGATTCTTTGATATTTTTTTACCTGTATTATTTAAAATTATTTCTTTTACAAAAATTACATAAACATTAGTCTTAGAAAACATCACTTTAGTTAAAATTATTTAAACGTTGACATTTAAAAAATTTCACAATCAAAGTCCATCTCTTCGTTAGCATTAGCTTCAATATCTTCCTCTGACACCTCAGTTATCTTAGAGTCCCATAATTAGTACCCATGCACATGCACCCTTTGCAGAATATTGAAAAACTAATTCCTATCTTCCTACAACCGCAGTTTTTTGTACATCCTTTGGTACATTTACATGCTATTTGTTCAAGCAAAGCTTGTGGTGCAGGAGCTTTGACAGTAAATATTGGAATTAATCCATATTTTGAAGTTTGCCCGGCCGAGTCAAGTGGATCCAAAGTATTAGGTACCTATAAAAAATAAGATTCAATCATAACACACAATCACATAAAAAAGTTATAAGGAGAAATTTAAAAAATAATCCTAAAATCAAAAATCGTTGCAAGTACTTATTACATTTTGAAAAAGCATATCTTATTCAAAAATAATCCTAGAATTTTTTATAATACACCACTTTAAAGTAAACAGAATAAGCTTTCTTTTTTATTATATAATATATACCTAAATGTAGAAGAAAAAAAGTTATAATGGGAAATTTTAAAAATAATCGTAAAAAATATAAAAACTTGTTAAAAGTATAAAATCTTGAAAAAGATAACCTCTTTAAAAGAAGTCGTACAACATTATACAGTAGAACATTTTAAAGGTAATTGATTTCTATTCCTCTTACATGTACCATTGCATATGCCTAAAGTTGCGTAGAAAAAAGTTACAGAAAAATATTTGCGAAATAACACAGAAAATTGCCCAAAATTGCTGTGAGTGGCGAACTTTGAAAAATCATATTGCGAAAACTGTAAATCCTAACGACCTCTACTAAGCATCATTTTAAAGAGAAAATATGTAAGTTTTTTTTCTGTGAAGCAATGTCTATACCTATATCCCCGTGGACAAAAGTTATGGGACAAAAAACAAAATTTCTTTCTTTTGGGTTTCTTTGGGCTTTTTCTTGTGAATATATTTTTGTAAAAAAAAGTATCTTTGACTTTAAAAAGTTATATTTAGATAGGAAATTTAACCAGGTACAATTTTTATGTAGACGTGTTTGTACCAAAAGTGCATAGAACTCACCCTAATGTAACCTGTGCCCAGGGACTAATTCACCCATTTCTCAAAAACGCACCCCTTTAAATGGTAGCACTCCGCTGTTTTTTCATATATAGAGATTCATTGACCATATGAAGTAATAAAACCCCGTTAACGTTGTAGTTCCTTTCTATAGTACATAATCAATAGCCTAATTGTAAGGATTCGGAATGGTTGATTTCGGAAGTAGCGAATTTTTAGAGCGGTTAATTTTTTTTTTAAGCTCCATTTAATTTACAATCTGTTATCACTCGTAACAATAAGTAAATAAGAGACAAACAAGAGGGATTCGGAATGGTTGATTTCGGAAGTAGCGAATTTTTAGAGCGGTTAATGAGTCGTGTATTTCTGATCTGAATTTGTTCAAAGAAACAGTCTGAATAAATCTAAGCAATTTACAAGAGATTTCCTGCATCGGCAACAATATATTTTTAATAACTTTACTATTTCGTTTTTTTTTTTGTGTTTTACTATTCGGAAGAGTTCGGTTGTAGACGTACTTAACCACTTTTTTAGGTTTTGAAGCCAAGATAGTTCTTCTTCTCCCTGGTTACCTCTTTCCAAGTACCTCGCCTTGAAGAATGAGTTGCAACAAGCCATACTTCTATTAATTTCTCATAACATGGCAAAGATATTCTAATTTGCGCTATTGTCTTTTTTTCGTATTGAAATTAAGTCACTCAAGACGTAAACAAGCATTAATTAAAAAATATAGAAATCTAGAATACTGATATTTTCTCAATTTCCTATCCATTTAGATATCGGGGAACTAGCTAAAAAATAAGGTCCAATTGAGACACCGCATACTGTCACTAGAAGGAGGCCTGCTCTGTGGAGGAGAAAATGGTAGAACAAAACACCCAGTCGCTGCTAAAATCTAAAATGTATATTTGAGCATTCAGCTGGATTTGATATATTCCAGGGAAAGTGGTGGTAGGCCTTAATAAACGCACAAACTACAGAAACTATGTGGATGTACCTACTCTTCAAGTAGGAAGAGCAGAGCCCTTTCCTTGTTGCTATTGAGGCAAAATATTTTTATTTTATTCAAATTCCCTTTTCATCTACCCCGATATCTCTCTTAGTTCTATTCCCATTTCTTTGAACCGAAAAGTATATAAAGGGTCTTTATACAGGGTGTCCCAAAAGTAGCGGAACGCTGGAATCGGTCGAATATTTCGCGAAATAAAAATCGAATCGAAAAACTGAAAAATACGTGTTTAATAATTTTCAAAAATCTATCTAATGACACTAAAGACGACCCACCACTCCACCAGCTGGAGGTGGGGTGGGGGTAACTTTAAAATCTTAAATGGAAACCCCCAGTTTTTATTCCAGATTTGGATTCCGTACGTAAAAGCAAGCAACTTTTATTCGAGACATTTTTTCGAATTGTGGATAGATGGCGCTATAATCGGAAAAAATGATTTATCGTGATACAATAGGTAAATGATAGAAACGGTCTAATATGTCGAGCAATACACTTCCAAATAAAAAACCAAAAAATACGTGTTTAATATTTTTCGAGAGCCTATCGAATAACATCAAACACGACCCTCACTCCACCCCCTGAAGATGGGGTGGGTGGTAACTTTAAAATCTTAAAAATAGGAACCCACATTTTTTATTGCACATCTGGATTGGTCCTGAAAAATTAAGCAACATTTATTTATAACATTTTTTAGAATTGTTGACAGATGGCGCTATAACTGGAAAAATACGATTTATTAGCGCCATCTATCAACAATTCTAAAAAATGTTTCGAATACATGTTACTTATTCATTCACGTGGAAACCAAAACTGCAATAAAAAACTGGTTTCCATTTAAGATTTTAAGATTACCCCCACCCCACGTCTACGGGGTGGAGTGGGGGTCGTGTTTAGTGTCATTCGATAGATTTTTGAAAATTATTGAACACGTATTTTTCAGATTTTCGATTCGATGTTTTTTTCCAGAAATAGTGCCGTTCCGCTACTTTTGGGACACCCTATATGTAAAAGCAGAGACTGTAGACAATTCATTGGGTTGAATTATTATTAGATTTGAATTTCTTGAGAAAACAAGTCTTTTTAAGTGTTCCTTCGAAATGGGTTCCACAGAAAAATTAAAACAAGGGTAAGATAGAGTGTGTAAGTCAAAAATTTAGGCTAAAAACAAGGAACAGAGTAAAGATTGTACAGATTAGGAAACTTATGCATATTATACGTAAATATTAGGAAATATTAGGAAATTGATGGATAAACTCATATAAAATCCATTATAAAAAAAATTAGAAATATTAGAAATTACAAAAAAAGGAATAACCTGACAATAGAAGAAAAATGAAATTGCAACACGTTTCATATCTTAATGGTTCCAAGTTTCTATTATCGTGCTATTGAATAAAACCACTCTTTATCTGACCCCGAGTCATCACTGACACTACCATTACATACCGGTTTTATCAATTTTGAGACATTTTTTTTTGTAGACTTTGTTTTGATGCGGATGGTTAATATGGACATTCTTGACTTTTAATTCTTATAGTCCTCGTCCGCTAACATAGTTCTGAATCATTATTGTGATTAGTTGTTGAAGATCACAACTTCATGTTAGTTGTATTGCTAATAAGATATTGCAATAATAAAGGCGGTACCAATAGTATCATCCTACCAGGAGTATTCTATCATTATTTTAATTCGTTAATGTAAAGAAGGCGGAACTGGTTTGTTACTAATCGATGATAAAGTAGTACTTACTTCTTTTTATTCTTAGATTTACTTAGACATACTTTGTAAAATAGGTACAACCTTATGATTCACCACGAATTTATTGGGCGTGATCATTTTGAAGATTTGGCCTGCACATTTTTTGTTTTTGTAGTAACTAAATTTTTATAAAGTTAAAAATTCTTAGACAGAAGCAGTCAAATATATACACACCCTAACTTATATGGAATCATATGGTATTTCTTACTATTCCGTGCGAATTTAAAAAAACAAACACATGAAGTTAAACAATATTTATTTTAAAGCAATTTAATAACAAATACATAACAATTAAATAAAACAATAAAGTATTTAACAAACAAATTGAAAGTAGTTGTTTTAAAGTCAATAGCATACAAAATTTCAATGTAAAACAAATAATGTTTAACTTGTTTTTATTTATTTTTTTTTGTATTTTGTGGTAGTCAGTGTTATCACCTCTAGTCCTTATGCAAGCTTCAGTTTGCGTGGGCACGCTCCTATAGTATTTTTACTACAAAAACGTTATTACGTAGGTCAAAATTTTTGACGTAAGAGAACTGTCAAAACATTAGAATGTGACTTTTCATTATTGCTATGTTTATTATAAACACGGCAATAATGAAAAGTCACATTCTAATGTTTTGACAGTTCTCTTACGTCAAAAATTTTGACCTACGTAATAACGTTTTTGTAGTAAAAATACTATAATCAAATTATCAACATTTTGTTGTGGTAGGTTGCTCCATCCTTTAAAAGCAGCTTGTACTAGCCGTGCGGTGTTTTGTGGATTATCCCATCGAGCTCTAATTTTTCTTTTAAGCATATTCCACAAATACTCTATAGGATTAAGCTCGGGTGAGCAAGCAGGCCACTCCAAACAATGGATACCTTCTGCTTCAATGATGTCTGTAGTCACTCTAATGGTATGTAGAGGTCCATTATCATGCAATATAATTAAATTTTCTCGTGTTGAACTTGTCTAGAGCCAGACTACAGATTATCAACATACCGGTGAGCAGTTAAAGTTGATTGGATGAAAATTAAAGGAGTCTTTTTACGGATCACAATTCCTCTCCAGAACATTACACTTCCCCTTGTATATTTGCTCCGAAATACTACCGGAGATAACCACTAGCGAAATCCATCAAGCACTGAGAAAAATGAAAAATGGAAAAGCACCAGGTGAAGATGGAGTCGTAATAGAGGCCATTAAAAACGGAGGCCACATTCTTATAGGTAAAATAAAAAATCTCTTCAACTTATGCCTTCATCAAAAGTCGATACCTGAAAAATGGAAAAACGCATTAACAATACTTTTGCATAAGAAGGGAGATAAGACAGACTTAGAACATTATAGACCCATTAGCCTGCTAAACCACGTATACAAACTCTTTACAAAAGTAGTGACATCAAGAGTAGAAAAGAAGCTAGATTTTTACCAGCCAAAAGAACCAGCTGGATTTCGATCAAACTTTGGGACAAACGACCATCTGCAGGCAGTCAAGTTACTAATTGAGAAGTCAATAGAATATAATAAACCCCTTGTCCTAGCATTCGTGGATTTTCATAAAGCCTTTGACACGATAGAGCTGGATAGCATTTTAGAAGCTCTAAATGAATGCCGCATTGACTACCGTTACAGTACACTCATCTATAATATTTATAAAGAGGCAACAATGAGTGTTAAGTTACATGATAAAACCAAACAAATAAGCATAGAACGCGGCGTAAGACAAGGCGACACACTCTCGCCAAAACTATTCATAACTGTTCTGGAATATGCCTTTAAGATGCTCAACTGGGACAATAAAGGGATCAAAATAGATGGAGAAAAGTTAAATCATCTTCGTTTTGCAGATGACATAGTCCTTATAACTGATGACCTAGGAGACGTAAAGAAAATGCTAAATGAGTTAGACGCTATCTGCTGGAAAATAGGCCTGAAAATGAACTTTTCTAAAACTAAATTTATGACTAATCTGATTCCTAGCGGGCAGCTGATTATACGCGAACAAGAAGTAGAACTAGTGGAAAAGTACATTTACTTGGGTCATGAAATTAGAATTGGCAGAGATAACCAAACATGCGAAATAAAAAGAAGATTAACTTTTGCTTGGGCAGCCTACGGAGCTCTGAGAGACATATTTAGGAGCAGTATACCGATCGGTTTAAAAAGACAAGTGTTTGACCAATGTGTGCTACCGGTAATGACATATGGAGCAGAGACACTGACTCTAACCAAGGCAACAGCGTCGAAAATGCGGGTTGCTCAAAGGCGCATGGAAAGATCCATGCTGGGCGTAACTCTACGGGATAAAATAAGAAATGAAGATCTCAGACAAACAACCGGTAGCGCAGATGTTGTAGAACGTATCACAAGGCTCAAATGGAACTGGGCAGGACACGTCGCCAGGCTGAAAGATTCAAGATGGGCACGAAAGTTGATGGAGTGGAGACCAAGAGAAGATAAACGAAGTAGAGGAAGGCCGCCTACACGATGTACAGATGATATCAGGCGGATTAGTAAAAACTGGCAAAAATCAGCACAAAACCGTGAAGTGTGGAAACAATTGAGGGAGACCTATGTCCAGCAGTGGACGTGAATTGGTTGGATGATGATGATGATTTGTGAACAGATCTGACAGTTTTCGTTCTTGCTTATCTTCCTCGACCTCTAAGTACACGATTTCGTGGGTCATCTGATTTTCCATCTGATTACATTAAATCCTGACTGTTTTTGAAAATAGCACATTTTGTCAATTCCCAATGTTCCAGTTTTGGTGGTGAAGACACCAATTTAGGCGATCAATCTTGTACTGCCTGGATAACTTGGGAACTCATAACTGTCTCCTGCTGTATACTTCTTGGTACGAGCTCTTCTTCTTATCGTTTCAACTGAAACAGTCACACCTGTAGCTTGCAAAATCTGTCTTTGGAGCTGCAGGTGGGAAATGGTTGGGTGTCTTCCAGATGATTTGACAATTAAATGATCGTGGAGAGCCGTTATTACTTTTGGCGACTTTCCCTTGCTTTATTTTTGAGCTTTCCTAGTTCCTTTTACCTAGCATATGTTTTGGACAGAACGCCCTGTATTACGCCTAGCTCTGCAGCTATGTCCATCTGAGAACATTACTTTCTCCACAAGACCAATAATGTTTCCTCGTTGTAAGTTTTATAACCCCACATGAGGCATATTTTCGTTTTTGGACGCAAAATTTAGTTTACTTATTTTCGTTCAACTTGCAACTCAAGCAAATAATCTATACCGTACGGGGCTGTACTATCCGATTGTCTTATATATTTATTTATTTTCAATAAAAACCTTTAATCTTCGCAACAATAACAAGTTTTTTCAAAAGAAATAAATATTACTTTGAAATACATGGTGATTCCATATACGTTTGGGTGTGTGTATTACATATTCTGTGCAACGGGCTCATATTAACTTAACATACTTTTCAGTTTTACTTATTCCCATATGACAGTCTCATCAGGGCTCATGTCAGTTCCTTAAAAGCTTATTTGCGGCGCTTTTATATTTTTTATTAACCCAAAATGAAGCAAATTTATATCGCTCCCACTTAAAATTCTCCTTTTTTATGTAACTTTAATCATCTCTCCGAGAAGTTTTCTCCTGTCAGACGAAAAAGCTTCTGCCGCCGAAAAATTAAACGACACCACCAAAAATGTTAATTTTAAAATGTACATAAAAGCAGTGTTGCCCATCGCATTTCTCTAGATTATCCGATGATCGCTCGAAAAATATCCGATTTGTCACGAAAAGGTACGCTGGTCCAAAATTATTCTGTTATTAAAATCAATGTTGCCAATGTTATTCTTTTAGTCCCCTTAACAACCATCAAATAACAAAATTCGTTGTTCGTACGCCAAACACTTGACTGTAATAAATTATCATTATGATAATTAACATAATGAATTGATTAATTAATTATTAATTATCAATTAACGTAACAAGTATTAACATAATTGATTAATTAATCAATTAATCTCATAATTGTAATCAATTATGTTTTCAGCAACCCAATCAAAGTTGACATTGACAGTAATTAAATAATTGATAATGATCAGTTGATTCCATTTCTAATTAACGTTCGAACAACCGGCCCTTTAATCTGCTGGATTCTATGTTTCACAGTTTAAAGAATTTCGTTTATAGATGAAAATCTCGTATCCTAGCTGATTACCTAATTAATGTATGTAAATACTATTTACTTACTATTATTATATTATTCGTATTTTGTATTATCGTAAGTGTTAAATTCTAAATAAATAAATAAATCTAAATATTTTAACATTTGGATCGTTATATTTATTATAATTATTTAAGTAAAAAAAAACATTTTTAAATATTATTTTATTAAAACGTAATAACTACTTAAAACTAGGTACTAGAAAAATAAATAATAAATAAATCAATACAAACGAACTACAGCTACATTAGTAGCATAGGCGCAAAATTTCTGGTCAATGATTTTAAAATGCATTCTTTTTTTCGAGTCCTGAGAAAGCCAATAAGCAGTATTTAAAAATTTAAACGCAGAATGAAATATTACATTATTACCGAGGGCCGAAAATCCCTGAAGATAATTTTTATTACAATAAGTTACAGGGGTGAAAGAAAAAGAGAATATTGAGTGTGATTTTTAATTTCAAATGTCTTATTCAAAAGAAACATTTTGTTTATTCTAAGCCAGGCCGCACATCAAAGAAACATGAAACGTAAATTACGTTTCATGGAAATAAACCACTGCTAAACAAATATACGTCCAGCCATTTATGAGACTCTTCAAAAATAAAAATGTGTCATTAGCATGAATCACACTCGTTTCATTGATAGGCGGACTTTGATATTTGTTAGCAGTGTTTTCTTTTCATGAAACATGTTTTTCGTTTCACGTTTCATGTTTTTCGTTTCATGTTTCTTTGGTGTGCGGCTTGCCTAAGGGACTTTCGGCCCTCGGTAATAATGTAATCTTTCATTCTGCGTTAAAATTTTTGAAAAATATTTATTAGTTTTCTCAGGATTCAGATTTCAGATTTCTCAGGTGCGTGAATTAGCTTTCATAAGTTTAAAGAAAAAACAGTAAAAACTCATAAATAAAATCGGAGGGCAGACGGTTTTTGAAATTTGAATTGGATTAGTATGCCTTAAGTGGAGGCACTTGTGCATTTAAATTCTAAACAAAAGAATTGGCACATATCAGTTTTGTCAAAAGATGAAAAGTATCGGATGTCGGATGTCACTAACATTCATCCAGTATAAAAATTTGGGTGTAGCCAAAGAAAATTAATGTGTTGTTGTTGTTGGCAATATATGGATGAGAAAGATTTAGTAGATAGTAGATACACTGAAAAATATACGCAAATATCCGATTTATTTAAAGGTACGAAGAAGATACGACAACTCTCAAAAAGGTACGCAAATCGGATAATTATCCGCCGATTGGCAACACTGCATAAAAGGCACATTTCACTCCAACAATTTTATTTCGACTTGTTTTAATGAAATTCTTTGTTGAATTAGTGCTCGAGTGGAAAAATCATGCCAAGAGATATGAGCTAGTATATCACTGGTAGATTGCGCGTTTTTTACTTTTTTCCACCGTATTTAGAACGTAAAATTCCGTGTTTAATTCACGACAGAAAGGAACTGGGTGTCGTAATGTATTTTTCTGGTTTATTTATTATTTCGCCGAATGCTTTCATCTCTATGAAATGACAATGTATAGGTACATCTGTCGAAAGACATCGAAAAGGAAATATTAGTGGAATTACTGGAATGTTGGTGAAATCACTGTGGAAAACATATGTGGAAAACATGATAAATATAAATAGTTGTAAAGTGTCAAAATGACGATTGTGATATTTTGCCTAATTATAGTTATTTTAATGGTGAATGGGTTGCATATGTGAGTTCATTTTAAATGAAGTAAAAGACAGGCGTACCGCAATCATTTACATAATTACTAACGACGACACCCGTGTTGAGCTGCCCCCCCCCCCACTTGCAAAAATCAAAAAACAAATAGCCCTGATTTATGAGCTATTTATGAGCTCTCATATTCCGCAAACTAAAATTTTTGAGCTCGTTCCACTGAGCAGGAATTTGATACTTTAGTGGGGGGGGGGGCTGAGTCCACTACTTAAAAATAGGAATATTGAATCGGTTTTTGCGGCAGAATTACGAGCTATTTATGAGCTCTTGAAATTATATAGTTTCGATTTTTGAGCTCATCCCCTTCACCCCCAAACAACCCTTTAATTGATTTAACTTAAGAGAAAAATGCTGAGAAAACTTAAAATATATCGTATTGCGGATATAATTCCTATAACTTATATACTCTAAGAATAAACTATTAAATCACGTGAATTTCGACTATTGAGCTACAACCCCTTCGCAAGAAAACCACCCTATCTTCCCGGCTTAAGAGAAAGTTGTACTTAAAATGCGTTAAACTAATTATTTGGCGGCTACATATCATTGAATAATTTATAAGCTTCCAAATTACGCGCATTTAGATCAGTAAATTGCAATTTATTTTGTATAGTGCAGTCACTGAAGGTAAAAATCAACGATTACCTTCAATTTCGGTGAACCTTCATCGATTTTCACGAAAATTGATCAGTGGTTAGAGGATACGTCAAGAAACAAAGGTGACATGGTACCACCTTGCGCCTTTACCCTGAGGGTGGATACCGCCCCTTCTCGGGGGTGAAAATTATTTTATTAAAAATAACTGCACAAATCAATAAAACAACAAATTAAAAGCAAAATTTATTATATAAAGTTAATAAAATAAGTCAATACTTTTTAAGTTATTAAAGATCAAAGATTTTAATTATTCGTGAACAAAAATGCATGTTATGAAGCGGTTTTTCGTAAATCAATGAAAAACTGTAAGTTTTTACAAAAAAGTTAATAGTAGTTTAATTCGTATAGCTTATATTCTAAGAATAAACTCTTAAATCACGCGCCTTTCGATTATAGAGCTACAACCCCTTCGCAAGAAAACCATCCCATATTCCCGACTTAAGAGAGTTGTACTTAAAATAATTTAAATAAATTATTTGGCGACTAGATATCGTTTAATAATTTATGAGCTCGCAAAATATACGCACCTCAATAATTGAATTGCCATTTTCTTTCTATAGTGCAGAAGGTAAAAATCAACTATGACCTTCGATTTCGGTAAATCTCCATTCATTTTCACGAAAATTGGTGAGCGGATTTTGATGCTATCAACTTTTTCTGGAGCTCATTTTTGATAGGTATTTCTAGTACTTTGACAAGTATTTAGTACCTAAGTGTTATAAAAATGCATGTCTTTCCCGTTATTTAAGCTTGAATCCTTAGATTTGAATAGTCGCAGAAACAATATACATTTAATTACCAATAACTTACTTTAAATTAACATTAAAGGGTTTTTCAAGTAAGTAATTTTTTATATTTTTTATTAGCTTGAATTTTAGTGACGAACACTTTTTTGTAAAAACTTACAGTTTTTGAGTTATTTATGAAAAACCGCTTTAAAGGCCTGGCTGAAAGACTTCGGTCGATGGCCTTTTGGTACATTGTATCAATAAAGTATGTCTCTCTCTCTCTCTCTCGCTTTAAAGCATGCATTTTCTTTCACAAAAATTAAAATATTTAATCTTTAATAACTCAAAAAGTATTGATTTATTTTAATCACATTAAATAACAAATTTTGCTTACAATTTGTCCCTCTCTCGATTTGTGGGGTTATTTTTAATAAAGTAATTTTCACCCCCGAGAAGGGGTGACATATACCCCAGGTTAAAACCCCAATTTGTTATTGTTAATTCGTGAAAATGAATGGAGATTTACCGAAATCGAAGGTCATAGTTGATTTTTACCTTCAGTAACTGCACTATAGAAAGAAAATGGCAATTCAATAATTGAGATGCGTATATTTTGCAAGCTCATAAATTATTAAACGATATGTAGTCGCCAAATAATTAATTTAAATTATTTTAAGTACAACTCTCTTAAGCCGGGAATATGGGATGGTTTTCTTACGAAGGGGTTGTAGCTCTATAATCGAAAGGCGCGTGATTTAAGAGTTTATTCTTAGAATATAAGCTATGCGAATCATAGGCGTAACCAGGAGGGTTTTGGGGGTTGTAACCCCCCATTGGTATGTGATTTGAGCTCTATACGCTTAACACAATAGCCCTCAAAGACCTTCCAGTAGTTTTAACCCCCCTTTCAGGTAGTTGTAACCCCCCTTAGGATCATCCTGGTTACGCCTATGATACGAATTAAACTACTATTAACTTTTTTGTAAAAACTTACAGTTTTCCAGTGATTTACGAAAAACCGCTTCATAACATGCATTTTTTTCACGAATAATTAAAATCTTTGATCTTTAATAACTTAAAAAGTATTGACTTATTTTATTAACTTTATATAATAAATTTTGCTTTTAATTTGTTCTTTTATTGATTTGTGCAGTTATTTTTATTAAAATAATTTTCACCCCCGAGAAGGGGCGGTATCCACCCTCAGGGTAAAGGCGCAAGGTGGTACCATGTCACCTTTGTTTCTTGGCGTATCCTCTAACCACTGATCAATTTTCGTGAAAATCGATGAAGGTTCACCGAAATTGAAGGTAATCGTTGATTTTTACCTTCAGTGACTGCACTATACAAAATAAATTGCAATTTACTGATCTAAATGCGCGTAATTTGGAAGCTTATAAATTATTCAATGATATGTAGCCGCCAAATAATTAGTTTAACGCATTTTAAGTACAACTTTCTCTTAAGCCGGGAAGATAGGGTGGTTTTCTTGCGAAGGGGTTGTAGCTCAATAGTCGAAATGCACGTGATTTAATAGTTTATTCTTAGAGTATATAAGTTATAGGAATTATATCCGCAATACGATATATTTTAAGTTTTCTCAGCATTTTTCTCTTAAGTTAAATCAATTAAAGGGATGTTTGGGGGTGAAGGAGATGAGCTCAAAAATCGAAACTATATAATTTCAAGAGCTCATAAATAGCTCGTAATTCTGCCGCAAAAACCGATTCAATATTCCTATTTTTAAGTAGTGGGGGAGGCTGACTCAGCCCCCCCCCCCCCCCCACTAAAGTATTAAATTCCTGCTCAGTGGAATGAGCTCAAAAATTTTAGTTTGCGGAATATGAGAGCTCATAAATCAGGGCTATTTGTTTTTTGATTTTTGCAAGTGGGGGGGGGGGGGCAGCTCAACACGGGTAACGACGACCAGTTTCGATCTCTACAATATTCAGATCATCTTCAGGTCAGCGGTTACAAGTACTTAAATGCTACAATTAAAGAAAAACCAGAGTTAGAACAATGTATGGTTACATCTACTAAAAGATGCTAATAGGAAAGCCAAAATTTTGAAAAGTATATAAAATATGAAATTTTAGAACAACAAACAAATACATATGCATGCACACCCATAAGTATTGTCAGCATGGCAGCAATATAGAGGCTGAAAAGTAAAGGGGCAAGGACAGAACCCTGTGAAAGGCCATTGTTAAGTTTCATATGTCTACTCGTCTCCTTTCCCATTGTAACTTTAAAGGCTCTGTTTGTCAGCATGTTGTCAATGAGGTTAATTATCTTTCTGCAGGGGATAATACGTGCCAGTTTATATATTAATCCCTGTCTCCAAACAGTATCATATGCTGCTGTTAGATCTATAAATACTGTTGCTGTCTTTTGTTTCTTTTGAAAACTAGCTTCTATGAAAGTTGTTAATGACAGCACTTGGTCCGTACAACTTCGATGAGGGCGGAAGCCAGCTTGTTCAATGGGGACATTTTCTAGTATCCTGTGACTAATTCTGTTGAGGAGAAGCTTTTCTAATAGTTTATATACCATGCTGAGTAGAGCTATGGGGCGGTAGTTTTCTGGCTTATCGTTTGATTTGCCCGGTTTCGGAATTGCAATTATCTTTGTTCGCTTAAGTGAGAAAGGAATGTTACCTGACTGAAGTATATAATTAAAGAACATTGCAAGCCACTGTTTAGTGTATGCACCACTGTGTATCAAAAACTCAGGATGGATACCATCAAACCCAGCTGCTTTACCTGATTTCATTTCTTTCAGCGCATGTGCGATTTCAGAAATAAGTATTCTTGCTGAATATTCGGAGTTCGTTCTGTTCATTTGTTTTAATGCCCTTAAGTCTCTTTTCACGTTGGTAGTATCTGTTCGATCACGTGGAGCTCTGGATAGAGATACTATATGGGAGTATACACCCATAAGTAAAACAAGTACTCATAAGCCTGCCAACACATGTAAATGTATGAGGTATATGACTATGTATTGAAATTTGATCTACTTACATGCCGTTGCAAGGGATGATTTGTAAAGTGATCAGTAACATGATTTCAAGTCAAAATTATGCTAGCAGGATAATAAGGACAATAAGGACTGGATGGGTGGACAATGCTGCGTAGGTTAACAAATAATATAATATAAACGGGCTAGTTCTCCACCCTCAAGAAGGCAAGGCAGCTCCGCGTATTGAGGGTTGCTGCTTTAACCCGCTGCTTTATATAGATTTGAGAGTGGCGTTGGTTCCATGCACCCCGTTACTATCCTGCATGTCTCATTTAGCGCAGTATCAACTTGTTTGGTGTGAGAAGATCCACCCCAAACGGGGCACGCATGCACCCCATTTTCTTCCCGTTAGCTTTATGAGTATGCTGTTCCTAGTTGTTACTTCTTCTTCTATCAAAGATTGGAAATCATCATGGCAATGCGGACCCTGTTGACTGCCGCTCTAAATAGCTCTGCACTACTGCATTCGAACCATTCCCGTAAGTTCTTAAGCCAGGATGTTCTTCGTCTTCCCACATTTCGCTTTCCTCGGATTTTGCCTTGCATAATAAATTGTAATAATGAGTATTTTTGTCCTCTCATCACATGTCCCAAGTACTCAAGTTTTCGTCTTTTGATAGTATTATTTCCGGTTGATTTCCTATCCTTCTAGTTATTTCCACGTTCGACATTCTTTGAATCCATGATATTCATAAGATTCTTCTGTAACACCAAAATTCAAAGGCGGCCAACTTATTCAAATGGACTTGTTTCGATGTCCATGCTTCCAAGCCATAAAGAAGAGTAGAGAACACGTAACATCGAAGCATCCTTAGGCGTAGTTCTAACCTTATATCCCGACAGCAAAGAAACTTCTTAAGTTTAATGAATGATGCACGTGCTATTTCAATACGTGTCTTAATTTCTTTGGTTTGGTCTACATTTAATGTTATCCATGTTCCTAAGTATTTGTAGTTATCCACACTCTAAATTACAGTATCTTCAATAGTTAATTGGATATTTGCGTGTGCTGATTTAGCTATGATCATGCATTTAGTTTTCTTTAAATTCATCTTCAGTCCGTACTCATGACAGCGTTCATTAAGGCGTTGCATTACGTTCTGTAAATCATTGTTGTTCTCCGTTATTATTAATGTATCGTCTGCAAAACGTAAGTTGTTCAAAACTTCTCCATTGATATATATACCTTCTATTGAATCTGAGAGCGCTTCTAGCGCTTCAAGTAGTGGAGACAGCAGGCAACCCTGACGAACTCCTCTTTGTATATTGATATCTTGGGTGTCCTGGTTGTCAACTCTTACCTTGGCAGTTTGATTTCAATATATATTAGATATAACTTTCATAACACGACTGTCAATATTTTTGCTTTTTAATATATCTACAAGCTTTTTATGTTGAACTTTATTAAATGCCTTTTCAAAGTCTACAAAACATAAATACATATCCTGATTCATGTCCATGCATCTCTGGGCCAGCACATTCAAGCCGAACAAAGCATCTCATGTGCTCATACCATTTCTAAAGTTAAATTGTGTATCACTGATTTCATATTCGAGAGTTTTAACAATTATTCCGCTGTGTATTATTTTCAAAAATGTTTTAAGTGTGTGACTCATTAAAGATATTGTTCTGTGATCCGAGCAGGTTGTTGCACTTGGTTTTTTGGGAATTGCTACAAAGGTCGATTGCAGCCATTGTCTGTTGAGTTGTTACTTACCCTCTCGTTTTTATTCAATGTTGTCTGTAGGTGAGGGACCGCTTCAGAGTTACTCCAAGATAGATAGGTTGGTTTGTGTGATCTAATGCATGTATTACCGTTCTACGCAATTTGGAGTTTTCGCTAGGCTTCCTATGCGCGAAGGTGGAAGGCACAGACTTGGGTTTTAAACGGATTGGGTCTCAGGAAATTCTGCAGGTAGTACACCATCATTGTTTTTAAGGCAATTTCGAGTTTATCCTCCGCTTCTTCAAAACTATTTCCTTGAGCACATATTGCGAGATCGCCAGCATAGAGTAAGTGCTTGGTTTCAGTCGGCTGGTTTCATGAGTTGGTCGTTTGTATAATATATTGAAAAGCATTGGTGCTAAAACACTTCCAAGTGGGAGGCTGTTCTTTTAAACTCTCCATCTACTTACGTTGATAGGCTTCTACAGCCCCTGTTAAGGTTTTCTTCGAAGCCCTCTTCAATGTATTCTGTTAGTGCAAGGACCTGACCGGTGCAAGATTTGCCGAGTCTGAATCCTCCTTGTTGTGTGATGAGGTGTTTTTCGCCATTTTTGTTTCTATTCTGGCGAGGAGTTTTTTCTTGTATAGTTTGAAAAAGTCACAACAGCGAGTCTACCAATATTGAGCAACAGAGTATTCGAGCGTAATGTGTACCGGTGTTAATTCCTAGCTTTGGTATATACATATAGTTACATCTAAGAAATGGCTACTTCGATACTCGAAAACGATTTATTTCATCGAGTTCATCTAGGTATTCATTTGTAAGAATTCAGTTATTATTATCACAGTCAAAAATCTTAATAAACATTCTTATATCTTGTATTTTACGGCAGATTTATTCTATTTCTATGCATTTTCCTTTTAGTATATGTGTGTGTGAGAAAATGGCTTGGATGCAGATCCGTTAGCCACAAACTTTTGTTTTATTCTTACTTCAATTTATTAGTTTTCTTATATCTATACTTATTTCACTTAAATGACTATATTTGTTTCTTTCAAGTAGTTTATGAGTAATTTAAATATTTCCATTTTATGACAACTTAGTAGATATTCTATACTAACTGGAAAATGCACTTGTGTTTATCGTAAATTGTAATATTATTGATTTATATATCTCTCGTTAATTTTGCATTCAAAGAAAATATGATTCAAATCTCTACTCGAAACAATATCACAAAAAATAAACTGATGAATTAACTATTCCTAATTTGTGCAGATTTGCCTCATATTTTCCGTGTCGACTTTTTAATCTGGCGATAGTAGAAATATCTTGCTTTGGCGTGTTATACTTAAATATGTATTCAGGTGGCGAAGGAAGTTCTTGATGTAATGAAAAATATAAATTTTTTGACATGCTTGAAATATTTTTCCATTGTTTTTTCCATATTTTATTTATTCTAGCTTTGACATCATTTATTGCATCTGTCGATAAGATCTGAGTTAGGACCTCACCTTTTTTTATTGCCTCTTTGGCCAACCAATCTACTTTCTCATTACCCAGTATATCGGCATGCCTTTTTGCCCATATAAATACTACTTCCAATTAAGAGGATCGGTACGTATTTTCGGCTGCAATGCTATTCAAATGGGGATTCATTTTTTTCGAATCCTGAGAAAACTAATAAGTATTTTTGAAAAATTTAAACGCAGAATGAAAGATTAGGTTAATAGCGAGGGCCGAAAGTCCGTGAGAACTTCTATAATGTTTATTTTAATAAGTTACAGGGGTGAAAAACTCAGAGAAAATTTAGTGTGATTTTGAATTTCAAATATATCAATCAAAATAAACTTTTTATTTATTATTAAGGACTTTCGGCCCTCGGTAATAATCCAGTCTTTCATTCTGCGTTTAAATTTTTCAAAAATGTTTATTGGTTTTTTCAGGATACGAAAAAAATGAACACAGTGCCGTGGTAATATTTTCCAAATCTATCTTTGTCTTACAACGCACTCAGCCGAATATAATATTGTCAGCATATATTGTCAGTCAGACACTGACAATCAGTGATAATTTTAAATATTTGACATTGCATCGGGAATATGTTGAATTATTGATTAAATATTATTGATATATAGTGTATTTGATAAATAATTGATTTAAGACGTGAACTTAATAAAAAGTTATTTATTGTGTATTATTTTTGGAAGATCCAAGCAGAGAATACATCAGGATAATATATTCTGTGGTCCAAGTATTTTGTTGTTAAAGATGTTCAAAATTGTAAGAGTTCCATAACAATATATTATTAAAAAATCACTTTAACACTTTTCCTCTTTTCTCGATTGAGTATTAGTCTTTGTTGTGCAAATAAATTATTACAATCACTGAATACATAGTTAGTGAAAAAATTATCACATTTATTAACTGAATTAATAATTTGCAATTATAAAAATAACAGTTATCCAAGAACATTCAAAACCCATCTCTTTAAATGAATGATGACATTTTCAAGTAGAATGACATTCTAGTAATGTTTACATATCCATACCAGTGTGAATTTTACTACACGTAATTTGCCGTGTAAAGATAGAAAAAGTAGGGTTACAGGTAAAATATTTGCGAATTATGTACCCATAGCCTTAAGACAAATTATTTTTTATATTACATAAAATTTTTGATTTATATGAACTAAAATCAGTGTTTTCAACTGCATGTTGACCTACTGTTGTTATCACAGCTTTTTTAATATTATTCTTTTTAATCCATTCTAGAGCTTTTTCGATGGCTCAGCTATAAACATACTACTAATATTAGATAATTTGTAATTATTATTTTATTTCAATGGACGGCCGGAGTGATGACAGAAGTGTCAATTTTTATTGACAGATTTTTTGCAAACCTTTCCAAACAAACGTCGTTGTTTAGTGTGGCAAATTTGTATTTTTTATTATTTTTTCAGTTTTTACAGAGAATATTTCCGTTTTTTTCCATATGTAAGTATTGTTATAGTTACTACAACAATTTTACAAGGTTCTGTAAATAATAAAGCATGATGTTTTATATAAATAGCAATAAAATGTATATATGGGTGAAGTAAGTATTTATTTGATTTTTAGATTATGGCATCAAAACACGTTGTTCGTTTTTCGAATATTGTAAAATTTTAACTTTATACTAATTAAAAAGTTTTGAGATTCGGTAAACCCTATCTTTTCAACGTGTTTACATTCTTTGTTTGGAAAGTGATCATAACACTGAATATAGTCGCAGTTCGCCGTGGCGTCAACTCCGGCCGTCTATTATTTTAATTGTTTAAGGGCCGGTTGTTCGAACGCTAATCAACAATGATCATTATCAAATAATTAATTACTGTCAATGTCAATTGTTAAAACATAATTAATTACCATTCTGAGACTATAATCAATTAATATAACAATAATTATTAACATAATTAATAATAAATCTCATAATTTTAATTAATTATGTTTTCAGCAACCCAAACAATGTTGACATTGACAGTTTTGGTGACAGTAATTAAATATTTAATAATGATCATTGTTGATTAGCGTTCGAACAACCGGCCCTTAATGTAGTAAACTTTGTATCTAGGGCTTTTCGTCTTTCTCTTATTACAAGAGATGTCGCTGTTTTTGCGTCTCAAAGGTGGAATCATTGCATCGCGATGTTTTCTCTTAAATAGGCAGGGTGTTGATATTTGTTTTAGAGTTGTGACTGCATATCTCCACTGAAGAAGCATAGACGCAGAAATAGCTATCTGGAGATGGTGGTCCAACTCTAAATCAAATAAAAACAAAAACTGCCGTTACCTTTGTAATTATTATGTTATTGGGTATTTTGCACATACATAGCACATCCTACTCCTTTTTGATTTTTAGAACCGTATGTGTAAATTACTGTGTAATTCACAAAGTCGCTCAGGATAGATTTTACTAAAATATTATTTAATTGATTTAATTATGTATTTGTATTTGTAGTTTTTAATAATATCCGAACAGTATCAGCTACCTGTGTCGTGATCGGATATATCAACATATTCCCCAGACAAAGCTTTAACTGAGGTAAATGATAGCTAAAGGTTTTTCAACGGCAGCATCCCTCTGTAGCACCGCCGTCCGTAACAAATTAGCAAGTACACTTGAAGCGAGCGGCGGCTGTTTAGGTCGAAGGGATGCATTACGGCGAAGCTATTATATTGTTATTAATAGAATGACCCTCGAAGGACCAACTCGTTACTCTAATGGCTTCCGCATAAAAAATTCTGAATTTATGTATCAAGTCTAAACCCGGACATTATGCGCTCCACCGCCACATAAACTGTGCGGTCGTAGTCATGTCCGTAGTGTTCGTAACGTATTGCTGCGCTTGTTTCGGCTGTCGGGAGAGTCTTCCAGAGATAATCTAGGAATGCGAGACGTTGCGGCAGAAATAATTAATATAGTTTGGTAATAATAGTGTAAAGTTGCAGCCACGGGATAGCCCTGCTAGATACTCTAGCGTTTCGTGCAGTGCTATTTGATCACTATCATTCCTATGTTACAACTATATTGTTACTACAGTGTGTAGTATTATTATAACAAATTAGATTATAATTTTAAGATAAATTAATGCAATATACAGTGCGGTGGAATAAGTGTTCCCCCCCTGTTAACGTGTTTATCTTAAGAATATAAGCAAAACGCTCGGACAGGTCCATTTTTAAACTAATCATAGTATGTCATAGCATCAACGTTTCGAACTTTACGCGATCCCTCTTCAGGTGACAGGCATAACTTTGATTTTTTTAATGGTAAAGTACAGCATGTGACACCTCATTTAACAGCTTTTAAAATACTGATTTCAAAAATGTATAATACTTTAATCCTTTTTAAGATCGCAGGCCCAAAATTTCGGTCGAACTCTTTTTAAACGCATTTATTTTTTTCGAATTCCGAGAAAACTAATAAGTATTTTTGAAAAATTTTAACGCAAAATGAAATATTAGATTATTACCGAGGACTGACAGTCCCTTAGAATAAACAAAAAGTTTCTTTTGAATGATATATTTGAAATTAAAAATCACACTAAATTTTCTCTTTTTTCCACCACTGTGACTTATTAAAATAAACATTATAAGGAGTTCTCAGGGACTTTGGATCATCGAGAATACTGTAATATTTCATTCTGCGTTTAAATTTTTCAAAAATATTTATCAGTTTTTTCAGGATTCGAAAAAATGAAATAAATTTAGAAATAATTCGACCGAAATTTTGCGCCTACGCTCTTAAACAGGATTAAAGTATTATACATTTTTGAACTCTGTATTTTAAGAGCTGTTAAATGAGGTGTCACATGATGTACTTTACCATTAAAAAAATAAAAGTTATGGCTGTCACCTGAAGATGAATCGCGTAAAGTTCGAAACGTTGATGCTATAATATACTATGGTTAGTTTAAAAATCGACCTGTCCGAGCGTTTTGCTTATATTCTTAAAATAAACAAGTTAACAGGGGGGGGGCAACACTTATTCCACCGCACTGTATTTTCATAGTATAAGCATTGGTGTATTTACTGTTTTGTAAACACTATAAACAACGTGTTACCTTGCAAAGATGGTAACCTTGTCGATTCAGCAAAGTATTCAAAGTGGACACGACCTGACGTTGAATTAAATATATTTTATGCACGACCGAGCGGTAAAGTTCATATTATGTATACATTTGGCGGGCGTAAAGTGCCACTTTAGCGCCCGCGGGCTTCTTTATCGCCCGCCGGACGGTAATGTTAGATGGCGGGTGTAGTTAGTGAAACACAAAGTTTTTATTTATTGTATTTTATTTTAATAAAGGAATTATAACTTTAGCAATCAAACATAAGTTTCCTACATCTATAATTTTATATTTATAACACAATTTGAACAATTATTTATAGAAATGTTAGGATTTGCTACTTTGCTCTGTTGTAAGTTGCTATGAACTTCCAATAACTCCGTATGATTTGTGGAAGGTGCATGCCCAAAAGAAGCACGAAGTACGTTATCTCCTGTACAGTAGTGTTCATAGTGATGTCATCATCAGCCCACAGTCGTCCACTGCTGAACATAGGGCTCCTCGAAAAACTTCCATTCAGATCTATCCTGCATAGTATCATAGTGATGTAGTGATTAATAAATAACGTAAGTCAATTTACTGTAAAATTATTCCTGGAATCCTTATTAACGATCCAGAACTCCTAGGTGGAACACAAAGCTTCAGTGAAAACGCGCTATCGATTTGTATTTTGTGATAAGGTCTTCACCTCATTCCAAGACTTTCCTTGATCTCTTATTTCGTCCATCATGGATCTTCTCCAAGTTTGTGTTAAGTGGCATCTTTTTCTTTTTCCTTGGGAATTCCACTCTAAGACAGTCTTTGCAATACTGGAGCTATTTTTTCGGAGATTGTGATCGATCCAACCCCACTTTATGGACTTTACTTCATTTTTTACCCTCTTTTGTTCGGTCAGGTGTAGCAGATCTTCGTATCTGATGATCTGATTTTGTCTGCAGTTTATCTGTAAGGGTTTTTTCGCTTTCCAGGTTTAACATCCATAGAGTAGAACAGACATGACATTTTATTGGAATATTCGGATCTTTGTCTGTGTAGTATACTAGCCAGACCTCCATGAGCGTGTTGAATGCTTGTTGAGCTGTTCGTATCGTCATACGAATATCGTTTTCTGTACCTCCGCTTTCTGTCACGGCACTTTCAAGACACGTAAAAATTTCCACATTTTCATTTGCATGTTGTTAATAGTAAATAGTATGGTGTTTTTTTTGCACCTAATCTCATGGATTTGGTTTTATTAATATTCATGAGGTCCCAAGTCGACTCAGCCTAAAATAAAATGAGTACCTTGGATAAAACCAAGAGTAATAATGGGCAAGGAACCGTAGCACTGGACCTATTACCTTCCTTGTATACCGTAGGATCAAGAGATAGCATACTACCCTGCTATAATCCCAAAGCGGCGTTAGCGATATAAAAAAAAAGTATTCTTATATTATCACATAACAGTACAACTTCACCATACAAGAGACTTCTTTTCGATGGTGAATTCGGTGAACTGCCAATCCAAGCTTACTGGACGATATTCGGAATAACCTTTTATCCCGACACTACTTCTACCATTTGAACATTAACACATCAAATGCCAGTGAAACATTGATGGAAAATAAAATTTTGACAAGATGTGACGTGCTAACACCATTTGGAGAACAAGTCCTCGGTTGTTCAGAATCGGAAGAGATATGGCGTGGTTCTTTAAGGGATGTTATTAGTATACTCTTATTAGCTTAGAAATAAAAATAATAGGAAAATCAAAGGAAGAATGTCAAATAAAAAGAAATAAAATATTGAGCGCCACTGGTTACCTTATGGGAACCAAAAATTATACAAAATAGAAACTTTAAAAGAAAGATAGCTAAATCAAAATAAAACAAAAACATAGTCAAATAAAAAATATATAAAATACTTTTATACGAAAACAAATATGGTGTGAAAACAAATATGGTGCGAAAACAAATATAGCGTGACTTACCTTATCTACTCTATACTCAGCCAATTCTTTATTGTTCTTACGATACAAGAGAGAAGGAAAAGAGAGATAATAAATTGGTATTTTGCAAATCAAACATTATTTATTAAAACAAAAAATGAAATTATGAATGAATGGTGTTACAAATAGAGATCGAGATTACCAAACAAAAAAATGAAAGAAAAGTTTTACATAACAAAAAATAATACCTTGTACAATATTGTCCTGATCTTCGTGGTGGTTGTTAAGTCCAAGGCGAGATTTCACTTCACTAAAGTCACTCGTCAATATTAATAGATACAGCAACAGTACATAATTAATTGATGAAACTATAGTTCATAGAAAAATTTTTATAGAAAAATTCAGCATTGTATGCATTCCGCATTCTCAAAATAAATTAGCACTACAACAAAATATTTCAAAAAAAAAGAATTTGTTATCTAGTTCATTAACCGGATTCAAAATTATACAAAAATAAAGCAACTTCATGCTTTAAAAGAAAACTTCTACTTCTGCTTGCATGTCAAGAAAGATGGTACCAATAGGGGTACGAAAATATCGCGTTCGCTTAAAAGCAGCTGAACGCAGTGGCCTGCAGATTGCTTAAGCCATACTGGAACAAACACTAACCAAACACAAGAACTTATGCAATCAAATTGCACAAACTTAACTGGAACTTCAACACAAACTGATAGCTCAGGTGTCGCTGCGAGCAGCGGACACTCCGAGGCCTCCACTTCTTGACTTGTCGACAGTTCTAACCAAAACTGAATTCTCTGCCAGACAAAACTTAACTCCTCTCACCACTCTCTGACTCTAACCTCAACAAAAACGCCCTTTCAAAAAAATCAGAAATTTACACTCCCATATTGGCAACCGAGTTGGCAACCATCAGATACTTAATCGAATAAGCATAAACCAAATATTTTTCTTCCAATACGATAGCGAGATAATGATAATAAGAACATCCCACTGAAGCTATAATTCTTCTTCCCAACCAATAAGAAACCACTCACTTTCCGTAAACAGTTTTCTCTAGGCTCCCAGGCTTTTTCGCAACGTTTGCAATACTGCACATGGCGAAGTTGTTGGATTACATAAACACATTCAGAGCCTTTTATCGACATTCCAACTCAAGTGGACAGAATTCTGTCTCACAAAAACATTAAATTCTTTTGATATTTAGCCGAAGACAAACAAATACTCTGGTTATTAAAGAATTATGACCAAAATTCCTTTGTCGGTTGTTAGATAAATTAAAAAATAGAGATACGAACACGCATGAAAATCGAGAAAAACAACGTAATACCGAAGCTTTATGAGAAACACTCGAGGAAATAAGAATTTATCGATTCAATACTGTAAGAAACAAATTACGTCATACCTACACACTCCAAAGCGATAGATTTGCGAGAACTCATCAATATCTGAAAACAAAAATGAATTCAACGAATCTAACATACAGGGCGTAGCGAAAGTCAGTGATTATAAAATACTAGTGACCTTTACACCCGTTACACATTTACCCATAAAACAACATATTTTGCGCTCTTTACAACATTGCGAAACATTGAAATGGAAGTAGACGATTGAATTTCTTTTCAATTCGAGCTTAGATAGCAGAGCTGCAAATTATTTCTGTAACGAACTGGTACCTATCACATCAGCAAACAGAATTCAATCCTGCGACCCTTTCGTATCGTCATATCAATTCGAACGGAAAAACCAAAAGCGCGCCTTTAATTTCCTGTTGATAATTAACTAGATAATAAATACATACGCAGTATTTTTTCTCGTGGAATTAAATTTGGCGATCCGGCGCAAACGGAAGATTTTAACGGAGGAAAAAGTCACCCTCGTCAACTTCAAGCCGAGATGTTTATCTGGCGTTCAGGTGGAAATGGGAAATCTTACGATACGCCGAAAGGTTGTATCTGCCGCATACTAAATGAAATAACAATTGTATATTTAAACGTATCGTGAAGTTTGATGTGTAGTGTCTTGTGCGTTGAAAATATCAATATATAATTTGTCAGTATGTCTCTCACAGACCTTTTAAGTTAATGATAAAATTTCTTGCCATTTCAGTAATATAGCAAAAATACCGGTAACTGAGGTCTTTGTCTTTTAGGTTCCCCTGTTGTTCCGAATAATTTACTCGCATACATTTTCATAATTAACTATTTTTAATGAAATAAGCCACAGTTTTACTTAAAAATGATTTTATTAACGTTTCGATAACATTTTTGTTTAATTTATTAATATTGTTTGTATTTTGACAACGGCATCCGATTTGGACGTCGAAACGTTAATAAAATCATTTGTTTAGTAAAATTGTGGCTTATTTCCCATTAAAAATAAATTACAAAAATGCCACAAGAAAATAGCTTCAGAACAACGTACATTTTCACTTGTGTTTTTATCCTAACACTTATTTCTCCGTTTGCTTATGGATTCAACGATGATTCGGTTGATCTCCTGGCTAGTTTGGTCCGAGATTTGGATTTCGGAATTTGACATAGAAGTGCCCCCTCCATCGTCGATGCAGCTCCATATAGGCACTGCAGCTCCATACAATAGATATTTTATAGGCACCCCATTTTTCCATCCCCATTTCCAGTTTTTAATTACAATTTTATATTTTCTTTTTCTCTCGTGCGAACCAGATGCCTTATTATTTAGCAGGATCGCCATGTGGTATAAGACCCCGCTCAAGCTAGTAAATGACTTTCCATATTGCACTTTGAAAAATGTAGATTGTACATTGGCACTCTTTAATGATAACTTAAAATATTATATCATAACCCGGGCCAGTTCAAAAGCGTACATAAAAGACGGTGTCTCAATTTTGCCACTAACGACAAATAATTAATAATCATCAAAGTAAAACTCAAAGTAGCTTGTAAAGACTCAATCTTTGACACAATTTTAGCTGATTCTACATGGTAGAGCAATAGGTCTCCCTATTGTTAACTCTCGTATTGTTTATTTGACACTGAACTGAATCACGTGATGTTTTTGGTTAATACGATGTTATTTCTAAGCTTCTATTTAATAATGAATGTAAAATGTAAAACTAATACCCTGTGTGGAATACTCCAGATTCCTAGCTTCATCAAACTATATCTCTATCTACATATTGTAATGATATATTATTTTTGATATTTATAATGGATATTATTGTGAAATAGGGTTTTTGTCGCGGTTCTGAAAGAATTAGTTTGTTAAATAGTTTTTTAAATGTTTTTATTATAATCTAAATTGAACATAAAATTGAATGTTTAAATGTGATAACAAAAAAAAAATAGAAATCTAAGTTTGAAAAACAATAACTTTAACTTGAAAAACTTCCTACAATTAAATGAAACAAATTCCAGTACCTTATAATTACTGTCACTGAATGCCTTCTTATTAATATTTTATAAAATTTGAATTGTTGGATGGCTGAAAAATTAATGGATGTAAGACCAGGTCAATTGTCCATGTCAAAACTGTCAAATAAAATATTTCTTTTCTTCTCAATTTTAATTCAACTTTCAACTCCAGGATCAGGAAACAGGATACTATTATTAATATATTGTTTCAAAAATTATTAATATTTACAATTATGGATACTTCACAAATTCTTCTTTATATTTCTAATAAATTATCCACACTATGCTGGTTCAAATTCAGGATACATAGTATTTTTATATATTAAAGGATACTTTACCAAATTATAAGTAAGTTTTCTTCAAATATTTATCTAATTTCTTTTCGATTATACCAAATTTATCATGTTTATGCTAAATTATTATATTTTCTGTTAATTTTCAAATCTTTTTCTCTATCAAATTTATAGCTTCATTTCTAATTTCTTGACTGCCTTCTTTTGTCATTGTGACACCTCTTTTTTTCCAATTTTTATTCCAGAACATTCCAAACGAAAAACAAAAAAAAATGACAAATAGAAAACTTCAATTCCTTCTTTTTTTAACATGCTATGTCAAATTAGTATGTCATCCACCATCCTATAGAGTTATTTTTGTTTTATTATTTATTTTAATTGATTTTAAGGCATTTCAGATCAGAATTATTACTTCTGTATAAAATTAACATCTTAAATGTTAAATATTATTATTTTAACCTATAATTATTGTTTGAAATGTCCATTTATCTATTTACATTATCTCAATTATTAAAAAAAAAACAAATATAAGTCCCTACATAAGGTTTTAATAAATGTCTTATGCTAATTTTGAATGTCCTCATATAAATGATATGATCTTTAATAATTTTTATACTATTCTATGGTATATTTTCTATAAATTACATCTATAATCGCCATTTCAGTCCATTTTGGTTTCTAAACACTTTAATCGGATACTACGTTCTCTGATCTTCGACATATACTCTGTTTTAGGACATAGTCATATCGTTACAATTACCCCAAAATAATGTTAAAAAAATTGAATGTAATTAAAATTTTTTCAAACATTAATTTTCCTTTATTCTATGCAAATTCTTAAATCTAATATTAATCTAATAAAATAACTCAAAAAAATTCATAAACAAACTAATACATTCATCCCATTCATCTGCTATCATCTAATACTCTTTTATGTAAAAAAATGCCTCATGACGTAACACAAATAACCTGACTACTAACTGTCACTCATGGAACATACTGAACATACCTTAAATTTATCTATGTCAAAATTGTCAATGTCAATTCAGATGCCATTTTGTGTTTAGTGTTTACATGTTTACATTTACATTCTAACTACTGTATTTTTATATTTATATCAATGCAAAAATGTGATATTTTAAAACCTATACCATTCTGTGTTTTTTTAAACGCTAGACTGTGTCGTTCTTAGCAGTTGGAATTACAAATTTTATACAGAAAATCTCTGGCAAACAATGTGATTTATAGTAAGTATTACATACTTTTAAAAGTTATTCAGTCTCATCATGATAATATTTGAAAATATCATTAATGTGGAATATGCCTCTAATTTTATTATCTGCATCCATCAACACATAACTATTTATTGCATTCTGATTTGCTATGATATAAGGGCCTTCAAATAAGGGTTGAAATTTTTTACATAGATTTTCTCTCAAATTTCCTCTTCTGAGATTTCTGACTAGTACTTGTTCTCCTCTTTGAAATGTTATTGGTTTCTTTATTTTTCGATTATGTTTTCTCACATATTTTTCAGCTTTCCTCATGATTCTTTGATTTACTTTTTGTAACACTGCTTCATACTTATCTTTATTATATTCACTAATCCATTTTCTGTTTCCTATATGTCCAAACATTAAATATTCTGGTATTTCTTCGGTATTTAAATTATGGGTATTATTTAAAAAATATTCTACTTCATGTACAGCTGGTTCCAAAAAAAACTGATACGACTCTTAAAGCGCATTTTGTAGAAAATTGGGCAGTGTATTTTCTTCTTCTTTTTTTGGTCTCGCTACAAAGCGATTACCAGCACGATTTATAGGCGATCTTGATGTAGTCTGGCTCTAAGCCATATCAAAATCACTGACTATGTTCTTGTAAAAAGCTTTTGGTGAGGTGTGATATAATGAATATGAGTTTAATTATATTTAATTTATTATATTTTGACGGATATATACTTATTATTTAAATACTGTAACTGTCACTGCCAAATCTTAAAATTTGTCAAATAACTTCAACCTCAAAAAATGGCTGTTTGTTTGTTTATTTTATTATTTGTCATGATAATAAATATAATATAATGTCAGACCAATCATACACTGCTCAAAATGATCAAATCTTACTAAGAGTCGTATCAGTTTTTTTGGAACCAGCTGTACATGCTGCTCCCAAGTTAGATGATTTTCATAACATACAATCCTTAAATATTTAATTACTTCTTTAATATATCTTTCTGCTGGGTTTGCCTGTGGATGCCTTATACTTGTAAAATGCATCTTGATACCCTTTTTCTCACAAAATGTTCGAAGATTTTGGTTGTTAAAATAGGTAGCGTTATCAATGATACAATTTCTAAATGGTCCTATTTCTTCAGAAAATTGATTAATATATATCTTTAATGTTTTAACATTTGTTCTTGAGCATGGATATAGCTTAATAAATTTTGTATATAAATCAACTATCACTAGTATATGCTTTTTTCCTGTTGGACTGGAAATTAAATTTGAAATAAAATCCATGGAAACTGTGTTTAGTTTTTCATATGAAACATTAGACTTATATGTGTTTTTATTTTTGAAATTCTTTTCTTTATTTAATTGACATACATGGCACTGTGTAGTGATTTCTTTTGCTATGCTCAGATCATTCTTTGTAAAATAATTATCCCTAAAGAGCATCCAAAGCTTTCTTGATCCTATATGCATGTAATTGTTATGTAAATCTTTCATTATTTCCTTGGTCAAACTTCTACTGATTACATATACTTCTATTCCATTGATTATTTTATAATACACCCCATCTTTACTAAGTTGCTTTTCCTTTTCCTCAAGATTGATTTGATCTCTCATTATCTGTTCTTTAGAGTATAACCCTGTGCTTTCTACTAATTGATTTATTCCAACTTTTAGTGTTCTTTGTCCATTTTGTGGTGTATTTTCTAACCTTGACAAAGCATCTGCCACTATGTTTGATTTTCCTGAAATGTATTTGATTTCAAAACTATATTCACTTAGTAGTAGGCTCCAACAGTGGACTCGACTGTTTCCATATTTGTTTTTTAATATAGATGTTAATGCTTGATGATCTGTTTCGATGGTAAAATCATTACCCAATAAATAAAATCTTAATTTTGTGACACAGTGTATGATACTTGCTAATTCTAATTCTGATACTGAGTACCCCTTTTCGTGTGGCTTTGTAATTCTTGAAATAAATTGTATCGGGTAATCTACTCCATTATATGTTTGTAATAATACCCCCGATAATCTCTCAATTGATGCATCTGTTCTTAACGTGAATGGTTTTGTATAGTCAGGATGGTATACTTGTAAATTTGTCAGAAAAATATTTTTTATTTCTTGGAATGCTAGTTCTCTCCTCTCGTTCCATTTCCATCGTACATCTTTTCTTAATAGTTCAAGTAATGGAATTTCTTTTTTACTTAGGTCTGGTATCATCCTTTTATAATAATTAACTATACCAATAAATCCTCTTAAAGTTCTTAAATTGTGTGGTGTTTTATATTCTTGAATAGCCTGTATTCGTTCTGGATCCATCTCTATTCCTTTAGTGTTAAGTTTATATCCTAGATATATTACTTCTTTTTGAAAAAATTTACATTTTTCTTGATTTATTTTTAGTCCAACTTCATCTAATCTGTCAATTATAATTTTTAGGTGTTTTTCGTGATCCTCAGCCGTTTTAGAAAAAATTAATATATCATCAATGTAGTGAATTACAAAATGTTCATATTGATCCAAGATATCATGAAGACATCTACATAAAGCACTGCAAGATGATTGAAGTCCAAATGGTACTACTTTGAACTGATAGACAACTCCATCTATCTGAAATCCTGTATACTGTCTACTTTTCCTTTCTAGGGGAATTAACCAGAAACTATGCCGCAAATCGATTTTTGTGAAAAAAGACATTCCTGTAATTCTTCCTAATATTCCATCTATACTCATTGGTGCTTCAAATTGCTTTTCGGTGATATTGTTAATATTCCTTGCATCTAGACATAATCTGATTTCACCTGATGTTTTACGTACTACTACTATTGGGTTTATAAAACGTGTATCTGCCTTTTCAATGATGCCATCTTTTAGCATGTTCTTAATTTCTCTGTTTACTTCTTCTCTATATTTATATGGTATTGGGTATGATTTTATTTTAAAGTCTTCTTCTTCCTTAACCTTTATACTATGGGTATAATTTTGTGCAATTCTATTTTCTTTATTGATAAGCCCCTTGTGTTGCCGCAATATGGAAACGACTATTAATTTATATTGTTCAGGGCAACTTAAACTTTCTATAACTTCTTCTTTACAAATAAAATTATTTTTCATTATAAAATCATTAGTCCTTCCTTCCAATTTTACGCACTCCGCTCCGTAGGCATCCTTCTGCTCAAATTTACCATTCCTTAAATATTCATTATAGTTATTATTCTTTTTAATATTATTGGGCATTTCCCTATCATAATACATTTTCTCTTCATCAACATAATTATTTTCTTGTAATATTATACCGTCAACTCTTATTCCTTGTTCCACCTCTTCTCTCTCCATAAACCCTATTTTTTTCCCTTCCAAAGTTACCATTTTTTTTTAAATCTATCTTTACTTTATTCTTTTCCAGTTCGTCATTTCCCATTAAAATGTCAACACATAAGTCCTTGACAATAATCCTTGCATACTAATTTGTTTATTAAGAATATCAATTTTAAAATTAGCCAGTTCATTAATTTCTCCCAGCTTCTTATTATTTGCACCTATTATTTTAATTTTTGGAATCTTGATTATATCTGTTAATTTTAATGTATTAAAAATAAAATTTTCCGAGACTAGAGTACTTTCTGAACCAGTATCAATCATAACCTTAATCATGTTATTTTGGGCCATAGCATTTATATAAATTAAATTAATAGATTCAAAATTTTTATATTCATCTAAAGAAATAAATTCCGAAGGTTTTTCATAATGACAATGGCCCAACTTGAAATTCAGAAAGTCCTCTACATAAAATTTGGATTATTAGGATTGTCAGATTGTGTCTGATCATTTGGATCTAATTCTCGATGTCTTTCACTGCTTTCACTTCTACTATTCATATTTTCTTGCCATGCACTATTCCGTTGACTGTCTTCGCAGCTCTGACCCCTTACATAATTTACCTGTCTGTTGTAATTATATCTTTGTGCATTTCTCCTGGTGTTAAAATCTTGCCTATTATAATTATTATTATTATTAAAATTCTCTCTATTACCTTGTCTCTCTTGTCTATTATCATTAGTATTATTATTAAAATTCTCTCTATTACCTTGTCTCTCATAACTAGTATTATTGTTGTTATTAAAATTTTGAGAATTACTACCATACCTATTATTGTTATATGATTGTCTATTTTTACTATTATTACTTGTAATATAACCTCTTTGTACTCTTTGAATAAAGTTAATAAAACTGTCTACTGTTTGAATGTTTTGTACTGTGACTGTTTGCACAACGTCCACATTAAAGTGTCTAGAAACATTCAAAACTGTTTCGTCTTCTCTAAGTGGTGGTTCTAAATATTTTGCAACAGTTATTAATTTTAAAGCATAATCTACCATATTTAAACTTAAATTGCGATTATACTTTCCAAAATATAAAACTTCCCTAAATCTAGCTTGTTCTAATTCACCCCAATAATAATTTAAGAATTTATTTTCAAATGTTTGCAGATTATCTAAATCGTTTTCAATGCTGGCAAACCAGGTTGCTGCATTGTCACTTAATGTCATTCTAATATAATCTTTTATATCATTAATATTATTCACTGATCTTAATTTATGTTTTAAACTATTTATGTATACTCTAGGATGTAAATTTTTTATGTTACCAGAGAATTTTATACCTGTCTCATTTGTTAAATTCAAGTAAGGTCTCCCTATGTCTCTTATTTGTGAAATGTCTTCTATTCTCTGTTCTACATTCCTTATTTGATGGTTGTTTGTTTGGATATTTTGTAGCATATCATCTAATTTTTCTTCAGTTTTTCTCCTTTCTTCCTAAATTTTGGCTTCTAAGTTATATTTTTGGATTTCTATGTTCCGTTCCATATCTATATTATTATCTTTAATAATCATATTTATTTCTTTCCTTTCATTTTCTATTATTTTCTTGTAGTCATTATGTATATCTTTTATTTCACTTGCTAATTTTTTCTCTAAAGCATCAAATTTTTCATCCATCTGTTTTTCTAATCGTTTCACAATTTTAGCATTATTTTCTTCCATTTTTCTGGAATTCTCTTCCAATTTTTGTTCCATTTTTTTCATATCTTCTTTGATTTCTTTAGACTTCTCTTCCAGTTTTTTGTTGATCTGCATCATTAAAGACATCAGTGCTGTCATATTGACATTTTCCTCTCGTTCTTGTGTTATTCCTGTTGTCTCTTGTAGAACTTGAGCTACACTCTGCTCTTGTTCCGCCTGCTGAGTTTCTCCGTCCACTTCCACATCTTCTTCGTTCTTTTTGTTTCTTAAACCTTTCCTTCCTTGAGACATTTTTGAGATCTTACTTGTTAAAATCCAATTTAAAATAAAATATAAAATTGATTCTAATCAAAATTATTTCAATTATATGAGAGCATTTATTTTAACAAACTAATTCTTTTAATTAGGAGGTCCTACGTTGTGACGCCAAATTTGTAATGATATATTATTTTTGATATTTATAATGGATATTATTGTGAAATAGGGTTTTTGTCGCGGTTCTGAAAGAATTAGTTTGTTAAATAGTTTTTTAAATGTTTTTATTATAATCTAAATTGAACATAAAATTGAATGTTTAAATGTGATAACAAAAAAAAAATAGAAATCTAAGTTTGAAAAACAATAACTTTAACTTGAAAAACTTCCTACAATTAAATGAAACAAATTCCAGTACCTTATAATTACTGTCACTGAATGCCTTCTTATTAATATTTTATAAAATTTGAATTGTTGGATGGCTGAAAAATTAATGGATGTAAGACCAGGTCAATTGTCCATGTCAAAACTGTCAAATAAAATATTTCTTTTCTTCTCAATTTTAATTCAACTTTCAACTCCAGGATCAGGAAACAGGATACTATTATTAATATATTGTTTCAAAAATTATTAATATTTACAATTATGGATACTTCACAAATTCTTCTTTATATTTCTAATAAATTATCCACACTATGCTGGTTCAAATTCAGGATACATAGTATTTTTATATATTAAAGGATACTTTACCAAATTATAAGTAAGTTTTCTTCAAATATTTATCTAATTTCTTTTCGATTATACCAAATTTATCATGTTTATGCTAAATTATTATATTTTCTGTTAATTTTCAAATCTTTTTCTCTATCAAATTTATAGCTTCATTTCTAATTTCTTGACTGCCTTCTTTTGTCATTGTGACACCTCTTTTTTTCCAATTTTTATTCCAGAACATTCCAAACGAAAAACAAAAAAAAATGACAAATAGAAAACTTCAATTCCTTCTTTTTTTAACATGCTATGTCAAATTAGTATGTCATCCACCATCCTATAGAGTTATTTTTGTTTTATTATTTATTTTAATTGATTTTAAGGCATTTCAGATCAGAATTATTACTTCTGTATAAAATTAACATCTTAAATGTTAAATATTATTATTTTAACCTATAATTATTGTTTGAAATGTCCATTTATCTATTTACATTATCTCAATTATTAAAAAAAAAACAAATATAAGTCCCTACATAAGGTTTTAATAAATTTCTTATGCTAATTTTGAATGTCCTCATATAAATGATATGATCTTTAATAATTTTTATACTATTCTATGGTATATTTTCTATAAATTACATCTATAATCGCCATTTCAGTCCATTTTGGTTTCTAAACACTTTAATCGGATACTACGTTCTCTGATCTTCGACATATACTCTGTTTTAGGACATAGTCATATCGTTACAATATATTGCCTATATGAAAACGCTGCCTTTAGCAAAAGGGCTATCGATTGCAAGAGACCATTGCTTCAGGTACTGACTAAAGCAAGAACAAAAAATGAAAGAGGTATTAGAGAATATGGGCATGACCCACAGCAGCACAGTAGCCTTGGATATGAAAAATAAAATAGTAAGGGAAATTGAGCATTGAAAAACGACGAATTGAGATAGCCAGAAGTGCTCTCAATAAGATTAAAGCAGTATTATGCAATTGAAAACTGGAAATAAAAATTAGAACTAGAGTATTGAAAGGCTAGACGAAGCCTGGACAATTACGGACGCAACTGAAAAAAGACTTGCCAGCTTTGATATGTGGTGTTATCGAAGAATGTGGAAAACATCATGGACACAACACGTAACAAACACGGAGACAATAAAAAAGATGAAAAAACAAAAAAAAAATACTCAACAATAAGAAGAAAAGAAAACTGAGCTACTTTGGTCACATAGTAAGAAATACAAAATATGAGTTAATGGGATTGGTTATACAAGGGAAAGTGGTAGGAAAAAAGAGGACCGGGGATACGACGTACGTCGTCCTGGTAGAAGAATACTTTTGATTAAATTTCTTTATTTTTATAAATATATCTTCAATTATTGTGCTCTTAATTTCGTTTTTATTTCCACTCATATTTAATACGATCAACAAAAGTTGGTCAAATGAAAATCCAAGTCCGCCCCTGCTCTGTGCGATGTTGCCCGACTTCAAAAGTTTGATTATATTCTGCAGTTATCTAATTACCAGTGTTTACTTAGTTATATTGATGAAACGTGACCTTTGGTTAGAATACGACAGGACGACAGTTAGTTTTCTTAAGAACGTGGATTGCCTTTCTTGCCTTCCGACGGAATTTGGATGATGTGACTGGAATAGTTTCGTCAAGTTTGGAAATTAAATTATGGGAGTAACAAAACAAAATGTTGGCAGTTTATTAAGGTTGAAAATTTGAGAAGTTTTGTAGCAACAACGTACAGAAAGATGATTTCGTTATATTAGTAATTAGGATTTGTTGGAAGTAAAAGTTAGAAGAGAAGTTTTGCAGGAATTGGTTGATATAGAATGTCCAATATTCTGTATCTTTTAAATACTTAATGTAATTTACTTATGTTACGTTTGTGGGTCCGGATTTTTCTCTAACTTTCTCGGTCTACTAGTGGGTCAACTTGATTGATGTATAACTGATCAATCATAGGTTGTTCAGAGTATAGGATAAGACAGACTAGAGCATGACAAGGTTGTTATATTTTGACGCTTATTTGTGTCAGTAGAAACGAAAAAAAAACTAACGTCTAAAGGTGGAAAACTATTGTAAGTGATTATGTTTTATAGGTTTATCCCAATAATTTCCCACCTCTATTGGATTGAGCTCTATTTATTTCACAACGCATTATGTTAATGCGTCTGAGTTAATCTTAAAATAACACTACTTTTTCAAAATTATTTTGCAACATTTTTTATAAGCTTTTTAATCAAGAAATTATCTAATTTGATAAAATGAGCCTTTCTCTTTGATTTGATGTCTTCAGAATTTATGTAGACCTAATAGTTTACGCATAATAACGCCGTAGATATAAGCTTTTTGGGATAAACAATTTCAATTTTGCAATAACTATTAAGTGAAACTTCTTGAAATTTTAGTAGCTGAATACTTGTGATCTTGTTTCTAAACTCACATGAAATTAAAGTGTTTTGTGTATTTTTAGAAAAGTTAATAATCATTTTCAAAGAATCGACTTTTAAAGCTATTTTCCCAATAACTAAGCAACAAATTAAGAAAAATAACTTTTCAAACACTCATTTTAAAGAATTTTCTATGCTTCTTCAGTAAAATTGTATCACCTTTCCATATAACACACCGGTCTCCACCTTTAATATTTAAAATCAAATGTCGATCTTTAATTGTTTATATATTGTTTATAAGTTAAAAAGTACTTTTGATCTTTTGCATAATTTTTATATTGGATATTGTTGTAACCAAATTTACCCAAAGCAGTTCTTAGATACCTGTATCAGCGGATGTCACGAAAGAGGCCATTTATTTGCTAATTTCTTGGTCTATCACTGAAGATCATAATAATGTACCACATTTGAAGAGATTCAAAAAGTAGGTCCATTTTTAGTAGCAAGAAGATTCGAATAGCCTACTATTTAAATTTGTTTTCACTTGTTTTAATTTAATTTATCACCTGATGATTTACTGTTCAATGGAACTCCCTCTACAGGTCAAATTTTCAGTCAAATAATTTACCTATAGTTAATGGGAACGGAGCAAAATGCAAAATTTTGACGCATGTCAAAATTTTCAATGTGTTTCATTTTCAATTCATTTTTTTTTTTCGAATCCTGAGAAAACTAATAATTATTTTTGAAAAATTTAAATGCAGAATGAAAAACTACTTTATTACCGAGGGTAGAAAGTCCCTTAGAATAAATAAAAAGTTTCTTTTGAATGAAATATTGGCAATTAAAAATCACACTAAATTTTCTCTTTTATTTTCACCCCTGTAACTTAACAAACATTACAGAAGTTTTCAGGGACTTTCGGACCTCGGTAATAATGTAATATTTCATTCTGCGTTTAAATTTTTCAAAAATATCTATTAGTTTTCTCAGGATTCAAAAAAATCGATACATTTAAAACACATTGAAAATTTTTTCATTTTGTTCTATTACCCTTAAGACTATTACAAAAATTAAAAAAAAAATAAGATATTTAAATAAGGTCTTTATAGATATGGATATTAGGTACTTAATTTTTATGTTATCGAATTACTTGTTCCAATTTGTCGGCAAGTTGTTTTTTTTTTTTCAATTTTGATTTCCAAACATGCCACACACTCCACAAATCCTCAGTATGACTCACAAATTAATAACTAACTTCCTTCGCTTTTTCCTTCAACACCGGGAATCAAAATTCAAATCCCTTAAGGTATTTCCCAAGGGCATCGAGACGATTTCTGTTTCTTCGATCTAATTTGCAATAACCCTCAAACTCACCCCTTATATCCATCTCTGGTAGTGGCGTTGAGCGGGGGAAGCCGGGTAGAAGGCTCCCTAATTTTTCTATCTATATTCTGTTAATGGTGGCTAAACGGTATGGACGTTGGCCTGATGGGATAATGTCGGTCCAGAATGACCATAGCGGGGTAAAACGTTCGTGGGAATGTAAAAAGAAAACCTATGTTAACTATAAAAAGTATTACTAAAAGATATACTAAAAAATCTAAAAATATCGACAAAATATATTTCGGAGCAGTAGAAATGACAAGCTGATGGAAACTAGTTTCAAAATATTGGGTGAGAATTATTAAATACCTTCAATCGTTATTTTAAAATCATAATCGTGGTCCCTAATTAATACTAGATAACAATGGTTATTCTTAGGGCGATCGTACAGGGACTGCTGGGGTAGTTTACTCTTAGTTGCTTATTCTTAGCGACACTCACGGACAGCTCGAGCCGTATTTGTTGACAGCTTTAGCGGTCGATTATTGACTGTTCTAGTTGTCGCTTGCAACTGCTATAGCAGTTGGTTTTCTGTCGGATTATGACGAGATGTCGACTGTCGTAGAAGAGATGTCGACTGGTCCAAGCGCAGTTAATAGCTCGAAAAGTCAGTGTATGCCATGCAACCGCTATCGAGCTGTCGACAGCAGGATGTAATTTTATTGTAATGTTGACAGTTTGAAGTCATTCAAGGTCGCGACTGCTCGAGCTGTCTAATTATTTAGATGGGAAATAAGTCACAATTAAATTGAAAAAATAATTTTATTTCAATTTAATTGTGGCTTATTTCCCATCTAAATAGTTAATCATAAAATTTTCACAAGGAAATAGCTTCAGAACAACATGCTCGAGCTGTCGTGTGTATTGCAGCGAATACAAGATTATAACTGCTTGAATACCTGAAGATATACACCAAAATTTGAGAAAAGGAAACTTTGTAAACTCGAAAAGGAAGTGAGACAAAAAGTGGCCGAAAGAAACGATTGTCAAGCTTACTACTACCACCAGTTGCTGCCAAATACCATTGTATTAAAGAAGCATTACTAAAATGGAAACGTAAATGCTCAGGAATGGGAATACCTTCAACAGATAGAACAGTATTGACTACAGTTTGCAGGCAGTAATGGCAGGCGATAAAGAAGACCTGAAATGTATGGCACGGAAGCTAAAAGAAACCTACGCAGATTGGAAACTACTTAGCTATAAATATTGAAAGGACCAAATATATATGTGCAGAGGAAGGTTAAGTTGTAACCTGTCTTTGGAAAAACTGGAAAAAATAGAGGCATGTGAAGAGTATTTAAGAATTACAATACAATGGACACAATAGCGATAAAGAAAATAAGAACGTGAGTATACACGCACGGAAAGCAGAATAATTTGGTTTAACAAGAAACATAAAGAAAACAAAAACCATGGTTATCAGTAAGAGGGGTAACGTCATATAAAGGATCCAGATATAAAATGAAGATATTGAACAAGTGGACAACATGAAATACTTAGGAGTCTGGATCTAAATCCGAAATCAGGCCTGTTAATGTTGACTTAATGAGAAAGCTGGAAGCTTTCGAGATATGGCTTTTCGGAGAATTTTGAAAAAACCGTGGACATATCATATTACATACAAACGAAATGGTGTTCCACAGAATGGAAAGAGACAGAGAACTTTTGAACAGAGATTATTAAGGGCAAAATCGAAGGAAAAGGAAATTCTGGTAGACGATAAACATCCTGGCTAACAACATTCGCGACTGGACCAGGTTAAACGCACCAACGCTTTTAAGAAAAGTAGGAGATAGATACGAATTTGTAATGGTTATAGCCAACTTTCATTAATTGATTCGGCACTAGAAAAAGAAGAAGTGTATACCCAGTGGTAAAAAACAGCAACAGAAAATTCTGTTGACAAAATGGAGTTGGCTTCAAAAGAATACAATTATTTTTGAAGAAATTTTTCTACTGCTAGAACCTCGCACAAAATATCCGCAGCACACCGCTGGATTGATCTAGGATCAGAGAAACGCAGCAGCACGCACATGCGATAAATAATTTGCAGTTTCCTTTACGGGCTCACTGGGATTTAGGAAGGGCAGTCTGATATTGAATATTATGTGGAGGGAATGTCATATTTTTAGCTTCGTGTCTCGGTAAAGGAAATGAGAAATCCGCCATTTGTACCTGCCAGAGGCTGTGCCAGTGTTAAAGTGGAAAGTGCATCGGCTTACAGGACGATTCCGAGGGTCAAGGGGGAGCTTTGGGCATTTAGGGACAGGATTAGTACGACGAAAATGTAACGTAGTTTACTAGGGATTAGTGCTTATTGTCTGTATGTAAGGAAGGATGGGAAAGAAGGTTTATTAGTAAAAAAATGAATAAAATCGTTCTGTAATTCTCGTATAATGGTTTGTGCAAATAACAGACATAATATATAACAATAGCCCGTGCAAATTACATATTAGACGTCCATATATATACTGGATAAGGCAGAATTTCAAGTGGGTATGCACTTACAACGATGGGAAATGAGAGAAACATATTTAAAACGACATTAGCAATATTAGTTGCCTAAACTATCTTCCCAAAAATTTAAAATATTTTGAATAATGGGAGAAATGGGCGAGATAAAATAACATTGTTAACTAACTTATTGCTTTTTAACTTGTCGTCTTTTTGATCATTTGAAAAATATGCTAAGGTAATCAAATTTGTGCAAACTGATTTAACTGGCAATGTCACAATACATATAATACATTAGTTTCGCAAGTAGCCCAATAAAAACATTTTAGTTTTATTTAAGGTTTATAAAGGTTTTATTGTGGTAAATAAGAAGATAATGGTTTTAAAGTTACCTTGTAGATATACTGCCAGAACTTTAAAACTGTTATGCATTTGTCACTAGTTTTAAAGTATCTAATAAGAGTATCAAATAAGACTAATTAATCTTAATAGATAATTTGTTTTATTGTAGTTTTAAAATGGTTTATTTTCAGTTCACTTTAAAACTAATTAGTTTTATGAAGAACTTCCGGACTGTTTGGTTTTATTAGCTTCTTGTTTGTTACCTTTTAGTTTTATTGCAGTTTTAAAGATTTTCCTAATATGACTAATAAAACCTATTATTAAAACTACTTGATCTGAAGACTATTATGTCAGTAAAACATATGCCTTAAAACTATTTTTTTAGTTGTCTTTAAAGTTGCTTTCTTAAAAGCAATTAATAGGCTATATTAAAACCAAACACTCTTAACTGAATCAATTTGGTTATCGTAAAGACTAAACTATGCTTCTTGTTAGAAACAATAAAACTAAACTCATCCCCTCTTCTTTCATGTCCAAAATGGTTGGCCATTTGTTTTAGAGGGAGACAGTGGTGTAGTGTGTTGTAAAAAGTGGAAGTACAGTTAGTATGGAAATAAGTCGCAAGTACTTAAAATATAAAATACTGGTCATTTTAAAAGAAAAACACACCACGCACACAGCACTACCACGACTAGATTTTAGGTTAGATTCACATTAAATCCGAGTGGCATTATTGACAGCAGCATAAAAACTAAACGGTTTTAATTTCAAGGCAACCTTGCTTTTATGTAGGATATATGCTCTTGGAAAGGTATAAAATAAAACCATTTGATCTTAACAATTCTCTGTCGATAGACCAAATAGTTCTATGTGTCATGATAGAGTACAATATAAGGCTTACATAAAAATTATAAATAAGCGACTTAAAGACATAAACTCGATTTATTTCAACATTAAGACATTAAAATTGTAGATAAAATTATTTTTCTTTCAAATTAAAATTTTTCGGATATAAATTTTTTTATTATTTTTATTTTTTAATCGCCAAAAGTCAGAAATTTTAGGGCGCGTGAGTTATTTAGACCTATTTTTATTAACATTATCAATAAAGTTGGGTGCGCAAGTATTTTTCTACCTTGACAGTCCGAAATAACCAAGTACTTCTTATTATTTAATGGTTACAAATACGTATCTACCTATCATAACACATGTAAAAATTTGTTGGCCTATATGGAAATAATAATTTAATATGGTAAATTGTCTTTAAAAGTCTCCATTTAATAAACCTTTTTAAGTTTGCTATAAAACCGTCTGCACTTAAAGTGTCTTTTAACATGGTTTTAAAAGCACCTTCACAGCAGCTTTAAAACCAGTTGCTTAAGAAAACAAAGTTTTAAGAAGGCTTTTATTTTTGGCTTTATTGACCTCTTTCAGAGTGGGCCCTTTTATGCTGAAAGCGGTTTTATTGCAACCTTAAGGTTTACTTAAAAACCAAATGGTTTTAATGTTAGTTTTATTCTACAGTTTTAAAGCATCCTTAAAAGACTTAATAAACCCGTTCGGTGCTACTTGGGTTAGATTTGTTTAAAAATATTATACAACGCTTACCATATTATGTAACTTCTCGAGTTCTTCGAAATATTGAATACTAACATACCTGAAACAACGAAAACAAAATTAGTACAATATATTAATTACAAAAATATTTTTTTATTAAATTAGCGTTAAAAATTATGTTTTAAAGTTAAAGGAAGAAATGTATACAGAAGTTCACGTCCATTATCAGTCTTCTTCTTCCATTCAGAGTCTCCTGTGAAGGTTGCTGATGAACATGTCTATTTGCACCTTCAAAACTGCTGCATGGAATACTTCGACAGACGTCATTAATCCACAACAATTAAATTGTAACGCAGAAAGTCACGGCGAAATTAGATCTAGGATAGAGCAGGCTAGAGCCGCTTTTAGAAGGATGTCCAAGGTGTTATGTAACAGAGACCTAAAATTGGCATTGAGGATCCGCCTACTTCGCTGCTACGTTATGCTGTCGAGTCCTGAACTGTGAATAAAATCGATCTAAATCGCCTTGAGGCTTTCGAAATGTGGTGCTATAGAAGAATTTTAAAAGTTTCCTGGGTGGAGAAGATTCGAAACTCCACATTACTAGAACGTCTCAGCAAGACTGCTGAGATCACAAAAAGCATCAAGCAGAGAAAGCTGGAGCATTTCGGACATATAATGAATGGTCCCAAATGTAGGTTGCTACAAAATAACGAGCGATCCACAATTATTGGGATCAAAGCTATCCGTGCAAAAAGTTACGTATGTCTTGTTTTAATCTGAAAGACCGCCGGAGTGTGACGTCACGGGCAACTGTGGCTATATTCAGTGCTGTTATGATCATTTTTCCAAACAAAGAATAAAGAATGAAAACACGTTGAAAAGATACCCAATCTCAAGACTTTTTAGTTCGTATAAAGTTAAAACTTTGCGTCCTCTGCTACTTTTTATGTTCAATTATAGTGTTTTTAAAGTTGACGTACGTACACTGACAAGTATCTGTCAAAGTTGACGTAAAATGGAAAGTATATCTGAATTAATAATAGACATGCACTGTATAGCTATCTCCGTCGTTCATTATTTTGTCAAAATAATTTTGAATCACACGTTATCATGCAAGGAAAAATAGCAGGCAAACGCAGTCCAGGACGAAAAAGAACCTCATGGTTGAAGAACTTGCGAGATTGGTACGGTATTGAGACAAGCATGCTATTTAGGGTGGCAGTGAATAAAATTAAGATAGCTATGATGGTAACCAACGTTCTGAAAGGACATGGTACATGAAGAAGAAGACGTCATTCCCAACCGTTCACGAAGGTTCGCAGCCAAGAAATAATTAATAATAATATAATAATAATAATAATGGAGTTTATTCGTAGAAAATAAATTATACATATAATAAACTCAGTTCCTCACTGAAGTTGCACGTACAACTTATGCGTGAGGGTTCAATTTTGATTGTCTTAAACTAAACAACACTAATTAATTTTAAAATTTACAAAAAGGAATCAAATAAAGTTTTTTTTCGTTCATCTGTCTCGAAATTTGGGCTCCTCTTCTCAATAATTCAGTTAATATTACATGTTGTTTTTCGGACCTACGAAAATTTCTCATAAAATTCAAGAAATTCAAGAAATGATTGCAAAACGTTTTCTATGGGACTTCTCTGGTGGGACTTCGTTTTTTATGAGCATTATCATTACTTTTTTAATGTGTTTTATCTATTTTTACAATAATTTTTACAAATTTAACACTTATAAGTGACATTTCAAAAAATTCATTTTTGACATATTTTATAATTCAACGTCCTCTTCCTCTTCTTCTACGTAGCTCTATTGTTACATCGTAGCAAATCTGATGTTGTTGACAAGAACTCCATTTATCGTCGACGAACTGAGTCATCTTTGAATACTACACGTAAAATATATTCAGAGTATAAATTGGCGAGAGAATACATCCCTGTCGTAAATCTTTCTGAATAAGTGAAATTTAATAAAAAACTTTCCTCTTGGTAAAAGGTATATTAGTTTAAAAAGCCCTAAAGGGCTACAAACATATACAAAACGTTTTCGCTCTGTAACAAGAGCATCATCAGTGTTATAAGAACATGGTGAGCCAACCAAAAAATACAAGGTCAAAGCCTTTCAAAAAACAGACAAAAGTCTAATATCAATAAATACATCAAAAAATCGAAAGGATGGATAAAATTCCTAAGGAATAATAATAATAATATCCATCCTTTGGATTTTTCGATGTATTTATTGATATTAGACTTTTGTCTGTTTTTTGAAAGGCTTTGACCTTGTATTTTTGGTTGGCTCACCATGCTCTTGTAACACTGATGATGCTCTTGTTACAGAGCGAAAACGTTTTGTATATGTTTGTAGCCCTTTAGGTCTTTTTAAACTAATATACCTTTTACCAAGAGGAAAGTTTTTTATTAAATTTCACTTGTAATTAATGGTATACAGCCAACTCCAGGAAGTTCTTCCTTGTGGATCTTTCTGAATACTTATTTCCTCTGACAGTGAGCCTTCGAGTTTTATTCTTGCCGTTTGACCCTAGTTTAATTTGGATATTGTTAAAACATTTTGATAATTAATTTTTAGTTTTTGAAAGATTTCCCGTAGGTTCTCGTATTTAACACTGTCAAATGCTGTTCCGTCCGTCCACATATATTTCTTATTTAAGTACATATTTTATTATTTCTCTTCAGATTTAGTTTAGCTAACGTATGTGTACCTTTACGTTATGTAGCCAAATAGGTCGTGTAGGCACGGCCCTAATATACTTAAAAGAGATTCACAAGAAATCTATTTTGGCCAGCATTCGCATGAGTGAGTATTCGTTTTAACTACCGTAAGAGTAACACAGTTTTTATATAATCCGCCACCTAAGTGTAAGAAATACCCGAGATTCCATATTCCAGCACGCTGAAGAGAGTAATCACAGTGTTCATCAAAGGAAACGTAATAATAATACTTTACATACATACACACTATTCAAATAATTGAAAAATTTGCGTTTAACTTTATCTCATTATAAAATATAAACCATCTTTAAAGGTACATCTTTAAATAAACATTTTACATAATGTAGACTCCTATTGTTGATTAATTACATTTGTACAAACGCCTTAGTATAGTCAATGAAATAAATCCATATCTTGGTCGACATTTGTGCATCCCTTTGCCAAAACATTAGGGTAAGAACAGAACAAGTGGGTCGAGGTGGAGGTGTAGGTCACGGTGGATGCTACTAGTTAAGTCGCGGTAGAGATCGACAGCACATAGCAAGGAGGTCACCTGCGCTGTCAGTCGAGCTAGAACCACTATCAAGTGAAGTAGTTTAATGAAATTTGAATGACAAAAAGGTTGTGCTTTTGCGATGTTGTGTCAATCAAGTGATGATAGTGATGAAATGTCAGCTGTAAATAATCAGATCCTCCTTCATATTCAAAAATTTACTGAATTTAATTACTTTAGAAATTCAAAAATAAACTGAATACAAAAAAGGGATTATATAAAAAGTATCAACTCAGACAGCGCAGCAGGTCGATTTTTGATTTTAATTTATGATTTTTTGGCATATATATCATACTAGTGACGTCATCCGTCTGGACGTGACGACGTAATCGATTATTTTTTCAATAAGAATAAGGATCGTGTGATAGCTCATTTGGAAGGCAATTCAATACTCTATTCAGTAATATATAAACATTAACATAATTATTTATACAGGGTATTCAAAAACAATTTTTTAATTAAATTTATTGACACAAAACGAAGACTTTGCGTAGTTTATTTAATTCAAAATACATTTTACTGCCGTCAGAAAACAGAAATAAAATGTTTATTTCAAATATAAACATTACTTTTTGCTTAATTTCAATGTTTAAGCAGGCACCCACCTGCCTCTTGACAATCTGAACATTTAATTTAAGCGAAAGGCAATGTTTATTTGCCAAATAAAAAAAAAATATTTCTTTTTTATGACAGCAGTAAATTATATTTTTAATTAAATACATTACGCACATTCGTCTTTTTGTGTCAATTAATTTAATACAAAAAAAAATAGAACACCCTGTATAAAAAATTATGTTAATGTTTATATTATTGAATAGAGAATTGAATTGCCTTTTAAATGAGCTAGCACACGACCCCTATTCTCCTTTAAAAAATAATCGATTACGTCATCACATCCAGACGGATGACGTCACTAGTACGATATATATGCCAAATATCATAAATTAAAATCAAAAGTCGACCTGTTTCGGCAATTTCTAATAATGTTGTTTATTTAGTTAATAATGAATTTTTGCGATACTTTATGGACGCACTGTGTACGAGTAATTATATATATACCTATATATAAATAAAAATAAAAAATATTTATTTCTTTTTTATTCAATGGCTTTTTTTATAATTTTTGTTTTATTTTTTTCTCGGGTTAGCATAACATTTCTATAAAAAAAATAAAAGTAAAGCAACAAAATGGACCTACCTATGTATCTATAAAAATAATATTCTAGCAGTTATGTTATGAAATAAGAAATTTATGACTATGAATCTGCAATCAATCACAAACAAGTCTGGCTAATTGGCTCTGCCAAAGACATTTTTCAGAAAAGAAAAGAAAAGACATTTCTATTCCTATTTTTTAAGCAATAAATTGAAATATAAATATACAATACTTACAATAATATTAATTGCAATAAAAACTTAGACACCAAAATTTAATAGAAGTATTTTAATTTAATAGGTGCCGAAATCAATGAGGGTTTGTAGCGTAATAGTGTATTTCAAAGGCTAACCGATTTCGGCACTCTGGTGCCGTAGTATAGGAGCATTTGTAAATATGCAGGCCGCGCAGTATACATCCATGTAAAACAAACTTATTTTATTTTCAAAAGCATCGATGTAAACCTCCTGGATGGCATCGCGCTAAACCTCCACCGCGACTTACTTGCTCTGCTCTCTTCCATTCACTACAATGTGTTTGTTTTACATGGATATCGACATCGACCGCGACCTCCACCTCCATCGCGACCCAGTTGTTCTGTTCTTACCCTTAGAGGCAAAAATAGCTTCTCTGGTTCCCAATACATTGCGAGAAATATGTATTATGCGACATTTCATTTTCACATTTGTTGTAAATTCTGGTATGTATAATTCGTAGGAAGAACTTTAATATTTGAATCCTTAGGCTTACCTATAAGTAGCAAATTATCACAGTTGGTAGGATAGGACTTCTTTGGAATGGTGACAAATATGGAGATGACAAAGACAGAGGGCCATGCTTTTGAGATTATTCCAGTTCTACATGTACAAATGAATGGGACCATCACAACAGATACAGATTTGTATTAAGAGTTCACAAAAAATCTCATTTGGGCCTACTGCTTCCCCTTTTTTGCTATTTTTATGGCTTGTTTTGCCACATCAGGTGATATTGGAGGTACATTTTCCAAAAACGTAAAGACGCACCTGGTTTATCTATTATCAGTAAAGAGCTAGAGTATGTTCTTAATCATTTGAAATATTGAGTAAAATAAAAAGTGTGTAGCAGCATAGCCTCGTATTTTAAGTAAGAAAGTCTCTTAAATTTACAAGTTGCAGTTCATTGTCGAACCAATTTCCAGTCGAACAGCATTCTGCATCCGTTTCCTTAAGATCTAGAAGCTTCCCATAAGTTAAATAAGAAACTAGGACATGTGTAAATTTATTAAATTCCGGCCAGATCAACAGACTCCCAAGTTTCGCAAACAATAACCGTGCATCATCCTGTACATTCCACTTTATGGTCCATATATATGTATCAAGATGGTATAGTGTTGCCGTAAAATTTATTGGTGACAGAAAGGAATATTGGATGTTGCGATTGAATCCGGAAAGGAGATGGAGGCATGGAGAAGCCGGGATTATTTCGAGAATGTGTGTATATGTAGGAAATGCGTCCGTATGTATGCAAAGAGGGAACTTGCAAGAGTTACTGGAGTGCAAGACGTGAAATGGGAAGGGAAATATACCGATATATATGTTTGGTGTGGAAAGTACGTGTGTGACATTCGAAGAGATGGAGATAGTTCATCCAGAAATGTACTGATCATTTTGAACAGTCACTTAAACTAAAAGTTAACTTTATTTCTAACAATAGAACACTAAAAACTTTTGTTTTCAATACTTCCTTGAAATTTGATAGTGTTTCGGCAGAGTGCCTTTTTTAAGTGATGTATTTTACTGTGGGTCTACACTTTATAGTCTTTAACTAAAGAGGTTGAGGAGTGAGAAGCTGTTTGTCTCAAGTTGGTAATTCAGAATTATATCTGTATTTTTTAATTTATTAACTTCCATAGATTTTAATAAAGATAGCTTAAGGCAGTGGTTTCCAACCTTTTTGTACCTGCGCCCCTTTAAAAAAATAAAATTGTTGCGCCCCCTTAATTTTTTAACATATCTAATTTTATAAATTCTCAACTCAATCTTGAAAATTTGCTATCACTAGATATGTCTATTATCATTTCCTGTTCTGCTATCGTAAGACCAAAATCATCATATTTTTCAATCACAAACGGGTTTCTAATCCATTCAAATTTGGACATGTCAAGATCTTTAAAGTAAAACGAGAATTGCTTCCATAGACTGGTTATTATGATGCATGATTATTATTATGAACTTTACTTTCTTTTATTTCATCAGCAAGACAGGTAATTTTAAAAGTGGGGAACATGTCAAAATTTTTCAAACTTATTATTATCCACAGTTATTATTATCACAGTTACTATTACCCACAATTTTATTTTTTCATAAATGCAATAATCTTGTCTTTCTGCGTAATTGCACGCATTTGAAGCGCTTGCATTGATTTATTTAAAATACTGAGTCTTTGAAAAATATTAACTAAATACGCAAGTTTACAAAGAATTTCGTGTCATAAAACAAGTTTGCTTATTCTCTATTATTATCAGTAAGAAATATGGCGATCGCTTCTTTTAGCTCAGACACCCTTTGAAGTACTTTGACTACTTTGACACGAGAAAGCCAACGTGCCTCACAATAATATAGAAGTGATCTATATTCTGAACCCATGGCATCAAACAATTTTGCGAAAAGCCTTCCTCTTTACAGCTCTTATAATAACTTCATATACTGTTAGTAGGTCTTCACCCATATCTCTTAAAACAAGCGATTGTCTATGAATCATGCTATGCGTACAAACTGCACGAGGAGCCAACTTTCGAACTCGTGCGTGTAGACTGGCATTTTTTCTTACTATAGATGGAGTGCCATCTGTGCATAGTTCCACACAGTTCTCCCACAGAATATCATTTTCATTAAAAAAATTATCAATGATTATAAACACTTGCTGTAGTATTGCCTTCAATAAGTTTACAGAATAACATGTCTTCTCTAACATCAGTTTCCATAACATATCTTACATATGTTATCTAGTGTGCATCCTTAAGAACATCGGTAGCCTCATGTATTTGCAACGCGAAAGTAGATAGTTTTATTTTTTCTATTAATTGATCGCAGAGATCTTCAGATATTTATCTTCCCATCGTATTACCTGCAAGTGGAATGATTTTAAGTTGATCAGCATATGATTCACTGAGCATCATTTTTGTGACACCTATTCGACTTCTTTGGTTTGTATTCGAAAATGATATTTTGGAAAAAGCTGCATGCCCCCTTGTAACACTCTCGCGCCCCCCTAGGGGGGCGCGCCCCACAGGTTGGGAACCACTGGCTTAAGGCCTTTATTTTGAGTATGGAGAGTTCGAAACTATTAAAAGAATGATTATGATTTAGAAGATGAAGTGCGTGAATCTGTTTTTCTATTATTGAAAGTTCTTTTGTGTTCTGCTATACGTTATACGTTTGTTAAAGATACAGCCAGTTTGACCAACGGACTAGAAACCAGAGGCGTTATTTGCTTTTAATGTAACAGCTCAAAGAAGTATGGATATGAATGTGGATGTGCATGTTTGTTACGTTGATTTTGAAAAAGCATTTGACAAAACAAAATAAGACATGAAAAATCACTCCAAATTCTAGAGGCAAAAACACAGGAAGAAAGAACTTATGAATAATAACCTACCTTTATGTTGTTCTGAAGCTATTTCCTTGTGGCATTTTTATAATCAACTATTTTCAATGGGAAATAAGCCACAATTTTACCAAAAAAATGATTTTATTAACGTTTCGAAGCCCAAATCGAGTTTCGTTGTCAAAATACAAAATACTACTAAAAAAACAAAAATGTTGTTGCTAAGTAAAAAAAATTCTTCTAATAATTTATTTAATCTGACTCATTTATATTGGCAATTCAGACGTAAATTAAATTTAAATTAAACGTAAATTAAACCTACCTTTACTGGAATCAAAGAGCACAAATTGTAATAGACAACGAATCCAGTCCAGAAATTGAGATCAGGAGAGGAGTTAGGAAGGGATGTATTATGTCTCCATAACTATTTAATGTATATTATAGTGAATCTATTTTTAAAGAAGCATTACTATCCGAAAGTGAAGGAATAATAATTAACGGATGAACTATTAACAACATAAGGTATGCAGATGACAACGTGATTATGGCAAGCTCTGCTGAACAATTCCAACTACTACTAAGAAAAACAAACAATTTCTGTGAAAAATATGGACTAAAAATGAACATAAAAAGACTAAATATATGATAATAACTAAGAAAACAATCATACAAACAAGCATATATTTGGGATATGTACCGATAGAAAGGGTTGACAAATACAAATACCTGGAAACGTGGATTTCAGGAAATAATGAGAATAAATCAACCAAGCAGTTGTGTTCTAATATCCCACTCACAATACAGGGTGTTTCATTAACAATTGTCCATATCGTAACTGAAGAAACCTTAGCAAAAAACACGAAGATTTAACCCAAAACACTTAAATTAAATATTCTTCCTTACCGAGATACAGAGTGTTTTATTACAAATGTTCAAAATGATTTTAGCCCATGGTTAAATCACCTTTTAATATTTTTTGTTCAAACTCGACACAAAGATACACATGCTAGGGTACTTTAACTAGTCTTAAAATATACTTTTCCGCTGTTACCAGAGGCGTGCTGTAGGGATATATACTTCCTTTTCGCCCCCTTTCCCCCTTACAATCTACGCCACTGTCGTAATAATCATTTCAGCACGTTTTTTTATTCTTCGTTACTTTTTACTTTTTACGTAAATATCATCCTTTGTCTCAATGCGATAGAGTAAGTAGTTTTTAAGTTATTTGCGTTTTAATGTAATGGATTCAATAAAATTATGTATTTTAAACACATACAGTCGGAAAAATGCAAGAATACCCATGAACGATCACATCAATAACTTATTTTGTATTTGCTGTCTTTTTCTATAACAAACGTTTGTTACTTATAGAAAAAGACAGCAAATACAAAATGAGTGATTGATGTGATCGTTCATGGGTATTCTTTCATTTTTCCGACTGTAATCTTATTAAATGTAGTTTAAAGTACGTAGTCTTATGGAATCCATTATCTTTAAACGCAAATAACTTGAAAACTACTTACTTTATCGCAATGAGACAAAAATATGATATTTATGTAAAAAGAAACAAGGAATCAAAAAAACATGCTGAAATGATTATCACGACAGTGGCGTAGACTGCGAGGTGGAAAAAGGGGCGAAAATTAAGTATATATCCCTACAGCACGTCTCTGGTAACAGTGGAAAACTATCTTTTAAGACTAGTTAAAGGACCCTAACATGTGTAAACTGTGTGTCAAGTTTGAACAAAAAATATTAAAAGGTGCTTGAACAATAGGCTAAACTCATTTTAGAATATTTGTAATAAAACACTCTGTACCTCGGTAAGGAGGAATATTTTATTTAAGTGTCTTGAGTTAAATCTTCGTATTTTGTGCTAAGGTTTCTTCAGTTACTACATGAACAATTGTTAATGAAACACCCTGTATATACCAAACAGAACAGATTGGGAAGAAAGATATCTCGGTAAGTAGGAATATTTTATTTAAGTGTTTTGAGTTAAATCTTCGTATTTTGTGCTAAGGTTTCTTCAGTTACTACATGAACAATTGTTAATGAAACACCCTGTATATACCAAACAGAACAGATTGGGAAGAAAGATAGTATCTCGGTAAGGAGGAATATTTTATTTAAGTGCTTTGAGTTAAATCTTCGTATTTTGTGCTAAGGTTTCTTCAGTTACTACATGAACAATTGTTAATGAAACACCCTGTATATACCAAACAGAACAGGTTGGGAAGAAAGATATTTCGCGCAATATTTGACGGGAAAGTAGTTGAGGGAGAATGGAGAAGACGAACGAACGAAGAAGTGTATCAACTATTGGCTAACACGCCGATATAAAAATTAGTGAGAAAACGCAGATTAGAACAGCTCGATCATCTAGAAAGAATGCAGGGGGGCAGACAAGTCAAGAATATTAGTTGGAGAGCACCTGAAGACAAAAAAAGAGAGGAAGACCAAGAAGGAAATGGAGAGATGCAGTAATCGAAGACGTCAGTGAGCTGGGAATCAAAGATTGGAAGCTGACAGCTAATAACAGAAAAAGATGGAAATTATCCATCCGGCAGAGGGCCTAAAAGGCCTGTTGACCTTACACATACATTCATCGAAATCATAAACTTAATAATACTTATTTTATTTGTTGTTTTTATATCTTGATTTTCTATACTTTCGAATTCAATCCTTGTTCAAATTAATTTACAAACTACAAATATTTTGATTTTTGTTATTTGTATATAGTCCAGAGAAATAAGATTTTTCTCGTGACACATTCCCCTTCAGGCCGAAACGAAACAAAATTTTTTGAGTAGTATGAATGGACATCTATATTAATAACCGATATGTTTCCTGCAGCCGATTTTGATGATATACATAGTTATAAACAAATGAAGATCAAAAAACGGTAAATTATCGCTTTTTTCGTCTATTACCAAAAAGTTAAGCATTTTAAACAAATTTGAGAGTAAGAAATTCATAAACCGTATAAAAAACTTCAATATGGCCTTCTCTGAATATGTCTATCCTTATTTGTTGCTTAGAAAATTGGAAAATAAGTCATACATTTTGAAATATTATAAATGTTCATAACTAATGTAAAAATTAAGTTAGAACCTTCTAATTACACGGAATGCTGAGACTTGTGGTGCTTAAATTAAATTTTAAAGCAATTGGTCAAATAGTTTAAAAGGTTTTTAATTTGTTTATCCCAAATTCATTTTTTTTGCAACACTGTAAGTCAGAAAATTATGAGGTTACAGTAACACTTCGGACAGTTTATGAAAGAAGATCATTTATACTATTAACTTAATTAAATAAAATTGACAAAAAGTAATTTTAAACAGTATAAAATTATTTTGCAAAAAATGTCGATTTTTTGTTTATTTATAAACAGTTAGAATAACTTTTTCACATATTCTTGCAAAATAATTTTACAATAAGTATTTAGAATTATTTTTTGTCATTTTTTTTTAAATTAAATTAATGTAAATAGTGTAAATTTTCTTCTTTCATAAACTATCCAAAGTATTACTGTAACTTCATAATTTTCTGACTTATAGTGTTGCAAAAAAATTAATTTGGGATAAACAAATTAAATAACTTATAAACTATTTGACCAATTGCTTTAAAATTTAGGGTATGATTTAAGCACCAGAAGTCTCAGCATTCCGTGTAATAAGAAGGTTTAAGTTAATTTTTACAAAGGTATAAATATTTTAAGAAACTCAAAATTTATTATTTATTTTGCAATTTTCTAAGCAACCAATAAGGATAGGCATATTCAGCGAACGCCATATTGAAGTTTTTTATACGAATTATGAGTTTATTACTCTCAAATTTGTTTAAAATGCCTAACTTTTTGGTAATAGACGAAAAAAGCGAAAATTTACCGTTTTTTGATCTTCATTTATGTATAACTATGTATATGATCAAAATCGGCTGCAGGAAACATATAGGTTATTAATATAGTTGTCCATACTACTCAACAAATTTGGTTTCGGCCTGGAGGGAGGTGTTACCAACAGGATATTTTTTTCCTTATTTCTCTGAACTAATATTAAAGAAGAAATTAGAAAAAAGATTATATGTAACATGCATAAAGGCTCGTTTTTAAACAAAATTATTATCGATTCTGTAATTTTAGGTATTTGTAGGTTGTGCAAAAAATAATACTGGCAAATACCAAAAAAATATAATCGAGGTGTAGAGACAAAACAAAAGCAAAAAATTATATTATATTCTGTTTCTCTAACTTTATAGCTTTACTTTTTGTTATCGTTACGACTACAAAAGGATTTACTGCGATTCTGCAAGACCTTGACATTAGTCCAGGGCGCATCTGTTTTGAGATGGACGTTGAGAGGTGACTCAAATTTTTTTGCAGAAGTTGCTTGAAAATAACTCAAATAATAATATTTGAGTTATCCTCCCACTCAAAAAGGTCCGGAACATTGTTTAAATAATCAAAATGTTAAAAAATGAAGGAAAAATTCGATTGTTTTCTTCGTTTTTTAACCATGACTTTAAAATTATTCACTTCCGAGACAAGTTGCACTGACATAAAAGTTGCGTAATTAAATTTCCTGCTATATAGGATTAGTCAAAAATTTTAAAAATTGGCACGCTTGTTGCAAAATAGCAATAATTGCGAAAAAAACATAAAAAACAAATATTGACATTTTACGTTTTTCAACCATTTATGCTACACTTAGGGACATATTATAGAAGAATAATGTACCTTTCATTTGCAATTTGTAAAATTAAAATCGGTTAACTACCACGGTGTCAGGAATTTTTTTAAATAAACATTACTTTTTGGTGCTACGCGCAGGACAGCGGTATTCGATTCACACAAGTTGATTTCCACCAAAATTTCTTCCAATCTTTATCTAAAATATTATTTTCTTACTCCATATTTTGTTGTACCTATTTAATCCAGGAACCGAAGCATTTCACCTCGCAATTTTTACAGAATGGATCGATTTGCTTGAAAATTTGAGAATAAGTAGTGGATAGTTCAAGGATCAAAATCTATATGATGCTGAAAGGCGCTTTTACCATGGAGTCGGTTGCCACCCCATCTTAGGGGTGGAAATTTTTTATTATATTTTGACTGTAAAAGTTGATAAAAACATTCATTCTAAGCAAAAAATGTTCTATACATTTTTTTGATAAAATTAATACTTTTCGATTTATTCGCTATCGAAAGTGTTAGTTTTATGTAGAAAAAATCAATGTTTTTCGATATATACTCATTTACCATTCACTCAATTTTTGTCGTAGAAAAATTTTTTTCAAACCAAGTTCTTGGGAATTAAATAACCTACAATTTCATATAAAAACATTTTTTGGTATATCTGATGCTAATCTTTCTATTTTGAAGAAAATGGCATTTTTTACCAAACTACAAAAAGTCGTTATTCGCTTTTAACTCTAGTTTTTTTAAAAACTAATCATTCTAAGCCAGTCAAACTTTTAAAATCTATTAATAATACATAAATAAAGAAGAATTAATAAGGCCAATGACTAAAAGCAAAGCTAACTTACATTATTATGCTTCCAATTGGATTTCTTTTTTTTTGAAAAAAATATATTGATTTTTTACCGTAACCTTTTTAATTTCTATCTTAGAAAGTTTGTTAAAAAATAATTTTGTAGGTTTTTACAAGATCTATAAGACTATTAATACCAAATCCTTTTAAAATCATCAGTCGCAAAAAGTGGTGACTTTGAAAGGGTTGGTAAAGGTGATTTTTGCATGTTATTACAAGTTTTAATTGTCAATAGCTCACTCAATTTTTACCGAAGAGAAATTTTTTGCAAACTATGTTCTTGGGAATTAAATAAGCTACAATTTTATATTTAAAGATTTTTTTGTATCTCTGATGATAATCTTTCTATTCTGAAGAAAAGGGAATTTTTTACCAAACTTCAAAAATTTGATATTTGCTTTTGACTCCATTTTTTTAAAAACTAATCATTCTAAACCAGTTAAACACTTCTAGAACCTATTAATAATACATAAGTAAAGAAGACGAAATAAGGTCAATGACTAATTTTAATCAGGGTGGTGATTAGGGGTTTGCTTTCGATCACTTTTTCGCTGAAAAATATAGGGTCTGACATTCTTTTCATTATAAGCCACCTAAATTTTGAGCTAAAGACTTTTTTTTATTTCTGAAGATAGATATTTTTAAATACTTCAAATTAGTTTAAACAAGTGATCCTCGAAAAATGCATAGTTTTCCCGTCTTTTGACTTTGAAACTACAATATTTAGCATTTGCCGAAGAAGACCTAACATATAATAAAGTATAGCTCGATTACTATTGGTCTTAAAGAAAATTTAAAAAAACGGTTTTGTAGATTTTTTTAAAATGTACATTTTTGTCAAGCAAAGTTGTTTTGATAAAACAAAAACTTTTTGAGTTATTTGCAGAAAACTGATTAAAAACATTATTTTTTTTAATATAAAACTAACATTTTCGATAGCGAATAAATAGAAAACTATTAATTTTATCAAAAAAATGTATAGAACATTTTTTGCTTAGAATGAATGTTTTTACCAACTTTTGCGGTCAAAATATAATAAAAAATTTTCACCCCCGACATGGGGTGGCAACCACCCTCATGGTAAAAGCGCCTTTTGGCATCATATAGATTTTGATCCTTGGACTATCCACTACTTATTCTCAAATTTTCGAGCAAATCGATCTATTCTGTAAAAATTGGGAGGTTTTCTCCTATTTTAAGCTTCATTACTTGGACTAATTTTAATATTTTAATTCCACAAAACTCAAACTAATTTTATTACTGTTTGTGAAATATTGTTTAAACAATTGCATATGTTTAAAAATAATAAAGTTTTATTCTCTAAGTTAAAATATATGAACAAAGAAAGTGTTTGCTAAAAAAGTGTTATTTCAAAGGTCAGAGAATGCGTTTTTAGACAAATTTATTTATTTATATCGAAATGTACTAAAAATTAAAACTTATCAATCATTATCAAAGGTCATTGGAATACCCAATCAGAGCAAACGTATCCACTGTCCTGCGCGTAGCACCAAAAATTAATGTTTATTTAAAAAAATTCCTGACGCCGTGGTAGTTAACCGATTTTAATTTTCTGAATTGCAAATGAAAGGTATTGCAGTATTCTTCTATATGTAAAAAAATTTAACTTGTTGTCTGCTTTAATTTCAGTCCTGCAACATTTTGAAAAAATTTATTTTTTTTTGCGAAAGCTGAACTTCAAAATTTATTTTGCAATATCTGTTAAACCAATCTTAATAAAATTTACAGTATTCTTTTATTATATCATAAACTTTTTCTGGGTGAAATATGAAGGTCCTAAGTGTACCATAAATGGTTGAAAAACGTAAAATTCGAATACTTGTTTTTTTTATGGTTTTTTCGCAATTATTGCTATTTTGCAACAAGAGTGACAATTTTTAAAATTTTTAACTAATCCTATGTTGTAGGAAATTTAATTACGCAACTTTTATATGTCAGTGCAACTTTTCTCGGAAATGAATACTTTTAAAGTTATAATCAAAAAATGAAGAAAAAAATCGAATTTTTCCTTAATTTTTTGACATTTTTATTATTTAAACAATGTTCCGGACCGTTTTGAGTGGGAGGATAACTCAAATATTATTATATGAGTTATTTTCAAGCAATTTCTGCAAAAAAATATGAGTCACCTCTCAACATCCAAATGTAGTAATATTTTTACAGATGCGCCCTGTTCTATATCAGTTTCGTACATTTAGCACTTTCACGGTGTCTTAAATGCACATTTTGCTGAAAACGGTTTATGAGCAATGAACATGGCGTTGATATTTCTTGGAAAACGTCTATGGGATATTAAAATACTTGTGATGTGCTGCAGTTGCACGATGCATTAATATCTAGCAGGCTTTGCACATATTAAATGCCGCTCAAATTATAATAAATTTAAATAGTGTTAAATTTCGGATGTATCACTGGTGGATCTTTTCGTGTCTAGAGCTTACAAGAAACTGGTACAGATACAGATATACAGGGTGAGTCGAACTGCTTAGAGTCTTAAAAAAGGATTTCAAATATTATTTCATTTATGAAAAGTATGCTTTGGACTGTCAGATAATTGTTGTTGGTAAATGTCATTTGTTCAGAGTAAATTGTTTATAGTGTTGCATTTTTTAAAAGTAATCATTACTTTTTTTATTGAAATGCCTCGTCACAATCATTTGAGTTGCAACTTTGTTTATTAGTTTGGTATTTGATATCCCCTTCTGAGTTCCTGAAATCTTCAATTGCGTTTTTATCGAAAACGGTCGAAATTATCATGTTTAAACAAGAGTACCAAGTTTACGTAAAAATGATGTTTACGTCATATTTTCTAATAAAAATTTCTAAAAAGTTTCATCAGAAAAAGTTTAGACTCAATTTGATCATCAGGAATGATCCACGTGGCGCCCTCTATGACAAAACGTAAAATTATAGATAAAATACTATTTCTTGTCTAAGATTATGCCTCTGTGCCAATTTTAATAGCAATTTATAAATATACAGGGAAACTATTAGCAAAAAACGAAAAACAAAAATTAACTTTAACACCCTGCATCTTTTTTCTCAGCAACATTTTATTAAGGCATATTTGGCCCAATTGCCATATTTTGGTCCAAATAACCTGTCCTTAGTCTATGTCCCTATAGTTATGACTCACCCTGTATAGGAAACATTATATCTCTATATTGTTGTGAAGCTATTTTCTTGTGACATCTTTTAATGGGGTGGAGGGAAGGGGGTATGGTTTGAAATTTTCAATTCTTTATTATTTTAAATAAAATTGCATAACTTTAAAAATACTATCTGAAAATTTCAGATTGATCGGAGTTAAAGTACCAGAGATACAGTATGTTGAATATTCCTGCGTTCGACTCACTTTGCCGCGGTTTCGCTCCAGCACGCTTTAGCGTAGTGAGAAACGTTCAACAAGTGGTCCCCTTCTCTTTTGTAGATTACTCCGCGATTCAAAAATATATTCCGGTGTGCATTACTTTATGATTTGACAGACAAACAAGAAGAGGAACGAAGTTGTTAAAACTTCAAACGCGTTCTTCTCAAAATTGCTATTTCAAAGTCGGTGGACATTGTTACCCAAAAACTACTTGATTAATCCACATGGAATTTTGCATAGATGCTTTACACATTTCTCGAGGTAACGCTATCGAGATATATTGGCTTTTATACTTATTTTTTTGTTTAAGAATAATAAATATGTTGATTTTCACCCTTTTGTTACAAAAAATTTCGTTTTTTTTTACTTTCGAGTGATACCAAGATAGCAAGAACTTAAAAATCGTTAAAATTATAAAACCTTGACAGCGTTACCTTGAAAAACTCCTAAGCTAATTATATCTTTTTGAATTTTTTGTTTTACATCCAGTGACAATTTCTCATGTGCGCCGCAAAATTCACTTTTAATTTGGAGGTGTCTGTAAAAATTTGCCACCGTTGGCTTATTTTTCAATATTTTTCATTGAATGTTTTTTTGAATGTTTTTTGAATTTTAGTTAATAAGCTTATTTGTTTCTTTGCCACTTATTTCTTTTTGAATAAATCTGCAAATCCAGTTATACCTTATAAAGCTCTGTAGGCTTTATACGCAAAACAAATGCTTTTAACTAGACTCTAAGGTAGGGTGAAGTGTTTGTATTTTGTGTTATTTACAAATGTTTCATTGATATAGAAATGTAAGAAGACTCAGTCCTCTGCTATCCACTTCTTCTTAAAGTGCCATCTCCGCGATGAAGGTCGGCAATCATTATAGCTATTCGGACTTTAGAGAGGGCTGCTCTGATAAGTTCATTTGATGTACATACATACCATTCTGTCAGGCTGCGCAGCCATGATATTCTGTATCTCCCTATGCTTCTTTTTCCTTGGATCATTCCCTGCATAATGAGTGGGAGCAAGTTGTACCTCTCTCCACGTGTAATATGTCCGAGATATTCCAATTTTCTGGTTTTGATCGTAGTCTTTTGATTCTATTGCTTTAGTTGTGGTTTTTCTACTACATTCCTGACTCGAATCTTCCAACATTAATACCGTTGGAGTAGTTATCTATGTACAAATTAATGTAGATCCTCAAGAAACTTGATATAGACCAAAGAGACATAAGATGCATTGAAAACTACTGATGTCAAACGGAACAATTAAAAATAGAATATATATATCCAAACCCACACATATACGAAGGGGTGTTCTACAGGGATGTACGCTTTTCCCTCTTTTATTTAACATTTTTTCGGAAGCCGTATTTCAAGAGTCTTTGGAAGATGCAGAGATGAGAATCAAAGTGAATGGAGTAATGATCAGCAACATACGATATGCTGCTGATGGTGTCCTAATTTGTGGCAACATAGTCGATCTTTAACAGCTTGTCACTATAATCGGAGAATACAGTAAGCGAATGGGATTAAAGATTAATACCAAAAAGACCAAATTCATGATCACCTCCAGAAACTTGGATGCACTTGAAAACTCCACCGTAACACTAAATACCAAGTCCATTGAAAGAGTGAGCAAATTTAAATACCTGGGAACGTAGCTTTTTGAAGACTGGGCATCGGACAGGGAAGTAAAATGTCGCATTGACCAAGCTCGACAAGCTTTCGTAAAATTCAGGAAGGTACTGACCTGTTCAAAGTTCGATCTTCAACTGAGATTAAGGTTTACTAAGTACTACGTATGGTCGGTGCTGCTATATGACGTAGAGGACTGGACATTCAAAACCAGCGATATAAACAGATTAGAAGCTTTCGAAATGTGGCTTTATCGCCGTATCCTAAAGAGACCATGGACGGCGAAAGTCGCAAATGTAGATGTCCTTAAAAGAATCAACCAAGAACGCCAACTTTTCGAAACCATCAAGAAAAGGAAAACGGCGTATCTATGCCCCATCATGCAAAATGAAAAATACCAAAAAAATATAAAAATTTAAAAATATATAAAAAAAAAATATATATATATATATATATGTGTGTCCGTTGGGCTAGGATGACCTGCTGGTAACTATTCAACTTTAAATTTTCGAAGTTGCATATTAGCACTATATTCATTTAATGATGTTGCCTAAGGTTAAAATGAAGTATGCTTAAACACTACTAAATTTTTGGAAGTGTGAATCTGGTTTTTTCTTGGTTCATTCTTGACTTTGAAAAAAAAGCAAGCCAGCTTTTTTCCACTTGTTTTTTATATGTGACTGTTACCACATGGTCTTGTCTTTGGCTGTACTAAAGTTTTTAAATATTAACTATACACTTAAATGTTACATACTTATACATTACATTGGTTCATGGATAAGGTTTTTTTACTATGTACATCTTATCTTTTGCTACATGTCTTTTTAAGATGAACTGATGATGTCTACTGAGCAGTAGACGAAACGTCTTCAATAAATAGATGAAGTAGCTGAATTCTTTGTCTCTTTTTTCACCCACTTGACCGATAAAACCCTACACTTACGAGTGCTCCTTTGTTATATATATATATATATATATATATATATATATATATATATATATATATATATATATATATAAAAAATTATTATGGTGGTCCAATACAGATTTCCAACACCTTAATTGGCTTTTCTAAAGACAATTTTTTCTCCCTCTTGAGAGGAATCTCTGATCCAGGACCACAGATACGATCATAACACTTCTAGCTACGTTTCTCCGCTGCTCGGGTGTAACTTTTTGAGCCAGGACCTATTCCACAAGCGTTTGCCGCTTTTAGGCAGGTGCTTTGGGTTCAGTTATTCAAACTTCAGATACAGACTTCCTGCTATGTGCCTGTCGCTTCTAGGCAAGCATAATAGGATTTTTAACACGTAAGATATCTTCAGACATCCTTTTTCGACTGCGCGGAATATCCCCATGTTTCGTTCATCCACTGAAGACATTCAGGGATATTCCGGGTCGGAAGAGGGGGTGGTTTTAGTTGGTAGGCGGCTGGTTATGGGGGGCACGCGGGACACATGGACCATACTCTGGTCTCTGTGCCCTGGCGTGTTCTCCTCTCCTGTCCGAGTCCAACAGTACTAGGGACATCTTCCCTAGTCAGCTAAGAACGTTCCTCCTCAGTCCAAAAAAAAGTTCCTCCAACGGATAATCGAGGATAAAATTGAAGGCAAGAGAGCAATGGGATGCAAGAAAATGTCCTGGCTCCGAAACATATGGCAATGGACAGGGATTAATGGCATACAATGATACATATTGCAAGAAACAGAGAGTTAATGGAAACTGTGATCGCTAAATTCCATTAGTGGATCTGCATCTGAAGAAGAAGAATTTTAAATAAATTTGTAACGTTTACTACACAGGTAAACCATTTTCCTGCTATCGTTGCTTGTTGGCTTCAGTAACAGCAAACTTTCCAGAAAACATCCAACAAATATCTTTTAATTAAAAAACTCAATTAATCTTCTACCATTAAGATTCGCTTAATTGCCTCTCTCGACAAAACAAACCGTTAAATAAAACACCCCCTCTTCATTTCACACCCTTGTACCAAGTTCATCGTTCTTAATTTTCGAATTTGTCAAGATGGGGTTAATAAACTGACAGGGAATCATTAGAGAAATTTTCGAAAATAAAAAGTATCCTTTTTTTCCCGGATCCCTTCATTAATCTCGGTATTCAGATTAATGCGGCAGGGACAAGAGATTCTGTATTAAAAGAGACCGTGGGGACTGTTGAGGCGTCCTGCAGAAGGGTAGAGAATTGTTATTTAGTAAATAAACTGTAAAAAAGGATCCGGTATACCCTCCTACTGTTACAAAAAAAAGGAAAGGAAGGATTACATGCTTGTAGTAAAATTAAATAAATTATTAATAAAGCATAAAATAAAATAAAGTACTACGAAAGTTTAAGGAAGGTAATTTTCTAACATAGGATTTCGCTAAAAAACTGAAAATAACAATAATACTCAAAGAAGAATCAGATTTTCAACAGTTAACAATTATTGTTTTACGAAATAAGAAGCATTTTCGATAAAGAGAAGCTTTTCATAATTTATATAGAAGGAATGAGAGTCTTATTCTTTATAAAATGTGGTGTGTTCGTTGGAGAATTGAGTAACGTAACTACTGAAGGAAATGCACAAATTTATTGAGATGTTAACAGTTAGAGATACAAAACGATACTGTCCAAATTAATGAATACAAACTACATATTTCTTAAAACCTTTCATAGTCCATGAACATTTCGCTGACACCGCGAAATTACAAGCGTTGGTGTTTAAGAAGTTATCATGTCACGTAGTCTAAATATTGAAATATAAACACACACAGTGGCGTGCTCGCCATAACACCTCCCTCCTGAAAACCGAAGCTGGGGTGTTCAAGAAGGGCCTCTTTGCAGCTTCGAAGTTTTGGGCTTGTAGTGTAGAGCCTCTCTGGATATGCTCCGAACAGGGCAGGTAGGGCCTCAAGTAGTTCCGTGAGAACGTGGCCTTACACCGGAACGGGTCGAGAACGTTGCAGCGTCTCAGATCAGGTGGATTTACACTGGAACGGGAAGAGAACGAGTGGAGAACGTTGTACCTTCTGGATCAAGTGGCTGTACACTGGAACTGGTCGAAATTCTAAACTGTATGTAGTTGCTTCTTCTGTGGAAATGCTTCACCGTTTCCAGGGTCGAGTGGCTTTTCACTGAAGCTGGTGGTTGAGAAGATTTCACGAAGTTACTAGTTGCGCCTCTCCAGAACTTCCGAATTGCTTTGTGGCTTTACACAACAAGTGGCCTTACACTTGGAATTCTTCAAGTTGCTTACGGGTTCCTTCAGTTTTCCTTCCTCGTGGCCTTACACTCGGAACTCAACTACTAAGTCACTAATTCTCCAATTTCCCAATTAACGATTAAAATCGATTAGAAAAAAAGGCTTTACTTTTTCTAATTGGAAATTTCTACTAACTGCGCCAGTCTTATTCTTTATAAAATGTGGTGTGTTCGTTGGAGAATTGAGTAACGTAACTACTGAAGGAAATGCACAAATTTATTGAGATGTTAACAGTTAGAGATACAAAACGATACTGTCCAAATTAATGAATACAAACTACATATTTCTTAAAACCTTTCATAGTCCATGAACATTTCGCTGACACCGCGAAATTACAAGCGTTGGTGTTTAAGAAGTTATCATGTCACGTAGTGTAAATATTGAAATATAAACACACACAGTGGCGTGCTCGCCATAACATGAGTACGTCAGAGGGACACCATATCGCCGAAACTGTTCACTGCGGTTTTGGAATATACAGTGTGTCTGCGTAACTTGGAACCATATGGGATATAGCTTTTTTAATATCAATTTTACGAAAAAAACTTATTCTTTATAAAGTGCTCTGCATAGTCTAAAACCTCTGCGTCTAAAAGACGCAATCATCAGATATCAAATTTTATCAACGATATACGAGGTATGTCAAAAAATATGAATTTCGCTCAAGAGTAAAGTACTTTTATATTTCACAATAATAAAACTGTCATTGAGAAAAGTTGTTTGTAATTAAAAATTGTGTTTTATTCTGCATTTGCACTCTTCTCATTGAATTTTTTTTTAATTTTCCTCAAATCACGGACACCCAACATCATTTTTATTTATGATAACTCCGTTATTATTAATTTTACGAAAAAAAGTTATTCTTTACAAAAAGTTTTGCATAGTCTAGTAACCAAGAAAAAATTATGATATTAAATTTTGTCAATTTTATACGAGGTATGTCAAAAAATATGAATTTCGCTGAAGAGTAAAGTACCTTTATTTTTCACAATATTGAAATTTGTTATTATAAAAAGTTGTTCAGAATTAAAAACTATGTTTCAATATGCAATGGCATCCTTCTAGTTGCAATATTGTGAACTATAAAGATATTTTACTTTTGAGCGAAATTAATATTTTTGACATACCTCGTATAGAATTGAAAAAAATTGATATCTTATGATTCCATCTTAGTTTTTGACTATTCAGACATTTTTATAAAGAATAACTTTCTTTCGCAAAATCAATAATAACGGAGTTATTTTAATTAAAAATGATGTTGGGTATCTGTAATTTGAGGAAAATTTTCATATTATAACATAATTTTTAATTACAAACAACTTTTCCTAATAACAATTTTCGATATTGTGAAATATAACGGCACTTTACTCTTGAGCGAAATTCATATTTTTGGACATACCTTGTATGTTATTGATACAATTTGATACCTGATGATTGCATCTAAGGTTTTAGACTATGCAGAGCACTTTATGAAGACTAACTTTTTTTGTAAAATTGATATTAAAAAAGTTTCCCATATGGTTCCAAGTTACGCAGACACACTGTATATGTATGTGAAAGGGCCAAACTTACCGACGAGGGTATAAACATAAACGGAGAAAAGCTTAGCCATCTGAGGTTTGCAGATGATATTGTACTAATAGCTGATAGGATAGATGAGGCCAAAGAACTTTTAAATCAGCTCTACCTTTGCTCGCTAGAAGGAGGATTGAAAATAAATATATCTAAAACCCAGATGACAAATGATGTCAAATTGTAGTCAGCGAAGATGGGTGAATCCGGTGAATTCGGAATCTCGGTGAATTCGTAACTATTTTAATCCCCCATCCTAATTACAGGCCAACTGGTAACTCTGGCGCGCAGGTAATTCTTCGATAACCCACTAACTACCGATGAATTAGTAACTTTCATTTTTAAGTAATGTTGATAATTTAATACCGGTATTCCAGGTATGTACTTGTAAAAATTACTCTCTTTGAAGGTGGTGTAAAAGGTATTCATCATTTATGTATCGTCTCTTGGAAGAGTTACTAGAGAAAATCCAAATAAATTTTGTGATAATTACTGAAATTCTTGTAACAGATAACAGATTTCGTAATGAGTGCACGTGGGTGTAAGTTATTGGTGGTAAATAATTTTAAATTTCAATTAAAGAAAGTGCTAAAAAGTGGAAAACATTTATGGTACTGTTCCGCATCTGGTTGCAAGACAACCTGTTATAACGACGGAATCATACGGCCTGCTATCATACGGCCCCTATTCTCATTTAAAAAAATCATCGATTGCGTCATCACGCCCAGATGGATGACGTCACTAGTATGATATGTATACCAAAAAATTAGAATTTAAAAATAAAAATCGACCTATTTATCTCCATTTTATCTCCAGAGACGCCCATTCTCGAGAAAATGAATTTATTTCAACTCAAACGTCCTCACTGTATTTGTTTATAAGCCAAAAAATTGTTTTTCTACGAGCGTGCAAAAATGTCTACTTTCGCGCACGCATTTTAGTTTAGAAAGTTTCACTTTTCCGCACGCGTGTTACTTTTCCGCACGCGGTTTTTAGTTTTACGCACGCGTGGTAATTTAGATATGGTAATATGGCCTTACAGTAATTATAATACATGCAATAAACTAATATTTAGATATTATTTACTAATTTATTTCAAATATATTTTATTGTGTTCCTGTTTTAAGAGGAAACAGTAGCGATCAACAGGTAGCGAAAACGCGTTCCAAGATTGCGGCTGTAATTTTGAATATTTTTTCAAGATATTTGGCACACGAATTCGTAATATAATAAAGAATGGCGGTACAGAGCCGAATTTGAAAAATATATTAATGTGTGGAAATTACTCTTTAATTAAATACAATATTAAAAAAACGAGCCTGTACTGCCATTAAGAAGAACAAAAAAATACACTTTCTTCAAATAAACTTTTTTATCCGATGCCTAGATTTTGTGTCATTTTGAAACTACTAAAATTTTTTATTTCATTAGTAGTTCCAAAATGACACAAAATCTAGGCATCGGATAAAAAAGTTTATTTGAAGAAAGTGTATTTTTTTGTTCTTCTTAATGGCGGTACAGGCTCGTTTTTTTAATATTATATTAAATTACAAAGTAATTTCCACATATTAATATATTTTCCAAATTGGGCTCTGTACCGCCATTCTTTATTATATTACGAATACGTGTGCCAAATATCTCGAAAAAATATTCAAAATTACAGCCACAATCTTGGAACGCATTTTGGCTACCTGTTGATCGCTACTGTATCACCGCGACAATTCGATGAAATAAAATTATTTTGACATAATATTCGAAAGTCAAATCGGTAGACAATAACAGTCACAATAAGAGTTTTGAATCATCGTCATGGAAACCACGATCGTCGTCATGCTAACTAATTACATTGAAAGTACATACAAAGAATTAATTTGTGTATGTATTTTCATATTAAATAAATTAATTAATTAAGATTTGGTAATTTTTTAAAGACTCTTAGAAAAAATATTGTTCCTAACTCTTGCAGAAAGTCTCTTTTCCGCAACTCGACTGCTTGCCGAACTCCCGCTTCGCGTCGTTCGGCAAACTGCAGTCGCGTGCGGAAAAGAATGACTTTCTGCACTTGTTAGGAAAATAACTATTATAACTTTAAAAACAGTGCTGAGGCCTCTTAGATAATCCGATTTTAATTCTGTAAAGTGTATTAGATCGGTAGGGAGCCTCTTTATATGTCAAAAAATTAGCAAACTTCTAAATGGTCTACTTTCTGTCCAGAAAGTTTTTAAAAAATTTGAACTTTTTTAAAAAAATTTAGATTGCAAAATTATTATGCAAAATCTATCAGGTCGATTTTAATGAAATTTGGTGGAAGATTTAAGTATGTTATAAGGATTTTCTATGCAAATTACGAAGGTTCTAAGTGCATCCAAAGTGGTTGAAAAACACTGAATAAAAAGAGGCTTATTTTGCCCCCTTATTTTGTATTTATTGGTATTTTGCAGAAAGGGTAATAATTTAAGACATTTTTAACTAGTCGTTTATCATAAAAAATTCAATTATCTTTATTTTAATTCCCTACGACCTTGCTCCAAAATGAATCGTTTTAAAGTTATAAGCAAAGAATGTAGAAAAAAATTAATGTTTTTCGAAATTTTTAAATATTTTAATTTTCTTAATAATGTTCCGGGCACATTTCAGAAGGAGCATAAGTCAATTATTATTATTGAAGTTGTCACATAACTTTATCTGCAAAAATCCGAATGCCACCTCGCACATCCACAAATAGACGTTTTATACAGATCCGCTCTGGTCTATACATATAATATTGTTTCAATCAAAAGAGATTTCAATTTTTGTTATATCAATGTTGTTTTTATAAGTACATATAATACACAACATGTTTATACATATAAGCAAACCAAGAACCATTCGCTTACATAATAATATGCTATATGCCCCGTGTTGGCTTAATCCGTTACTGTTCAAATTTATTTCTTACCTTTTAACCTAAAACTACGTGGGGTATTAGAATTAAACAATGGTTTCGAATTCACCTGTATAAAGTTGCGAGTTGTTCAGGTAGAAGAAAAGTTACGAATTGGCCGGTATACATTTTGATTTAAAAAAGTTTGTCATTAAGAGTTACGAGTTGGCGCGTGTCCAGCGAAGATATATGCGTAGGAACAAGATCCATAGACCAGGTAATGGTCTATAAATACCTAAGTCATGAGATTCGCATAGGAAAAAAAACCAAACCTTTGAGCTTCTCCGTCGTATAAGACTGACTTGGGCAGCCTTCGGCAAGCTGAACCACATTTTCAAATCGTCTGACATACCAATATGCTTTTAAAAAAAAATCTAATCAGTGTGTTTTGCCAGTGTTGACTTACAGAGCGGAAACGTTGACCATAACAAGGAGAACAGTGTAAAAAATCCATGTGTCTCAAAGAGCGATGGAGCATGGTATGTTGGGCATTATACTACGAGACAAGATCCTAAACCGCCAGCTACGACAAAGAACAGGAGTGTCTGATGCAGTAGAAAGAGTAGCAACACTGAAATGGAACTGGGCAGGGCATGTGGCATGTGGCTCGAATGACAGATAATAGATGAACGTGAATTATAAATTGTAAAATTCCCTCATCTTCTTTAGTCTCAGCATCCGTTACGGCTTGCAAATTTTAGAAGCCTCGGAGGTGTAACCAGAGAAGGTTCCCATTGTTTTCAATCTGATGGGATGTAGAGTATTATTTTTGGTGTTATTTTATGTGCTATTAGATTGAAAACTTGAGTCTTTTGCTAGCAGTTGCCGCTAGGGCATCCCTGCCATTTCGTTCGTTGCAATCCGTAATTGAACGCCGGGGTTTGTCCTGGTTGGGTCAGAGAGAGCAGCATATGTGACAGAAAGGTCAAAATAAGCACTTACAGGTTTAAGAAAAAAAAACTGTAAGTAAACATGGATATAATGATATAAATATGAATAAAGGACATTATGAGTTATGAGTTATGTTCGTTCATTATTAGAGTATTGTTCAGTGATTTGGAGTCCAAGTTATGAGAATCACAAATATCGAATTGAATCGATTCAAAATAAATTCGTTAGATATCTGCGGTATAGATTAGGTACTAGAGGAATGCAATTGAATTCCAGGCAGGTCATGCAGATGTTTCATTTGCACCGTCTAGAGGATCGCACGCGATACTTTGACCTTAATTTCGTATTTAAGGTGTTAAATGGTATTATTGTTGCACCTAGCATTCTGGGTCGAATAGATTTTTATGTTCCAGCTAGGAATTTGAGAAGATGTCCCTTGCTATCCGCTAGATCGTGCAATACACGTCATGCAGAAAATATGCCTTTAAATAGAATTGTTTCTAGTGTAAATGAGTTTCCAAATATAGACTCTATGGAAGTCACACTAACTGCTTTTAAAAGGACTATTTCACGTGAATTATTTTAATTTGATTTTAATTTTTTGATGTCGTTAGTTTAATTGTAAGTAATGTAAGTTAACTTGTGTTCAATGTTTAATTTTGACTTTTAATTTTAATTGTAAAATGGAGTTTTCCGTCAATAAATATTAATTTAATTAAGGATCCATGTAAAAATGTTCTTAGACATATGTTCAACAATTAAAACACCAAAACACAAATTTAAAATTATTATTCTCAATTACAAGTGATCACTAAAAGCCACAAATTAAAAATGACAAGTATTTTACAACAATATAATAAATTTGGGCTGTCTGCAGACAGTCCTATTACATGGACAGGTATAACGATGGGTTTTCCCGTTTATCTCCTAAGCCTAAGGGAATAAAATTCTTATGGTTTATTGAATTATTAGAGTTTTATAGCTCTGTATACTTCATAGAATTTTGCTTCAGACAGGAAGTACAACATGAAATTTAACTATAGTTTATTACAGGAAGTAAAATAAACAAAGATAAGCAACATATCTTTAAAATAAGCATTTTTTCTAAAAAACCTAATTATAAGCAAAAAAAGCAAAACAAGCAAAATGCTTATAATAAGGACTTTATTAATAAGTTTCTAAACCGGTAAAGGTGCTTACTGCACTTTCTGATTGAACTAGAATATGATGCGGCTGTAGTTTCGTGTTGCAACGAAATTGAAAATGGTTATTCATATTTAAATTATAAATTCTTTCTTTTAACTGCTCCATTAACGTCTAGGAATAATTTCTTTATTTGTAAAAGTGTTATTTTTAAATTAGTTTAAATAAAGAAATACGTTTTTGATTAATTTATGTGTGGACATTTATTGACACCCTTGGTCCACGCTGTTTCTAATAAAAGGTTGGTCCTGCAAGGGTAAAAATGCTGAAACTCGGTTTTGCTCAGAGCGAGAAATCAGTGGAACAGCAGACATAATATTGGGATAACGGATGCTATGCTTTTTTTTCTTATCTACCTATAATATACCTATACAGTAATGAGCGTGCTAATAACCGGCGAAATAGCGCAAAAGATGGAAACGTATTAAGTTGTGAGATAAAAAGGAATGAAACTATCGAGCCGGTAAATTTAGCGATATTAACATATAAATTTACATTTTATTGGTTATTTTATTATTACAACAATCAATATAATGTAAATTTATTGGTTAATATCGCTAAATTTCCCAACTTGACTAGTTTTATTTCTTTTTATCTCACAACGTAATACACGTTTTCCAACTTCTGTGCTATTTTGCCGGTTATTAGCGAGCTCATCACTGTATACACTTTGTGTCATCATCATTCTCTTTGCCATATCCCTATGCGGGGTCGGCTTCCCTAATTGCATTTCTCCACACAATTCTATCTTGGGTCATATCAATGTTAATCCTCTTTACCAACATGTCCTGCCTTATCGTCTCCTCCAGGTCTTCTTTGGTCTTCCTCTCCTACTCCTTCCAGAAATCTGCACTTCAGCTATTCTTCGTATTGGGTGATTAACGTCTCGACGTTGAACATGATCAAACCATCTTAACCTATGCTCTCTCATTTTGGCATCAATTGGTGCCACACCTACACTTCCCCTAATATACTTACTTCTAATTTTATCCTTCTTTGCCACTCCACTCTTTGCCACATGCATTCGTTGTTCCTCTTTCTTTTTCACTGCCCAAAATTCAGTTCCGTACATCATAGCCGGTCTTATGGCTGTTTTATAGAATTTTCCCTTCAGCTTCATTGGAATTTTTCTGTCACACAACACACCACTCGCTTCTTTCCACTTCATCCATCCAGCCCTAATTCTACTGCATGCATCTCCATCTATTTCTCCATTACTCTGTAATACCGATCCTAGGTACTTAAAACTATAGCTTTTCACAATCATTTCCCCATCCAAAGATACCATTTTATTTGTAGTAGCTCCATCTTTAAATGCACATTCCAAATACTCTGTTTTTGTCCTACTAAGTTTTAAACCTTTTTCCTCCAGAGCTTGTCTCCACTGTACCAGTTTTTGTTCCAAGTCTCTTTCACTATTTCCTACTAACACGACATCATCAGCATACATTAAGCACCATGGAATGTTACCCTGTAGTTTCGCTGTTATCTGGTCCAAAACTAATGAGAATAAATACGGATTAAGCACAGAGCCTTGGTGCAATCCTACTTTCACATGAAATTTATCAGTCTCTCCCACACCTGTCTTAACACTAGTCGTTACTCCCTCATACATATCCCTCACAATCTTTATATATTCACCAGGGACTCCTTTCTTATTGAGTGCCCTGTAGTTTGTACATTGTTGTATATCTCCCTTGTTTTTGTAAACAGGTACCAGTATACTGCTTCTCCATTCGTCTGGCATTTGTCCAACTTCCATAATTCTATTAAATAGACCTGCTAGCCACCTTGTTCCTGTCTCTCCCAATGCTCTTCATACTTCCCCAGGAATATCATCTGGTCCTACCGCTTTTCCTTTCTTTATTTTTTGAAGCGCTTGAGACACTTCCTCGTTGGTTATTTTGGTGACCATTGCTGCTACTGTCTCCGTTGACCGTTCCCTTTCGTGAATTAGTATTTTATTACTAGTTCACGAAAGAGATGTCAAAAAGAGATGGAGAAAGTACTTTGACAACTTATTAAATAAAGAATTTGACAGACAGCCTGTAGAGTCAACGGAGACAGTAGCAGCAATGGTCACCAAAATAACCAACGAGGAAGTGGTTCAAGCGCTTCAAACTTTGTACTGTATAAACTTCAAGCACTGCATACACTTTGTGTACCATGCAGAAATATAAATTATTTAGATTGTCAGCTTACAGATTGCGAAAACGTTATTTCCAATAGAACAATTCACTTAATTAAAATTATTTAATGCCCAAAAGAACATAAAACTGTTGACAGTAGTTTTTATTTAGTCTAGTGTAATATCTGCCGACTCGGCCGCAAAGTAAACTGACGAGGCGATAAATTACTTCGGCCGTTGTGGAACATCTAATTTGTTTAACTTTTATTGCAGCTAAGTCGCAAATTTCGGTTTATTTTAGAACCCCTCCGTATTACTACCCAAATTTTATTTCTTCAAATAAAATTTATATGGGTTTGCTCAATGGGAATGGAGCAAATCAACGACATGAAGTCTGACATGATGTCGCTGCGGAATGAATAAACGTCCCGAGGAAATTGATTACGTCGGGGGAGTAACCGTAAACATAGCTAATATTCCCAGTGTAGGGAAAAGAGGAGTGAGAGGGGCTGGTTCTAAAAGTTTGTAAACATAAAATAAGTATAAAAAGAATAATATTCTCCTTCCTACATTTGGTAGATCAAAAATATATAAGACTTCGAAGGACCAGCAACCAATTGATTGCAAAATAATATGTTAGTAACAATAGGGAGCAGCTAATGGTAGAATAATAAGTAAATAATAATAAGAATAATAAATCAAACTCAAATTGACATAGTTTATTTTTGTATTAGACACAAATTTTTGAAAGAAGTAAATAAAATGGACAATAAAAGGAAATAATGAGAAATTAAAAGTAATAAAAGTTATTTTGCCATCTAATCACCTATACCTAATTTTATACAAATGTTCTTAACTATACTGACATGCGGTAGAACAAAAAAGTTTATTTATAAAACCGGCAACCCTGCAATGCTGCAGCTTGGTGCCGTAATTTTGTACAGAGGTGATCAATTGGTACTTCTTCTATGTAGTTTAATTGTATAATTCAGGTACTTACAGTTTGGATGCACAATCACTGAATTTAATACATACTAACTTGAATAACTTGCTTTTATTAGAAAAGCGTCAGATTTAGCGTGCTTCCAGTGGGGAAGCGAGGAACGCACTTTTTACATCTTATTCGCTCAGAAGTTGGAGATGAAGTCTTTGTTTTAGGGGCGAAGGGAACTAGAGCAAGTTAGGTATACGATTTTGGGCAAATAAAATCAGACAAGCGCAGAATATATGATTATAAAGAAAGAAAGCATGTGTGCTGAGAACGTAGGGTTTTAGTTTAGCGCAGGGGGATAGAAAAATATTATTAAAATATTAGAATGACAAAAACTATTGTAGAAAAGACAATTTTCTACATACTGGGGGCCGGGCAAATTGAGAAGAAGAAGAAGTTTAATCGGAAATTGGAAGAGGTGCTAATTTAATTATGGGTCGAACATATTCACCTTCTGCTGTTTTTACACGTGCAGCGCGAACCTTTCCATCCCTTCCAGTCAATAATTCCAATATTCTACCCAGTGGCCAATTTAAAGGTGGACGATCTTCAGATTGGATAAGCACCAATTGATTGATGGTCAGGTTTTGTTGGGGTAGTTGCCATTTGGGTCTGTGTTGCAGACGGTGCAAATAATCCACAGACCACTTTCTCCAAAACTCCTGTTGGAGTTTGGAACAAACTTTCCAATAGGAAAGTCGATTAGTATTAGTATTAGAGAGATCTCTTTCTGGGTAAGAAGTAAGGGGAGCTCCAATCAGAAAGTGACCAGGTGTAAGAGGTAACAGATCATTAGGATCATTGGAAAGAGGATACAATGGACGGCTATTTAATATGGCTTCAATTTGAACCAATAAAGTAGATAATTCCTCGAACGTTAGGCAAGTATTGCCGAGCAATTTTGTTAGGTGAGATTTAACACTCTTTACAGCCGCCTCCCAGAGTCCACCCCAATGTGGAGATCTGGGAGGAATTAATTTCCAACTGATTGCGGTTAAAGAAAGAAAATTTTGAATTTCCCTATTATTATTTTTTAAAAATACGGATAAGTCTCGGAGTTGATTACGTGCTCCAATAAAATTGGTGCCGTTGTCAGAGTAAATTATTTGAGGATTTCCTCGACGACTGATAAATCGTTTCAGGGAGGCAATAAAAGCTTCCGTGGAAAGATTAGAGACCAGTTCTATATGGATAGCCTTGGTCACCATACAAATGAAAATGGCTATATGTGCCTTAATTCTAGGCGCTTTTCTTAATCTAGAGGAGCGAATCATAATAGGACCGGCAAAATCTATACCGGTTTTAGAAAATGGACGAGCCTGTTGAACTCTATCTAAAGGTAGAGGGGACATTATTTGTGATGCAAACTGAGCATTAAATCTGTGGCAAATAACACACCTTTTAATGATAGTTTTTACTCTCCTTATGCCATTTAAAGGCCAATATAGAAGACGAAAGTTTCCAAGAACATTTTGAGCTCCACTGTGTCCCAAACGCATATGTTCCCGATTAATTAGTAAATCGACAACATGGTCATTTTCAGGGAGTAAAATGGGAAATTTTTGAGAAAAATTTAATTCGGCATATTCAAGTCGACCTCCTACTCGGAGCAAGCAATTTTCATCAAGGAAGATGTTTAAAGGAAGTAATTTGGGAGAGGAGATAGATTTTCCCTCCTGTAGAAGTTTGATTTCTTTGGAAAAAGAATAAGATTGGACCTGTTTAATAATAAAGTCATGGGCATTTTGGAGCTCTTCTACTGTTAAAGGACTATCAGAAATGTTTGTCTTTTTAAATCTCAGAACCACTTTAAAACTAAAAGCAATTCCTTTTTGCAGGCTAGAAAATTTCGAAAATTTTAAAAATGTAGATTTCCAGAATTCTTCTGGCGGTTCAGTAATGGGAAGACAGACTTGTATACAATCAGGTACTTCATTTAGAAGTTCGAAGGAATCAATTGAGTCAAAATCGTTGGTTTGGGTCAAAAAGGGAGGACCATAAAACCAAAATTGACGAACATCAGAAGAAAAATTTCCACGCGACAAATAATCGGCGGGATTAAATGATGATCGGATATGTCGCCATGTAGTATTCCTACTATTATCACGAACAGTAAGGACTCGTTTTTTAACGAAAGGAGATATCTCCATTTCAGACTTCTTAACCCAAGTCAAGGCAATTAAAGAGTCGGACCATAAATTAATGGACCCGATTTTGATAGTATTACTCAAAATTTGTACGATGCGAGAAGATAGGATGGCAAGTAATTCCATAGAGCATAGCTCTAATTTAGGAATTGTAAGTTTGTTTTTTAATGAATTAACTCGGGACTTTGCGGCAAGTAACCTTGAAGAAAAAGTATTATCGTCATATTCAACGACGAGGTACACACAGGCTCCATAAGCTAATTGACTAGCATCGCAAAACCCATGTAAGGAAAGGGAACATATGGTTTTATTATCAATTAGATATCTAGGTATGGACATATTGGAAATGTCAGATAACAAAGAAAGAAATTTTTTCCAACTTTGTAAAATAGAATTATCAAAAACGGGCGTATCCCAAGCTATTTGGGATTGCCATAGAGTTTGCATAATAAGTTTTCCCTGTACTATTAGTGGATTAATCACACCCAGGGGGTCAAACACAGAAGAAATGAAAGATAAGATACTGCGTTTAGTTAAAACAGCAGGCTCTTGTATATCAGCGATACGAATAAGTAATTGGTCAGACATAGGGTTCCATTTTAATCCTAGTATTTTACTAGGGGAGTTATTTATATTAAGATCAATTTCGTAGGAGGAAGATTGTGATATTGTAGATAAAAATTTAGAAGAATTGGATTGCCATTTATGAAGCTTGAATCCGTGTTTCCCTAAAACAGTATTAAGCTCCGAATAGATTGCTTGTAGAGATGAGAAACTATTAGTACCGGACAAAATGTCGTCCATATAGGTTTGTCTAAGTAGAGCGTACTGAGCATTAGGGAGCTCAGGATATCTTTCAGCGATATCTTTTAAGACACGAGTAGCCAAATACGGGGCGCAATTTTGCCCGAAGCTAAGACTCGAAAGTTCAATACAGGTAAAAGGATCAGAAGAATTTTCTCTCCATAAGAAATTTTGAAAATGACGTTGCGATGGATTTATATCTATAAATCTATACATCATTTGGATATCAGCACAAAGGACATATTTAAAACAACGAAACCTACACAATATGTCAAAGAGATTGTCCTGTACTTGGTAACCCTTTGAAGTTAGGTCATTTAAAGAAACTCCAGTATCAGTACGGGCGCTAAAGTCAAAAACTACTCTAACAGGCGTTGAACTGTCTTTGCGTATTACAGCTCTGTGGGGTATAAAATATTTAAATTCGTTAGTAGGATGATTGTAAAAAGATAACGGGACTGCTTGAGCGTGATTTAGGGTAAGATATTCATCTATGACATTCTTATAGTTTTGAAATAAAATAGGATCAGAACTGAATTTTTTCTCAAGTGAGGAAAATCGTTGTCGTGCCATGCAAAAAGACTGTCCCAATTTTGTGGGTTTGTTTGCAAGGAAAGGCATATCGACCTGGTACCGGCCCGACGGTAAAATAATAGTGGTATTTTGGAATATTTGTTCTGCAAATTCTGCACTAGAACAATGATTTTTTGCCAGTGGAATATTTTCTAATTCCCAGAAACTTTCCATACGACGAGTCAACTCATCTTCTCTTTCAATTTGAACATCATGAGTTGTAAAAAAGGAATGATAAATATTATTTTGGTTTGAGGAAAAACTTAAGCGGCTCCTAGAAATAGGACCGGCAATGACATAACCTAGATAAGTTTCCACCAGAGAGGGGGATCTAGGTCCCATACTAATAACATTGGATTTAAGTAAATTGAAATAAATATCAGCACCAAGAAGCACATTTATAGGCCCAGTTTTGAAGAAAAATGGGTCGGCAAGTTCGGGTGTTATATGTTCAGGTAATTTCAGAACTTTAGGAGATATAGAAAATTGAGGAAGATTGTTTGTTATTTTATTTATAACAGAACAAGAAACTTTAAAAATATTTGATGGGTTAACAAGAGAACTAAATCGTATATCCAGTACTTCTCTGCTTTTAGCACAATGGGTGCTACCTAACCCAGAAATGTTTAAAGTTTGTGTTCGTGGAACTAGTCGCAAATTTTGTGCAAAGGAGCTTTCAATGAGACTCATTTGACTAGCAGAATCTAATAGAGCTCTTGCCACCATTTCTTTACCATTAGCACATCTGATATTTACAAGAGCTGTAGGTAAAAGGACTATATTTTCAGAACTAGATGCAGCATGGAGTGAAGCTTGCTGGGATGACGAATGAGCATGTTCAATAAATTCATTATTTACAGGGTTCGTATTGGGAGACAAAGATCTATTTACAATATGTACATTGGATGGGTGCGTTCCCTGATTGTTTGATTTAAACTGGGAACTCATACTTTTATTTGGAACGTGATTATTACTCTGAGGATTAGGTGATGAATTAGATTGATTATCAAAATGTAAATAGGAGTGATGGGCTTTCCCACAATTGGAACACCTTTTTAAAGATTTACATTGTTGAATTGTGTGAGTGCTACTAAGGCAATTTATGCAGTATTTCTTAGCTTTGACAAATTGATACCTCTCTAGAGGTTTCAACGTTATAAATTTAGAACATCCATAAATGAGATGGCCAGATTCATTGCAATAAAAACAATTTGTGCGGTAGTTGAAAGATTTACTTTGAGGGTTATTTACATTAGAAACTAATGCAACCTTATCTCTTCGGTTGTCAGTTGGTCTTGAATAAGATTTGGAAGAATTAGGATTAAAAAGATTTAGATTTTCTAAAACGGATTGCCTTTTGTTTAGAAATTCAAAAAATTCTTCTGCAGTAGGAATGCTTCCCGAATCTCGCTCAGTTTCAAACGCTTTTCGAGAATTAAAATCAAGTTTTTGTTCTAGCAAAAATATAATCAAAGATTCAAATTTGATTTGAGGAGTATGACCTGTATTATTAATTAAATCAAACGTTTTTCTAGAAGTAATATAAAATTCTTTCAAATCAGAAGGTGTGCTTTTAGCTAAACTTTTTTGCTCTATCAAAGTTTGATACAGAGAAATTAATAATTTAAAATTATCATCGTATGTCTTTTTTAAAATATCTAAAGCAACATTTAAATTTTGATTGGTTAGACTAAGACTTGAAATTAAATCTAAAGGAGGACCGCGCAGTAAGCTTTTGAGGTAATAAAATTTTTCGCCATCACTTTTGAGCTTAGAATTATTTAGCACTACTGCTGAGAAAATATCATAAAAAGCGACCCATTCTTGAGCCAGTCCACTGAACGGTTTTATATTTATCTTGGGCAAGACAACATTGGAAGATTCCAGAGTTTCATTAGCAGATACCTTTTTCTTATTTTCAATAGTCGATCCGAGTTGCGCAATAGCAGTCTCGAACCGATCTGCAACTAAATTTTCTGCAGTTATGTCTGCCTCTGTTACGTCTTCCAATGCAATTATATCGCCTTCAATTGTTTTATAACATTCGTAATGACTTAAGAGATTTTCTAATTTTACATTTAATATATAGACTTCCTCAGATCCATCAAAATTTTTGATGTAGGTTTCAATCCTGGAAAGTTGAATTTTGCAACCTTTACGTTTATTTTTTAAAGCGGTGAGGTCCATTTTAAAGTAAGAAAGAGTTAGAAAAGTCCGCTAATCAATCAAAAGTACTACAAGAAAATATTGCGAATTGGAAAAAATTCAAGTTAATTGATAATCATTAGAAAACCAAAAAAAATATCACACCAACTAAAGTATCAACAAAATGATATGTTTAAATTATATTATAGAGTGAATTAAAAAATTCACACAGTGAATCACACCAAGTACAGTATAAACAAAATATTTTTAAATTATATTATACAGCAAATTAAAAAATTCAAATTAATTAATGGTAATAAGAATACCAAAAATATCACACCAAATAAAGTAAAAACAAACTGATATTTTTTAAATTATCTTGTACAGCGATTTAAAAAATTCAAATTAATGGCATTAATGGTAATTAAAAACCCAAAAATATCATACCAAGTAAAGTATAAACAAAATGATATTTTTTTAAATTATATTATACAGCGAATTAAAAAATTCAAATTAATGAATGGTAATTAAAAAACCAAAAATATCACACCAAAAATAAAGTACCTACCTATAAAAAAATTAAATTATATACAACAATACAATTATTAAAACCATAAATCAGATAACGATTAAGGTCATTCAAAACGACAAATTATGTGCTTTCTATAATATTTACAAAGACCCTTTTAAACCACTACAGAACATGTGTTTAAAATTTGCGACGCTCAGTTCAAAAATTCAGATAAAGACACGAAAAATAAAGTCTTTTTTCTTATTAATAGCTGTATATTTATCAAATCAACGTTCCAAACCCAAAACGATTAAAAATGTCACTGAATGCCTATAACTGGGTTAATTTATGGCACACATCTGCCAATTTGGTAAGGGATGATCTCTGCTGGTAGAGAGCGTCTTTGAGCGTCTACTATGCGATGGGTGAAAATTTGACAGGGTTGCCGGTTGTCAAAAATTTCTGAAGACCGAACACTCCCGAAAAAGTTAGTTTTTAAAAATGTTAATTAATTATTTGTCCGTTGAAAAATCACTGTCACTGCTTTTAAAGTATTACAAATGAAAATGTTCGCGTGCAATACAATTGTGATTAGTGGCACAAGGAAGAAATTGTTGCGACAATGAGAAAATTAACAGATAGAAGAATAATTAATATTATAAAAAGAATATTTTGACAGGTTATATTTTTAATAAGATATAGATACGTTTAATGTAGAAATCCGGCTCGATTTGGGGCCAAAACAAATGTAGGGAAAAGAGGAGTGAGAGGGGCTGGTTCTAAAAGTTTGTAAACATAAAATAAGTATAAAAAGAATAATATTCTCCTTCCTACATTTGGTAGATCAAAAATATATAAGACTTCGAAGGACCAGCAACCAATTGATTGCAAAATAATATGTTAGTAACAATAGGGAGCAGCTAATGGTAGAATAATAAGTAAATAATAATAAGAATAATAAATCAAACTCAAATTGACATAGTTTATTTTTGTATTAGACACAAATTTTTGAAAGAAGTAAATAAAATGGACAATAAAAGGAAATAATGAGAAATTAAAAGTAATAAAAGTTATTTTGCCATCTAATCACCTATACCTAATTTTATACAAATGTTCTTAACTATACTGACATGCGGTAGAACAAAAAAGTTTATTTATAAAACCGGCAACCCTGCAATGCTGCAGCTTGGTGCCGTAATTTTGTACAGAGGTGATCAATTGGTACTTCTTCTATGTAGTTTAATTGTATAATTCAGGTACTTACAGTTTGGATGCACAATCACTGAATTTAATACATACTAACTTGAATAACTTGCTTTTATTAGAAAAGCGTCAGATTTAGCGTGCTTCCAGTGGGGAAGCGAGGAACGCACTTTTTACATCTTATTCGCTCAGAAGTTGGAGATGAAGTCTTTGTTTTAGGGGCGAAGGGAACTAGAGCAAGTTAGGTATACGATTTTGGGCAAATAAAATCAGACAAGCGCAGAATATATGATTATAAAGAAAGAAAGCATGTGTGCTGAGAACGTAGGGTTTTAGTTTAGCGCAGGGGGATAGAAAAATATTATTAAAATATTAGAATGACAAAAACTATTGTAGAAAAGACAATTTTCTACACCCAGATTTGAGGGTAATGTTCATTTTAAAGTAATTCATATAGCCACTATCCAACAAAGACTTACTCAGATCAGTCAAAATAGAAAGAAACTTCTATTATTTCTAGAGCGCTCTGGGAAGGAGCGTCTAAAGATTTCTTTATATAAATAGTGTTTGCGTTTTCAATAATTAAAGTTCTATACGTGTGTTTCAACGAAAATTTGACCCCCATAAACTCAGAAACCAAGAGCTTTTTCGAAATTTAAATAAAAACGTAAATTTTTACTCGAAGGGGGACGAATTTTCATGCAAAATTCATTCCCTAAAATGTAACCCCCTATTGCCCCGCATCAACCGACCGTTTTTTTGAAGTTATACTTCTTTACGGGCGTAATGACGGTGAAATTTTATATGGTAAAACCTAGCGACCGGGCGCATGCGCATTATAACTTTGTTCTGATTGGATGTTCAAATGGCATGACAAAAATTATCCAATATGGCAGCTGTGGCAAAGCTGTGGGACTGTGGTTTGGTTATAATGTATGCTTGTTGCGTTTTAAAATTTGTAGGAAGAGAAACAACAAACAAAAAGTTAGTTAATGGTTATACTGCCTTTTTAAATGGTTTTCATATTATATTTTTGGACTTATTTACATAGAAGAGATGATTGTTGCATGCCAATGTGAAAGCTCATCAAACTGTGATATGAGTGCCGCAGATCTCGCTTATTCAAAGCTAAAGAATCTTTCACTGGTAAGTGTTTTATAAATAGTTGATCAAATTTTGTTATGATATTTGAACATAGCCACTTTGCACGACGCAAGTGATTGCGAAATTTATTAGTCCTTATACGGGCTCCGATACCTACCTTGAACCTACCAAAATACATAAGTAGTATGTAATACTTTTTTTTACATAATTTGATTACCATCAAAATTTCTATCAATATTCACCTAATATATTGTTTTCTTACTCTATGTTTTGTTGTATTTTTTCAATTCTAAATCATTTCAATTCAAAATCAAAATAATTTAATTTACATAAGTCAAAAGGTTAATCTGTTTAGTTAGACGATCTTCGCACATAATGACAAGCTGTCTCTGTGGCGAAGTTTTAATGCGAGTGAATCCCAATACAACGCAAATACCAGCCGCGTGGTAAGTTGGTTCGAATCCCAATAGAAACTTTTATTTTTTTATTTTTTTTATACATTTTATGATTGTAAGTATATTTATTATATAATTTTATTTTCAGAAAATACGTATTTAGTTAAAAAATTTTCCGACAATTAATGTTCAGAAATCATTTGTGGCATTTTTAATGTGTTTTATTTTTTTATTATTTTAATTTTTGGCAATGTTTTAATAAAAATGTTTGAGAAGTGGTAAGTATAAATTAATTTAATATTTAAATAAAATATAAATAAAAAGTATATTAATTTCGTTTATAATCATATAATAAAAGTATAACTTCTTACGTGCGTACAAAGTACACACACATTCTTTTTTTTAATAGCAAGTGTGGTCGAGAGGCACATAATTTGAAAGGTATTATTTTTCTGTATTTTTTTTTATTTTGCGGAATAACTGAAGATGGGCCGGCATAGCTAAGCGGTAGTGTGCTTGGCTCGCGTGTCAGTGGTCCGGAGTCAAATCCTACCGCCGCCGGCAAGAACAACTAGATATTTTTAAAATGTTTATAGGCCCCAGGTCGACTCAGCCTGAATAAAATGAGTACCATGGGTAAAACCAGGGGTAATAATAGGCGGTTGAAGAGTAGCACTGGCCCTGTTACCTTCCTTTTATACCGTAGGCCATAGGCAGACTACCCTGCTATACTCCCAAAGCCACGTGAGCGGTATAAAACGGGAGACTATTATATAACTGAAGATACTTTTGGGTTTAACTAATTTATTGGTTGAACATTAATAACAAAAACCATAAAATTTCATCAAATTAGCCAATTAAATGTTCGAAATAACCTCCTATGACCTCCATAAAATAGTTGCGTCCGCGGGTACAGTTTGCGGGTACAAATCGTCGCCGACAACTTCTAACCTCACTTAATATAAATAATACCGTTAATAGATAAATATACAAGGTATATTTACTCTTAATTAACGTTAATAACTAATTATTAAATTATACTAGGTAAATATACCTTGTATATTTATCTATTAATAGGGTCACAGACTCATTAGCCTGATGAGTCACACTTTAAAAATATTCTTAAAAATACTACATCAAAGATTATACAAAAAATGTGAATGGGACATCAGTGATTCTCAGTTTGGGTTTAGGCAAGGTTTGGGAACAAGAGAAGCAATAGTAGCAACACAGGTGTTGGTCCAAAATTGTTACGATCAGAGGAAGGACGTATTCCTGTGCTTTCTAGACTACGAGAAAGCGTTTGATCGTGTCCAACATCACAAGTTAATGCAGATCCTCAAGAAGCTTGATATAGACCAAAAAGACATAAGATGCATTGAAAACTTGTACTGGTATCAGGCAGCACAATTAAAAATAGACAATTCTATATCCAAATCCATACATATAAGAAGGGGTGTTCGGCAGGGATGTGTGCTTTCCCCTCTTTTATTTAACATTTATTCGGAAGCCATATTTCAAGAGTCTTTGGAAGATCCAGAGATGGGAATCAAAGTGAATGTAGTATTAATCAACAACATACGATATGCTGATGATGCTGTCTTAATTTGCGACAACATAGCAGATCTTCAACAACTTGTCACTATAATCGGAGAATACAGTAAGCGAATGGGATTAGAGATTAATACCAAAAAGACCAAATTCATGATCATCTCCAGAAACTTGGATGCATTTGAAAACTCCACCATAACACTGAATACTAAGTCCATTGAGAGAGTGAGCAAATTCAAATACCTAGGAACGTGGCTTTTTGAAGACTGGGCATCGGACAGGGAAGTAAAATGTCGCATTGAGCAAGCTCGACAAGCTTTCGCAAAATTCAGGAAGGTACTGAGCTGCTCAGAGTTCGACCTTACACTGAGACTAAGGTTTACTAAATGCTACGTGTGGTCGGTGCTGCTATATGGCATAGAGGGCTGGACACTCAAAACGAGGGATATAAACAGATTAGAAGCCTTCGAAATGTGGCTTTATCGCCGTATCCTAAAGATACCATGGACGGCGAAAGTCACAAATGTGGATGTCCTTAAAAGAATCAACCAAGAACGTCAGCTTTTCGAAAACATCAAGAAAAGAAAAACGGCGTATTTGGGTCACATCATGCGAAACGAAAAATACCAGTTCCTTCAACTTATAATCCAGGGTAAAATTGAAGGCAAGAGAGGAATAGGACGCAAGAAAATGTCCTGGCTCCGAAACATAAGGCAATGGACAGGGATTACCGACATACAATCACTGATCCACATTGCAAGAAACAGAGAGTTAATGGAAAATGTGATCGCCAACATCCATTAGTGGATTTGCATTTGAAGAAGAAAAAGAAGGGTTACCATACGTCCGGATTTCGTCCGGACAGTCCGGATTTAAAAGACATGTATGGATTGGCATGTCCGGATTTTTTTCTTTACTAAAAAAAAATGGAAAAAAAATTGGCCTATCGGTGGGAAATTTCATTCTGCGCTAAATCAAATGGTTAAGGCTACAAGGTGATTCTACCTGGAAAGAGATGAAAGAGAGCGCTTTAACTAAAGTCAGCGTTGTACCGAATTCTGTCAATGTGGATGAATTATTTGATGAGCGCTTGTCACTTCTCCAAGATATAAAAAAGCTGAAACATAAATGGACTTTACTACCTAAATAAGAAACCCCAAACACTTATGACAAATGGCAAGAAATATTTGAAGAAAGAAGAAACCCCAAACACTTATGACAAATGGCAAGAAATATTTGAAGCATTTTATAAAAGCACCGTTTCCTTTACGAATGTTTTTAAAATAGTAGAATTCATCTATTGTCTGCTTGGTACTTCGGCTCCTACTGAACGTATCTTTTCGATGATGAATTTTATGTGGACGGCTGAAAGAGGAAGATTATCTCTGCCTGTTGTAAAGGAGTTTCTCCATATTAAAGCAAATTCTGTAATGTCATGTTTCGAATTCTATGACAAAATAAAAAATGACAAGCCACTTTTGAGAAAAATTATGTCTTCTGAAAAGTATGAAAGAAAAACAGATGAAGAACATCCTATCCCTGGGCCCAATACAGACTAAGCATGTCGTATATATGTACAATGTAGAGGTAGCAACACAGTCAAATTCACATTTTACATTTTCTACAACCCCTTGGACTACCCCTGACCGGATTTGGCCTTAATAAATTATGGTAACCCTATCTATTAACGATATTATTTATATCATTTTAAAGTGCGCATGCGTCTTGCTGCCAATCTGTCGCCGATTAGTCGCCGACAGGCACCCGCGAACGCACTTAATAATACAGTCTATTTTCAAAGCCTATTCGTATATTTGTAAATACCTCAATATTATAATATTTAAATTGGATATTCAACCAATAAATTAGTTAAATCCAAAATTATCTTCAAAGTTATTACGTAAATTTAAAAAATAGTGTGTCGTGTGGAGAAAAATATTACTTTTCAAATCGTCGCCTTAATACTATAACTTGATAACTCAAAATTAGTAGTTTTGAGATAAACGAGTTTAAAAATTTTAAGGATATTTGTGCTGCTACCATGATGTTGGTAAATACGGAATTCACTCTGCGGCTCCAAAATACTGTTCCTTAACTTTTTGGCAACTGATCTATTTAGAAATATGGTGTAAATTTGTTTTCCAATATGGAAAAAAAACATGAAAAATTAAAGTTATCAACTTTTAGCACTACCATAATGTTAACATTTGGTAATGTCGCATGTTGTGCTAAGTCGCATATAAGTGAACTTTTTAACACAACTAATATTTTAAACATTATTTTGTTGAAAATTAGCCCTCTGCCATGGAGGTTGCCAGATCTGCTAACAATTCTCGAATTTTTGCATTAAAATGAACCGAATAAACACATAGCAATTATGTGGTAAGTTCAATGGTTTCAGAGAAACCCGTGCTAAAACTAGATAACTCGAGTTATCTAGTTATAGCATTCAGTGTATGTCGTATTCACGATTATTTCGATTAAATAATAGCTTGATAACTTATCTTGTCAAGTTTTAGCACTGAGTATTAGTGGCATTTGAGTTTTATCAACTTTCGTCAATCATAAATAAATACCTAACCCGTTTGAAGTGAGCTATCAAGTTTTTACACAATATGGAGGCAAATAAAATACATCGTGTGAACTAGTTATCTCAAAAACGTCAATTTTGGAATTATCAAGTTATAGTACTAAGGCGACGAAATGATATACCACTCGACCACACTTGCTATTTAACAAAAAGCGGGGGGCAGTAGGGGGTTACATTTGAGGGAATGAATTTTGCATGAAAATTCGTCCCCCTTCCAGTAAAAATTGACAAGTTTTTTTAAATTTTGAAAAAACTCTTGGTTTCTGAGTTTCTGGGGGGTCAAATTTTTGTTGGAACACAGTGTATAATAATTTATATAGTTGTAACACAGATAGTTGCCACTGGAATCACAAATACCCAATAATATAAACAATATCCCAATAAACCCAATATTACATAACTTTAGAACTGTAAATATTGTATTTATTAAGAGCGTAGGTGCAAAATTTCGGGCAAATACTTTTTAAATGCATTCACTTTTTTCGAATCCTGGGAAAACTAACAAGTATTTTTGAAAAATTTAAACGCAGAATGAAAGATTACATTATTACCGAGGACCGAAAGTCCCTGAAAACTTCTATAATGTTAATTTTAATAAGTTACAGGCTGAAAAAGAAGAGAACATTGAGTGTGATTTTTAATTTCAAATATTTCATTAAAAAAAATTTTTGTTAATTCTAAGAGACTTTTAGCCTCGGTAATAATAGGCATACATCCCGCGTACCAAAAAAAATATTAATAGCAAGCTGAAAATTTGTTAATAGCTTAACGGTGTCTAGTCGGGCAAACTTTGATGTATGGGAACACTGTAACAGGGTAAGTTTTAATTGTGGAATAGGTTACAGGTTTCGAACGTCAGACTACGAAAACGTCCCATGTATTTTGTCGGACAGAACTTCCAATTGATTTGTTACCCTTTCATTTTTAAACTCTCATGCAGAAATCAGACTGCTATTTACCACCAATATAATTCCTGTCATTTGACATGTTCTACGTGTCGGAATTATTAAAATTCCCAACATATTTGTTGGAGAAACATTTTTTCATATAGGTATTATATAAAGTTTGCTATTGAATAAGCTTAAAAACAACCTGCTAGTTTTCACAATCATAAACTTGTCAGGATGACACGCTCCACAATTAAAATCACGTTCCACAATTAAAACCTCCTCTGTTCCAGTGTTTCCATAAATCAAAGTTTGTCCGAATATACACCGTTAAGCTATTAACAAATTTTCAGCTTGCTATTAATAACCTTTTTTTGGCACCCAGGCTCCGGGCCTATAATATAATCTTTCATTCTGCGTTTAAATTTTGCAAAAATATTTATTAGTTTTCTCAGGATTTGAAAAAATGAATGTATTTAAAATGCATTTGCACCTACTCTGTTAACGGAATTTAAAAAATGATAATATGGCTCTTTAAAACAATTTTGTGTCACGGCATTTCGGCAGAAGAAAATGTATAGCTTCTATGGTTTTACCAAAACACATTCTTTACTTACTAGTAGATCTGCCTTTTAATCATGCTGTGGATTCTCGCAATTGATTAGAAATATGTTTGTCAGCCATAAAACCCTTTATGTTATCATAAATCCCGCAAGAACAGGATCAGAAAATTAATTTGTAACGATTACCCGACGATCGGGTTTGTTAATTTAGATCCTTGTTTACTACTCCTTTTCTGTGGGTGCAATTGATTGGCGCTACGGGGTGAGTTTCATTAAAACGACTTTCAAATGTGTTTTACACGGGGGGTAGAACTCCGTTAAAATTAAAAATCGTAAGGGAAAACCTTCGACAATCGCCAAAGATTAACACACATCTTCAATACAACAGCCAAGATATACAATATAATAATATCAGCAGAAAAAACCAAATGTATGACAACATCTAAATACCCACTACGATGTAAAATCGAAATTTATGGGAAAATAATAAAGCAGGAAGCAAGGATTAGATATCTGGGAATAGATATAGCCAGTTACGGAGATGTTGAAGAGGAAATACGACAACAAAGTTTAAAAGCAAGTAAAGCGGCGGGATCTCTTAAAGACACAATCTGCAAGAACAAACACCTAAGACAAGACACAAAAGCAAGAATCTATAAAGCAGCAATTAGACCTATATTGACATACACGGTGGAAAGACCTGACACATCTAAAACGAGACGACTACTAGAAACAACAGAGATGAAAATACTTCGACGAATATCAGGGAAAAGTCTGTTGGATAGGGAGAGAAGCGAAAACATAAGAAGAGCATGCAATGTAGAATAGTGTTGCCCAAAATCGGTCTAAAGACCAAGACCAAGACCGCCTTATTTTAGCAAGACCAAGACCAAGACTGACCGTGCAAGACTTGAGCAAGAACAAGACGCCTGCGAGACTCTTGCGTCTTGCAGTTTGAGTGTCGTTTTATGGAATAATACAGGGTGTAACAAAAATACAGGTCATAAATTTAATCACATATTCTGGGACCAAAAATAGTTCGATTGAACCTAACTTACCTCAGTACAAATGTGCACATAAAAAAAGTTACAGCCCTTTGAAGTTACAAAATAAAAATCGATTTTTTCCAATATATCGAAAACTATTAGAGATTTTTTATTGAAAATGAACATGGGGCATTCTTAGAGCAGTAGTATCTTAAGAAAAAATTATAGTGAAATTTTATTTTACCGATAAAAATTTTATCGGGTGTTTTTTTAAACCCCACAAACTTTTGTGTACGTTTCAATTTGATTATAATTGTAGTACCATTAGTTAAACACAATGCTTTAAAAACTTTTTTGTCTCTTGGTACTTTTTCGAAAAGTCAGTATTTGTCGAGATATTTTGCATATTATTTGTCAAATCCACCACATATTTGTATATGGCCACATATATGTTATGTTCATCTGGATATGGCTAAGTACGATTATGGAGACTTGATAATAATAGGAAAATTTATTTATGATTTACATTTTTAGGTATATTTTGAACCATATTAAAAAAGAAGTCACATCTAAATAAAAGTGCCTTATGGAAAAAATACAAACAAGCAAAAAAGTTTTAAAAACACTATGTTTAATTAATGGTATCGCAGTAATAGTTTAATTGGAACGTACACAACCATTTGGGAGGTTTAAAGGAACAAAACCCCCATAAAATCTCTACGTAAACATATTAGAAAAGAAGCCGCAACTCGATAAAAACTGCCTTGTCGAAAAAATACTATGAACCAAAAAAGTTTTAAAAATATTGAATTTAACTAATAGTATCACAGTAATAATTTAATTGGAACGTACAAAAAATTTTGGATGGGTCTAAGGGAATAAAACCCCCATTACATTTTTATGGGGTGCACAAATTTCACTGTAAATGCCACATGTCCATTTTCAATAAAAAATCTAATAGTTTTCGATATATTGGAAAAAATCGATTTTCATTTTGTAACTTCAAAGGGCTGTAACTTTTTTTATATGCATATTTGTACTAAGGTAAGTTAGGTTCATTAGAACTATTTTTGGTCCTAGAATAGATGATTTAATTTATGACCTGTATTTTTGTTACACCCTGTATATTATGTTCGGGTATATGCTTAGAGACTATGAGATACAAAAAAATATGTAACAAAAATTTGGAAAATTGGATTTATTCGCATTATGAACAATACGATGAACATACATAACGAATTAATAATATGAACACTTATTTATTGGATACGTACTCACGAGGTCATAATAAATCATTATACAATGTAAAAATAAAATATTTCATTCTTTCCTAATATCAGACGACGCCTTCGCTCCGAAATTAATTACAATTGAGCAATTGTCTAGATTTTGAGAATAGCAACCTTTCATAAAATAATCTTCTTGTGTTGTGTGTATAATAATATCGCATTGAAACTTTTAAAGAAGTATGTCGCCTATAAGGTGATAAAAATATAATACGAATACCATATCCAATATCCACTGTTACAGTTACGGACAACCACTCAATTGTTTTTCCTTATCCATATCGTAAAGACTAAATGTCTACTTATAAACTGTTTGCAAGGTGTGCAGTGCAATTAGATATTAGATCAATCGGCCAAACAAAATTTTTTGCTGAAAAAGCACTAGATAAGATAATGCCTGGCTACCCTGTATAGTCCATTCGCGCACGGTAAAATGTTACAAAACCTTCAAATTTCAAAAAAAAAAGAGATATTTGTTATTATATTATAAAAAGAGATATTGGCCGATGTGTGATTTTGCCATTGTTTTTTTTATTGTTAATGAAGAACTTATGAGAGGATGGGCGATCGGGCTGCATTAAAAACTAAAAAACAATGTTTTTTAAAATGAGATAAACAAATTACTTATCGACAACTGATAAATAAAGTTTAAACTTCAGTTTAGGCACTTCGATATTTCGAAAATAATATTTTTTACATGTGTTTTTGAGCCATGAAAATCGTCATTTTTCAATTTTTTTCAGTTTTAAATTATTTATAACTCGGAAACGAATAACTTTAGACAAAAGCTACAAAAGACCTTTTTGTTCCATATGATTCAAAGAACCTAAAATAAGTGAGCCAGGTCTGAAACAATTGATTTTTATAATTTGTTTAATTTTTTTTAAATAAATATAGAAATAACTCAGAAATTACGGCATTTCGGTATAGGAAATATTACATGAAAATTAATTAGTAGTTATTATGGTTCAAAATGCAAAAATATACAGGGTGTTCTATTCGAAATACGAAAGTTCATTATATTTTCAAAAAAAAAACGCAAGATCTGGCAACAATCTGTAATTACCACTATAATATCGGCCGCATTAGGAGACCATTAAGAAACAGACTGGCTCCCGTGGGACATGGTAGATAGCCCAGTTAGTTAGAGTATAGGCAGGGATAGTTTAGTTAGATCGTGGGTTAAAACCCACCTAATGTGAGTTGTCTATTAATAAATAGCAATATGCTAGTGGGTAACTGCGAGACTTGCAAGACCAAGACCAAGACCAAGACCAAGACTGGGAGTGCAATACCAAGACCAAGACCAAGACCAGGTGTACTGGTGCAAGACCAAGACCAAGACTGTCCAAGTCTCGTCTTGGTCTTGCATTTGGGCAACACTATAGAAGACATAAATGGATGGGTGACAAAACAGAAACAGGAGTGGAACGAACACAAGAGGATATAGAATAGTACGAATAGCACGAGATCAGTCACCAAATGAACGAAGAAGTATTGGGAGACCAAAAAAAAGATGGTGCGATGATCAGGCTTTAAAGCCTACATACAAGAAAGAAGAAGAAGAAGTAAGGGAAAGCAATATAAAAGATCAGTATAAAATTCCTGCAACATCAATAATTGAGAGGCCCTCCAATAGATGGAGCCACATGCGCTTTGTACAAGAGTAGAGCAGTTTAAAACTTTCTATCAGAATTTTCCTTCACGTACAGAAAGCTTTAGGCGAAGTCTGGCATGGCGGATTGGTGCAGAAACTACTAAACACCGGCCTGCCCATCCCCTTTGTCAGATTAAGACACTCATATGTGTTTGAGGGCAAAATCACGGTAAAAGTTAACGGCCAATTTGCAACACGCTTCACTCCTACAGCAGAAGTGCCACAAGGTTACATATTGGAACCCATACTATCCACAATATACAACAATGACTCTTTCTACCCAACTGATCTTCAGAATACGGCGGTAGACCCACATCTCAAATGCTTCTAGGTTTTTTAAAAGCGATTCTGTCAGGGTCCATGCTTCAACCTCGTAAAGTAGTACTGGGAATATATAACATCGAACCATTCTTATGCGAAGTTCCAAATTTAGATCATGTCATGACTGCACAGGATTTTCTTAAATTTCATAAAACTTGTTTTTGCTTTGGCAATTCTACTTTTTATTTCTGTACTAGGGTTCCAGCTTTCATTAATATGAGTACCCAGATATACAATATTAAAAAATAAAAAAAAAATACCAAGTTTCTTGTAAAAGGTATATATTAAAATACCCTAAATAAGGGTCACAATACAAAACGTTTTCGGATTAAGGAATCCATCATCAGTGTTTAAAAGCCCTAAAATTAAGTATAACAAAATTTGCATGCCTGAGCCACCAAAATGTATAGGGTAAAAACCCTTTAAATGTAAATAATAAAGATATTTTACATATTTATATAAAATTCATCAGATGTTATAGATAAACCTGGATGTTACCCAGGGCAACACAGGACTCTCCCCACGTGGTTGGAACTTTTTTTGGAGAAAACCTCACATATTGGATTTCAATGGCCAACTGACCATTTGGCCATTGAAATCCAATATGTGAGGTTTTCTCCAAAAAAAGTTCCAACCACGTGGGGAGAGTCCTGTGTTGCCCTGGGTAACATCCAGGTTTATCTATAACATCCGATGAATTTTATATAAATATGTAAAATATCTTTATTATTTACATTTAAAGGGTTTTTACCCTATACATTTTGGTGGCTCAGGCATGCAAATTTTGTTATACTTAATTTTAGGGCTTTTAAACACTGATGATGGATTCCTTAATCCGAAAACGTTTTGTATTGTGACCCTTATTTAGGGTATTTTAATATATACCTTTTACAAGAAACATGGTATTTTTGTGATTTATGGTATACAGCCAGCTACAGGAAGTTTATTTTCCTCGTATATACAATATTACTTACTCGTTCAATTGAGTCATTACCGATTGTTACGTTATAGTTATTATTATTTACGGCTGCCTGTTTACTAATAACCATAAACTTTGTTTTTCTTGCATTGAGTTTGAGTCCATATATCGCGCAGAATGCCACCATTCGGTTCAATAACGCTTGAAGATGTTCAATTGATCCTGTCAGTAACAAGGTGTCATCTGCGTATCTGATATTGTTCATAAGCATACCATTAATGAGTATTCCCTCTTTTGCGTTTTCCATCACTTCATTTAAGATTGTTTCAGCGTAAATATTAAACAACATTGGTGACAATATACAGCCTTGTCGAACTCCACGCTTGATTTTTACTTCTTCAGAGCACTGATTCTAGTTCTTCACTAGTTTTGAGAATATGTAGCATTTTTTTCATGGCGAACTTTATGAAAGGCATTTTCAAAATAAATCGCGCAGATGAAAACGTCATGATTTACATCTCTGCATCTTTGAATTAAAACTTGGGTTGCGAATAGTGCATCACGCGTTCCAAGGCCACAGCGAAAACCGAATTGAGTACTTGAGATCCTTTCCTCAATTTTTCTATATGTTCTTTGATGAATTCTGAGAAAAGTTTTCAATACATGACTCATTAGGCTGATGGTGCTATAGTCGCTGCATTTTGTGGCTCTGTGTTTTTTTGGTAGTACAACAAATGAGGATTTTAGCCAATCTTTAGGAATTTTTCCAAAATACATACCATTTACCAAATACATACCTACATTATATTTTTTTATCTTCAGTACTTTTGGAAAAATCTTGCACTCAATACTCGAAAACATTTTAGAGTTCTGAACTCGACACTTAACATCTTTACGGTTTCACTTGATTTTTCCAAAAGTATTAAAAATAAATATAATGTATGTTGTAGTTTTCAAAAGGTGGTTGAATGAAGAGGCCTTTACATTAAAGATTTTGGGGGTTGTGTCCGCCCACGCAGGAGGGTTCATATAATATAGTTGAAAACTGCTCTACAAAATATCTTCCTCACAAATAAATTTGACGGGTTTTTGCATATTTCTATATTTTCTATAGGGACCAAATTATAGAGGGTGTTATCTTTTCAAATTGGCACACTGTATGTACAGTCGGAAAAATGAAAGAATACCCATGAACGAACATATAAAACACGCTGTATTTTCCTGTCACTGTGTCACAAAGAAAATTGTCCAGTGCAAGTACATGTAACAGTAATTATTACAGATCCTTGCGCTGGCCAATTTTTTGTGTGACACGGTGACTGGAAAATACAGCGTGTTTTATATGGTCGTTCATGGGTATTCTTTCATTTTTCCTACTGTAGGTATAGTACACTACAGAAGAAAAACAAACAAAAATATACAATCATAATAAAATAATTAAGTGATTAGTTTGAAGTGAGCATTTATTTATCGTATACAAAATAATACCAAACAATGTACTTGAGATCCTACTTACAACCACTCATACCTATGTTCCACAGAATTATCCCAGTCCTCGAAAACTTTCTGACCGGTCCAGGTAGACCGAACAGTTTAGTTTGGTAATTTATAAGCTTGTTTACAACTCCTTTTGGAAATGTGCAGTTGGAAGTTATCAACACTCATTCGTTACAGGGTTATTTGTGTGGTGGTAGCATTGTGTTCCAGTAATTAATTGAGGTCAGATCCACATTGTTCGGGCTCTACATATTGTTCAAATATCCGCAACTATATTACATCGGAAATGATATAGTTTTCAGAGGGAAATGCGCCGGCTAATGTTTGGATAAATGTTCAACGTGAGAATGGTGTTATGACAAAAATTATTTTGATACCCTTCGTGTTTCCGGAAAATCCTATCCCCTTTTTACATAGGTTTATTTAGGTAATAATAGAAGGGGAGGAATGAATATTAAATTTACAATTACTAAAGCGTTAAAGCGTTAAAGGTCATAAAATTAAAAAAAAGTTAAGTCAAGTATTCCATTATAGTGGGGATTTAGCATTTTTAATTTAATTTTCCATTTTCAAAAATCGTTTTTTCCGATTATTGTGCCATCTATCCATAATTTGAAAACATGTCTCGAATAAATTTTACTTATTTTTAAGTAAGGAATCCAAATCTGCAATAAAAGAATGAGGATTTCTATTTAAGATTTTAAAATAACCCCCACCCCACCTCCGTGGGTGTCATTCGATAGGTTTTTGAAAAATTATTGAACTCGTATTTTTCAGTTTTTCGGTCTGATGTTCATTTCGCGAAACATCGCGGGGGTTCCTATAATTATTTCAAAGTTTTTTATTTACGCCCACCCCATTTTTTTGTGACTCGCCTTAGGCCCTCCTCAAATCCCCCCTTTTTTCATGTACTTAACTTACCTAGTCTTAATCAGACGCGGTCGAGTATTTTAAGAATAGGTTTTCTTACGGACTGCCCCCAACGCACCCCCCTGTATTAATAGTCCATATAGGGTAGGAGTACATTTACATGGTACAAGGTTTCTCCCCATGTGATTTTCTGACGCGCTCGAGTAACGCGCCAAATCCCCGCTTGGGCTCCCCTACTATTACATAGATTTATTTAATAAATAAAAAAAGAGTGTGCACATTGTACGCACGTAAGAAGTTATACTTCTATTATTAGGATTTCAATTAAACAAATATATTATATACATTTTAATTGTATTTTTATTTAAATATTAAACTAATTTTAATAGGACTAAAAATAATCCCAAAAATTAAAAATAACGTTAATACGTCATTTAATTTTACCTAACCTAAATCCAAATTTTCGTGCAATTTGTAGTTGCCTCTGAAAATTACAGGGTATCGTATTACCCGTCCATTTACTGGGCTACTTGAGGCTTTCGAAATGTTTTATAGAAAAATTTTAAAAGATTCCTGGGTGGAGTAAATTCTAAACTTTACAATATTAGAACGTCTCAGCAAGACTACTGAGATTATAAAAAGCATCAAGAAGAAAAAACTGGAGTAATTCGGACATGTGATCTCTCTCTCTCCTGTCGTTTCCCCATTACTGAGGATCGTGATTTCTTCCAATATACCTAACAATGTTTCTCCATTGGTCTCTATCTTCAGCTGCTCTAAGAGCTTCGCAGAATGAGTTTCCAGCTGAATGCTTTATTTGGTCAGACCATGTAGTTGGTGATCGTCCTCTTGATCTTCTCCCCGGAACGTTTCCAGAAACAATTAATCTCTCCAAACTGTCGTCACCTCTGCGAACCACGTGACCAAAGAATTGCAGAATTCGTTGCAGACATATTGTGGACAGCCTTTTTTTAATATTGAGTTGGTTTAGAATGGAAACGTTTGTCCTATGAGCTGTCCAAGGTATGCGCAGCATTCCTCTCCAGCACCACATCTCAAAGGCATCAATTTTTTGGCGTTCGCATGCGCGAAGAGTCCAAGTCTCTGCTCCGTATAGAAATATTGAGAATACAAGGGCATTCACCAGTCTCATCTTGATAATTTGAGAGATAGATTTGTCTTTCCAAACTTTAGTTAGGCGACTCATCGCATTTTTTGCCATACCAATACGTCTCCGAACTTCTGCTTCACAGTTACCATCGTTAGTTATACTAGACCCGAGATAGACAAAGGTGTTAACTATCTGGTATTCATGTAATATGTTAGTCGGTTGAATAGTGTCAAATCTGTCGACCACCATTATTTTTGTCTTAGCTTTATTGATTTTCAGACCAACTTTATTGCTTTCGTACTCAACTCTTCGCAGAAGATCAAACATTTCTTGCTCATTTGCTGCTATAAGTGTAGTGTCATCAGCAAATCTTAAATTGGAGATTTTCCTACCAGCTACTGTTACTCCACCGGCCCATCCTTCTAAAACCATCCTCATGACATGTTCACCATAAATGTTAAATAAGTCAGGTGACAACACGCATCCTTGTCTAACACCTCTCTCGGTCTTGAATTGGTTTGAGAACTTCTGATCTAGTCGTACTGTCGCTATATTAGACTGGTACAGATTTTTAATAAGTGTCACCAGGAGCATTGGTGCGCCCATTTCTATTAAAATTGACCACAGATTTATCCAGCTTACACAATCAAATGCCTTTTGGTAGTCAACGAAGCATATAATCATAGGTACTTGAAATTCTCTAGACTTTTCAATGAGTTGTCTCAGGTTCAGGATTTGTTCCCTTGTACCTTTACCCTTTACAAACCCCGCTTGTTCCTGAGGTATTTGGTAATGTAGATAGGTTTTTAATCTGTTTTTGATGATATGCAACAAGCTTTTACTAGCATGTGTTATTAGTGACAGTGTGCGGTAGTTTTCACATCTGGTAGTAGTTCCTTTTTTGTGTAGTGGGATATAAATTGAGGTACACCAATCAGATGGCCATTTTCCTGAATTCCAAACAGCGACACAGATAGAATGGATGATATATGTAATCCTTTGTCACCTAGTAACTGTAGTATTTCACATGGTATTGAATCAATGCCTGGGGATTTATTTCTCTTTAGTGATTTAATTGCATGTTTGACTTCAGCGAGTCAGACAGTAGGTTCTCTAGGGTAGTCAGAAGGCCACTGATTTTCTGCTGATACCTCGTTATTTTTATATAGCTCGCCATGTGATGAGAGGTTCCAAATAAAAGTTGCCGAAAAAATACATATAACGCAAGGGAAAATAGCAGGCAAACGCAGTCCGCGTTTGCGAGACTGGTATTGGTATGGTATTGATACAAGCATGTTATTTAGGTTTTCCTCACCCGTGTGGTTTGAATCAAATTTTGAGGATGACCCGGAAGTCTAAGCCCTATTGAATCTTGCATTTTTATCTAATCTTTTTTAAATTCTCTAAAAATAAATTAAATGCAATATTGCGCAACACGTTTTTTGTCTGCAAAACAATACCTATTCACCAAGGGCTAAAATCGAACATTTTTTATAACGCATATATAATGTTCATTATTAAACATTTTAAACAATGCATTAGATTTCACACCGTGCACAGAATTCCAATCTTGTTTCACACATTTTGCATTATGTCCATTTTCCAGGCTGCTGACAGACATCAAAATAATAAATCCAGTAAAATGCGCTTCCATTTAAATTTCCATTACCTAGAACACCGGTGATAATTTCGAATAAAATTTTCAATAAATCATTTTCAGTTTGAGCATCGCTTTGGCATATTTTGTGATGTCGATGCCAATAAAATACAAAGGTAGTTATCGCACTACACCAAAAAGTGTAACAATTTAGCCCAGACATACAGTTTGTCGCTCGAATAAACTTTGGATGGAAGGTAAAAATATCAAATTTTTTTTCTCGCCCTTTTTCCTGTCTGCTGCCCACTTCATCACTCATTTGGGTTTTAGATCTAAACGTTTTTAGATCTAAATATCCATAGGGATGTTTTTCACAACCTATCAACCGAATTCCACAAACTCAACAACATTTAGACACACTTTTATATCAATAACAGTATACAGTAAAACCTCCATAGAACGGACCTCTATTTAACGGACTTCGGATATAACGGACAAAAAATCAGATCAGATGTAAAAAAATTGAATGCAAAAAATATGAAAAATCGAATTCTAGAAGGAAAAACAACAAGGATAGGATCTCGGCACTGCTTTGTGCTAACGCCGATGGATCGTATGGATTGACTTATATAATTATTGTTGGTAAATCTCGTAAACCTAGTACATATTGCCAAAGATATAATCATCAAAAGGCATCATCTGCCCGTTTCATATTATAGCTCTAATAGGGCATGGTTCACCAGAGATACATATTTTCAAAAATTGGATTTTAAAGGATTTGTACCTGCAGTGAGACAATTTCAAGAGAATAAACCGGTAATACCGCCTAAGTAAAGAGTTGAAATGTTTATTGATTTTAGACAAAGCTCCTGCTAATCCCTCTGAAAATATTCTAAATTCAGAAGATGGCAACTTTAATTGTATGTTTTGCCAAAAAATACATCGCTTATTTAACCTATGAATCAGTGAATAATTTTGTCAACCAAATGAGTATTTTGCAGACAATTTTTAGATGAAGTAAAAAAGTAGCGAACAAAACTTTATTCCTTTTTTAAGTTACAGATTTGTACACTGTATCTAAATACAGTACCTACATAATTTCAAAAAAATTTGATTGATTTTAAATTTATTTTTATACAGCGGACTTTCGATTTTATCCCGTCCCCCCAATTAGTCCGTTATATCGAGGTTTTACTGTATGTTATAATATCAGCATATTAAATAATGAGTTACTATTACAGAATATGATTATTAAATATATTAGTCCAATGAAGAAGTCTGTCAATAACGGCAACTAAAAATGAGAAATATTGACCGTAATATTATAAAGATAGCCGTTGTGCATCCTAAAATAAAAGACGTTATTTTTTTTATTTTTTCATGCCCCAACTTCAAAGGGTGATTGGCGTTGTAAAATTCAAAGTTTTACAATTTATTTAGTACCTTATGGAATATACGTATTCCATACTGTACAAGTCGAAGATACTCCGTTATCGTTGACAATAACAACAAAATTATTGTAAAAATGAGAACCAAATAAGAAAAGAATGGTAGCTGTGTAATATATCAGAGTTGTTTGAAGATGACTAGATGTCATAGAAGATGGTATACTTAACTGAATTCAACCAAAATTGTACTGACGTATGACGGTCCAGAAATTATTACATCAGAGGTAGAACACGCTATAAAAAATGCCAAAATTAGAAAAGCTTATGGTCCAGATCATACACCAACTGAGTTGCTGAAGACAGATCAAGACAACATAAAAGAGATAAAAAGACAAGTAAGTTTATGCAATATGTATAAACTCACGTGCAAATCGGCCCACTTAAAAATTTGGTCATTTTCGATGTCTCATATTTCCTAAACGTGTTGACCGATTTAAGTGATTTTTTTAATATGTTATAGCTTTATTCTTTAGCAATATCGCTGTGATAATATTGTTGCTAACCAGGTAAATTTTCATTGTATACTGGGTGTACCAATCAAACTGTGTTTTTTTTCAAAGTTTGCATCACCCTGTGGAATATTCTAGCATTTATAACATACTATAATGAAAACCCAACTCTAGCATCAGGTTTTCTTAACATTCTGCTTTTTGATTCATTCGTTTATGTTGGATAATAAAAAAGTTAGATACTTTAACAACTAGACATGTTCTTCATCAATACACGGTGTTTCTAAATAAGTGCAGCAAACTAAGAGATAATTCTGCGTGAAAAAATAATGACAGTTGGCTTTATAAACGTATGTCCGCAAATGTTTCGTTTCCGAGATACGGGATGTTGAATTTTTTCTTACAAACTGAGGATTTATTTATTGCTTTAAAACCAGTTGAGATATACAAATGAAATTTGGTAGGTTTTAAGAGAGTTATTGAGGATTTTTTGACATCAAATAAAGAATTTTATGTTCACCATTAGAGTCCATACGGGTAATATGATCGGTTATATTACACGTATGCGCGCTAATTGTGAATATCAAATTCTTACTTGTATGTCAAAAAATGTGTAATAACTACGTCTTAAAACCCACCAAATTTCATTGGCATATCTCAACCGGTTTTAAAGCAATAAAATAAATCGTTAGTTTGTAAGAAAATATTAAACACCTCGTATCTCGGAAACGAAACATTTGCGGACATACGTTTATAAAGCCAACTGTCATTATTTTTTCACGCAGAATTATCTCTTAGTTTGCTGCACTTATTTAGAAACACCGTGTATTGATGAAGAACATGTCTAGTTGTTAAAGTACCTAACTTTTTTATTATCCAACATAAACGAATGATTCAAAAAACAGAATGTTAAGAAAACCTGAGGCTATAGTTGCCTTCTAGTTTCAGTATTTTATAAATGCTACAATATTCCACAGGGTGATGCGAACTTTGAGAAAAAACACAGTTTTGGTACACCCGGTATACAATGAAACTTTACCTGTTTAGAAACAATAAATATTATTACTGAGGTATTTTTAAAGAATCAGGCTATAACATGTTCAAAAAATCACTTAAATCGTCCAACAGGTTTAGGAAATATGAGACATCAAAAGTGACCAAATTTTTAGTGGGCCGATTTCTATCCACGTAAGTTTATAACACCGGAGTGATTCCCACAGATGGGTTTAAATCCATCTTTGTCGGAATACCTAAAAAACACAATACGAGAAAATGCCCAAAATTAAGATTTTCCTAAGAATACTTCACAACAGAATTAGACGCAAATGCGATGAAGATCTCTAAGCCCGACCGCACATCAAAGAAACATGAAACGCAAATTACGTTTCATGGAAATAAACCACTGCTAAACAAATATACGTCCGGCTATTTATGAGACTCTCCGAAAATAAAAATGTGTCATGAGCCTGAATCACACTCGTTTCATTGATAGGCGGACTTTGAGATTTTTTTAGCAGTGTTTTAGTTTTATGAAACATGTTTTTCGTTTCATGTTTCATGTTTTTCGTTTCATGTTTCTTTGGTGTGCGGCTTGGCTAAGGCACATCAAAGAAACATGAAACGTAAATTACGTTTCATGGAAATAAACCACTGCTAAACAAATATACGTCCGGCCATTTATGAGACTCTCCGAAAATAAAAATGTGTCATGAGCATGAATCACACTCGTTTCATTGGTAGGCGGACTTTGAGATTTGTTTAGCAGTGTTTTAGTTTCATGAAACATGTTTTTCGTTTCATGTTTCTTTGGTGTGCGGCTTGGCTAAGATACCCAATTTGGTTTTAGAAATGCTATAGGAGCCAGTGAGCCACTTTTTGCGCTAAACATCCTACTACAAAAATGCCATAACCTAAGAAAATTTGCATGCTTCGGGGACTTCTAAAAGGCATTCGCTAAAGTACGGCATGTAAATTTAATGCAGGTTCCATTTGCATTAAGTTTAATGCATTAAAAATTTGTACTGGAATCAAACTGCTATCGTAAAAATTGGATATAACTACATCTACAAAATCCCCATACAACGAGGAGTCAGACAAGGTTGCATTTTGTCGCTAACATTGTTCAATGTTTACTCGGACAAGTTATTTAAAAAGTCGCTTGAGAGACAGCCATATGGAATAAAAATCAACGAGGACTACTTAATGTGATTCGATACGCGGACGATACAGTAAGGGCCGGTTGTTCGAACGCTAATTAAAAATGGAATCAACTGATCATTATCAAATATTTAATTACTGTCACCAACTGTCAATGTCAACTTTTTTTGGGTTGCTGAAAACATAATTGACTGCAATTATGAGATTTATTAATCAATTATTTTAATAATTGTTATGTTAATTAATAATTAATTAATCAATCAATTCTGTTAATTTATCATAATGATAATTAACATAATTGATTACAATCAACTGATTGACGTACGAATGTGGGGTGTCGTTATTTGATAGCTGTTATGGGGACTTAATTATAATCAACTTCTTGATTAGCGTTTGAACAAACGGCCCTTATTCTGTCAGATAATATTGAAGGTCGATAAGGTCAGATAATATTGAATAATATGCAGACGATATTGCACTCGTTACTAGAGATTTAAAAACCATGCAGAATATAATATTAATACTAGATAAAGAAGCAAAGAAGAGAGGGCTAGTAATAAACCAAAGCAAAACGAAATACCTCAAGTGAACTACCAAAAATTCTTGAAAGAAAAACACATTAGTAAGACAACCAAATTAAAAATTTACAAGACTGCAATCAGGCCAGTGATCACCTATGGTGCAGAGACGATGTGCCTAACACAAAAAGATGAAATGAGATTAGAAATTTTAGAGAGAAAGATAATTCGACGAATAATGGGACCGGTGAGGATAAGTGTAGGCGAATTTAGAAGATTAACAAATGAAGAAATTAAAGAAGTCATCCAGGGTGAAGACATAATCAAGTTCGTGAAGGCGCAGAGGCTCAGGTGGCTGGGACACACAGAAAGAGCTAACCCAGACTCTACGCTAAAGAGAATAACTGGCTGGAGACCAACAACAGGGAGACCAAAGGGAAGACCCAAAACAAGATGGAGAGATCAAGTCTTAGGAGACATAAATAAGCTGAGAATCTACAATTGGAAGGAGCGTTGTAAGGACCGGAAAGAATGGAGAAAAGTTGTAGACAAAGTCAAGTCACACACGCTGCTATAATAATAAAAGACAACAGCGGACTGATTCTCCGCAACAAATGAATCAGAGAGCCCAAAAGGGCGGCAAACACTCCGCCAGGAGTGAATAAGCCATGATGATGATGAATATTGAAGGTCTCCCAATTCTGCTTGATCGTATTCACGAGGTAGGAGAGGAAATGGGCATAAGTGCTATGTTTGGTCTGTACTTTTGTAAGGTGCAGAAGTGTGGACGCTAAACGTATCGATCATGAACAGAATTGAAGCATTGGAAATGTGAATTCATAGACGGATGCTGAAGATACCTTGGACAGCAAGAAAAACTAATGAAGAAGTATTAAGGAGGATCTGAAGACTGAGAACTGCTAAAGACTGTTGAACACTCGAAAATGTCTTATTTGGGACATACATATAGTGAGAGGAAATCGATATAAAATATTGCAACTGTTAAGGCAAAATAGAGGTGCCGTAGAGGTTGTAGGAAGAAAACAAGTGGTTAAAAAATATTCGTGAATAGACTCAGATATCAAATGCGGGACAATTCGAGAAGTCTTCGCAATAGTGATGCCAACGTCGGATAATTCTGATATTGCACGTGAAGAAGAAGACTAGTAGATTGTTGCTAATACATTATTCTTTCTCCATTTTACTTTATGACATTCTCTATATATTTTTCTATCTTCTACCGATTCTTGCGTCTAATTCTGTTTATTATTCTTTAGGCAAAGAATGTTCTGGCTTAAAAAACCGAGAGAACCATTCAGAGAATCAGAGAGAACGGCAGCAGAGCAGAGCTAGTTAGAGTGGCGGTCAATAGGAGTAATATGGCCATGATGATTTTCAACCTTCGGCAAAAGTTGGAACTTAGGAACAAAAAATCAAGAAAAAATAGTGGAGTTGATGAATTTTTGACAAGACATACTGTATAATATAATGATGTATTATAGGAAACGCATTTGCATTGCGTTTAATGCAAAGTAATTTAGAATATTAACAAGTTGATATGTATAATTGTGAATCCAATTTATTTTCACCGGATTGTCAATACTTTTGTGTTTGATCTGGTAATATCGATGATGGACAAAATAATACACTCGATCCCATTTGCCATATAGACTTTAAAAACATGCTATTCTGTTTGTAAATTGGTGGGTGTCAAATGGTGGTGGATTTTTTGGAACAAGGGCGTATCATGTTTTTGATTTGTATCAACTAGTTAAATTGTACAGCAGAAATAAAGTCCATTCTAATGATTAGACACTTTAACTATTGAAATTGGTTAAAGTTTGACAAAAATTAACACAAATATTAAAAAAGCTGAAGGACTCTTGTACGTAACTATATTTAGTCTCCTGTTTGATTTGCAACTTTCTTAACTTAAAAATAACTTTTCTTAAGTCGGCTGCGAAATAGGAAGAAAAAGTACTCACATTGAGTTAGATAGAGCAACATGTTGATCTCTGGTACTGTCAATTTTCTTATGACGACGGCTAGAGTCCAAAAAAGTTGCTGCGGCAGCGAGGAGTACGGGTCTAAATTTTAGAAGAAATTTGCTTGTTACACCACTTAAATCTTGAACAGCTTACAGAACCATGTAAAGAGATCGAAGACTTACAGAAAAAAATAAAGTAAAGGAACAAACAGAAATAATAGACAAAGTGGTATCCATAACAAGTATGGATGATAGGGTCATAACTTTCTAACAACATTAGAAGAGATAAATGACGAATGGAAAACATTTATTATACAAAATCTATTCTCGGACAACAGGGAATAACATATCAACAGACGTTTAAACATTGTTAATAATCATGAGAACTATTCATGAGTAATGACTTTCGATTTAAGTGATTTTTTAATATGTTATAGCCTTATTTTTTAACAATATCGCTGAGATAATATTGTTGCTAAACAGGTAAATTTTCATTGTATACCGGGTGTACCAATCAGACTGTGTTTTTTTTTCTCAAAGTTCGCATCACCCTGTGGAATATTTTAGCATTTATAAAATACTGATATTAAAACCCAACTACAGCATCATGTTTTCTCAATGTTCTGTTTTTTGATTCATTCGCTTACGTTGGACCGTAAAAAAGTTAGGTATTTCAACAACTAGTCATGTTTTTCATCAATACAGGGCGTTTTTAAATAAGTATGGCAAACTTTACGGGGTAATTCTGCATGAAAATAATGAGTTTTTTTTATTTATTCTTTTTATTTAAAAAAGACAAAGTCGCATCCACCCGAAGGTTATTAGCGACATTTCTGTAACATTTGTAACAATATTAAATCAAAAATTGGTAAAAATGAATTACAATTTGTAGACAATTAAACCTTTGGAGCAATAATTAAATTCGACGCACTAACACTTTATTTTTGAAATGAACTTTTAGATCGCTACCGACACTCCGACACTCTCTTTCTGATGCATCATTAATGATAGCGTTACGCGCACTAGTGTGACTGCTTGTTCATATTTCCTTCTAAACCTATGTGGGATGGTATCCACAGGAAGTAGATTCTTCTGAAACTTTCTTGAGCTTCATTAGTTCGGCCTTGGTTCTTTTCTCAATGGGGTGTTTATGGTATATATTTTGCATAGCTTTGACTGTGCTAAGAGAGTCGGAAATGACTGGACATTAAGGGAGGTTTTTAATATATACATGTTTGATGGCTTTAAACAAACCAAAGAGCTCTGCAGTATAGATGCTGGAGTTCAGAGAAAGATGTAGGAGCATAGCAAGGCGATGAAAAAATCCATCAATATTCTTTTGAAGTAGAAACTTGAATCTTAACGCTGGCTTAATTGAGATGTGTCACTTTACCCGTCCTATGCCTCACTGCCAAGATAACTATTGATTTTTTTCTTTATGGACGTGAATTTTCGTTTTATGGATCTTTCCTTTAAATGGGGGTAAACTTGACTGAGCATATGGGACAAAGCTGAAAGGTCTGTGGTATATTCTTGAATTGTGGTTATAGGATCTGTTGATCCCGTGATATTCTTTAGGAGCATGTTAAGTTGATCAAAGTTTAGAGGGAAATGTAGAGGGTGATTTTCTTAGAAGTTTTTAGGAGGGTCAAGTAAGAGAGAAAATGAGCATTCAGAAGTGCTTGCTGAACTAATTTTAGCTTTTTGAGATTTTGCTTGGACTTTAGCTGGTAGAAAAATGTTACAATTCTTTTGAAGATGGATCTGCTTCAGGTGAAATAATTTCATCAAAGTTACCTTTTGCTTGATTAATTATGTGACTGTCCTTATTTGATGCATCTACTTTGTTCGGTATCTCTGGGACATTAGAAATAGACATTTGTTCATACTGAGAAGGGTTTGTATCTGGGTGCTTGCAAATATATATATTTGTTGCGCTGGATACCGATGCTTCATTGTTTTGGTTGGGGTTTAGTTGAGCTAGTTGTTCGGAGCACTGTGATGCAATGTGACCTGGCTTCTTGCATTTAAAGCAAACTAAACTGTCTTGAGAAATGGATATTCTATATATCGTGTTGTCAAAAACAAGAGTAAATGACTCTGGTAGTGTTAGACTGTGAGAACTGATATATATTTGTCTTCGAAAACTAAGGATGTGATTGTACTCAAGCATAGAAGCACCAATTTTGAGGAATTTCATGGGGAAGACAGGAACTATGCCAATTTTTGTACCTCATTGATTAGCAAGTCGTGCGGTATTGAAGGACATACGCCGGAGAGCACAAGTCGTTCCGCTGGTGTAACTAACCTTCTTGCTCTGACAATTTGACCTTGTATTTCTATTTGACCATGATTATTCATAAAATCATCCACTATTTGTTTATTGGATAAATACATACATATGCGATTATTAGATAATCTAGAAGAGAAGATTATATTTTTCGTTTGAATTATATTTCCAAGTGGGAGAAGGTAGTCTTGAAGTTTGGTGTTTTCTAAGGCACTAAAGATAATTGCTTGGGACTTTAAAGGAAATTGCACTCTAGACGCTGCCAAAGAGTATGACTGTGATGCGTTTATTTGACTTTGATGGTTTTGTATTGTAGAACTGTTGTGTGATTCCATGTTTGAATTCATTTCAATAAACGTTAAGTGAAAAGTAAGTCCGACCCTGTACATCTGCTAAAACAGGTATATCGGTCTTTACTAAAAGCGGTTATTTTGCTGGTAAAACTGGATTTGTTTATTGAAAACAATAACAAATAATAACAATTTGCTGACTTTAATGCTAATTTAACTGGATATTATGTAAAGAGTTTGTACACTTACAGTTTATTTCAATATATCACTGAGATTCACAATTTATAACTTATATTAAACTTTGTTAATATCAAAAATATTCAGAGCCCACATTGAATACAACATTATAGTTATCTATGCAGGAGCGGTCTCCTGTTACGAAACTTTTGATTTGGTAGATTTTTGATACAAAAGAGATGCAATGATCTTAATTTATTTTATAATAAAGAATTTTTGTCATTTACCATTTAACATTAATTTGTCATTTAGAATTTATTTGAATATTTTTGTTTTTAAAGCACTGTCTGATAATATCCCTAACTTTTGACGAGTAGTTTATCTTAAATCTATAATACAGGAATAAACACGTAACGAATGAGTAAAGAGTATAAATCACATACACACAGCTTCTGGCTTGATATCTCGACGCCTTTTTTACAGAAATGATCGCATGTACAAATGAACATTAGAATTTTTATCCTTGACGTATTATCAACTAGACTAGACACTCAATACTTCAGAAAGCCACAACATGTCTGCAAACGACATCAATTGATCGTGAATTATTAGTACCGATGGGAATCCCATTGTCACTCCCCGACATGTGGATCACTTGATGTTTGTCAATAATCTGGCATCGTCTGATTACGAATTGATAATCCTAACAATGGACGTGGGATAAATCATAAACTATTATTAATATATCGGTGATTACGGACGTCGAAGTGAGAGAAACTCGGAGTGGTGGATGGACTAAATGCTTCCATTATTAATTGTATTGATCCGCAAACTGTCGATTTTGATGTTCTCAAATCCCAATTGGGTATATTGTGAAAGGAGGCTATACTCGATCTTTATGCATGAGAGAATAATGGCTACGACCGATAAGTACACATTAAAATAAAAGTTGTGGTGTAGTTCCATTAGCAAATATTAAAATTTCATAGGTGTGTATTATATTTTTTGGTACTTTTATACAATTCTTACGTTATATTATTACTTAATTCGGTTAATTTGAGAGAAAAGTCCTTATGTCCATGTGGTAAGACCGCTACCGTCTGAAAAAATTTCTGATTCGGTTTCTCTGTGGATTCCTATTCAAAAATGTCCACTTTAAACAAATCTGAAGGGTGCCAGGCGGAATTTTTGGGCAGAAATTGTTTAAACAATTTTTTTAATCAAATACAAAGAATCACGTTTTTTTGCTCTGGTATGTTTTCGATATTATTTATCTATAGGCGATTTAAAATCTAAAAAAATGCGAAAATACGCATTTTCGAGGCTTAAAAACTCATTTAAATTAGTATTTTTGAGGTTACCAGATACCTACTTAAATTGAAGATTAAACATTCAACTTCAAGATTCTGAAGAGTGATCGCGTCTAACCGTAATTTATACCGTTGTTTTTTAATTGTTATATATGCGTGTTTTCCCGATTTTTTTGCCGGTGCGGCGCGCTCTATTTCAAAAATCTTCTATTTCCCCCCAGAAATATTTTTTCTAGATTCTTTGGGATATTCTAAATAAAATAAGTCCCTTGACATTTTTCTTAAAAGTTAATAATAGTTTTAAAGTTATAAGCTAAATTTAAAATCCGAAAAATGCCAAAAAAGGCATTTTTTTATTTTTTTATTTTAAATCGTTTATAACTTTAAAACTGTTAACTTTTGAGAAAAATGTCAACAACTTATTTTATTTATAATGTCCCAAAGAATCTAGAAAAATATTTTTCGGAGGAAAATTTGAGATTTTTGAAATAGAGCGAGCTGCACCAGCAAAAAAATCGGATGGACATGCATATTTAACAATAATTAAAAACAACGGTTTAAATTAAGGTTAGACGCAATCACTCTTCAGAAACTAGAAGCTGAATGTGTAAACTTCAATTTAAGTATCTGGCAACCTCAAAAATACTCATTTAAATATGAGTTTTTAGGCCTCGAAAATGCGTATTTTCGCATTTTTCAGATTTTAAATAGCCTTTAACTCGAAAACTATTAATTTTTGAGAAAATTTACAAGATAATTTTCTTGTTTAGAATGGCCCACCAAACTTAAAAATATATGTTCCAAAGCAAAAAACGTTATCTTTTGAATTTTTTTTAAAAAAATTGTTTAAACAATTTCTGCCCACAAATTGTGCCCGGCACCCATCAGATTTGTTTAAAGAGGATATTTCTGAATAGGAATCCACAAAGAAACCGAATCAGAAATTTGTCCAGACGGGCGCGGTCTCACCACATGGACTATAAGGAATCTTCTCTCAAATTAACCGAATTAAATAATAATATACCATTATTATCAGCATCAAAATTAACGCACACCTTAAAAATAAGACATTTTTAATGTCTTGTATTTCTTAAACCTGTTTTCGGATTTTATTGATTTTTTTAATATGTTATAGCTTTATTCTTCAAGAATATATATATAATATCGGTTTACAACGTTCTTCGACGTCTTCCGATTTCCAATCTCCATCTCGTTCTGTCATTCCATAGATCGTCCTCGAGTTCTCTGTCCCTGATTTCTCTATCAACTCCTTCTCTCCAACTTCTTCTAGGTCTTCCTGGTCTGCGCCTTCCTCTTGGTTGCCATTCGAGGATTTGTCTTGGTATTCTATTCTCCGGCATTCTCCTTACGTGTCCGTACCAGCTGAGTTGTTTCGTCCTGATGTCGTCAACAATAGTATGTGTAACCCCCATGATTTCTCGGACTCTCTCGTTTGTTATTCTGTCGCGTCTAGATATTCCCGCTGAACGGCGCCAGAAGTCCATTTCTGTTGCTCTAAGCATTTTCTCTGTTCTGTCTTTTAGAGGCCAAACTTCGCATCCATATGTTGTGATGCTTTTTATTATAGTGTTATATATTCTTTTTTTATTCTCCTTAGAAATATTTTTATCCCACAGTACGCTGTTTAGTAAGAATATGCCTTTCCTCCCCTGTATATTTCGTTCCTTAATAGCTGCATCTAATTTTCCGTCTTGAGTGATCTTTACTCCCAGGTATTTGTAGTTTTCACATAATTTTATTTCTTGATTTTCCTCTACTCGGAGGCTATGTTGTTCTCCTCCGATACTCATGTATTCAGTTTTTTCCATATTCACTTCTAGGCCCCACTCTGTAAACTCTTCTAATAGTTTTCGCATCATGTAACTAAGATCTTCAGAGTCCTGTGCGATGATCACCTGGTCATCCGCAAAGCACAGCGTGTACAAAGTTGAGTCCGTTAGTGGTATGCCCATATTCGTACATTTTTTCTTCCATTTGTTGAGTGCTGCTTCGAGGTATATTTTGAATAGTGTTGGTGAGATACAGCATCCTTGCCTTAGTCCTTTAGTTACTGTGAATCCAGGTGTTATGAGATTTCCCGTTTTAATTCTTGTTGTTTGTTGGTAGTACAACGTTTTTACGGCTTCAACCAATTCTATATTTACATTTGTTTTCTCCAGTGCCTCCCATAATTTAACCAGCGGGACACTATCATACGCTTTTCTAAGGTCTACAAACATCAGATGGACTTCTTGGCCACGAGCAACTTTCTTTTCAATTATCTGAGTAATGGAGAAAACATGATCTATTGTAGATCGACCTGCGCGAAAACCAGCCTGTTCTTCGGCTTCCATATTTTGGTATGCTTCTTCTATTCGATTTTTAATAAGTTTTCCATATATTCTGCTGATACTACTAGTGACTGCAATTCCTCTATAGTTTTCAGGTTTTGATTTATCTCCCTTTTTGTGGATAGTGCTCAGATGTGACTCTTTCCATTCTTTAGGTATTTCATGGTTATTCAAGCATTGCTGGAAAAGTTGTCTTAGCCGCTTAATTAAAACTTTAGTTTTAATTAAGCGGCTAATTCTTCAAGAATATCGATGTAATAATGTTGTTGCCAAACGGAGAAGTGCCATTGTATACTGGGTGTAACAATGATAGTGTGTTTTTTCCTCAAAGTTTGGAACACCCTGTGGAATATTCTAGCTTATATAAAATATTGAAATTAAAACTTAACTGTAGCCTTAGGGTTTCTTAACATTTTCCTTTTTGATTCATTCGCTTTGAATAATAAAAAATTTAGGTGCTTTAACAACTAGCAACGTTCTTCATTAATACAGGGTGTTTCTAAATAAGTGCGACAAATTGTAAGGGGTAATTCTGCATAAAAAAATAATGACCGTTTGCTTTATAAACATATGTTCGGAAATGCTTCGTTTCCGTGATACGGGATGCTGAATTTTTTCTTACAAACTGACGATTTACTTATTGCTCTTCTCACAGAAAGAAAAGAATTGTCCTGAAGAATGTTGTGACAGAGAATCTCCTCATGAGTTCTCCACTATTCTCTTTTTTGTGCCATTTAGTGCCAGTATCTTCCCAGTTTTGTTTTGATATCGTCTAGCATAGGCGTAACCAGGGGGTTTTGGGGATTATAACCCCCATTGGGATGTACTTTGAGCTCTATACGCTTAACACCATACCCGCTAGTGACCTTCCAGTAGTTGTAACCAGTGGCGGCTCGTGGTAATTTAAGGAGGGTGTTCAATTAAAGAATGTAATTATGCGAACGGTGAATACGCGCCGCAAGCGAAAAATTTTTGGGGCCTCGCCAAAAGATGTTCTGTAAAATGAAACCTATCTTTGACCCGATTAGTCAGGATGTCACACACTACACACTTTTTTTGTTTTGTGCAGAATATGATATCTACTGAATGATGGCGCTTCTTCGGTGGTGAAGGTGGAGGCAGAAGTTACGAATAATGAAATGGCTTTGTCAAAACTGTTTAAAAATCCGTTTATTTTAACGGCATTCAAAGACCGAGATTGAAATTATAGTTTTATTCTTTGAAAATACTAAACATGGAAAACAAAATAAAGAATGTAGTTTATCACACCCACATAATCACTAAGTTTTTCTATATTGTTCAACTTTAAAACAATGTTTAAACTTTTTGTTTCTATTGCACATTCCTGTACCAAGTTTATGTCCTGCCAAGTTAGTCCATTCTTTTTATAAGAAGTCGATTTTCAAAACTATTTGCATTTTCTTTTATAAACTTTACTGAATAAGGCTCCACCATCCTAAAAAAACTACCTACCAATATTGTATTTAATAAAATCCCACAACAGAAAATGCCAAACTGTGAATCGAAACGCTTCGCCCCGGTCTCTGTGTGCAGTGCACAAATGGTCAATGTTTTAAGATAGGAGAATCACTGGTTTACGGATTTAAGAGCTCTCGTTCTTCTATAGGGTTACTGTATAGTCGTTGGGTTCAATTTGAATTCTGCACTTACCACGTGCATCTAGCGTAGCGGTGTTGTGCAAACAAATTATGTGATTAATAAATACAGTTATATTTTAATGATACTATGATATTTATGAGATTTAAGAAAAAATATTTTAATGATATTTATGAGATTTTTAAAAATATGTATTTTAATGAAATTTGGTTGGGTGTTCACTGCACAAATGAACCAATGGAGAAACCGCCCCTGGTTGTAACCCCCCTTAGGGCCATCCTGGTTACGCCGTTGTCGTCTAGTCATGATTTTAGTGATCTTCCTCTACTACGACTGTGGTTGCGTGGTCTCCAACGTACAATGTTTCGCGTCCATATTTCGTTGTTTTGCCGTGCCACGTGTCTTACCCAGTTCCATTTCATTTGCGCAATTCTTCCAATTACATCTTTCACTTTCGTCCTTCTTCGACCTTATTTCAGAGATACTGCTAACATACTTAGTTCAATGGATCTCTGTGTCACTTCTCAATCTATTCTCACGGATCTATAAAATCCGAGCAAAAAAGATAAAAGAAAGAACTTAATGTTAGTCAGTGACGACAAAAATTACGTCTTATAATATTTAGCAAATCTAAGAACGCCGGTCAAGTAGAGATAATTGTGACTTTCTACTTTATCCAGATTTAGCCATACGGCTCACACTCCCTCTAAGGGGAAAATTGACTCATCCCAGATACCTACGGTATCAAAAGGATTGAGCTCTGGTGGGACTTTTTCCGTGTTATCGAGCCCTAGGTGACTTGGAATGCAGGTGTATCTCCCAAAAATTTTCGTACACTTCTGGCCGTCGCGAGTAGTACAGCTTTCTGCATGGTCTTATAAAGATGTTCATTCAGACCCAGCTTTTTGATGCTTTCGAGGAGGGTTTTCGGAATGACTCCAGTAGTAGACATGATAATCGGTATCGTCTGGGTACTTTGCATTCTCCATTGCCTTCGTATTTGAATTTCCAGATCTCTGTACTTGGCGATCTTTTCAGTAAATTTACTACGTAGATTATTGTTGTTAGGTATCGCCACATCAATTAGTGTTGTTTGTTTTGTTAATTTATTAACTAGTACAAGATCTGGTCTATTATGTGCCACTGTTTGGTCTGTGAGCACAGTGCGGTCCCAGTATAGCTTGTAGTTGCCATCCTCAAGCATACTCTCAGGGACGTATTGATAATACGGGAGATGGTCCGTTTGGAGAAGTCCCAGCTTGAAAGCTATCTCCTGATGAAGGATTTTTCCCACTGCGTCATGCCGTTCCTTGTATTCAGTTGCAGCAAATGCCTGGCAGCCCCCTGTAATATGTTGGATGGTTTCTTGGGCTTGACATCCATATCGGCATCTGTCGTTTTGAACCTGAGGGTCTTTGACGATATATTTCAGGTAATTTCTGGTTGGTATAACCTGATCCTGGATGGCCAGTAATGAACCCTCCGTTTCAGGGAACATCTTTCCTGATGTCAACCAGTAGTTCGACGCTGTATTGTCGACATAGTCTTGGCTGACCTCATTGGGATGTCGCCCGTGCAGAGGTTTACCCATCCAGGTGCGCATTTTTTCGTCTTTAGTGAGGTGGTTTATGCGCATTTCTGGTTCCCTCAGTTTGATCGGTGTTGTGTCATCTACTGCGCAAATAGCGCGATGTAAAGTAGATGTCTCAGCTTGCAACTGAAAATAATTTCTTAAATTAGCAATTTGTTTATCTAATTGCTCACCTATATCCATAAGTCCTCTTCCTCCTAGATTCCGTGGTAATGTTGTTCTTTCTACTGCACTTTTAGGATGGTGTTTTTGTGCCTTTGTGAGGTGTGTTCTTACTTTTCGCTGAAGATTCTCTATGTCCGTTTTTGTCCACTTAACAATGCCAAACGAATAGCTAAGCGCGGAACATGCGTAGGTGTTTAGTGCCTTAAACAAATTTCTACTGTTAAGTTGTGAGCGAAGCAGCTGTTTTACCCTTCGTATAAACTCTGTAGTTATCTCTGTTTTCATTTGTTTATGGTCAATTTTCCGCGCTTGCTTTACTCCAAGATATTTATACATATCGTTTTCACCCATGGCCTCGATGTTCTGGCCATTTTGCATATCGAATCCTCCGGGCTGTACTTTTCCTCTGACTATATTTAAAATACGGCACTTGTCTAGTCCGAAGTGCATACTAATATCATTAGAAAAAGTTTCTACAGTTTTTAGCATCTCATCGAGTTGGTTTCGAGTGGAAGCCATTAATTTCAAATCATCCATGTACAATAAATGATTAAGCTTCGCCACCACATTGTTGTTATTTTTGATGCTAAAACCTGCGTCTGTGGAGTTCAATAGCTGAGATAGTGGGTTCATAGCTAGACAGAACCACAGAGGACTCAACGAATCTCCTTGAAACAGGCCCCGGCTGATTGCGATATTTTCAGTTTCGATGTTAATTTCACCAGGTATTTGAAGGTGAATTCTAGTTTTCCACTCTGTCATTATATGCTCTAAAAAGGTCACTATATTATCATCGACTTTATATATTCTCAATATATCTATAAGCCATTCATGCGGCACTGAATCAAAGGCCTTCTTGTAATCAATGAAGGCAGTAAAAAGATTCCTCTTTTTGGAATATGCCTGGTTAGAAATGACTGAGTCGATGATGAGTTGTTCTTTGCATCCCATGGAACCCTTAGCGCATCCTTTCTGTTGAGGTTCTATGATATTGTTCAGAGCACAGTGTTGGTAGATACGCCGGGCTACACAGGATGTGACCAATTTATACAAAGTTGGAATACAAGTAATTGGGCGATATTTGGCTGGATCTTGGGTGTTATTTTGATCCTTCGGTACTAAATAAGTGGTACCCTGAGTTAGGAATGCTGGTATATCTTGCGGATTAGAAATAACATGATTAATTAATGTTGATAAGAATTCATGAACACTCCAAAACTTCTTGAGCCAAAAGTTTTGAACTCCATCTGGTCCAGGAGATTTCCAGTTATGAAGCTCTTTGATGATATTTGAGACCTCTTCAGTAGTGAAGGGTTCGTAAAGGGTAGTAATGTAGTGTTGGCAGTTCTGTGTCGTATCTTCTATCCATCCAGCATTGTTGTTAAGAGCAGCTGGTGTGGAAAGTTGATTTCCCCAAAACTCATGAATTTCTTCTTGGCTTGGGTAAGTCTTATCGACACGTTCTACAGTGGAATTGAGTTTTCGATAGAACGCCTTCTCAGAACTCTCAAAAAGAGCATTGTCGCTTTTGCGTTTGTTACTAACTTTGTACCTCCTTAGTCGCCCTGAATAAACGGATAGTTTTTGTTTTAATGTATCCAGACACTGATGGGCTGTGTTGTTTTCTGGATCATATCTTGAGTGTCTTGCGGTACTCAGCATTATTTCTTCAGCTCTCCTGATAACTTTTCTACTTGTTACACCTCGTATGTGTTCTGTGATTATACCAATATCCTTACGCTATTATTATTATTATTATTAAAGTCTATAAATAAAAAATATAGTTCGTATTCGACCTCAATGCATAATCAATCATTAAAGCCATAATTATATGCTATAATCAACACATAATGGAATGCAGCAACATTGACAAAGAGACTCGACATATTTAGCTGATTGACGTAATTCAGCTATGCCAGTACAATTATCTAATATTGATGGTTATATTTGGAGTATTTATGTCCAATTTTACACAGAGGATATTGGCACGTATAGATTTCATTAGAAAAACTAATACATAATTGAAAAGAGTCCAAACGGTATATCGATTTTTAAAATGTTTGGTTTAAACACGAAAAACAAGACGAATGATATTCAACTTGAAACTTATAGCAGGATATTTATGCCTTTTTCGAGAAATAGTATATTATAAAAAAATATAGTGTATTATAAAAAAGGTGAGATACTAACTCACATCTTATCGACAGATGCAATAAATGACGTCAAAGTTAGAATAAATAAAATATGGAAAAAGAATGGAAAAATATTACAAGCATGTCAAAAAATTTATATTTTTCTTTATATCAAGAACTTCCTCCGTCACCTGAATACATATTTAAATATAACCTGCCAAAGCAAGATATTTCTACTATCGTCAGATTAAAAACTCGACACGGGAAATATGAGGCACATCTGCACAAATTAGGAATAATTAATTCATCAGTCTGTTTTTGTGATAATGTTTCGATTAGAGATTTAAACCATATTTTCTTGGAATGCAAAATTAACGAGAGATATATAAATCAATTATATTACAATTTACGACAAACACAAGTTCATTTTCCAATTAGTATAGAATATCTACTAAGTTGTCATAAAATGGAAATATTTAAATTACTCATAAACTACTTGAAAGAAACAAATATAATCATTTAAGTGAAATACGTATAAATATAACAAAACTAATAAATTGAGGTCAAAATAAAATAAAAATATGTGGCTAACGGACTCGCATCCAAGCCATTTTTTCACACACACACACACACAGTATATTATACACTCACCGACACAAAATTCCGCCAGCCAAAATTTTTAATAAGTTTATTATTTGTGCTCCGATTTTCAAAATTCTTGCGCCAGTTTGTAGGTATACATGTATTGATATTGTTTGGTATTATTTCTGTAACCCTAAAATTTTGCTTGCATGGCATTATACAGGGGTGAATGGAAGCGTTGTATTTTCTCCTAACTTTAAAAAATTCTGTGGAAAAATGGAAGTGCTGATTTTGTTTCATAGTCCTGTCATATTATTCCGGAACCATCACTAAAATTTTTGTTTTTTGAATTATCCGAATATCTCTTTTCTTGTAAGAGCTGTACTTGTAAACAAAAACACTGATGGACTCATAAAATAGAGGTTGGAGTGATAAGATTAGAATGGCCCGCATGCAGCCCAGATCTCAATCTTATTGAGAATTTATGGGATGACTTAAAAAAAACTATTCACCGTCATCCTAGGCCTCCAGAACATTTGGTATAGTTACGGCACTGATAGAGGAATATCGGGCTATTCCCCAGACAAGGATAACACATCTTTATTCATGCCAAATGGATTGCGATCAGTCTTTGCTGCAAGAGGTGGACATACCCGCTATAGAATTGTTTTGTTTTGTTGTTAATGTTGTTTTGTTAATTTTAGTGCGTTTGATATCTATTTTTAATTAAAAAAACCTTTAAAGCAGTGTTTTTATTTACAACTCTTACAAGAAAAGAGATATTCGGATAATTAAAAAAAAAACCTTAGTAATACCTCCAGGATAATACAAAAGGAGTATGAAACAAAATAAAGCCTCCAATTTTTCCACAGAATTTTTTAAAGTTAGACGAAAATATAACGCTTCCATTCACCCCCTTATAATGCCATCGAAGCAAAAAATGTTTGTTACCGGAATAATAACAAACGACGTCAATACATGTACCTACAAACTAATGCAAAAATCTTGAAAATTGGAGTAAAAATAAGAAAGTTATAGATTGTCAAACAAAATCAAAAATTTTGGGTGGCGGAATTTTGTGCTGGCGAGTTAATATTGATTAAAGAACACTTTATAAAAATGTTGTCACAATAATCGAAAAATATTTTACATCTTGTTATAATTATTATAAAAATAATGTTATTTTTCTACTACTCCTCCTTACAAGTTTTCATAGATTTCTGATTATTTTTTTGTTTCCCAATTACAGAAAATCTCGTTAATGCTCCTAGCTATAAGGTCGTCGTTCGAAATATCGTCGCAGGTGCACCAACAGATTTTAATTCCACCTAATGCTAATTTGGCTCATTTTACGACTGGTTAAAGCCAAATTACAAACTTTTCCAAGCCAAATAGAAAAACTAGTGGCGGAGGCAAATACGACGCTAGATACGGGGGCGAATTAAAGAAAAGATTTTTAACTAATATGGAATCACTTAAAATATATAGCTATTTAGTAATTATCGACCGTACAAGTATGTTATATAACACTACAGAATAGTGTTCAAATATCGGGAAAGCGGTCTGAGGCTTGAAAGTAAACTTCATTTAGAATAGAAATACAGTAAAACCTCGATATAACGGACCAATTGGGGGGACGTGATATCCGTTAAAGCCGAAAGTCCGTTATACAAAAATACGTTTAAAATGAATCAAAAAACTTTTTTTGAAAGTTTTGTTTGCACTTTTGAAGTTTGCTGTTTTTCATAATATTATTAGAAATATGTCCGCATTATGCTATAATAAAAATTTTATTGAAATTCTTGGTAAAATACAGAGACGTTTTAATTTTTTTCACATTTGAGCGGATTTTTTTGTCCGTTATATCCGAAATCCGTTAAATAGAGGTCCGTTATATCGAGGTTTTACTGATGCTTTATTATCGACAAAGCTTACAAAAAGTCAAGAAAACAAAACAATACCAATTCAGTTTACTAAAATTACATAAATCGTCAGTATAAATTAAAAAAAAAATAATAATAATAATGAAGTTAAACAGTTAATCAATTGCAAAATTTAAACAAATTGCAAATTGTATAGTCTACCTAGTAATTAAGTTTAAAAGTTAAGCTGCTGCATATGACACCCAAATACAGATGAAAAATAATAATAAAAATACTACTTGTGCAAAGGGTACTGTAATTTCTTAGTTATTGATTAAGAAAATCTTCTACTGCATAATATGGTCTTTCGGATAGGTAGGCTTTTGTCAGTTTACGGAATTTGGGGAAAGATGCTGCAGATTTAAGTTGTAGAGGGAGATGGTTGTAAAGTTTTTTTGCGGAATATAATATAGATTTCTTTACTAACTCAGATGACGGGGTCGGTAAATAGACGTCAAAGGTAGAATTTCTCGTGAAGTAGTCATGATTAGGTCTTGGTGGAACGACATGTAGATGTTTACGAAGTAAGCAAACAGTTTCTAAAATATATAAAGATGGAAGGGTTAAAATTCTGTGATCTTTGAAATAACTTCTACAATGTGTTGTTCTTCTGAGGCCAAACAGATATCTTTTGCTCTTTTTTGTAATTTGAAAATAACATCGAATTGGGCAGCTGTACCAGAGCCCCAAAAAGGAAGACCATAACGAAGATGTGACTCGAACAAAGAAAAATATGTTATTTTGGAAGATGCTAAATTGAGTTCATTCGAAACAGATCTTATAGCATAGCAAGCTGAAGATAGTTTCTTCCTTAACAAATTAATATGGAGGGACCATGTAAGGTTGCTGTCTAAAAAAATACCAAGAAATTTTACAGAATCAACAGTACTGATCTGGCTGTTATTAAGAGGTAAATTAGAGTAAATTAGAGTCAGACCAGGTTTTTATTGTAAGTAGATCAGAAGTTATAGTAGCATGAAGAGTTGCAATATTTGAGTTGCTCCAAGTGATACTGGTATCATCAGCAAAAAGAAAGACTTTTCCATCGATTTTTAAACTAGAGATGTCATTAATAAAGATAAAGAAAAGTAGAGGACCCAATACTGATCCTTGAGGTACCCCACATACAATGTTTTTGAGACTAGCATATGTATCATTGGCTCTAACCAGTTGTTTCCTATTATCCAAGTAAGATTGGAACCAATTCAAAGAAATACCTCGAATTCCGTAGAAATTTAGTATTTTTATCACAATGTTGTGATTTACACAATCAAAAGCTTTGGCGTAGTCACAAAAAACGGTGGCAGTGTGAAGATTATTGTTCAGTGCTTGATAAACCTCATGTAGTACAGAAAACATGGCATCAGTGGTGCATTTATTATTTAAAAAGCCGAACTGATTTGGGCTATGATTTGACATAAGTTGGGCTTTTATGAGTCTCTCAATAATTTTGGAGAGTACCAGTAGTAGTGCAATAGGTCTATAATTGCAGGTATTAGATATTTCTCCACCCTTATGAAGAGGAATAATGATGGCAGTCTTTAGGCACTCTGGAAATTTGCCTTTCTTAAAAGAACCATTAATCAGTGAGATAAGGACTACAAACACATTTTCGGGGAGATTAGAAAAATTTTTTATCGATAGACCATCAGTACTACAGGAAGATTTGCTTTTGATACTATTGATTGTTTGGATCAGTTCAGATTTATCGACTGGTTTTATAAAGAATGAATTCGAGACCTTTCTTGAATTAGGGAGATAGGAAATGGGATTTATTTCTGTTAAGGTCAATATTTCGTTGAATGTTTATTTTTCCAACTTGATCAGGAGCTTGCTACATAACTAAGTTACAATTAGATACAAACATTTAATTGTAACTTAAAACCTTAAAATCAATATTTCAAAGAAAAAGTGGATGGCAGTTGAAAGATTAATATAGACCAAGGTCTGCTTTCTCTTAATGGAGAGGAGATAGAACGGGTAAACCATTTTAAGTACTTTGGTAGCTGGTTAAATGTTACTATGAGGAAGAGATAATATCCAGGATCGAAATATCACGTAAGGCTTTTATGACCTGGAAACCAGTTATATGTAACAGAATATTCGCAAGGAGGTCCTGAAATGTTATGTGTGTTCTATCCTATTATATGGTTGTGAGACATGCAGGGCCTATTTTACCACTAGGCCCGTGAGGCACTGCCTCGGGACCGCATTTTAATGAGGCCCGGAAAGATCACCAAGGAAATGTTTATTGCAATAACAAAATAAATTTTTAAAATTCTTTCATTTTACGAACAGGATATGACAAATGATAACAATTAAATAAGAGTTATATGCATAAACCATAAACCATTCTTATTAAGGTTTTTAAAAGGACATGAAAATTTTAAATAAAATAGTTTTTTACTTATTTGTGATACGTTAATTGCGCAACTATCTATGCGAAAAAATGCTTATAATTCTGTAATAGTTATTTATGAAACAGTTTGTGAAGTATGCTTTTTGCGAACGCACGCGATTTTTAGAGCACGAGCGACAACGGAGCGAGTGATATACATCGCGTAAGTTCGCAAAAACTACTTCACGTACAGTTTCATACAATATTTTATCTACGATAAACAAATAAAAAAACTGTAACTCTTCGTCACTGGAATTCATTTCTATTCTACAATTTTTAGAACTTTGACATTTAAAAATCCTAACTACTTTCAAACCACAAAACTGTCAAAAATTTTGTTGTAAGTCATTGCTCATATTGTCATCACCATAACAACGCGAAAGTTAAGGATATTTGATTATATGAAAGTGTGCCAAGCAACCCATTGAAAGTGTGCGAAAAAGTAAATCCCATTTAAAATACATTGTTACTTCACGAACACTTTAAACCCTTCACGCACTGCTATCTATGACAGTTTTCACAAACTAAAAACTTATACATAATATGACATAGAGTTCGTCCTGTCGCCAGGGGGTGTACAACGGCCTCCTGTATTCAGATGGACTTAACCAAGTTTTCTTTATGTATTTTGACCTGTAGAACACGAATTTTTTGGGTAACAGTTGATCCGGATGTCGATAAGATTGTTATAAACCAAGAAGTTGAGGAATCACATAAGAGCGATTTCTTGCAAAAGAAAACATTTTTTTGTATTTTTTGGGCCATTCTAACCAAAAAATGTTCCTACAAATTTTTTCGTAGGATGCATAGTTTTCGAGATAAACGCGGTTGAACTTTCAAAAAATCGAAAAATTGCAATTTTTGAACCCGAATAACTTTTGATTAAAAAATAAAATAGCAATTCTGCTTACCGCATTTGAAAGTTCAAGTCAAATTATATCGGTTTTAATTATTTGTATTGCTAAAAATTTATTATTTTATTGTTAAAACAAAGCTATAAACACCTAGTGCTTGAGTGATGTTTTCAATGATTTCTCATTTAAAATCGAATGAGTAGGTAGAGGATGTAAAAGTGCAAGCGGGGCTATTTCTACGTAGCATGCATTAAAACGCATGTATTAGGCACGGGAAACACTATGTGTTTATAGCTTTTTTTAACAATCAAAAAATAAATTTTTAGCAATGCAAATATTCAAAACAGATAAAATATGACTTAAACTTTTAAAGGCGGTAAGCAGAATTGCTATTTTATTTTTTATTCAAAGGTTATTCGGGTTCAAAAATTGCAATTTTTCGATTTTTTGAAAGTTCAACCGCGTTTATCTCGAAAACTATGCATCCTACGAAAAAACTTGTAGGAACATTTTTTGGTTAAAATGACCCAAAAAATAGAAAAAATTGTTTTGTTTTGCTATAAATCGCTGTTATGTAATTCCTCAACTTCTTTGTTTATAACAATCTTATCGACATCCGGATCAACTGTTACCCAAAAAATTCGTGTTCTACGGGCCAAAATACATAAAAAAACTTGGGTAAGTCCATCTGAATTAAGAAGGCCGTTGTACCCCCCCTGGCGACAGGACTAAGTAGATAAACGATATTTTTAACATATTGTTCACAAATAATAATGAAACAGTAGACTTGAAAACTATTACCGAATATGAGAACGATATCGATGTTGATGATTTAGTGGAAGAAGTGACACATTTTAAAGAACTTTACAGCACATCTAATATCTTACAAAATCCGCAAAGTATGATGACCTTTTTGATTGAAAATTACATCATATCGAAACGTAGAAACGTTGCTTAAAATTTATTTAACTATACCCATTAGAAACGCTTCAGGGGGAAGATCTTTCTCTTCTGAAAAGAGTACTCAGTACTAAGTCCTATTTAAGAAATTCTCTAAATTGTCTAAATCAACAAAGTATGTTGTCTTTTGTTATTTTAAATATAGACAATGATGAATTAAAAAAATTGATACAAATGTACTAATAATTGATAAATTGTAATAATAATTGAAAATAAGAAAAAAATTTTAATTTAATCTATTTTGTTTTTTTTTTACTAAGTATTTATAATACTTATTTTTTGTTCTTTTTTGTTAATATTGTTAATAAAAATGTCTTTATTGTTAATAAAAATTTTAATTTCTGGTGCAGCTATATTTCTATTAAATATTTAATACATTTAAAAAAAGTTATTATTATTATTGTTTTAAATTATATTTAGGGACCCGAAAATTGTGTAGTGCCTCGGGCCTGATTTGAAGTAAAATAAGCTCTGGAGACATGGACGTTAAAAACCACAATGATAAACTAGTCCTGTCGCCAGTGGGGGTACAACGGCCTCCTTAATTCAAATGGACTTACCCAAGTTTTTTTATGTATTTTGACCCGTAGAACACGAATTTTTTGGGTAACAGTCGATCCGGATGTGGATAAGATTGTTATAAACAAAGAACTTGAGGAATCACATAACAGCGATTTTTCGCAAAACAAAACATTGTTTTGTGTTTTTTGGGTCATTCTAAGCAAAAAATGTTTTTACAAGTTTTTTCGTACGATGCATAGTTTTCGACATAACGCGGTTAAACTTTCAAAAAATCGAAAAATTGCAATTTTTGAACCCGAATAATTTTTGATTGAAAAATAAATGACCCTTTTGATTGAAAAATAAAATACCAATTCTGCTTACCGCATTTGAAAGTTCAAGTCAAATTCTATGCATCCTACGAAAGAACTTGTAAAAACATTTTTTGCTTAGAATGACCCAAAAAATACAAAAAACTGTTTTGTTTTGCGAAAAATCGCTGTTATGTAATTCCTCAAGTTCTTTGTTTATAACAAACTTATCGACATCCGGATCAACTGTTACCCAAAAAATTGGTGTTCTACGGGTCAAAATACATAAAAAAAACTTGGGTAAGTTGTACCCCCCTGGCGACAGGACTAAACAAATTCGAAGCATTCCAATAATTGTGGTGCTATCGACGAATCCTAAAGATACCATGGGTTTCGCACACTTTCAATGAAGATGTTCTTCAAATGATGAATTCAGAACGTCTGCTCTTAAACATCATAAAGAGGGGGAAAACAGAATACTTCGGTCATATAATAATTAGAGGATCTAAATACAAGGCTCAGTATTCTCGTCCCGGACGTCGAAGAGTAAGGTCACTGCGTGCACACCCCACTCTTACCGACGAACAGCGAGAAGCCTGAGAGCACCAAGTGCTGAAGAAGCGGCGCACGGTTAGCCCTAAGCTATTAGTTTGGAACCAGCGTGAAAAACCAACGACGCTTGGCCGTGTAAACCAAAAAGGTAGACGGATTACTGGGTTTCAGAGGAATACTCTGGCCCTGGGCTCGAGCGAGATCGCTCGCCCCGAACTCTACCTAGTGTTCACATACGGTTACAAGAACAAGTGCGAGTAAGGGGGCCAAACTAACTGCGATAAAGGCTTTCAACGAGGGACCCACCAGCAGCAGGGTAAACTGCACCCATCAGGTAATTATAGTCACTGTCTTACGCCGGAAAAGCACGGAGGGGTGGACAAGCCACCTTTATCCCTGGGGTTTACCCCCCAGAACACCTTGAGGCTGAGGTGCCCTCCGATCGCTCGACTTGCATCCTCACCCATTTGTAATGCCTTCTTCTGTAAGGTCAGTCAGCTCCACCCGGTCGCTTCGTCCTCGGACGACGACCTCGACAAGCGTTGCCACCACCACCACCACCACTACAGCCACCACTACTGCCAACCAGTTCTCTTCCTTACATCAGGAAGGCACTGTACCCCCAGCCAGAGGTTACAACCGGCTCACGGCGGAGCTAGACCTCGAGACGCTTAGCGCGGAGATGGAAATCGTCCGCAACAAGTATCGCGAGGCCTACCTTCGCATCGAGCAGGACGACGCCTCCAACCCCCTTCTGCAGCGATATGCTAATGATTTTCCGCCTCTAAGAACACCAGCACAGGCTGGTCCTCAGCGACAGAGCGCTCGGAATATTCACGGTGCCATACCCAAAGTCCCAACTCAACCGTCTAAGCAAGCACCCAAACAACCGAAACAACAATCTTCTCAACAGCAACCCTCTTCTCAACCACAAGCAACCATCAGCACTGAAAACAATCCTGAACCGAACGATTTCGTCTTCCAAAGAAGACAAATAAGACAAATGTCTTACGCCAATGCCGCAGCCAATCCACGCCCCAAAACCCAAGCCAGAAATCAAAACGTCATCAACGCCATAAACGATCCCACACTGTCCGAATATCTAATCAAAGATCTCCCAAAAGATCTTTGTAACAAACGTACCTTCTTTCGGCAAATAAATGCCACCACTCTTTTGTCCAACAAAATTCACTCTTGCAAAGTCCTCTCACATGGAATCGCACATCTTCGACTTTTTAATCCTATAAATGCAGGGGATATCGAGAAAGCAATCCACACAGCAACTGGCCAAACCATGGTTACGGTCCATAGCCGTAGCAGAAATGCAAACACTTCCGCAAAAGAGCCCACCTATCTCCTCTGCATAACTGGAATCGACGTGGATTACTCCGAGCAGGAGGTCACCGACTTGCTCACAGAACAGCAATTCCCAGTCGAAAGACTGTGGAGAGTCAAATCCTATAAAACAGGCAAGGACTCCAAAGTGATCAAGGTGGTGACCAAATCCTTGGAAAAATTCACGTCAGCACTGAGCCGAGGCATAACTCTAGATGGCGAGATCTATAATGCCGAACTCCCTCATGGCTCCGACCCTACAATACCCACTCCAAAATATTGCAGCAAATGCTGCATCAACGGACATTCCATCGACGAATGCCCACAAAAAGCATTCGTCTGCCCCCACTGCGGCGGCAACCATAAATCCAGCGCCTGCACCAAACAGCAGGAACCAAAATGCCCGAATTGCGGCGGTGACCACCCCGCATATTCCAACAAGTGTCCTCAAAGACACACCATCCCCTCCGCCCAACATGAAATTCAGCCACTTACGATCGAAAGATCATTCCCCCCTTTCGAACTCCCTACAGAAACAAAAAACATCTTGTCTATTCAGACCGCTCTGTTGCTTAACTTGTTGCCTGAACTTCGTGAGCATATCGCTGCAATCACGGCTAATCTGATTAGCCAAGTCTACGACCACTCGACAGTGGTCCACGGGTACGGGAGCAATGTCACGGTGACATTCCGCTCCAACCACTAAACACCCTCCCTTTATGGATTTCACCCTAGGCACAGTCAACTGTCAGGGTCTCTCCAAAAAGAGACCCCTCATCAAGAATATCCTGTCGAAGCATAACATCCAGATCCTCGCACTCACAGATACTCTGTCGAAAAACGATCCACACTTCGCAGGATATTCGATCATCCATCGAAGCCGCTGTCAGGTTTCACGTGGGAATGGTATTCTCGTGAAACACGGAATACCGCACAACACACACACATTCCCACAAAATTTTCGTCCACCTGATGTGGACTTCCTGGCAATTGACGTGCACATCCCCAACAACGAAACCCTCACGATAGTCTCTTACTACAAACACCCGGGTCAACCACTCAACAGGCATTTGCTAGAGTACTTTTCGAGGCTCGGCAAGGCTGTGTTGATGGGTGACCTAAATTGTAGACATACACAGTTTGGTGATCACCATCAAAACCCAGAAGGCATCCGCCTCACGGATTATCTACTAGACCTTCCCATTTCAAGAATCACCAACACTGAATTCACGTTTTTGAACGCCAATGGGGCCTCTATTATCGACCACATCCTAGTTACTAGTAACATTCTGGATCGGTTCGGGGATAGATGCCACATAGGCGATTCGATAACGTCAGACCACGTACCTCTTCTTGTCGACACCGACATTCTCACTCCAAAACAACCAAACCCTCCAAGATCTATAAGAGACTATCGTCACGCTAACTGGACTGAATTCCAAAACTTCATCACACAAAATCTCCCAATGTTAGGCGAACTCGATACTAACGATAGTATCGACACCAGTGCAACCAATATCGAGAACCTCATCACTGAGGCGATCACGCACGCAATTCCACTCAAACAAATAACTTATACATCACCGGCACTTCCACAATACATCATTGCCAAAATTCAACAAAAACGACGTCTTCTACGTCAATACAAGGCCAACAGAAACCCACTAATCAAAACAGAGTACAACCGAATCTGTGCCAGGATAAAGAGGGAGATATCTGTCCTAACGGCTCGCCGGTGGGAAGAGACTACCTCAAAACTGGACTACAGAGACGGAGGTAAATTCTGGCAAAAATTCAAAGTCCTAACAAAACAAAAATTATCTCAACCATCTCATCTGTTGGTCAACAATCACATAGTCAATTCCCCAGAAGGGAAAGCCGAAGCATTCAAAAATTCGCTTCAAAACAATTTTCAAACGCCAGATAACCCGAACTTTGATCGCATATTTAAATTCAACACAGAATACATTGTAAATGTTACTCTCAACCACCACATTCCAGTCTATGATCCTATCATGGACCCCCTCACAGACAGGGAAACGGAGAGCTTTTGCCAAATCGGCAAAAACAGCGCTCCCGGACCTGATGGCATCAACCGAAGGTGCCTCAAAAAACTTCCAGAGAGTATCATCCCTCTTCTAACTAAAATATTCAATGCATGTCTCAAAAACAGCCATTTTCCTACTCCTTGGAAAGTGGCCAACACCATCATGCTTTTGAAAAAAGGCAAACCCCCAACCGACGTGGAATCCTACAGACCAATTTCATTAATCAATACTCTGGGTAAAGTTCTTGAGCTAATCCTAAAGGAGAGGCTCAATAACTTTCTCGAAAACCACAATATCATACCAAAATTCCAATATGGATTCCAGTCAGGTAAATCTACCAAACATGCATTAATAGATTTCACTACCAAAGTCACTCAAACCATCAACGATGGTTCTATCGCCATAGCCACATTTCTGGATGTGCAGAAGGCTTTCGACCAGGTCTGGCACGACGGGCTTGTTCGGAAACTTCTGGACATCGGGCTTCCATTGCAATTTACCAAAATTGTACACTCCTACCTCCACAACCGTACTGTCAGAGTGAAAATATGCGATCAAAAGTCCACCCCCTTCACTCCACAAGCTGGAGTTCCCCAGGGTTCAGTCCTAGCGCCGCTGTTGTACATCATCTACAACAGCGACATCACTAACCAAAATATCCCAGGTACTCGGCTGTTTCTCTATGCAGACGACACGACTCTGCTCTCAACTACCTCTCGATACAACCCAAGACTCCTCTTCAGAAGAGCACAGGCTCTGTTGGACGGTGTCGGCGAATGGTGTTGTAAGTGGAGAGTCACGCTCAACGCGAACAAAACAACAACAATTGTGTTTCGCGCCCCTACTGTGTCAAATAGAATCATTCGCAATGAAGACGACCAATATCCTCTGAGTTTGTTGGGAGAAAGGCTTGTTGTTAGCCCGACTGTGAACTATTTGGGAGTACTGTTTACCAGGACTCTCAACTGGGACGCAGATCTAAAGGCAACTTTAGATAGGGTAAGGAACAGGGCCAGACTTCTCAACGCTCTCTCGGGAAAAATTGGCAAGACACACAAGAAGACTCTCATTCACACTTACAAGACCTTTATTCGACCCGTCATGGAGTACAAATCATGTATCTACTCTCTTTGCTCAAGACAAAAACAAGAGAGGTTGTTGAGGACGGAGCGCAGAGTCTTGCGTAGATGTAACTATGAGCACTGGCGATATCCCTCAAACGAAATCCATAACATCTCGAACATCCCCAAAATCACCGAGAGAATAAACTCTCTGAACAGGAACTTCACAATCAAAGTAATCAACGGCCCCCCTTCCGACACACAAGAATCTCTCAAATGTTCCTGTTCATCTTCCGGCCACGTACTCTACCGAAAGCCCAAACGCAAAAAGATTCACGTACCGTCCGCTCTAATGCAAACATGCATTGACGAACTCCCGGTAGAGTACGAAAACATCCTTGAGGCTACCCCGTTAGCCTTCCGTACCCACCTCTAACATTTCCTCTTCCTTACCCCGAACAGGGAGAAGTTGGTTTTTTGCGGTTTCCCAACTTCATTGCACAATTATACCTGTTCGTCCCAAGAAAATAGCCGCAACTATTTTCTCCACTCGAACGCTCACTGTCCACGCTGCGCTCAAAGCCACCTCCTGACCGCCGACGAGGGACGCAGGTTCGCCTGTCGTTGTACAATGGTTTCTAGGGAGCTTGGTCGAAAGCAAAGCACGGACAGTACACGTAAATGTCTATGGAACCAACAACAATCCATCAAACTTTCTTCTCTGTTGACTTCTGGCCTTCTGGACAACACCGTCTGGCATAACCCAGGATCCAAGAACACCAGGACACGGCGCTTGCCCCGGTGTGGTTTTCGGACTGTTTGCTTTGCTGCCAACACAATACATTCACCTCAAACCCTGAAGAGGACAAAATCCTAAACGGGGAAGCACATTGAACGCATTTCTTCTAAACATTATCTAGACAAGCAAATCAAACAATGTGGCATGGCAATACAAGGCTAAGTGGAGGGAAAGAGATGGATTAGTCGGAAAAAACTTTCATGGCTGCGTAATATTAGACAATGGTGTGGTTCCACAGTAGAATAATTATGTCTCGCAGCAGCCGATGGAGAAAGGTTTTAGGAAATTTTAAACGTGATGTTGGCCAAGCAACGTCTGAATACGGACACGGCAACTAAAGAAAAAGAAGATACAAACATAACATACATAATATTTTCACTTACGAAATGTTGTATTTTGTTTTATGAAACTATTAGATATTTTTATTTTATTAGATAGTTTTGATATTTTTTGACATTAGATTGAACGGAACCATATAGACCGACACAAATTCTTACATTAGTTGATAACATCGTTGTATAAACCCTCAAAATATTCAACAGAGAATCCAAATTAAAAAGTATACTTTTGAGTAAGTCAAAGAATTCACATACCTTGGATCGCTATTAAATGCAACAGAACTAAAAAGACGCATAGCGATAATAGCAAACAGCTCTCTCCACGGTCTACAAGACCTTAATAACACGGGTTTTGATATAAGGGGCTGAAATATAATAATAATAATAATAATAAAGGACTTTATTTAAGGGGAAAAAATTACAGTCAGTTACAATAATAAAAAAAAATGTTCCCTATCATGTCCTGGTTTGGCGCAAGTCTAGCTCAAGGCTACTCAACTGAACCAAACCAGAACCCTAATACATTTATATTTTTTGTCACTTACATGATAAGTTACACAAAGGCTTTTATGTTAATTTATACTGATAGAAGAAAATTACGGATTGACAATTAATAATAACATTGAATAAATATTTTATTTGGTCTACAAATTAGCTAATAAATTAAAATTTAATAATTTAGTTGGTTTTTTAAGATTTAAGATTACTTATTATGACATATTTAACAGGTATTTTTTATATTTGACTTTAAAAGTATTTATATTTAATGGGAGGAAATCATTAGGAATGGAATTAAAAATTTTAACAGCATTATATGAGAAAGATCTCTGAAATATAGCGGTGCTATGTTGAGGCATTGTTAGTTTAATCCTGTTTCTGATGTTAAGGTTATGTATATCCTTACGAAATATAAGGCGTTCCCTAAGCGTAGTTGGTGAAGTAGGATTATTTATTATATTTAATAAAAAGGTAGCAAAATGAAGAGTTCTTCGGTCATTCATTTTAAGCCAATTAACATCCTTATATAAATGTGATATATGATCAAATTTGCGCAAACCATAAACAAGCCTGATGCACGCATTCTGGACTTTCTGTATACGGTTTTTACTGTCACTGTCTAAACAAAAACCATAAATAAAATCACAGTAATTAAAATTAGATAAGACGAGAGCTTCACATAAATTTTTTCTTAATTTTTTGTTTAGGACATGTCTATTATTATATAATATTTTTAGAGAACAAAATGATTTTTGAACTAATTTTTTTACATGTTCTTTAAATCTAAGCTGTTCATCTAAAATAACGCCCAGGTTTTTGTTTTTCTCTACAAAGTTTAGTTTGGAATTATTAATTAAAATACTTAAATTTTTTTTAAGAAACTCTGTTTTACTTTGATTACCAAAAATCATAACACACGATTTGTCAGGGTTTAGCTTTAAATTATGATCCAAAGAAAATTTATAAATCATCTGAAGATCCTGATTAAGGCACTCCTGAAATTCTTTATAGTGCTCTAATTCAAAACATACATAAATCTGGGTATCGTCAGCAAACGCTTGCAGTTTGCAATATTTTATAGATTTCGGTATATCAGACGTGTAAATAAGAAATAGCAAAGGACCCAATATCGAACCCTGAGGAACGCCAGCAAGTATTTCTGCTCTATTAGAATACTTATTATTAGAGAAAATTGACTGAAATCTATTGCTTAAATAAGATGCAATGAGCAAAAATGATTCTTCGCAAAATCCATAGTATTTAAGTTTAGCTACCAGCAACTCATGGTTAATAGTATCAAACGCTTTAGAAAAATCCAAACGTACCAAAGCAGAACATATTTTATTGTCATATGCTCTAAAGATATCATCCAAAACATTCGTTAGTGCTACTGATGTTCCAAAACCTTTACGAAAACCACATTGTGAGTTTGGAATTATGTTGTTCATAGTAAAATAGTCATACATTTGTTCATAAAGTACCTTCTCAAATATTTTTGACAGAGCAGGGAGAATACTTATAACTCTAATGTCATTATAACTTGTTGGGTTAGATGACTTTGGGAGTGGCCTTCCTACAGAAATTTTCCATTGGTCTGGAAAATAGCTTATCTCGATGCAACAGTTTATAATATGTGTTATGTATAATTTATCAATGAACGGACTACAGTATTTTAACATAAGAGGTGAAATTTCATCCATACCGGTTGCATTGCTTTGTATTGAATTAAGAACTTTATTAACTTTATGTACAGTCACCATTTTAAATGAAAATTTTAAATTTTCTTCATAAGTATTATTGTCATAAAAGTTAATTTTTTCAGTACAGTTGGATTTTTGTTGTAAGAACGTCGCAAAAAACTGGTTGATGTCATTAGGTTCAGATAAACTAGAAGGTATTTCATTATTTTTATTGGGACATATGCTAAGATTTTTTAAAGCTTTCCACTGCTGCTTTGTATTACCCGTAAAATAGTCTATGTACTTCTTCTTTTCTCGTCTGACTGCGGCAACCGCCAAATTTCTCAAACGCTTGTACTCTATCCAGTCCAATTGAAGTTTGGAGTTTTTAAATTTTTGCAGTGCTCGTTCTTTTTGTTTTAAAATCATTTTTATGTTTTCCGTTAGCCATAGAGCTTTGGGTTTGGTTACTAATGAGTCTTTAAAAGGTGCATGAACATCAAATAAACTTATAATTAAATTGTTAAAAATTTCAACTTTCTTTTCAATATTATTTTCATAAATTATATCATCCCATGGCAATTGTTGTAAATCGAGTAAAAAGTTGTCCAGTCTAAAGTGCTTAAAAGAACGATGTTTTATAATTTTGGGTGTTTTAGTTATTTTATGCAAGCTTAGGTCACAATAGGTTAGTTTATGATCAGAAATAGTATCTGCCGAAAATACTCCAGATTTAACGACTAACGATTTATTGGTTAAGAAAATTGGATCTAACAGTGTGCTCACTTTTCCAGAGATGCGTGTAGGTTCATCAATGATCTGCTCAAAATTATAATTTTCAAAAAGAGGTATCAATGGATTTTGAAGATTGAAGAGATTAATATTGAAATCACCTAAACAAAAAATGTCGTCAACAACTGGATAAAGATATGAAAAAATGTTGTCAAAATCAGGAATTAAACTATTAAAATTAAGCTTAGGTGGCTTGTAAAACACACATATTCCATAAGTTTTATTCAATATTGTTAATTTAAATACCAAAAACTCAAGACTCATATATCCCAAACTACTAGAGACTACTTATTATCTTTGAGAGAAAAATACTTCGAAACATTTTTGGGGCTGTAAATGAAAATGTTCTATGGCGTCGAAGATATATCAACAAAATTACTCCTTGTTTGAAACAAAAACATAAAATAAAATATAGAAAAAAATTCTAAATGGACCATGCAAAATATTTAATAATATAGGGTATTAATAAACAAAATACAGTAATTGAAATGTAATTAAAATAACAAATTATTAAAATAATTATTTTATCAATGACTAAAATGAGCTACTATTAAAATTTAATATGTTCTGTGTATTTAATGTTTTGTATTAAATTTTAAATAAAACATTTTACAAAAATAAAACTAATATAAGTGATGAATATTAAAAATTAAAGTGGGTAGGTATTTAATTCATGCGTCGTTTTTGTCGAAGTAAATATTTACTATTTACAAACTAAGTTTTCAAAAACCGTGTGTATTAAGTATGTACGCTCAGAAGCATAAAATAACTAAATCCATATAATAAGTTATAATAATATATAATCCATATAATCCATATATAAGTTACTAATAAGGAAAGTAAATTCCTGTAGCTAATTTCCTATTATTAATCACAACAAATGAATAAAATTCTTTATAAAAGGTATATTTTATTCAAAATCACAGAACGTTTTCGAACTAACAAGTTCATCATCAGTGTTTTTACAGGTTTTTGACACGATTCCCTACGACACGTGAGTTGCTTTGTCCGGTGGTTGGATCCTCATATGATCCTCACAGAATGTGAGGATCCAACCTCCGGACAAAGCAACCCACGCCCACGTGTCGTGGAGAGTCCTGTGATATATGATGTTATATCCAGGAATATTTTAAACACCACTTTCATAATAACATAATAATGTAAACATTTTATAATTGTATTTTATTTAAAGGGTTTTCACCCACATATCTTGGTGGCTCAGGCATGAGAATAATAACCTATAAAAAGCGCTGATGATGAATTTTTTAGTTTGAAATGTGATGTAGGCCTTTCATTATCATCCAGCCGTCTGCATCTAAAGTTGAACATAGGCCTCCCCTAATTTCTTCCAGTTTTGTTGGTCTTGGGCTTCCTGCAACCAATTCCCAGAAGCCTTCGTCGTCGTCTGTCCATCGTGTAGGTAGTCTACCTTTATTTCTTGTGTCGCCTATCCCTCTGATTTCCTCGTTACTAACCCTGTCTCTGATGATATTAGATATCCTATGATATTCCGACTCCCAAACAATGCCAAGATGTTTCTAATCAAAATTCTTAATGACATCTGGATTAATGGGGAATGTATAGAAGACTGAAAATATACTATTGTAATACCAATACACAAACCAAACAAAAACCCCCACCTATGCGATTCATATAGACCTATTGCACTTATGCCATGTATACTCAAGATTTTTAAAAGAATAATTAAAAACCGACTGGAATGGTGGTTAAATACAACTGGCTCTCTGCCAACCACACAATACGGTTTTAAAAAAGGGTTTGGCACCATTGATGCGGTGGCACACTTAGTTACAGACATACAAATATGTTTAACTGAAAATTATTACAAAGGCACGATGTTTCTAGATGTTAAAGGTGCGTATGACAATGTCAACTGGTTCATTCTACGGGAAAAATGATACAATTACAAATCCATCAAGAAGTTGCTAACACCTTATGCAAATTGTATATAAACAGGCAAGTAGGACTCAGATGATGTGATGGCTGTCCAGTGAAATACCAAACTGCAAATTTAGGTTTGTCACAAGGATCTGTTCTTGCACCACTACTCTTCAATATTTATACAACTAATTTACACTCCTTCATATCTACAGCAACTATGATACAATATGCCGATAATTTTGTTGTTTATACACGTAGCAAACACCTTGATGAATGCATCAATCGTTTAAACTCCAGCACAGAACTCTTTTTAAGATCCATAAATGATTTAGGACAACAAATCTCTGATGAAAAATCCAAAGTCGTAATCTTCACCAGGCATAATGTTAAACAAATGCAGAAAATTCAAATAAATAAAAATAGAATTTCCAGTGGATACCAATGCCAAATACTTAGGAGTTATATTAGACAGAAAACTGATCTGGAAACCACATATTGAACAAATAGAGATAAAATGTAACAAAGGACTAAACTTCTTAAAATCCACCATGCGAACTTGGTGAGTAGCAGAACCTCAAACAGCACTAATTTTCTATAGAGCTTACACAAGAGCAATAATTGATTATGGTTGTACACTTTATGGAACGGCAAATAAAACCAATCTACGTAAGCTGGACAATATACAAAACAAAGCACTTAGAATATGTCTGGGAGCAATAAAATCTACATCTGTTGAGCCGTTAAGAGCTGAAGCAATCGAAGCTCCATTAGAACTGAGAAGATCATTTTTAGCTAAAAAAATGATTAATAAATCACTAAAGAAAAATTCACCATTCACTAGTAGCATATACAAGTTAAACGGATACGACTTAACTAAGCCTTTTTGGATACATAAAAACTCTCCTCCTATTTGTCAAGCATTAAGAAACGTGACCCTACAACCACAAACAAAGGTAGAGATCGATTACTTTGTTCACTTTGTTGTATGTGATGTGAATATACCCCATTACTCGGAATTAGCATCATCTAATAACATGTGTCTTGTTGTAATACCTAAACGTATACAAAAAAACTATAAGATACATAAAAACGCATCTATCTTCACAGCTGAGGCAATAGCAATTCTAAAAGCACTAGAATATGTACAACAGGAAGAGGAACATAATGCCATCTTCTCCGATTCACTTTCAGTTCTTAAAATTTTAAAATCAAACTCAAACACAACAAATGATATTATCTTTAACATCCAAACAATTATTAAAAAATTACAAGATCAAAATAAATTTATAAAATAATTCTTCTGGGTCAAAGCACACGTAGGAATAACAAACAATGAAATTGCAGATCAAATTGCCAAAGAAAGCATAGAAATGGGGGAACAGATAAATTGCGAATTAACTACAGATGAACAAATAAACATATCAAAACATAAGATGATGAGAAAATGGTCCTACGTGCGGCAAGAATACACCTTTACAAATCCAAAACGTTACACCAGACTAGAAACCAAATTGTGGAAAAAACCTTGGTACAATAAGTACGATTACAATCGCAAAAGTATAACAACTATTAGTAGAATGAAGTTTGGTCACGCATGTTACCCAGCACACTTACATAAAATCAAATTAGTTGAGAGTGATCTTTGTGAAGTTTGTAATAAAATCGGTGACCTGGACCACATCTTTTTTGATTGCCTAAAATATAGAGCTCAATCCAATGAGCTGTTCAGAAAACTTCTACAATTGAACATTGAAAGCCCATATAACATAATGAATCTTCTTGCTTTAAACAGAAAAGAAATTTACGATTGTTTGTTATATTTCGTCAGAATAACAAAAATACAAATTTAACAATACCTTTTGCTGCTACCTTATGTCTTCCCTTAATGTATATATACCTTATCTATCCGAGGCCTACCTTTGATCGTTTATAAAATGCCCTGATCGGCCCCTGGGCGAGAAGATTGTCATCCTTGTGTTAAATCCTTGTACTCTCTTTTACAAAATTTGTATCTGGCTGTGTGGGTTTTACCTTAAGGCCAAAAAAAATCCTGTCGCTGAGAGTCAGTCCAAGTAGTGACCGTTGCTTTCTTCGTTAGCCCTCTAAGGGATTTTAAATAAAATATACCTTTTATAAAGGATTTTAGTAATTTTCTACAAACTCTCATTATAAAATTCGATAATTATAAATATTTAAAAACTATCTCGGTCCACTTTCCACTTCCTGTAACACACTGTATGAACAAACTGAGACCTGCAGCACGCTTCCCTTCCAGAATATAATTTGAATGCAGTAGTAGGTTTACAAAGTATCTCCATTTTCCAGCGAAACTTGAGCACTTAAGAGGTGCTTTTCTTAGCAGACTATTGCGAGTATTAAGTTCCAATTTGATGGATCTACAAGACAAAGTAAATAGCTTGACACGGCGATAAAAGGGTTTGCCCTTGCAAGGGATCCGTTCTGCACTCTGTTGGTTTTAACAACAAACTTTGATTGGGGCGTATATCTCAAACATCGCAATCTATTTTTAATAATCGTCTATCATGAACGAGTGAACAAAAAGGGATTTTTAGTCCGTTCTTTAACGGTAAAATATTGCAAAATCTCTAAATTTTAAAGAACCGCTTGGATTGACATGAAATTTGGCATACACATAGCTATCAAGTCAAAGAAAAAAAGTGATATTGTGCCGATATGTGCTTTTGCCCAGGGGGTGGTTTTCACCCCCTCTTGGGGGTGAAAAAATATTCGTCCAAAGAATAGATTTTTTCAATTTTTTAACGAATGTGTGAGATTTTTGTATATTTAATCTAACAGTTTTTTTTTTCGAATAATTCTTCGAGTTTGAATTTTTTTATTTTTTGCTTTTTAGTTGATTTTTTTATAATATTTTTAATTTTAGTCACTCGTAAATAAACAAAAGCGTTTCTAAAAAAATCTTCTTTCATGTTTTTTTATTACACTAAGGGCCGGTTGTTCGAACGCTAATCAACAATGATCACTATCAAATATTTAATTACTGTCACCAACTGTCAATGTCAACTTTGGTTGGGTTGCTGAAAACATAATTGATTATAATTATGAGATTAGTTAATCAATTAACATAACAATTATTAACATAATTGAGTAACTAATTTCATACTTGTAATCAATAATTATGTTTTCAGCAACCCAATCACAGTTGACATTGACAGTTGTGACAGTAATTAAATATTTGATAATGATCATTTTGATTAGCCTTCGAACAACCGGCCCTAAAATATACAGTATGCCCCTGTAAGTTGTATCCATATGGAAAACTTTTTTATTATTAATTTTACGAAAAAAAGTTATTCTTTATAAAAAGCTCTGCATGGTCCAAAACCTAAGACTTAACCATCAAATATCAAATTTTTTGAATATTATACGAGGTATGTCAAAAAGTTTGAATTTCACTCAAGAGTAAAGTAGCTTCATTTTTCGTATTAAAAACTGTATTCTAATATGCAATTACATCCTTTTAATTGAAAAAAAAAATTTTTTTGAGAAATTATGGATAACTATCATTATTATTTCAGTTATTAATTCTGATAACTCTTTTATTATTAATTTTACGAAAAAAAGTGATTCTTAATAAAAAGTTCTGGATGGTCTAAAACTTAAAATACAATCATCTTATATCAAATTTGATCAATTTTATACGAGGTATGTCAAAAAAGATCAATTTAGTTCAAAAGTAAAGTACCTTTATAGTTCAGAATATTTCAATTAGAAGGATGTAATTACATACTGAAACATAGTTTTTAATTCTAAATAACTTTTTATAATAACAATTTTCGATATTGTGCAAAATAAACGTATTTTACTCTTCAGCGAAATTCATACTTTTTGACATACCTCGTATAAAATTGATAAAATTTGACAAAAGATGGTTGTATTTTAGATTTTAGACCATGCAGAACTTTTTATTAGGAATCACTTTTTTTCCTAAAATTAATAATAAAAGAGTTATCTGAATTAAAATAACTGAAAATAATGTTAGTTATCCATAATTTTTCAAAAAACAATTTTTTCAATTAGCAGGATATAATTGCATACTAGAATACAGTTTTTAATTCCAAACAACGTTTGATAATAGCAATTTTCAATATTGAGAAAAATAAAACTACTTTACTCTTGAGTGAAATTCAAACTTTTTGACATACCTCGTATAATATTTAAAAAATTTGATATTTGATGGTTAAATCTTAGGTTTTGGACCATGCAGAGCTTTTTATAAAGAATAACTTTTTTTCGTAAAATTAATAATAAAAAAGTTTTCCATATGGATACAACTTACAGGGACATACTGTATATAATTTTTCCAAACCATACTTTTTCTATAAATTGAAGTGATTTTGTGCGAAAAATAAGAGCTTAAACAACGCCGATAGTAGAAATAGGTCAATATGTTTGTATATGTCTCTTTTATGGGATCTTGAACGGCGATTTTTTTAGAGAAGCCAAAGATGCGGCCGTTTAAATAACTACGTCGTCAAAAAAAGGAGAGCTATAAAGAAACCTCTAAAAGAAAGTGTAAGGGTTAAGGTTTCATTCGAAAAACATAAAGTCTTTACAATATGGTATCGACCTCTAAAAAGGGAAAACAAAAATATTCAAGGTCTAAAAGTATCATACAGGGATGGTATAAAAGAGTGCATAAAATAATTATTCAGTGCATGGGTTAAAGAAATGGAGCTGTCCTATAAACATTATAATATTAAATTTTTAATCAATGAAGAAGACCTTCCACCTGTCTGATGTAACATTAAGGGTTAGACAGGACTAGAATAGAACCCTAATAAAAAAAGCATGGGATCGAGATGAATTTTCAGAAGTCATATAACCAAGTAACACAACTGGTCAATATAATACAAAGACGTAATAAGCTGGAATATTTCGAACACATTATGAGACATCCTGAAAAAAAAAATGAATTTGTGCACTTGATCATTCAGAGAAAGATCCAAGGTAAACGTGGTCTTGTCAAAAAAACAATATCGTGGCTAAAAATATAAAACAATGATGCGAAAAATCAACATCATTATTTAGAGCTACTGTCAATAAGGTCACAATAGCGAATATGGTAGCCAACATTATATACAACGATCGATAACAGTCATGGAATAGACGAAGAAGAGGATGAAGAGTTGTCATTCGATTATCCATTACTCCGTTCACCTCTTTCTTGTGTATACTGTTACACGTTCAAAAATGGGTAATCAGTCCGGTTCTTTATTTGGTCTTCTTCTTCTTTAAGTGTCATCTTCTTTAATAAGGTTAATAATCATTACAGATATCTGCACTTTTGATAGAGATGTTCGAAACAGCTACTTTGCCTTATAATATAAGGCAAAGCGAAGGGAAAGAAACGGATTGGTCGAAAAAAACTTTCATGACTGCGTTATGTCAGGCAATGGTGTGTTACTATTGTAGCAGAATTATTTCGCGCAGCAGCCGATAGAGAAACGTTTCGGGAAATTGTAAACATGATGATGACCAACGGCCGTCTGAATATGGGCACGGCACCAACAGAAGAAGAATAAATCGCTGTCAAGTGGCTGTCTCTAGGTATACAGTAGTGATGAGCGAGGCTGGTCTTGGTCTTGCAGTCTTGGTCTTGCAGCAAGACCAAGACTGCCTTGCGGTTTGCAAGACGAAGACCAGGTATTCAAGACCAAGACCGAACCTTGCAAGACTACGCGAGACCAAGACCAACCTGCACTTTTTTGCGAAATCGGTTTTTTATTATTTAACTTTATTTTTTTTAAATAAAAATGTATATCAAACTTTATCTTTTTATTTTTTTAGTTCAATAATATATACTGACATTGTAATAAACCTAAAACAATATCGAATTTTTAAAATACATAATATTTTGGTTATATTTTTAAGTCGTTTTGATTAAGTCAAACGGTTTGCATTTTCTCAACCTTCAAAGTGTCCAAAAGGCAAGTTTTCAAACGGCGACAGTTCAAGGACAATTGAAATTACTTGTAAGACAAAAAAATGTAATTATAGATAGGGTAATCCATTTAAAAAAAATGTCATTAAAAACGGTTATTATGTACCAGTAGTTTTCGCTTTTTTGTCTAATAAAAATACTGACACTTATTTCAATTCTTTTCGCATAATCGAGGAAAAATGTAGGTCGTTAAATTTAAAATTAATACCAAAAAATATCATAATAGATTTTGAAAAGGGATTCACAAGGCTGTGAAAGTATTGTGGAGTGAATAAAAAATAACTTGTTGTCGATTGTAATGTGTCAAGATTGATATTGCAAAATCCAAAACTTAGGTTCAGTTTCTGAATATAATGACAAAAATTCCGATATTGGGAAATTTTTAAAATTATTTTTTGGATTAATTTTTTACAATCAACGAAAGTTGGAAGTTGAATTATTTGTGAAAATCCAGGATGACAAACGCGTAAAGAATTTTACTGATTTCATAGTTGAAAACTATTTGGAAGAATCTAGGTTTTCCCCAGAAAGGGCCAGTACTACAAATAGTATGTGCCGCACTTGAAATGCATGCGAATCATTTCAAGTTTAAATTCTAGTTTTTACTACCCACATCCGAATATTTTCAACTTTTTAAATGTCATAATGGGTATTCAATCCAAAAATATGTGAAAATAAAAAGTGCGAATCACTCATGCTACGAGAGCAATGTAGCTTAAATAAAATTAAAGAACTGCAAGATAACAAATTACAGAATTAAGCGTTTATAACTCCCCATTAGGTTTAGTTATTATGATACAGTATTAGGTCTATAAATAGGTATGGTAAATATGTATATATTTACTAAAAAGTATGTTTTAGTTAGTTTATAAAAAAAGTTAATTATATTAAATAAAGTAAAAAAAATTGATTTTTATGTATTTTGTTTGAAATTGTTTGGTTCAAATTATTACTACCAAAAAATCAAGATCAGCAAGACTCTTGCAGCAAGACCAAGATCACGAACAAGACCGGCTAGTGCAAGAACAAGACCAAGACCAAGACTAGCCTGGTCTTGGTCTTGTTCTTGATTTGATCACTAGTATACAGTTTATCATATCAATTTTAAGACTTATATCCAATGTACAACTAAAAACTGGATCTCTTAATGACACAATCTGCAAGAACAAATAACTACAAGACACAAAAGCAAGAATCTATAAAGACCTATATTGACATAAATGGCGAAAACAAGACCTGAAATATCTAAAACGAGACGACTACTAGAAACAACAGAGATAAAAATACTTCGACGAATATCAGGGAAAAGTCTGTTGGATAGGGAGAGACGCGAAAACATAAGAAGAACATACAATGTAGAAGACATAAACGGATGGGTGACAAAACGGAAACAGGAGTGGAACGAACTCATTAGTAGAATGGCAGAGGATAGGATGGTACAAATAGCACGAGATAAGTCGCCAAATGGACGAAGAAGTATTGGCAGACTAAGGAAAAGATGGTGCGATAATTTAAACAATTTAGGAGGCTAATATTGAAGAAGAAACAGGCTTTAAAGCCTACACACAAAAAAGAAGAAGAAGAAGAACTGACTCTTTCAGGATAAGTAAACCTAAAAATATGAAAAAAATATAAGACTTACCACACTTCTTTCCTACTTGTCTCTATTTTTTCGACATATTGAATAGTCACTTACCTGAAACAATAAAAACATGATAATAATTTATATAAGTAAACAACCAAATATAGAGCCAAGTATAGAGCCATTTTGAGAGATTATGCGCCTATGGCGGGTAGTTGATGAAAAATCAAATAAGAATAGATACCACCAAATTTTTCCCACCCAAGGGGCAAGTGTAAAAAGGTGTCATCTACTCTAATGGCTATGAACGAAAACCATTTATTTATTATCGTTTTCCGTCCTTTGAATTACACGAAATATGAACATTTATATCTTCCAGAAAAGTTTCCTGTGGCTTAGATATATTTATGGTATATGTCGATGCGTATATAATATTTGAGATACTTGCTCTTATTTATTTTGAAAATTTGATTTTGACAGTTCCTTACGATTCGAAAATCAAAACGTTCGGGTTTATCATAGTGAGATTTAGAGATAAATAAAGTTTATTTTCCCTATTTACGATTGTATAACCTTTCAATACAGCGACAAAAATATAGTTTCTCCTCTTTTAGAATATCCTGAAGACTTTCATCTCTTGTGTTTTATTTGCATCCGTCGGTGGTTCAAAAAGCGATATTCCTCAAAAGTGCACGAGACTTTGCGGCATAACATTTCACATACAGCATTATTTTTATTACGATGTTTAAGTATGAAAAGACGATCTGAAAACCGGCAATCCAAATTCAAATGTAAAAGGCAAAGAAAGAGCATCAAAGAGAACACATATCCCTACGGGGCTGTGTTATGAATAATACGAAAACGGCGATATGCAGAAAGAGCTCAACATTGTTAAGCCATTACTGTAAGGTATATACGAATTTGTAGGTATGTAGAAATACAAACATAAAAAGTTTGTGTGTATTTCATAAACACCTACTCCCAAGTAGCACTCAACGGGTTTATTAAGTCTTTTAAGGATGCTTTAAAACTGTAGAATAAAACTAAAATTAAAACCATTTTGTTTTTAAGTAAACCTTAAGGTTACAATAAAACCGCTTTAAGCATAAAAGGGCCCACTCTGAAAGAGGTCAATAAAACCAAAAATAAAAACCTTCTTAAAACTTTGTTTTCTTAAGCAACTGGTTTTAAAGCTGCTGTGAAGGTGCTTTTAAAGCCATGTTAAAAGACACTTTAAGTGCAGGCAGTTTTATAGCAAACTTAAAAAGGTTTCTTAAATGGGCACTTTTAAAGACAATTTACCATATTAAATGATTCTTTAAACACACATACTCCATATAGGCCAACAAACTTTTACATGTGTTATGATAGGTAGATACGTATTTGTAACCATAAAATAATAAACAGTACTTGGGTATTTCCGACTGTCAAGGTAGAAAAACACTTGCGCACCCAACTTTATTGACAATGTTAACAAAATTAGGTCTAAATAACTCACGCGCCCTAAAATTTCTTAATTTTTGGCGATTAAAAAATAAAAACAATAAATAAATTTAAATCCGAAAAATATTAATTTGAAAAAAAAATTGTATCTATTATTTTAATGTTTTAATGTTAAAATAAATCGAATTTATGTCTTTAAGTCGCTTATTTATAATTTTTAGGTAAGCCTTATATTGTAATATATCAGGGCTTTCAGCATCTCCAGAAAGCAATATGGCTGAAATCCAAATAAAACTATTTAGTCTATCTACAGAGAATTGTTAAGATCAAATGGTTTTATTTTATACCTTTCCAAGAGCATATATCTTACATAAAAGCAAGGTTGCCTTGGAATTAAAACCGTTTAGTTTTAATGCTACTGTTAATAATGCCATTCGGTTTTAATGTGAACCTAACCTAAAATCGACACGTCATAGTGTTGTGTGTGTGTTATATTTTTTTTAATGACCAGTTAGTTTGTTTATATTTTAAGTACTTGCGACTTATTTCTTCCATACTAATTGTACTTATACTTTTTACAACACACTACACCACTGTTTCGCTCTAAAACAAATGGCCGACCCTTTTGGACATGAAAGAAGAGGCGATGAGTTTAGTTTTATTGTTTCTAACAAGAAGCATAGTTTAGTCTTTATGATAACCAAATTGATTCAGTTAAGAGCGTTTGTTTTTAATATATAGCCTACTAATTGCTTTTAAGAAAGCAACGTTAAAGAAAACTAAAAAAATAGTTTTAAGGCATATGTTTTACTGACATGATAATCTTGAGATCAAGTAGTTTTATTAAATGGTTTTATTAGTCATATTAGGAGAATATTTAAAACTTCAATAAAACTAAAACGTCACAAACTAGAATCTATTAAAACCAAACAGTCCGGAAGTTCTTAATAAAATTGATTAGTTTTAAAGTGAAATGAGAATAAACCATTTTAAAACTACAATAAGAAGAATTATCTTACTTACTTAAGCCGTCCTCTTGTACCTTACGGTGTCGAGGATTCGACAGAATTATCTATTAAGATTAATTAGTCTTATTTGATACTCTTATTAGATACTTTAAAACTAGTGACAAATGCTTAACAGTTTTAAAGTTTTGGCAATGCATCTACAAGGTAACTTTAAAACCATTATCTTATTTACCACAATAAAACCTTTGTAAACCTTAAATAAAACTAAAATGTATTTATTGTGCTACTTGGGCTGCTTTATAAATAAAATAATAAAATTTTAACAGTGATAAATGAGTTGCCAAAAAAGCAATGGCACGAAAGCCTAAGATCTATTGAAAAACTAGAAAGAAATTTTTGAATTAAGTTGCTCGTTAGGCTAGAGGGAAATGAGTAAAAAAAATACTTAACCTGTTTGTGGCGTTGGCACAGCCAGGCAGACCACAATTGTTTTGAGTAGTATGGACCTCATTAACAAGACCCTACATGTTTCCTGTAGTCCATTTATTGGACTTATTAGTTATTAACAAATTTAGGTCAAAAAACAATAAAAAAAGTGAAGCATTTGAAACAAATTTGAAGAATAAGAAACTTAGAAGTCATATAAAAACCTTCAAAAGGGCGTTTTTTATTGTTTCAATCGGTATTTGTTGCTTAGCAAATTGCAAAATAAGTCAGAAATTTCGGTTTTTTATAAAAATGTTAATAACTCTTTTAGAAATGAACTTGGAACCTGCATATGCAATGGTGGGTCTTGTGGTGCTTAAAATATTCTCAAAATGTCAAAGCGATCGGTGAAATAGTTTAGAAGTTATTTATTGTATTTATTTATCCTAAATTAACTTTTTTGCACCAATATTAGTCAGAAAATAATACAGCTCCATTAAATCTACCACTAGCTTATGAAACAAGAAAGTTTATTCTAACAACATTATTTAAAAAATGGAGAAAGAACAGTTTTAAATATTGCAAAACGTGTTGATTTTTTGCTTATAAACATTTAGAATTTTAGAATAACGTTTTAACCATTTTGTACAGAAACATTATTTTTTCATATTTCTAAAATTTGCATTTTTTCACAAATTAAAAAAAATCTGGTTTACAACAATTCGGGGCGAAGTTAGTCCCATTTCTTAAATTCACAGCAGGTTTTTTATAAGAATTAAGAGATCTGATTAACGTCATTTTTAGTTGAAGTTTTAATGTCCCAAATTTGAAAAAGATTGTCCTTCAATAGAATTGCCCACAAAGCTTCAAAATTTAGTCTCAAAAATCGACCGGCTTGAAACTCGCGCTATCAATGAAGGGGGAATGAGGTGTTAACTGTATATCTGGTACTTGTTTATGGATTTTGACGTTTCCTTTTTTAATTTGTATGTACTTTTTTAAATAAACCATTTTGGGATTTGTTTTAAACACTTTTTTTTTTCATGTTTTTATTTTTTTAGAAATATTTTAGGTAATTTTTATTGTGAAACATAAATATTTATGATATACAAGCACATACACACCTGCGAGTAAGCTTGCTACTTGCTCCCCTAACTCTGACTAAATATTGTTACACCATGTTTCCCAAAATTCTACCTTTGTCTGTTTTTTGTAATATTTGAGTAACTGGTGTATTTGTCATTTTGAAACAAGTGTCTATATTATAGTAATGCTTACAATAAAATAATTCAAGACCTTTACGATTTGAATTTTTTGATTTTTTTAAAAGTAGCATTACATTTTGTAGTTATCCTTTAACAATAGTATAATCAAATACAGTAATTAAATATTTCCACTACGACTAAAAGTTATCTTCCTCCCGATTTCCCAAAACGTGCTTTAATAACCGTTCCGACTTTCTTGCACTGATTAAATATTTTATAGCACCAAATAACTACTATAAAATCTAAAATCTTATACAACTTCTTAAGCTGCTAGACTTCGTGGTGTTGATTAAGAGATAATATGAATATTCATTAAAAACTACTGAAGTTCTTCGCGGAAAAAGCTTAGCTTTTATTACTGGCGTCTTATTTCCCTTTTATTCTTATAGTTCAACACAAAGTTATAAAAGTGAGGGCGTGGATCGTTCAGCGGCAAATTAACAGTAAGTTGCGGTTTAAAATGTACTAACTCCTGTTGGAAGTTATCTCAGGTTGGGATAATTTGACAACGACGTGATTTTTAATACAAATAAAAACGATTTATTATATACTCAGTGGGTCCACCAACTAGCCAACCGAGGCCGAGGCGTATCAAAGAGCGTCAAGATCAAGTCAAGGCGCTTTAGACTACTGACTCCGCGAGACCGTTTTGCTAGTACGCGTCAAATCACTGATCAATTGTTTAGAGCAGAAGCCTGTATTCACAGCCTATAGAGAATTTTGAATAAAATTGAATACAAAGAAAACAAAAACGATGATCATCAGCAAGCACCAAAAACAGACAGGTGAAGGTCAATGTCGACGGAACACATCTGGAAAGAGTAACAAGAATAACGTATCTTGGAAGTAATCTTGATAAAACTTGGGACCACTCACTAGATATAAGAACATGTCTGGAAAAGGCACGTACAATGTTTTACAAAACGCAAAAAGTACTACGTAACCGCCAGCTGGGTATCTCATTGAGAACTAGAAACTTAAAGAGCTATGGACAATGCCAGAAGCAACACAAAAAAGAATCCAAGCATTCGAACTCAGAATCGTACTCAGAACTCAGGTGTTACCGTACAATGCTCAGAATATCCCACATGAGCCATACGACAAATGCGAAAGTCTTGCGGAGGATGAATAACGAAAGAGAGCTTATGCTTATAAGGGGACCAGGAAAATGAAGCAACTCTTGGCATAACTAAAAACCTATGACAATGGGACGAATGGGATATCCATAGAACTATTCAGGGCGGCTGCAAATAAGATCAAATAGGCAAATGTAATGGCCAACGTCCTTAAGGATAAGGACCGTAAGAACAAGAAGAAGGTACACCTGCTGCTATGTGTATACAATATCGTCGCATTCGAGTCTTTGGACTGGTTTTATTCCGCCCACGACTAGTTCTTCCTTTGACTGCGGACCACTGTCATCAACGTTTGAATTTGTGCAGAGAACGGCAGCTCAGAATAGCATAATGTAGGTAGCATTCAGCGATGAATCGCAGTTTTGTTTAGGTATGCTTGATGGACCTAGGATGGTAAGACGCTTCCGTAGAGAGCAGCGAGATATCGGTTTTTGTGTTTAGAAGCATGTACAAATATACACAGGACAGTTGGGGTTGGGTCGATAGGTCCTTTTTCAGCAAGACAACGCCCGTCCGCATATTGCTCGTCGAACTTTCTCCAAGAATCTGGCGTTAACGTTTTGTCGTGGCCATCCCGTTACAAAAAAAACTTGAATATTGATAACTCAAAATTAGTAAAATAGTGCTTTCCACTTGAAGGTGGAAAAACTGAATGAATACTGCCATACTAATAGCGAAAGAATACACTGGGCTACTTTTAACTATAGAAACGTAAACACTGATATCCGGTAAATGATACCGTAAGAAAACTTCAGCGTAGTTCAAAGACGAAACCATACTGTAGCGGAAGAGAAATCTTGGCCGATCCCCGTATAACAGTAAACACCTCGAGAATGACGTAATCGGATGCGCTAGGCCTCGCCGGAGAATTCTGGAAGGTACGTCACGTAGGCGGAACAAGCCGATAGCTCGAGATGGGAGTCGATTGTTCCAGAATAACAACTGGGTATAAATACGGGCATATTTTGTAAATAAGTTTAGTGTATAAGATAAATTCGTCTGTAACTTATATAAATAAAGTCGTATATAAATTACGAACCGCTAGTTTTATTGTAATTAGAAGTAATTACACTAATCACGCTACAGTTGGTGTCGGTGTTCGGTAAACTTAGTGCGATATAAATAAGTGAATTACAGAGAGACTTTAAAAGACTTTTGAACTTTATTCGTCGGGAATAACCGGAGTGCGTTAATTGTTGGGTATTCGGAAAGACTTTAAAAGACTTTTGGACTTTATTCGTCGGGAATAGTTAAAGTGCGTTGATTGTTCGGTATTCGGAAAGACTTTTAAAAGACATTTTGGAAAGTACGTGTGTGCCGACCAAAGATGTTGCTACGAGAACTTACAGTAAAACAGCTCCGTGAACAGCTAGAGGAACGGGATCTGGACAGCAGTGGGCTCAAGATAGTCCTACAAGCACGACTCGAGGAAGTCCTAACGAAGAACGGAGATGATCCAGAGACGTTCCACTTCCAGTCAGCAGAACAAGCAATCTTATCGAAATTAAAAACTGTTTCTGAAACGATTGATGATACTTCTAAGATAAGCAACGAGAAATTTGAAAGTGTTTCTCAAAAGATCGATGAAACTTCTAGAAAAAGCGACGAGAAACTTGAAGAAGTTTGTAAACAGAACAACGAAAAACTTGAAGAAGTTAATGTTGTTCTGAAGCTATTTCCTTGTGGCATTTTTATAATTACGTATTTTTTATGGGAAATAAGCCACAATTTTACTAAAAAATGAATTTATTAACGTTTCGAAGCCCAAATCGGGTTTCTTTGTCAAAATACAAAATACTATTGTATTTAAATAATAAATTTATTAAAAATTAATAAATTTTTAATAAATTATTAAAATAAATAAATAACGAAACGTTAATAAATTCATTTTTTAGTAAAATTGTGGCTTATTTCCCATAAAAAATACGTAATTGAAGAAGTTAGTAAAAAAAAACAATGAGAAATTCGAAACCATTTCTCAAAAGATCGATGAAACTTCTAGAAAAAGCGATGAGAAATTTGAAAGTGTTTCTCAAGTAATAAAAGACGTTTGTAGACAGACCGACGAGAAATTTGAAGAAGTTTCCAGAACATTCGATAAGATACAGAAAAGTGTAGACGACAATAAAGAAATGCTAGAAGAGAAAATCAAACAACTAGAGAGCATGATAACTGATACAAAAGTACAACCATCAGTTAATGCAGTAGCTTTAGATCTTGTAGTGAAGGATGAAACACCGAGAGACGAAACATCGCATCATATGAGATTTAAATTACCACCATTCGATGGGAAGTCCTCTTGGTCCATATACCTTAGACAATTCGAAGCTATTGCGACCGCCAACCATTGGACCGAACAAGAAAAGGCTGTTTCCTTGACTGCTGCTTTGCGAGGTGATGCTGCAGATATATTAAGATCAATTCCTAAGGGTCAAGAAAAATGTTACCAGACCTTGTTCACTCGTCTAGAAAAACGCTATGGAGATGCCCATCTACAACAAGTATACAAAGCACAACTGAGAAATAGAAGTCAACGAGCAAGTGAGAATCTGCAAGAATTTGAAGCAGATGTGGCTCGTGTGGTGCGGTTGGCTTATCCGGAGGTGCCAGACAGCGTTTTAGAAGAAATTGCGGTAGATACCTTTGTCAATGGGCTGAAAGATAGTGAACTACAGAAAGCTTTACGACTAGCAAGACCGAAAGTTTTAGATGAAGCACTTGCTATTGCATTGGAACACGAAACGGCTAGTCAAACTTCACGAAGCCATAGAGTAAGAACCATTGAAGAAAGTGACGAACACAACGATGAACGTCTGGAGGAAATGATACGGAGAGTATTGAGTAATCAGATGCCAAAGAGACGCGAGCCTAGATGTTGGAATTGCGGAGACGTAGGCCACATTCGACGTAATTGTAAGAAGATCGTACAGCCGTCGGAAAACTAGAGCGGGTCGACACCAAGGGGCAACTGCCGACCTCGAGAACTAGAGCCCCCATAGTAACTGTCAACCTTACGTCCTCCGGTGGAATCCACAACTTATACATCGAAGGTCGTATCAATAATAGATGTAGATCATTTTTGGTGGATACAGGTGCAACGAGAACTATCGCACGTCCAGATGTAGTACGAGACCATAATAAATTATCACCTGCAACAGTAAAGCTTAGAACAGCAACTGGTGAGCTAATTAATACATATGGCGAGGCTAATATGTCAGTATCCATTGGCCAGACCACAGTTGAACATCAAGTATTAATTGCCGAGATCTCCGACGAGTTCATATTGGGGATGGACGTACTACGAAAAGTGGGGGCAATATTGGATGTTCAAAATGGAGTTCTCAGGATCAACGGTGAAGAGTTGCCCTTTCACGACGACAAAGAAGATGTCATCCGCTTACTAACTACATGCGACGTAACCATACCCGGTAATAGTGAGAAAATTCTGATGACCATGCTTGATGGACACTGCCGAGAGGGAAGTTTAAGGATGGTCGAAGATGTAGAAAATGTCGAGTTCCTAACGGCGAAAACTTTGGTAAAAGTTCGAGATGTCATCCCTGTAAGAGTTATGAATTTAAGGGAAACTGCTATTAAGTTAAGTAGAGGAGTTTTGATCGGACAGTGTGTTCCCGTGGCTTCAATTTGCTCTATGAATACCAATGAGAAATCATCAAAGTCAAAGTATCCAAAAGACCTTGTCGAGATGATCATTGAAAGATGCCAAGACCTTGACTATGAACGAACGGAAAAAGTAAGGTCTATGCTGATAGAGTATCAAGATGTTTTTGCTATTGATAAGAAGGATAAGGGCAAAACAAGCATAGTAACGCATAAAATAAATACCGGAGACGCTCAGCCAATCAGACAACGGCCTAGACGACTTCCATTTGCGAAAAGAGATGAGGCCAAAGAGATTATCAAGGATATGGACAAACAAGGAGTAATTGAACCATCGAACAGTCCATGGACATCACCAGTAGTTCTGGTAAAGAAGAAAGATGGTTCAACGCGTTTTTGTATCGACTACCGCCAGCTCAATGCGGTAACAAAAAAAGATAGTTATCCTTTGCCCAGAATAGACGATACATTGGATACTCTCTCCGGTTCTCGTTGGTTTTCCACACTCGATTTAAAAAGTGGATATTGGCAAGTAGACATGGAGCCAGCCGATCGGGAGAAAACCGCATTTTCGATAGGATCAGGGCTTTGGCAGTTCACTGGTTTATGTAATGCCCCTGCCACATTTGAAAGATTAATGGAGGCCGTTTTAAGAGGTCTAACATGGAAAACATGCCTGGTTTACTTGGATGATGTAATTGTGGTTGGAAGGTCCTTTGATGAACATGCCAAGAATCTAATAGACGTCTTTCAATGATTGAGGGCAGCGAACTTGAAGTTAAGTCCGAAGAAATGTCACATGTTTCGACGAGAAGTTAAGTACTTAGGACATATTGTATCGAGTAATAGTGTAACAGCTGATCCTGAAAAGATTGATGCAATTAAAGATTGGCCAGTACCAAAAGATAAACATGAAATTAGAAGTTTCCTTGGCCTATGTACATATTACCGACGATTTGTCAAAGGATTTGCCAATATCTCCAAGCCCCTAACAAAGTTGACGGAGGAGGGTAAAGAATATACATGGAGTGAAGAGTGCCAAAAAGCTTTCGAACAACTACAAATGGCTCTGATCAGTGCACCGATATTAAGCTACCCGGGACAGGCAGGAAAATTTGTTTTGGATACCGATGCTAGCAACAGTGCTATAGGAGCTGTTCTCTCCCAAATCCAGGACGGACAGGAAAAAGTCATCGCTTATTTCAGCAAAGTCCTGTCGAAACCGGAAAGAAACTATTGCGTTACCAGAAGAGAACTGCTGGGTGTAGTGAAGGCTTGCGAACATTTCCATAAATACTTGTATGGCAGAAAGTTCCTTCTTCGCACCGATCACGCTGCTCTAAAATGGCTCATACAATTCCGTAATCCAGAGGGCCAGATGGCAAGATGGTTAGAACGATTACAAGAATATGATTACGAGATACAACACAGGGCCGGAAGAGTTCACTCAAATGCTGATGCCCTTTCGAGACGACCATGCAGTGCGAATTGTAATCACTGTGCCAAATTAGAGGAACGATTTTGCCCCGTGAGACGAACCACCGTAATTAATGAGCAATGGCAGCCCCAACAGTTACAAGACGCCCAAGAAGATGATCCATGTATAAAAAGAGTATTGGATTGGATGCGGCAAGGTGAGAGACCTAGTTGGCAGAACATTAGTGCATGTAGTCCAGAAGTCAAGGCCTACTGGAGCCAATGGAATTGCCTGGTACTAAAAGATGATCTTCTGTACAGAACCTTTGAGAACGATGATGGTACAGAATCTAAGCTTCAGTTAATTGTACCTAAAAGTAAAGTGTCAGAAGTATTGCGTCAGTTGCATGACGGTACATCAGGTGGACACTTTGGTATTACGAAGACTCTGCAAAAGGTTCGAGAACGGTTCTATTGGGTGAACTGTAAAGATGATGTAAGAAGATGGTGCCGAAAATGTGAACTGTGTGCATCCGGTAATGGTCCGGTTGGTAAAAAGAGAGCACCCATGAGACAGTACAATGTTGGAAGTCCTATGGAAAGAGTAGCTATCGACATTGCAGGTCCATTTCCAGAAACCGATGCTGGAAATAAATACATCCTGGTAGCCATGGATTATTTTACAAAATGGACTGAGGCCTATGCATTACCAAATCAAGAAGCTGCTACCGTTGCAGAGGTACTTGTTAAAGAATTCTTTAGCCGATTTGGTGTTCCCTTGGAGATCCACTCCGACCAAGGGCGAAACTTTGAGTCAGCTCTTTTCCAAAACGTTTGTAAATTGATTGGTGCCAATAAGACCAGAACAACACCCCTGCATCCTCAATCAGATGGGATGGTCGAGAGGATGAACCGAACGATGGGTAAACACTTGTCCAAAGTTGTATCTGAACATCAGCGAGATTGGGACCAACACATTCATTTATTCCTGATGGCCTACCGCTCGGCCGTAAATGAAACTACAGGTCAAACACCAACCTGCCTGATGTTGGGTCGTGAAGTTCGGTTGCCCTGCGACCTAGAGTTTGGCTGCGGACCTTCCGAGGAACATGTTGCAGGCGAAGACTACGTTGACCGCCTGAAATTACGAATGAACAACATTCATGAACTTGCCCGACAACACATCCAGATAGCCAGTGACAGAATGAAAGATCAATATGATTCTCGATGCAAGAATGAAAGCTTCGAAGTAGGTGATCTTGTCTGGCTTTATAATCCGCAACGTCGTCGAGGCTTATGTCCTAAACTGCAAAGACAATGGGAAGGTCCATATGAAGTTAAGAAGAAAATAAATGACGTAATATATAGAATTAAGAAGTTGCCAAACGGTAAACCAAAAGTTATTCACATAAATCGTCTTGCACCATATGCTGGCTCAAATGAAACAGAAGAAGCACGAGTCCTCCAACAGGAGATGAAAGGTGTCGCACAGCCAAGTTTTAATCAATTTATGTCAAATTACGCAGCGAGAAAGAGTGCTAGATTCGGCGTGACCACAGAAGTTCAGCAAGATCTGTTTGGTGTTCCAGAAAACGTCTCTCTGGCCCACTGTGTTGCCCAAGACCTCGAGATGACTAAAGGAATATCGTCCGTATTCAATAGAAAGTTCGGCCGCCTGGACGAGTTAAGAAATCAGCAGCCTAAAATTGGAAGAGTACTGCGATTGGAAGATGGTCCTCGATCTTTGCTGTATATGGTGACCAGAAAGTCTTATACGGACACGCCAAACTACGAGAACATATGGCGTGCTCTAACTAATTTGAAGAAAATCGTGTGTAATTATGACATCAAAAATTTGGCTTTACCAAAAATAGGCCATGCAGTAGAAAATCTGGATTGGAAGATTGTGAGAAGCATGCTTGAAGTGGTCTTCAGAGGAACTGGTGTACAAATCACTGTGTGTTGCATGAGCCCGAAGATGTCGTACCCTTCAAAGACAGTAGACTGTTATTTTTTCTTGAAGGGTGTATGCAGAGCTGGAGAGTCGTGTAGATTCCGCCATCCTGGGCCTTCATTTAGAGTTGCTGATCGAGACGCTCAGATCTTAAGAGGGGAGCAGTGTAGCGGAAGAGAAATCTTGGCCGATCCCCGTATAACAGTAAACATCTCTGTTGTTTCTAGAAGTCGTCTCGTTTTAGATGTGTCATGTCTTGTCTGCATCGTATATCAATATAGGTCTAATTGCTGCTTTATAGATTCTTGTCTTCGTGTCTTGTCTTAGGTGTTTGTTCTTCCAGATTGTGTCATTAAGAGATCCCGCTGCTTTACTTGCTTTTATATAGGTTTGTGAATGCCCTAATTATATGAAACATGACTAAAAAGCTGTGGTACGAAGCTCTCATTTAATTCTCCCTTAGTAACCGCTATATCAATACTTCTGAATGTTCTGAAACTTTTCTGGATCCCATCTCTATCCGTAGCACAGACGATAATCAAAACTGCCCGAAAAGTTTCAATTAAACCTCTCGCAACGACACAAAATAAAAAAATTAAAGGGTCTCCTCATCCGACTCGTCGCTAATTAGGCGTCTTCAAATACACAAATTTTAGACCGAAAGTTTCACTCGAAATTACTCGTTCACTTCCGCCGCCATCTTAATTGGAAACTGTAATGAACAAAATGAATGTCCTCGTCGGCGGAAAACTGAATAAGTAATATGAGGAAGGAATCTTTTACAAAAGTTGCGTATTTTAACTAGACGGTCAGCAGAGGATTAAGAACTTCAGCGGAAATTGCAGCGAAGAAAGGGTTGGAATACCAATTTTTTGTTGGGTCGAAAAAGTCGGTCGATACAGAAATTACTGTTATCAGACAGGTGATTATAAAACTTTGGGACCTTAAGGAAGATGAAAGTGTTGATGATCATTTAAATACAAGTCACAGAAAGGTGGTTAAAACTTTAGAATGTACAACAACTAACTTTTTACTCATTAAACACTTTAGGGGAGGTAAAATCCTAAGATAGTATTGTTTTTATTCGCATTGTTTTATTTTAGAGAAGCCATGTCTGGCTTAACTATTCCAGATATTTGCACTACTGTATTAATATACATGAGTGTTTTTCAATCTGTGGGTCGCGACCCCCAGGAGGTCGCGAAACCTTACTCAGGTGGTCGTCGACTGAAAGAAAAAGTTGAGGTTCTTAAAACACAATTTCAGTGCGAAGGATGTGCTTGTTTGTGTTTCAAAAGTTTATCAAATTGTGGTACTATTTTTGAAAGGTTACTAATCAAATCATTTTCTAATTGCAGTTTATTTCTCTTTTTAGTTTTAATGTCTACCATTGAAGAAAATGTCAGTTCACACAAGTATGAAGTGGCGAATTGCACTAATAATTTAAGAGCTTTCCTTGCCAGCTCTGGATATTGGTGTTTTTTTTTTCATTCAAAATACTTCGACACTTTTTACGAATAAAATTCCATTTTAAGCATGCAGCTAAATCTAATTTTTTGATGTGACCAACAAAGGGTTTAGAATCCATCTACGCCTATTGCTTCAGAGTGCAACTCTGGAAAGTATGTCAAAAGTTGCTCTTGTAAATTATGCAAGCTCTGTATAATGCAAGGAATGTGAGCCGATACTGCAAAACTTTGGTATGTTGCATTATTTTCATCAATCTTCTGAACACATGGAAAAGACTCAAACATTTTGCTGTACAGAGAGGTTGGAGCACAAACAAAGTTTTGCGTGAAAAACTTTTACTTTATAAATAGAGAGCGGAATATATGCAACACAACATTACCAAAATATGCGCATATACATGCATTACTTTTACTACAAATATGCAGGTATTTTTTCTAAATTTGTCTAATATGCAAATGCATATTAAAAATACTCAAAAATAAAACAATATATTAAGTCGTAAGATCTTCAGAAAAGTTTCCTTCAAAAATATGTACAACTTTCCTCAAACAATCGAAGCCCTCATTTTTTTCTAAAACATTTTTTAATTTATTTCTAATTGTAATCCCTGTATTTCCGGGAATTTTTTGACAATGAGCAGAAAAAGTGTTAACAAGATTAACCGAATCACTTAATTGTAAACTCCTTTATTCTAATGACTTTATTAGATCTGGTAAAAAACTAAAATCAACTTTTATGAACATAAGTTCTTTAGCAATTTGTACGTTACTTAAAGAACAAAGTACGTTACTTAAGCTGAAGAACAAAAGCGGAATTGTCTACAATTTGATGGATTTTTGTATTTTGATGCTTCTCTCTATGTCCGTCTTTATAGAAGTAAAAGCGAATTTGTCGAATAAAAACACTCTTTTCAGAAAAATTTCTTTTGTGGGACATGATGCTTTTGTTTGTCAGTTCCTCATTTAAAAAATGAAATGTGAAAATGAATGTAACTTACGATTTTGGAACAGGCCTTGCAAAATACTTTGTCTCCACTTGGCTTTAACTCGGGAAAACACTTTATCCAAGCACTTTTTTGAATGGTAGACATATTTAAATTTAATATATACCAATCACTTCAAAAACACTAAATACGATACAACGTTTACTTTAAACAAATGTTGGCCGGAAACTGACAAAATAATTATTAGACCCTTAAAAGCAGGTAGGTACCTACGACTTGCTACGCTAATAAAATAATATTTTTCTGGGAACACCCATAATTGTTAAATTCAGGTAGTAATGGGAAAGTCCAGATGAGCGATAGATAGATAAATAACGAGCTCGTTCATATCGAAGTTATAAAATTCCAACTAAGAGAGGAAAATTTTAAACTTTTATATAATTTATTTTTAAAATATGCAAAATAAATCGTGTTTAGCTTAAATATGCAATGTTGTGTTTGTTGTCTAAAAATATGCAATATATGCATCTATATGCACTTTGCATATATTCCGCTCTCTATTTATAAATGTTGTTAAAATATTCTCTCTTCTTCCTTGAAGGTTCTTGTTCTAATTATTAAGGAGGCTAAAAAGATCTGTCAAAATGCTCATTTCAAGAGCCACTAGGGTCAGAAAAACCGTAAGTATATTTAGATTTTGCATCTTGAGAGAACATTAACAATTATTCAGCTCTCAGTTCCTGAACTCTTGTCAATACCTTTCTTTTGGATAGCCAACTGACCTCTGTGTGATAAAGGAGATTTTGATGAAGTGAGTCCATATATTCACAAACGATGCTGAATAGCCGTGTTTGCAAAGCTTTACCTTTCATAGAATTTACAATTTTTATTATCTCCACGTTATTTATATCATAAGGTACTACCTTAGAGCCTGTCGATGAAGAAAACAGTGTCTCCAGGATATATTTGGCATTATTGATTTTATTTTGCAATGCGTCCGCTATTTAACGCCATCGCTACAAATAGCGATGTATTTTTCCCAATCAATATCGTAGTTGCATGTTCTTTCTAAAAACATATCGTACAAACACTGGCCAGTAGTGTATGCAGGAAGTGCTTTGCAAAATAAGATTTCTTCCATGATATTGTCATCTGCTTCATAGCGCACAAATACAGTGGAACCTAGATAAGTCGGATTAATCGGGACCGCGGCCGATCCGGGTTAGCCGGAGAATATGGTAAAAATTGATAAAATACGGTATACTTGCAGATAAACTCCATAATATTGCAAAAACATGAAAGACATAGAATATGCACAGTACATCTAAATTACGTACAGTTGTACACAGTATTGTTTATTTCTTGGTAAAAACTCAGTCAAAGTGAAAAAATGTTTGTTTTGTCTGATGAAAATCAGTCCGGGTTAGCCGGAGTTCCGGGTTAGCCGGAGTTCCGGGTTATCGGAGACCGACTTATCGTACTACAAACTGTGTACAGTTATAAACACCTGTAGATTCGTCAAATTGCAAAGCAAAATGTTGGCTGTTCTTTAATTTTTGGCAGGCGTGAATAAACGATAAATGTACCAAAATAGGAAAAAATTATTACCTAACGTATGTAGTTTTTAATTAAATTATTTCTTTGGCTTGCTATGACACCAGGGGGTCGTCAGAATATTTCAACCTGTAAAGGGGTCACACAATCAAAAAGATTGAAAAACACTGGTATACAGTATACAAAATTTATATACACATCGACGTTCGTTTTACTTTATGTTTTGACTTAATTTGTTTGAAAATGAATCGTGACGCATGGGAAAAGTTATAGCAGACGAACAATACTATTAGTGGTTAAATATATTGAAGTTATATGGGATTAGCCACAGTTGATTGTAATGACAAAATTATATTTTTAGCTAAAAAAGATTTGAAGTTTCGATTACCACTCAGGAAATCGTTTTCAAAAAAGAATGTGTGTGTACTTTGTACGCACGTAAGAAGATATTCTTCTATTATATAATAGGTAATTTAAACGAAGTAAATATACTTAAAAGGTTATTTGTACTTATTTTATTTAAAAATCAAACTAACTTTCTTATCTACCACTTTCAAAAAAGTAGAATATCTTCAAAAATTATATAATAATATACTTACAATCATAAAATCTATAAAAAAAATAAAAAATAATAACTTGCTTGGGGCTTGAACCCACTTCACGTGACCGCGCCGTACGAAAGTTGACGCCATTTTAAACTGCACCAAACTCTCGTATACGTCATGTGGGAATATACACAAACTAAACGTTTACACCATACATTTTTATGAATTTAATAAAATTATTAGTTTGATTTCTGTCGAAATAAAATACAACAAAATATAGAGTAAGAAAACGATATATGAGATGAAGATTTGTAGAAAGTTTGTTCGTAATCCGATTATGTAAATTAAAGCATTGCCTACTAATAGGTAACTACATTATTTTGTTTACATTTTCCAAATAGATAGGAATTGAAACTATTAGGTATTTCCAGCTGAAACATTTAGAATTACGTACCTGCGGCTTTTCAAAACTATTTAAAAAGTCACTATAATTATAAATTTGATTTTATTTCTGTCCACACATCAATAAAAACTAATATTATACAATATTTTTGTTTACCGATAACCTCCATATTGAACAAATATTGACAGATCATTTCAAAATTTCAACACCCAATCAGAGCCCGTATAACAACTAATACCATACTGTCGGTGTGCGCATGCGCGGGGATCAATCAAATTTTACCCTCAATCGATTCGCCGCTAAAGAAGAATATCTTCAAAAAGATTACATATTAAGAAACTGCGTTGCAAGACTGTAAAACGGCCAAGGTATTAAGGAGGTTATGTCTTATTTAAACCAAACGAATGGATAGTACGCAGATCTTTTATAGCATTGAGACTTTTGTCTTCTTTAGGTGCCGTCTTTAATACAGGTCGACAAGAAGATCTTCAAATTCGTCTGTGTTCTGTGCTTTTCTTACCAGGGTTTGAAGATATAGTCATTGATGACTTATACCATGTATAACGCAAATACCCTGAATAACCTAGATCCAAAATATGTTAAAGACTTTCTGTGTGTTATCTAATATTCTTCATGCTTTTCCATTGACAACGATTCCAACCCTGTATATAAATATATAACAAGCTTGGTATTTAAAAATGTTTCGTATCTGCATTTTAGAAGTAATAGGAAATATTATTAGCAAATCCTTATTTACAACTCCCGCAGTATTCATAAACCGACATTCCGCATTAAAGTGGTTCCCTATTGTGGTTTCAATTCATTTCCCTCCAAGAAATGTAATAACTCCATTTCGGCTCCTCCCCTACCCCTTCGCTCCCCAAAACCATTCTTCGAGTTGTATCCGAATGAAAAGGAACTTAATATATTTTCGACATAATTAAATTTTATATCTCAGTATCATCGTACTAATATTTCATAATTATATTCGGAGATTTGCGCCGCCAGACGCGATTTCGGTAGGTTTTTAATAAAACATCTCGAAAGCTTCAAGACCAGATGTCTTATTTTTCGGTCTGCTGGGCATGGAGCTGTTTAGAATAGTGTTAAAGGTAATGCCGATCTTAATAAAAAATACTTAGTCTTGAAACATTATTACACCGGATTCTTTATGGCATTGGCGCAGCTTAGGAATTTTGGTGGCTCCCTCACAAATATTTTTTTAGATATAAATATTTATAACATTATACTCCTATCCAAATGATATATTACGACAGTTCCGTAAGATTTATATAAAATTTCCTTGACGAAAACGAAGAAGTATTGATCATCTAGAATGTTCTACTTGTCATCCAATTATCCCGAAATGTTTCGTAATGTCTGGAACGTCAGAAAATGTATATAAAGAGAAAATTGGCAGTTCAAGTAGTAATGATACACAAGTGTTTCAATACTTTTTCTTTTCCATCAAGGAACTTTTGCTGTATGGAATAAATCTTACATGTCTAGTATATATTGAAGATATAATTATTAGGTATGTCAGATTTCAGATGTCAGCCGCCAGAAGAAAAAATGCCAATTTAAAGCTTAAATTATATTTACAGGGAGGTAATAAGAATAAAATTATATAAAAATTTATATTGAAAAAATTAAAAAATAAATAAAAAAATAAGTACAAAAAGATTAAAAAAAAACAAAAAAAAAACAAAATACAAACAAAGAAAACAAAACAAAAAAGTAAAAATCAAATCAAATTGAAAAAAGTATAATTTAATAAAAAAAATATTAAAAACACAAAGAAGTACTAAACCTCTCAGGTGTTGAACCGGTTTAAAGCCTTACCTCTGTGTAAAAAAAGATATATTTATTAGTATGTATTTAGTATTAGTATTTTTTAGTATGTATTAGCATTTAGTATTTTTGTCAATTTCATTATTTGTAAATTAATTTAAGTTGGTTAGGGCCATGAATGAAAAGTATATCTGCCAGTCAATTTAATGTTTCCTCCTCCTTTTTTTGTATTTTTTTGCTTTTTATTTATTTAAGTATCTTCCTACGTATGTATGTGCACACATCTACGTAATGTTATATTTATTTTGGAATATTGTAGCAAACAGTAATTTATTATCTATCGTGGCTGAATGAATCAAGCAATCCAAAGCCAATAGGAAAAAAAGTTAAATTATAAGAAATGTTCACTATTTTAAAGAGATGCGTATTATCTAGGACAGTAAATAAAAATGAAATTAGAAGTTTTGTTGGAATCTTGTTCATGTTATCGAAAATGTACTAAAGATTTTGGACGCATTTAGTTTGACTGGACACCGGCACCTATCGTATCCCGGCCTATCCACGGGAAGATGGAAAAATTCTGTTGGATTGTGACGCTTCTCAGCGTGGTATTGGGGCCGTATTATCAAGACAAGAACAGTAAAGGTAAAGGGAAGAAAAAGTTACTGCATATTTCAGTAAAACAATAGGATCGGCTAGAAGAAATTACAGGAAGGGCGTTTTTTGCAGGAAATAACCAAACATAGTGGAAGTATAAAAGCATACTGGGCTCAAAAGGAATCTCGGAAATCTATTATATCGGAGGTGAGAATACAAATTCATTAATAAGTTAGAAAATTAAATCATTACACTATTTTTCAAATATTAATATTAGTCCAGAAAGCCACTGCGCATCGTCTAGGAAAAATATTCTAATTCGGATTTTTTGCACAATCTTACTCAAAAAGGACTCCTTTTAACAAATTTGCATGTTGCCAAGACCAAAAGGTGGTCAAAAATTTTTTAAACATTTTTTTTTGTTTTTTCCTAAAATTATTTTTTTTTGCATGGAAAAAAGTTTTTTTAGGTTTTTTGGATCATTCCAAACAGAAAAGGTCTTTAGTGACTGTTCTCTAAAAATGATAGTTTTTGACAAATAAGCGATTAAAAATGGAAAAATTGCGAAATCGTCCATTTTTAACCCTCAAAAACTATGTGAAAAACTGAAAATTTGAATGTTGCCAAGGTAGGTAGATATTCTTTAAACATCGATTGATGAAATCCCGAAGAGTTTTAAACTCCTTGTTTTTTAATTGCTAATCAAGCGTGCGCGACACTATTTTCCACCGACAGTATGGTGCAAATGAAAGGAATAAATTCGTTATTTCGTAAACCGGCTACATTAAGGAAAAATCCCGAAACAGGTCGATTTCTATATTTAAGTTATGATATTGTAGCATATATAGTATACTAGTGACGTCATCCGTCTGGGCGTGATGACGTAATCTATGATTTTTTTAAATGAGAATAGGGGTCGTGTTGTAGCTCATTTAAAAGGTTCTTTAATTCTCTATTCAGTAATGTAAACACTTACATCATTATTTATACAGGGTGTAATTCTACTTCTGTTTTTGTTAAATAATTTAATTTAATAAAACATTTTTGGACACCCTGTATAAATAATTATGTAAATGTTTATATTACTGAATAGAGAATATAAGAACCTTTCAAATGAGCTAGCACACGACCCCTATTCTCATTTAAAAAAATCATCGATTACGTCATCATCCAGATGGATGACGTCACTAGTATACCATATATGCCACAATATCATAACTTAAAAATAAAAATCGACCTGTTTCGGAATTTTTCCCTAAAGTCGCCGGTTTACGAAATAACGAATTTATTCCTTTCATTTGCACTGCACCATACTGTCGGTGGAAAATAGTGTCGCGCACGCTTGACTAGCAATTAAAAACAAAGGAGTTTTGAATATTGTATTGCAAAAAACTCTTCGGGATTTCATCAATCGATGTTTAAAGAATATCTACCTACCTTGGCAACATTCAAATTTTCAGTTTTTCACATAGTTTTTGAGGGTTAAAAATGGCCGATTTCGAAATTTTTCGCAATGATCCAAAAAATCTAAAAAAACTTTTTTCCATGCAAAAAAAATAATTTTAGGAAAAAAACAAAAAAAAACGTTTAAAAAATTTTTTACCACCTTTTGGTCCTGGCAACATGCAAATTTGTTAAAAGGAGTCCTTTTTGAGTAAGATTGTGCAAAAAATCCGAATCAGAATATTTTTTCTAGCGGATGCGCAGTGGCTTTCTGGACTATATAAAATGTGAGAATTAAGTAACAAAAAAGTAAATTAAAAATTTCAAATAGACTTTTATTTAACAATATTTTCACAAATTGTAACGTACAATTTTATAACCCTAGTTTTATTATGCAGTTACATCATATGATGGTAAGAGAAATATGGATATGTAAATACTTGTGCTTTCTGGAACTATCATACACTTTCTAATAAAATTATAGTTCCTTTGTGTGTTTATGTTAACATATCTTTGACACCCTACTTTAAGGGTGTAGTAAGACTGACGAATCTAATAAACTCAAGCGACCGCCGCGAAGCGACCTCAGTGGCACCGAGACTGGGCCCATTACCATACGAAAATAATTCTAGAATTTGGTTGATTCTAAATTTCAATATTTGAGTTGGCAGCTGCTTTTCCAATAATATGCAAATTCTGTCGAAGCAATTTTGGGGTATATATCAATCAGTCATTCTCCACTATTTCCCACGACAGATCGAAGTGCTCCTTGACTTAACTCTCAAGACTACACTACAAATACTCACGGTATTGAAAGTTAGTTTTCAAACCTATTAGGCTAAATTATAGACTAATAGTAGCAACATTAGGAATATATTCTAATAGGCATCATATATGTATCATGATCAATGAATATTGAGTTCAGCATTATTCAAAAAAGCTTTTTAAATTAAGCAAAATATTTTTAATATAGTAGAATAGAAATATGTCACTACAGTAGTGCCACATTTTCTAATAAAATCAATTATGACAACAGTATATATAGTCTGGGCTGATTATCGGAGAATAGGCCATTTTTGGGAAAAGTTATTTACCAGCAATTATATTGCTGGAATCGAATTATAAGATCCTATATATTAATAATATAGGTATGCAAAATCCTCAGATAGTGTGCTACTTTTTTTATAAACAAAATGGCGCCCGAAAATCGTATTTTTTTCAATTATTTCTCTATAACTTCGAAGATTTTAACTTTACAACAAAAACACTCAAATAAAAATTGACCGTGATTAAATTCTGCATAGAGACGCGTTTTCCCGATTTGCTCCGACGAAAATTTTCCTCGGAAAATGCGGGTTTTCCCAACAAAATCTTTAATTTTCAAATAAAGTTTTAGATAAGTAATTATCTACCAATAATTAAATAATTTGGTGACTTAAAAGCCTTTTTGGTTTAGATTATAGTTCCAGAAGCTGATGAAAATTAAACAAATATTTTAGCAACAATTCAATTGTTAATTATTAATTTACGGTCGCAATAATAACCAAAATAATTATGATACACTGATCAAGCTTTGAAATCTTATAAAGATGAGATGCCTATTTAATATTTTGTCGACAAAATATGAATTTTTTATTTTTTTGCATAATCTTTAAATGTTTTAAAAAAAATAGTTATAAACAAATTAACGTTTCTCAGAAAGCTTTTATTATATTATAATTTTAAAAAATAGCTAAAATGCGCATTTTAAATATCTTTAAAATGAATGCTTTAAAACTTTTTTGCAACCATTTGTAAAAAAGTTATGAAACAGCAAAGTAAACATACGATTACTACTGTGTTTATAATTTTTTTTAATTCTTTCAAAGCGTAAAAGTGAGTTTAACGTACAAGCTAATTATTTACAAAAAATATCGATTATCAGTTTAATGGTTATATGTTAATTAAAGATTATAAATATATTTTTTTATAATTTACACGCGCTAAAGTAGAGTAACACAGTACTGTAGCTAAAATTTTCACTCTGAGCGACGACCGGCCGCGTGATGTACACTTTTAATAAATAATACATGCTGCGTGTCAGTCGCTTCGAGTGAACATTTTAGCTCCGACCCTGTATCAGGCCTACGTTTGCGCTAAAAATTACAAAAAAAAGTATTTTTAATCTTTGATTAAAATATAACCATTACACTAATTTTTGACATCCTTTGTGAGTAATTAGATTGTACCATAGACTCACTTTTAAGCTTTGAAACAATTAAAACAAATTATAAACAACGGAGATTTGGTATATTTACTTTGCTGTTTCATAACTTTTTTGCAAATGGTTGTAAAATTTTTTTAAAGCATTCATTTTCAAGACCTATGAAATACGCATTTTAAGTATTTTTTTAAATTAGAATATAATAAACAATTTCTGAGAAATGTTAATTTGTTTATAACAATTTTTTTTAAACATTTAAAGATTATGCAAAAAAATTAAAAATTAATATTTTGTCGACAAAATATTAAATAGGCATCACACCTTTATAATCTTTATAAGTTTGATCAATGTCTCATGATTATTTTGGTTGTTATTGCGACTGTAAATTGTTAATTAACAATTGAATTGTTGCTAAAATATTCGTTTCATTTTCACCGTCTTCTGAATTTATAATCTATAACAAGAAAGCTTTTATTTCACCAAGCTATATAATTATTGATAAATAATTACTGGCCCAAAAAATTTATTTGAAAATTCGAGATTTTGTTGGGAAAACCCACATTTTCCGAGGAAACTTTTCGTCGGAGCAAATCGGGAAAAACATGCCTCTATGCAGAATTAAATTGGGGTGAACTTTTATTTGAGTGTTTTCGGTGTGAAGTTAAAATCTTCGGAGTTATAGAGCAATAATTGAAAAAAATACGATTTGTCGGCGCCATTTTGTTTATAAAAAAAAAGTAGCACACTATATGCGGACTTTGCATACCTATATTAATAATATATAGGATCTTATAATTCGATTCCAGCAATAAAATTGCTGGTAAATAACCTTTCTTTGTACTTTACTAATTAGACCAGTGTATTATAACTATTTTTTTTTCAAAATTTAAAGATTGTGCAAAAAAACGAAAAATTTATATTTTGTCGATAAAATATTAAATAAGCATCTCATCTTTATAATCTTTATAAGTTTGATCAATCTATCATGATTATTTTGGTTATTATTGCGATCGTAATTTGTTAATTAACAATTGAATTGTTGCTAAAATATACGTTTAATTTTCACCGGCTTCTGGAATTACAATCTATACCAAGAAAGCTTTGATGTCACTAAGTTATTTAATTATTGATTAATAATTACTTACCTAAAACTTTATTTGAAAATTAGAGTTTTTGTTAGGAAAACCCGCATTTTTCGAGGAAAATTTTCATCGGAGCCAATCGTGAAAAACATATCTCTATGCAGAATTTAATTGCGGTGAATTTTTATTAAGGTGTTTTGGTTGTAAAGTTAAAATCTTCGGAGTAATAGAGCAATAATTGAAAAAAATACGATTTTCGGGGGCCATTTTGTTTATAAAAAAAGTAGCACACTATCTGCGGACTTTGCATACCTATATTATTAATATATAGGATCTTATAATTCGATTCCAGCAATAAAGTTGCTGGTAAATAACTTTTCCATGAATTTTGCTAATTAGCCCAGAGTAATAATATGAAAACACTATCTTTCTTTGGGTTTGGATAAACTTTGAGTTTGGATAAATTCATTATCTCGAGAATGGACAAATTTCAAGAGAAATCCTCAGACAGGTCGATTTTTATTTTTGAATTAGGACTTTTTGGCATATATATAATACTAGTGACGTCATCCATCTGGGCGTGATGACGTAATCGATGATTTTTTTAAATAAGAGTAGGGGTTGTGTGATAGCTCATTTGAAAGGTTATTTAATTCTCTATTCAGTAATATAAACATTAACATAATTATTTATACAGGGTGTACAAAAAAATTTTTTCTTCTATTTGTCAAATTTAATCAAAGTTAATTTAATAAAAAAAAATTTTTGTACACCCTGTATAAATAATTATGTTAATGTTTATATTAGTGAATAGAGAATTAAATAACCTTTCAAATGAGCTATCATACAACCCCTACTCTCATTTAAAAAAATCATCGATTACGTCATCACGCCCAGATGGATGACGTCACTAGTATTATATATATGCCAAAAAGTCATAATTTAAAAATAAAAATCGACCTGTCTGAGGATTTCTCTTGAAAATTGCCACATCAAAATAATGAATTTATGCCAACTCAAACGTCCTCACTTATACTACAGTGTCGCACCCGCTTGATTAGCAATTAAAAAACAAAGGCGTTTCCGATATTGTATTGCAAAAAACTCTTTGGGATTTCATCAACCAATGTTTAAAAAATATCTACCTACCTTGGCAACTTTGAAATTTTTAGATAAATGTCCGATTTAGGGTTAAAAATGGCCGACTTCGCAATTTTCAAAATTTTCAATCGCTTATATAACAAAAACTATTAACTTAAGAGAAAAATCACTAAAGACCTTTTCTGTTTGGAATGATTCAAAAAACCTAAAAAAAAATTTGTTCGATGCAAAAAGAATAATTTTAGGAAAAACCCCCAATCTTTCCCCTCGCCTGGCAAGGTCTTGTGCTCTTCAGAATCGCCTGTCATTGTACACGTTTCTTCTAAAGGACTTACTCAAACACATACTTAAATTTACACCTTACAGGAGAAAGTTTATTTTACCCCCTAAATTTGCACTTTTCGATTCACCTGGTAGATACACGTGCACCGCTGATGCCTGCCAGGTCATGGTTTTTAACCTTGGTGTGCTATGAATTATCACTAGAAAAATTTCTAGCCTTACAGGACGACCGGCGACCGTTAGTCGGAGGGTTCACTAGCTCTTAGACTATAAAATGTTTGCTAAACCTGAAACTGTCTAGTGTCTTTTGTAAAGAAAACTTTCTAACTCAGTCTTCTAAGAAACCAATACGTTCTCAATGGCTATTTGAAAACATTCCTCCGCATACGAATTCCAAACGATCGCGAACTTTGATGATAAACTCGCACGGAGAATAAAGGCAACAAAACTGCATACAGCCAAAAACACTTCCACCAACAGATATCGCAAATGGTATCTTTATATATGACTCGGCAAAGTGCACTGAAAGTATTCCAGCGCTAATAGCCTCACTATCAACTCCTAAGGAAAGCTCTGATTGAATTTAGACTTTGGAATACATTTTCTTTTGTCAGCGGTGAAGTTCTTTGGCTGGCATACCGATTCTTCGGGATAGCTACGCTTTGTAGCAAGATTAAAGTGACTGAATTTTAATGTGGTTAGTTTCCTTCTTTAGATGCACTTTGTTTCTGTATGCAATTTGGCCGGGAAATAAGAATTTAGAGGCGCACAATGCACGATGTGGCGGCGAGATCAGTCTCGGTGTATTGTTCAGGGTTAAAAAGGCATATTCTAATGGAATTGAAAGAGATACTGATGTAAAAAGTTTTGTGTTACGTCAAGCAGAAACTTTATAACAATAACTACTGAACGAGATAACGGAAGTAGGGGGAAGAATATAAGTATGCGAGTATTTAGTCAATTAACGCAAATTTTTTTTCTCTTTATTTAAACTTATTATTTAAAATTAGTGTCTAATTAATCTAAATGATACTTATAAGAGAACAGAATAATAGAAAAATATACATATCTCAAAAATTAAAAAAGGGAAATAGGACCTATAGGCTCCTGATTTCCTATTTCGTCCCTTGCTTTTTATTCCAATCTCTTATGTCAATCCGTTGCAAGTATTTCTTTACTGCTTCCAACAATCTCTTTATGGGATATTTTCTTCTCTTTCTTTCCATCTGTTTCTCATGTATGTTCATCATGTATCATTATTTTATTGTTTCTTTTCATGAGATATGTATTATGTGATCTAGTCCTCCAGCCGTTTCGCTATTTTGGCTGTTATCTTTGGTTTAGCGTACATCATCCTTATCTCCTTACTTGCTCGTCTTTCCCACTTTTTTCTGTGGTTTGTATTCGTCCAAAAATTGTTCTTAACATTTTTCCTTCCCAGATCTGAATGTTTTCTCTATATTCTCCTCCTCCTGCTGGATTATAGTTCATGTTTTATTCGCATCTAACACCATTGACCGTAGTGATCTCTGTGCCTTGTTATCTTTCCATAATCTTTTATCTACTTCTTTTTTTTCACTTTCAACATTTATTTTTATTATTCCTACGTACCGCTACTTTTTCAAATTTGTAGTCTCTTTTACTGTCATTTTTATATATTTGTTCTCTTTGTTTATATATCTTGTCGATTCCATGTATCTTTTCTGGTTTATTTTTAATCTTTATCATTTTATTCCTCTATTCCAAGTATTATCCGATATTTTTTTATGTATCTACTCTTCCTATATTGCTGCTTTGTTTTGACACGTTCATGACTCTGTATACTATTTTATGTTTATATTAATTTTATTCTACAGCTTTGATATAGCTGGAATCTGTAGCCTTTTCTTTTTATTTTATTCGTGTCACTAGATGATGGAGGAGCTCAGTAATTAAGGTCAAGAAAATACCAACTGCAAACTTTGGTTCCAACCACAAAAGGTTACAATCAGAATTTCGCAGCACACAGAAAGGTAATTAAAGATAAAAAATGTAAATTGGTTACAAAACACTCAGATAATTTTAGAAGAGCATTAGTAAAAGCTGGCTTTTACTAAAATGAGCAACACAAACCCCAAAGAAAAAATAGATAGGAAAACATTTGTATGACTGAAACTGAAGAGACTCAAACATGTATGTAATAGAAAGGCGAAAACTTACAGACGACACATCAAATTTAATACAAAAAGAAATAGAAATAGAAACAGAAAAACCAAACAGAGATAAGAAACATGTTAGAGTACGAAGTGATCAGACAATTTAATTACTAAAGCTGCATCATCACTCAGTGAGTGGAGGAGTTAGAATCAGTAAAAGAAGAGAAGAAATGGAACAAATGATAGTTGAAGGCGGCAGGGTAGATAGTGGACAAAAGATCCAGAGGAAGACCTCGAGCATGATAGTTGAACCAAAGAAAGTACATGACTGCTTACTGAAATGAGACTTTCAATTTTTTGGGAACTACAAGAAATTAGGGCAGGCCTATGTTCAACTTTGAACGCAGAAGGCTGGATGATGATAATGAGATGAAGGTTTTATATCGTTCCTGTTACACAAAATTCACACTTTTTTTGTACGGTAATGGTATAGTAGCCACGTCCGACAGTTCACTTTTGGTGAATTGTACGCCGAATTGTACATAGATCTTTCATCCTGTAAACGATCTTGCCAATATTTGTTTCTACTTGCAGCCACTTAAAACTAAATAATTATCAATCCAAATCGTTTTACTCCACTCCATTGTAGAACAAGCGATTATTACAAATGAATAAGGTTAATTGCCACACATAAGTAGACTACACAGCCACTCCGCCTCTCCGCATCTGGCTCAGAAATAAGACAATTCGGGTTTAAATGGCTTTCTTGCGCTCGATTGAGTTCTGACTTAGAATACATTTTCTTTTGTGCTCTAAACGTAGTTCGGATTTACTCATATCCTTAGCATACGTTGGATGCATTCCCGAGCCACCCGAAGAATAGAAAACGGTTTGTTCAAGACTTTACTCCAACTAGTCCTAATGGAAATTCAGAGGTAATTTCAGATTTTGTTAATTAATTCTTCGGGTGAAGTTCGAGCGTGGAGATGTAGCGTAGTAATGTAAGTTTTGGTTTCTGGAAGTTCGAATGTGTATCTAGAAGGAAATTCAAAACGTTAGGCTTTCGATGTAACTTAGATATTTTCTAAGTGACAAATAAATGTAAGGAAGTATATAATGGAGTAACCTGAGAGGTTTTGTGCAGCTGCTGAATAAGAAATGAGTGTTGCTAAATATATATCTAACGGAATAAGAACTCGTGTAAAGACAGGTTCTTCAAGAGAGTGATAAATTTTATGTGACAATGGGATTATGTAATATAGAAATAAAAGACGAGTTCTAAAAACAGCTAGAAGAAATATACGTCAGCTCACCGAGAAATGATATCAAAATCGTAATGGGAGACATGAATATGCACATAGGCAAAAAGAACTTTTATTAGAATCCATTGGTAACAGGGTTGGCATAGAATTTCCCCATCTTATAAAACCCAGCGGGTTTTTTCGGGTTTTTTCAATTGATAAAACCCACTATTATTGGGTTTTTGGGGTTTTTTCAAAAATAGCAAATTTTCAGTTGAATGAACGTCATATTTATTTCTGAATAAAAACAAAAACTAGCATAAATACCATGAAGTAAGTAGTAGGTGAATACAAAACGAGAGAAACTGAAACTAAACTAATAAAACACTTATTTTAAACATGGTATATAGACAAATAAAAAAATAAACAAGTTTATTGTTAAACAAAGCATCTGCAAAGCATATTAGTTATCAGGAAAATCAGAATCTGTATTTTTGTCACATTCCCAATTCCCATTCGTTATTCGTTAGACTCGGTCTAGGACGAGGACTCGGTTCTTAAATGATAATATATTTTTACCAAGTTTGCAGCTCTATCGGCACCTAATCTGTTGCGAAGCTTAATCCATATTAATCCATATGAAGAAAAAATCCGCTCAATAGATGCAGATGAAGCTGGACATGAGAACAAAGATAACATATAAATACAAAATTCATATGGTATTTTATTTGTTTTTTTATTTTTTATTGATATCAGCTTCCACCATTTCTTTGTTGAGAATTTTTTAACAAGTTCTTCTTTGAAAAGTGTTGCGGAGAACATATCTGTATCCTTAATCTTGAATGACAACATCACTGCCAAAAACTCATCAAAAAATAAAAAACTGAAAATCCCCAAAAAAACCCGAAAAAACCCTAAAAAACCCAAAAAAACCCGTCGGGTTGGGCTTTTAATAAAAAACCCGGGTTTTTTCCAACCCTGATTGGTAAACATTCTCTCCATCAAAACTCCCATGAAAACGTAGAAGTACTAATAAACTTTCATCATCATGATCAGTAGGCAAAAAGAACTTTTAATCCATTGGTAAACATTCTCTCCATCAAAACTCCCATGAAAACGTAGAAGTACTAATAAACTTTCATCATCATGATCAGTAGGCAAAAAGAACTTTTATTAGAATCCATTGATAAACATTCTCTCCATCAAAACTCCCATGAAAACGTAGAAGTACTAATAAACTTTCATCATCATGATCAGTAGGCAAAAAGAACTTTTATTAGAATCCATTGATAAACATTCTCTCCATCAAAACTCCCATGAAAACGTAGAAGTACTAACAAACTTTCATCATCATGATCAGTAGGCAAAAAGAACTTTTAATCCATTGGTAAACATTCTCTCCATCAAAACTCCCATGAAAACGTAGAAGTACTAATAAACTTTCATCATCATGATCAGTAGGCAAAAAGAACTTTTATTAGAATCCATTGATAAACATTCTCTCCATCAAAACTCCCATGAAAACGTAGAAGTACTAATAAACTTTCATCATCATGATCAATAGGCAAAAAGAACTTTTATTAGAATCCATTGATAAACATTCTCTCCATCAAAACTCCCATGAAAACGTAGAAGTACTAATAAACTTTCATCATCATGATCAGTAGGCAAAAAGAACTTTTATTAGAATCCATTGATAAACATTCTCTCCATCAAAACTCCCATGAAAACGTAGAAGTACTAACAAACTTTCATCATCATGATCAGTAGGCAAAAAGAACTTTTAATCCATTGGTAAACATTCTCTCCATCAAAACTCCCATGAAAACGTAGAAGTACTAATAAACTTTCATCATCATGATCAGTGGCGTTATAGCTCTTTATAAGCCAAAGCCTTCTTCAGAATAATCCTCCATTCGCCCCTGTCTCTGGCAAGTCTTGTCCATGCTCTAATTTCAAGTGATTTTAAATCATTCTCTAAGTTGTCTCTGTCTTCTTAGGCCATAGTAACACTTAGAGCACTATTCTTCTTTTAATTTCTTCACTGACATTGTTATCTTCAGTTAACAGCGAGCCTAATTATGTGAAGGTGTCGACACCTTCCAGTACTAGGTCATCAATTATTATTCTTGTAGGTGTCGGGTTGCTTGACCTAGAGGAACACATATATTTCTTCTTTTGAACATTTATATTCAGTCCCATTCTCTGTGCAGATCTTCTTAAAGACAGAAATATCAACTAGTCAACTTTTCTAGTAGAAAAAAAAAAAAAGAATGTGTGAACTTTGTACGCACGTAAGAAGTTATACTTCTATTATAATATAATTTCAACGAAATAAATATACCTACTTAACAGTTACAATACAAAAAATTAACAATAATTACCAAAAATGAACCAAAACTTAACAATGCCAAGTATTAAAAAAAAAGAAAAAAATATGAATCGTGCGGGATTTGAACCCGCAATCTCGCGATTTTTTTATCTCTGGTCCAATGCTCTACCAACAAGGCCATCAAGCCGCATGCTACTTACCTTTCAGATATACATAATTATACATCACGGTGACAAGTGAAATATAAAAATAGATGTTTTATTATTTTACGCCCTTCTTCTTCTTTAGGTGCCGTGTCTGTATTCAGACGTTGGCCGTCATCATGTTTACAATTTCCTGAAATCTCTCTCTATCGGTTGCTGCGCGAAATAATTCTTCTACTGTGCAGCCACACCATTGTCTAATATTACGCAGCCATGAAAGTTTCTTTCGACCAATCCATCTCTTTCCCTCCACTTTTCCTTGTATTATAAGGCGAAGCAGATGGTATTTAGGTCCTCTAATTATATGGCCGAAGTATTCTGTCTTTCTCCTCTTTATGATGCTTATGAGCAGACGTTCCGAATTCATCATTTGAAGAACATCTTCATTAGAAGTGTGCGAAACCCACGATATCTTTAGGATTCGTCGATAGCACCACAATTCGAATTTTACGCCCAAGGAAGACAAATCCAAAGACACAAAATTATAATAAAAAACCTTTTAAACCACCTTTTTCAAATTGCGCAAGTTGTATTATTAATATTAATGTTAATAAATGAAATATAAATATTTTGACGTTTCACAATTTGACAATTCACTTTTAACTGCAGTGCCTTAAAATTTTTAAAGCACTAGTGCCTTAAAGTAGCATTTTTAACGCTCCTATGGAGTCCTAAAAATTGCATTTTTAACACGTTTGTAGAAAAATATATTTAAAAACACTAATAGGTATATACTTTCCACACCTTTTCTGGACTGATACATACATAAATTAAAACATTTTGATGTATAACTTCAAAAATATAATATAAAAACTATTTAAAAAGGCAGTATAACTATTAACTAACCTTTGTTGTTTCTCTTCCCACAAATTTTAAAACGCAACAACCATACATAACCAAACCGTCAACCGTCCAAACCACAGCTGCGCTACAGCTGCCATATTGGATAATTTTTGACATGTCATTTAAACATCCAATCAGAACAAAGTTATAATGCGCATGCGCCGGGATCGTAGGTTTTAACATATAAAAATTCACCCTCATAACGCGCGTAAAGAAGTATAACTTCAAAAACATGATCACAAACTAGACTTTTTTCACACACCATGATATACACAAAGCGACATGGATTATGTCTGGTGGAATAACTGTCAACCAAGTTGATCACGTATTGATAAAAAAACGGGCCGTACCAAGCATCCTAGATATGATGAGCCGAAAAAGAGCATGTTGCGGATCTGACCATCTGTTAGTACAGATAAAATAGGTAAGTATATATGCAGAATTTAGAGACACAGGAGGAAAAAACAAGAAGAAATAACAGAACAACTAGACATTTAAAAATGAACACAACAAAATATCAAACAAAACTATGAGACAGAACTAGCATAAACACATGACAAATAGGTACAGGCAGTCTGGGCACCGAAGAACATTAGAAATATATCAAAATAAAAGTAATTGAAGCAGCAAGAAAGCATAGGTACAAAAAAAGTAAATTGAAGCATGGGTACAAAAAAAGAAAAAACAAAAAGAAGATGCCTGTGTTAGTTTTTTAATCTGTTGAACATTTATTTCTAGCCCGGTATCCTTCGTCCCTGTTTCTAATTGTGAATACATTTCTGCCGCCTCTTCTGTGAGACATAGTGCTGATGTCATCGGTAAAGGCAGCAATCTGTATTGATTAGCTCTTTCTACATTTAACTGGCTTATCAAATAATCGAGAGACACGTTGAATAGAGTCGGTGCCATCCCGTCTCCTTATTTTAATCCTTTGAATATTGAAAAGTTCTCACTGAGCTTATTTTACATTCTGTCAGATGCTGTAGAAGAGTCCTTTATTGCTTTTGCTAGCGGATGTATTTTTGATGTAATTTGAGGAATTTAAAGCTACATAACCTATATATCTATATATAAAATCGGACATGTCTTCTTCACTTTGCGGCCACAGAACACCACAAAACGGATTAAGGGAACTATTACAATTTACACTTACGACTACGACTATCAACTAGTGTCACTGTTATTAAATATGTTGCGATCACGTGAAACTTTGTCCTTTTTTTTTCAGTTATGCTGACATTTATTTGTAGGTCTTCCAAAGACTAATGCCCAAAAACTACCCAATCAGAGGCAAATTTACCCAGAGTAGTCATTAAATCACGTAAAAAAATTCCATAACCGATGTTTTCTCAGTGTAGCGAAATATGTACTTAACTAGCAATCAATTAACTATATTCAGAAGAAAACTCGTTTTTCATTGCAACAAAACGAAAAATTGGTCTTTACAATATATTATTCCAGTATATCGCTATTTTATTTCCCGTCTACTGTAAAAAGCAATACATCCTAAAACATTGTAACTCAACCTCGTCTCCGTCGTAAAATTTTGACATCCCCAATCTCCTCCGCACCTTACCCCTTGTGCTTCCACTGTCCGACATCGCCTAAATTGAATTTTCTCTTCTGCCACGGCACGATCCCTATCTCCCGACACTCCTGACGTTTCCAACATGTCTGGAGTAACTCAATAAGAATGGCATTTAAACAATACGAACTGGTAATGGGCACGGAAGTTGCACTGCCACGTCAAGCAAACTTAGTTGGATCTTGAACAACAAACTCGGTTTTGTGGCAGACCTAATTACCACCCTCCGAGCGAAATCGACCCCTACCCCCTACCCGCAGACGAAACGGGATTTAAATGGATTTGCCATCAACTCTCGCGCTTGATCGACCGCTGACTAACTTATTTTCGTTTATCGGGCAGAAAACTCACATTTTCGTTTATTAGAATATAGTCCAGGGCGGATCTGTTTTGAGATGGACGTTGAGAGGTGACTCAAATTTTTTTGCAGAAATTGCTTGAAAATAAATCAAATAATAATATTTGAGTTATCCTCCCTCTCAAAAAGGTCCGGAACATTGTTTAAATAATCAAAATGTCAAAAATTGAAGGAAAAATTCGATTTTTTTCTTTGTTTTTTTATTATAACTTTAAAAGTATTCATTTCCGAGAAAAGTTGTACTGACATAAAAGTTGCGTAATTCAATTTACTACAATATAGAATTGGTTAAAAATTTAAAAAATAGTAACCCTAGTTGCAAAATAGCAATAATTGCGAAAAAACCATACAAACACAAGTATTCGTATTTTACGTTTTTCAACCATTTATGCTACACTTAGGAGCTTCATATTTCTCCCTGAAAAACTTTATGATACAGTAAAACAATACTGTAAATTTCATTAAGATCGGTTCAATAGATTTTGCAAAATAAATTTTGCAATACAGCTTTCGCAAAAAAAATTCATTTTTTCAAAATGTTACAGGACTGAAAGTAAAGCAGATAGCAAGTTGAATTTTTTTTGCTTATAGAAATGTACTCTACCTTTCATTTGCAATTTTCAAAATTAAAATCGATTAATTACCACGGCGTCAGAAAATTTTTGAAATAAACAATAATTTTTGGTGCTACGCTCAGGACAGCTGTGTTCGATTCACACAGGTTGATTTCCATCAAAATTTCTTCTAATCTTTATCTAATATATTACTTTCTTACACTATATTTTGTTGTATTTTAATATTTTAATTCCACAAAAATCAAACTAATTTTATTATTGTTTGTGAAATATTGTTTAAACAATTGAATATGTTTAAAAATAATAAACTTTTATTATTTAAGTTAAAATATATGAACAAAGAAAGTTTTTGCTAATAAAAGTGTTATTTCAAAGGATAGAGTATGTGTTTTTATTTTGCAATAAACAAATTTATTTATTTATATCAAAATGTCATAAAAATTAAAATGTATCAATCATTATAAAAGGTCATTGAAATGCCCAATCAGAGCAACCTATCCGCTGTCCTGCGCGTAGCACCAATAATTAATGCTTATTTAAAAAAATTCCTGACGCCGTGGTGTTAAGCGATTTTAATTTTGCAAAATTGCAAATGAATGGTACAGTACACTTCTATGTGCAAAAAAATTTTCAACTTGCTATCTGCTTTATTTTCAGTCCTGTAACATTTTGAAAAAATGAATTTTTTTTACGAAAGCTGGATTGCAAAATTTATTTTGCAAAATCTATTGAACCGATCTTAATGAAATTTACAGTATTGTTTTACTGTATCATACAATTTTTGAAGGTGAAATATGAAGGTCCTAAGTGTAGCATAAATGGTTGAAAAAGGTAAAATGCGAATACTTGTTTTTGTATGTTTTTTTTTTCAAAATTATTGCTATTTTGCAACAATTGTGAGTATTTCTTAAATTTTTAACTAATTCTATATTATAGGAAATTTAATTACGCAACTTTTATGTCAGTACAACTTTTCTCGGAAATGAATACTTTTAAAGTTATAATCAAAAAACCAAGAAAAAAATCGAATTTTTCCTTAATTTTTTGACATTTTGTTTATTTAAACAATGTTCCGGACCTTTTTGAGAGGGAGGATAACTCAAATATTATTATTTGATTTATTTTCAAGCAAGTTCTGCAAAAAAATTTGAGTCAGCTCTCAACGTCCAAATGTACTAATATTTTTACAGATCCGCCCTGGTCTAATAGTATTTACAATGGGTTTCTAAAAGTATCCGAATTAAAATGATATTGGCATATAAAAGTGACCATTTTTTTTTGTGACAAAGTGATCTTTTCTTTTAATGAAATCTACACGGTTGGAATATAGGTTTTGTCGATTTTTATTTACTTTTTTTGTTCAGTTGTTGTTGTTTTTGTGAGTTTGTGAGGTTTCAAGAAATCCTAGCAGACGTTCTACAGGGCACCTCTTGCAGTTAACTCACACTCTTTTGTGATGATATTTACTTTCAGTTTGAAATTTTGATTGTGTTCCGTGGTGTGTGGTTGGATGCGTGTGATAACCAGTTTGTCCACGGAAACAAATAAATAAAATTAAAATAAATGTAAAACAACAAACTGTCAACAATATATTTTTTATTTCGGTAAAAAGGCGTTCTTATTTCTCGAAGAGGGTAGGTGTGTTCCGGACCGAGGGCTTGTAAAGACTGGTGACGGAACTGAACTAAAAACATTTATGTTGTCACATGTGGTTTAAGAAGTTGTAGGTTCGCATGCATTTAAACTGATTTATTGACATAAAGAGGCTGGCTAATCTGGTACGGTAATTTATTATGGAATTTGTGTTTCCCATGAAAAAGCCATTAATTTTATACATATCGTTTCGTATAGATGTTATGAGCCGAAAAAATGTAGTGTTGTTATGAAGCTATTTTCTTGTGGCATTTTTGTAATTAACTAGTTTTGATGGGAAATAAGCCACAATTTTACTAAAAAATGATTTTATTAACGTTTCGAAAATAAATAAAATACAATATAATACATAAAAAACTTGGGTAAGTTCATCTGAATAAAGGAGGCCGTTGTACCCCCGTAGCGACAGGACTACTCTGTTTTCGACGGTTTGCTGAACGAGAAATTGTTTACTGGTTTGGAAAGGGAGTAACTCTTTGCACTATTTTGCTGAAAATTATAAGATCTCCCGTTTTAACTCCAAAGAGGATCGAATCTGAAATAGTGACGGAGTGACGTTTCGTTTCCTTGTACCGTTTGTCGGTTTCGTGGTTCCGATAAGGCTTCCCTTTTGTGCTTCGTTTCGAGCCCTAACTTACCTCCCGCCTGATTCGATTCGAGGACCTGCCAGGCGGGGAGTTTGACTGTGGCGGTACATGTGTCAAAGAAGAACTAAACACAGGTGACCTAAGGTCAGTTCAGTGAGAAAACCTCGCCTAAAGCAAAAGGGCAAAAGTTGGCTTCATCCTGATGTTCAGTACACATAGCGATTGTGACATCACGACCTATCGAACCATTTGGCTTGAAGAGTTTTCAGCAAAAGGTGTCAGAATAGTTACCACAGGAATAACTGGCTTATTGGGGTCAAGCGTTCATAGCGACGTCGCTTTTTGACCCTTCATTGTCGGTTCTTCCTGGATTTCTAGATTTAGAGGTCACGATGACTCGTTGTAATAGTAATTCTGCTCAGTACGAGAGGAACCACAGGTTTGGAAATTTGGGACTAGGCGTGGACGTCCCTAGGGCGTATTCTTCCTAAAAGATGCGGTAGGAAAATAGAAGGAAAGCCTGGTCCTTGAAGACGACAAATGATCTGGCTCCGCAACATCAAGAATTGGACAGGACTAGACCCTAATAAGAAAAGCACAGGACAGAGACGAATCTACTGGTCATCGTCAGCCTCCATTAGAGAGACAACATCTGAAGAAGAAGAAGATGATAATTTTTATTATTTTTTTATCGTCGGAAAGACGAAATAATGCTTTGGAATAACGTTGCTATATGAGATTAACGACTCAAATGACCCTCAGGCTTCCAGTACAAGAATTGTTGTTATTATTGTGTCGAAAGGAAGAAATTGGTTGGAAAGCCTAGAACTAATACACAATAATTTTCCATGCTCAAATTTTCAGAAAAAAATTGGCAAAGGTAGATGAGACAAGTCATAAGCAAATTGTATTTCACAATCCTAATTTTCAGTCCAAATCCAAAAGTTCAGTCCAATCCGTTAATCATTAATCGTTATACGGTAATAATAATTAGATTGGTAGATCTTTTGTTAAACCATTGTTTTGTTAATTTATATAACTAACCTAACAAATTAACCTATTTAATCAGCTTTTGTACTCACTACATTCCCATCCTGACGTTTTGAATCGATTTAAACCACTCACCTGTAACAAAAGAAAAAAAAACGATTTAAAAATAGCATTAAACAAACATTACGTTGCTCTAATCAGCTAAAACAACATTATAATAATGTAAATTTATATAAGCGGTAGATAGTAGCAGATGAAGTCGTCGTAGCGGCTCGAAAAAACAGATGGCGCCACAGGAGCGCAAATTAAATGACAACAGATGGTTGTTTTAATTTAAGTTCGTCTAATAATGTCAACGTGGTTGTACAGGGTGGCAGTTGTCGTGTTCTTTTTTATTTGAAAACGCGGCTAAGCGATGGAGTTTAAATTTTATGATAAACGGCGTAATATTGGCAAGCTGGATGTTTCTATTTTTCTATCTCCTTTTCTGTATATTTTCAACGAAAACTTTTCCTTTATAAATTGGCAGTCTGTTCGTTCGTACGTTCGTGTCTTGCAGCTCCTGCAATACTTAGAGCCGATCTAGAGATGGATTCCTATGTAGTTTTGCCTTCTGAATCCAAATCTGAAAACGGCATTTGGGTATCTCTACCCATCTTCGAGATATCTGACCTCAAAGTCGACATTGTGACGTCACAATCCTTCTTCAAATATATTTGTTTTCGTTTGACTCAACTAAACGTCAACACAAAATTGAAACGTCAAATAGACAGTCACTATTTTATTTTATTTGAGCTGTCTACCCATATGTTTTATGTATATTATATTTATGTATGTGTGTGTGTGTGTTCACAAAGAGGGGATGGCATTAGAATTTATGTATGTATATTACCTATAAACAGCGTGTCTACAAGTTCGACACATATATATTATATTATGGCAAACTTTTTTTTAATTTTACGAAAAAAAGTTATTCTTCATAAAAAGTTCTGCATTGTCTAAAACCGAAGATTCAATCATCAGATATCAAATAATTTTATGTATATTATACGAGGTGTGTAAAAAAAATTTGATTTTCACTGAAGAGTAAAGTAGGTATCTTTATTTTTCACAGTAGTGAAAATTGTTATTATGAAAAGTGGTTTGGAATTGAACACTATGTTCCATATATGCAATTATATATATATATATATATATATATATATATATATATATATATATATATATATATATATATACATTAGCACTTCGAGCCAAGCAGGCTCATGGCTTGGTTTACAATCTTCCTCCATTCTTGCTTGTTCTTCGCTTTTTCTTTCCAATTGGTTGCATTGAGATACTTCAGGTCATCATTAACTTCATGGCTCCATCTGGTCCTAGGTCTTCCTTTTCTCTTTTTACCACCTATTGTAGCGCTTAACATGATTTTAGGCATTCTAACTTGGACCATTCTTTGGACATGTCCTAACCATCTAAGTCTTTGTGATCTTATAACTGCAATTATATTAGGCTCCTTATACAATTCTTCTAATTCCTTGTTTGTTCTTCGTGTCCACTGATTGTTGATTATTTTTCCCCCAAATATCCTTCTAAGTATTTTTCTTTCCCATACTTGTAACATTGATTGCTCGGTTTTTGTCATAGTCCAAGTTTCTGAGGCATACGTAACTATTGGTCGTATCACAGTTTTATACGTTCTTAATTTAGCTGTTTTGGATATATTTTTGCTTCTGAGTATTCTATTGAGTGCATACATGCAACGATTCCCTGACATTAGTCTTTTGTGTATTTCATCCCGGATGTTTGGTTTACTAGAAAATAAGGTCCCTAAATATTCAAATCTGTCTACCTTTTCAAATTTATACATTGTTCCTTCATTCGTTGTTATCATTAAATATTGCCCTTGTTCAAATTTTTTGTCGGTCCATTCCATATACTTAGTTTTTGTTTCATTTATATAAAGTCCTTTTTCTCGAGCTGCCTTTTCTAGTCGTTCTACTACCTCTTTTAATTGTTCCTTGCTTCTGGATAGAATTACTACATCATCCGCGAATGCCAAACATTGATGTTTTTTGTGATATATATGTCCTGATCTGTTAATATTAGCCTCTTTTATTATCATTTCCAATACTACATTAAATAGCAGTGATGACAACGGATCCCCTTGTCGTACTCCTTCTTTCACTTCGAAATTTTCTGTTAGTTTGTTATTTACTTTTACTTTATTTTCTGTTTTCGTAAGTGTAAGCTTTATCATTCTTATTATTTTTGGTGAAACTTCTAGATTTTTTAACGCTTTATATATTTCTTTTCTTTTTATTCTATCAAAAGCTTGCTTAAAATCTAAGAAGAGTGCCATTGTTGGTTTATTATATTCATAGCTCTCAGCTTGTATTTCTCTTAAAGTAAAGATGTTGTCTATAGTACTTCTTCCTTTTCTAAAGCCACACTGGTATTCACCTATGCTATTGTTAAAACTTCTTGCTAGCTTGTTTTTGATGTGGACTGCTAATATCTTATATATTACATTTAATAGTGCCACTCCCCTATAATTTTGACATTCTGCTTTGTCCCCCTTTTTATAAAGAGGACATATCACTGCTTGCTTCCACTCCATTGGTAGTTCTTCCTTTTCCCATATGTTTTTTAGTAATTTGTGTATTTTGTCTGTCAGCTGCGCTCCTCCATATTTTAACATTTCCGCTGTTATAGAATCACTTCCAGGACATTTATAGTTTTTTAGATTCTTAATAATAATTTCAACTTCATTTAGGGATGGTGCTATATCTTCCGTACTGTCTCTTTGCATATTCATTATTTCGTCTGTGTATCCTTCATTATCGTGATTTATGTGTTCTTCATTTCCATCATCTGTGTCTTCTTCATTGTGATTATTTGTGTACTCCCCGTTTAACAATTCATCAAAATATTGTTTCCATCGTTTTAATATTTCTTGGTCATCAAATATCATTTTTCCTTCTTTATCTTTGTAATAAATGGGCTGTGGTTTATATTCTCTTTTTTGATTTTTAATGCCTTGATATAAATTTCTAATAAGATTATTTTTGTAATTCTCTTCAATGTCTTTCAACTTATCTTCGTAAAATTTTCTCTTTTTATTTCGTAAAATTGCGCTGGTTTTTCTTCTTTGCTCTATGTAAAGTGTTTCCGCTGTTTTTGATTTCAGTCTTAGACTTTCTAATCGTAGCTTGTTCCGTTTCTCTATTTCTAGTTTGCATTCATCGTCGAACCATGCCTTTTGTTGTTTCTTGATTGGCTTGTCAGTATCATCTGCTACGGCTTTTAAAGTATTTTTAATTAAGTCCCATGTTTGTTCTACATTGTCATTTTCTGTAATAAGTTCCAGTTTCTTGTTAAGTGTCAACTGGTATACCTTTTTTTCTTCTTCTGTTTGTAACCTGACTAGCTTGTTCTTCATGCGTTTTTCTCTGTTTCTGTTTCTATTTATAGGTATTATTTGGTTCATTTTTATTCCCACTAAAAAGTGGTCTGAATCTATATCTGGCCCTCTATATGTACGTATATGCATTATGCTTTTTTCTACATCCTTCTCTATTAAGACATGGTCTATTTGGTTTACCGTTTGACCGTCCGGCGATCTCCAAGTGCCCTTGTGTATTTCCTTTCTCTGGAAGTAGGTACTTTTTATTAAAAGGTTTTTTTCTCTTGCAAAGTCGATGAGCATGTGTCCATTTTGATTCGTTGTTGGATGCAAGCTGTATTTTCCTATAGTAGGCTTAAATATGTCCTCTCTACCTATTTTGGCATTGGTATCTCCAAGGACTATTTTGAGATCATATTTGGGGATGCTTTCATATACTTGGTCCAGTAGGTTATAAAACTCTTCCTTTACCTCTATTTCTTTTTCTTCTGAAGGTGCATGAATATTTACAAATGAAATTTTTTGGAATTTTCCTTTTACTCTAAGAACACTAAGTCTATCGGATATTGCTCTGAATTCTACAATTGATGCTCTAAAGTTTTTATGTATTAAAAAGCCTGTACCCAGCATTCTATTTTGCCCTCCACTATTAAAGAGTAAGTAATCTTCTATTTCCTGACTGTATTGTCCTAATTGCTTTGTTTCTTGTAATGCGACAATCTGAAAACTGTATCTTTTAAGTTCAAGTACCATTTGTTTTAATTTTCCTTCTTTGTGACTTCCTCTTATATTCCATGTCGCCATACGTATTACTTCGTTTGATTTTATTGTTTTCTTTTTTGCTTCGTCTTTTCCCTCTTGTCTCCTTTTTCTTTGCCGTGTCGTCTGTATAGTATTGTTCTGTCCGTTATTGCTTATTAGTTTTTTGAGCGGTTATAATTTACTCTTTCCAACTTTTCTCTTTCTCTGTTCCATTTCCATACTTCATTATCCAAAATTAACTTTTGATATCCCACCTTAGCAATTTTCCCTTTGGCCTTCTCTTCTTTAGCAGTTGCTCTAATTTTGGATTGTATTTCTCTTTCACGTTTTGTTAGATCATCATTTATGTATATGCGGTTCGGCAGTTCTTTGAGTTTATATGTGTTTTTCATTATTTTCATCTTTTCGTATTTGCTATCCAGTTCGACTAAGTATATTTTATCTCCCAATTTCCTTGCTTCATTTATTTTTACTTCTATACCAATTTCCTTGTCGATAAAATTTTTTACTGAATCTCTTAATACCTTTGGATTATTTGTAGTTATCGGGATGCCTTGTATGACTATATTTTTCCTTCTTTTGTCGCTTTCAAGGTATTGTATTCTCTCGTTGCAGCTCATTATTTCTTTCTGCAAATTATTAATTTCTTTTAACATTTTTTCATTATTATTCTTCATTGCTGATATTTCGTTTTTATTTTCAATCTGTTCTTTTTTGAGTTCTTTTAGTTCCTCGGAAATCTCCTTCATTTTCTTATCTTGTTCTTTTTGTTGTTTTCTTATTTCTTCTGTGTCCTCTTTAAGATTTTTTAACATAGACATAATTTGCGTTAGCATTTCTTTGTTGGAACCGTCATCTTTCTTTGGAGATCTGGTGGTTTTTTTAGATTGTTGAAAAGCATCCAAGACATCTGTAGCTTTTCTTTTTCCTGATTCATCTGCTGTAGTTGAGTCATCGGAATCATACATTTTGATTACACCGCGATAGAAACTGGTATCCAGGTCGACCCTTTAAAAAATTGCCGTTTCTCACAGTGTGGCAATTTCTGTGTATTTTTAGTAATTAAAAAATTATTATTCTATTTTTAATAATTAATTATATCAATTTTTATTGTAGTTATTTTGTAACTTTTAAAATTATTCGTTCCCACCTCTACAGGTCTACCAATATTTACAAATTTTAACAGTTTTTTTAACTTTCGTTCTTTTAATTATTGATAATTAGTTTCAACATTAATGGAGTTTATCAAAATATAAAGCTAAATTCAATTTAAAACGGATGCTACTGTAGTACTGGTTGCCTAATCTTTAAGAAGTACTCTCACAATTTGTACTTACTAGTTCCCACGTCACTGGGTTCGGTGTGGATTACTGGTTGCCTACACAGCTTCGCACAGCTAGCGCCAGAAGTTAGTTACAATTCAACCTTGCGGATAACTAACCTCTACCCACTGTTAAAAAATCACGTTATTCGTCGTAGAACAGTTTCTTTTACAACCAATAATAATTCTGAGTCTACCTTACCCGTTAAATACCACTTTCACTACAATTTTTCACCAATTTAGTTCGATATTACCCGATAACGAATTAAATATCGGAACACCTATTTTTGCGTTGTTGTCTGGACAGTGGCGTCACCCAGTTCCTCATATATGCAATTACATCCTTCTAATGAAAAAAAATGTGTGTGTACTTTGTACGCACGTAAGAAGTTATGCTTCTATTACATGATTTCAACAAAATCAATATACTAAACAGTTTATTTATATTCTATTTAAATATTAAACTATTTCTAATACTTACTATTTTCCAAAAATTTTTGTTAAAACAATACCAAAAATTAAAATAAATAAAAGAATAAAACACACTCAAACACATTGAAACATGCCACAAAGAAATGTGTCACAAAATTTCTGAACAATTGTTTAACAATTGTTTATTTGGCAAAAATTTTAACTAAATACGTATTTTCTGAAAAAAAAAATTATATACTTAATAAATATACTTACAATCATAAAATGTATAAAAAAATAAAAATTTGCATTGGGGATCGCACCCGTGTATATTAGGGCATTAGGGTATTTAGGTTGTGAATCAATCAAATTAAAACTCAGCCACCTAGACACACCAGTGATGTAGGAAAACACACCAACTGAACGTTTTAAACTTTTTGACAGTTGCTTATTGTCTGAATTTAATCAAATTAGTTTGATTTTTGTGGAATTAAATTATTAAAATACAACAAAACATAAAGTATGAAATCAATATTGGTATATACCAAAAATCAATATGAAGATTGGTAGAAATTTTGTTGGTAATCAAATTATGTAAATCGAAGCATTACCTACTAGGTACATTTGACATTTTCCAAATAGGTATGTAATTTTTTATTACAATACTAAAACATTTACAATTAGGTACCTGTTGCTTTTAAAAACTATTTAAAAGTCACTAAAATTATAAACTTGCTTTTGTTTCTGTCCTCACAACAATAAAAACTAATACACAACATTTGTTTACCCATAGCCGCCATATTGAACAATTTTTGACAGGTCATTGTAATACCCAATCAGAGCAAACGTATAACGTTTCATCTGCGCGTAGCACCAAGACTTTTGATGAATTCGCGCACATAGACATTTACTCCCCAACGCGCCTAAAGAAGTATAACTTCAAAAGATATTTGAAAATTTTTCTCAAATTACGCATAGGTACTCAACATCATTTAGTTACAGATGTGAAAGCCAGTAATATTTCCTCAAATATATTTTATGCTATTAATATACTCTTATATATTCAGAGTAAGAGCAGAATTTCTCGTTTCTAGAGTACTATCTCTTAACACGTCTGCTCCTTCTTCTTTCTTGGCTCTACAACTCTAAGCGAGTCATGATAGCGTTTATCCTCTACTCTTGCCGATCTTGTGCAATAATCTCTTAATGTTGCACCCCCGTCTTATGGATCCTTCCATCTTTGGCTTCAGGGCCAAAAGGTATTGACCGTGACCAGAAAAAATCCTGGACCGAAAGCCGAAAAGTAAACCTAATGGTCAAACTAAATTATACATTAGACGGAAATGCAGTAACAGGACTGAAGTTCTGCGGAAAACAAGCAGGAATCAGCTTAGAATCATAACAGTCATACCAGCCAATGGAGAACTGCATAAAATATTTCATGTTGGATGAAGCTGTAAAACCTCAAACAGTCAACCATATCTGGCATGGCTGCGAGACTCATTGACGAGAAACACTTTTTGTATGAATGCAAAAACATATAGTAACAACCAACAACAACCTGTACAGAGTGCCAGAATTTTTGAATTGGTATGATTAATGAGATTATAGATAGTTATGATAGACATATAACTACACACACCGGCAAAATTAGCCGAACACCTTAACGACGTTCTACACCTTCGTTGCGGGGTATGCCTCTCAGAGGAAAGGGGGGAAACTTATATGCAAGCGAAAGTTAGTAACAATGCATTTATAGCAGAATACTCAAATTATATGTTTCAGTATTGAATACTTTATAAAAATAAATTATAATAAATTACGGAAATTACGGAATAAATTACGGAATTAATTATAATAAATAAATTAAAAATAAATGGTACGGTAAACAATCCTCATTTTTTAATATGTTATTCCTTACAAAAAAACCTTTAATTTAAGCACAAATAATTAAATATCGTAAATTTGGGTCAAAAGTTATTAACTTTTTAAGAATTCCCATAAGAGCCCATGTTAAAACTTAACTTTGACCCTTAATAGTAATTAAACGGCACGGTAAAACAATTTTTTAAAAATCAAGTCTTAGTTTTTTAAGTAAACTATAACATACTAAAATTTCATGCAAATCCTTAATTCTTTGCTGAAGGTGTAGAACGTCGTTAAAAATGGGACATGTTTGATGTCTTGAATTTCCTAAACCACTGGTCCGATTTGAGTGATTCTTTTAGTATGGTATAGCCTTATTATTTAAGAATATCGTTGTAATAATATTGTTGCTAGACAGGTAAATAACATTTTATACCGGGTGTACCAATCATACTGTCTTTTTTTCTTAAAGTTTGGAACAACCTGTGGAATATTCTAGCATATATAAAATATTAAAATTAATACTTGATTGGAGACTTAGGCTTTCTTAATATTTTCCTTTTTGATTCATTTATTTATGTGAGATAATAAAAAAGTTATGTGCGTTAACAACTATCCATGTTTTTCATCAATAAATCCTCATAGTAGGGTAGGAAAGTATACTAAATTGGCAGTTACTCGAGCGTTATGGGGACCTATTGGATTGTGAAGAAATGCTAAAATCAGAAAAAGGGTAAGTTAAGTTTTCCATAAAGTGGGGGACTTTACAGTTTTTAATTTAATTTTCCATTTGAAACAATCATTTTTCTCAGATTATAGCGCTATCTATCCATAATTCGAAAAAATGTGTCGAATAAAAGTTGCTTATTTTTACGTAAAGAATCCAAATCTGCAATAAAAATTGGGGGCTTCCATTTAAGATTTTAAATTAAATCCCCCACCCCATCTCCGTAGGGGGCTCTTGACACCCCACGGAGAGCGGTGGAGGTAAATTAAAAATGTTAAATACGAAACCTGCGATATTTCGCGAAATGGACTACAGATCGTAAAACTGCAAAATACACCTATTCATTATTTTTCAAAAATCTACCGAATGGCACCAAACACGACCACCCACGGAGGTGGGGTGGGGGTTACTTTAAAATCTTAAATAGGAGCCCCCAATTTTTATTGCAGATTTGGATCCTTGACGTAAAAATAAGCACCTTTTATTCGCAACATATTTTCCAATTATGGATAGATGCTGCTATAATCGGAAAAAAAAAATTAAATTAAAAAATGGAGAGTCCCACACTGTATGAAAAACTTAACTTTTTTTGATTTTAGCACCCACTTTTCACAATCCAATAGGTCCCCATAACGCTCGAGTAACTGCAAATTTAGCATACTTTCCTCCCCTACTATGAGGATTTATTGATAAAAAGCATGGCTAGTTGTTAAAGCACATAACTTTTTTATTTTCCAACACAAGCAAATGAATCAAAAAAGAAAATGTTAAGAAAGCCTAAGTCTACAATCGAGTTTTAATTTTAATCTTTTATATATGCTAGAATATTCCACAGGGTGTTCCGAACTTTAAGAAAAAAACACAGTATGATTGTAACACACGGTATAAAATGACATTTACCTGTCTAGCAACAATATTATTACATCGATATTCTTAACTAATAAAGCTATAACATACTAAAAGAATCACCCAAATCGGACAACAGATTTAGGAAATTCGAGACATCAAACATGTCCCATTTTTAAGGTGTTCGGTTAATTTTGCCGGTGTGTGTAGAAGAAGAGAGAGCGTGGAACGAATAATAGTTGAAGACAACGTAGCGGGCAAAAGATCCAGAGGAAGCTCTACAGTACGATGGTCAGACCAAATAAAAGAGATGACTGATTACTCATTCTCCAAAGCAAAATAACAGGCACAGGAAAGAGATAATTCGAAAACATGATGCCACTACATCCTTACGAAGGATAAAAGATAGAGGAGGATGATTGAATGAATAAATAATGTGCAATAAGCCAATTGATTGTAGTATGGCCGGTTTCTAACTGACGACTTCCAAAAAAAAAACCGCCAGTATCATGACTTTAATAAATTTTGGTCATTTGACATTGGACAGTTGAATGGTAACATAGAGAGTTATCTATAACTGACAAATGACATTTGATGGAGATGTTACACTTATTGTGTAGGTAACTTTTATTATTAAAGAAAACAGGTATTATTAAAAAAATCATCATAAGCAACCTTATGAAATTGGTAACATCGAGAAATATGGTTTACATGATACTTATATGATATTTATAGCGACTCCAAGTCGATGTTAAAAGATTGAATGTGTTAGGAGTGCTCAAAGGGCAACATGGTTCCCTGCTCGATAAAAACCATTGCCATTCCTTGCCAGTTTAATGGACACTAGGCCATTGGTTGGTCTGTGTCCATTGAACTGGCAAGAATCACAAGTTTTTATCGAGCAGGGAACCATGTTGCCCTTTGAGCACTACTAACACATTCAATCTTTTAATATCGACTTGTAGTCGCTATAAATATCATATAAGTATCATGTAAACCACATTTCTCGTTGTTACCAATTTCATAAGGTTGCTAATTTCATGTACTAAGCAGAACGAGCTGAAGATGATCTGATCTAGATCGAAAACGTTTTGCGAATCCTTTTGGATAACTTTTAATGGTTTTTAATAAACTTTTTTACTAAACAAACGAAGTTTTTACTTCTCTATAATTTTTTTTAATTATGGTATACAGCCAGCTACTGGGATTTTGTCATTGGTTTGGAAAATATTATTATTACAGGGAAAAGTATTCTCGAAAAATTTTGTGTTTTACTCGGAATAATAAGTACCAATTTTAAATTATAGATGTGCTGTATCACCGTGTAACTCGCAGGGAAAGAAATTAAGAGCATCAACTTTGGGGTGGCGTGATTGATCGGAGGAGACGCATCAATTTGATTCAATAACGATTGTGTTACGAAGGGTGTCGGTGTTTAATATTGATAGACGTAGAATCAGATGTAGTATTTTGCATAAAGATGCGCAATGTGGTTGAGGGACATTTAAGATTGTGTTCCTGTGGGGGTGTTGCGCCATTTGAGACGCTTGGGGTGCCTGTAAAGTATGAATATTAAGCTCTTTGTTCAGGGATAGTTCAGTTAGAAGATATGTTCAATTATATCGACCGGTATACAATATGATGTAAAAGTATGGACGTAAACGTATAGTATGCGGCAAAATAAACAGTACTGAAATGAATATTGAAATGGTTATGATTATTTATATAGGGTGAGGCAGATAACTGGCCTATTAGAAATATCTCGAGAACTAAAGGTAACAGTATCATGAAAATTGGAATGAAGGGGTTTTGAGGAATGATCTATTAAATGAAAATATTTTCATCTCTTTGCAACTTCCGGTTATACCGGAAGTTGCTTATAACTTGGTTTTTTTAAATAGGACACCCTGTATATTTTTACATTTTTGAATTCTCCTCAATATCTTCTTTCTTAAAATATGTAATTAAGATTTTGTAATACTATACAGGGTATTTTAAAAGATATTTACGTTTTTTTATTAATTTCGTAGCAATATTCACACCCTGTAGAATTGTAATAGTTTGACATTAAAAACTCTGCTTACGTTCAAGTGATTTATAATATAGTCTATTATTGTTAAGAATCATTAGTATAGCTTATTTTGAAATTTTAGTATACAGGGTTGGTCGAAACTCGGAATGAATATTTTCTGAGCTTTCTTAAATAGAACACCCTGTATTTTAGTATTGTAATGAAATGGTATTTCATAGTACTTTTTTATTGTATAAGTATTCCCTATACCTAACTGATTTAATTTGTGAGTTATTGGTGATTAAAGCTAAACATTAATTGCAACAAAAAATACGTAAAATTTTATTAGGTTGGCCGTGAAAATATTCAATTACAAATAATTTTTCAGAAATAAATACATATTAATCCAGGCTGATCCTTAAAATTACCAATAATGGTTTCGCTATCAAAATACCTACGTAGTTAAGATTGTTGGTGCGACTAACAATTAAGCACAAATTAAAGCAGTTAGGTATATGGAATGCTTAAGAAATAAAAAAGTACCATAAAATATCATTTTATTACAATACTAAAATACAGAAAATATTCATTCCGAGTTTCGACCAACCCTGTATACTAAAATTAAAAATTTAGCTATACTAATGATTCTTAACAATAGTAGACTATATTAAAAATCATTTGAATGTAAGTAGAGTTTTAGTTGTCAAACTACTACAATTCTACAGGCTGTGAACATTGCTACGAAATTAATAAAAAACGTAATTATCTTTTAAAATACCCTGTATAACATTACAAATCGTCATATTTTAAGAAAGAAGACATCGAAAAGAATCCAAAAATGTAAAAATATACAGGGTGTCCCATTTAAAAAAAAGAATGTGTGTGTACTTTGTACGCACGTAAGAAGATATTCTTCTATTATATAATAGGTAATTTAAACGAAGTAAATATACTTAAAAGGTTATTTGTATGTACTTATTTTATTTAAAAATCAAACTAACTTTCTTATCTACCACTTTCAAAAAAGAAGAATATCTTCAAAAATTATATAATAATATACTTACAATCATAAAATCTATAAAAAAAAATAAAAAAATAATAACTTGCTTGGGGCTTGAACCCACTTCACGTCTACCGCGCCGTACGAAAGTTGACGGCATTTCAAACTGCACCACATTCGCGTATACGTCATGTGGGAATATACACAAACTAAACGTTTACACCATAAATTTATATGAATTTAATAAAATTATTAGTTTGATTTTTGTCGAAATAAAATACAACAAAATATAGAGTAAGAAAACGATATATGAGATGAAGATTTGTAGAAAGTTTGTTCGTAATCAGATTATGTAAATTAAAGCATTGCCTACTAATAGGTAAATACATTATTTTGTTTACATTTTTCAAATAGATAGGTATTGAAACTATTAGGTATTTCCAACTGAAACATTTAGAATTACGTACCTGCGGCTTTTCAAAACTATTTAAAAAGTCACTATAATTATAAATTTGATTTTATTTCTGTCCACCCATCAATAAAAACTAATATTATACAATATTTTTGTTTACCGATAACCTCCATATTGAACAATTATTGACAGATCATTTCAAAATTTCAACACCCAATCAGAGCCCGTATAACGACTAATACCATACTGTCGGTGTGCGCATGCGCGCGGATCGGTCAAATTTTACCCTCAATCGATTCGCCGCTAAAGAAGAATATCTTCAAAAACGAAGTTATAAGCAACTTCCGGTATAACCGGAAGTTGCAAAGAGATGAAAATATTTTCATTCAATACCTTCAAAACCCCTGTATTCCAATTTTCATGATTCTGTTGCCTTTAGTTCTCGAGATATTTCTAATAGACCAGTTATCTGCCTCACCCTGTATATGTATTTAGTATACATGATATAGCCTTGCAAACATTATTCACGACGCCGTTCCCGATAAAACAGATGTTAAAGATGGCCTCTGGCACAAAAATCTTTAAATGCTAGTCCGCAATTCCGGAATGTCAGACGCTGGATAGGGCTGCCTCCTTCAGCATTCCCCATATATACGCATCAGATGGTGTTAGGACTGGTGAGTGGCGATCTCCCAAAATCATCACCCAGTATTCGAGGATACTCTTTGGTCGTGTGACAGGTTGCCTGGTGCTGCTGAAACCATTGTTGATTTTAAGCTTGGACCGTTTTCACGACCTTTTCCGTATGACCGAAAATAGTACTCCACGATAAAAATTTTTTCTGCAAAACTGAGAACTATACTGAAGCACCTAACATTAACATTTTTAGAAAACCGTAATCTTAAGCTTATGTCAAGGTCATTTGTATTTTAATGGTGTGGTTCAAGGTCCCTATACCATTCTATTTATGAACCTTGGGTGTGGTTAACTTTTTGGCCAGAAAGAAATTCATAAATTTTAATTTATTTTACTTTTAATTACGCTACCTGCTATTCAGTATGTTCACCTCTCGAAATTTAACGATATACACTCTGGGCCAAAATTAACAGGCCACCTTAAAAATGGGTCATTTTTGATGTCTTATATCTCCTAAACCTGTTGTCCGATTTAAGTGATTTTTTTTAATCTGTTATAGCCTAATTCCTTGACAATATCGTTATAATAATATTGTTGCTAAACAGGTACATTTTCATTGTATACAGGGTGTACCAATCAAACAGTGTTTTTTTCTTAAAGTTTGCATCACCCTGTGGAATATTCTAGCATTTATAAAATATTGAAATTAAAACCTAACTATAGCCCCATGTTTTCTCAGCATTCTGTTTTTTGATTCATTCGCTTATGTTGGATAATAAAAAAGTTAGGTAGTTTAACAACTAGCCATGTTTTTCATTAATACAGACGATTTAACTCACCAGCAAAATTAACCCCGCCACCTTTATTATTGTTTTGTTTACAATATCTGTGACAGTTTGTTTCCTAAATTTGTGTCATTGAAAGATTTTTGACACATAGTCGTTGTACGACATTGTTGCAAATCTGTTTCCGTGTTTACAACAATTCTTGAACAATCCCTGTAATTTCATATCATTGTGAGCGAATATTGTTTAAGTTAAAATTTTAGTGCTTATTTATTGTTTGTGCCGTGTATTTTAAAAATGCCACTCGCTCCTACAGTCAACGTCATATCGCCCGTACGCTCGATTTATCCAGAACTACGGTACAAAATGTCATCAGACGATTTCGGGAGACAGGATCGTACAACCGCAGGCCAGGTCAAGGCCGACAACGATGCACTTCAGTTCGAGATGACCGCTTCATTGCCACACAGTATTGAGAAATCGCTTTTGCACCTCTCCTGAAGCTCGTAGGTCTCTTTTTGAGGTGAGAAACGTTAGTGTGAGTAGACAAACGATTAGAAGAAGACTGTCAGAAATAAACTTGCGGGCTTTCCGTCCAGCTCGCGCACCACAACTGCTCCCACAACACCGTAGGGCTAGACTTAATTTTGCGCGAGAGTATGATAACTGGACTATGGCGGAATGGAAGAATATACTGTTCTCAGATGAGAGCAGAATAGCCATAAAAGGTCCAAATGGAGGCCAACGTGTCTATAGGCGTCAAAATGAAAGGTTTGCTCCATGCGCTATATCCGAAACAGTGGCTTACCGAGGAGGGTCAATAATGATTTGGGGAGGTATTTCTTACGAAGCGCGTACTGATCTTGCTGTGTTCGGTAGAGGCAGTGTGAATGCCCAAGTATACGTGCAAGAAGTTCTCCAAGACCATGTCATGCCTTTTGCACCATTCATTGGTGATAACTTCAGACTAATGCATGACAACGCACGTTGCCATACAGCAAGATCTACCCGTGAGTACCTTACTGAAGTCGGGATTCAAGTTCTACCATGGCCAGTACACAGTCCCGATCTTAACCCAATTGAGCATATCTGTGACAACCTCAAAAGGCGGGTAAGAGCGAGAGTACCAGCCCCTGCATCCCTTGAAGAGCTGAAGACAGCTGCGGTAGAGGAGTGGCAAAATATCCCCCAATCTGATATCCAGGATATCATGAATGGATTGCCAAACCGGCTCCAAGAAGTCCTAAGGGCTATAGGCGGCAACACTCATTATTGATACCCAATTTTTTTTTCAATTAGACTTTTATTTCCAAAATATTGTTAATTTGAATTTTCTTCGAAGATTTTTTTCATTTGATTTTTGCTGTAACAAACGACTTTTTTCAAAAAAATTATTATTTCTCTTCCGCGTAGGTAGTTTTCACCGTATCCTTCATAAAATGTGGTCCAAGGTTAACAATTTCTGCAAATTGAAAGAAATACAAGGTGGGCGGTTAATTTTGTAGGTGAGTTTATTTATTACTTTAAAACCGGTTGAGGCATGCACATGAAATTTGGTGGGTTTTAAGATGTAGTTATTGCACATTTTTGGCATACAATTAAGCATTTAATATTCACCATTGGCGCCCATACGGGTAATATGAGCCATCAGGGTACGGGTAATATGAGCCATCATATTACCCGTATGGGCGCCAATGGTGAAAATTAAATTCTTAATTGTATGTCAAAAAATATGCAATAACTACGTCATAAAACCCACTAAATTCCATTTGCATACCTCAACCGGTTTGAAAGTAATAAATAAATCGTCAGTTTGTCAAAAAAATTTCAAAACCCCCTATCTCGGAAACGAAGCATTTGGGGACATAAGTTTATAAAGCAAACTGTCATTGTTTTTTCATGCAGAATTACCCCTTAAAATTTTCCAAAATTTTTTAAAAACACCCTGTATTGATAAAAAACATGTCTAGTTGTTAAAGCACCTAACTTTTTTATTATCCAACATAAGCGAATCAGTCAAAAAACAAAATGTTGAAAAAGCATGAGGCTATAGTTAGGTTTTAATTTCAGTATTCTACAAATGCTAGAATATTCCACAGGGTGATGCAAACTTTAAGAAAAAAACACAGTTTGATTCGTACACCTGGTATACAATGAAAATCTACCTGTTTAGCAACAGTATTATTATAACGATATTGTCAAGGAATAAGACTATAACATATTAAAAAATCACTTAAATCGGACAACAGGTTTAGCAGAAATAAGACATCAAAAATGACCTATTTTTAAGGTGGCCCGTTAATTTTGGCCCAGAGTGTATTTAAATACAAATGACTCTGTAATAGGATTAAGATACGATTTTCTAAGATATCTTAACAGGTACTATATGAAAACATACCACATCCTTATCCAAAGATATTATCTACTAGCAGGTATTATTGGTGCGAAATATATTAAAACATTATAATAAAACAGACAAAATGACCATAACCGATGTAATCATACGATCAGACACATAATCTCTTTTGTTCGGACAATATGGATTACGACTAGGTAATAACCGGCCCCACGCAATTATCGTCCCCCCTCAGTTAATAACTTTGTATTACCACAAAACAAAGCTGCAGGATACTCTTTTTACGAGAGAATACACTAGCGTGTTTGCACTATTCCCTAAGGATAATGAGTGGTTCGCTAAGCAAAATGGAGCATTTGAAGAATATCTACAACAATTATGAAGTAGTCCGTCACAAGATATACGTACATATAAAGAGATTACATGGTTAAATTATAAAATTTTATGTTAAAAATAAATGTTACCGTTGATCAATCGATGGAGATAATGAGAAAAATGAAAGAATAAAAACAAAAATAAACCGGTGCCACTGTTTTTAAATAGTGTAATTCCAAAAAAAAAGCAGAAATAGGATGCTTATAATATGCAAAAAAACTAAATGGAAAGACCAATAAGACTATAAAAAGAAACAGAAACAAATACAATTCTAAGGACAGATCTAAACAAATCTCTTAAGGTTATAAAAAAAATACAAATAAAAATAAAAACTACCGACACTATTTAAAAAGGGATATACTATTTAGTATATTATGTAGATGATCTCTACAAATTTATGTGCAGTTAATCCTATTCACCTTTAATCAAAATGATTAAGATTAAGTTGTAACCGGTTATCCTGTAACCGATTGCCTTATTGTTCATCTTACATTCGTATAATAGGTCTGGATCCCGCGTATGAAAAAAAAGTTGATTAATAGCAAGCTGAAAATTTGTTAATAGCTTAAGGGTGTCTAGTAGGATAAACTTTGATATATGGGAACACTGTAACAGGGGCAGTTTTAATTGTGGAACAGGTTAAAAATTTGGAACGGTCAGACCACGAAAACGGCACATTTATTTTGTCCGACAGAACAGACTTAAACTCTACGAACAGAGATTAGACTCTCATGCAAAAATCAGACTGCTATTTATCACCTGTCATAATTCCTGTCATTTGACATATTCTACATGTTCCACTCATTAAAACGCCCATTTGGTGATAAATAGTAGTCTGATTTTTGCATGAGAGTTTAATCTCTGTTCGGAGAGTTTAAGTCTGTTCTGTCGGACAAAATACATGTGCCGTTTTCGTGGTCTGACCGTTGCAAATTTTTAACCTGTTCCACAATTAAAACTTCCCCTGTTCCAGTGTTCCCATATATCAAAGTTTGTCGGACTAGACACCCTTAAGCTATTAACAAATTTTCAGCTTGCTATTAATCAACTTTTTTTTCATACGCGGGATCCAGACCGGAATGGGACGTTTCGATGCCGCCGGTTCATCGCCGGCCGTTTCGATGCCGCCGGTTTATCGCCAGTCCATTTCATCGCCGTCATATCTCGCATTTCCTAGAATTCCTAATTAATACTAAAAATAACTAATAATTGTAACTGTCGAAAATTCGGAAATATATCAGATAGCGATTAATTGACTGGCGATGAATCGGCCGGCATCGGCATCGAACTGGCGGCATCGAAACGGCGGCGATGAAACGTCCTAGACCCATCCAGACCTATAACCGTCAGGCTCAAATCCTATACTCAATTTCAATAAGCGATGCATGGCATGTAAACAACGATTTTAGTTGTTAAAGATGTTCAAAATTTATCTAGTCGTTCCATAGAAACAGTATACAGTAAAACCTCCGTTAACCGAAACATCGTTTAACCGAAATGGCTGCCAGTTTCAATAATTTCGTTAATAAAAAGTAAGTTAAAAAAAAAATTAAGAAAAATGAACATGTTAGAGTGTTTTTTTAAAGAAATCTTCTATTTTCTTTTGTGTTTTCTTTTGACAATGATGTGTTGCAGCTATATCTCTCCAATACTATGTAATTTGATACAATAAGAATCCAAACAACAATGTTATTTTTAACCGAAATTCTTGTTATCCGAAACGCCCCCCCCCCCCCAATTATTTCGGTTAACGGAGGTTTTACTGAATTATTAAAATCACTTTTTCTCTTTTCTCGATTATTATTTTGTATTGTATATGATATAAATGATTGTGATCACTGAATACATAGATAGTGAAAAATAATCCTATTGATTAAGTTAAAGAATAACTTAAACGATTATAAAAGCAACTGTTATCCAAAAATATTCAAAAACTGAACTAAATAGCCACCTCTACGTTGTTGATGACAACATCGCTGTCAACTAATGTTTATATATCCTGAATAGCTTATTGAAATTTAGTATAAACGGCTATTTCGTAGCAACAAACGAGTTTTTTAAAGAATTTAATGTTAGTATACAAAGGAAGCTATCTTTTAGTTTATATTTATTTTGCTATATTAACTTCTACCCCTATATGCTAAACACAAATCATGTCTGTCATGACTCTGGCGCTGTAAAGCTATTTCCATGTTTTCCATTGTTGTCTATGCATTCAATTTGTCTGCTGCGTGTCATAACTGTCGTATCTATTACGGAATCCGTAATCGTCATTGGCTAGTTCATCTCACAAAAAGATCGCATAAATTCACTCTTAAACTGCATCTAAACGTTGTTTATGACTACTAACTCTAAATTAAGTTTATTGCTTTTATATTTATTTACTGCACGAAATAAATCGTTTCGCATGGACTGAATATTATTGCCATTATTGCCAATAATTCCTAAACTAGAGTTGTGGTTTTCTGAAAGAAGTGGATCTTGAGAACGGGAATTGGAACTATACAATAAATTAATCAAATAACAGTTTATACTTTACAGTTTTATTTTAATTTGGATTATTCTCACATATATATTATTGTGTTTCAATTTATCAATCAAAGAGAGAATAAAAATTTTCATTTTTTTTAATATAACGCGGGCACATAAATTTGATACACCCTGTATATTAATTTGTAAATATTTATCAGAAGCTTTCAACGCAAGGTGGTTTCTCCTTAATGAATCTTTCCATGAAGAATATTAAAAACAAAAGACTAAGTTTTCACTCTAATGGCATATAACATATCCCACCAGAATGAAAACAATGGGAACCTTCTCTGGTTACACCTCCGAGGCTTCTACAATTTGCAAGCCATACGGATGCTGAGACTAAGGAAGATGAGGGAATTCTACAATTTACAATTCACGTCACATCTGCTCAGCGCGGTAAAGTTCCAAAATACTGGAACTTTACCGCGCTGAGCAGATGTGACGTGAATTGTAAATTGTAGAATTCCCTCATCTTCCTTAGTCTCAGCATCCGTATGGCTTGCAAATTGTAGAAGCCTCGGAGGTGTAACCAGAGAAGGTTCTCATTGTTTTCATTCTGGTGGGATATGTTATATGCCATTAGAGTGAAAACTTAGTCTTTTGCTAGCAGTTGCCGCTAGGGCATCTATGCCATTTCGTTCGTTGCAATTCGGGACTGCACGCTGGGGTTTGTTTTGGTTGGATCAGGGAGAGCAGCATATGTGCCTCCTGATGAGAGACTAATAAGTTTCGAAACCGGTAGAGGTGCTTGCAGCACTCTCTGATTGGACTGGAATATGGTTCGGCTGTATTTTCGTTTTGCAACGAAATTGAAAATGGTTATTCATTTTTAATATTAAAAACATTTGTAAATAAAAGTGAAGTGAAAGTTATTTAGGATTATTATTTTAAACAGATTGTTTACGGGAAATGTAAAACCACAGGTAGATGTAATTATTAGTTCTTAGAAAATTAAGGTAAAGAAAGTTTGGAATTTAATCACTTTTTGTTTAACCCCGAGTAAATTTTGTAAAATTTCCCGAAAGTAATTAGTATGATGGTAGAAATAATTTTGAAAGTATGAGTGGGTGTTTCAAATGAAAAAAAGAATGGGGAGAGAGAAATGTTTCTGATTGGCTTGGAAATTTGGAATGGGGAAAGTTTTGTAGGAATGTTGAGATAGTTTGTACAAGAAAAAATTGATGGTGTTACCGGCAGCCGAGAGGAGCAGTCAAAATTTTTCGTGAGTAGTTCAGAAGCAAGTACTAGTGGTTGTGTTTGATAAGTGAGAGTAGCTGAAAAGTGGAACGAGAGACAAATCAAATCGAGAAGAAATACCTCTTTGATTCTGTAAAGTCCAAGAGAGTAAGTTACAAGAATTATCGTTATTAAAATTATTTGTGACACCAAGTAAAAAAGATACTTGGGTCTCAGGAGATTATTGTTGAGAGAAAGAGAGATTTGGAGTTTATTGAACGAGTCCTGGTCAAAGGAAGCCTGGCTTGTGTTTTGGAGAAATAGTTGCTGGTATCCTGCTGGATTGTTTGCTGAGAACGGAGAGGGCTTTGATTGGTAGCCTAACATAATCAACAAGGAGGAGCTGTTTGGGTCAAGAGGAGACATCATTGTGTGTGAATCAAAAAGGTCAGTCAATAACCTATGTGATAGATTTTTTTATAATCAGAAATTAATTTTTTTACGTAAAAGCATATGAATTTAAGATTCCAACATTTCAAAAATTTAATAGGAAGTATAAGTAATTTTGCGAATACCAAATTTGTTTGTTTAGCTGGGTTTATTAATGGCATCAAGAATAAAGCGATAAATATTTTTTTGAATTAGATTAATTTATATGGTAAAAGTTTATTTTGGACAGTTATGCCCACAGAATTGAATTGATAAATTTACAGAACATTGCTTTTGAAAATAAAGGTAATTGTATGTTTTTATTTATGATTTTTCTATTTATTTCCTTTTCCTATTTTATTCCGATAAGGATCAACTAAGAGATACTGAAACCACGAGAGAAGATAATATATAAGTATAACATAAGATAATTTAGACATTTTTTATATTATAAAAAGGCACCCTGAGATTCTTTCTTAATTTTTATGTATGATTTGCGTTAATTAAATAATTGATCAAGTAAATAATAATTAATATAAAAGTAATAGAAAGCAGATCATAACAATATGTACAGAATAAAACAAATTTTCAACAAATAAATTATATCTAACTAGACAGGAGATGGAAATTGTAAATATAATTATTAGGAATATCGCAATAGTAGTGAGAGATTTAACTTTAGCTAGTATAACATAACTTTTCTTCTTCTAATGCAATGAACCGCAAAGCCAGCCTGTCACATTGACATTAAATAATGTGATATGCTGTTTCTTCTTGTAGGTCTTCTATGAAGTTGCAAAAAAAATAGTAAACCATTTTATATTCGGAATTAATGCTGAACACAACATGTTCTTTCACCAATCTAAGAGATCCGGATTGTGTAACGGATTCAACTGCCCATCTCTATGTTCTAGATTTAACTGTAACATCGACAGCCTTTCAGAGCGATCTATATAGTAAAACACATTTTATGACAGAAAGTAAACAACTAATTAACTATCTACTCTTTACGATCGGATTTGACTGCCAATATATCGCCTGTATATTTTCCGAGTTGGTTGTAGCTCTAATTGATTTTAGATGATCTATCTGCAAGGTTTATGTATACATTTATGTCATTTATTCATGAAGACATCGTCCTAAAATGTTATTAAAAAAATGTGTAGAAGCCGAGAGAAAATAATCAATGTATCATAAGAAAAAAGTGCAGTATATGCTATGCTGAGGCCCGGACTGGCCCCCGGTGTTAGCATTTATCTATAAAAAGATGATGCGGCTATCATTCCCCTAAGTTTTTTAACTTGCTCCCAATTTCTACGTTTAATTGATTTATGGATGTAAGATCAATTGAGTATGGTTTTTTTTTGCAAATTACAACTCGTATTAGGTATCAGATAACCAAAGGCTAGCTCACATAGCTCGAAAATGGCACTCACGGTATTGTATTAATAGCTTATGTGGGACGTGCGGCGCCCTCGAAGACCACTTTTATGATTCGAGCGCCTTGAGCATCAATATCTGATATTTATATTAAACGTCCACTAGACTACTCGTGAAGTTGATCAAGATTCAGCGAGTACGAGAGTGTAGACAGGTACTTCATGTGACTACTTCCATTCCGTGTTCTGTGGCGGTTTTTGGACCGAGTCAAAGGAATCGAAGTAGGTATCGCCCTAGCGTAAATGTATTCCTCGCGAAGTTGAACGAGTGTGTAGTGACGTGCACTTCCGACTTCGGTCAACTTTCCGAAGTAACTTCGCGAGAGTGTGGAAGAATAACAGCGCAATTGAGCTTTAGGTTTTGGAGTAAAGTAGTAAGCGCCGAATACAAAAAATAACAACTTTTAGATAACAACAACTTTGGATCATGAGATGTTACGTATTGTCTACGCTACTTTACATAGTAGAAGAGCGGACGTTAACAGCAGCAATTATAAAAAGTTAGTGGCTTTAGAAATGTGGTTGTATCGCTGCTTACTGAGAATACTGGACAGATAATGTGGTCAATACAGGGGTATTGAGACAAATATGTAAAGAGATATATAGTAAAAACTTTCAAAAGAGGAAAGAGCCATATCTGGCCCTATCTTTCATAATGATAAGTACAGTCTACTACAAATTATTATTACCTCCATATTACTTTTTGCTGATAGACGAAAGTTTTTAACACGGAGCATTTTTTGGGATTCAATTGTTAATCATTTAAAAAGTCCACCAAGCAGGAAAGTTCCACTGCATGAAACAGAGGTTTTGGTTATCGATATCATATCAAGACATAAAACTAAAGAAGATAGCTTCGTCAGATACCTCAAACTCTCAAATAGAGTACTTGTTTAGTGTATTTCTCTGGAACAATTAATAAAACATTCAGGAGATAGGCGCAAAATTTTGGTCCAATGCTATTTAAATGCACTTTTTTCGAATCCTGAGGAAACTAATAAATATTTTTGGAAAATTTAAACGCAGAATGAAAGATTACATTATTACCGTGGGTCAAAAGTTCTTTAGAATAAACAAAAAGTTTCTTTGAATGAAATATTTGAAATTAAAAATCACACTAAATTTTCTCTTTTTCTTTCACCCCTGTCACTTATTGAAATAAACATTATAGAAGTTTTCAGGGACTTTCAGTCCTTGGTAATAATGCAATCTTTAATTCTGCGTTTAAATTTTTCAAAAATATTTATTAGTGTTCTCAGGATTCGAAAAAAATTAATGCATTTAAATAGCACTGGACCGAGATGTTGCGCCTACCCTACCCCCTTAAGAGATAATGTACAAAATGTAGATGTAAGGCGTTGGTATGTGAAAACTCGAAAGGTTAAACGGGTGCAAGAAGAATTGGATGACTCAATGGCACCAACAGATAAACCGAAAGAAAATAGAAGAGCAAAAATACAGGGTGATAAATCATTTAATGAGAAGATGATCGATGGCCTTAGAACCCGAGGAATAAGTCGAAGGACGAAAAAGCATTTAGGTATATCTAGAGAAAAGCAGGAAGAAGAATCTGTTTAACCCTTTATAGCGACACGCTTCATTTATTATTTTTTTTAATTGTTAATTTTAAATAATAACTTTCTTTTCTAAACGAAAATAATATGGATCATTTAAAATTCACATGTGTTTGGCTCCTAAAATACAAAACCAGATTGTATAAAATTAATATTTTGTTCTGGGAAACAAATTCCCCATTAAATAGTTACCATAGCAGACCTTATGTCAATAAATCACTTTTTAAATGAATTCGAAAACGCTTCTTAAAACTACAGAAGTGTTTTCAGCATTTAAAACACCAGATAAAGGGCCAGCCTCTTTATGTCGATAAATTAGTCTTCAATGTAAAACCACAGACATGTGTTTTAAGTTCAGCCACATCAGTCGATACACAACCCCAGCAGGCATCGGTCGGTCATACAACCCTCGCTGGGCCCAAACAATAACAAACCCTCTTACGAGATATAAGCACGCCTTTGTTACCTAAAAATTAATAAATATATTATTGTTCGTTGTTTTACACTTATTTTAATTTCAGTTGTTTCCGTTAACCACCAACGGAACACCTTTATTTAAATCGACCCTTCAGTTTAACTGTTCTCTAAAACAGACTTGGAGTAGGTATACGTCCGTCATAACCATATCAATTTCTCTCGCCAAATACAAATTTCAATCTACGCCAAATTATCGGTCCATCGGTGACGTAGTGGTGAAATTGAGAGCAAATCTCCAATTTCAGAAATTAATCCTGGAATTATCACTGTCCTCCCGTAAAATAAACAGTGCCGATCATCGGACAAAATCAAAATCCGCCACCCGGACGTCCGTTTTCCATTATGTTAATTTCGGTGAAAATCCCCTGAATAAATCCTTTCCAAAAATTTTATCCATCACTCGCTGCTGCTTGTAATTTTATGCTTTGTTTCGATTGTATGCTCGTGTGTACGTGACACGACTGGACGGGCATAAAAAGATACATCTGTTTCGAAAAAGTTTGGATGGTTAGAGTGCACACGTTCAAAAATGAAATCGTATAATGGGATTTAAAGAAATTAAACATACTGCGATTCTGTATTTTCCATAAAAGTAGGTATATTTGGTGAAAAAATCTATTACATAAACTGTTAAACATCATGTCGTGTAACAACTGGGGATGCTTAATTGTCGATATGGGGCTTAATAGAAGGTGGAGTAAACATCCAACGATATTTAGCAAACGGCTCTCAGTGTTTGAGTCTGAAGCTGGGCGCGGATACGTTTTAGGGGATAATGCAATGGGGAGAGCTAACCACCAAAACAGATAGATACTTACAGATATTCTGGACTTTTAGAAAACAGAAAGATCATCAATAAATTTTTGTATGGGCTCCTCCCAAGAGTGACTGATAGGGCTTTTCTTACTAAAACTTCTAAGTGGTTATCCAAACCCAAAAACCCAAACTTCCAGTCAGGTAAAAATAGAGGGGAGTAAGCAAAAATTAGAGGAGGTCAAGAAAAATTAAGGACTTCCTCCACCCGGACGTCCTTTTTCCTTTACCTATGTTAATTTCGGTGAAAATTCCACACCTGTAATTTTGAACCAATCAAAATACGTTATTTTGACAGATCACCATGGCAACGGATGTATTTTATCGGAAATTTTTTGCTCGTGGGGTACCCAACAGCGAATTATAGTGGAAATTTTTTGACGTTTACAATAACAGAACATTTTTGACAGACTGGTTTTTATTTGTTTACATAATTTAGTTTTGAAAATTGAAGAATATACTATTTTCTAAGTTCAGAATTTGGTATTAGTTTTTTGAAAGTAAATTAAATGTAAGATCAAATACTTACGATGTCGGGATAGTATCACGAGGTTTTTTTCCTGGTGTTCCCTCGTGATTTACTATGGAATCTCTAACGCGAGAATTTTACTGTCATCGTTGCATTTGGTTGTCTTTTTAAAACAGGTCACATGCTATGATTTTTTTGTGACGGATATTCTTGAGTTGGGATTGATTTCATGTAATCGAATGGACTATCTTTTATAAAGTCGTCCCAGGAACGCAACTCATAAATATTGGCGAACTCATTTTAAAGTCTTCTACTTTAAAATGTATAATTTAGGTCTAAATTGCCAATATAAATGAGTCAGATTAAATAAATTATTAGAAGAATTTTTTTACTTAGCAACAACATTTTTGTTTATTTTAGTAGCATTTTGTATTTTGACAACGAAACCCGATTTGGGCTTTGAAACGTTAATAAAATCTTCTTTTTTTTTAGTAAAATTGTGGCTTATTTCCCATTGAAAATAGTTCATTATAAAAATGCCACAAGGAAATAGCTTCAGAACAGCATAAAAAAACTGTCAATTCATTTGAAGTACAACACCTATTAAAAATGAAACGTTACGCCTATGATTTGCTAATACATAATTTTTTCTGTCACATCAAAAGTAAATGTGACGTGACAAAAAAAAAATAAAAAAAAATAAAAAAAATAAAAATAAAAAAAAATTGTTAAGAAACGCTTTTCTTTAGTTGCGAGTGACTAAAATTAAAAATATAATAAAAAAAATCAACTAAAAAGCAAAAAATAAAAAAATTCAAACTCGAAGGATTATTCGAAAAAAACTGTTAGACAGATTAAATATACAAAGATCTCACACATCCGTTAAAAAATTGAAAAAATCTAACACATTCTTTAAAGAAAATAAACGGTTTGAGGATAGATACTTTTTTACTTTTCGCGCCCCATGTTTTTCTTAGAAAATGACCATCTTTAATTCTATATCGAAGAATAAACTTCCATCACGTTACACAACAGAAACCAATTATTCCTGTAATCAAAACAATTATAGCAGATCTCAAAAAGTTATTATCAAAATTACTTAATTCTCGTGATGAAAATTACCAGCGATAAAGAAAAAAACTCCCGAGTTCGTTAAAATCTAATATTTCTCATTTTCTTTATTACGGCTCCTTGTTAACATTATTTCAGTGAAAAAAATCTCATTTTGGTTTTAATGAAATTAGCATAATATCATTCCCAGTTTTCTTATTAATTTTCCAGGAATCAATTTCCGACGCAACATAATGCGGCCGATGGAAAACCTCTTTGGTTATTGCTTTCCAACACACAGAAGGGACGATATTTCCGTATTTGATTAAAAGGGATATTGCTAAGGCCAAAGATAATATTATTTCGAAAAAGGAGGGCTAATGTCGTGTATATTTTTTATATTGTTACAATATTTATTAATAGATCTGGTTTCCTGAATATTTCAATGAAATTACTTCAATGGTTTTAAGAAACATAAAACTACCAGAAAATTTGTACTTAAATGTAGTTGCTTTCGTCGACAAAGCATTTTTCACTGTGTAAAGCGTAGAATTATCACAAAGTATCCAATGCACTAAAATTGTAAGATCTTCATCTAAGGTATACCATACCATAAGAATATTGGGAAAGCCTCTCTCTCTCTTGTCGTTTCCCCATTACTGAGGATCGTGATTTCTTCCAATATTCCTAATAATGTTTCTCCATTGGTCTCTATCTCCAGTTGCTCTAAGAGCTTCGTAGAATGAGTTTCCAGCTGAATGCTTTACTTGGTCAGACTATCTAGTTGGTGACCGTCCTCTTGATCTTCTCCCCGGATTAATCTCTCCAAACTGTCGTCACCTCTGCGAATCACGTGACCAAAGAATTGCAGAATTCGTTTCAGACATATTGTGGACAGCCTTTTTTTAATATTGAGTTGGTTTAGAATGGAAACGTTTGTCCTATGAGCTGTCCAAGGTATGCGCAGCATTTTTCTCCAGCACCACATCTCAAAGGCATCAATTTTTTGTCGCTCGCATGCGCGAAGAGTCCAAGTCTCTGCTCCGTATAGATATATTGAGAATACAAGGGCATTCACCAGTCTCATCTTGATATATTGAGTTAGATCTATATTGAGATAGATCTGTCTTTCCAAACTTTAGTTAGGCGACTCATCGCATTTTTTGCCATACCAATACGTCCCCGAACTTCTGCTTCACAGTTACCATCGTTAGTTATACTAGACCCGAGATAGATAAAGGTGTTTACTATCTGGCATTCCTGTAAACATGTTAGTCAGTTGAATAGTGTTGAATCTGTCGACCACCATTATTTTTGTCTTAGCTTTATTGATTTTCAGACCAACTTTATTGCTTTCGTACTCAACTGTTCGCAGAAGATTAAAGATTTCTTGCTCATTTGCTGCTATAATGTAGTGTCATCAGCAAATCTTAAATTGGAGATTTTCCTACCAGCTACTGTTACTCCACCGGCCCATCCTTCTAAAACCATCCTCATGACATGTTCACCATAAATGTTAAATAAGGCAGGTGACAACACGCATCCTTGTCTAACACCTCTCTCGGTCTTGAATTGGTTTGAGAACTTCTGATCTAGTCGTACTGTCGCTATATTAGACTGGTACAGATTTTTAATAAGTGTCACCAGGTGCATTGGTGCGCCCATTTCTATTAAAACTGACCACAGATTTATCCAGCTTACACAATCAAATACCTTTTGGTAGTCAACGAAGCATATAATCATAGGTACTTGAAATTCTCTAGACTTTTCAATGAGTTGTCTCAGGTTCAGGATTTGTTCCCTTGTACCTTTACCCTTTACAAACCCCGCTTGTTCTTGAGGTATTTGGTAATGTAGATAGGTTTTTAATCTGTTTTTAATGATATGCAACAAGATTTTAATAGCATGTGTTATTAGTGACAGTGTGCGGTAGTTTTCACATCTGGTAGTAGTCCCTTTTTTGTGTAGTGGGATATAAATTGAGGTACACCAATCAGATGGCCATTTTCCTGATTCCAAACAGCAACACAAAGAATTATATGTAATCCTTTGTCACCTAGTAGCTGTAGTATTTCACATGGTATTGAATCAATGCCTGGGGATTTATTTCTCTTTAGTGATTTAATTGCATCTTTGACTTCAGCGAGTAAGACAGTAGGTTCTCTAGGGTAGTCAGAAGGCCACTGATTTTCTGCTGATACCTCGTTATTTTAAAGCGAAAAGCCGGAAATTGGAAAAAGATTGTAGCATTTTTTTCTTAAATTTAAAATTGTTGGTCAGACCTGTACACAGCTGCACCAGATAACCATTTTTCCAACTTATAACCATTTACGTATATAGACGCGATTTAATTTAATTTTATAGTTGACTGTCACGATGTTTGCTGACGTTAATTTAAGTTTTTGAGTTGTGAAAAAAAACCACACTGTGGTAAGTCTTGAATTATTTTTCTAGTTGATTTAAACATTCTATTAGAATTTTTTTCTTTTGATAACAGGTCTTTGTTACGGCTGATCTTCTTTTATTTAAGCCTGATTCTCTACCTCCGGGCGCCGCACCCTTGTCTTTTTGGTGTCAGCCTCTAAAGATCTTCTCCCTTACTACAGCAGACTCCCTCTATAAGGAGAACTGAAATGGCGGACTAATTACCTCGTTATAAGCGGATCTCGTTATATCAGACAACAATAATATTGTGCATACCACCACTACTAAAATGTTTGATGCATCTTACATAGTTTATTAGGTGTCGATGGTCGAATTCAACAATGTAACTTGGCCAGCGTAAATTGTAAAATTCAATATCGGTCGATACATAAATAGACGAAGACGTTTATAACAGGCGGTGGAATTTATTACAGCACTGGTCTCGGTAAGCTCACAGATGTTGGACATTCCTGTATAGCCATCACCACGCCAAAAACAGGTAAAGAAACATATTCTTCGATTTCATTTTTCCTCGTTATAACCAAGCACCTCTTTTTAGAGGTGTTATAGTTCAATAGTAAATTCACGGGACATCTAGTTTACCTCGGTATAAGCGAAACCTCGTAATACCCGTGTTCGTTATAGAGTCTGCTGTATATGCTTTTTGGGTTCGTTGAGTCTTAAATTACATACTAGGGATATAGTATTTAATTATCCATTACTATTTGCATTAAAGTGATAGAAATTCTTTACAAATAACTGAATAAAGAAAATTTTATTGATATACATTTAAGATATTCTCCATAATTTATATACATATTTTCCATTCATTTTTAGTCTCTTCCATTGCGCGTATATCTTCGCTTCGCTTTTTTACTCCCTATCTATTGATCCGACTTACATTTTTCGTTAATCCTCCCACCCTTCCCTTTGATCGTCCAATCTAATTAAACTTAATTTAAACGTCGCAACGTTTTCCTCATCCAGTCTCTATGAAAAATTAATAGACAGCCAACACGGCGAGCAAAAAGAAGAAGAACATATGCATAAAGCAAACAAGCGAAGTCCGTCCAATTCCTAACTAACGGGTAACGAATCCTGACATTTAGTTGTTTTACAAACGGCTCTATCCTCCGGGATCCGCCGAGGCCGCTCGCAGTTCAGGCCTCGTTCTCAAACGCTCAAATACTCAAACACACCTGATGATGTCGTTCGCTAGAAAAAACTGCAAATGGTCATCGTTCATTCTTTGTCCTTTCGAATGTTGAAAATTGAATTTATAATCGGTATGGACAGTAGATGCCTTTTCTCGGTTTCTCTCGCTATATTTTTCAGGATATGATTTGCCCGTTTGCTCGATGTTTGCATTATTCCGACGAGATCTGGACACTGCCACTTTCGAATGTGGGTCGGATGTGACCGTGTTGTGTTTAATTGGATTATTTTTTTATTGAAATAGGTCAAGGGATGTTAAATCGACGTTTGTGCAATATTATTTTACTTTATAACTCAAGAAAGCGTCAATATTATGTAGTTAAAAAATAGTTATTTTCCTAACAAGTGCAGAAAGTCATTCTTTTCCGCACGCGACTGCAGTTTGCTGAACGACGCGAAGCGGGAGTTCGGCAAGCAGTCGAGTGCGGAAAAGATACTTTCTGCAAGAGTTAGGAACAATATTTTTTCTAAGAGTCTTTAAAAAATTACCAAATCTTAATCAGTTAATTTAATTAATATGAAAATTCCACACCTGTAATTTTGAACCAATCAAAATACGTTATTTTGACAGATCACCATGGCAACGGAGGTATTTTATCGGAAATTTTTTGCTCGTGGGGTACCCAACAGCGAATTATAGTGGAAATTTTTTGACGTTTACAATAACAGAACATTTTTGACAGACTGGTTTTTATTTGTTTACATAATTTAGTTTTGATTCATTTTCTATCTCTTGTAGTTACTCAAAACTTATGTAAAATTGAAGAATATACTATTTTCTATCTTGAAATGGTATTCCCATGCAACTACAATGAGTAGAAATGACGAATTTGAAAGCCTAAATAATTGCTGACAAAGCTATGGCGCGCTATTAATCTGTTCATGCAGCTTTGGATTTTCAAATGCAAATTTGGTGTGGAATTTTCTTACCGAATACCACGCGAAGTCAAATTAATATCCGGAAATTTTTTTTTTGATCATGAATATTTTTAGAAAATTTCCCTCGTCTGCGACTCGGGAAATTTTCAAAATATTCATGATCTCAAAAAAATTTCCGGAAATAATTTGACCTCTAGTGGTATTACTAGTGAAAATACATACACAAATTAATTCTTTGACAAGGTTGTCAAAACCAAACTTTCAATTTAATTAGTTAGCATGACGATGATCTTGGTTTCCATGACGATGATTCAAAACGACTGTTATTGTCTACCGATTTGACTTTCGAATATTATGTCAAAATAATTTTATTTCATCGAATTGTCACGTTAATTTCATTAAAACAGGAACACAATAGGATATATTTGAAATAAATTAGTAAATAATATCTAAATATTAGTTTATTGCATGTATTATAATTACTTTAAGGCCATATTAACATATCTAAATTAACAAGCGTGCGGAAAAGTAAAAACCGCGTGCGGAAAAGTAACACGCGTGCGGAAAAGTGAAACTTTCTAAACTAAAATGGGTGCGCGAAAGTAGACATTTTTGCACGTTCGTAGAAAAATGTATTAAGACGTAAAATGTGTAGTTTAAAATGTAAAATTTTATTAAATATAAAAATTGTTGAAAGATATCTTATACAGAGTGTCCCGAAAAGATTGGTCATAAATTATACCATAGATTTTGGGTTCAAAAATAGATTGATTGAACCTTACTTACCTTGGTACAAATGTGCACATAAAAAGTTACAGCCCTTTAAAGTTGCAAAATTAAATAGTTATTTTCCTAACTAGTGCGGAAAGTGATACTTTCCCGCACGAAACTGCCGTTGACCCGAACGACGCGATAGCGGTTCGGGCAAGCAGTCGAGTGCGGGAAAGATACTTTCCGCATGAGTTAGGAACAATATTTTTTCTAGGGCCGTACGTTTGGAAAAAAGCCACAAAAATAGAGTCGTATCAATTTTTATTTAGGAGTGAATACACAAATTAATTCTTTGACAAGGTTGTCAAAACCAAACTTTCAATATAATTGGTTACCACGACGACGAAATTGGTTTCCATGACGACGATTTAAAACCATTGTAATTGCCGACTGATTTGACTTTTAAATATTATATCAAAATAATTTTATTTCATCGAATTATTGCGTTAATTTCATTAAGGTGAAACAGTAGCGATCAACAGGTAGCGAAAACGCGTTCCAAGATTGCGGCTGTAATTTTGAATATTTTTTCGAGATATTTGGCACACGTATTCGTAATATAATAAAGAATGGCGGTACAGAGCCCAATTTGAAAAATATATTAATATGTGGAAATTACTCTGTAATTAAATACAATATTAAAAAAACGAGCCTGTACCGCCATTAAGAAGAACAAAAAAATACACTTTCTTCAAATAAACTTTTTTATCCAAAGCGTAGATTTTGTATAATTTTGGAACTACTAATGAAATAAAAAATTTTAGTAGTTCCAAAATGACACAAAATCTAGGAATCGGATAAAAAAGTTTATTTGAAGAAAGTGTATTTTTTTGTTCTTCTTAATGGCGGTACAGGCTCGTTTTTTTAATATTGTATTTATTTACAGAGTAATTTCCACATATTAATATATTTTTCAAATAAGGCTCTGTACCGCCATTCTTTATTATATTACGAATACGTGTGCCAAATATCTAGAAAAAATATTCAAAAATTACAGCCGCAATCTTGGAACGCGTTTTTGCTACCTGTTGATCGCTACTGTTTCCTCTTAAAACATGAACACAATAAGCTACATTTGAAATAAATTAGTAAATAATATCTAAATATTAGTTTATTGCATGTATTATAGTATAAAATTTTTGACGTAAGAGAACTGTCAAAACATTAGAATGTGACTTTTCATTATTGTCATGTTTATTATAAAAATAATAATCGCTTTTGTAGTAAAAATACTATACAAATAATATGTGGTTGTGGTAGATTTGACAAATATTCAAAATATCTCGATAAAAACTGGCTTTTCGAGAAAGTACTAAGAGGCAAAAAAGTTTTAAAAACAGCATGTTTAACTAGTAGTACTACAATAATAATTTAATAGGAACATACACAAAAGTTTAGGGGGGTTTAAGGGAACAAAACCCCCATCAAATTTTTATGGGGTGCACAAATTTCACTATAATTTTTGTTCAAGATATGCTCCTATCATAATAATCTCTATTAGTTTTCGCTATATTTGAAAAAATGTATTTTTCTACGGCCGTAAGAGAACTGTCAAAACATTACAATGTTTTGTTTATTAAACATGGCAATAATGAAAAGTCACATTCTAATGTTTTGACAGTTCTCTTACGTCAAAAATTTTGACCTACGTAATATCGCTTTTGTAGTAAAAATACTATATATATGGTTACGTACGATTATAGAGACCTGGTAATAATATGAAAAATTTATAATTTACATTTTTATAAAATGGAAAAATACTAAGAGGCAAAAAACTTTTAAAAACACTGTGTTTAACTAATCGTACCGCAATAAAAGTTTAATTGGAACGAAGACAAACATTTGGGGGATTTAAAGGAACGAAACCCCATAAAATTGTTATGTATACATATTAAAAAAGAAGCTGCATTTCGATAAAAATTGGCTTATCGAAAAAATACTAAAAGGCAAAAAAGTTTTAAAAATAATCTGTTTAACTAAAATAATAATTCAATTGGAACGTACATAAAAGTTTGCGGGGGGTTTGAGGGAACAAAACCCCATAAAATTTTTATGGGATGTACAAATTGCACTGTTGTTTTTGTTTTAAGATGATCCTGCCATAAGAATGCCACATGTCCATTTTCAATAAAAAAGGTAAGTTAAGTATGTACATGCAAAATAGTGTAGATCAAAAATCTGACGATTAAGAAAAGGAAATGGGTGAGTCACAAAGTTTCCCAAAAAAAAGCGAACATTTCGCGAAACAAACGTCAGATCGAAAAACAAAAAAATACGTGTACAATATTTTTGAAAAATCTATCGAATGACACCAAACACAACCCTCCATTTTTTGTTATTGAAGATTTGGATTCCTAACGTAAAAATAAGTAACTTTTATTCGAGACATTTTTTCGAATTATGGATAGATGGCGCTATAAACGGAAAAAACGATTGTTGGAAATGGAAAATAAAATTAAAAAATGGAAAGTCCCCCACTTTATGGAAAACTTAACTTAACTTTTTTTGGTTTTAGAACCCACTCTTCACAACCCAATAGGTCCCCAGAGCGCTCGAGTAAGTGCAAATTTAGCATACTTTCCTCCCCTACTATAACGAAATAAACGACTATTTTTATATATTACAATCCTTGAAACGGCCTACCCAGTCTCTCCCAGTTCTTTTCAAAAATCGCAGACTAATTGTAATAATTTCTCATGAAAAACAATACAATAAAAGTAAAACCCGCCCGGATTGGTCGAGCGGCAGACACCCAAGTTTTTTTTTGTCGCAGAAATAAGTATTTTTATCATGTTTAATGAAGTTTCCCTTTTTCATTTCCAATTTTCGCGACAACGTCGCCTTTTTCGGGGCGTTCATCCAGTGTCTGGGGAAATTGCAGTACAAATCACAAAACAAAGAATGGAATAAGGGAGACAATAATTTCAAGCTAGAATATAAAATTTGAATAACACAATAAGCGCAACGAGTTGTCTCCTTCTTCGAATAACTTCTTAATATTGAGTTAGCGATCTCAAGATTGTTTTTTGTCGAGAATTTGAGGAAGAATATGGATATTTTTATCTGATTACCGAAATTGAGTTCCGTGAAAAAAATAATACGCACTACACAAGTAAATCTGTTTGTAGAATAGACGTGGATCGTGCAGATATAATAACAAATATAAATAATGGTAAAATAGTGGCGCAGTCAGGAGGATATCAATATTAACACATAAATGTTTAATGAAAACACTTGAATCTCAAACTATAAACCTCCATTTATAAATAATCAGGATACTTTATTCAGTATCAACATATAGAAAGCAAAGGAGTATAATTAAAAAAAAACTAAAAAACTAAGTTTTCAATCTAATAGCACATAGAACAACATCCAAAAATGTTACTCTCGATCCTACCAGATTGAAAACAATGGGAACCTTCTCTGGTAACACCTCCGAGGCTTCTACAATTTGCAAGCCATAACGGATGCTGAGACTAAGGAAGATAAGGGAATTTTACAATTTATAATTCACGTCCCATCTGATCAGCGCGGTAAAGTTCCAACGAGAATGGTTCCCTTCGTACTCCAATCAGAGTAAACATGTAAATAAAAAATGAATTCTTCTTCTTCTTTTAGTGCCTATTGGTTTCGAATATTGGCGATCATTCTGGCTATAATTATTTTATTAACTGATGCTTTAAATAGATTAGTTGTTGTTGTGGAGAACCATTTCCTCAGGTTCTTTAACCATGATATTCTTCTTCTCCCAATTCCTCGCTTTCCGAATACTTTACCTTGAAGGATTACCTTCAGTAATCTGTATTTAGTGCCGTTTATCATTATGTGTCCGAGATATTCCAACTTTCTCCTTTTAATGGTATACATCACCTCTCTTTCTTTGCTCACTCTTCGTAATAGGCCATGTTATTGAATGCACTCCTAGCCTTCTCTATTCTACATTTAATTTCTTGTGAGTGATCCCATTGTTCGTTTACTATTGTTCCAAGATAGTTATACTGTTTTACTCGGTCCACTGGTGTATTATTGATAAGTAGTTGGGCGTCTCTAATTTTATTTTTGCTGAAAAAATGAATAACCATTTTCAATTTCGTTGAAACACGAAACTACAGCCGCATCATTATTCCAGTTCAATCAGCAAGCACCTCTACCGGTTTCGAAACTTATTAGTCTCTCATCAGGAGGCACATATGATGTTCTCTCTGACCCAACTAGGACAAACCCCGGTGTGCAGTCACGGATTGCAACGAACGAAATGGCAGGGATGCCCTAGCGGCAACTGCTAGTAAAAAACTAAGTTTTCAATCTAACAGCACATAAAACAACATCCAAAAATGTTACTCTACATCATACCAAATTGAAAACAATGGGAACCTTCTCTGGTAACACCTCCGAGGCTTCTACAATTTGCAAGCCATAACGGATGCTGAGACTATAGACCAGTAAGGATCTGTGAAAAAACGTCTATTTTTGGATGTGAAAGGTGGCATTCGGATTTTTGCAGATAAAGTTAGGTGACACCTTAGGTAATAATAATTGACTTATGCTCCTTCTCAAATATGCCCGGAACATTAATAAAAAAATTAAAATATTTAAAAATTTCGAAAAACGTCGATTTTTTTCTGTTTTCTTTGCTTATAACTTTAAAACGATTCGTTTTGGAACAAAGTCGTAGAGAAATAAAATAAAGATAATTGAATTTTATATGATATACGACTGGTCAAAAATGTCTTAACGTATTACCTTTTCTGTAATATAGCAATACATACAAAATAAGGGGGCAAAATACGCCTGTTGTTATTCAATGTTTTTAACCACTTTGGTGGCACTTAGAACCTTAGTAATTCGCTTAGGAAATTCTTTGTAACTTACTTAAACCGTGTACCAAATTTCATTAAAATCGATCTAATAGATTTTGCCTAATAAATTTGCAATCTAAATGTTTTTAAAAAAGTTTTAAAATTTTGTAAAATCTTTCTGAACAAAAAGTAGACCATTTAGAAGTTGTGTAATTTTTTTACATAACTTTTACAACTTTAAAACGATTCGTTTTGGAACAAAGTCGTAGAGAAATAAAATAAAGATAATTGAATTTTATATGATATACGACTGGTCAAAAATGTCTTAACGTATTACCTTTTCTGTAATATAGCAATACATACAAAATAAGGGGGCAAAATACGCCTGTTGTTATTCAATGTTTTTAACCACTTTGGTGGCACTTAGAACCTTAGTAATTCGCTTAGGAAATTCTTTGTAACTTACTTAAACCGTGTACCAAATTTCATTAAAATCGATCTAATAGATTTTGCCTAATAAATTTGCAATCTAAATGTTTTTAAAAAAGTTTTAAAATTTTGTAAAATCTTTCTGAACAAAAAGTAGACCATTTAGAAGTTGTGTAATTTTTTTACATATAAAGAGGTGCTCTATCTGTCTAATACACTTTACAGAATTAAAATCGGATTATTTAAGGGGCCTCAGCAATGTTTTAAACTTATAAACAATTTTTTGGCTTATAAACAAATAGCTTTGTTTAATAATCAAAAAATTAATTTTTAGCAATGCAAATAATTAAAACCGGTATAATTTGACTTAAACTTTCAAGTGCTGTCAGCAGAATTGCTATTTTATTTTTTAATCAAAAGTTATTCGCGTTCAAAAATTGCATTTTATGAATTTTTGAAAGTTCCACTGCGTTTATCTCGAAAACTATGCATCCTACGAAAAAACTTGTAAGAACATGTTTGGCTTAGAATTACCCAACAAATACAAAAAAATGTTTTATTTTGTGAAAAATCGATGTTATGTAATTCCTCAAGTTCTTCGTTTATAACAATCTTATGTCTCTCGACATCCGGATCAACTGATACCCAAAAAAATCGTGTTCTACGGGTCAAAAAATACATAAAAATCTTGGGTAAGTCCATCTAAATATAGGAGCCCGTAGCACCCCCTCCTGGCCACAGGACTAATTTGTTTATAAGCCAAAAAATTGTTTATAACTTTAAAACATTGCTGAGGCTGCTTAAACAATCCGATTTCAATTCTGTAAAGTGCATTAGATAGGTGGAGTGCTTCTTTATATGTAAAAAAATTGACAAATCTTTGTATGTTCCAGTTTTTGTTGTGCAAGATTTTAAAAAATTTTAATTTTTTTAAAAAAGTTTAGATTGCAAAATTATTATTCAAAATCTAGTAAGTCAATTTTAATGAAATTTGGTGTACGGTTCTAGCACATTACAAAAATTTTCTAAGCAAGGTTCCAGGTGTAACCTAAGTGATGGAAAATCATTGAATAAGGACAGGCTTGTTTTGCCCCCTTATTTTATATTTATTGCTATTTTGCAGCAAGGGTGATAAATTAAGACATTTTTAACCAATCGCATCTGATAGAAAATTTAATTATCTTTGTTTTATTCCTATACGACTTTGTTCCAAAATGAATCGTTTTAAAGTTATAAGCAAAAAAAAGTACAAAAAAACGAAATTTTTTGAAATTTTTAAATACTTAATTTTTTTTATTAATATTCCGGGCATATTTGAGAAGGAGCATAAATCAATTATTATTAACGAATTTATCACCTAACTTTATCCGCAAAAATCTGAATGCCACCTCTCACATCCACCTAAAAACAGATCCTTACTGGTCTACTAAGGAAGATGAGGGAATTATACAATTTATAATTCAGATGGGACGTGACTACTCGGAAGTGTTACCAGAGAAGGTTCCCATTTCCCATTGATTTCAATCTGGTAGGATGTTGAGTAACATTCTTGGATGTTGTTTTATGTGCTATTAGATTGAAAACTTAGTTTTTTGCTAGCAGCTGCCGCTAGGGCATCCCTGTAATTTAGTTAGTTGCAATCCGTGACTGCACGCCGGAGTTTGTCCTAGTTGGGTCAGAGAGAGCAGCATATGTGCCTCCTGATGAGAGACTAATAAGTTTCGAAACCGGTAGAGATGCTTGCTGCACTCTCTGATTGAACTGGAATGATGATGCGGCTGTAGTTTCGTGTTGCAACGAAACTGAAAATGGTTATTCATTTTTGAGTATATTTTTATTTTTCATTGACCTTAGAAAAGCTTTTGGTATATTCGACTGCTGAAAAATATTATATTACACATTTAATAGAGTTTAAAATCTCTATTATTCTCTCTCGTATTCCACTGGCTGCATTTCTAAACTATTTTTGTACAGCATTTCACTCATAACATCACCTGTAGACCATGTTATGCTATTTTAAATTCTTTCTATATGCAACATATCCTTTATTTTTCAGTACATACACATATTTTAACAATTTATACGGTTGTGTAGGCGAGAAAAATCCCGTCACGGTCTTATCAGAAGCCAAACACTCTGCCACGGTGCATTTCGTTCTCGTTTCCAAAACATCCGTCTCCATTACCATTTAAACTACTTAAACTCGAATGTCACGATTGTATTTTCTGTGATCAGTCTCAAGAAATACCGAGTAAACATTTTAGTGAATAGAATACTTCTAGAAATAAATAACAATTTCTCTTTCTACTTTTTTCAATTACATTAATAGTTTGGTGTAGTAATAGGTGATTCATTTAGATGTACTTTCATTGATAGATATTTGATGGAAGATCGTGGATGAATCGTGTCACCTGCTGTTGCGTTTTTGCTCAGTATTGTTTGACACTTCATCATGGAAAGACTTAGCCCGGGATAGTATCTAAAAATGATTCAGCTGTATTACGAAAATGGGCGTTGTACGAGGTATATGTTTCGTGCGCTTAGAGCAACTTATTGTCCACATAATCGGCCTACCGAATGCACAATTCGGTGTACCATCAGTGAGTTTCAGTTTTCATTATTGGATAACGAGCGACCAAATAGACCACGTATTGAAGAAAATATAGCGGCGGTAGCGGATAGTGTATGCGAAAATAACGAATCGATTCGTCGCTGCTTTCAACAGCTTGGCTTGTCGTATACAACAACTTGGTGTATTTTACGTAAGGATCTTGGTTTAGAATTTTAATTTTTTTTTTAAGTACTTCTAAACTCTAAATGAATCACCCTTTATATAGTTATAGTATAGTTTAGAAATTGTAGACACTAAATTCTAAGAAATGACTACGACCATTCTGAGCTATTCTTGGTCTTCCAATGGCGTACAAAAAACTGATACCCTCAATTCGCTGAACGTTAGAACTGGAGACAAAAGGTGCAGACTATGGCAGAAATTACCTGAGAACAATGCTAAACTTGGGCCGTAATACTATTGGCAGAAGTCTATTTACGTTGTTTAGTACCGCCGCACAGTGGTTCCAAATGCTGAAAACGTGGTCATGAGGCGAAAAAAGGAGTCCCTATTTAGGGATTTTCATGTTTACAGTTGTTTTCTCATACTATCGTAGAGTCCTAATAAGCAGGTATGAAGATCGGTCTGGATGTATTCTGGTTCACAACTCAGGAACAAGTGGACCATGTCCGGGGTTATTTTGGCCGGCAGAGAAAGTGAAAAAGAACTCGTATATTGAAAACGCTGTAAAACGTTTTGTAGTTTATCAATTTTATCGCTGTAAAGCAGATTCTTCTTTTTTAAGTATGTAGTAATGTAAGATGTAACTTAAATCAACATTTATTAACAATAAATGCCTTAAATTTGTTAATGCATAAAATAGTGAAAATATACTTGAAATAATTAAAAATTTCTAAAGATGCATTCCAAAAGTACAAAATTCTGCATAATTCTGCGACTAATGCTTATTAATCTTAAAATATATAGTAACAAGATACAGAATCACTTTGGTTTATCTGCCTATAACTGCCTATGCATTGCTGGCAGTTGTTTGAATATAAAAGTGGGAAATGACGCATATTACATGATTCTGGCGATTGTTGAGTATGTATGGGCAGTTGTACATAAGTAATAGGTTCTGAATATTGTACTTAATAAAGAAAATGAATCGGTAATCAGCAGTTTCAAAAGTCACTTATAGTATAACATTTTAAACAAAAATGCGGCTAAAATAAAATTTTCGAACTTCTTTCGTCCATATTGGATCCGCCATTTTGTTTAAAAAAAGTAATGTTAGATTTGTAATCAGCTACCTTAACCTACCAAATTTGACAAAAAATTTTCCTTTTTGATTGATATATTCAATTTCTTTCCGCCATGTTGGATCCGCCATTTTGTTTTTCAGAAAAAATAATGCCAGATTCGTAATCAGCGATGCCAAAAATCCTTAAAAACGGAAGTAATTCCAATATGTATAAACAATATACGCTTTTAAAGGTTCATGACCACGTTTTCGGCATTTGGAACCACTGCACTGTGCGCTGCTAAACAGAATTTGTGATACTGGGGAACAGTTTGATTTAACAATAAACATAGAGAAAACAACAACCATATAATTTATCAGTAAGACGGGTAAAGTCATGGCAAGGATTAAGATAATGAAGATATTGAACAAGTGGATAAAATGAAATAGGAGTCTGGATTACGGAAGATCTGGAAATTTATGAGTAACTAAAGACTCAATCTGAAAATTCGATATTTTATAGTAAAATGTTATATCCACTCTATTCTTCTTTATTGGTGCCGAGGATTATACTGTTAATGTTGACTTAATGGCTGGAAGCTTTTGAGATGAGGATTTTTAGGAGAATTATGAAAATACCTTGGATAAATTTTATTATGAACGAATGATGTTGCACAGAGTGGGAAGAGACAGAGAAATTTTGACAACCATTAAAAGGAGAAAGCCAGCATATTTGGGGCACATATCATTTAGAAATGATAGTATGATAGATGAAGTACGAGTTATTGCATTTAATTATAAAGGGTAAAATCGAAGTAAAAAGGGGTCCTGCTAGACGACAAATATCCTCACGAAATTTATCCTCGCGAAAAACATTCGCCCCTGGACCTGGTTAAACACACAGACGCTTTTCAGAAAATCAGAAGATAGAGACGAGTTTGCAATGGTTATGGTCAGCCTTCATTAGTGGGGTCAGCACTAAAAGAAGAAGAAGTACTGCTTAAGTGATTTCGCTCAGTTAATTTGCGCATTTTTTCTTTTGCTCCAATCTAAGAGGTCAATCTAAGTAAGACTTTATTTACACTACCTTCTTCCATCTCTAACTGGCATATATTGAGAAGTATACATAAGTGGGTGATCCCGAAAATAAGTTAAAATTTTTTCCATATCCCTCGACTTTAGGAAAACTCCGACCGGAAGTTGGTAAACAATAAAAACCGAAATTTGTTGAACACAATATTTTGCGTGCAAGTGATATTTCCTAAAAGTCCCATTATTTTATGATTGAGTGCGTGGTGATAGGCGGCGATGGTGGAAAACGCGTTTTCCATGATACGCGTTATTAATACACATGCGTAAGCACCATAAAGGTAATTGGAATAGTGATAGGAATAATACAGTCTCGTACTTTCTTAGCTGTAAGTGCCTTTTGGCACGTCAGTGATAAACCATCACTAAAGCTCGACGGATAGAGGTGGGTGGTCCGTGAATACACGTCAACTTCGATCGGATCCTTAAAATGTTTCATTTAATAAAATTGCATTAAATATAAGTTCATGAAGGAACACTAACAGTTAGACTGGAGGCCTGGATGTACCTACCTACTATAAAGAAAGTTGTTCAGTTTGAGACATTATATTGGACTCTTTTTGTCTTTACGAGTACATTCAGTAAGAAAATTAATTAATGATGACAGAGTTAATAAATCTTGCAAGATTTTTAATGAATAAATGATTTATTTTCAATATAAAAAACCATCATCATCATCATCATTTGGCTCTACAACTCTATGTGAGTCTTGGCCGCGTTTACTATTTCCCTCCATTGTTGTTGGTCCTGAGCAGCTATTTCCCATTGTTGTACTCCCATTTTGCGTAGATCACTGGCTACTGCGTCCTTCCATCTCTTTCTTGGGCGACCAACTGACCTTTTGCCATCGGGCCTTTCCCAGAATGTGGCGTTCAGAAGTCTTTCGTCACTCGATCTTAGCACGTGGCCCGCCCATCTTATTCGGTTTGTTTTAATGTAGCGTACTATGTTTTCATCTCCATATATTGTCTGGAGTTCATCATTGTGTCTTCTTCTCCATTCCCCTGTTGTCTCTTCTCTGCAAGACCCATATATAGTCCGCAGTATCTTTCTTTCAAGTACCAGTAATTTTGTCGTTTCCCGCTTGTTCAGAGTCCATACGTTATTGTGGGACGAATTATTGTCTTATATATTCTTATTTTTCCGCTCTTGAGAGTATGTATTTTTGATTTAGGTACGGTCATTAATGAGTAATATGCCCTGTTTCCTGGAATGATCCTGGCTGCCACGTCCTTTTCATATTTATTTTCAGATGGTATGATCGCTCCCAGATACTTGAATTCTTTGACGACTTCAAAGTTGTATTCATTAATTGTCACGTTTTGTCTAACCCTTGGTCTTGTCCTCCTTGACCTTAAGACCAACTTTCTTGGCTCCGTTTTCGAATAGGGTGAAAATTTCTTTTGCATCTCTGGTGGATTGTGCAATTGCGTCCACGTCATACGCAAAGGCCAATAGTATTCCTTGATCCTTGGGCGACAAATTCGTTTGTCAGTTGTGGCTGAGCTTTCCTTACTGCATCTTGCAGTGCGAAGTTAAACTCTCTTTGTCTAAGCCTGGTGTCAATGAGGAATTCCTCCGTTGTGGTGCTGCCAATTCTGCTCCATGCGGAAGCGTTCTCACCTGTGCTTATCGTACCAGCTTTCCAGGTACTCCCATTTCTACCATGGTCTCCCACAATGCTTCTCTACTAACAGAATCGTAAGCTTGTTTAAAATCCATGAAGATTTGGTGTACATCGCGGTTGAATTCAAAGTTTTTTTCCAACACCTGGCGTTTGCATCACCACCAGCTGTCTAGCATTTTTGGTCTCCAATTTTTCTGTTTTCCATCTCCACTCATGTAATGTACTAAGATTTTAATTCCCCTTTTACTTTGCCATTGTATTCTCTTGAGTCATATCTACGGTGACCATATGTACTTATTTAAGTAGGACAGTACTTATTTTTAAATATTGTCCTAATGTACTTTAAAACCTTTCTAAGGACACGCGAATGTACTTATTTTTTCTAAAAAATGAATATTTTTATGTTTTACTACTTTTAAACAAATTTCTTTGTATACTGTTCCAGGTATCGCAGCTTTTGTGTCTTGATGGTTTCCAATATTTCCATTCTTTTGTTGACTTTTTGTCTTCTCATGACTTCGTTGTTTGTTACAGGCTCGGTCCATGCTATCTTCAGGTACCTTCACCCACAGTTCAAATGCTTCCAACTTTTTAGTAGTCGACGCGTTAATTGACCATGCTTCTATCCCGTAAAGCAGAGTCGAGAAAATGTAACACCTTGCCAGCCTAACTCTCAAGTCTTAATTATTTCAGTTCTCTTGCACAAACTACCTTTCTCATTTTATTGAAGTTGGTTCTTGCCTTCTCTATTTGAACTTTGATTTCTTTGGAGTAATCGTTTGTGTCATTAATTATTGTGCCAAGATAGTTGTAGTTTTCAACTTGTTCTAAAGTTTTACCTTTAATTGTCAGGCTTTTATCATTATTTTGGGTTTTTGATATCCTCATAAATTTAGTTTTCTTGATGTTGACTGATAATCCATATTGTTCTCCATACTCAACTATCTTGTTTATTAGCTTTTGGAGGTCTTGGAGGTTGTCCGCTATTATGATAGTGTCGTCCGCATATCTAATGTTGTTAATTGGCGTTCCATTTAGGTACCTTTATTCCTGCTGTTTCTCCCTCAAGAACTTTTTTCATAATTTCTTCAGAGTATGTATTTAATAGTAGTAGTGACAATACACATCCCTGTCGCACTCCTCTTTTAATTTCGAACTTTTCTGATGTGTGTTCGTTAATGCGTATGTGTGCCTGCTGTTTATAATATAGATTTGTTATAATTCAAAGGTCATTGTATTATTGTTTTGCTTGAGGACGTTCATTAGCTCTTTGTGGCGGACTTTATCGAAAGCCTTGTTGTAATCTATGAAACAGACGTACATATCCTGGTTCACATCCAAGAATCTCTGGATTAGTAGTGTAAATCCAAATTGGGTTTCTTCAATATCCATATCAAGTGTTTGGTAAATGCGTTTATGAATGATCTTTAAAAACATTTTAATTGTGTGAGACATCAGGCTTATGGTGCGGTAGTCGTACACAAAACTTCACTGCACAAGTGAAACATTTTTACACAAAATGTGTAACCTACCTAGAAAACTGGAGTACAAATTTTCATGAATTTAAACTATTCAAAAGCATAGATCTAAAGCGGGCTCCACACTCTCGGCGAAGTTACTTCGCCAAAGTTGACCGAAGTCCGAAGTACCCTCTCTACACACTCGTTCTACTTCGCGAGGAAGTGCGATACCGACAAAGATCCCTTTGACCAGACCTACAGAGAATGGAAGTAGAACGAAGTGAGGTAAAGTTACACAAGGTGGCCGTCTAGATTCTCGTACTTGTTGAACCTCGATCGACTTCGGCGAGAGTGTGGAGCTCGCATAAGAAGTGAAATAACATGGAACGATGTTTGTTATTCTCTCGAAGCTTTTAAATTGTATATTAAGGCAACCATGTTAAACAAAGATCAACTCTTTGACGAACTGGGAATTTTGAAAGACGTGGCTACAAGTGAAAAAATTGCTGAGTGGAACAGAGAAGACAAAATAGTCAGGATCGATGGCTTAAAGTTTTTAAGTGTGTAGATCAATTCAAACTGAAAAACTTAAATATTATGCGAATTTATTTTTTGTCTTCCGGGTACTAGTGCGGCTATCGAGCGTTTATTTTCTGTAATAAATAATTATTATTGGACGTCGGAAAAGTCACAAATGTCCATATCCACTCCCAAGGCAGCGATGCTGGTGTACGCAAATTTTGATATGATTTGTATGCAATGTTTCATTTACTTCAGTCGAAGCCGGACCTTCTTAAATTAATTTTAAGTTCAGAAAAATATGAATGATGCAAAAAACCGGAAGAAGATGAGGATATTCCAGGTCCCTCATCTAAAAACTCTTAATTACATGCTTGTAACTTTTTCAAAGTTAATGTAATGTGTTATGTTTAGTTTAATTGATATAATTTTTTATGTTTAGCTACATAGTTTATTTAATTTTTAATGCCAACAAGTTATATTTGTCCAATAACAAGATACATTTTGCGTTTTTAATACATTTTTTTGTACTTTTTTGTCTTTAAAAAGATATGGTCACCGTAGTCATATCTAAAGAGCAGCATTTATCTCTTCTTTACCATAGAACACACATTTTCCTGCAGTGGTTCGGATATCGTCTACCCCTACCCATCTATCCTGCGACCTGTCTCATCTTCTTTACTTTGTCTTTTTTGATCTCTTCTTTTGTCTTTTGATTTCTTCAGGTGAGGTTTTCTGTTTATATTATTTATATCGATTTATCACGTTAAAATTTTAAATTAGAAGTGAACTCTATTAGTCATTTGCAAGTCATACCATTTGACAAATATGATAGAAAATTGAAATATTAGATACTTTTTAAGGGATCATCAACTAGCCTATATTTGTCCACTGCTGAACGTAGGCCTCCCGTAAAAATTTCCACCTATTTCTATCTTGAGCTTCTTGCATCCAATTTGTGGTGATGCGCTTGATATCATCCGTCCATCTAGTCGGTGGTCGTCCTCTGCTTCGATATGCCTCCTGCCTTGGTCGCCATTCCAGAATCTTTTTGGTCCATCTGTCATCCGTCAGTCTGGCAACATGTCCTGCCCAAGCCCATTTAGCCATGGCTATTCTTTCAACTGCCTCCGTGACTCCTGTTCTTCTTCTTATTTCTAGGTTTGGTACTTTATCTCTGATGGTAATACCTAACATTGATCTTTCCATAGCGCGTTGTGTAACTCTTATTTTATTTATTGTTCTTTTTGTCAGAGTTAGTGTTTCTGCACCATATGTAAGAACCGGCAAAACACACTGGTCAAAGACCTTTCTTTTTAAACAAACTGGAATATTAGACTTGAAAATGTTATTTAATCTACCGAAGGCAGCCCATGTAAGACCTATCCTTCTTTGTATTTCAGTTGTCTGGTTATCTCGGCCTAAGCGAATCTCATGTCCTAGATATTTGTAAGCTATTACTTGGTCGATGCTATGACTCCCAATTTGAATTTTATCGCTGACTACAAGGTTGGTCATAAATTTTGTCTTTGAGGTGTTAATTTTAAGACCAATTGTTTTTGACACTTTATAGAGCGTGTGCAGCATTTTTGTAGCTTTATCAACTCTATCAGATATTAAAACGATGTCATCGGCAAATCTTAGGTGGTTCAGATCCTCCCCGTTTATATTGATTCCCATATTATCCTCTCCTTCCATTTGCTTGAACATATATTCAAGAACAGCTGTAAACAATTTCGGGGAGATAGTATCACCCTGTCTAATTCCACGTTCTATTCTAAATTTCTTGGTATCTTCATGAAGTCGAACACAAGCTGTACCAGTTTCGTAGATACTTTTAATCAAGGATAAAACTAAGGGATACTACTACTAAGGATACTACTTTTAAGGGATAACTAAGTGCAAAAGAGTAAGAAAAAGACTTGAGATGAGATAAATACATGAACAATATTAAGAAGCATACTCAAAGAATACAGATGACAGCAGCAATGGATATATGTACAGGTACTATTAAAAAAACATGGGAAATATAGGTGGATATATTGACACTAACGTTTCTATATTTTTTTCTCATTGTCCAGCTGCTTGTAAAGTCATACGTTTATTATTTTTCTTCAAATAATGATTTTATTCCAATTTCATTTGATTTTATTCATTTGTTTTTTTTTTAGTATTTTCCTTTCAAAAATAGTTGGCGCTTAACTCTTCTATCAACTAAATATCCTGTTTAATCATTTTTTTTTCAATTTAAATTTTCATTTATTTCAGTTATATTCTCATTCACTCTTTGTATACATAATATATAACTGATTAAAGCATATAGAGTAGAAATAGCAATACAGAAAAGTAGCTAACTATTTAGATAGGAAAGTATATTTAGATAGTAGCTTTCTTTAATTGACTGATCCAATTACAGAGAGCCAATTATCAAACGAATCATTCGATTAAATGATCCATACGTTCCGAAATGGTATAAGTATCCGGTTATCAACAACTCTAGTAATAGGTCATTAAAATTTTTAATATAACATTAACACCTGGTGGTGCGTGTCGCCGGATATTAGACAAATTATTGGACGCTGTCGGTAATAAATAAGTTAAAAATGTGTCTTTGAAAGGTCATGTTGCCATGTATACGATTTAGAGTGTGACATATCAAAATTAAAATCTGGAAATAGTCACGAGTTTACACCATTTAAACAAATATCATAAATTTTCACTAATGTTAAAAATCAATTAAAATTGACGGGGGAGTAATAAAAAGGATTTATAATTTTCCTCAGAATATTTACTCTGACGTAGGCAGATAGTTTCAAGTAAGAAGACAGTAGAAAAGTAAGCGTCAACCCTCTCAAAAAGTCCCTTAGTTACGGGATATTTTCTTGAAAATTCCACACCTGTAATTTTGAACCAATCAAAATACGTTATTGTGACAGATCACCATGGCAACGGAGGTATTTTATCCGAAATTTTTTGCTCGTGGGGTACCCAACAGCGAATTATAGTGGAAATTTTTTGACGTTTACAATAACAGAACATTTTTGACAGACTGGTTTTTATTTGTTTACATAATTTAGTTTTGATTCATTTTCTATCACTTGTAGTTACTCAAAACTTATGTAAAATTGAAGAATATACTATTTTCTATCTTGAAATGGTATTCCCATGCAACTACAATGAGTAGAAATTACGAATTTGAAAGCCTAAATAATTGCTGACAAAGCTATGGCGCGCTATTAATCTGTTCATGCAGCTTTGGAGTTTCAAATGCAAATTTGGTGTGGAATTTTCTTACCGAACACCACGCGAAGTCAAATTAATATCCGGAAATTTTTTTTGATCATGAATATTTTTAGAAAATTTCCCTCGTCTGCGACTCGGGAAATTTTCAAAATATTCATGATCTCAAAAAAATTTCCGGAAATAATTTGACCTCTAGTGGTATTACTAGTGAATATTTTTTAATGATTTTAGTTTCCAATCGTCTAGTATGGATTTTCCATCACGTGTTTAATTCTGTCCAATCAGATTATTATTACACCGAGAATTTTCTACCTAGATTATTATACTGGGAATATTTTTAGGTAGACTGTTTCTGTTTATTTACGAGTTTCCTAGTTTTGACAACTGTCACATTTAAGAAAATAGGCCATAACAAACTTTTAGTTCTGCATCTAATATCATGAGGACAAAAAAAAATCTGCAATTTTATGCGCTCGGGTGTACTTCGGTAAGATTATTTCATGAACAAAACTGTATTTATAAACAATTTTAACTAATATTTTATTGAAAACTACATCTGAACTGCTAAACTGTGCTGTTGACAAGTTGAAAAATGTGTGTCACATTAATTGGGATAAATGTCACTAAATGTTTTTATGCAAATACTTGAATTTTATATGTAAGTATTAAAAAATAATCTGTCGAATATTACATGATAGATAGTAAGAATAAATAAGAAAATAATGCTCCAATTTTGTTCCCAAAGTTGTTTCCCTCCGGTGTTTATTACAATTTAGTAGGGTGTACGGTAACTACACTTTCTGCAAAGTATGGCAAGGATAATATGTCAAATAGTTTTAACGTACTGGGTAAAATTAGTTATTAAATTTTTAAATAAAACACCCTGTAACTCAGTAACGAACCACATTTTATTTAAATGATTTGGGTTAAATCTTAATATTTTGAGGTCTAGAATCTACAACTCAGAGATTTGACATTCTTAATGAATCACGTTGTAGACCTTTTATATTGATTTTTTCTTGGCTTTTAGCTACTACTACCAAGTCAAAAACTTTTTAATAAATTCTTTACTCTCCCGCAAATCACCCAAAATAAACTCCTCCCTTTTATCGTACAACTGTTCCCGTGATGGATTTCCTCGTGGCAAGTGTCCATGCGTTTTTTTATCGTACATAATTATGTAGAGGGCTCAGTTGATATAAAACTCACTTTTATGACTTCTTAATTGCGGGGTAAGGATTGCTTTTGTTTTTAAGGCCTGTTTTCAGTAGATCTTAAAGATTATAGGAAAATAAAAGTAAGTTTTATCGTTGCCGTCAAAGGGAGTTGAAAGTAAGTATATTGTTTTGGTGTGATCAATGATCTACTGGAGTATTTGAAATAGTTAAATAAACCTTTTCATCACCACGATATATTTTAATATTTTTTTTTTCAAACAGCTATCGATATAAAACAAACACAATTAAAATCAAATTAAGTTCAAATCAAGTACAGTTTTCTTATTGACATTGACATATACAGTTCGAATGCTTTCTTATTGAATATGTAGTAGCTGTTAGAGAAATTTTATGGAATTTTAATGTTATTGTTGGTGATGTTCCATGGTTCTTTTTGGAGTTTTGGAGCACTCAAAAGAGATTAGGAGAGGGATTGAAATGGCCAGATTGAAATGTTAATATCAAAAATTTCTATGCCACCCGAAGTTGGCTATCCAGGTAAGACCTCGAACACTAACAGACGTATGCTAATAATCAGCTGGAGCAGTAGAACAACTAGCGCAGAAGTCTTAAGGAAAATGAATAGCCAGCCACAAGTACCTTAAATTATTAAGGTGCGAAACACGGCTTACCTCATACATATCATGCGCCATACTCGGATAAGTCAAGTGAATAATATAGGTAAAATGTTATGGCATATCTCGCAAAAAGCGGAAAAAACAAAAACAAAATCGAATACAGATGGAAGACAACCGTAAATACGTATTTACGGTTGCCTTCCGTGTGGAGTGTGTGGAAATCAAAAGAGTTGACCGACAGGGGTATATCCTATCTCCACTCCTCCTCAACATTTACTCCAAGGAAATATTTAAAAAATGTATGTAAGTGCAACAGATGGCTTAAAAATAAACGGTGAATTAACATAAGATATGTCGATGACATGGTGACCATTTCAAGTAGCATAGATGAAATACAAGCAATGGAAAGGGTTAATGCAGTCAGTGAGGACTACGGCCTCAGTCTCTACTTCAAGAACACAAAATGGATAACTGATAAGTAAAAAGTAACGACCTTCTCGAAAGTTACGTATAAATATACTAACTAACCATGTAAAATCTTCTGTATGCCTTGACATCAACGTAAATGCAAAAGGGCACAGGCCACAGAAATTAAGGTGAGAACAGAAAGAGCTAGAGCAACATTTAACAATATGAAAAAGCTTGTCTTAATAAAGAATTTTGTCTATCCCTCTAAAATTATAATATCTATTAGTTAAATGCTACATTTTTCCAATCTTACTATATGGTGCGGAGGCCTAGTGAGAAATACGCTTATGAAAAAACTATAAGCTATAAAATGTGGGTGTATTAAAGCATTTTTCTATCCTGAGCGGAAGATGTTACCAACGTAGAGGTAATCAACAGAATTGGAAAAGAGAAAGAAATCATGAACACAATATAACAAAGAAAACTTGAATATCTAGGCTACATATTGAGACAAGATAAGTACCCTCCACTTCAACTGATTATCAAGAGAAAAATAGAGAGCAGGGACCGGACAGGAGAACACACTCGTGTCTCCAAAATTTGTGAAAGAGGTTCGGACTCACATCAGAATTGTCATGTTAACAACCAAAGTTCCCCGCGGAGGAGGCACTTAAAGAAGAGGAAGAAACAAATAGTACTGACCAATGGCGGCTCGTCAGGGTCGGCAGGGTCGGCAGTGCCGACCCACACATTTATGGACACAGTATAGATTTTTTTAAATATATAAGTTAATCAGAGAGAATGTCAAACTTGTCTCAAATGTCAATAGAAAAAAACTTTTAAAACCTCTCCAAAACAATAATAAATTTTACAATGACGTTATAACCCATTTTGCTACTTCGAAACAACATAGACTAGAGTTAATTTATAAACAGGTTTAGGTTCTAAATTTATAGGAAAAACCAAAAAAAAACAAAAAAAAAAATAAAAAAAAAAACAGAAACCAAAAATCTTCTATGAAATTGAAGCCTTTTAATTAGATGGCATACCTATCTGAGGAGACAAAACCTTGCCGACCTTGTCCCTAGAGCCACGAGCCGCCACTGGTACTGACTTCTATACTCATTCAAGTATAATAAAAGTAAGTACAAATGATCAGCAAGTACAAAGAATCCTAAAAATACGAAAGATAGAACCACCATCATGTTCTCTGAGCATATTCCCAATCATAAAATTGTAAATTGTAAAAACACAACCCAGTAATTGTTGTGTTCCTACATCTGAAGCAGTAGTTGTAGGTTCAGACACTTATGGTGAAAAACGCCATGTCAAAAGTAGATAGTCATTTTTAATGGCAATTGAAAAATTTTTTAATTGGTAATTGTAACAGAAAACTCTAGTTATTATAGAGACTCGTACTTTCAGAATCAGTTATTCAAATACCAGTTATAAAATAACGCCTCATAAATGTTTATGTACACCCCACGGTTTTGTTAGAGTCCACCCTGTTGTTAAACGTAAGGGATGTTTTGTATAGCACGTAAACTGTATAAGTAAGTGATCCCTTCGGAGCATTATCACCTTCGAACCTAACAAGACGTCCGTAGACCTATTATTACCGTTAATGAAATCCGCACCCACTTATGAATACCAAGAGCACGTTGTAGAGGTCGTTCAGGATACACGAGTACATGCCCAAAACACTCCATTATCCGACTCGGAATGGAAAACCTTCGTTTCGCCCTTTGTACCGTCCAAATTGACATGCGATCGTCTTCATTACTTATTCACCTTATTTGCTTCATTACGTACAGCTCCATGCATTTTAATGCACTACAAATGGGCATTAAATATACGAGACGGCTTACTATAGTTCGGTGGCTAGACACTTTCGAGTGCTCTGCTTGGAATATCAGGTATAAAAGACTCTCTATCCAAAAACAAATCCAGTGACATCCTATAGGACGTCCAGTGGAGTGCATCGCAAAATGATTAATTGAATCATTACGCTGATTTTCCTTACCATGTCCTCACTGGAGGACATGGTAACGAAAGAAGAGATTTTGACTCATATAAGTTTGTTTACAGCGCCAGCGGTTCTAATCAGTTTTAATGGTGTTCTACCAGCCCACAATCTAAATTTCTTAGCCACGAGATTCATGGTCAATTCAGGCCTTTGCTTTCTTTTAGTTTACATTTAGGCCAGGCAATGAAACAGTAAACAGCCCAAAACCTACCAATTTTTTGTAGTACAATGGATCGCAATAAAATTTGTTGCATTCGATTCGTAAAGCCGGGTCCAGACAAGTGTAATGTAAGATTACGTGTAATTTAGCATTAACAGTGTGGACGTCACACGAACGTCCACACGAATCGTTTACGATTCTTGGTTTCCACTCAGTTGTTACGAAGAGCCGAATAGGGAGGTCGTGACAGCAGGTAGTTTTTTATACTGCTTTTATTTTATGTGTTTACTAACTGAAGACCGGAAATAACGGTCGGTGCGTCGATGGTGGAAAACTGATTTGTATCAGAAAATATCTAGTTTACTTGTGGAATTAAAATCTCAGCAAATTAGTGGCCAATATAAAAACTTTACCAGGATGTCGCCTATTGATTTTGAATATTTATTATTAACACAGATTGCATCTAAAATATTAAGACAAGATACTGTCATGAAGTCTGCAATTTCACCGCAAGATAAACTGGCACTAACATTAAGATTTTTGAGATTCATATTCTTCTTCTTTTGGTTCCTATCCGTTTCGGATTGTGGAAATCATATTGGCAATCATAACCTTGCCCTCTGCGGCTCGAAACAATTCCATTGAGGTTTCCTTTAACCATGTTCTCAAATTCCGCAGCCATGATATTCTTCTTCTACCGGGTCGCTTACCTTTGACTTTACCTTGCAATATGGATTGCAGCAGGGAGTAACGGTGCTGATTTCTCATAAAAAGTGTCTCAGATACTGCAATTTGATGCGTTTGATGGTATACCCTATTCCACGAGTATACGCCTGTTTTGGATTACTTCGACAACGAATATTTTACTGTGCAAAATAAGAAGAACGAAAGTAAATTGCAAATTACATTGTTGTTTATTGGAATAATTATTAGCGCCATTTACTTTCGTACTTCTTATGTTGTACAGTAAAATATTCGATGTCGAAGTAATCCAAAACAGGCGTATGTTCGTGGAATGGCCCATAAACACAATCTCCGGTTCCTTCTTCATTCTTCCTAGGACTTGCTTGTTCGTGATCCTTGCTGTCCATGATATTCTCAGCATTCTTCTTGTAACGGTGTCAAATTCATCGTCTTATAAATATATCAGGCAGATCCTGTGGTGACGAATGAATTAAATGCAAGCGTTATACTGCGAAACCTTTTTTGTATCTTATATCCCACTATCTGTGACGATATGGTGTTTTTCGTTTGCCATTCAAATACCAAGAAGTAGCACGTGTTTATTCTTCGGCTAGTTATCAAAAGGATTTAATGACTTTTTGAGACAGAAAGACTGGGAAGTGTTAATGTTAGAGCTGAAATGTCGACATAATTAATGTCTATAGCATTGATAAAATCCTGAAGTGTCTGAGTTCTCAAAATTTGGCCGTTATAATAGAGTCAGCGATTTCGTTGAGAACCAGAGATCGGTTTATAGAAAATAAGCGTTTTTTATTAGTTACGAAGAAAGGTTACCGCCTCAGTAGGATGCTCTTATTATCATTTTCTCGCTATCTTAGTGGTAGAAGAAATTTTTGGTTTATTTCTATTGGATAAACGATCTGATGTTGGTAGAATGGGAGGTAACTTCTGTTTTTCTGAGAGAACGAACCTTGTCTAAAATTGGGACAAGAACGAGGAGTCAACATGTAGCTACGAGAGTATAGAGTCACGGACCGATTGGGTCTAGTGAGTTATCAGATGGAGTGATTTCCTTTTTCAGTATGTTTTCTTGGTGAGCAAACAAATGTTGGTTGCAGTGAATACCACAATAGTATGTTTTGTGTCTAGTTGTCTAGTGCTAGTGTATTAGAAAGAATAGCTTCGTTATGTTGTTCTTAAGAAGAAATGAATACAAGTTCGCGGAACGAGTTTCTCCAACTTCATAATAAGATAAAAAAACTCATTTTTTTAACAAAAAATTTACTACGTTCAAATGAACAGTGTTTATATTGTTCCAATGTGGAATGTTCAATGTTCAATAACAATCAATAAATAGCAGTTACCTTTTTACTAAAATAAACAAAAACTTTGGAATTCTCATATTATAAAATGTTGTGAAGTAGTACTCTAGTTCAAACAATTGTAAAGTGTTAAGTGAAAAGTGTTAGGCAACAACAGTTCCAGTTGAGCTAAACCAGATCCATGTAGCTCTACTCATCAATGCAGTCCAGGTCGCCAGGTACTCATAATAAACTTTTTAATCTTTCTTTCGAACAATAGTACTCGCGAAGGACTTAGTTTTATCAAATCATTTCAATTCATTTTTTTACTTTCTTATTTTTTTTATAAACAACTACTATGTTATAACTTTTATTAGTATTTTTTCTTTTGCACACTTAACCTCTTATCCTTATTGTTGGAGAGGACTACAGACAAACTTACGACCGCAATGGTAAGTACCATCCAACGTCAGAGGGAACGACATTGCAAGTAACTTTCTTTAATTTTGGATAAGCACATTGCAGTATTATTATTTTGATTTATTAATGGCGCCCAATATTATCTTTTAATTATAAATGTTATTTTAAAAACCCACCCCTTTAATCTCTGAAGAATGTATAGCTTACTGGTGCATTCCGAAAAGTAGCAGAATAGAACATCACGCCTATGACCTACATAATTACACTGTTTGAATAGATATTTTTTATTTTTATTTAACGCTACTTAATGTTTTACACAAATGGCGTTATGGCAAATACTTTTTTTTGTTTATTTAATTTAACATGTCTAGGCAGGCTACATTCTATAAAGCCACATCGCAAATGGTTCAAGGTTTTTAATAGTGGTGTCTGTAAGCGTCCATGCCTCCGCTCCGTACAACAATACATAGAAAACGAAACATCTCAAATGTCTCCTTTTTGTATCTAGGGATATGTTGTGGCTTTTGAAGATGGGGCTCATTTTCTTAAACACCGTTCTGGCCTTTCCTATGCGGCACTTTATTTCCTGTATATACATTGCTACATTGCTGATTTATAATAGTTCCCAGGTAACAATACTGTCTTAGGCGCTCTATTTGCGTTCCATTAGGATTATCCGAGATTCATATATTAGCCTTCAATATAGTAGGAAAAAATATTGGTCGCTGAGCAAAGCTTCGAATCACTCTTCTTGCACTCAATTGGAAATTCCTTCATGAGACTACTAATATCTTGTTACAAAATAATTGTTTTGTAAGAAGATATATTACTGCTATATTATTACTATATGTAACAGCAACTCTAAATTATTTTAAATTCAATATTTCACATAAAAATACATGTTTTTCGTTCATCTCCCGACCTATTAAGATCCTGGGCTCGTAACTGCACCGGGAGAAGAACCAAGAATTTTCACCTACGGAACTTTCCTCCTAATAGAATATTTAATATTGTATGTTACACGGCGGTTAAATTATTTTATCTTTGCATAACTGAGTTGACTTTAGAAATGTTGGTTTTGTGCTGTATGAAATTTTCAGCATTGTTCAAACTGTTTATTGCATCGGTTCGTAGATTAATCAGCAGCCAAGAAAGTTGGAAGGGAAGAAGGAAATTTTATGAGAGTCAGTCATGTAGTTAATTATTTCATAAAAGATAACTAGCTACTCTATTTAATATAATGTAGTGAATACATTATGCGTAAGGTACTAGACGGATGAGATAATGGAATATCAGTTGGAGGAAAGAAAATCAGTAAGCTCAGATATGTTGACGATACATTAATCACCGCTTCAAAACAAGAAGAAATGAAAAACATAATGAGATGGCTAAAAGAGAAAAGCAAAGGGTATGGCCTAATGCTAAATGGGAGGAAAATAAAAAAAAATGTGTGTGTTTTTTGTACGCACGTACGAAGTTATACTTCTAAATATGATTTCAATGAAATAAATATACTTTCGGACAGTTTATTTGTATTTTATTTAAAGATTAAATTAATTTTTACTTACTACTTTCCAAAAATTTTTATTAAAACAATACCAAAAATTAAAAAAAGCTTAGAAAACGCCAGGATTTGAACCGAGACCTCTTGATTTCCAGCCGAACGCTCTACCACTGAGCTATACCCTTTTGTTTATACGAGCTACAAGATTTCTCAGACATAGTGACAAACATACGAAGTGATTTATAAAATACTTTAAATATTACTTATTATCTTATTCCCGAGGTAGACAAGGTATACACAAAAATTATAATAATAGTTATTTATAATATAAATTTAATGTTAAAAGCACAATTTTAAGGCACGTATGTGAAAGATTCGCTTCGCTCATTCTGCAATTCACATGAGTGCCTTAAAAATGTACTTTTTAACACCTATATCATACAATATTTTTTCTACAAACGTCTTATATATCAACAATTATAATTTATTCATTCTCAATTAAAGGACAATACCTACAAAAACTTTTACTTGAACACTGACATTCCATTTTTATATTTTTCTTGACATTACATCAAAACTGCCTATCCTGTCAATACGTAAATCATAACAACTATAGAATAACATCTACTTTTATTTTTTTATATTCTAACAACTAATTTTAATAGTTTTTTTCTACAAACGTGTTAAAAATGCAATAATGCAGTTTAAATTAAATTTAAAAAACCTTTTAAACCACCTTTTTCAAATGGCGCAAGTTGTATTATTAATATTAATGTTAATAAATGAAATATAAATATTTTGACGTTTCACAATTTGACAATTCACTTTTAACAGCACTACGTGGCAGTACCTTAAAATTTTTAAAGCACTGGTGCTTTAAAGTAGTATTTTTAACGCTCCTATGGAGTGCTATAAATTGCATTTTTAACACTTTTATAGAAAAATATATTTAAAAACACTAATATATCTTTTCCACATCTTTTCTGGACTGATACATATATAAATTAAAACATTTAGTAACGAACTCCATACTGTCTGTGTGCGCATGCGCGCAGATTAATACAATTTTACCCTCAATCGCGCCTAAAGAAGTATAACTTCAAAAAAAAAAATATCATGATAATACCTAGGATTGGCAAAAATTTTTGCCAAAATGAGAAAGTATAGGTTAAGATGGTTTGGTCATGTTCAACGTTGAGATGCCGAATGTGTAATCACCCAATACGAAGAACTGCTGATATACTGGCTTGTGGAAAAAGAAAAGAAAGTTATAATCATATTTAAATTTTGACAGAATGCGAAAAGCCTTACATAGTGGACACATTGTTTATTATTTGCCATCGAGCATCCAAGATGTGAGGTAGCTGAACCTTAGGACGTGTCCAAGTCATCTGAGGGTCAAATGGTGCCCGGTGCTTAATCTAATGTTATTTAAAACATCCATGTTATTTAAAACAATTTACATAAATGTTTCCATGACTGGGTCGTTACCCATATATTTTCAATTTGGGTGGCTTAGCATGTGAACATCCTATTCAGCACTGATGATGATCTGTTTTAGATCGAAAACTTTCTGCATATTTGATGTAGCCCTTTATGGGAATTTTTAACAAATTATATACCTTTTATAAAGGATTTTAATTGGTATTTTGTTTTAGTATTTTTTTTGGGGGTTTTGTTCTCCCAGTATTTGTTGGTTAACTATAGTTAAATTATTAATATTATGATAAAGACTGGAATTAGTGTCATGGTTAACTAAGATTTTTCATTTGTTGCTTTAGAGGAGGTTATAGGTCAGTGGCTACGGTACTGGCTTACCAAGCCGCATGGCCTGGATTCGATCTTCAGCACAGACACCTAAAAATTCTTTAATTTCTCATTTCCATGGCCCGGTTACTTTGTAACGGTCCGAAAGTCATTATTATTTTTGCTTCACCCTGTATACTTAAAATCATGTTTGTGTTTCAGTGTATTACGGAATTCGTTTCTCACAATATTAGATAGATTTTATGTTCTCTGGAATTTGGCGTAGATATCACAAGTACCTCAAATTATTTATTAATGTCTATCTTATAGAGTTAAGAGGCTCTGAGTTGTTTATATAATATATCTGCTGGTATCTAATAGTGGGCCAACTGTGCGAAAAGCTAAATCAGCGAAAAATGTGAGAAGGTAATTAGCTGAGATATAGCTATCAGAATTTCGTTTGGTTTAATCCTATTTGCGAGAGAAAGAGCTATTGCCTTTGAAGGCGTGGTTGAAGTTTGCTTAAATCTTTTCTATTCGTTTTGAAATAAAGAGTGGAAATTGACTAATTTTTTGATTGGTAAAACCGGACATGGTTGAGTAGGATGGAAAAATGGGGAGATGGAATGAGTTTTGGGTTGTGAGAGAGTTCGAAGAGGATTTTTCGAGATCAGTTTGGAGTAGTCTAAAAGAGAGATCAGTTCTGGTAGTCTAGAGCAAGAAGCTGGTACCTTTCCGTCAGCAGGCTCTTTGCCTTGCTGACGGAGACTGCTGACGGAGAAAATTGTTGATAATAGTTCAATGGAGATAGTTGTCTGTATTTAGTTCAGTTCAGTTTTTGTTCCAGAGCCGAAGTAGGCTTAAGTGGCTGCTGTGGTCGTAGAGTGTAAATTCTCGACCGTATTTTGTGTTTCTAGTGATAAATTAAACTGATCCATTGGTTTTCTTTTGTCGAAAAGTTTTTCGTTTTTTTTTAATAAGTTTAAATAATAATAGTATCCAAATTTTGCATACAATAAACGAACAATGGAATTTCATCTTTAATATAATTAATATCTGTACTTTATCTGTCAAAATGAGTGTCGTTATGTGCCGTGACAACAAATGTGCCGTAACATCAGGATAATGTTTAACACCGTAACTGCCGCATGGATTAACTATGGATTACCCACAGATAAAGAACACAACAAGGTACTTGCGCTATTTTTAATTGTTGAACTCTTACGTTTTCTCGCCAATTAGTAAAATGATTAACCTTTAACTACCCGCGCATCAAGTTATAACATAACTACACGCGTGGCGTACTTTGTACGCCACAAGAAAATACACTTAAAAACAGCGGATTTGTTTAATTTTTTTTGAAAAAATACACTTAGTTGTTTGTTATAAACCTTATTCGGCATCAGTGAATACTTGGAGTTCCTTTTCAGTAAGCCAATTGGGATTTATAACTGGAATCATGGAATAACTGGATTCCATGATAAATAAAATTACTAATAAAATATTTTTTTAAATGTGATTTTTTACAAGAGAAAAAGTATTGTTTACAAAGAAAAATGTATTTTTTGCCATAATGACTAAAAAACAATTAAAATATGTACTTATATTACGACTTATAGTAATATAATCCTGGGGTATATTGTCCACCACCGGAAGCAACAAATAATAAAATGTAAATTACGATCTTTCCAGAACGCCGATTATAACGAAACTAAAACCAAATTGTAAAGCACATTCCAGTGATAGGTTAGAAAAATAAGCAAGGTCAAAAATTAAATTTTTAAATATATTTCCAGTAGAATTCTTATATCTGGCGTACAAAGTACGCCAGCGCGTGTAGTTAAAGGTTAAAGACCTTTTGTTTTTAACAACTTTGCTAAATTTTTATTTGTTTCAATAAAGTAAGAATTGTGTTTAATTATTAGTTTTCCTTTGCCATTCTCTATCCTCCTTATAAAGTAATCACGCATGAAAGTAGCCTACAAGGTAAGTACACATATTTCAAGTAACCGGCATTCTTAGTTTTATATATTTTTTTTATAAATAAGCATATATTATATTTTCTTTTTTTAATTATGGCGCCCCCCGAGCATTTCGAGTTTTAATTTTATTTAACATCTATTAAGAATCCACACCCCTAGGTCTCTGAAGACTTAGAGCTACCGAGGTATATCAGAAAGTTAAGTAGCACCAAGTATATTTTTATATTTTGTTAAATTTGTCATGTTGCATATTATTTTCTTGCCTTTGTTATCCATAGGCGTGCTACATATACATGTCGCCCACCGTGTTTGGGGCATACATAGTACATAGTGCTATAACTTAAATAGACGTTAGCACTAAAACCTGAGCCAGAGGGAAACAAGAATGGAAGATGGGCAACAAGATAATTGGCTGCAGTGCGATCGGCTGTAACAGCAAAGACCTCCGAAAAAATCCCTTGATTTATATTTTCTTGTACTGTTTATTTGAATATATTTATTTACGCCTTCAGTTCTGTTTCATACTACATTTTCGTACCCACATATTTCCCAGTTAAACCCCCATCACAAAAAATCAAGAGTTCGTAGCTTAACAGCGTCTCCAAGCAGCCAGCGACACCACCACAATCGACGACGGGGCAAAGAAAATTCTCGAAGTCGAGTAAATACAGCAAGAACAAGAAAAAAAAGCAATTGTGTAACGCAAGCAAAAGTTTCTACGCCGTTTCTAATGCCGCTTCCGGGGGGTGCTTCTTAACATTTGAAGCGGCGGATGTGAAGGAGCGAGTCATTTGTCAATCCGCCATTCGAAGTCATTCAACGTTTCATAACTTCGGCGAAAAAGTCTTTCTCAAACGGGGTTTTGGCTTAGTTGAAAACTTGGTGTGCACAGGAAGTTGTTATTAACATATTTTTTCAACGTGTGAAAATTATGGCCGTTTTCTTTGTTAAATAAACATAATTTTATTTACAAAACTGAGAATTACTTTACCAGGACTACGTAGTAACTGATGAAGATCCAGTACTATAGGATTAACATTACATTACATTACATAGTTTCCCACCTTTCAACGTATCGGAGGAGTATGACAACTGTCACTGTCACAGGAGAATTTTATAATTTACTCCTGTCACAGACGTCTAAAGGTGGGAAACTATGTAATGTAACGTTAATTTCATCTCTTTTTAGTTCCTAATGTATTATGTTTTCCAGCTTTTGCGTTATTATTTTGCCGGTTACTAGCACGCTCATCACTGTATAATTGCCTATATTATAGTCCAGGGTAATAAGGTTTTTTCCATGACAGTTTAACAGCCAGGGTACTGAAGCGTGTTTTCGATAGGTAATAGGTACCTATAAGCAGTGGCGCCTCGTGATTTTTTACAATAGGGGAGGCTATACCTAACTGTAAAATATCTAGACAAATTTACACTAGCAAAAAAATGCGCCAAAAAATGTAATTTAAGGCCCCATTTTTTGACCATTTTTTATTTAAATTTCATTAATTATACCATAAATGATCAATTATTGGATACGGTAGACTCAATTAAATATTTAGGTGTTGTTCTTGATTCCTCTCTGAGCTTTAACCATCACATCAACAATATTACTCAAAGATCCATGAAAATGCTTGGCTTTGTTAAAAGGACAACTCGTGATTTCACGAACGTGTTCGCTATTAAAATGCTCTATTGTTCTTTAGTCAGGACGCACCTTGACTACTGTTCTCCAGTTTGGTCCCCACATTATTTACACCTCAAGAACAAACTTGATAGTGTTCAACATAATTTTCTTAGATATATTGGGTTCAAAAAACACATCAATTATAATTATACAGATATGGAACGATTTTTGAATATCTCTTCTCTGGATGTCCGTAGGAAGCGTAAAGATCTTACAGTATTGTTTAATATTATCAATGGCATATATTACTGCCCTGAACTCCTTGCTAAAATATTGTTGTTTGTTCCACCACGATCAACAAGACAAATTCAAACCTTTCATATTTCTTTTCGTAGATATAATTACTCATATTTTACTTTTGTTCCTAGAACACTAAGACTTGCTAACTCCCTAGGTGACCTTTTACTTTTTGGTAACTCTGTTGATGTTTTTAAGAACCATTTAACCAAATTAAATATTTAGCAATGTCATAACCTTGTTATTTGTTAGTAATTAATGTTTTGTAATTATTTTACTTTGTCATGTCTTTTTAAACGTTTTGTACTCTCTCATTTTATTCTTATATATTCAACGCTGTAATTATCAATATCTTATTAATGTATTACCGAATTGGGCTTGCCCGTATAAATAAATAAATAAATATCATCTTAATTCATAATTTCATGATATCATATCATTTTAAAAATAGTTAGTCTAATTGTAAAAGTTTAATACCAAAGTTTGTGTCGTTTATTTGTTAACAATTCCATCTATTTGTAAATAGATACCTCGCATATCAAAATAAATACAGATTTGAAGTTTTGCAGTCCATACATAATGAAGCTTCAAATTTTTTAAGATACTCAACTGAATTTTTTTAATTCTAAACGCGGCCTACTGCGAATTCAAAAACACCATAAATTACCGATATTTTACTTTGAGTTAGAGATATCGGAAACAGTTATTTGAGCAAGTTGTTCCAAATATTATTATAACCCCACATACCAAATTTCATAACAAAATTCGCACTTTTAGATTTTTCATTATGTATTTTTAGTCAGGACCCTAAAATTCGTTGTCCCGAGACGCACGCAACCACGCAACGGAGCCGATAAGCTATTCTGCCTCCCTTGGTATATCTCCGGGCAGCGTGTGATGGCACCGTAGATGCCATTGTTAGGAGACCGGGTCTCCTTAAACGCCTGCTGCGCTGCACGGAGCATTAGCAACGGAGACTGTTGGGCTTCTCGGCTCCGTGCTCCGTTCATGCATCTCGGGATAACCCAGGGTCCTGCCTACAATAATATGTAATAAAACTGAGACGCGATCATGCGTTCTAATGCTAATGTTCCGTACATATGGATAATTAGTGATAATATGAAATTTACACGTTGTATAATAGTGGGAGTTGTACTTGTTGTTTTCGCGATTCATGATAAACAAAACAGTGTAGAGTGTGTAAAAAATTTATGGGGAGGCTGAGCCTCCCTTGCCTCCTCTGACGAGCCGCCACTGCCTATAAGAACAAATTGTATCTATTTCCTGCGTAGGATCTGGCGGCATGGAAAACAGTAAGACTTATGGTTTTCTTAGTTCAAACATCTTCAAGAGAATGGAAAGAGCTTTAATACGCCATTTCAAAGCTTTTTACATTCTCTCAAAGACGTTTGTGCTAAGAAAACCATGTCTTAATGTTTTCCATTAATTTGAAAAAAAAAGGAAAAAAGGCCGTTTTTGACACTAAATTGTTTATAAATAAAAATGGCCGCCAGATCCAGTAAATAGTTACAATTTGTTCTTATAGGTATTGCCTGTCGAAAAAAACGCAGTACCCTCGCTGTTGAAGTGTCATGAACAGGGTATAATTTTGTCTTATTACCCTGGCCTAATATTATAGGCATCATTTAAAGTTGAATTTTGGTCAGATATTAGCTGATATTAATACTATTATATTACGAACACGTTCAGGATCTATTTTACTTGTCTTTTCGTAATTAGGTAATTAACGTTTAAGAAATTGAACTGTTCTGAAACATGTATATTTAACCCTTAACTGGTCCGGTACTGTAGTAGTAGCGTAACTGGTCCGGCGTCGTCTGCGAAACTACTGTTTTTAAGAAAGCAAAACAACGTTTAAAAATAATTTTTTTATTAAAATTAAATGTTACAAACATACCCTGATATATTTATATAAAAGTGAACGTATTAGATTTGGGCGTTATTTGGGTTAAAAAAAAATATTAAAATAAAACTGAAATCCGCACAAATATTTGTGAAAAATTAGATACTTTTGTAAAGTAAATAAAAAAAAATTTAAAAAAAAACATAAAAAAAATGTATTTCTAGGATAAATGTTCAAACTTCACACTAAACAAAAAACTAGGTAAAATAAAAATCGATCAAAAATGTTTGTTTCCAGCATCAGTCAAACTTTACCAATTTTATATGCAATTTTTACGTAGGTAGTGGTTTTGTACATCCCAAACAAACAGGCTTTTTGCAACGCAAGCACAGGTATTTTGTCATCTTGCGCTTTCTACAAGGACATAAACTGCAAATCTTGCGTTTTTCTAAAATATGAACATCCTCTTGTTCTTCTTGAGCTCCAAGTATGAACACAAAAAAGTACCACAAACAGTCCGGCGTCGTCTGAGAAACTACTCTCAACATAACTGTTGCGATAACTTTTTAGGAACTGAGAGAAACTTATCTCAAATACAACCACTTGTCAAGTTCCAATAGTTTAAGGATTAGATAGAACGACTTGCCTGTGGGCGGTGACAATTTCCAATAAAAAATAATTAAAATTATTGAATCGTCTGTTAGACGACGCCGGACCAGTTAAGGGTTATATTTACATAAACTTACGAAATTATTCTTCAAGAGCGACAACCTCTCTCTTGGTGTAAAAGTAAAAATGCTGCGATGCTACGTCTTCGCGATATGTGCAGAAAATTGGAAGCATTTGAGATGTGGCTATATCGGCTATATTAGAATCCAATTGACTGACCGAGTCACAAATGAGGAGGTATTCAAAAGAATGAAGAGGAACCGAGAGGTACTGACCACCATCAAATCTCTAAAGTTACAATATCCCCTCCTGCAAACCATCCTGCAAGGGAAAATATTTGGAAAGCGAGGTATAGAAAGAACAAGAACATCCTCAGACCTTGGTTCAACACCACTTCTTTGAAGCATTTACAGTTACAGCAATGATATCTTCAGAAGAAGAAGAAGAAGAAGAAAAAGAAACTATTAATTTAAAAAAAGGTACATGTTATATTAAATATCGAATACTCCAAACATGAACATTTATTACAAAAGCACACGTTAGTGAATAATTAATAATAACGATACTCGACATCTCTACTCCCATTGCATATTAAACCCACGCACTATTACAGCACGGCTTTAGTCATTAGAAAACGACCGAATACAAAGCGTTTTTGTTGCGGAAACATAATCGCAGACTGCAATAGACATTTGTCTTCATTAAGACAGAGTCTGCCGTAGTTACTTTAATCTAAGGTAGAATTATTTTAGATTCCTTTAATTAACGAAATCATGTCAGAGATAGATATTCTCATGCCACTATGTTCCGTCTTTGTTCTGATTCAGCTGGTCTTGATGGAAAAAGGAAACACATGAATGTAGGTTAAGCGAATCGCTTGCAATTGCTTATTTCATTACTATCGTTAATAAAACAAGTACATATGTATATGGAATCACTGGTGGTTCGTCATTGAGGGAAGGTGTTTATGTTCCAAATATCTAGGTAATACTAAGGGTATAACAAAAAGGAAATTCTAAACGCCGAAGGCAACTATAAAGACCATTACGCAAGAAAAATTTGGAAACCCACGAGATGGTATACGTATTCTCTTTTGACTTAGATTAAAAAAAATACAAGATCCTTTGTAAAATGTATATTTAAAATACCCCAATAAGGGTTACATCACAAAACAAAACGTTTTCGGATTAATAGGTAATCCATCATCAGTGTTAAGCCCTAAAATAGTAAGTATAACCTTAAGTATATAAAATAGTAAGAATTGACAGAGGCCATACTTACAATAGCATGCATGCGTGAGCCACCAAAAATTTATGGGTGAAAACCCTTTAAAGTTTTCAAGATCTAAGATGAATCTCTAGGAATGACCACATAAGCCGAATGACAACAAGACGATCAGTGGGAAGGCCACGAAAAAGATGGAACAGCAACCGACTGGAAACATATTCAACAAACAGAGAGAATCATGTCTACACGAAACGAAGAAGAAGAAGAGAAGACTTAAATATCCACAGATCCCAGGACGATTCAGTCTGAATAAAATTAGCACCTGTGGAAAACCCGGGGTAATAACAGGTGATTAAAGCATGGCACTGGTCCTGTTACCTTTCTTGTATACTGTAGGTCCAAGAGCTAACGAACTGCTATAATCCCAAAGCCGCACCAGCTGATAAAGGGTTACATTAAAAAATAACATCCAGGGTTACATTTTCATTAAAACCATAACAATCACATAAAACAAATCGGATTCAAGCAAGTATAAATGGAAAACTTACTCAGTCGATAACTTATGAAAAAGGAGAAACCTATAACCATGGAACTCATACAAGAACAAGAAAGTTACGTAGGTTTATTTTTATGTTTTTTAATTCCCTCCACTAGGCATTGAGAGTGTTTGTTAATAAACATCGCGTACTTCTGACATTCTAAACCCTGTATCAAAATATACGACCCTGTTTTTGCAAGCATAGAGCAAGAGTTGTTTCTAAAAGTTTTAAATGTCGCATAGAATGGTCGCGTACTAAAATTTGATGATTTCGTAAATATTTTGGACTGCGCCAATTATGCGCTGAATATATACGTTTCCTATTACCATAATGAATTACTTTATTGGGATATAACTCCACAAATGCGATGTGTATGCAAAATATAATCTAGTTATTAATTTGTGTTTCTGTTTAGCAGTCGTGGCAAAATTGAGTTTGCCGCGAGTGATAGCGCGAGTTTTCTCTCTCTACGTTTTGTTTTTCTGACTTGCATGTGTATAATTGCACGGCAATGGTGTTTTTGGAGGTTTTTAGTAATACGGTTCTAGTAATCCGATTTTGTTGAATGTGTTATCCGACATGAGACATGTGTCGAAAAGAGTGGTTTATGATAATATCGTGGTTTTCATATTAATTTAGTTAGATAAACTCTATAAATAAGACAAAAGGACGCAAATTTTCTTCAACATATGGACGAAATATATTGTATACCCCAATAATGATTGTTAAAGAAATTCAATACATTTTCACTACGTATTCACTATTATGGATATTTTATATTTTACTGCTTTGTCATTAAAACTCCTAATCTTGTTGACACATTAACGATCTAGTTACAAGATCAACCATGGGATACAAAAAACTCTAAACCTCTATCATACAATGACCGCCGAAATAAGTAAGAGGAAAATTTCATCAGCAAGAGGAAAAATCAAATAGTCAAGCAGACCAGACGTCAGATTCACATTACACTTCATTGTCGAATTATTTAGCGGAGGAAGATTCAAACACGGTGAAATCAGCCATATCTGAAGATGTATCTTCAGATATGGCTATGGGGGACGCAAAGCTAATGAAGAGAAAGCTAAAAAAATAGGAAAAGCAAATTAGAATGGTACAAAAGCGGAGGGAGAAGGAAGAAGTCGTCGATAAAGCAACTACAAAGAGGGGTAGAGGCGAGCCAAAGGGAACCCCAGAAAAGAAATTCCTAAAATCAAATGTGGGATAGAGAAAGCTAGATCTGCAATTCAAAAAAGGGCTAAGCTATTCAAATGTTATGATTTATTACTAGCCATAAAAATAAGGGTATTATAATATTATATCTTTCCTATACTGTTGTACAAAGTCGAAGGCGTGAACTTTCATAGACTCCACCTGGAAGAAAATTGAGGTTTTCGATATATGGCTTAATCTTCGAGTCCTGAAGATAGCTTATACCAAGCACGTTACGAATCAAGACGTCTTATTAAGAACACAAAAAGAAAAAGAGCTGTTAAGACATGTTGTCGACAGCCTTTTTTTAATGTCAGTTGGTTAAGAATAGAAAAGTTTGTCCGATGAGCTGTCCAAGGTATATGAATCATTCTTCTTTAATACCAAATCTCAAAAGCACTAATTTGTTGGCGTCCTTCTGCGTGAAGAGTCCAAGTTTCCTCATGGATCATGGTGTTGTATGATTTTATCTTCTTGTATAATTGTTTTGATATGCGTCTGTTGGATTCTAAGTATTCCCATTTTTTATTTATGCGTTATTTTGAAGCTGTATTTGCTATATTTGCTTTATTCGTTTTTCCGCATTCCTTCCTGTCATCTTTCTTTCAGTTTTATCTATTTCGTTCTTGAACAGTTTTCTGATATCATTAATAAAAAAAGAAGTTTGACACTTGGCATCATTGACTCGAAACTGGTAAAGATATTATGTTTAACATTTTCTTGCTAACTTCCTCCTCCAGTGAGTCGACGATTCGAACAAAGGAGTCGATTTAGTAATCCCAAAATAAAATTAAAAGTCCATCTCTTTTCTTTTTCACCAAACAATACATTATTCAACCAATAATGCAATCGTAGCAATATATGTTAGCATGAATAATGTATTGTAGCTGTAATTATCCTCCCTTTCCTTTGATTCCCGTTCTACTGTTGGCGCAATCGTCACCGGTAAACAACAATATAATATGTATTTTAAACGCACTTGTTACCAAACGCAACTGTCGCTAAAGTTTTAATCAAGGAAATTAGCATAAAATTAAAAAGTGGAGGGATGTCGTAACCTCGTTAGAGGGCTACAGCAATCCTTTGACAACTTAGGGAATATGTTTATATGCACGTAGTAGAGGTGCGGCGAATCATTGAATTTCTAGGAACCGTTCTATAAAGTGACTCGAATTACCGATTTGGATTTATTTGTGTTTGCTTGTGTCTTGTTATACATCATGGAGACATAGACGTTGCAAATATCTTTCATTAATTAGTTGGAGGCCTTCAAAATGTGGACCTTGCGAAGAATGTTCCGCATACCATTGACAGTCTTAAGAGCAAATACTGAGAGAACTAAATTTGGAAAGAAGAGTGCTATATGAGAGAAGAGATGCTGCTTCCGAACTGAAAGAGATTGGGTGGACAATGGTCACAGGCGACTGGACATTTCCTAACGCAGGTGCTCACAGGCACGGTGTTTTAGGACACTTCTCTAGGTTCGAAAAGGCTGACACGGATCAATTCCTATACTGCCGACACTGTGACGGAATGGAGAGACAGCTGTGAATTTTGTGGGAGAAATTTGACAGTGGGAGAAATGATTGAGAGAATGATGAAAATATAGCAGATTGGACTAGTATAGACAACTATATCCGTGGATTGATCAAGAAGAAAGAAGAGGAAGAAAGACAGCTGTACCAATGACAAAGCTAAGAGGGAAATATGTTGTGCCTTGTATGTAGAGGGAATACGTTTTGGGAGAGAACAGGGTTAGGGAGCCATCTTACTGACAGTCTGTAGTCTGTAGATAAATGAAAGTAGTGCTTCGGAGGTGACGCAAGACCTTAGAGTGGCCATTCCGCTTTCTGAGCACTGGATGACAGAGGAGGGTCTGATTTAGCAGGTAAAGGCGTTCGGCGTAGCCTCGGCGACGAGAGGGCGTTTTAAAGTATCTCGGGAACTATCCCCGGTACTACGAAGAATGAATCCTGCACTAAGGTCAATCAGGTGGCACGGCGTCCTGAACTGAGATGTCCTTAGAAGATTCCAGCAGTGGCGGCTCGTGATTATTTCAATAGGGGAGGCTATACCTAACTGTAAATTATCAGTAGTAATTGCACAAGAGCTCTGAAATTATTGAATTTTTCCCGAGTGACAGTTTTAATTTCACGAGCCGAAGACGACTGAAATTATGTCAAAGTGTCACGAAAGCCAAAATTCTATATTAATTTCAGAGATCGTGTGCAATTTGTTGCGATTATTTCATGAATAAAACTGTTCAAAACCAAAATTTAATTGTAATTTATTTATGTAAGTACAAAGTACCATTAAACACACAGTTTTTATAAATATAATATGACGATTGAAAGTCATCACTTTTATAATTTTTAAAACATTAAGGGCCGGTTGTTCGAACGCTAATCAACAATGATCATTATCAAATATTTAATTACTGTCACCAACTGTCAATGTCAACTTTGATTGGGTTGCTAAAATCATAATTATTGATTACAATTATGAAATTACTTAATCAGTTATGTTAATAATTCTTATGTTAATTGATTAACTAATCTCATAATTATAATCAATTATGTTTTCAGCAACCCAACCAAAGTTGACATTGACAGTTGTGACAGTAATTAAATATTTGATAGTGATCATTGTTGATTAGCTTCGAACAACCGGCCCTAATTGTCATTAATGTCACTGAATGTATTTTTTCGTAGCAACGAAGGGCATCTGACGTAATATGCTTAACGACGGGATATTATAAAAAATTATCACCTTAATTTGCATTTCTGTAGCTTTCTATTGGTCAGAATCTCCTATGAATGAAATAATCAGTAGTAATTGCACAAGAGCTCTGAAATTATTGAATTTTTCCCGAGTGACACTTTGACAGTTTTAATTTTACGAGCCGAAGGCGAGTGAAATTATGTCAAAGTGTCACGAGAGCAAAAATTCTATATTAATTTCAGATATCGTGTGCAATTTGTTGCGATTATTTCATGAATAAAACTGTTCAAAACCAAAATTTAATTGTAATTTATTTATGTAAGTACAAAGTACCATTAAACACACAGTTTTATAAATATAATATGACGATTGAAAGTCATCACTTTTATAATTTGTAAAACATTAATTGTCATTAATGTCACTGAATGTATTTTTTCGTAGCAACGAAGGGCATCTGACGTAATATGCTTAAGGACGGGATATTATCAAAAATTATCACCTTATATTGCATTTCTGTAGCTTTCTATTGGTCTTCTTCTTCTTCTTCTTAGCCTTCTATCGTCCACGTTTGGACATAGGCCTCTCCCAACTCCTTCCATCGGTCTCTATCCTGAGCAACATATTTCCAATTCGTTCCGGCTACTCTTTTAATATCATCAACCCATCTCATCTGTGGTCTTCCTCTCGGTCGTTTACTTTGGTAAGGTCTCCAATGTTGTATCTATTGGTCAGAATCTCCTATTAATGAAATAATCTAGACAAATTTGCACTAGCCCAAAAAAATCCGCCAAAAAATCTAATTTAAAGCCCCATATCATAATTCATAATTATTTCATAATATCATATCATTTTAAAAATAGTTAGTATAATTGTAAAAGTGTATTACCAAAGTTTGTGTCGTTTATTTGTTAACAATTCTATCTCTGTAAGTAGATATGCATATCAAAATAAATACAGATTTGAAGTTTTGCAGTCCATACAGGTTGAAGGTTTACATTGTTTAAGATACTCAACTGATTTTTTTTAATTCTAAAAGCGGCTTACTCTGCGAATGCAAAAACACGGTAAATTACCGATATTTTGCTTTGCATTGCAGATATCGGAAAAGGTTATTTAAACAAGTTGTTCCAAATATTATACTAATCCCACATACCAAATTTCATCACAAAATTCGCACTTTTAGTTTTTTCATTATTTGTAGTCAGGATCCTAACATCCGCAGAGGAGGTTGCTGGCCGAAAAATCTCACTTGCCCGATCTCCGGGCAGCGTGTGCGTTAAGCGATGTGCAGCTCTAAGGAGACCGGGTCTCCTTAAACCATCCTTAAACGCTGCCGCTGCTGGGCTACGCGGAGCATTAGGCTACGGCTCCACGGGCGAGAAATTGACGCTAGCAGTAGCAGTAAAATGAACTTAAGGTTCCGCGGAACGGAATGGGAATAGCCGAACTGAACCGACTACGCACAAGTCCTGTAATCGGTACAGTTCGGCTATTCCTATTCCGTTCCACGGAACCTTAAGTTCATTTTACTGCTACTGCTAGCGTCAATTTCCCGCCCGTGGAGCCGTAGCCTTAGCAAGTGAGATTTTCCGGCCAGTAGCCTCCTCTGCGATTTTAGGATCCCGACTACAAATAATGAAAAAACTAAAAGTGCGAATTTTGTGCTGAAATTTGGTATGTGGGGTTAGAATATTATTTGGAACAACTTGTTTAAATAACTTTTTGCGATATCTCTAACGCGAAGCAAAATAGCAAAGTAAACAAAACAATGTAGCGTGTGTAAAAAATTTATGGGGAGGCTTAGCCTCCCTTGTCTCCTCTGACCAGCCGCCACTGAATTCCAGATCCCCTCTATAAAGATGAAAAACAAAAGGTTATAAAAAATGAATTTCAAGTCTCTTTCTTTTTACTTTTTCATATAATTTATGTTTTGTAGGTTAGTAATTACACCATAAAAACAATTTAATCTTACCATGTGGCCCTAATAATTTCATGACCCATTTTCAGATCAATCCAGTGCAAATCACATGTTTTGGAAATAGAAATTACACCCAAACGGCGGACAAAGCCGATTTATCTTTTGTTATGACGTCCCGTGATAAGGCGGACGGGACGGGGAAGAGAACAGAAGGGGTTACGTTAGTCAACTGTTCATTCATTCGTCGCCAACCGCGCGTCATCGAGCATGTTTTTGCCACCCTGCGGCAAGGAACGACCGACTTGACGTTGCGTCGCCCCGTGCGTTTCGCCGTGATTTGTGTATTACGCGAAACCCTTAGTTGTCGTTTTTATGGGGTTTGTAAAAAGTGGCGAGCAGATTGACGCGCTTTGTTTTTGTTTCGTGGCAATTTTTCTTTTTAAATTGATGGTCTATAAAGGGATGAAACTTCGGGGAGTGGTTTAAAAGCTTTGTTACGACACTTTTTATGGGGAGTTTGTTTTATGTGGATTTTCTTAAGAATACACAGAGTCGATTGATTTAAAGTTTGTTATAAGGTGTCTTAAAAATTTCGAGATGTACCTTTTATTACGTTCTTTCAACTTTTTAAGCGGAAAAGATCTGCGAATGACGCTCTTAAAGAAGCCACTCTACTTTAGTAAAACGATAAATTGTCTGCAAAGAAATCATCAATTACAAGAGACATAAGAATCTAAGAAAGAAAAGGGAATAAGTATAATAGTACTGTAACGTGTCAAAAAAACCAGCCAAGATACAGTTGCTGAACGCATAGTCATTTATTTCGTTTTTAAATATTTCTTGCGGTATTATGCCTGGCAAAATTTTTTCCACAATAGAAAAGGCCCGTTTTGCTCTCTTTATTTTGGCTTGTTATAGAATTACACATAACCAAAGTTATATGGAATCACCATGTATTTCATAGCAATATTTATTTCTTTTGAAAAAACTTGTTATTGTTGCGAAGAATAAAGGTTTTTATTGAAAATAAACAAATCGATAAGACAATCAGATAGTACAGCTCGGTACGGTATAGGCACAGTTTATAGAGGTTCCACAGTAAAATCACTCTTCTGTCGGCGCTTTGATCTCAAGAAGCAATACCGGCAGTACGCAATTGGTAATTCACCAGTGGTGGATGCGGGTTTTCCCTGTTAAAAGCCGTACGTTTCTATGCGAATAGCAATGCGAGAGTGGGGCAAAAGCGACTGGGAACATTGCGCGGTCGCCATGCGCGACTAAAGATTTTACTTCCAATTTTTCGGAGAGGGGCTGTCCATTAATCACGTGATGCTCGAAGGGGGGGGAGGGGTCCATAAAAAATCACGAAACATCACAAGGGGGTAGGGGGGGGTGTAGTAATATATCACGTGTATTTTTTTTTCTGAAAATGCCTGATACTCAACCCGTTACCTGTCTTTACTTTTTTGTCAAATGCGTACAAAAATCGAAAGCGGCATTGCTGTGACTAATATTAAAAAAAACCATTTCTCTTTCATAATACATATACACAACCCAGCAAATTGGTTCCACCCAAATTATCTTGAATGTTATGATAAGAAGCGACCCATTTCAAATCGCTTTGTTGTGAATGTAGCATATGTTTCCACTAAAGAGGAATAATGACCGGGACTCTGTCGCCGTCTCCGGCGACTTTTTATTTAGTCCTTTACATGTGTTTTACCTACTATCTGATGAATTGGAAATTCTCAAAATCCTGTCAGTTTTATACCGTTGTTTTGTCACTGAATACATGCGTTTAAACTGTTTTTAATTTCGTATTTTTTTCGTCACAATGTCTAGTTGATCTTATAAAGAACTATTTACAGAGTATAAGAAAGGAAAAAATCCTGGTGTCGCTCAAAAAGAATTTAATGAATTGTGGGTTAAAGGGAAACAAAAATATACAAAGGAAGAATTTATGAAGTGGGCCAATGATCTTTTACTAGATTACCACCGAAAGAACCAAACAAAGAGGTCTTCCAATATTCTCTTTTATTACTCTCTACTACTAAAAAGATAAGTTAAAATTTGTATGTGTTCTAATACTAAGAATTCACCTATTGAGTTTTATTGGCAGTATTATGTTATTGTTAAATCTTACATTTTTTATAACATTGATAAAATAAATGTAATTAGTTTACAAATAAAATATGCATAGCGTACATACCTACAGTTGAGTCCACGAGTCTTTGCCCGTGTTTCATCATTTAAAGCATACGAAATAAGTCGATGAAAAAGTCGGAAATTGAAATTTACTAAACGCAATAGCAAGTGACAATAAGTAGCTACCTACCCTATCACGGGATAAAATTTGAGTTATCAAAAATGTGTTTTATCTCGCCAGGTATTAATGACGCACGGGTAAAGACTCGTGGACTGAAGTGTACCTTAAATATTACTTAAATCCAAAACATACCTTTTAATTCGTGCCATTTTGAATTCTTTATTTTAATATTATATGAAATAAAATTGCTGGGGATGATAATATTATCATTAACTTATTTGCATGAGAATTACATATTATGTATAATACATTTAGTAATATAATACTATTTTATGTCAGTCAAAAACAACCTGCAACCTTTCTGTCTACCTCTAAACGTTATTATTGTGGTCATTAATTTTTTATAATAAAATTAGATAATGTGTATTTTACAATTATTATTATTTAAAAAATATATTTTTTGTAGATACTAAAAAATACACGTGATATAGGGGAAAGGGGGGGGGGTTAGTTTTAAACCTCACCAGGTATCACCAAGGGGGAGGGGGGGTTAAAAAATGCCAAAAAAAACATCACGTGATTAATGGACGGCCCCAGAGTGGTTCTACTGTCCCTCTTTATACTGTGGTATAGGTTATATTTGTTTGAGTTGCAAATTGAACGAAAATAATATAACTAACTTTTGCGTCCAAAGACGAAAATATGCCTCATGTGGTGTTATAGGACTTATAACGGAGAAAGATTATTGGTCTTGAGGAGCAAGTAATGTTCTCAGAGGGACATAGCTGCAGAGCTAGACGTATCACAGGGCGTTCTGTCCAAAACCTATGCTAGGTAACAGGAACTAGGAAAGCTCAAAATTAAAGCAAGGGAAAGTCGCCAAAAAGTAATAACGGCTCGCCAAGATCGTTTAATTGTCCAATCAGCTGGTAGACACCCAACCATTTCTCACCTGTAGCTCCAAAGGCAGCTTTTGGAAGCTGCAAGTGTAACTGTTTCAGCTGAAACGATAAGAAGAAGAGTTCGTGTCAAGAAGTATATAGCAAGAGACAGTTATGGGTTCCCGAGCTATCCAGGCAGCACAAGATTGATCGCCTAAATTGATGTCTTCACCACCAAAACTGGAACATTGGGAATTGACAAACTGTTCTTTTTTCAGGAAAAGTCAGGATTTGTGCAAAATCAGATGACCCACCCACCAAATCGTTTATTTAGATGATGTCGAAAAAGACAAGCAAGAACGAAAACTATCAGATCTGTTCACAAATATAAAAGAGGAAGTGTAATGCACTGGAGAGGAATTGTGATCCGTAAAAAACTCCTTTAATTTTCATCCAATCAACGTTAACTGCTCACAGGTATCTTGATAACGTGTAGTCAGGCTCTGGAGACGTGCAACAGGAGAAAATTTAATTTTCATGCATGATAGTGGACCTCCACATACCATAAGAGTGACTCGAGACATCATTGAAGCAGAAGGTATCCCTTGTTTGTAGTGGTCTGCTTACTCACTCGAGCTTAACCCTATAGAGTATTTGTGGAATATGCTTAAAAGAAAAATTAGAGCTCGCCGGGATAATCCACAAAACACCGCACGGCTAGTACAAGCTGCTCTTAAAGGATGGATCAACCTACCACAACAAAATGTTGATAATTTGATTAGGAGCGTGCCCACGCAAACTGAAGCTTTCATAAGGGCTAGAGGTAATAACACTGACTACCAAAAAAACAAAAAAAAAAATAAAAACAATTTAAACATTGTTCGTTTTACATTGAAATTGTTTATGCTATTGACTTTACAACGAGTTTCAATTTGTTGAATGTTTACTCCAATACTTTCAAATAACAATTAAATAAAAAGTGGATGAGTGGTGAAACTAGGCACTCAAATTGCAGAGAAAAAAATTATATTACAAATGAACTATAAGAGATTATCCAAAGAGATCAAGAAAAGTGTTAGGAAAGATAAACAAACATACATCGAGGATATAGCAAAAGAAGCACAAGTAGCAGTACAAGATGCAAAAGTACTCTATAGTAAAATTAGAGCATTAAGTGAAAATATAAGAACATGCAATTATAAAGAGTAGAGAACAAATTTAATACTAACAGAAGAACGAATAGAGGGATGGGCAGAATACTTCAAAGAATTACTAAACATACAAAGAGAAGAAATATTTCAAATTGTTTTATTTAATTGTTATGTATTTGTTATTAAATTGCTTTAAAATAACTTATTATGTTTGACTTCGTGTGTTCGTTTTTTAAATTCGCACGAAATAATAAGAAATCTCAAATGATTCCATATAAGTTTGGTGGTGTGTATTCCTTCTTAAGGATGCTGTTAGATATTTATTTCTGACCATATTCGATAATTATCTTAAAAGGTACTGCTCTGGTTTCTTTATTACAAAAACCGGTTGCCATTTGTTTGAAAGTATTATAAATAATCCCTTTTAAGAATTTCGGTTAATATCGTTATAGATTAAAAGATTTTCGCTATATTTCGACCACCTTTGAACGGCAGCAAACTTCATACAAGTAACTTTCTTGCATAAATTCAATTCCCAATTCTTATCCTTTCCCGTTTTTAAAGCAAGATGTATATATCAGTTCTGCTTCTGGTGGAGACCTCTTTAAAAGCGTGTGTGATTGTTCCAGTTCTCTTTTTTACCATTGCAAGAAAAAGGAACATTAAGAAAACAGAAAGTTTTGGAGATTGTGGCATCACATTTTTCGCATATAACGCTCCTATGAGATTGACTCCAGCTCTAAACCAGTTTAGGGTTTCTGTTACTGACTTCAGTCTTCCAGTTGAGTCTTCAGTATTCTCCAGTTGATTGAAATCAATTAGACTTCCAAGAAGATGAACGAACGGTGAAAATCTTACCTCATAATAATGCGTCAGGCGGAGATCGTTTGAGATCACTTAAGCCTGGGTTTTCTCGAAAGGGGCACCGGCAAACTGCGACCGTAACACTGCAATGAATGACGTCAGATTACGGTGAAAAATTCAAGGTTCTTCACTGCGGCAATGAAATGTGTAAACTCAGCAAGCGCAGGCTTCCAACGCATCCTTGGAAACCACCGCTATTATTTTGCGCGGTACAGTTTTTTATGACGTCATTCATCGCAGTGTTACGATCGCAGTTTGTCGGTGCCGCTTTCGAGGAAACCGAGGCTTTAGTTTGAGTTTTGGAACGTTAAGGTCTGCGTTTTTGATTGCTTGAGAATAATTTTACGTTTTTAGCAACCAATTTTTACTTTGATTTGGTACTGCGCTGTATCGGATACCGATGAATTCCTGCCAAAAGTGAGAAGTCTCAAGTCATTAGTGTAAAAATGTACAAATGGGTCATTGGGGCAGGGAAGTCGATATACTGTGTAGGGATTGGAAGATATAACAATTGGAGAGAGAAGAACAAAGAAATATACACTGAAAGTCGGAACGAACCAGAAAGGTCTTAAAGACAAACGCACCAGCAACCATAAGAAAGTTTATAACCAAAGAGACCTCTGCTTATAACACATAGGAATAAGACATTCTATACATTAATATTGATTGGAATACAAAATACTTAAAACATGACAATCGACATCAGCTGTCTCACTGTTCAAAAAAGGAATCATTTGCAAATGAAGACATTATAGGAGAAGAACGAAACTGTTTTCGAAATAGCAACTCTACTGATAATAATAAAGAGAATTCAACTTAGAAACGCATATCGCATTTATAGTTTTTAAGAAGTCTTACACCGTGTCGAAAAACACAAACTATTTGAAATGTAGTCAACAAAGCAGAGCCAATAAAAACATTTAAGACAATTTCATATGTTCAACTTGTTTACTAATGGGCATCCTGTCCAGAAGTGTGAAAAACTGCACATGTAAAACATCAATTTAGAAAAAACGATAGAAAGGATATGGAAACTTCAGAGGACTATTCGCAACAAGTACAGATAGAAGATTGTACTTGACTAGTAGGTACTAGCAGATCTTATACAACAAGAGATTAAAGGTCAAGAAAAGACGATCCAGACCTCCCAGAATAGAGACCAATGAAGATTAACACGGGAGGCATATGCCCAGGAATAGGCGTTTAAGGCTGATTAGATAGGGATAGATAAACCAATAAATACAACAAATGCGCTAATGTCACTGTCACTGAATATGACAAACGTCACAATTCGTAGTAAACAAGGTATCAAAGGCATGCCGTATTGTTTATCGTTGTTTAATTTTTTGTGGTTTTTATGGACAAGCAGTTTAATTTTGCGATCCTAGTTTCTGTGAGTAAAAAAGTTACCTAGTATATAAAGTAATTCGTAAATAATTTCATGCATGTACAAAGGTAGAATGGAAGAACTATAATTATGTATCGTAGCTGTTCGACTCTAGTAGAGGTTAGAGATTATTTATACACCACGATAATCGATGTTAACTGTCTGTACAATGTCAATAGTTTTTCATGCAAGTTAATAAATTATTTACAATTTAGAAAGTGGGATGTACCTGCATTTTTCTAAGAAACAAAAAAGTATATATTTTTAATATATCGTTTAATTAATAAATGGAAATAACAGAAATAGAAAATACAGGCGTTTAGAAACTGGAGGCAATGACATTTGGAAAGTAATGGTAACAAAATGACTGTAGAATTGAGTTTGTAGTAGAATCTAAACTTAATGTCATCTGCTAATAAAAAAATTTTCGTTTCGAATTATTTAAAATTATTATTCGGTCCCTTATGGACTGATCTCGTATCTTCATAAATGACGGCGTCATTTTTCAACTTGGAAAAATTACTACGGGCTTCAATGCGCTAGACACGTCGGTTAAGTGCAAAAAGCTGTGATTTGATTTCGAACGTCAACTCTAGTGCATTCATCACCGTGTTCCACAAACCACAAATCCCTGACCATCGCAATCCATCAAGTCATCTATAACGCTCGCTGCTTTTTTTGTTGTACATATATGTGTATCAAAAATATGATACGGGGCCATTTCGATTGTACACGGCGTCGTCTAACAGGCGCATACATCACTGGTTTGTGACAGATGGCAGCCGCATTTCTAGCAGACCGCAATCCTATCAGGACGAACGTTAAATATGTCCCTGGCCGACATACGCACACTGCATCAGCACTGGGGGTGAAATTAGTCATTAAATACGCCGTCAGTACCCGATGTCGTTACGTGGATTAATATCCACTGTTCTCTTACCTGATGACCGTCGTTCATGCTGATGGATCGCGGCTCTTGGACTAAATAATACGGAGAATTTGTCAACAGCGGTCCAAATTGGTCCGAACTGCTCGAAAACTGATTAGCTACATTTAGTCCCAGTATAACAATTGTTCTATTTAGTTGTGTCGATCGAAATAAACGCATTTTTTTATAAATCTATGTCTCTGGTGTGTAGGATAGTTGCTTTTAATCATTTATTTGTCCTAGTGCTTGAGTGATGTTTTCAATGCATCTCTCATTTAAAATCGAACGAGTAGGTACAAGTGCATCTCCTGGCAACAGGCAATTTCTACGTAGCATGCGTTAAAACGCATGCATTGGACACGGATTAAAACGCTCAAACACTATTTGTTTATAGCTTTGTTTAACAATAAAAAAAAAAGAATGTGTGTGTACTTTGTACGCACGTAAGAAGATATTCTACTATTATATAATAGGTAATTTAAACGAAGTAAATATACTTAAAAGGTTATTTGTACTTATTTTATTTAAAAATCAAACTAACTTTCTTATCTACCACTTTCAAAAAAGAAGAATATCTTCAAAAATTATATAATAATATACTTACAATCATAAAATCTATAAAGAAAAATAAAAAAATAGTAACTTGCTTGGGGCTTGAACCCACTTCACGTCTACCGCGCCGTACGAAAGTTGACGCCATTTCAAACTGCACCAAACTCTCCTATACGTCATGTGGGAATATACACAAACTAAACGTTTACACCATAAATTTATATGAATTTAATAAAATTATTAGTTTAATTTTTGTCGAAATAAAATACAACAAAATATAGAGTAAGAAAACGATATATGAGATGAAGATTTGTAGAAAGTTTTTTCGTAATCAGATTATGTAAATTAAAGCATTGCCTACTAATAGGTAACTACATTATTTTGTTTACATTTTCCAAATAGATAGGTATTGAAACTATTAGGTATTTCCAACTGAAACATTTAGAATTACGTACCTGCGGCTTTTCAAAACTATTTAAAAAGTCACTATAATTATAAATTTGATTTTATTTCTGTCCACACATCAATAAAAACTAATATTATACAATATTTTTGTTTACCGATAACCTCCATATTGAACAATTATTGACAGATCATTTCAAAATTTCAACACCCAATCAGAGCCCGTATAACAACTAATACCATACTGTCGGTGTGCGCATGCGCGCGGATCAATCAAATTTTACCCTCAATCGATTCGCCGCTAAAGAAGAATATCTTCAAAAATTAATTTTTAGCAATGCAATTAATCAAAACCGATATAATTTGACTTGAACTTTTCAAATCTGGTAAGCAGAATTGCTATTTTATTTTTTAATTAAAAGTTATTCGGGTACAAAAATTGCAATTTTTCGATTTTTTGAACCGAGTTTATCTTGAAAACTGTGCATCCTACGAAAAAACTTGTAAGAGGATTTTTTGTTTAGAATGACCCAAGAATTAAAAAAAATCGTTCTTATGTAATTCTGCGAGTTCTTTATTTATAACAATCTTATCGACATCCGGATCAACTGTTACCCAAAAAATTCGTGTTCTACGGGTCAAAATATATATAAAAAAAACTTTGGTAATTCCATCTAAATAAAGGACACCGTTGTACCCCCCTGACAACACCACTATCACTACGTTATTACAAAAGATTGGATTATAGTCATATAAATAAAAACAAAATGAGAAAGAATCAAATAGACGATTGAGACCTATTCCGAGGTACCCGCTCCAGTACCATCGTACCATCTCTAAGTCTTAAGCTTAATATGTATCTGTTGGTGCAACCAGGCATTAATGATTTAGAGGTGTGCACGCTAGCTCTGCTGAAGAAGCCTGTAAGGCAGAAATCAGCCTTTAAGAGTCCTAACATACTATTGACAACCGCTGACAAAATAAAATAGGCATGTATTTATTCAGATTTACTTATTAATAGATATATAGTTTATAAAAAAAATACGTTTAATAACGGTTATTAGGAATATCGCATTAAATATTCATCCAATAATGTCACTAACTCTTCTTATGGATTATTCAAAAATGACGTAATTGTAGTAGGAGAAGCAGTTTATTACTGAAGTTATGTCGTTTATAATTATACTTAAACAATAAACGAGTATTTTTCATCAAACCCACCTGCTCGATCGAAAGAAACCTGTGTGGGCGATGTCAATTACACCACAAAACTTTGTTCACAACCAGTATTACTTACAGGTGAATAATGCATTGACATTTGTAGATAATAACTTTACAAATCTATAACCAAATTGTTTCGACGTTGAATAGAATTACTGTTAGTGATAGGACGAGAAAATTAAACCCACATTATGGTTTTTCTACTCAATATGGTTTGATACAACTAAATTTGAATATAGTCGATAATGGTCTTTTACCCACAACGAATACTGAAATTTACAGTGTTTTATACCAAATAGCAATTAGGAAGCCTACGATATTTTAGAACATTACCACACAAACAATGAAAAGCAAACAACCCTAACGAGCTAGCTACAAGTTGAATATTAAAGGTGGCGGCTATGAAATTTTATCTGATCTATTCGATATCGTTTCGGAAACAACTTTCCAAACAAGCATTTTTTTGTTGAATTTTTACCAATTCACCAAATGAAACGCTAATAGGCCTGGATACCGCGTACCAAAAAACGTTGATTAAAAGCAAGCTGAAAATTTGTTAATAGCTTAACGGTGTCTAGTCGGACAAACCTTGATGTACGGGAACACTGGAACAGGGAAAGTTGTAATTTTGGAACAGGTTAAAAATTTGGAAGTCAGACTACGAAAACGTCCCATGTATTTTGTCGGACAGGAGTTCCAACTGATTTGTTACCCTTTCATTAAACTCTCATGCAAAAATCAGACTGTTACGTATCACCAACATAATTCCTGTCATTTGACATGTTCTACGTGTCGGACTTATTAAAATGCAAAATGCGCAGTTGGTGATAAATACCAGTCTGATTTTTTCATGAGAGTTTAATGAAAAGGTAACAAATCAATTGAAAGTTCTGTCCGACAAAATACATGTGACGTTTTCGTAGTCTGATGTTCCAAATTTTTAACCTGTTCCACAATTAAAACCTCCCCTGTTCCAGTGTTCCCATACATCAAAGTTTGTCCGTTAAGCATTAACAAATTTTCAGCTTGCTATTAATCAACTGCTTTTTTTGGTACGCGGGATCCAGGCCTATAAAGTGTGTTATCATCATTGAATTATTGTCCTAATGCATAACATTATTAACATAAAAAACGTCACGTTTGTTATTTTTCTTCAAATAATTATTTTATTTCAATTTCATTTGATTTTATTCATTTTGTGTTTTGTATTCTAGTTTTCTTCTTGAAAGGAGGAATTGGGAGAAGAAGAATATCATCGTTAAAGACCTGACGAAATGGTTCTCCACAACAACTAATCTATTTAAAGCATCAGCTAATAAAATAATAAAAGAAGAAGTATTCTTTTAAAAATAGTTGGCGCTTAAATCTTCTATCAATTAAATAATCTTTTAATATTTCTAGTCCAATTTTAGATCTCTAAGCTCTTTTTTGCTTCTATTCTTATGTTATAACAAAATTAAAAAAGATACCCGAAACACTAAAGGGATACGAAGATATCAGAAATATATTACATAAAAGGCTTACCTGAACAGTTAAAAAATAAGAATATTGAACACAAATCTTACATAAAAAACAGAAAAGTTGATGATCTCATATTTTCAAAGATGCTTGGGACTGGGACTCTGAAAATAGATTCCAATGGAAATATGCATTAAACATAACAAAAAGAAACAGGAAACATAAGAAAGCTTCCGCTATCTTAAATACCAAATAAAGCACATTGTTTAGCAAACTCCTCAATAGAATAGAGCAAGAAGACCAACCAAATTAATAACCAACAAAATTTATTAAAACTAAAACTAACAAGTAGGAACAATATAACTGTCAACTGTTAAATATAAGTCAAATTATTAATGTAAACATTGTTAAATCAAAATAACAATTTACTGCTTTTTAACATTCTGCAAAATACAGGGTGTTTTATAAATAAACGTTAAAATGTATAGATACTTACGTAATAGAAAATAGATATTTTACTAGGGCGTCAATAAATTATATTTCATGAATGAAATACCATGACGTCATTTTTACTTTTCCTCCCTAGGGAGGAAAAGTACAACTTTGCTCCCTACAATCAGGTCCGGAAAAGTATTATTTCGGTAGAGGTAGGTGGAAAAATTATTTACAGCAGTTCATATCTCTCGCTGTTTCTCATGATGCCATGATAACTTATTGTAATTTATTTTCATGTATAACATATTCATTATTTTTCGTTTGTGTTTAAATACAATCAAAATCTTCTTCTAAATGTGCCATCTTCTAGAGATGTTAACGACCACATTGACCCATCTTATTCACAGCAGCTCGAAAGATCAGTTGACGTTAGACCAGTCCACTTCCTGAAATTGACAAGCCAGGATATACGTCTACGTCCTAGGCCACTCTTGCCCTCAATTTTGCCTTATAGAATAATAGACCAGTAAGGATTTGCAAAAAAACGTCTATTTTTTGATGTGAGAGATGGCATTCGGATTTTTGCAGATGAAGTTAGGTGACACCTTCAGTAATAATAATTGACTTATGCTCCTTCTCAAATATGCCCGGAACATTAATAAAAAAATTAAAATATTTAAAAATTTCGAAAAACATCGATTTTTTTCTGCTTTCTTTGCTTATAACTTTAAAACGATTCGTTTTGGAACAAAGTCGTAGAGAAATAAAATAAAGATAATTATAATTGAATTTTGTATGATATACGACTGGTAAAAAATGTCTTAAGGTATTACCTTTTCTGCAATATAGCAATAAATACAAAATAAGGGAGCAAAATAAGTCTGTTGTTATTCAATATTTTTTAACCACTTTGGTGGCACTTAGAACCTTAGTAATTCGCTTAGGAAATTCTTTGTAACATACTTAAATCGTGTACCAAATTTCATTAAAATCGACCTAATAAATTTTGCATAATAAATTTGCAATCTAAATGTTTTTAAAAAAGTTCAAATTTTTTTAAATCTTTCTGAACAAAAGGTAGACCATTTAGAAGTTGGCTAATTTTTTTACATATAAAGAGGTGCTCTACCTATCTAATACACTTTACAGAATTAAAATCGGTTTATTTAAAGGGCCCTAGCAATGTTTTAAATTTATAAACAATTTTTTGGCTTATAAACAAATAGCTTTGTTTAATAATAAAAAAATTAATTTTTAGCAATGCAAATAATTAAAACCGGTATAATTTGACTTAAACTTTCAAATGCTGTCAGCAGAATTGCTATTTTATTTTTTAATCAAACGTTATTCGCGTTCAAAAATTGCAATTTCTCGATTTTTTGAAAGTTCCACCGCGTTTATCTCGAAAACTATGCATCCTACGAAAAAACTTGTAAGAACATTTTTTGTAATTCCTCACGTTCTTTGTTTATAACAATCTTATCGACATCCGGATCAACTGTTACCAAAAAAATTCGTGTTCTACGGGTCAAAATACATAAAAAAACTTGGGTAAGTCCATCTAAATAAAGGAGCCCGTAGCACCCCCTCCTGGCCACAGCACTAATTTGTTTATAAGCCAAAAAATTGTTTATAACTTTAAAACATTGCTGAGGCTGCTTAAATAATCCGATTTCAATTCTGTAAAGTGCATTAGATAGGCGGAGTACTTCTTTATATGTAAAAAAATTGACAAATCTTTGTATGTTCTAGTTTTTGTTGTGCAAGATTTTAAAAAATTTTAATTTTTTAAAAAAAGTTTAGATTGCAAAATTTTTATGCAAAATCTAGTAAGTCAATTTTAATGAAATTTGGTGTACGGTTTTAGCACATTACAAAAATTTTCTAAGCGAATTAGGAAGGTTCCAAGTGTAACCTAAGTGATAGAAAATCATTGAATAAGGACAGGCTTGTTTTGCCCCTTATTTTATATTTATTGCTATTTTGAAGCAAGGGTGATAAATTAAGACATTTTTAACCAATCGCATCTGATAGAAAATTTAATTATCTTTGTTTTATTCCTATAGGACTTTGTTCTAAAATGAATAGTTTTTAAGTTATAAGCAAAAAAAGTAGAAAAAAAACGAAATTTTTTGAAATTTTTAAATATTTTATTTTTTTTTAATAAAGTTCCGGGCATATTTGAGAAGAAGCATAAATCAATTATTATTAACGAAGTTATCACCTAACTTTATTCGCAAAAATCTGAATGCCACCTCTCACATCCACCTAAAAACAGATATTTACTGGTCTATAAACTGTATAATTAAAATAAATGATTAAAATTAAAACAGTTCCTGGTATTTGTTTATTAAGATTCGGTTACTTTTACTTTACGAGTCGGACTTAACCATATCTGATTCGGACAAAACTTTTTTATCGTTCTCATAGAAATACTGGAATTATTTCAACAAACAACAGATAACTCTCCTACTTTCTTAACGATCCACACTGATATAACTCCTACGAACGACAAAAACTTTGATTGACCGATTCAGTTCCACGAGTCCGGATCTGTTTGAGGATCGGATTAAGAAATTTATTACAGTTCGCCAATGAAACACCATCGCCATTTTACATTTATTGCGTTATTCGAATGCATCAAAAATTATAACCCCAGATTATGAAATTCATCGACATAAATTATTCCAATTCTATAAATAACCAGATCTAACTTTCGACTGTTATTGTCAGTGGCGGTCAGAACGAATACTATATGAAGAAGAAGAAAATATTAATGAAACACTAGAACACACAGCAGAAGACGGAAGCGTAAAATGCATGTGGCAGGCAATAAAAGACGCAATTCACGGGGCAGCGGACAGTGTTAATACAAAAAGACCAATGTCAAGTCACAGAAAAATAAATAAAAATGGTTCGACAAAGAGTGTGAGGAAGAACTACAAAAGCGAAGCAAACAGCGGTTACAGATTTTAACTCAAAATACAGAAGGCGCGAAGAGAAATTATATGAAGCAGAGAAATAGAATTAAAAGAATACTTAGAGGGAAAAAAGGAAGCACTATGAAGTAAAGTTGAGAAATATAGAGGAAAACTATAAAAATAAAGAAATTAGGAACCTGTACCAAGGGACAAAAAATGAGAAGCGAGGTTACCAGTCGAAAACTATGCATTATAAAAATAGAAATGGAGAAATAATTATAGGCGAAATGGAAGTATTATAGCTCTGGAAAGAATATTTTGACGGTCATTTGAATGGAACACACGAGACAGATGAGGATAACGATGAAATAATAGAGCTAACAGCTAACGCACAAAATCAACAACAGAAATAACAACTACCCACCAAAAGCGAGATTCAAGATAGTATCGGGAATTTAAAGATGAGCAAGAGTCCAGAAAGTGATCATATTACAGCGGAAATGAGTAGATATGGAGGGTACCAGCTATAGTATTTTTACTACAAAAGCAAAATTACGTAGGTCCAAATTTTAGACGTATGAGTACTGTCAAAACATTAAAATGTGATTTTTCATCATGGCCACGTTTATGTCATTACTTGTCAGAGATATTTTTCTTTGTTTTGGTTTACTATAAAAATAATATCTATAATTATTTATTCTAATTAATGATGTCAATTGGTTTTCATTACTTGCCGAAATATATTAATTAGCAACAATATTATCATTGTGTAGGCATAATTAAAATAGATTATTTCACAGCTCACAGCATAATTGACCGCAACCAGCAACACTGAACTGTCATTTGCGTTTGAATGTATGAGTAGTGTACGAATGTCTAAAATATTTAACTAAAATTATTATTTTTTGGAATATTAAACTTAAATAATTGTTTCAGAAAATTTATATTATTGATAATAATAAAATGCTTTTGGTTATTTAATTAATATAATTCTAAAATTCTTAATGTAATCGCGATTACGTTTTTTTTTATTAAATACCATGTGGACGCTTATACAAGATCGGGCAGTTCCGTGTTGGTGTCGTATTTTAGCTGTGCTACACAAATTTCAATTTTTGAGTTGATGTTATGGAATATCATTATTTTCGTTAACATTAACAAATATTTTGGCATATATGATTAATATATCTCGACAGTTGATAAAATCCGATTGACATCATTAATTAGAAGAATTATAGATATTATTTTTATAGTAAACAAAAACAAAGAAGAATATCTGACAAGTAATGACATTTCCGTGGCCATGATGAAAAGTCACATTCTAATGTTTTGACAGTGCTTTTACGTCAGAAATTTTGACCTACGTAATCTTGCTTTTGTAGTAAAAATACTATAGCAGAGAAAATTCGGAAACTACTTGAAAAGGTATGGAAACAAGAAGTGATACCTGCTGAATGAACAGATGCAATATTATCCCCTATACACAAAAGGAAGTAAAGCAGAATGTCAGAACTGTCGAGGCATAGCGCTCCTTAACATAGCGTATAAAATACTAGCCATACATATTAATAGTTATTTAACCAACAAGCGTATTAATAAGGGCGATTAACAATTGAAATATTTTAACGCGTGAGCGGCGCGAGCGTGCTAATGTTCGAGATTGTTAATCGCCATTTTAATTCACGAATTCGTTAAAAAACTTTTCCGTCGACCGTACTTTTAAGAAATAAAGATATATCCATCTTTTGATTTTTCAAATACACAGAATTTTAAACAATAAAGTAAATAATGACATACAATGACAGATAGTACTAACAGCGGCTACTTGATTTTAAATTTTTTAGTGGGAATATAAATAGGTATATGTTTGATTGCCTACACCACAGGTCACTGCCAATCACAGAGCGTTTAATTAATTTATGCAAGCAATGTATGTTGTGTTGCCTATAATGAAATCGTTCATTAATAGAATATCATTCATTAATAGGGGTCATTAATCAATGATTTTGAGGGTGTTAAAATTGATCATAAATGGACGGTCGACGGAAAAAATAGATTAACAGCAACAACTGATAATAGCATAGGAGAATATCAGTGAGGGTTCAGGAAAGGTAGAAGCACCGTAGATCAAATGTTCACGTTGAGAGAAATATAAGCCGAAAGCCATGAATACAATAAACCCACGATGGTTCTCTTCATTGATTTTAAGCAGGCTTTCGATCGAGTCAGAAGAAAAGAACTATTCAAGGAAACGCACGATATGGATGTTTGTCCAAAACTTGTTAGGATGATAAAATTAACTCTACAAAGAACAGCGAATAAAGTTAATTGAAATGTATAATATTATATGTCTGACTTGTCAATATAAATTAGTCAGATATAATTAAATGATTAGAAGAATTTTTTTACAAAGTAACAAAAACAAAATTTTTTAAATTTATTAATGTTTTGTATTTTGATAACGATTTTCGAAGTGCAAGTTGAAACGTCAAATAAATTTGATCTCATACTTAAATTGTGCATTCTTTCCCAAATAAAATAGTAAATTGCATAAGATGCCACAAGGAAATAACTTCAGAACAATTTATATCTTCTATATCTTAAAATGATAGTGTGCACCCCCAATACTTTACACTGAGCGCCGCCACTGGTTATCGTATAGCACGAGCAGATAGGTACGAGGATTTTATTTATCGTGTTTTAACGTTAATTGTTCTATTTATTTAATTAAATTGCCTATTTCATTTCATGACTGTTTCCATTATTTTATATATTACGATGGGAATATTATGTACGACTGACTCGATGTTTAAATATTGCCCGATAGATAGGCAATTAATGAAATTATATATTTTGAATTCTATCTCGTAAATGAGTTAAATATGCCAGTCGTGACGTCGGTAAAAGATTAAAAGTTAATCGTATTAAAAAAATCCACAAAGTTATTTAGTGCAAACATTAAATATACATTCAGTTTGGGATTGTTTTTTGTGATGGAAGGCGACATGAAATACTTGAAGACATTATCGAAAACAACAAGGCAAAATTGAAGATAATGTAACATGTAAAAATAACGGTTTTTGTCTCTTGTCAAATTTTCGTTATTTCATTAAATTTTTTTAATCATTTTATTAAGACCACCTACTTATCTATTTTGCCTTTCTGCAATGACATCCTTTTATAATACCTTAGAGATTATACCGAAAAATGTGCCGATAGTTGGATAAAATTCTGTTCCGTCACGTCTTGTTTGGAAATATGTAGTATCAAAAATTGCTACCCTAAAGTTCTGTCTGTTGTGGCCACACGCAAAACATCAAAGTATCGGTATCCCTCTATTTAACTATTTCTCTATAAAGAGGAATACTTTTCAATTTTATTTCATTTTACGCTGTGTAAGATGTAAGTGATGTCCGATTAGTGTGTTTCAAGACCCCTGTCAAAGGGTAAGATATTTTTTATACCTTTCTGTATTTTTTAGTGTAGTGAATACAGAACAATATCATTAATAAGTCATAATTCTCAAATTATTCTTGAAAATAATACATGGTCGTATAAACAAAAAACTAGAAGAAGGAATAGATGATAGTCAGTTTGGGTTCAGAAACGGACTAGGAACCAGAGAGGCGTTATTTGCTTTTAATGTGTTAGCTCAAAGATGCATGGACATGAATGTGGATGTGCATGTTTGTTACTTTGATTTTGAGAAGGCTTTTGACAAAGTAAGACATGAAAAATTAGTCCAAATTCTAAAGACAAAAAACATAGACAAAAGGGACTTACGAATAATAACAAACCTTTACTGGAATCAAAGAGCACAAATTGTAATAGATAACGAACCCAGTCCAGAAATTGAAATCAGGAGAGGAGTTCGGCAGGGATGTATTATGTCTCCATTACTCTTTAATGCATATAGTGAAGCCATTTTTTAAAGAAGCATTGCTATCTCAAAGTGAAGGAATAATAATTAACGGAAGATCTATTAACAACATAAGATATGCAGATGACACCGTGATTATAGCAAGCTCTGCTGAACAACTCCAACTACTACTGAACAAAACAAACAATTTCTGTAAAGAATATGGACTAAAAATGAATATAAAAAAGACCAAATACATGATAATAACTAAGAAAACAAACATACAAACAAGCATACATTTGGGAAATGTACCGATAGAAAGGGTTGATAAATACAAATACCTAGGAACCTGGATTTCAGAGAAAAATGATCAAACAACAGAAATAAGGACTAGGATAGAAATAGCAAGAAATGCGTTTGTAAAAATGAGAACAGTTCTCTGCAACAAAGACCTTAGCTTAGAACTGAGAGCAAGAGCTTTGAGATGCTACGTGTTCTCGATACTACAATATGGACTTGAAAGCTGGACATTAAAGCAAGAACACATAAATAAGCTACAGTCATTTGAAATGTGGTGTTACAGAAGAATGCTTAGAATAGCATGGACACAGAGGAAAACGAACACGGAAGTACTGCGAGAAATGGGTAAAGAATGCGAAATAATAAACACAATAAAAATAAGAAAGTTACAATATCTGGGACACGTAATGAGGGGACCGCGATATGAAATGCTAAGACTGATAATACAGGGAAAGATAAGAGGCGGAAGGAGTATAGGAAGAAGGAGAGTGTCATGGTTAAAGAATTTAAGGGACTGGTTTAGATGCAGTTCTATAGAACTCTTTAGAGCAGCGGTGGATAGAATAAAGATAGTGATGATGATATCCAACCTCCGATTAGGAGACGGCACTTGAAGAAGAAGAAGTATTCTTTACATTTTTATCTTTTATTTTCTCGTCTTCTAATTAGGGTTCACGGTTAGTCTTAGTTAGTTCCATCTTTAGTCTAAAGGTAGTCTCAGGCTATACTCTATTTGAGGCGACATCTATTAATTTGTAAATCTCAAGATAGTCCAGGTTTAATCTCCAGTCCATCTCAGATTTTGTCCTGATTTGCAATCATAGTTCCCCTCAGTTAAATATGGGTCCCCATTGTGTTCAATTGTGTTCAAGAAGTGACTACACCGAATGTTAACGTCCAATTTATTTGCTTTAAGGCACAATCTTAGTGATTGTACATATCCTTTGTTGTATCAACGGTGGTTTAACGAAATGAACGAATTAATAAAACAATAAATTTTTTATTCTTTCTTTGCGTACTTAAACATGTTCTAATTGCATGTTTTGTTTTATTTGCATACGCAGTTAAACCATTGCAAAGAGGCCTTAGGTTAGCTCTCATGTTTCCTTGTAATATGTAACTTTATTGATGTGAATATCTTATTCGCTTATTTTATTTTTTTGCTAGATACTCCATTAAAATGTTACATTTTTTAAGCCGTACCTTGCATTTGTTAGAGGAGTCAATTTTATTTCTTTAATGTGTAGGGGGAATCAGTAGAAGCTTAAGTTCAAGTTTTTGGGGTCGCCACCCTTGTCCCCCGGCCGCCATCTTGGAAATGGTGTGCAAAGGGGTTTCGCGCTATATCTCGTAAACTACCAACCCTACGGAAAATCTAATTCAACATAAAATGTAGCAAATTAAATTTTCTACAATTTTATTTCTATTACTTTTTATCATCAAGTGACCAACAAAAAATATATAAACAAAAATATGTAAAAATTTTTTAACAAGATTCCTTTTGTAGGTTATAACTTTTTTTCAGTAAATTTTAAAATAAAATAACATTATAGCAATTTTGTAGAGGGTTTTTCAGCGAACAATTTCCACTATAAATTTGTTTAATTTTGTTTATTTATATAGGTGTTACAGCGCTCCAAACTTGACCAGATTCTCGAATGCTCATAGGGATGTAATAAAAACAAAAGTTAGGCTTACTTTTCTATCTATATATATTTTTTATTCATACAATTTATTATGATATTAACATTACTATGCTATTATTAATCTGTTTTTGACCTTTCTCCCCACTATAAAACTTATAACCCGAAGCATATATAGAAACAGCCCAAGAAGTTGTTTGATAACAAATTCGCCGGTTCAGAAGAAGAATGACGCAACCGCATATTGCAAAATTCTTAAGAAGAGCAAAAAACGAATTTTTGTTATCAAAATCATAAAGTATGATCAAAATTAGCCATTCACCACACCGTTGTCAGGATTTCGAGATATAAGCGTTTTTTGGGGTGTGCCGCTTGTTTATGAAGTAACATAACTTTTTTCCTATTGTATATTTTGACTTAAAATTGTCCAAAAAACTTCTTCATGAATTATATTTTATTGTTGTGTTGGTTAAAATTATAAACTAAAAAGTTTGTCACTCAACTTTTTTAAGTAAACATGAAACTAACGAAATATGATGACAAAATGTTTAAAAACTAACAACTTCTTTTTTAATGTGTTCAAATATTTAGGACAAATCCCATTGTTATCTACATACTTCAGAGATTAAACAGTAAAATTTTCAAAAGGAAATATTTACAGCGACCAAAGATACAGCGAGGTAAATTTGAAAAATCATCAAAATTGATTTTCGGCATTTTTGTATAAAATTTGATTTTTGAACATGTTCCACCAAATCTAGATAAAACTAAACTTCATATTCGGATTCAGCGACCTCGAAAACATAAAAATAGACCAAAATTGGTCATTCACCTTAAATTTGATTTTCGTGGTCGGCATAAAGATTGCTGCCGCTCGACTAATATATAGATAGAAAAGTATTTTTTTTTATTGTATTCCTATGAGGAATCTGGTCAAGATTGGAGCGTTGTAAAACCTAGATAATAAATAAAATTAAACAACTTTACAGCGAAAATTGTTCATTGAAAAATCCTCTACAAAATCGCTATGATGTTATTTTATTGTGAAATAAACGGAAAAAAAGTTATAACCTCCAAAGGGAAACTTCTTACAAAATTTTCTCATATTTTTATTTATAACTTTTTTGTTGGTCACTTGACGATAAAAAGTAATAGATATAAAATTGTAGAAAATTTAATTTGCTACATTTTATGTGTCATTAAAGGGCCTAGCCGGGTAAGATGGTGAAAAGTGCCCCCAGCTCGATTTAAATTCCATATAGGCCAATTTTTAGCACATATAGAGGAACTCAATTTCTGAAATTTTTAGCCCCCTAGGTGGTCACGTGACCCCCCTAGAGCCTAATTAGGCTTTTTATGTTTTTATTTTTTATCTCAGGCGCATCAAGAGCTAGCCAAAAACTTTATTAAAAAAAGTTGTAAGCTCCAAAAAAATCTATAAGAAAAAATTTTTTTTTTATTTTTTGGCGGGAAATTCGAATTTTTAGAACAATTTTAAACTTTTAAATGACTCTGAAAAAAAAACTAAGACACTCGTTTTTACGAAAATTAATTATAATGTGCATTTTTGCACAATCTTTCACTCTCAATTTTTTCAGATTTTTAAAATTGGTGAAACGTACCTTTAAAAATAAAAAACCGCATTTTTTCAGTTTTTTTTTCGTATTTTGAAACAATTTTATACATATTTTTCAAAAAAGGTAACACTATCACTAGAATAGGTAAAAACCTGAAAAATAATTGGGGTTTGCTTAATAAAAATTTTTTGTAAAGCCATCCATTTTCAAAATACAGGGCGTTGAAGAAAATAAAATTTTACACATTTTTTACGATTTTGCTGAAACTACTGGCAACATTGTAATAAAACTTGGCGGGATTTAAGAGCTGGTTATTGTGCATATTTTGACATACAATTAATGATTTGATATTCATCATTGGCTCGCATAGGGGTAATGGTCTGAACTTTTTAAAGAATAAAGATAGTACGCCACTGACATATTTCAAATTAACAATCGTTTTTTAATTTCTCGTTCAATTTGTGACAAAAAATGTATCTTCTTATTTTTTCATACGACGCGCCATTTTTATTCAAAAAATAAAAGATCTTAACCCTTACAAAGTATTCGAACTTCTAGTAGTTTCTACATCTATACTACATTCGCTCTCGCGAGATTTTTTTGACACTGACGTTAGTAATTTCTTTTTTGAAAAATTCAGTTGTCAGAAGTGACTGGAAATTACTACAAAACCAACGCACCTGCTCATATCCAATATTATTAATAGTAAACAGACATAAAAATAACATAAACCTTACGCCAATCAATATTTATTTATTTAAACCATTATAATGTATTGATAGCAAATGAGAAAATTATTTATTGTACAAAATAAAAATATTTTGTAGAAATAAACTTCACAAAATTTTATGAGATTAGTAGACACTCCCACTATTTCTAATAATTCTTCTTTTTTTAATGAAAGATTAAGTTGATTTGAGTTGATTTTAGCAGTTAATAGTGTGAAGTAGGAATTTTTGTGTTGTACGTTTCCTATTCCGAATGTCTCAAAAAAAATCTCGCGAGAGCGAATGTAGTATACATACATAATAAACTCATACATCCATTATCAAAATTAATTCGAATACTTTGGAAGCGTTAAGATATTTTATTTTTTGCAGCAATACAACGCGTCGTATGAAAAAATGAGAAGATAGATTCTTTATTGCAAATTGAACGAGGAATTCAAAAATGATTGTTAATTTGAAATATGTCAGTGGCGTACTATCTTTTTTTCTTTGAAAAGTTCAGACCATTACCCCTATGCGCGCCAATGATGAATATTAAATCCTTAGTTGTATGTCAAAACATGCACAATAACTACCTCTTAAAACCCGCCAAGTTTTATTACAATGTTGCCAGTAGTTTCGGCAAAATCGTAAAAAATATGTAAAATTTTGTTTTCTTCAACGCCCTGTATCTTGAAAATGGATGGCGTTACAAAAAATTTTTATGAAGCAAATCCTAATTATTTTTCAGTTTTTTACCTATTCTAGTGACGGTGTTAAATTTTTTGAAAAATATGTATAAAATTGTATCAAAAAAACGAAAAAAAAACCGAAAAAATGCGGTTTTTTATTTTTAAAGGTACGTTTCACCAATTTTAAAAATCTGAAAAAATTGAGGGTGAAAGATTGTGTAAAAATACACATTATAACTAATTTTCGTAAAAACGAGTGTCTTAGTTTTTTTTTCAGATTTATTTAAAAGTTTAAAATTGTTCTAAAAATTCGAATTTCCCGCCAAAAAAATAAAAAAAAATTTTTCATATAGATCTTTTTGAAACTTATAACTTTTTTAAATAAACTTTTTGGCTAGCTCTTAATGCGGCTGAGATAAAAAATAAAAACATAAAAAGCCTAATTAGGCTCTAGGGGGGTCACGTGACCACCTAGGGGGCTAAAAATTTCAGAAAGTGAATTCCTCTATATGTGCTATAAAGTGGCCCATATGGAATTTAGATTGGGTTGGGGGCACTTTTCACCATCTTACCCGGCTAGGCCCTTTGCTGTAGGATTGCTAGTTTAGAAGATACAGCGCGAAAACCCTTTGCACCCCTTTTTCCAATATGGCGGCCGGGGGACAAGGGTGGCGACCTCAAAACTTGAAGTTAAGCTTCTACTGAACCCCCCTACACATTAAAAAAATAAAATTGACTCCTATAAGAAATGCAACCTAAATGTAACATTTTAATGGACTAAGAGTATATGATACATTTGATATATTTGAAAATATTGACAAACAGGCAAGTGCAAAGAACGTGGAAAGGTAAACCAAATGGAAAAAGGGGCAGACCGAGAAAAGGGCGAAAGAGAGACATAGCAGAAACATTCATTTGCATTCTATTCCATCCTATGTAGTATCTTTTAAAGATTTTCTTACATTCTTTCACTATCGTCTTGTCTCCGCTTATTTGATTTTCTTTTAGGTTCTTCCATATAGTTTTCCTTTCGACTGAATCGAATGCTTTCTCCATGTGTATAAAACTTATAATATATGCTTCTTTATTTTTCTTTAAAGCTTGCTCTATTACCTACATGTTGATTCCTGTTTCCTTTGACAAGAATATATTTTAGATTATTCTAGACACTAAAAAATACATTCATTGAGAACCAAATATTTTCTTATTATTAGCATTTTTTCCTAAGAGTTTACAATAAAAAACACTAAAAGGTAAGAACCAAATAGACTTAGTAAATGTTCCGAGAACCGACTTTACCAGCAGCGAACTCATCACTGTGCAACGATATGTAGGTATATAGATTTCTCTTCTACTTTGATTTTTAATTAAAAATACATGTCAACTATTTGAAGTGACATCTGAAGTTCTTTGATATTAACAAACCCAACATTTCCTGTAATACCATCATTAAAGGACAACAATTTCCTAAAATGGCGATTATCCACACGAGCGACATCCCTTTTGTTTAAACTAAACTGAATATTACCGGACAATATGCGAGGGAGAGAATATATTAAAATTCAAATGTACATCGTTGGAAAATAAAAAGGGGTGTTCAGTTACTGTGAATCATTCCCTTAGCCCCTTAGGATAAATTGGATATTGTTTAGCCCTCTCATATATTGATACGACGATTCATTATTTTAGGTACAGTCTACACACACTTGGGTAGGTCGTTTGAGGAAAAATTAATGGAAGTTTGAGGGGATCTGAGATAACAACAAGAGAACAAGATGAAAATGTTGTTAAGAGAATTAAATCATGATTAGGGGATAATATCCTGATATTTTTTATATGGTATTTCCGGTCAGTAACAAAATATTTACATGTTTTATCAGATCATTTTGCAAGATGTTTGTACATTTTCCCATCAAAAACTCAGCAATGGCTTCATAAAAAAATTACCTAAGAGCATTATATGAACTTACCCTGTGGCCCACCCATACCCTGAAAAGAAACTATGGAGGAAAGCCAAAACATACACTGCCAAAAGAAATCATACAAAGAACAAATAATAAGTCCCCAAGCACAAGTATTAATGGAAGAGAGGAGAATGCAAAGTAATAGAAGCAAAGAACACTATGTAAAATAATACACAAATTTATTCAAATGGACAACCCAACGGATAAACGTGAACAAATCCATCAAACGATTGAATATAACAAGAGTAAGGGAGTAACAAATTTCAAGGATAAATTAGCTCAAAGAGTCAGCAATAGTTGAGTGCCTCTACACAGGTGCTCCGATGAGGGTAACGTAAACACGAAATACGTATATGCACATAGTGGATGTCCTGTTTTATAATCAAATCTGAATCATCTTTACTTTCATTCAAGGATAAAGTTTGAAATATCTTCACCAAAAAGATGAATTACTAAGGGTAGTAGATATATAAAAATCAACAAAACCATGATGAGCCACCACTAAAGTTAGAAAATTCAGGAAAAAGATTGTGCAACCAAGGATCGGAATTATTCATGCTTGACATATCAGCAGACGAAATAAGGATCGCACTGAAGAAAATAAAATGTATAAAAATCAAAAGAGCAATCAGACAAGAGACACCGTTTCTTCCAAACTCTATACGGCAGTTATGGAACATGCTTTCAAACAATTATTACTGATTTTAATTGCAGAACATAATGCTGATAATGGATAAGTTAAAAGTGATAAAAGTATTTGAAACTATGCTTACTGAGTTATATGTCGCAAATAAGGAAGTTGGTTTGAGGATTAATTTTATAAAGACACAATACATCACAAATCTGCAGAAATCCAAAGACAGCTCCAATGAAATAGCATTAGTTCATAAACATAAATACTTAAGTCATGAAATTCAAATCGCCAGAGACAATCTATCAGAGATCTTCCAGATAATATTGATGTCCATGCTAATGTTAATGTTTTAAATGAATGATTTTTTCTGACAAATATTCTTGAGTTGGGGTTAATTTCATGTAATCGAATGAACTATCTTTCAGTAAAGTCGTCCCACGAATGCAACTTATAAATATTGGCAATATAATTTTAAAGTTTTCTACTTCAAAATGTATAATATATGTCTGAATTGCCGATATAAATGAGTCAGATTAAATTAAATTATTAGAAGAATTTTTTACTACGCAACAACATTTTTGTAATTCATTAATATTTTGTATTTTGACAACGACGTCCAATTTGGATGTCGAAACGTTAATAAAATCATTTTTTAGTTAAATTGTCGCTTATTTCCTATTTAGAATAGTTAGTTCTAAATGAAGGACTAAACCAATAAACCAAAGACTGGTTAGCAAAATATTGGTTGAATTAAAAGAAATAAAAGTGATAAAAAGTAAAATGATTGCACCAGAATGTTGAACAAAATTTAATGAGGACAGAAGACACCATTCCACAATTCGCAGAAAAATTGGATCGTGATAATGTAAACATTTTGTCACATGAATTGAAATCAAGATTGACCGACACAGACTTGATAGAAGAAAGAAAAAACGATTTAACCAACTAACGTAGGAAAAATATTGAATTAAATGAGTTCCGTTATGTAGAAAACGAAAACCAAAAGTACACAGAAAAAAGACAAACTAAAACTTGATCGATGTAAAATGTTAACAATTTTTTTGGAATTCAATCTGCGAAACTTCATAAAACATGTAGAATGAATTAACTTTTTTTTGATATTTCTTCTGTCATAAGTATCGCTCAATAACAATAATAAATCAGGGAAGCATGTTGCCCTTTAAGCATGTATTCTAATATATCTAACAACATCTACTTGTAGTCACCATATTTCATTAAAATATAATATGTAAACCATATATTATGGGGTTACCACTTTAAATAGTGTGCTAGTTTCAAACTCAGCAGAATGTAAGTATTCCCACATGTTTTATCTATCTAACAGTCACAATTTTACCTTTTTGCTTTAATCTAACGTGGAAATACTTTATTCTAGGCACTGAAGATAATCTGAATTAGAACGAAAACGTTTTATAATCCATTTGGATGACATTTTAGATAATTTTTAATAAACGATTTTATACCAGTATACAATTTGAAGTTTTTACTTCTGTATGAACAATAATATGTCTTCAAGTATTGTTGAAATACTGGGCTCTTGGTTATAAATTTTGCAAGGAAGATGGTGTTTTATTCATTTTCCCTGCAAATACCCAAATGTCAGTCAAATTCAAACTAGTATAGAACTCTATTAAAATAGATGAAAAATTCCTGCAACAAACATTTCATTTCTAGTCAAAAATACCTACCGTGACGGTCTACTGAATATTGAACCCCTCCCAATGCAATATTCATCATCCGAATGGAAAGTTCGAAATCTCGTGCAAAATTAAATCACTGTAGCAAAGTTATAGATGTGAATTATCAGGGCTTTCATCAATATTCAATGTTCCAGACGCTAATGCGACTTACGTCCAGACAATTTATTTTTGTTCTTTAACAATAACGAGGCCCGCGAGAGTAGGAATGACATTAAAACGCAATAAGAATGGGAATTGAGGAATTGTATCGAAGGTTGTTATCGTTCCGAGTATTTCTACCTGCCGATTCGGGATCATAAATTGGTAGAGATGGAAGTAACCGCCCGATAGAGATGGATGTATGTGACAGATTATTAGAAAGAACCATTTGGAATGTATTTTGAACTAGTTGTTAATGATGGAAAATAGGAATATTTTAAAGTACTTGATCAACAGCTCGGGATCACTTAAAAAACTTGGGTAAAACAAACATTCGGGTCTGGAATCATTCGGATCTTTACTAATGAAACTACCGTCTACAGACTTCATTGTAAAGGCATAAGTATATACTAGAAACACACTGTTACTCTCTGTATGTCTCGAAATAAAACCGTAATAAAGTAGTAAAAACGCAAAAAGAGCAACAAAAATAAAATTTTAAGATACATGTATTATTGTGTTTTCAATTTATCAATCAAAGGCAAAATGAAAATTAAATTAAAATTTTTTTAAATAACGAGGGCACATAAATTTAATACACCCTGTATATTGATCTGTAAATATTTATTAGAATTTAGTTTGGATGTAAGTAGATTTCTCTTTTAATGAGCTTTCCGATGAACCATTAAAGACTTTTGTGAATAATTAAAGTGAAAAGGACGATGTATTTAGTTTTAAAATGTTAACAAGATTGTTTATTACGGGAACTATAGAATCTACAGGTAGAGGTAATTATCATTTTCTAGAAAAATGGTTTAAAAGAAAGTTTGGAATTTTAATATCTTTGTTTCAACCCGAGTAAATGTTGTAGGGTTCCCCGAAAGTAATTAGGATGTTTGGAATAATTTTGAAAATGACTGTTTGTTTGTCGAATGGAAAAGAGAAATGTTTGTGATTCTTGGCAAGTTGGAAGGGGAAAAGTGGTTTGAATGTTGAGTGAATTTGAAAAGGAAGGCATTATGTTTTTGGCATCGCTGAGGAGCAGTTCGACGTTTTCGTGGATAGATAGTTAGCAAGTACCAGTGGCTGTTTGATAGTGGAGAATAGTGTTGAAAAGTGGAACGAGAGACAGATCAAATTGAGACGAAATACCTCTTTGATTCTGTATTATTGTGAGAAGGAGAGCAGAGAATTTTTGGAGTTTTGTTTGAATCGAGTACTGGTCAAAAGAGGCCCGGCTTGTTGGAGAATTGGTGCTGGTATGCTGATAGTTTTGAAGCTGGAGAACGGAGAGGGCTTTGATGAGTAGCCTTTAACATAGTCAACGAGGGAGAGCTGTTTTGGGTCACGAGAAGACATCAGAGTGAGTGAAGAAAAAGGTCAGTAAATTTATGTGAAAGATATTTTTATGTTCGGAAACTAAAATTTTGAGTAAAAAGCATATGAATTAAAATTCCAATATTTCAAAAAGTAAATAGGAAATATAGGTAATCTTTTGAATACATAAAGTTATTTTGTTTTACCAAAGTCATCGGGAACAAACCGATAAATTGTTTTTTTTTAACTAGAATAAATTTAAGTGGTAAAAAATTTCATTCGGACATCTGTGTCCACAGGTTTTAGATTTGATAGATTTTTTAGAGTATTGGTTTTGATAAATAAAAGACAATTCTGTATGTTTATTTTATATTTTGCATTTCTTTTTTTCCTATTTTATCCCGATTAGGATCAACTAAGAGATACTGAACCCACGAGAGAAGATAAGTATAACGTAAGATAATTTAGACATTTTTTTAATATTATAAAAAGGCACCCTGAGATTTTTTATTCATTTTTTATGTATGATTTGCGACAATTAAATAATTAATCAAATAAATAATAATTAATATAAAATTAATAAGAAGCAGATCATAACAGTATGTACCAATTCTTAGTGCACCAAAACAGATTGTAGTATAAAATTATTATTTTTCTAAAGAACCTGACAGGATCTTCTCAGATCTGGATTTATGTCTTTCCAGAACCGGGTTTTTTGGCTTAGAGGTTTTTATATTCACCTTCACCTTAATGGGAACTTGCATAAAATTTTAAATTGGAGAAAAATGTTACAAATCCCGACAGAACATAATTTAAAATATATATCAAAGAAAATGAAGTTGTTTTTGTCTTTCGTTTGACCCCTAAATGACGGTTCTAAATTCAAATTATAGCAGCCAGCCCAAAATGCGTTGTATGATGTTTACACTCCGCACCAATAAAGTAAACAAAATTATATATAATTTTAAATGAGACATAAACGTTAGTCGAAAATACAATGATGTGACGTAACAAGTGTTTTTGATCGTTTGAAATGCTTAAATACATACCTACATATATTTTAAATTTGTACTTTTAAGTTATTATGATGTTTTAAGGAGTGAAATTTTGGAAATCTTATTTTTAAACGAAACTGAACATTATCATGTAACAAAAAAAAATGTGCAAGTTTCCTATTGTCTACATACTATACATTATACATAGTATGATTGTTAAGTAGTAAATCGTGTTTCTGTCTCGAAACAGTTTATTGTATGAATGGTACAGATACATAAGATCGTAAGTACATACCAGAGCTCGTAGATATATTTAGATTTGACTCACCTGTAACAAAAACATGGAATTAATAAAAAATAATTGCGTGTCTGTACTGATTTTACTGTAGTCTACTGAAATAATTGACAATTAAATTAGGGAAAAAGACTCGTGATAAAAAACAATTGATTAATAAAATTATCAAGCTCATTTGCACTGTTTAAATATAGTATTTTCCATATTCTAAAATTTTTTGATGAGTAAGGAACACAAACAATTTCTGCCTGTTCTTTCTCTATTAATATCCGTTTACCGATCTAATATTTGGTGAGAGGTAGATTATCAACTATCCCTCCACCTCTTCGGTGACTTTTCTTGGGAAATTCTCGCTAGTAGGTTACTCTCAGCAGTACCTATCAGCAGTAACTTACGCAGTAACTTACTCGGGAACACAACAAAAAGATGTAAACAACGTAAACGAAGAAATAGTAGGTACAATAACACAAGCCTAAGAAAATTTCGCAGTTAAATGGTTAGAGTGGGACTCAAAATGTGTTAACATCGATGGATAGAAACTAGATCATCTCCGATATGCCAATGACATTGATCTCATCACAGACAGCTTAGAGGAATGTTAACTTTAAATCCTGGCAGGATCGCCATGTTAAGTTGGGGGTTGCTAGACGAAGACACTACCCTGAACAAACAAACTTAAACTTTTTACAGAAACTTTATTCTTATATAATTAAATGTACAATTGACGGGACCACGGAATTAAATACGTTGACCTTGAGATAGGTCGGGGATAACCCATTTCTCGATAACTATATCCCTTGACTACGCGCTAGAGAGTGCAACGACAACGACGATGTCTCAGGTACTCGACCATCCTATTTATATCTGTTATAATTAAAAACAGTGCCAATATGTCTGACCATATATGGTGAGGTACTATACGTATATCAAGAATGACGTGTGCTTTCTTTGTAGTCTTTCAAACGAGTTCAATACTTTGAACTTTTGAATTCCGTGAGGGTTGTCGTGTACCATCACAGGAAGCTTAGATGGAAAAACAAAAATGATGACGAATCTCGTACCCAATGCGCTAATGGAAATCGGGAAATCGTCCACAAAAGTGGAAATATAATATGTAAATTTGGGCCATAAAATAAGATTACTGCGAGACAACTTAAAATAAGAGCTACTCAGAAGTGTAAGCATTCGGAACAATGAGGGACGTATTTTAAAAAAAATTCTAATCCATTTAAAAAGGAAACTTCAACCATCACGTCCTACCAGAACTTGACTACCAGAAATTGAAAACACAACGTAAAATGGAGATATGATTGCTTGGAAAAAGCTTGAGAAATAGACTAAGAAACGAGGAAGTTCGTAAACTAATTAGAGTGGAAGACGTTATCAAACGTATTACAAGGCAAAAATGGAGATGGACGGGACATGTTACAAAAATGAAAGACGACAGGTGTACAAGTTGGTTGCTTGAGTGGAGACCACGGGCAGACTTATCTTACATCTTCATAAACATTATGGACATCATTACCTTAATGCGTTATTATAAATATTGTTGTAAAATTTTATGGGAAAATTTTAGAAAATAAATTTATATCAGAGACCACGAGATCATCGCCCTGTATATGACCAAAAATTGTAAATATTATAATTTAGCTAGTAACCAGTGTTTTCGCGGGAAGTGAAATCGTTAAGTAATTTGTTAATGGTTCTTTGAACGAATATACAATTATGCGGTAAAAATTGGAAAGTACATGTATTTCGCGTTGGAATCGGCAATATGACATTTGTAAATGATTCGTAGAAGGAGAAACAATAAACAAATTTACGAATTTAGAATATAAGGTTTTTTTGTTTAGCATATTGAAACAACGAAAAGTAATTTGGTATCTCCTAGAATTTAACAAAATGGAAGTTGTATACAAAATAAATGGGTTCTTAAGAAATGAAAACATGGATGTAGTGGGTAGACAGGATGTTTGTGATTGGCGGAGATAATGGATGGAAGGGATGAGAGTGATGAGTCTGAATTTGAGGAGAAAAAGTGGTCACTGTGTAATTAATATCTGGAGAGGACAGTCGAGTTTTTTTAAAAAGTGAGAAGTCGGTGTAAAGTGGTGAAATTGGCCTTTGCGAGCAGATCGTGGTGCAACAAATCGTTGACCGAGTTTTGAAGTTAATTTTCCTTGTGTCCGAGGAGATTCCTGTGTTCTGTCTAGAACAAGTAGCCGGTGGGTATCAATTTGCACAAGATATCGAGCAGAGAGAAAACTGAATAGAGATTTCGATCGAGTCCCGTTGTTTTGTTTGTTGGTGAAGCAGTTTTGACGAGAAGAACCTTTCGCTACATCCTAGGAGCAAGTGTGAGAGAATCGAAGGATGCGCAATCCAGGAAGAAGTAAAGAAGAAACAAAAAGGTTAGTCAGAATTTTTGTGAAACGGAGAGAGTTTGTTTTATATCCACATATATACTGTTTATTTTTGTATTGAGCATTTCTATAGCATAATTTAGTTATTCCAAAATTTAAAGAAGAGATAAGAGATAATCAATTCAAAAGGAGAAAAATAAATTTTAGTATTTTTGTAAGAATAGTCTAACGAATTATTTAAATAAAATTTTTGTTAAAACAAAGGAGATATCAGAATTAAAGCTTAATTTATTAGATGAGAAAAAGTTGCAAACGAAATTAAATTTTAGTATAATTGTTAATAGCCCAGTAAATGAACGGAAAATTCGGCGATACCGTGTAATTTTCAGGGGCAACTCCGAATTGCATGAAAATTTGGATTTAGGTTCTACTTTCCCTCCACTTCAAAGTTGAAATTGTACCGTTGGTTGCTTTTACTTGGGGGGTGACAGTCACCCGTTCTCGGGGGTGAAAAAACATACGTTCAAGATAAGACCGGAAATGGATAAATTGACTGATTTTAAGAAATTTTTGTTCTATAGAGTTTTTTACGTAAGTCAATACTTTTCGAGGTATTTGCCATTGAAAATGTTGATTTTTCGACAAAAAAAACTACGTTTTCAGACGGGTTTTCGCAAATAACTCAAAAAGTAAATATTTTATCGAAAAAAATATCCTTAGTAAAAGTGTAGCTTATAAAAAAACCCAAAAAAATGGTGTATCAGTAAAGTCTATTAATCAAATAAAAACAAAGTTGTAGCTCATGAAAAATACGTTCTTATTCGTCTAATTCCAAATCGAATATTTCAAGGTAAAATCACCGAAAAATTAAGCATTTTTCTGGAAAAACCCATTTAAACTTTTTTAAAGTGTTTATAAAAAACTTTGTTTTATTTGTTAAAAAAAATTTTTAGCATTAATAATAAGCGAGTTACGCGCAAAATAAAGTTGGCCCTCTTTTTTTTTGTAAAAAATCATGAAAATCTCGCCATGTTTAGCTCCCCAAATGAAATTAATCGCTACCGCTTTACAAACAATTTACTTACCTATCTATATTTTATATGATCTGTCAGTCTCATCGGTTTAAAGTGTTTTTCGAAAGGGTTATAATTGAGAAAGCTTGAATGGGTCACTAATCACGAGTGTATGCAAATTTTGAACAGCCATATCTAAACCAATTTTTGTCTTACGGAGAAACAAAATGAAACTAGCATATTTATAATAGCAGAACCTACATTTTTTTACTCCGTAAGATTTTTCTTGTCACTAATACTTTTTAAGTTATTTTAAAAAAATGAAATTTTTCAAAAATTTTTAGAAATTTTTTTTTACTATAAAACCAAATGTTTTCAAAAATAAGCACTTCAAACCAATCAAACTTACAGATCATATAAACAATGCACATACCTAGTTAAAATAGATGGTAAAGCCGAACGATTAATTTCATTTAGGGTGCTAAATAGAGGGAGGTTTCACGATTTTTTTTTACCAAAAAAAAGGGGACAACTTTTTTTCAGTGTAACTCGTTTATTTTTGATGCTGTAAACTTTTGTAAAAAACAAATAATAAGCTTTTTTTCAATACTTTAAAAATGTTAATAAGGTTTTCCCGAAAAATGCTTATTTCTTCGGTGATTTCACGTTGAATTATTCGATTTGGAATTAGACGAATAAGAACGTATTTTTCATGAGCTACAACTTTGCTTCTTCTCAATCTGGAGACTTTACTGGTACACCATTTTTTTTGTTTTTTTATAGGCTACACTTTTGCTAAATATATTTTTTTCGATAAAATATTTACTTTTTGAGTTATTTGAGTGGGAAAAACCGTCTGAAAACGTAGTTTTTTTGTCGAAAAATCAACATTTTAAATCGCGAATAACTCGAAAAGTATTGACTTACGTAAAAAACTTTATAGAACACAAGGTGCTTAAAATAAGTTAATTTATCCATTTCCGGCGTTATTTTAAACACGCGTTTTTCACCCCCCGAGAAGGGGTAAATGTCACCCCCAAGTAAAAGCAACCAACGGCACAAATTCAACTTTGAAATGGAGGGTAAGTAGAACCTAAGTCCAAATTTTCATGCAATTCGGAGTTGCCCCTCGAAATTACACTCCAAAACGGTCATTTATTGGGCTATAAATCGTATATTATGAAGTAAGCAACTAGAGATATTAGAAGCCACAAACCAAAAATAATGCACCTAAAATTAAAATAGCCCTGAGAATAAAATTTATTAGAGAATTCAATTTAATTTTGGTTTTGTTTTACATAAGTAATAATTAAAATAATTAAGTAATTAATCAAAATAAGAATTTGCTGATGAATCTCATAACAAGAGAGAAATACAGAGCATAACAATATATATCCTATGTTTAAAATATTAATAATCTGATAATCTAAAGCATGTTGAATATTATTCTACGTAAGTTTTTTCTTATTTCATAATCATGATTCCTCATCCCCAGAATCGTAATAAAAGAAAAACCTGCAATGCATATATGTAACACAAAATAAAAATACCACATCGGAAGCATCCGTGTATTTTGCAAATTAAAACTGTACAATTGTGGGTTAGAGGACATTATAACCTAATTTTCGTTAATTTCACTTTGAGAGCTTTCTGCTAAACAGTAACAATTCTAGACTGGCTACGCTGGCTAACCAGGACGTGAAATTATGTTACAAGATGACTCTTTTTAGAAAATATGACTCTGGTGTAAAAACAAAAGTTATCTTTTTACAATTTAATTCGTAGAATAACTATGTAATGAGTGTATTTGATTAACCGGCTATGTTTTTTTTTTCACTATTACATATAGTCTGGGCTGATTATCGGAGAATAGCCATTTTTGGGAAAAGGTATTTACCAGCAATTTTATTGCTGGAATCGAATTATAAGATCTTATATATTAATAATATAGGTATGCAAAGTCCTCAGATAGTGTGCTACTTTTTTTATAAACAAAATGGCGCCCGAAAATCGTGTTTTTTTCAATTATTGCTCTAGAACTCCGAAGATTTTAACTTTACACCAAAAACACTCAAATAAAAATACACCGTGATTAAATTCTGCATAGAGACGTGTTTTTCCCGATCTGCTCCGATGAAAATTTTCCTCGGAAAATGCGGGTTTTCCCAACAAAATCTTTAATTTTCAAATAAAGTTTTAGATAAGTAATTATTTACCAATAATTAAATAATTTGGTGACTTAAAAACCTTCTTGGTTTAGATTATAGTTCCAGAAGCTGGTGAAAATTGAACGAATATTTTAGCAACAATTCAATTGTTAATTAATACTTTACGGTCGCAATAATAACCAAAATAATTATGATACACTAATCAAACTTTGAAATCTTATAAAGGTGAGATGCCTCTTTTAACATTTTGTCGACAAAATATAAATTTTTTATTTTTTTGCATAATCTTTAAATATTTAAAAAAAAAATAGGTATAAACAAATTAACGTTTCTCAGAAAGTTTTTATTATATTATAATTTTAAAAAATAGCTAAAATGCGCATTTCAAATATCTTGAAAATGAATGCTTTAAAACTTTTTTGCAACCATTTGCAAAAAAGTTATGAAACAGCAAAGTAAACATACGATTACTACGGTGTTAATAATTTTTTTTAATTCTTTCAAAGCGTAGAAGTGAGTTTAAAGTACAAGCTAATTATTTATAAAACAATATCGATTATCAGCTTAATGGTTATATTTTAATTAAAGATTATAAATATATTTTTTTGTAATTTACACGCGCGAAAATAAAATAATACAGTACCGTAGTTACCTGCCCACATGCACAACTCGCGCGAGTTTAAGCGTGTCAGCCGCTTCGAGTGAACATTTTATCTCCGGCTCTGTATCAAGCCTACTTTCGCGCTAAAAATTACAAAAAAAAGTATTTTTAATCTTTGATTAAAATATAACCATTGCACTAATTTTTGACATTCTTTGTGAGTAATTAGATTGTACCATAGACTCACTTTTAAGCTTTGAAACAATTAAAACAAATTATAAACAATGGAGATATCGTATATTTATTTTGCTGTTTCCTAACTTTTTTGCAAATGGTTCGAAAATTTTTTTAAAGCATTCATTTTCAAGACCTATGAAATACGCATTTTAAGTATTTTTTAAAATTAGAATATAATAAACAATTTCTAAGAAATGTTAATTTGTTTATAACAATTTTTTTTAAACATTTAAAGATTATGCAAAAAAAATGAAAAATTTATATTTTGTCGACAAAATATTAAGTAGGCATCACACCTTTATAACCTTTCTAAGTTTGATCAATGTCTCATAATTATTTTGGTTGTTATTGCGACTGTAAATTGTTAATTAACAATTGAATTGTTGCTAAAATATTCGTTTCATTTTAACCGGGTTCTGAATTTATAATCTATACCAAGAAAGCTTTTATTTCACCAAGCTATATAATTATTGATAAATAATTACTGGCCCAAAAAATTTATTTGAAAATTCGAGATTTTGTCGGGAAAACCCACATTTTCCGAGGAAAATTTTCGTCGGAGCAAATCGGAAAAACATGCCTCTATGTAGAATTAAATTGGGGTGAATTTTTATTTGAGTATTTTTGGTGTAAAGTTAAAATCTTCGGAGTTATAGAGCAATAATTGAAAAAAATACGATTTGTCGGCGCAATTTTGTTTATAAAAAAAGTAGCACACTATCTGTGGATTTTGCATACCTATATTAATACTATATAGGATCTTATAATTCGATTAAAGCAATAAAATTGCTGGTAAATAACCTTTCTTTGTACTTTACTAATTAGACCAACGTATTATAACTATTTTTTTTTTCATGTTGTTCTGAAGCTATTTCCTTGTGGCATTTTTTATGATTAATTATTTATATGGGAAATAAGCCACAATTAAAATGAAAAAAATAATTTTATTAACGTTTCGACGCCCAAATCGGGTGCCAACGGCAAATTGACAACGGCACCCGATTTGGGCGTCGAAACGTTAATAAAATTATTTTTTTCATTTTAATTGTGGCTTATTTCCCATATAAATAATTAATTATTTTTTTTCAAAATTTAAAGATTATGCAAAAAAAAGAAAAATATATATTTTGTCGATAAAATATTAAACAAGCATCTCATCTTTATAATCTTTATAAGTTTGATCAATGTATCGTAATTATTTTGGTTATTATTGCGATCGTAAATTGTTAATTAACAATTGAATTGTTGCTAAAATATTCGTTTAATTTTCACCGGCTTCTGGAATTACAATCTATACCAAGAAATCTTTGATGTCACTAAGTTATTTAATTATTGATTAATAATTACTTACCTAAAACTTTATTTGAAAATTATAGTTTTAGTTAGGAAAACCCGCATTTTCCGAGGAAAATTTTCGTCGGAGCAAATCGTGAAAAACATATCTCTATGCAGAATTTAATTGCGGTGAATTTTTATTTGGGTGTTTTTGTTGTAAAGTTAAAATCTTCGGAGTTATAGAGCAATAATTGAAAAAAATATGATTTGTCGGCGCCATTTTGTTTATAAAAAAAGTAGCACACTATCTGCGGACTTTGCATACCTATATTATTAATATATAGGATCTTATAATTCGATTCCAGCAATAAAATTGCTGGTAAATAACTTTTCCATGAATTTTGCTAATTAGCCCAGAGTAATATTATTTTCTATTTCACTTGGCCGAAGTAAACTGGTGAAACATTCCAATCCACACTCCATTGGGCTCCAGCTTTAGATGACTATCATGAATTTATATTTGGCCATAACATTTTTAGTTAGCTGAGCTATTGTGGCTGTCAATAAGAACCGCAATTGCCAATATTTCATTAATACCCATCAATTATTTCGGCTTAATGATGGCATAATTACATAAAATATACCCAACAAATAAATATTTCGCATTAATTTATTCATCGTTAGTTTTATGGATTTCCCGAAACTGACATTTGCTTTTCTCTGGATTTATGACTGTGACAAACAATGTAAGTACATAATAAATTGTTGTGGAATTTATTATGCAGCCCGGTATTTTACGACCTATAAAATGTATAGAAATGCATATTATATGGCGACGGGAATAGGGGAAAATGAACTCGACTTTATATAGAAATATATAACTGTAGCCAAGATTTTGTATGGAAGCATGTGCGAAATGTATCAAAAGTGAAACGAGACGACATTGTAGATGAAAATGGGATATACCAGGATCTTAACAACTACTTAGCCTAACAAATAAATCCCAAGTGTTTTGGATAGATATAACGGGAAAACTGATTTAGAACAAGAGCAAAAGTAGTTTCAAGAGTATTCTAAACAGCTGATGATTAAAAACAAACAATTATACAAAGAAAACAATTATTTAAAATTGTATTGATCACTTTCGTTGCCGACATCTTTGCATATTTCATATTTGCATATACATATCTGGGGCATCTTGGATATTAAAGCACCCTATGTAACGCACAGCCGGCACAGCTGAATGTGGCTGAATTTTTATGTACAGTGTTGCCATGCTGTTTTCTATATATATTTCTTTCATAATTTCAATCAATGTTAAATGTACCTACAAGAATAATAGAATAATAACATTTACTTCTCCGTCATTATACTAGGTATAATGACAAATGAGGTGTCAAATTAAAGCTTATAATCCAAGGATAGTACTAAGGGTGGGAAATTAGATCTAGGTTGTCTGTCCATCTGTCTGTCTGACCGCGAATATAACTCCTCCGTCACTATAACAGGTAGAATGACAAATGAGGTGTCAAATGAAAGCTTATAATACAAGGATCGTACTAAAGGTGAGAAATTTCTCACCTTTAGTACCATCTTTGGATTATAAGCTTTCATTTGACACCTCATTTGTCATTCTACCTGTTATAGTGACGGAGGAGTTATATTCGCGGTCGGACGGACAGCAGGACAGACAGCCTATGTCAAACTTCTCACCTTTAATACCATCCTTGGATTATAAGCTTTCATTTGACACCTCATTTGCTGTTCTACCTGGTATAGTGACGAAGGAATCATATACGCAGTCGGACAGACAGCCTAGGTTAAATTTCCCACCTTTAGTACCATCCTTGGATAAGCTTTCATTTGACACCTCATTTGTCATTCTACCTGGTATAATGACGGAGGAGTTGAGTTTGCAAACAGACAGACAAGACGGACGGACGGACAGACGGACGTAGACAATTCAATGTTTTCACATTTTTTCAAAATTGGTGAAAACAACAACATAATAAACTTTACTTAATTGGTGTTTCAAAACTACTTACTTTTAACGCATTACACAATATTACAAGGTTTCTAGCAAGTTAAACGTCACAATGATTTATATATAGAAAAAATTATTTATTATTTTATGAAAAAATAGAGGATACGGCAACGGTGTTACATGTGACGGTCGGACCAAGTCGGATCCAATGCCAATATCTACACAGACATATTAGGGTGCTTTAATATCCAAGATGTCCCATATCTGCATGTGAATATTAAAAAACTGTAGATATGCTTCTTTTCATGAGCATTTTTCAGTGCGTCACAAATGATAGAAAAAAAGGTAAGTCCGTGATAATACACATTTGTGACATTTATTCTAACATGACATTTTAGTTAAATCTGACAGTTGCCACATTTTATTTGCAATTTGGCATAAAAACAAATCAATTGTGTTTATTGCATTGCAGCACAATTAATTTTATGAAACAGCCCCACGCATGGAAGCCATTTGATGAAACACGACAAAGAATGGAAGTCATATGGGGCCATTTTAATGTAAGACAAAAGATAGCCCCTGTTGTTTTATGAAACATGACTAATTAAGAATTGGACAAAATTCGTGATACATAAGTACCTCGGTTGCTACTGTCTCAGAGATTTTAGGGAGTGGATTCTTTAATAGATGTTATGATATATTCTTATTAGCTTAGAAAAATTAGAAAGATAGAAAAATCGAAATAAGGATGTGAAATAAAAAATAAAGAAAAATAAAATATTGGGCGCCATTGGTTACCTAAGGGAAACCAAACTTTATACAAAAAAAAACAAATATTAAAAGAAAAATGGTATTAAATCAAAATAAAACAGAAAATAGTCAAAAAAAAATATACATAATATACAGAATATTATAACGTAACTTACCTCATTTATTCAGAATTCTATACTCAGTCAATGTTTTATCGTTCTTACGATTCAAGAGAGAAGGGAAGAAAATAAATTATATGTTGAAAATCAAACATTATTTATTAAAAACAAAAAAAATAATCTCTGATCTCTCTGTTATAATTAGAGACCAGATTACCAATTAATCAAAGATGAAACGAACAGTTTTACAAATATAAAAATTATACCTTAACAATTAGTGTCCTGGCTTCTTCCTCGTAGCTTGATTCGAAAGTCCAAGGCGCTATTGCACTCGCGAAACACTTACTTCACTGTCGTTAATTACAGCAAACAGCAAACAGTACATTGTTTATAAACAAACATTATTATAGAAAAATTCAGCTTTCACTTGAAGATAAATAGTTTAAAAGTTCGTTAAACTGGATCAAATTTACTTTTACTCGAATAAAATTATTTAGTTAGACTCAAACATGATTATTGAAAGTTCATTAACTTTGACCAAAATAAAATATGTGAGCATACTACATGTTTTAACTGCACTGTTAAACATAGCAATGAGAAAATTGAAACTCTTCTCTCCTACTTCTGGTTCTGACTGCTTAAAAGAAATTAGTGGATACCAACATTGGTATAAAATGATAACGACGATTTGCTTAGAAACAGCGGGAAAATCGCCGGGGTTCACGATACACCATCACATTCACCGGGCTAGAATCAGCCCAATGGAACTCAACTCCATGACTATGGCCCTAAGGGAACCAAAACTCAACTTAACTCGATGATGGCCCTGGGAGAACTCTTCTCCATGACGATGGCCCTAAAGGAACCAAAACTAAACTTAACTCCATGATGGCCCTGGGAGAACTCATCACTCAACTTCACTTGATGGTGACTTCTACGGAACTCAACTGAACATGATGACGGCTTCTCTTGAACTCAACTGAACATGATGATAGCCTATACGGAACTGATTTCTAGGACCGGTAACTCGATCCTTCTAAAACTTGGGTTCCTCTCCCAAAAAAAGTGACTTCCTACTTAGACCAATAGGAATCATACCAGATATTTCTCTACCAATCAAATGGTCAGAAAAACTCTCAAGACATCCCTCGGACGCCATGATGGTTGTACCCTCAACCAATTACAAACACTTAAACTTCGCAATCTCAAAATCCCTCGAGTTTACACGAAATGCGATGACTCATACAATATTACAGTTAGTCCTGAGAACCAATATTACTAAAGACATCGGCTTATTTTAGGTTGAGCCTTCCGGTTGCAATACACCCTCAATAAATTTGTGTCTGAGAAAGTCATAAAAATCTTTCATCTTCTAGACTGCAACAGCCTAACAGCATAGCAGGGGTTCTTCCTGTAGCTATTTGGATATACCGACGAACATATAACCGACAAACCAAAACTGTAAATATCATAAAAACCTTTTAATACTCTGAGTCCCTACTTAACGTGGAACCTCTTTGAAAAATATTCCGTTTACAATTTTGTAGGATATAAACAATTTGGGGCACCTTTGTACACCAATTTTCAAAGAATTGTACGAACAACGAAACAAAGCATCCAAATCCGTGAGAAGTGGATAACGCCATACTCTGCCTATGCGGAAGATCGATATACAGGGTGTAGCGAAAGTATTACTGTGTCGGAATTTCAAATATTTAGACGGAGGACTTTCAGCGTGTTTCAGCATTTATAAAATGGTATTTTCTTTGATTTGTATAGTCTTATAAATTGTACAGATTATATTCGTAGATATATTATATAATTAGTAAATAATTTTTTTCGATTATAGCGCCATCTATTGACAACTAGAATAAATGTTATAAATGTCACCGACGAAATGTAATCACCGACGTGCCTTTTTTTCTGTCACATACAATTTAATGCGTTAGAAAGAAATCTCCGAAATTTATTTTTTGTTTCATTTATTGTTTTTCGCGACATACAGTGTAAACGTGTGTATTGAGGAAAATTTTAAAAGTGCATTTAAAATTTTATTACGTAGCCCGTGACTTCGTTAATTTGTTTACCTCTATCACGATACCCAAACTACATAGCATATGTATAGGAAATAAATGCAATATGTATTTTTTATTTTCTATTTTGGAAAAAGTTCATCAAAATGATCATGTCTACATCTTGAACTATGCCTTCCAACCTAACCAAGTTTAAAAATGCACTAATAACTTATGTTGAGTTGAAATAAGTTTTTTAGAATTTCCTTGAAGAGATGAATGCAGATGTCTTCCATTTGTCTCAATTGTAGTTCACTGTTCTGTGAGAAATTTCCTGCAAAGGTTTTCCAATGAAAAATTTAGAAAGAACAATGACATTTGTAGACGTCTTTCACAATTGATGAATTACTTAAAAGTAACTATGGGATAAAAGAAACACAGAGACAGACAAAAAATATAATATAAAGACCAACTAAATAGCTATCGAGATAAAACAAAAACTAATGATAAAGAAATTAAAATCATAAGCCACCATCCTCTATCGAAGCATTCAAACAAACAAAGCAAAAATAGATTTTTGACTCTATTTCCTACATTACATAAAGTTTTTTAAAAAAATTGCAGATGAATAAATCTGTTAAATCGTTAAAATTGAAAATATTTTCATTGGAAAAACATTCGTGCACTAAAAAAGCACGTATGTCCCTTGGAAAAACAATAAATTTAACAAATGTACCGACCATAATTCCCTTTTGTTTATATTCTAACTCGCTTACGCAAATTGTAAATAAAGAATAAACTGGGGCAAATAGAAATTTGTTAAATATAAAATTTCCTATTAGTCGTTCATATTTTATTATTTTAATGGATAATAATAATTGTTTTATGTCATACTATGTTTGACTGTTTTAAAATATTCTACAGGCACATCCTGTTTTTATTTATAGATTTTAGAGTTACAGGTTTTTATTCAAACCCTGCATATGACAAAAATTTTATACACGGTATAACAAAAAAGCAGGTCACAAATTAAATCACTTATTATGGGATCAAAAATAGTTCAATTGAACATAATTTACCTTAGTACAAATATGTAGACATATAAAAAGGTTACAGCCCTTTGAAGTTACAAAATAAAAATCGATATTTTTATATTAAAATAAAATTCGCTATCTTTGTCAGACAACGCACTGGGTCAAATAGAATATGATGACAAGATAGTGACAGTTTTAAATATTTGACATGGCATCGGGAATATTTTGAGTTGTTGATTAAATAATATTGATAGTGTATTTGATAGATAATTGATTTAAGACGTGAACTTAATAAAAAGTTATTTATAGTTTATTATTTATGGAAGATCCCAGCAGAGAATACATCAGGATATATTCAGTAATCCAAGTATTTTTTGTTAAAGATGTTCAAAATTGTAAGCATTTCATAGTAACAATATATTATTAAAAAATCACTTTAACACTTTTCCTCTTTTCGCGATTACGTATTAGTTTTTGTTGTAAATATAAATTATTACAATCACTGAATACATAGTTAGTGAAAAAATTATCACATTTATTAACTGAATTAATAATTTGCAATTATACATTAACAGTTATCCAAGAACATTCAAAAGCCATCTCTTTAAAGTTAATGATGACATTGTCAAGTAGAATGACATTCTAGTAATGTTTACATATCCATACCAGTGTGAATTTTACTACACGTAATTTGCCGTGTAAAGACAGAAAAAGTAGGGAGAGCCGTAAAATATTTGCGAATTATGTACCGATGGCCTTAAGTAAGAAAGCAGTATATTATTTTCATAATTTTATTACCAGGTCTCTGTAATCTTACTTAACCATCTAAAAATATGTGATGGATTTTAGAACTGTTCAAAATATCTAAATAAAAACTGGCTTATCGAAAAAGTACTAACAAGCAAAAAGTTTTAAAAACATTGTGTCCAATAATTAACGGTACCACAAGAATAATTTAATTGGAACGTAGGTACTCAAATATTTGGGGGATTTAAGGGAACAAAACCTCAATAAAATTTTTATGGGGTGCACAGATTTCACTGTTATTTTTTTCTAATGTTCTTGCGACAAGAATGCCACATGTCCATTTTCAATAAAAATCCCTAATATTTTTCGATATACAGTGTGTCTGCGTAACTTGGAACCATATGGGAAACTTTTTTATATCAATTTTACGAAAAAAGGTTATTCTCTATAAAGTGCTCTGCATAGTCTAAAACCTAAGAGGCAATCATTAGATATCAAATTTTATTAACAGTATACGAGATATGTAAAAAATATGAATTTCGCTCAAGAGTAAAGTGCCTTTATATTTCTTAACATCGAAAACTGTCATTGAAAAAGATTGTTTGTAATTCAAAAATATGTTATAATCTGCATTTATACTCTACTAATTGAAAAAAAAAAAAAAAATTTGAAAATTTTCCTCAAATCACGGACCCATCCTCAAATCATTTTTATTTATGATAGCTCCGTTATTATTAATTTAACGAAAAAAAGTTATTTTTTCGTTCTGCATAGTCTAACAACTAAGACAAAATTATAAGATATCAAGTTTTGTCAATTTTGTACGAGGTATGTCAAAAAATATGAATTTCGCTGAAGAGTAATTACTACTTTAAAGTACCTTTATTTTTCAAAATATTGAAATTTGTTATTATCAAAAGTTGTTCAGAATTAAAAACTATGTTTCAATATGCAATTGCATCCTTCTAGTTGAAATATTGTGAACTATAAAGGTAGTTTACTCTTGAGCGAAATTCATATTTTTTTACATAACTCGTATAAAACTGAAAAAAATTTATATCTTATGATTGCATCTTAGTTTTTTGACTATTCAGAAATTTTTATAAATAACTTTTTTTCGCAAAATTAATAATAAAGGAGTTATCTTAAATAACAATGATGTTGGGTAAAGTCGGGTCCATAGATATTTCGCCCGTCGGCAAATTCAACCAGATAACATTTATATGTTATGAAATTCGAGTAAACCGATGTCCCTTTGTTAAGGCACATGCCGGTATTTTTACAACCGGGTTACTCATCGTAAATCAATCAGTTTAACACTTGAAAATGTATACTTGGGCATTAGTACAGTTGAAATTGATAGACGATTATATTTAGATGAAATATTAAGCAATAGAATTGAAACTTTTTTCTACTTTTAATGACAAAAAAGCAAGTTCATTAGCGGAACGTGATTCAAAATTATTCTGCAGATTATAATTGAAGCAATATTTGATTAAAACATCTCATTTTTGGTGGTAAAAATATATTAAATATATTGATGTGATCTTGATTATTGATATGAGATAATATTCTTATATGTCATTTAATTTAATCAATGCATTTATAATAATCTAATTAATTTACCAGATCACATATCAATATGTTTTCAATCTCAGGGCTTTTTATAAATTTAATTACTTACTTACGTGGCTTCTAAGTATTTCTCAATGGTTCCTAATCGGGATAGGAAATAAAAGAGTAAAATAATACACACATATGGGTTACAATTATAATCAAAATATTGTTTATTTTATTTAAATGGCAATCACTGCTTAATATTTGCTCTATCTTATTATTCTTAAACATAACATTTACACATGGGAATCTTATTTCCTTTTGGTTTCCAATTGAAAGTTTTTATTAACATTTAACTATTAGGATTTATTAGCAACAATTCTATTTAAGTTTGATGAAGCTTTTCTGATATTATTGATTATGTTCTTCAATTTTAAATGTGGTATTTAATACGAAAAACCCATACATTCATGTCCAAACAAATGAGACTGACCTTTTTCTGGTGAACTGAGAATGTCTTCACACAAGATCCGTTTCCTGCTATCCTTGGCTGCGATCAAAACCTCGTCCTGGCTTCCAGTAATGTTCTCCTTTGAAAACTAGCTCGTATAGCTCCCGTTCCTGCTTCTGTCGTGATGCCGTGTTTCTACCTTTTTCGAAACTTCAATCAGCTACCGGGACACTCTTGGCTCAAGGAGGTTCTTTACTCTCGACCTGGCCTACCTCTCGTTCCACGATAGATACTCCACACTCACGGAACTACACCGGCTTTCTCACTCTCCGTACACTACCGTCTACTACTGGACTTCACTTCTCGACAGCTCCTAACATTCTGATCTATATTTGTCATTCATTCCCCTACTTTCTAAATATCCCTTCCAGATTCACAAATCAAACTTCCACCACCAACTCTCATTCGCAGTATTCCTCAAAACCAATTTTTAATCTTTCTAAATATGCTTAATGGATTTCAAAAAAAAATAGTTAATTCCCATTCTAAAATTACTTTCTACTATTTACAAAATTTAATGACCTATTATCTACTTCAACTGAGTCTTATTTAGCATAGGCTAATGATCGAACCTTCCGCGAACAACGATAATGACCTATTATCTATTTCAACTGAGTCTTATTTAGCATAGGCTAATGATCGAACCTTCCGCGAAAAACGATAATGGTACGCGCCATTCACTTTGTTTATTCTAAGCGCATTGTCCCGAGTTTCGTAAGCTTCTTCTAATCACTTCTTATAATTAAATATAACAATTCGTTGTATACAGGTTGTTCTAAATTTATATGCCCGTGGTTGAGAAAATTGAAAATATTTTATATTAAATTGAATTTTGTTTATAATTATCCAAATTTAATTTTTATATCAAATAGAAATATAACAATATATATTAATTTGTCTGGACTAAAGGTGAAGATGGTCTGGAGTTATATTTTTGTTTGAATTTGCCGAACGGACGATAGATAGATGGTGTCAACTTTATCCTTAATTTGAAGAAAATTTTCAATTTTTTTTTTCAATTAGAAGAGTGTAGATCCCGATTATAACATTATTTTTAATTACAAACAACTTTTCTTAATGACAATTTTCGATATTGTGAAATGTGCACTTTACTCTTGAGCGGAATTCATATTATTGGACATACCTCGTATATTATTGATAAAATTTGTTATCTGATGATTGCACCTTAGTTTTTAGACTATGCAGAGCACTTTATGAAGAACAACTTTTTTTTCGTAAAATTGATATTAAAAAAGTTTCCTATATGGTTCTAAGTTACGCAGACAAACTGTATGTAGGTATTAGAAAAATTCGATTTTAATTTTGTAACTTTTTATGTGCATATTTGTACTAAGGTAAGTTAAACTTTTTAAAGAAAAATGTGGTTATTTGATCATACGATTTTTGTTCGACCTTTATTTTTCTCTCGGTTTGAACAAAACGCACGCAAAATCCATTTTCCCTTATCCCGAAAACCGTGTTAACATCGAACAACCAAACCACGTGACATAAAAAATCGGCTCGAAAAAACCGCCACCTTTTATCTAAACCACCGTTGTAAACAGAATTGCTCGACATTTCACCCTGCTCGTTTACATGCGAATAAATGATAAGAGAAATCTCATGGCTTTACGCAATTAAGACAAATGCTAACAGCCACACGTCCACCGGATTTTTCACACTTTTTCGCCACTTCAACTCTTTGCTCTACTTTGGCGACTGGACTCTTACTAATCGGTAATTCCATCACGCGAGTTTAAACAAATCCCTCGGAAGTCACATTAGCCCAATAAGGACGGCTTTGTTTATTAATTCTCTCTAAAACTTCCACTACGGAGTGAATTATTTAGTACTATAATATATGGGAGGTTGTATATTTATGAGGAACTATCAGGTTATCTACGCAATACTTATTTTTCTTTCTATATTTCTTTCTGCAAAGACCGTAACTGCAGAATAATAAACAGGCACAGTGATATGTTATACTTCCTTGTTTTACGGAGTAGAAGCTTGGACTATGAAAGTGGCTATAGCACAGTATAAAGAGGGACAGTAAAACCACTTCTATGTCCGCACTTTGATCTCAAGAAGTAATACGGGCAGTACGCAATTGATAATTCACCAGTGGTGGATGCGGGTTTTCCCTGTTAAAACACGTACGTTTCTATGCGACTAGCAATGCGAGAGTGGGGCAAAAGCGACTAAGAACATTGCGCGGTCGCCTTGCGCGACTACAGATTTTACTTCCAATTTTTCGGAGAGTGGTTCTACTGTGCTATAGTGTAAGTAAGAAATATAATAGAAACACTTTAAGAGTGGAACGTTTGAACTTTTCTCTGTTTACCAACTGGTTTGAATTAGGTCTGTGCGAAATGCGAAGCCTTTAGTTGTAGAGCAGTCCCGTCTTTTCTTCTTCTTCAACTGCCATCTCCGCAACGGAGTTGGACAATCATCATAGCTATTCAGACTCTAGAGACGGCTGCTTTGGAAAGTTCATTTGGTGTATGTACATCCGTACCATTCTCTCAGGTTGCGCAGCCACGATATTCTGCATCTCCCTATGCTTCTTTTTCTTCGAATCTTTCCCTGCGTAATCAATTGGAGCAAGTTGTATCCCTCTCCACGTGTAATATGTCCGAATTATTCTAATTTTTTTGTTTTGATGGTATTTATGATTTTTATTTCTTTACTCATCTTTCTCAAAACCTCTTTGTTTGTGATGTATTCTGTCCAAGATATCTTCAGAATGCTTCTGTACACTTACAGCTCGAAGGATTCTAGTTTTTTCATTGATGCCGCATTCAAGGTCCAAGATTCCCTTCCATAAAACATAGTCAAGAAAACATAGCACCTAGCCAATCTAACTCTTAGCTCCAACGTCAAATCTCTTGTGCAGAGCACTTTTCTAATTTTGTTAAAATTTGCTGTAGCCTTTTCCAGTCTGATTTTAATCTCATGCAAGTAATTACCTGTGGAGTTGTAATCATTGTGCCAAAATACGCATATTGGGCTACTCGTTCGACATTGGTGCCGTTTATGAAGAGATCTAACTGAGGTAGACTGTGTTGTTTGTGGGAGAAATTCATACGGTTGAACAGAGGAAAATGTATTAGCAAAAGGCAGGCTTATTCTCAACGAAAAAGTTCCTTTAAAGTGTGGTGCAGCTGAAAATGTCAATACAGCTGTACTTAATTTTAGCTCAATTTAATTGCTAACCAATGAAACAGGTGTGCATAAAACTATGTGAATGATGCATTTTGTTTATTTTCTCTAAGAAATAATCATGAATATACAGTTTTTTTGTCGTCACCTAGTGAACATTCCGTGAAGAAATGAGAGGGCACTGAAAAAAGGACATGGTAAGAACTATACAGGGTGTCCAGAAACTCTTCTGACAAACGAAGAACGGAAATTCCTCAGATAACTTTAAGACAATTTAACCCAATTCACCTAGTCTGAAAATGTTTAATAAGGGAGCTAGAGCTGTTTAAAGACGGCGCAGCGACTTGTAATTAGTTTTTTTAATACCTCCAGAACGCTTCTATAAAAAAAAACGAAAACTGGTGCGCCTACTTATCTTTCAGAGATAGATCGATTCCATCAATAATTCCATAACTTTTTTGTCTTTAACTTTTCAGAATTTTTTGCACTAGATTATTAAATTTATTAAATTGTGAGGTATTATAGTACTAAAAGGTACTCTTGCTTTAAGTCGGTAGGATACCTGGATACACCGTTTTCTAAAAAATCGATTTGAAAATTTTTTGTTTTTTGTGAAAAAATATTTAAAAAAAAACTATTTAGAAAAATGAAAACTGGTATACCTACCTATTTATTTTCCAGAGATAAATCAATTGCGAATTTCTAGTACCGGTCATAAACGTCCGTTTTGGGTAGGGAAATGGATATTTTACTGCATATCTATTTTGTCTTTAAGCTTAAGCATTTTTGGCACAATATGATTAAATTGGCTTTTACTTTAAGTCTGTAAAATACACTGTTTGTTTTGAAATTTTTTTAAAATTCAAAAAACGGAAAATTTTAAAATTGATTTTTCTAGAAAACGGTGCCTTCTACGGATTTAAAGCAATAATACCTTTTAGTACTATAATATCTCACAATTTAATAATCCAGTGTCAAAAATGTTTAAAAGTTACAGACAAACAAATTATGCGATAAATTATTCGTTGCCCTACCCAAAACGAACTTCTATGACCGGTACTAGAAATTCGCAATTGATTTATCTCTGGAAGATAAATAATCGTACCAGTTTTCGTTTTTCTAAATAGAAGCGTTCTGGAGGTAAAAAACTAATTACAAGGTGCCATCTTCAAAGATGCTCTCTAGAAGCATTTTCGAACTAGGTAAATGGGGTTAATTGTCTTAAAATTAACTGGGGAATCTAAGGTCTTCGTTTGTCAGGAGAGTTTCTGGACACCTTGTCGACCTTGTAGCTAATAACCGGCAAAATAGCTCAAAAGATGGAAAACATAATACATTGCAAAACAAAAATAGATGAAACTAGTGGTGGTGGAAATTATCGTTATAAACGAATTAATTAACATTACATTACATAGTTTCCCACCTTTAGACGTATCACAGTAGAATTTTATAAAATACTCCTGTCACAGACGTCTAAAGGTGGGAAACTATGTAATGTAATGCAATGTTAATCAATACGCTTATAACGATTATTTCATTCATAGGAGATTCTGACCAATAGAAAGCTACAGAAATCTAAATTAAATTGATAATTTTTGATAATTTCCCGTCGTCAAGTATATTACGTCAGATGCCCTTCGTTGCTATGAAAAAATACATTCAGTGACATTAATGACAATTAATGTTTTAAAAATTATAAAAGTGATGACTTTCAACCGTCAAATATTTATAACAACTGTGTGTTTAATTGTACTAATTTGTACTTACATAAATAAATTATAATAAAATTTTGGTTTTTAACAGTTTTATTCATGAAATAATCGCAACAAATTGCACTCGATCTCTATAATAGAATTTTAGAGCTCTTGTGCAATTACTACTGATAATTTCCACGTCCACTAGTTTCATCTCTTTTTGTTTCGCAATATATTATGTTTTCTATCTTTTGAGCTATTTTGCCGGTTATTACCGCGCTCATCAGTATAAGTCAAATATGTAGACATTACATAAAAATTATAACTTAACAGAGAGTAAATTATAGCAACGGAAAATCTATTTTACCACGTCTTTTCCGAACAATAACAGTTTGTAGTACTTTTTTATGTTGTAAATTCACTACGTGCCTTAAAAGACCAAAATTAAGTGTAATAAATCGAGCAGAGCGAACTATTACATTTTTTCCGTCATTATGCAACCAGCATAACATCGCGTTAGCGCAAAACATCATCGAGTCCGCTATAACAGCAACCAATTAAGAAAACATTTAAGCAGTACATCTATTATGGCGGCGTTAATGCCTCTGCCAGAACATTTATCTTTCCCTCTTGGCCCCTATAAGGCATTTCTGCGTTTGCCAGCCATCCTAAATATTTAATATGCACAAATTCTGTGTTGGAATAAGGACCTCGAATTGTTGGATAATAAGTGCAACTTTGAGCTTCTCCATCGTTGGAATTCGCCGGCGAGTTCATCAATCTTCCGGCGAGAAATTTAAAAAGTACGAGACGTTAATAGTGTCTGGCACCAGTAATAATGAAATTGCGAAGAATGCGGCTTGTTTACATCAAAAAACAGTTTTTCTTCGTGAAATACGTGTTGCCCACTGAGATGCAAATAAAAGTGGCACTATATATCTGTACCATCTGTGAATAAGTCGATAAATCAAAAATACAAACTTTTCAGTATGGCCATTTTAAACATTTTATTAGTTTTGAAGAATAAAAAATTTAAGTTCAGTTTCGTTTTCGTAGAAATTGGTGGGTAATCATGCAACGAATGACGTACATAATTATGAGCTTTGAGCATGTCACTTACTTTAAAAAAAATCTAACTTACCCACTTATTCACGCCAAATTTCTGTGGTCTTATTGAGTTACCGACTTACTGTACTTAGTGTAAATTTCCAGGACAAAAAATTCAACATTTTTTTATACTTTATTTCTTTATAAAAAGTAACATCAACGTTAATTGGAAAAAAAAACTAAAAAACTACTGATTAGCTGCATCAAACTCTTCCAAATCATGGTCCAAGTCTTGCATATCTGTAGTGGGCAAATTTCGGTAAAAGTTATGAAAATCTTCATTGATGAGCAGCAAAAGATCAAGTAGGTCTTTCTTTTTCTCCTTACTAATTGGCAGAAGCTTATTTGTGATTTGAGGCAATGTGCTTGGTACAAACTGTAGAAGCAGTTCTTGTACAACGTTAACGAAACGGGTTTGTCTACTGTTTTTTGTACATGTCATACATTTTAGCAATAGATAAGTCACTTTTTAGATATCCTATTTCTGCAATAGTGGCTCTCGTATTTAGGAAATGACAAAATGTGATCTTTAGCATTTTGAATTTCTTCCGCAGAGCGTTTATTACCTGATGGCGCGATTCCACGTCTGTCAGGAGAAATAATTCCAGAAAATGCATTTTTTTCTTTTCACCCACTATCTCACTAAATCCTTTAGTTTCGCCAAAGGTTGCAGTAAGGCAAGTTTTACAAATTGGCTTTTGTATGCCAGCAATAATGACGCTATATTTATATGAACATTTTCTATATATTTTCTTGGCCCTAGCTTTTCTGTTTTCTTTGGATTAATGTTAATTAGAGGAGCAATATAGTTAGCCCTTCTATCCCGACTTCCCAAGTTCCAATAATTTTGAAAACATTTACCCCGGTCTTCATCTGAAAACCTTTCATTACATTTCATACGACATGCTTTTAATGGCCTCATATTTCTAGGTTTTACGACCTTTCCTTTTTCAGTAGTGTAACTTTTACCAGCATTTCTGAGTTCTCTACTTTCTTGTCTTTGCTTTCGTGTCCTTCCTGGTTTCTTCTTTTTTCTGTACTATTTGGCTCGTTTTCCACTGAAACATGGTCTTGATCTTTTTCCTTTGTCTTGTAGGAATCTTTTCTTGTCCTGAAGGACTAGTCTTGACTTGAATATCTGGTTACTCCCGATTCAAATGTTAAACCCCCTACTGTTTTGTTATGTTGATAAACAGGTAATTGAATTTTACCGAGAAAAATAAAGCAAAATGCAATGTGCCCAAGTGGGTATTTCTACATACCTAGTTATTCACGGACTGACTATATTATGTACCCGGATGGTCAAGTTAAGATACATTATTTCAAACAAAGATTTAAAACTTCAATATTAGATAAGTCGATATACCGGTTCTGATACCTAATAAATCGTCAAATCCAAATATTCACGGGCTTCTACCAAGTAAGCTATTGCATATTTGAATTACTCATTTATTCACCTGACGGAATTGAAAGAGAACTATTTCAAGATTGAGATATCTTGTTTTTACGAAAATTTGACTTATCGACTTATTCACGGATGGTACAGATATCGCCCTTTAGACTAATATTCTTTTGACTCTATGAATAAATTGCTATTTTATTACTATAATGTATTTGTTTGCAAGTTGCAGCATAGACAAATAATGAAGATAAGATTATAAACAAGTTAAGTCACAAACCAGTAGGTACCGTACAGTTTTAATTGAATTGTATTTACTTAATTTTTCTTAAACTTCTATACTTCTTCTTTGCGTGCCGTGATTGTTTTCACACGTTGGCTATCGTCGTATTAACAAGCTGATGAAATGTTGTCCTGAATGATCAACCGAAGTAAACGATATTTAGGTCCTCTCATTATACGACCGAAGTATCGAACCTTTCTCATTTTTATGATTATGATGTTGATCAATTCTCGCTCTTTGGTGCATGGTCTCTAGCATACGTTCGTTAGATATATGTGCTGTCCAAGGGATTCTGAGTAATGCATTCTTCATTTTTGTTGTCCAGGTTTCATATCCATAGAGCAAAACAGACCAGACTTAGCACTTCAATACTCCTAGACGTGTGGTCAGTGACAGACTTCTACCGTATAATACAGAACGCCAGCTAATAAAGCTTCTTTGTGCAAGTTCTATTCTTCCTTGGATATATTATATATCCAAAAATGGTGGCATGTGGTATCGATAAAAGATTATCTGTAAATATATTAAATTTGTATGTGAACAGAAAAATATATTTACGTGACCATAATAATGTATTACACGGTCCAAGAATATTATATAACGGTCTTCCACAAGGCTCAATTCTAAGCCCTTTATTATTTAATGTTTACACTGCAGATCTGCATGGCCTGATATATGACAAATGTAAAATAATACAGTATGCGGATGATATATGTTTATATACTAGCCAGAATTCCTACGATAATTGTATGTTTAATCTAAAACGTAACTTTAGGAATATGGATAGGTGGGTTAAAAACACGGGATTTAGCATATCACAAAAGGCAAATGCCATATGGGTGATTATGCTTTTCCCTTAGCAGAAGAATATAAGTATCTGGGCATGATCCTAGATAAAAAACTCTTGTGGTCTAGCCATATAAAATATGTGAAACAAAGGTCAGAGCGTGGAATTAACCTTCTGCGTTTCGTTTCCAAAAAAAGTTGGGGTGCAGACCAATATATTTCCTTAATGTTTTATAGATCGTACATACGATCCATTCTAGATTATGGATGTATTCTTTATGGTTTTACTTGCAAAACAAATCTTTTAACACTAGACAGAAACAATATATATAAATCTATAAAAATCTGTCTAGGAGCTATGATGTCCTCACAAGCCATGCAGTTCTAGCAGAGGCTCAAGAACCACCTTTATACATACGTAGGCAAATATTAGCAAACAAATGTCTAATAAAATACAGAACGTTTAATACAACTATGGTTCACAAAATAGGTCTACTTTTGACAGAAAATTTAACAAATTCTTACTGGAGGATAAAAAATTCACCTCCTCTTACAGAAGCTTTTATCGATACTAATCTTTACCAACCTTATATTTTACAGCTACCAAAATTTCCTTTTTTCGAACATGACTTTGAAATTCTGATAGACAAACCTCCATTTACAGAACTCCATTATTCTTGATATCAAAAAAACATTACATAATCTAAAATCCACAAAAAAAAACAGTGACTTTACTGTGGGTTAAAGGACATAGTGGAGTAGTTGGAAATGAAATAGTGGATGGAATAGCAAAAAGTACATCTGAGATACCAGAAATCACAAACATTTCTAACTTCAAAGACCTATTTTCTATTATCAGAAGTGTTGGCAGGGAAAGATGGAGGTCCAAATACGAAGACGTTCAGCTGACATCAAGAAATCATTACTTTTCTATTCACCCATTATTACCAAAAAGTATACCTCACTTTAACTACAATGATAACAAAGTACATTCCTCATTAATAACCCGGCTAAAACTTAACCATGGCCTTTTTCCAGAGCATCTACATAGGATTGGAATATATGAAACTCCCTTCTGTTCGTGTAACAATCAGTCCATCGGAGATCTGAACCATGTATTCTTTGATTGTCTTAATCATAGGGATCAGACTAGAAACTTATATTTGGGTTTAATAATTGACCTTAACATTAGCCTTCCAGTTAACATTAGCAATCTTTTATCTTATTCTGACAAATCCATATATAATATCTTAATCAAGTTTATAAATGATACTAAGATAAAAGTTTAAAAATCTTATAACAAAATTCTGTAGCAAAAAGACTCTTTGTCTAATGCCATCTCTTTCTCTCCACACACACACAAGTTCTATTCTGGTCGAAACTTCCTCATCACTTTCAATCCTGCAGTCAATCCAGCTACCCAGAAATCTAAAGTGTTCCACCCTTTCCAAGATTTTGTTATCTAACTTTAGTACTGAGTCTTCGATACTAATTTTTCCGACCATCATCCATTCTGTTTTCTTTGCGTTGATTGCTAAATCCTTTGCAGTACATTCGTTGTTTACGGCGCGCGTTAAACAGGGTTTGAGTGTCTTCCAGACTCTCTGCCATTATGGCGGTGTCATCTACGTGTCTGATGTTATTAATAATTTCACCACCAATTTTAACACCTTGCGCCGATTATTTAACGCTTTCTCAAAACTTGATTCGGTGTAGGTATTGAACAATATGGCTGACATAACACATCCCTGTCTGACACGCTTCTATATGTACTGGCGTTGTATTATTTTTTTCTATAGCACAATGCAGAGCAGATTGCAAGAGTTCATTTACTCGACGAGGGGAGTCCGTTATTTAACATCTAAGCATCTCATTTAACTAGCAAAAAAGTTGAAAGAGTGCAACATTGTAAAACAAAGAAGAGTCAAATTTGGGCCATTTGTTAACGTCAATATTCCACACCAAGGCTTAGTAACATAAAGGTAAGGCACGAGGAAATAATAGTACATTCTTTCACGTGCTTTTGCCCTGGGGGTGACTTTCACCCCCTCTTGGGGGTGAAAAAATATATTTCCAAAATAAGTCCGAAAATGGGTAAACTGACTAATTTTAAGTAACTTTTGTTCTATAGAGCTTTTTCGCCAAGTCAACACTTTTCGAGTTATTTGCGAGTTAATATGTTCATTTTTCAACAAAATAACCACATTTTTAGACGGTTTTTCGCAAATAACTCAAAAAATAAGTATTTTGTCGAAAAAAAAACGTTCTTAGAAAAAATATATCCTATAAAACAGTAAAAAAAATGGTGTACGCGTTAGGTCTCTGAATCTCGTAGAACCTGAGTTATAGCCAATGAAAAATAGATTCATATTCACCAAATTTCAAATAGAATATTTCGACGTGAAATATCCAAAAAATTAAGCACTTTTTGGGGAAAACCCATTATGACTTTTGAAAGTGTTTACAAAAAGTTTCTAGCATTAAATTTAAGCAAGTTACACTCAAAATAAAGTTGGTCCCTTTTGTTTTGGCAAAAAAAATCGGAAAGACCACCCCCTATTAGCAACTTAAATGAAATTAATCGTTGCCGCTCCACAAATTATTTTACTTATGTTGTGTTTATATTATGATCTGTAAGTTTCATATTCAAAGCGCTTATTTTTGAAAAAAAAAATTTGTTTCAAAGTAAAATTTTTAAAAAGTTTAATTTTGAAAAATATGATTTTTTTTTATAACTAAAAATTGTTAGACAAAAAAGTTGTTGATTAAGATTTGGTTTTCTAAATTTGCATACATTTGTGATCAGTGACTCGTTCAACCCCTTTTAATTACAGCCCTTTCAATAATAAGGACTTTGAACCGATGAAACTTACAGATCATATATAAACAATACATACACGAGTCAAGAAACTTGTGAAGTCGTAACGATTAAGTTCATTTAAGATAATAATTAGGGAGCGATTTTCTCGATTTTTTTACCAAAACAAAAAGGAACTAACTTTATTTTGAGCGTAACTTGTTTACTTTTGATGCTATAATTTTTTTTTATAAAACAAAAATGAAGCTTTTTTTAAACACTTTAAATAAGTTGTAATGAGTTTTCCCCGAAATGTGCTTCATTTTTGGTTATTTCACGTATTCCATTTGGAATTTGACGAATATGAACCTATTTTTCATTAGCGATAACTCTGCTTCTACTAGGTATAGAGACGTGATATATACACCATTTCTTTTAATTTTTTACAGGCAAGAATGTTTTTTCGACAAAATACTTACTATTTGAGTTATTTGCGAAAAACCGTCTAAAAGCGTGGTTATTTTGTTGAAAAAATGAACATATTCACTGGCAAATAACTCGAAAAGTATTAACTTAGTGAAAAAACTCTATGGAACAAAAGTTGATTAAAATTAGTCAGTGTTTTGGCTTTTTGGAAAACCAAATGGAAAATATTTAATAATAATAACTTACCGAGATTTTCTTAGATTTTCTTCGTGTTGTTAAATGTTGAAGCACTATTTTCGGTGGCATTAAGGAAAATGAAGGATGGGATAAAAGAAGGGAACTTACCGAAAATATGTTGTCTGGTATCGTCAATTTGTCTCACGGAAAACACACACAAAATCAAATTAAAATTGTCAAGGTGTACTATACGTTCCGACCGTATGTATGTTAACGACTGACTGATTTAACATAAAGGACAGAAGATTATGCTTACTTAGAACTGTGTTGCCAAGACGTTCCCGAATTAAAATAAATGAAATATATATTCATATTGGCGCAAACATAGCCCCCGCCCTGAAAAACCCATTTTTCAGCCAAATCCGTATGCAATTTGTGCCGAAAACACAAAAAAAAACTAGTTCCAAATAAATACTCAAAGGACCAGGCATAAATTAATATACCAAAATTTTCAGAGTTAATTACCGTAACTCAAAAAAAAAAATAATCGAAAAAAAAATAAATAAATTCTAATGAAAAATACCTATAACTATATACAAAAGATATTACTGTAAATTTATTGATTCGGAAGAGGGCATAACTTCAAAACTGGTCGTGTAAATGTCCCTTTCGAAGTTTTCACAGTAACATTTCTAACAACTCCGTCTTTACCCGGATGAACCTCAGTAACAATGGCCAACGGCCAACAAAGTGTAGGTACATTGTCTACCTTTAAAATAACAACCGTTCCGATTTTAACATTAGGCAAATCTATATTCCATTTTTCTCTAGTTTGTAAGGTAGTCAAATATTCCAAACGCCACCTTTTCCAGAAATCTTGCACCATTCGATCGATTAACTGGAACCTATCTAACCGGTTTATATTTAAATCTGTTAAATCGTCGGCCGGCAAACTTCCTAACGGTGTTAAATTTAAAAAATGTGATGGAGTTAATACCGATATTTGAGATGAATCAGTTGGTCTACGACAAAGAGGTCTCGAATTTAAGATTGCCTCTATTTGAATTAATAGAGTATTTAACTCTTCATATGTTAACAACTGATCCCCTATGACCTTATAGAGATGCGACTTAGCGCTCTTTACATTACTTTCCCAAAGACCCCCGTGACTCGGACTTTGTGGACTTATAAATTTCCATTCCACACCGTTCAAATTTAATTCACATAACAGTGCATTTTGATATTCTTCCGAACTAGCAAACCGATTAATTTCACTTAAAACCGTTTTCGCACAAACAAAAGATGATCCCTGATCAGAATACAAAACCTTGCATGGGCCCCTTCTTGCTAAAAGTCTTTTAAATGCTTGCATAAAATGTGGTGTGCTTAAAGAACTCACCAATTCTAAATGAACCGCTTTTGTGCTTAAACAAACCGCTAATAAACAATACGATTTATGAACCGCCGCATTACGTTTTTTACCTAATGTAATATTTATTGGCCCAAAATAGTCAACCCCTACGTGTAAAAAGGGTTTAGTAGCAGTAACCCTCGATACCGGTAAATCTGCCATGAGCGGTGTCAAAATTTTCGGTTTATTTCTAAAACAACGATTGCATTTAAAAACCCGATTTCTTATAAGATTTCTTGCCCCAAGAATCCAATACTTTTGACGCAATAAAGCTTCAAGCAAATATGCCCCCGTATGCATATAAATTATATGATAAAAATCAACAATCCGTTCAACTAACGTTTCTTTTCCCGGTAAAATTAGTGGATGTTTTCCCGAAAAACTAAGGGATGAATTATTAAGTCGTCCCCCCACCATAAGTAAACCGTCTTGTAAAAATGGCCGTAATTTCTTAAGCTGTGTTTTACATTGTTTGTTTTCTTTTATCATTTTTATTTCAGTTTCAAAATGTTTTAACTGAATTAACTGAATTAAATAACATTCTGCTGTTCTTAGCGCAGTAGCCGTAATTAATTTTTGCACAGGAATTAATTTTAACAACATTAAAACCCGAACCGTAATCCGTAAAATTTTATGCCAGCTAGAATGACGTTCAACCAATTCAAGTAAGGGATGAATTTTTTCACCCTGCTTCTCCTCCTCAATAACCAAAACCTTAACCTCCGAAATATCCGATTCTAATATTGAAGAAGGCCAGTCCGATTCCCGTAATTTTATCCAACTAGGACCTTGTAACCAAAGTTCATGATTTATTAATTGTGAGGGTGTCAACCCTCTTGACAAGCAGTCCGCGGGATTATTTTTACCTTCAATATGTTGCCATGAAATATTAGGAAGGTTTTCTTTAATTTGCTGCACTCGATTAGCTACAAAAATATCTTTGGTATTTGCCGAAGTTAACCAACTCACCACCGTGGTCGAATCAGAATACGCAACTAGTTGTGAAATATGAGTAAGTTTGCTATAATTTTCAAATATTAATTTCAGCAAAGATGATAACAACAAAGCCGCGCATAATTCTAGCTTCGGAATGGTCATGGTCTTTTTTAAAGGTGCACATCTCGATTTTGCAGCAACCAGTCTCACACTCACTTCACCGCTAGAATTTACAACCCTTAAATAAACTACCCCACCGTAACCGTCTTGACTTGCATCCGCAAACCCCAAAATCATAATCGGAACATCCCTCATGGCTCCTACATGTCTAGGGACCTCAAATTTTGAAAAATCTTGCCATTCATTGCATACCTTTTCCCATGATTTTTTAATCGTATCCGGGGGTGAGTCATCCCAACCCAATTTTAGTTGCCATAACTCCCTGATCATTAACTTTAAATGCAAAATAAATGGAGCAATCAGACCAATAGGATCATAACATTTTGCAGTAAGAGATAAAATCTTACGTTTTGTACAATTTTTATCGGGGGTGGTTAACCTATAGTTCAAAACATCCCTCTGCGGATCCCATTGCATCCCTAAAACTTTAGTCTCCGATTTAAATGTAACCGAATTTTGTAAACGTTTTTCCAGCGGAATTTCTGATAACAAATTGTCCAAATTAGTCGACCATTTAACTAAGTCAAAACAACCACCTTTGAAGAGATTTACCGATTGATTATATAATTCTTTAGCTTCAATTTCGTCCGGAACACTCGTTAAAAAATCATCCATATATAGCCCCGAAGAAATATATTTTTTAGCTAAAGGATAATCTTTGCCATCTTCATTTATCAATTGCTGAACCGTCCGTAGCGCTAAAAAAGGTGACGACCTTAAACCGAACGCAACCACCGTAAATTCATACGTTTTTATTTCCTCGTTTGGATCAAATCTCCATAATATTCTTTGAAACCGCCAGTGATCTTGTACTAATTTTATTTGTAAAAACATCTTTTTTAAATCCGAACTCAATGCTACTGGAAAAAGCCGAAAATTTATTAATAAAGTGCATATGTCCGCCTGCAGTTTAGGCCCGCTATGCAATAAATCATTCAAAGAGACATCACTGTCTGAAGGGCAAGATGCATCCAATACGATACGTATAGGTGTACTTAAACTCTCTAATTTTATTACAGGGTGATGACTAATATAATAGGATAAGTCACAATCTTCTTTTTCCAATAAATTTAAGTATCCTTGATCCAAAAAATCCTGCATAATTTTATTGTAATCCGCACGCAAGCTGTCCGATTTTGTTAACCGTTTTTCCAAGGTTTTTAACCGATTTTCCGCCGAAACCCTTGAATTTCCCAAATTTTTTGGTGAACTTTTAAAAGGTAATGCAACAGTAAACCGGCCCGATATATCCCTGGAAACCGTGGTTTTATAAATATTTTCACATTCTATAGCGTCTAAATCCGGAATTTCCCGTTTTGGAACCTGCTCTAATTCCCAAAATTTTGTCAAAATTTGTTCAATCGATGTTTCTTCCCTTAAAGTGAGCAAATTTATGGGAGTGGAATATTCCGTATCCACCTGACCCATAATAACATACCCGAACGTTGTTTCTAAAGCCGCCCCTAAACCTGAAGAACTCAAAATCCGATTACCGCCGAAAAGAATAGGAAAAAACTGCGCACCGATTATGCCATCGATTGATTTAGGTTCAAAAAACTTATCGTCCGCTAATTGTAAATTTTTAAATTCCGATAAAGTTTGCAAATTTAATTTCGTTTTTGGCAATTTATCTGTAATATGATCAATAACTAAAGCTTGAACATCGTATTTTTTAGTCTGATCAAAACGCGAAGCGATAATAATGTCCGTTACTCCCCTTACCGACTGAGAGTTTTGTCCCAAACCTTGTACCGAAGAATTAATTTTTGTATATCTAAGACCTAGTTTTTTACAACATTCCGTGGTCAAAAGATTACACTGACTACCGTTGTCCAAAATAAACCGCGCCGTTGCATTTTGTAAAGGACTATTTAACACACATACCGTTACCGTTGCTAATAGAACCGTTTTTTCCTGATTTCTACTCAAAAAACTAGAATTTTGAAACGCACAATTAACTGAACCCGAATTGTGGTTATTGGAACCCGTTTCTGGAATACCGACACCAGAATTTGGTTGATTATTTTGATTATTTTCTTTCGCGCCCCTTATTTCCGGTTTTCCTGCGCATAAAAGAAAATGATGATTCTTGGCACACTGGGCACACGGTCTTTTTAAGCACTGTCTTACACCATGTGACTGGGAAAGACACAGAAAGCATAAATTATTATTTTTTACCAAATCGTACCTTTGTGTAGGATTCATAGCCTTAAATTTATCACACCTACCCAAAAAATGTGACGATTTTTTACATAAAACACAAAAAGGCATTCTGTTATTGTTTTTATTCTCATGCTGGCTTACAAAAAATGATTTCGAATTTTTATTTTTATGATAGCCACCGGAGCTAGCCTCTTGTGAGTCACTATTATGCAAAATTTTTGTTTGATCCTTAACAAATTTAATTAAATCCGTGTAAGTAGGAATAACCGTTCCGCGCATGTGATTTTCAAAAGATTTTACCGTTTCCCTGTCCAGTTTTGAGAGTGCATGATAAAGTAAAATAAAATCCGTTAAATCCGGGACATCCAACTTTTTTAAGGCATTAACCGAGGCGTCAAAGATTTCTAAAAAACTGTTTAGATTTTTTTCAGATTCCGATTGCAAGGATTTAAAATTAAAAATTTGTTGTAAATAAGTGTTTGCTAACAACCTTTTATTATGATATTTTTCTAAAAGTGCTTTCCATAACGTGTCATAATTATCCCCAGAAGTAGCTATTCCCGCACAAATACTAAGGGCCGATCCCTTTAAATGTGAAACCAAAAGCCGAGCCTTATCTGCATCCGTCAGCTGGAAATTATCGTGTACCAATGGTTTGTAAATCGAATAAAAAGTTTCCCATTCCTTTGTTTCCCCGTGGAAATCTGGAATAGTGATTTTTGGCAAAAGACTGTGTACATTACACTGTTGTTGTGTACTTTGCTGTAAAGTTGGATTTACAATATTGGTGCTTGGTTTTAATTTTGTATAAGCCGCCCTTGCTTCACAACACATTTCGTTAATAACAGACATCACCTGAAAATCTGGTTTATAGTTTTCATCAACGTCAAACCCGACTGCGTTGATTTCATCCAAAATTTCGAGAATTTCTGTCCTTGTCGAATCCATCGACTGATACAAGTTTGTGAATTTTTTAATGGTGTTATCCGTAGTTAAGTTTTTCGATAAGTCATATAAAGTCTGAATGATTGTATAAAGCGTTTCCTTTTTAGCCGTTAATATTTTAAATTGCCTTTCGTAAGTAGTCATTGTTACTGAAATCAATCCGCAAAATCAGAAAAAAAACAAAGTCTACTTTAAGAAAACTGTAGCATATAACAAACCAGGTCTGAGTATAAATTTTGAATAAAATTAATTAATTATAGAGATTTGTTAAAAAACAAGCCTTCCGGGCAGTTATTATGCAAACTCTTTATTTTGTTTAGAACCGTGAATCAAATTTAGTATTTGTTTACAAAATAATTTTTATTCATACATCCGAATTTTTCCGTAACCGATTGAGTCGAAAAATATTCACGTTTGACAACACCGCAAATATTTAAAACCTAACTTCTTTCACGCCCGAAGCCCAAGTTGTTCCGAGAAACAAAAACGATACAAATACAAAAATCAGCAAAAAGTTATCACAGAGTTTTTTTTTTCCGATACGTGTCGACATTAAATTTGACCGAACAATTTGTTTCTAAATAAGAATATTATTATTTAATAATACAAAACTAAGCAAAGCAAACTGTAAACCTACGCTGAATATCCAAGCTCGAAATTGACCAATTATGTTTTGGCTTTTTGGAAAACCAAATGGAAAATATTTAATAATAATAACTTACCGAGATTTTCTTAGATTTTCTTCGTGTTGTTAAATGTTGAAGCACTATTTTCGGTGGCATTAAGGAAAATGAAGGATGGGATAAAAGAAGGGAACTTACCGAAAATATGTTGTCTGGTATCGTCAATTTGTCTCACGGAAAACACACACAAAATCAAATTAAAATTGTCAAGGTGTACTATACGTTCCGACCGTATGTATGTTAACGACTGACTGATTTAACATAAAGGACAGAAGATTATGCTTACTTAGAACTGTGTTGCCAAGACGTTCCCGAATTAAAATAAATGAAATATATATTCATATTGGCGCAAACAGTCAGTTTATCCATTTCCTGACTTACTTTGGACGAATTTCACCCCCAAGAGGGGGTGAAAACCACCCCCAGGGCAAAAGCATATATCGGCACAATATCACTTTTTTTCTTTGACTTGTTAGCTATGTGTATGCCAAACTTCAGGTCAATCCAAGCGGTTTTTTTTAAATTTAGAGGTTTTGCAATATTTTACCGTTAAAAAACGGACTATAAGGGACCTGGAAGAAAACAAGATTAATTGATAACTTCATTGTCTCATCGGAGATTTTTGTGAAATTTTAACAAAATACGTCAAAAACTGATTTGTAAACACATTTCTTAATTACTGGCCTTTTTGGAATGATCGACTTCACGCACCTCTTCTTAAATATCGAAGTCTTGTTTTGACAAATTAATGAACTCGACAGTCAAAAGAAACAGCAAAAAGTCGGACATCTTGGATATTAGTGCACCCTAATATGTCTGTGTAGATTTTGGCATTGGATCCGACCATCACTTGTAACCCCGTTGCCGTATCCTCTATTTTTTCATACTATCACGTTACAATTTTTTGTGATATTATACACGAGCGGGACATCCTCAAAAAGCGCTTAGTTTTCGAGATACTGACCACGGAGGGGTGAATGGCTAATTTTATTCACACTTTATATTTTCGAGGGTGCTGAAAACGAAAATGAGGTTTATTTTGAATTTTATGTGGGGGAACATTGTCAAAATCGCAATTTTAACCTAAAAGTAAAAAAACTGAAATCACGTTTTTTGCGTTTACCTCGCTACAACTCTGTTCCATTTTAAAATTTTTTTCTAAAATTGTTACAGTATATAGCTCTAACATTTCTGAAGACAAAGGTACCTGCTTCAAGTTTTTATTCTTATCATGATAAAGGTTATGAATTTTTCGAAGAAAAAGGTGCGGATTTGTGCATTGCAAAGTTTAATCGCAAAAGTTGTGTGACGAAGTTTAAAATTTAGCTTCTTAATCACGTTTATTTGAAAGAAGAGATTACAAAGAAGTTTTCTGGTAAGTTTTAGATTAAAATGTTTATATAAAAAAAGTGCAACTTTTAATGTCGACATTAGAGATCCCCAATATAACGCTTAATTTTTGAGGGACAGACAATCTAGGTCTAATTTTTCACCTTTAGTACTATCCTTGGATTATAAGCTTTCATTTGACACCTCATTTGCCATTCCACCTAGTATAATGACGGAGAAGTAAACGTTCTTATTCTATTATTCTTGTAGGTACATTTAACATTGATTGAAATTATGAAAGAAATGGCATGGCAACACTGTGACGCACAAACATAAGATTCAGCTATGCGTTACATAGGGTGCACTATTATCCAAGATGTCCAAAAGTTAATAACCTCGCCTTGCAGTCTCACCTCTAGTGTAGAAACCAGAAAATAGCGCCATAGAACGAACGTAACCCATCAGTGTCTCAAGTTGAGATTTAGTAGCGGCAACTTTTAATACAATTTTATTGGAGATTGCAATGCCGAGAAAACTTTTCTGCCCCCTCGGCGACCGATGTCCACCCCTTCGATTTTTACGGCGACCATTTTTCTTCTTGCCGTGTGAATCTTTTATTTTGTTTCGAAATCATTTTCCGAAGAAGAAGAAGAAGTCGTTCACGCTGCGAGAGAGATACAAGTTTGTATAAAGCGATTTTGTGATTGGGGCTGATTTAGAGAAAAACTTCTTTATTACCTGCTGAAGTTGCTTAAAATAATGGTCGGCGACTCGGACATTTTTATTTACGAGTTTTGTTTGGCTTAGAGGTCTAATTTATGGCTATTTGGGAACTATTTCGGTTTTGTGTGCTCACGCTACTTTGGGTACATAGGAACGGAATCAAATTTAAGGACAAAGTTTACAATTTAATTTGCTTTGTTTTCAACAACTTTGTTTGATCTAGAAATAAGTGTAACGTAACTTCAATTAATGTTTTTTTAACTGAATGTAAGTAATTATAAATTTCAAAACAAAGGACAAAACGTACTGTCCGGTGGAGGCCACGAGAAAAAGCACTACGGAGCAAAGGAAGCTCTGATGATGGCATTAGATATGCCGAAAGTACTTAGCTGATTTTAATAAATATTTTGGATATAGTCTAGATGATGTGCACAGCAATTGGAAGGTGGAAACACAAAAAAATCTTATGTCCGTCTTTGTACTCACTTTATAATGCTAAAAAAATCACGGCTTCTAGATTTCAATGCCTATTTTTTTTATAATTCTCATTTCAAAATGTTCTATTTTGGCATTCATTTTCAAATATATCCTCCATCTTGATCTTTATTTTTGTAGTTCTGTGTTTAAGGTCATGTCACTTTTCTAACAATGTTGCCATATTTTAAAAAAATATTAGTTCTTACAGAATTTTTTAAGAATATAAATATAACTGACAATTTTCCAGTTTCCGTTTCCTGTTGGCCATGTTGCCGTCTAATTGATTAGGTACATTGTTTTATTTGGTACTTCATCATATATTTATTATTTTTATTTCTTAATTCATCGTATATTAGCTTAGATTATTTTTTTTAAATATTGGTTGTTTTATTAGATTATGTTAAGAGTTATTTTGGTTTGGCTAGATAATAACGACAATGAAGTCTTCCGAAATTGGCAACAATGTGACAACTGTCAACAAACTTTTGTTGGCATTGTTGCCAAATATTTTTTTACATATGATAATGGATATTTTACATGGATAATTTTGTTTTAATTACTTGTTTGTAGCCTGTAGATATAGTAAAAATTGCGATAAGCTTTTATTTTAACATTTAAATTCAATTTAATATCTCACTGAAGTATGTGGTTCTTGATAATATTACGAAAATTAATGTCTAAAGACGACTATGGTCAGATAATCTTTCTAAGAACATTTAAACTTGGCAACATCCTAATCATCCCTTATTTTGCCGTAAATACCCGAAAGTTAAGTTAGGACCGAAGGGTTGGGTCTTCCTCCTACCCTTCTAAGTTCTTTCTGACTCAACTTTCACGGGGTGCAGTTGTCTCAGTCGTGTGTCTTAGTGATTCCAAGTGAAGCCAAGAAAATGGCGTCGTGTACCACGTGTGAAATAACGTATTTGGATGGTATTGTTATGGCAGCAGATAGGGAGAAAATTCTCGCCTTTTTATATTCACACGGGGTATTAACAAATACTAGGAAATGTGGTGGTTGCGGCAGCGAATTAAAAGTGAGTACAGAAGAAAAATTTAGGTGTGGCAAAATGGTCGCCAAATAAAAACAGGTTAAAAAGCGTTGTGGCTTTACTGTATCGGCAAGGAAGGGGACTTATTTTGAGTCAGCTAAATTGCCGAAAGAGAAAGTTTTTACGTTGGTGTAGATTTTGTTATGGTTAAATCCTCCTAGGTATAAATTTATTCGGGGTAACTTGAAAATTGCGCAACAAACTGTTACCGATTGGTATTCTTTTTCACGTGAGGTCTTTGTGAGTTATTATCATATCGAATTTTTATATTTTACGTATTTTCAAATTCTTATATTTTACGAATTTCAAATTCTTTTATTTTACATATTTAAAATTTAAAATTTTTTACTCTGTAAAAAGCAATTTACAACGTGGCAACATTGTGCATGTATGTCAAATTCCAATTATTACGCATCTGCGCGGGAGTTCGTTTTGCAATTTGAAGAAATGATTTCTTTTTGGGATATTTTTTATTTTTCCATGGTTTAATAGTATAAATACTGGTATTTATGTTTATTGCAATGCCTTTTATATTATTTTGTAAGCAGTTTTATATTTTTATATGACTTTTTTATGTTTTCCGATTTTTTCATGAATTTTGTTGTTTTCCAAGGATTTTTGGTCCTTATTTCATTTTCCGTAACAAAATTCATGAAAAAAACACGCCTTTTCCACTTTTTTGGCTAAGTCCAAAAAAAAAATTGCAAAAATTAGCGTTTTCCCATCATCTAGATTTTTACCAATATTTTTTTACACACTATCAGTTTTTGAGAATCCAGGCGGAATCCAGGCCTCTTCTACGGCATGTCATGGTTGCGGAATTTGACAGAGTGGTTTGGCTGCACCACTAGTGAACTTTTTAGGTCAGCTGTAAACAAGGTCAGGGTAGCCTTGATGATTTCCAATCTCCGATAGGAGTGGCACAAGAAGAAGAAGTTTTTGAGAACATACACACTTTCCATTTGTTTGATCTTGCCATTTACTAGTGGCAAATACTGAATACTTACCTTAATGAGATTCAATTTAAAAATTATATTGACACCATGTAGCCCATGTCAGATTTAAATCCGATGGAGTGTATTTTTAATTCATTTAATTTGTAATTATATGCTAGAAGTCCGAAAAAATCAGCCCGATTTATATATAAAAAAATTCTGTAATTATAAAGCAAACTTTTATACCTAACTATATAAAATTATTATCTACACATGCACTTACAACGTTGACAAATAACCTCCGTGTCACAGCTGCCCATTAAACCGCATCGATAAACACGAAAAACGCACCTCATTACGCATATTTTCAACCCTCTGCGCCCCCGGTGTAACATACACCGCGATTTTTATCACTGCACGTCCTAGGTAGGGGCTAGGCCCTCACGTAACTTTTAGTCTTCCCCATTTTTTTTTCTCCAAATTTATCGTTTGAAAAGGACACCGAGACAATGACCTATGTGCAATGCGTTTGTTTCACGATGTCGTAAAATTAAATTATTAGTTTTTTCTACGGCGTTTTTATCGAAAAACTCCCTCCCTAAGCGTTTTGCGAGAACACGGGTTTATGGTTATTGCTGAAGATGTTATCGGCCGAAACGTCGATAGGTTTTACGTTGTTGGGTGTTACGGAGAAAGATGGAAGTTGAACCTTAAACACATCAGGATATTAGGTACGAAGAGCGATACTAGCTTTATATACTTTTAGGAATATAAATCAAACAATTTAACAGTTTTGGTGTGGTATATACAGTCGAAAATGCTTATTACAATACCGGTTAAATGAATATCCCGCTTTAAGGAATAGAAATTTGAGGTCCCGAAACGTTTCTACTAGATACCAATGATGGATTAGTAGAATATCCCGGTTATATGAATACTGTTGCTTGACACGAAAGCTATTCCATTAAGCGGTTTCGAGTGTTTCGACTCTATATTTATCTACTCTATCTCATATTATGTATAAGTTTTTAGTTTGTGAAAACTGTCATTATAGATATGCGTGAAGGATTTAAAGTGTGCATGAAGTAACAATGTATTTTAAATGGGATTTACTTTTTCACACTGTTGTTTTTTTGGCACACTTTCATATAATCAAATATCATTAACTTTCGCGTTGGCATGGCAATGACATGTGAGCAATAAATTACAACAAAAGTTTTGACAGTTTTGTGGTTTGAAAGAAGTTAGAATTTTTAAATGTCAAAGGTCTAAAAATTGTAGAATAGAAATGAATTCCAGTGACGAAAAGTTACATTTTTTTTATTTGTTTATCGTAGATAAAATATTGTATGAAACTGTGCGTGAAGTACTTTTTGCGAACTTATGCGATGTATAGCACTCGCTCCGCTGTCGCTCGTGCTCTAAACATCGCGTCCGTTCGCAAAAAAGCATACTTCACGAACTGTTTCATAAATAACTATTTTTTAATAAACCATAAAAACTCTGGAATTTGGCTCTCTACAAAATTAATGCCTAGTAATCTAAAGCCAGATCCATATTCACTAAAATGAAGAGAGTGTTCTGTGGAAGAGATTTGAGCCTTGAAATGAAACTTCGCCTGATGAGATGTTACGTACTTTCTGTGCTGTTCTACGGAATGGAGTCATGGACGCTGAAAAAGATTGATACCAAAAAATTAGAGGCATTTGAACTGTGGATGTATCGCAGAATCTTGAGAATATCATGGACGGAGAGAGTCACAAACGTCGAGGTCTTGAGAAGAATGAATAAAGAAAAGGAAGTCATATTTACGATTAAAAAACGAAAACTGCAATACTTGGAACACATATTACAAGAGGCGAAAGATATGAACTGCTTCGAATAATTATGCAGGGGAAGATAGCAGGAAAAAGGTCCATAGGAAGAAGACGAAACTCCTGGCTAAAGAATCTACGGGAATGGTATGGCTGTAGCAACAACGAATTGTTTCGGTCAGCAGTTTCGAAAATACGTATAGCCCTGATGATCGCCAACCTTCGGAATGAAGATGGCACTTGAAGCAGAAGAAGAATCTAATACACAGTGATGAGTGCGCTAATAACCGGCATAATAACGCAGAAGATGGAAAACATAATATATTGTAAAGTAAAAAGAGATGAAGTAAAAAGAGATGAAACTAGTAAAGGTGGAAATTATCGATATAAACGTATAAATTAACATTACGTTACATAGTTTCCCACCTTTACACCTAAACAGGAAGGTTTAAAGGAGCTTTTGCAAACGAGTACTACAGTATTTCTCATGATCATCTTTCAGTGCGTCACAGTTTTTCGATTTCTTTCTAACGCATTAAATTGTATGTGACAGAAAAAAAGGAACGTCGGTGATTACATTTCGTCGGTGACATTTTTATAACATTTATTCTAGTTATTCTAGTTGTCGACAGATGGCGCCATAATAAAAAAATAATTTTTTTTTAATTAGACATATTACAAATATAATCTGTATAATTTATAAGATAATCAAAGAAAATACCATTTTATAAATGCAAGAAACACATTTGATTTGTTTTTATTCCAAATTGAAAATAAAATGTGACAACTGTCAGATTTAACTAAAATGTCATGTTAGAATAAATGTCATAAATGTGTATTATCACGGACTTACCCTTTTTCCTATCATTTGTTACGCACTGAAAAATGATCATGAAAAGGACAATAACTATTTATTCACAACAGATATATACAAATAGAGCAAGAATAGACCTAGGAGAAAAAGAGCCAAACATACATAAAACAAAAATGCGTGGATGCAACACTAGTGATGATCGAGAGAAGAGAGAGCAAAACACTCAAAAAAAAAAGGTTGGATGCAACGCTAGTGTTGATCGAGAGAAAACTACTACATATAACTAGAATATTAACTACTTACGAGCTACCATGAGTCTTTCAGTCTAAAGTCTGTGTACGCACTATATTGTCTGTCCAACATCCCACCATTGTCCAGGCTGAGCAAGCAATGTGGCAACGGTGTGGTTTAAGGCAACGTAGATCCCAACTAAGCTTGGAAACCGGTGAGTGATGATTCCTTGGCGAAATCTTTTGAGGGAGCAAACAAGCGTGTTTTAAACACCTCGTACTGGAGCACTGAGCACACTTTTCACTTTTGAGAGGCGAATCCGACTGCAATGGTGTGTTGCTCGAATTTCCTACTGAGACACTGTAAAGTTCTTTGACGGAATGTTTTGAGGGAGCGACAGGCGTGTTGCATCCACCTCGGACTGACTCTGACACACTGCCCTTTGCTTGAACGGGCGAGTTACCCTCTTGGTACTTGGAAGGTGAGGGAGGTACCGAGATAGAAAGTTATTTCATCACATATGGTCTTTTAGGCACTAACTAACAATAAAACCTAAACACTTTTGCACTACACATTACATTTGGATACTTACTCGAACATGAAAGCTTGGTTTGAGATGTAGGCTTATAGAAAATTTTTGAAAATAAGTCGATAAAGTTGATGAGTCGAGAAAGTGACGAACAACGAGGTTTTAAAAAGAATGAACAAAAAAAATATTAAATACAAAATTAAAATAAGATAATTACAGTGTCTAGGTCATGTCATGAGAGGTGAGAGATATACGTTGCTGAAAATAATACAGGGAAAGGTATTGGGCAGAAAAAGCATAAGCGGACAACGTAAACCCTGGTTAAACAATTTGAGACAATGATATAATTGTTGAACTATGCTGAGCTGTTTATAGATAAGTAAGATAGCCGTAATGATAGCCAACCTTCTGAAAGGAGACGGCACTCAAAAGAAGAAGAAATGTAAAAACAGAACAAAAAATAATGATTTAATAAGATAATCACGATAACTTGTATTCCGGTGATGTGTGTTGACGGAATTAATTAAAAATAAGTGTAACAACGAACAGTAATATATTTATTATTTTGGGTAAACAAGCGTGGTGTTTTGCTTATATATCTAAAGGGTATTGTTAGCGAGAGCGAGGGTGTGTCTGAATCGCTCGCATGCTGTGTAGAGACTGACTGGCGGGACCACCAACTATTAGGTCAACTGGTTTGCGGTTTTGCGATAATGGCCAGAAGGGCCATAAATTACTGCATCTGCCTTTTAAAAGATGAGAACCTTTTTGTATTTTAAGAAGTTGACATGAAGAGTGTGGCAATCTGGCATCGTAATAAATTAGTGTTTCCTTGAAAAAACATTAATTTTATACAATCTCTTTGGGGATACATTTTCGTTTCTCGAAGTCAACGGCCCTTGTTGGCATATGGATTGTGTATTACATGTGAATTTTAAATGACTAATGTTGTTTCGTTTTGAGAAAAGTTATTAAAAATTAAGAAAATAAAATTAGCAAAAATAGTAATTAAAGCGTATCGCTATACTTGTATTCTTTTTTAAGGGCCCTTACATTATTCGTTCCTTCAGCTCTGTTGAATTACACGTAAAATATGCTTACTTAACAAACACAACCCTTTGGCAGAACAACATATTCTATTATCTGACATCTAAGCTCGCTCTTTCGTTTCCCTCGGCATCTTATTGGATAAAAACTTTCTGGACATCCATTTTTGCGGAGTCCGCCCAATAAATATCCAGGCACGTATCCCGACTACTGGAACTTGATAAAATATAAAGAGACAGAAGAAATTCTTTATTTATCTTGACAGTTTACAATAGTGTAGCGGCTATTCGAAACAATTTTCGCGAAAATAAAAGTTTTATATGCTGCGAAAGAAAATAGCGGGATAGGGCGGTAAAGATGGGATTTGTGATCCTGCTGCTTATTTTTAGATCCCCTTCAATTGGCTGTAAGACTTAACTGTTCCTTACCTTGGTCACGTCTTTATGATACGACAGACCGGATCTTACAAGTTGGTACTAAGAGGGAGACAAAAAATAAATCGACTTTAGAAGGAACAATATAAAAAAGTGCAGACAAGTTGTTGTCCTTGATATGATTGTGGAAGATATGTTAGAGTAACAACTAGTGGTAGAATAAATGTTAAGAGAATGATAAATTTCATGTCAGAGCAGGACAAAGGCTACAAAATATCCAGGAACTAATAAAATTGAAAATATTAGCACCGGAATGGATGTTAAAAACAGTATCAATCAAGGACGAATAGAGAGGTACACATAAACTCATCAAATAGCATAAATGCACTTTGTAACGATGGGTAGATACCGATGGAGCACACAGTTCGATTCTCCGATGCAGCAGAAATGCACGACATATCTATTTCCCACTTCGAGCATCGAAGGCAGAGAGGTGGTCTGCCGGAACAATATAAAAATAAGCGAACGAGGTAACAGCAGTTAGTCTTACCAAGTACTTATCTAAAAAATTCAACCGGTTCAAGCTGGAGGACTGACCTAGCGAAAAAGGATTTGACGTATTGAGTTGAAGCCAGCCGTGTAGCGATTCAGTATTGATGAATCTTCATCTTGGTGAAAAAAAAAAAAACGAATAAAATCCTTTATAAAAGGTATATATTTAAAATCCCTAAAAAGGACTACATCACAGAACTAGTTTTCGATTTGTAGACCAATAATCATCAGTGCTTACGTAATCCAACATGCTAACCACCAAAATATAATATTACAAAAATATGTGGGTAAAAACCCTTTAAAAGTAATAAGTCTTTACCCACATATTTTTGTAATATTATATTTTGGTGGTTAGCATGTTAGATCACGTAAGCACTGATGATGATTGGTCAACCAATCGAAAACTAGTTGTGTGATGTAGCCCTTTTTAGGGATTTTAAATACATACCTTTTATAAAGGATTTTATTCGTTTTTTGTATTATATGGTATACAGCCAACTACAGGAAAACTTTTTCCTTGTGAATTTTTCATCTTAGTGGTTTGTCGAAATGTCTGTGTAAATGTACTATCATTATCATCGTATTTTACAAGCCGGAACGGAGTATTAAATATTATTTTGTTGTTTTTATTTTATTAGAATGTATTTTTATTTAAATTAAACCTGCGTTTTACTGAGTCTGTTGTCCGACAGAGCTAATCTGCCACGACTCAAATTTATCATCGCAATAAAACAAGCATTTTAAAATAGACCTGTAGAAATGAAGGTTTTTGAATGTTGCTTTGTTAATTTGTTGCTTACATAATAGCAAAAATAGGTAAAATGTGCAAAAAGAAACTAATTTTGCAATAACTCTGATTCAGATTAGTCAATTGCGCAGGTGACTGCATGTTATAGAGTCTTTTTCGTCTACTTTATTCATCGTCAGTTTTCTTCAGTTTTCTTGTAGAAAGTAAATTGTAGAAAGCACGGATTGAGGTTGTAACCAGAAAGTTATTTCCACGGTAGAAGTCTATAGATTTTCGGATCTGTGACTTGTCATATTTATGACCATAGATCCACCACTACCGTCGATACGCGCTGGTAATGCACCGTCAAACGATATACATAAGACGCCGTGATCCAAGCTAGAGAATCGAGTTAAGCTGGAGTACTGATCTGGTATCTTTATTTATATCAATAAACATGGGTTTATTGACCTAAGTTTAGTGTATAGTGCAGCAGACTATATATTTCTAGTAACTGTAATCAAAATTTTATAAATTTTAACAATATAAATATGGCATTTAATACCGAATAACTTAAACTGCAAAATCAATACCGCCTCCAACTCTAGCTCTAATTGATGGATCTTTTATTATTGCGTTTTCCTGTTTATTCTGTCGGAAAAGAGATTTAATTCTTGATGTCACTTATTATTGGAAAGCTCTAAATCACCCGAGAACATATTAATTAAACTGAAAAAGGTGATACGATTATTTATAAAGAAATAAGAACCGAACGATCGGACAGAAATTGCTGAAAATTTGTCGAAAATAAGGAAACTGCTCAATAATGTCGTTAATATATTACCAGAGGCCCACCACTACCATCGGTGCGTGCTGGTGATGGGACACCGTCAAACAATATAAAACGCCGTGATCCAAGCTAGCGAATTGAGTTAAGTTGGAATACTGACCTATTATTTTTATTTATATTAATAAACATGGGTTCTACTGAGTTTGGTGTATAGTGAAGCAGACTATATATATTTTTAGACAATGTAATCAAAATTTTTAACGTCTAAAATTTTATTAATAATAAATAATAATATCAATAATATAAATATGACATTTCCTGCCAAATAAGTACAACTGCAAAACCAGTACCTCCTCCATCTCTAGCTCTAATTGATGGATCTTTTATTATTGCGTTTTCCTGTTTATTCTGTCAGAAAACAAATTTAAAAACCGAAAAGGTGATACGATTATTTATAAAGAAATAAGAACCGAACGATCGGACAGAAATTGCTGGAAATTTGTCGAAAATAAGGAAACTGCTCAACAATGTCGTTAAATATATGACCAGAGACACACCACTACCATCGGTGCGCGCTGGTGATGATGCAAAGTCAAACAATATAAATCGCCGTGACACTCGCCTGTTATTTTTATTTATATTAATAAACATGGGTTTACTGAGTTACTGAGTTTGGTGTAGGTGTAGTGAAGCAGACTATATTATATTTTTAGAAACTGTAATCAAAATTTTTAACGCCTAAAATTTTAACAATAATGGCATCTTCTATCGAATAACTGCAAAAATCAATACCGCCTCCATCTCTAGCTCTAATTGATGGATATTTTACTATTGCGTTTTCCTGTTTATTCTGTCGGAAAATAAATTTAATTCTTGATGTCACTTATTATTGGAAAGCTCTAAATCACTCGAGAAAATATTAATTAAACGGAAAAAGGTGATACGATTATTTATAAAGAAATAAGAACCGAAGAGATTGCTGCGTTCGCTGGAAATTTGTCGAAAATAAGGAAAACGCTCAAGAGTGTCGTTAAATTTATGGTCATAATCGAAGGAAAGCTTGCTTTATTTTCTATCTCGTAAAGATGTCTCGAGTGTCGTTAAAGATGATAATATATTAAAATAATATTTGCGCAGGTTTTAATAGAGGTATTGTTCATTCAATTTAATAGTGATCCGGATCGTATGAATTATTCAACTGAGTCATTGATCCATTTACAAGGAACCGTTAAAGTTAAATGTACTGTTCAACATAAAAATGCACAAAAATATCACAATAATTTAAACTGAAAGTAATTAATAATTTTGTCAAATAAATGAGATGCGTGTATCATTATTTCAAAGTTGTAGGCACAAGTTCTTAGACATGTGAATGCGATATACAACAATATCATCAAACGTAAGTTGCTATTATAGATAGGTAACATATATGTTATTAATTGCTTTTATCTATTAGCTTTTCCCTCGGATTGGTTAATGTTTGGAATAGGAGGCTTTGAGTCTCTAAGAAACCTACCGATGTCTGGTCTAGCTAATTCAGTGTCTTTGGAAGGTAAATTAGAGATGGCTTCTTCAGTTTGACAGATGATTGTCTTAATGTAACTTGAGGTAACAGACTACTCTTGGGGTAACAGAGAAAAGTCCTAAAAGAACTTCAGTCAGATTCAAATATAGTCATCATTCTTCCCACCGACAGAGGAAACGCCACTGTCACACTAAAGACTTCTTATATTAAGAAACTGCTCTCAAATCTCGTTAGTATACCAGACTACAACCTATTCCTAATAATCCAACAATCTATCTAGAGAAAACAACAAAAGCCATCATCAATTAAACCTCTCTTCCTGTTGACGTGAAACAAGCTTTAATTCCTCGTTACAAGTCTTGTATTAGAACACCTTGAACACATGGCCTACCCAAACTTCACAAACCCGATCTTCCACATCTGCCTTACATAACGATTAGCTAAATACTTGGCCAAAACTCTCCAACCTCCCTCCGAAAATGCTTCATCCTTCGTCAAATATCTTCGTCTTCATCGTTTCACTTTCTACAAACATTTCTATAGACGAAACCCTAAATATTCCGGAAACTAATTACAGTATTATGCAAGACTACTTGTCTCTCATTAAACACTGCATGTTTAACACTTATTTCATCTTCCCAAATCAATTCTACAGACAAATAATTGGTTCCCCACAATCGGCTACCCACTCTCTCCAGTAATTGTCAATATCTTTATGGAAGACTTCGAGACTCGAGCACTATCGACATCAATGCTTAAATCCACATGTTGGCTACGATATGTTGACGATACATTCGCCATGTAGTTCCATAACAGGGGTGCTTTGGTATGTTTTCAAATAGATCTAAATGGTGTACATCCTGTATCGTCCACGATGGGATAGAAACTACCGTTTTATGAGGTTCTCATAAGAAAAAACCAATCCTAAGGCTTCCATCACTCTGTTTAAATCTTCACAAATTAATTCAGTCATTAATACTGGTATCTCCAGACCAATATGCCTTTGCGATGATGCAAGTAGATCGGCAATGGGAGCGAGCCCACATACTTCAATCTTCCGCTCAAGCTCAACCCAAAGATGTAGACCCTAATCATGCAAAAGCTTTTCTTCCTTATATCAAAGATGTCACTGACAAAATCGACAAAACCTTCAAATCAAAGAGGAATAAAAAAAACAAAATCTTTCATCTCTTGTCCGATCATAACAAAAACAACATTCCAAACACGGAGTTTATGAAACTTGTTATGCAGACTACGCCGATCTTACATAGGCCAAATCAAACGTAGAATCCAGAAACGAATTGATGAACATTCCATTTCTGTTTGCAATTCCAACTTAATTTTAGCTTTAAGTCAATATGTACCATCTTCATACAGAAGAAATATACATATTAGATACCATCTTTATATGTACCATAGAGATTGAAAATTCTGGCAACCTCCTCTATACTTGTTTGGAACCATCCGTGTCCAAAGATCCGTTCCTATTCGGTGGTCTTGATATATCCCATCTCTAATGTTTTACTAACGTTGCAGTAGAGATTATACTCAGGATTATGTTCCAACCTGATATTAACCTAATATTTTAGATATACAAGAACAGTTTTATAGATTATAAGACCGGCTAGATATATATAAAACTTAAAGGGCCATAAGAGAACGGCTGAGAACTTATTGATACATTAAAGCAACTGTTTTTAATGGACGCTGTTGATGGGCTGGCTCTAAGGATAAAATCCTTTAATAGCTAAACAGTGTATATGGTAGAATACATGTGATAGAAATATACAGTGTGTCAATTTGAAAAGTTGCCAGCCTATAATTCGGTCCCTATAGAAAACCCAATAATATGCAAAAACACGTCAAACTTATTTGTGAGGGGGACATTTTGTAGACTAGTTTTCAACTAAATTAGATCAACCCTCTAGCTGGGGTGGACACAACCCCCAAAATCTTTAATGGAAAGGGGGTGTCACCTCATTTTAAAAGCCGTTCAACTACCTTTCCAAAAATACCATATACATTATGTTTTTTCATTAATTTTGGAAAAGTCGACGATGCGGTTTCCAAAATACACTCTGGGCCAAAATTAACCGGCCACCTTAAAAATGGGTCATTTTTTATGTCTTATATCTCCTAAACCTGTTGTCCGATTTAAGTGATTTTTTTAATATGTTATAGCCTTATTCCTTGATAATATCGTTATAATAATATTGTTGCTAAACAGGTAAATTTTCATTGTATACCGGGTGTACGAATCAAACTGCGTTTTTTCTTAAAGTTTGCATCACCCTGTGGAATATTCTAGCATTTATAAAATATTAAAATTAAAACCTAACTATAGCCTCATATTTTCTCAACATTCTGTTTTTTGATTCATTCGCTGATGTTGGATAATAAAAAAGTTAGGTGCTTTAACAACTAGACATGTTTTTTTATCAATACAGGGTGTTTTTAAAAAATTTTGGCGTAGTTTAAGGGGTAATTCTGCATAAAAAAATAATGACAGTTTGCTTTATAAACTTATGTCCACAAATACTTCGTTTACGAGATAGGGGGTGTTGAAATTTTTCTGACAAATAGAAGATTTATTTATTACTTTAAAACCGGTTGAGATATGCAAATGCAATTTAGTGGGTTTTATGACGTAGTTATTGCATATTTTTTTACATACAATTAAGACTTTAATATTCACCATTGACGCGCATACGGGTAATTTGAGCAATTATATTACCCGTATGCGCGCCAATGGTGAATATTAAATGCTTAATTGTATGCCAAAATATGTGCAATAACTACGTCAATTCCCACCAAATTTCATGTGCATGTCTCAACCGGTTTTAAAATAATAAATAAATCGTCAGTTTGTCAGAAACATTTCAACACCCCCTATCTCGGAAACGAAGCATTTGCGGACATAAGTTTATAAAGCAAACTGTCATTATTTTTTCATGCAGAATTGCCCCTCCAACTTTGCCATACCCTGTATTGATAAAAAAACATGTCTAGTTGTTAAAGCACCTAACTTTTTTATTATCCAACACAAGCAAATGAATTAGAAAACAGAATGTTGAGAAAACATGAGGCTATAGTTAGGTTTTAATTTCAATATTTTATAAATACTAGAATATTCCACAGGGTGAAGCAAACTTTAAGAAAAAAACACAGTTTGATTCGTACACTCGGTATACAATGAAAATTTACCTGTTTAGCAACAATATTATTATAACGATATTTTCAAGGAATAAGGCTATAACATATTAAAAAAATCACTTAAATCGGACAACAGGTTTAGGAGATATAAGACATCAAAAATTACCCATTTTTAAGGTGGCCGAGTAATTTTGGCCCAGAGTGTATCTTGATAGGTAGATACTATACCATAATAGTAAATTTTTAGTAAAATACACGAAGGTTCTATAATATTTCTTAATTAAAACCACCAAATGGGTTAAAAATAACAACAGTTTAAGTGGTTGTACAGCGATTATGATCCAAAAATTATCGAGTGAGCACTCGTCTTTCGAACACAGGTAGCACGAAAGATTACGCGAACGGTAAAATAAAGCAAAACAAAAAGTTGTGAATAATATTAAGATAACTTAACGGCCTTATTAAAAGCTTTTCCACGCTAAATGGGATTAAATCTGTTTTAACACGTTCATTATACCTCGCCGAACCAAGCTTTGAAGGCAAAAAGGACTGGGCCAATAAATTAATAGTCGATTCAATTTGAGGTTCTGTTTGATTTTGAACAGGGTTGGATTCAAGTTATTTGGAAAATTTGGAAAAATATCAGCTGCTTAGTTGGAGTCACTGCTTATAACATTACCAAAGAAAAACAGGCCCACCAAATGCAGCAATTTTAGATTAATCAGTTAGATGAGCCACACGCTTAAGGCAGGGTTTAGATGCTGCGATAAATCCGAGCAATTTATTGATATCGATCGAGTTGATTCAATTTATCGTCGTGTGTAAACAGTGCATCGCAGCGATATATCGCTGCGATGTACCCTAATAAATAAATCGATACAAGATTGCTGAAGATATAAGACTGCTAAAATACTTACATATATATTTCAATCAAGTAGCCTCCATCCAAATTGGAGATAGTTGTACTGAAAAATTACCCATGAAACGTTGAGTACGAAAAGGTTGTGTTTTGTCACCCAGTCTTTTTATTCTATACTCTTAAGAAATCTTTAGGGAGGCTTTGAAGGACAGACAAGAAAGAGTAAAACTCGGCGAAGAAGTAATCAACAATATCAGATACGCTGATGATACAGCCGTTCTTGCAAAAAATTTACAAGATCTCCCCACATTAGTAAATCTAGTCAGTGAAACAAATTATCGGAGAGACCTTAAAATCAACATTATTTAATACACAAAGTGGATGACAGTTGAAAAGATTAATATAGACAATCTCTACTTTTTCTTAATGGAGAGGAAGGGGAATGTGTAAACCATTTTAAATACCTTGGTAACTGGTTAAATGTAAATTGTGACTCTGATGAAGAGATAATAACCAGGATCGAAATATTACCTAAGGCTTTTACGACCTGTTTCTTTTGTTATTTCTAATTACTTATTGTTAAGCTAATAGATCTTTTTTTTTTGTTACAGAAGAATACACTTTATGACATGTCGAGGCTGAAATCCTATTTTTGATTATCTATTTCTACTCAGAATACTGAGCCCTGCTAGTGCATCTAGTCGTTGTACTCCTCTCGTATCTTTTGAACCTTTTCTAGGTCCATCATTGATCCTTTGAATCGACAATTGACAAAAAAGTTTATAACGACTTGATATCATCGACATTTTATATGTATATGGCCTGGAATAGACTGAGGCAGAATATACAAATATAAATAATAAAATATACTAAAAATTGAACGCCAACTATTTTTAGGAGAAAAATAGTAAAACAAAACAAGAAGTTAAAAAATGAGTAAAATCAACAGAAATTGGAATGAAGAATTATTCGAAAAAAAAAATAACAAACATGTGACTTCCGCTATTAGCCTAGATTTTTTACACCACCATTTGTATCAACTCAATTTTCTATCTCGCTACCATCGACACATATAAATTTTATATCACCTAACATCCCTCAATTTGAAAACATTTTAAGATATTAATTTTTAATGTATTTATTTTTCTGTGATATTGAAACCATATATAGCGTGACAACCTAATCTATGTCAATTTACATAATATACTAGTTTCATTGGTGGAATAGTAAAAATTCCGTAGAAAAGGAATAAAAAGATAGGTTGTTTATCATACCAGAACGTATATGTATTTTGTTATCAGAGCTGTTTAAATTCCTATTAGTCCCTTTACTCACGGTTTTTACTCCAAATTTCAAAGAACCACTTGGATTGACATGAAATTTGGTATACACACAGCTAACTTGTCAAAGAAAAAAGTAGCTAATGAAATATGGGTTCATATTCGTCATATTCCAAATCGAATATTTTAACGTGAAATAACCAAAAAATGAAGCCCATTTTGGGGAAAACTAATTATAACTTTTTATAAATGTATAAAAGTTTTGTTTTTTTTAAGTTTTTAACATCAAAAGTAAGCAAATTTGGGCCCTTTCTTTATTAAAAAAAATTGGGAAAATCACCCCCTAATTAGCATCTCAAACCAAACTAATCGTTACCGCTTGACAAGTTGCTTTACTGATGTATGGTTTATAATATAAACCATAAAATTTAAACCTTAAAATTTTTTTTCTTCAAAAATAACCACTTTGAACCGATTAAACTTACATAATTATCATAATATGAATATTATGTAAGTTTAATCGGTTCAAAGAGGTTATTTTTGAAAAAAATTTTAAGGTAAAATTTCTTTAATTTTTAATTTTGAAAAAAAAAATGTTTTTTTCAAATTAAGTAACTTTAAAATTATTGCTGTTACCAAAAATCTCAAACAGTAAAAAAGCAGTTTTAAAAAACAGTTTTTTTTCTGAATATTTTGGATTTTTTGTTTTTCTCTAAGACAAAACTTAGTTGAGATATGGCTGTTCAAAATTCGCATACACTCGTGATAAGTGACTCGTTCAAACCCTTTCAACTATAGCCCTTTTAAAAAATAAACACTTTGAGCCGATAAAACTTACAGATCGTATAAACAATACATACAAGAGTAAAGCAACTGTGAACCGGTACCGATTAATTTCATTTGGGATACTAATTAGGGGGTGAACTTCACGATGTTTTTGGCAAAAAAAGGACCAACTTTATTTTCAGCGAAACTTACTTAGGTACTTTTAATGCTAGAAATTTTTTTGAAAACAAATATAAAGCTTTTTTAACTGCTTTAAAAAAGGTGTAATGAGTTTTCCCCAAAAACGTGCTTCATTTTTTGGTTAGTTCACGTTGAAATATTCGATTTGGAATTTGACGGGGACGAACCTCATTTCATTGTTCAATTCCAAATCATGATTTATATGATTATACATTGTAAATCATGATTAGGGAGTGCTCCTCGTAACATGCAACGTGTCTTGGTTTGTTTATTTCTAGTGAATCTTCATTGTGAATTTAGTATACAGGGTGTTTCATTAATAATTGTCCATATAGTAACTGGAGAACTTTAGCACAAAATACGAAGATTTAACCTAAAACACTTAAATAAAATGTGGTTCCTTACTGAGTTACAGGGTGTTTTATCTAAAATATTAAAAATTATTTTTGCTCAGCATTTTGAAACTATTCGAGGTGTCCATTTCATACTTGGCAGAAAGTGCGAATACTAGACACCCTACTAAACTATGATAAACAAACGTTTCTAGCTACTACCAGAGGCGTACGACAGGGGATGGTGAATGGTTGACCCTTCTCAAATTCTACGCCACTGGAAGAATTACTATTTTAGCGCCATTTTTAGATTCTTCAATACTTTCTACGTAAATAATATACTCTTCATTGGTAACGGTAAAGTCATTAGTTTTCGAGATATTTGAAGTTAAATATGAAATGGCACAATTATTTTGATTAATGTATAATATGATTCATATCATTAAAATTTAAAATTTATTTGTACCCAGTACTTTAAAACTATTTGGCGTATCCTTATCATACTTGGCAGAAAGTGTAGGTACTGTACACTCTACTAAATTAAGATAAATAAACGTTTCTAGCTACTACCAGAGGCGTACGATAGGGGATAGTGGCTGGTTGACCCTTCCCAAATTCTACGCCACTGACGAAATTGCTATTTTATTGTAATTTTTTGATTTTGCAATACTTTTTATGTAAATAATATACTCTTCATTCGTAACGATAAAATGATTAGTTTTCGAGATATTTGAAATTAAAAATTAAGCGACACAATACATTAATCAAAATAACCTTGTCTTTTCATTTTTAACTTCAAAGATCTCGAAAACTAATGACTTTATCGTTACGAATGAAGAGTATATTATTTTCATAGAAAGTGTTGGAGTATCCAAAAATTGAACTAAATAGCAATTTCGCCAGTGGCGTAGAATTTGGAAAGGGTCAACCATTCACTTTCCCCCGTCGTACGCCTCTGGTAATAGCCAGAAACCTTTGTTTAACACAATTTAGTAGTTTCTACAGTACCTATACTTCCTGCCAAGTATGAAAAGGATACGTCGAATAGTTTTAAAATGCTGAGCAAAAATAGTTTTTAAATTTTTAGATAAAACACCCTGTAACTCAATAAGGAACAACATTTTATTTAAGTGTTTTAGGTTAAATCTTCGTATTTTGTGGTAAGGTTTCTCCAGTTACTATATGGACAATTATTAATGAAACACCCTGTATAGACCTCATGCATACACCATTTTTTTTTTCACTTTTTTATGAGCTATATTTTTACTAAGAATATTTTTTTCGATAAAATATTTACTTTTTAAGTTATATTTTTTTGTTGAAAAATGATCATATTGGCTTGCAAATAACTCGAAAAGTATTAATTTAGTGAAAAAACGCTATGGAACAAAAGTTGCTTAGAATTAGTCAGTTTATCCATTTCCGGACTTATTTTAAACGTCTATTTTTTTACCCCCGAGAAGGGGGGAAACTCACCCCCAGGGCAAAAGCACACATCAGTATAATATTACTTTTTTTCTTCGGCATGTTTTAGCTATGTGTATGCCAAATTTCATGTCAATCCAATCGGGAGTTTAAAATTTGTAGGTTTTGCAATATTTTACCGTGAGTGAATGGACTAACAGAGCTGTTTAAATTCCTATATGAATTAGCCATTTATCAGAACAAGGGCCAATATTTGTGGAAATATAAACGACAGTCAAATTGCTCAGTCAACAGTTGTACAATTCATTTCCTAGAGGTGTACAGGTAGAAATTGCACGCAGGTCGATGAATAAATACTGATACGGTATGCTATAAATAATACCACCTGACAGAAAATCCATGTAGGCTAGACTGAATGGTATGCGATTATTCAAGACACTCACTCGCTCATTGGGATCAATGAATTAATATATTACTGTGGTATGTACGAAGGTTACAAACACAGATAATAAATTTTAATTTAAATACAATATTATTTAACTGACTTCTACTCATTTTAAATACGGGTGTTTCCGAAAATAGTGCATTCCTTAAAGGTATAGGTAGAAGGTACCATGTAGAGCAAAAAAGTCTTATAACATTTTTTTTATAAATCCAACCGTTTGGCCAAAAAACCAAAATACATTGGTATGCAAATTGAAATCTGGCAACTACGTGCAATACACAAATCTAAAAATAGACAGTCACAATTCAGAAATAGTAGGTTTCTTTATATTACAGCAAAAAAAATCATGTAAATATCAACGAAAGGGATATCCATTTCGAAGGTGCCTTTAGCATTTACATTACATAGTCCTCAACAACAAACATAACAAACGTTTGTTTTGTTTGATTTTCAAACATGGAGGGGGTATGGTTTGAAATCAACATTTCAAGCACATTTTTGTGATTTTTTTTAAACTATGGTACGTTTATTTTATTTTTAAATTAAATAAGTTTATTAAGTGCAATTCAAAGAACAAAAAAAATCACGGAAATATATTGAAAAATAAGCCAACGGTGGCAAATTTTTACAGACACACCTTAAAAACGGATTTTGCGGTAGACATCAGAATTCGTCATTGGATCATGTGAAACAAAAAATTCAAAAAAAAATTATTCTTATGAGTTCCTCGAGACAACGTTGAGTTTTTTTATTTTTAACGATTTTTGAATTCTTGGTATCACTCGAAAGTCAAAAAAAAAACGAAACTCTTTTAAGAAAAGGATGAAAATCAAAAATACTTAGGTGCATTAATTGCATTTTAGGAATTAAACCATCGTTAATTAAGTAAAAGTTATAATTATTTTAGTCCATGTGGTGAGACCGCTCCCGTCTGACAAAAATTTCTGATTCGGTTTCTTTGTGGATTCCTATTCAAAAATGTCCCCTTTAAACAAATCTGAAGGGTGCCGGGCGGAATTTTTGGGCAGAAATTGTTTAAACAATTTTTTTAAACAAATACAGAAGATTACGTTTTTTGCTCTGGAACATAAATTTTTAGGTTTTTTGGGTCATTCTAAACAAGAAAGGTATCTTGTAATTTTTCTTAAAAATTGATAGTTTTCGAGTTATGTGCGATTTAAAATCTGAAAAATGCGAAAATAAGCATTTTCGAGGCCTAAAAACTCATATTTAAATTAGTATTTTTGAGGTTGCCAGATACTTAAATTGAAGATTAAACATTCAGCTTCAAGATTACGAAGAGTGGTTGCGTCTAACCTTAATTTATACCGTTGTTTTTTAAGTGTTAATTATGCATGTTTATCCGATTTTTTTGCCGGTGCGGCGAGCTCTATTTCAAAAATCTCCTATTTTCCTCCGAAAAATATTTTTTCTAGATTCTTTGGAATATTCTAAATAAAATAAGTTCCTTGATATTTTTCTCAAAAATTAATAGTTTTAAAGTTATAAGCGATTTAAAATCCGAAAAATGCCAAAAAACGCATTTTTGGATTTTAAATCGCTTATAACTTTAAAACTGTTAACTTTTGAGAAAAATGTCAAGACACTTATGTTATTTAGAATATTCCAAAGAAACTAGAAAAAATATTTTTCGGACAAAAATAGGAGATTTTTGAAATAGAGCTCGCCGCAACGGCAAAAAAATCGGATAAACACGCATATTTAACAATTAAAAAACAACGGTATAAATTAAGGTTAGACGCAATCACTCTTCAGAATCTGGAAGCTGAATGTCTAAACTTCAATTTAAGTATCTGGCAACCTCAAAAATACTAACTTAAATATGAGTTTTTAGGCCTCGAAAATGCGTATTTTCGCATTTTTCAGATTTTGAATCGCCTGTAACTCGAAAACTATCAATTTTTGAGAAAATTTACAGGATACCTTTATTGTTTAGAATTACCCACAAAACTTAAAAATATATGTTCCGGAGCAAAAAAACGTAATCTTTTGTATTTGTTTAAAAAAATTGTTTAAACAATTTCTGCCCAAAAATTCCGCCCGGCACCCTTCAGATTTGTTTAAAGAGGACATTTTTGAATAGGAATCCACAAAGAAACCGAATCAGAAATTTTTCCATACGGGAGCGGTCTCACCACATGGACTATTTCCAAAGCCATAAACGATTTCTTGTACGACGATGCCAGATTATTTAATTTTATGGAAATAAAAGTTAACTTATGTGGAGAACAATGTAATTTTTTTGGAAACGGGTAACTTTAGAAAAAAATGTTATAGAACTTTTTTGTTCTACATTGTGTATTATACCCATACATTCGGGGACACCTTGTATATGTAGCATCAGCGTAGATTGTACTAACACATTCGTGTAGAGACAAATTTTTTAGCCTCTAATTCGAGTTCAAATATTTCAGAGAAAAACATTCTCTACCAAAAATCTTTTGAACGAATATATGGAACCTCCCTTGAGACGACATACATATAAGCCAAATGAAAGTTTCCTGCGGACCTTTTATTTTGCCCTAGTATACCCAACACCTAGTGATTGCCAATATAAGCAATCCTCCACTTACTGATCAACGACTTCGGTCAGATGAGTTGGTAAATAGAAGGGCACTGTTTTGTCCTGGGGTTGAGAAACTGGCCCCCTAAGCCCGAGGTCGGATGAACCAAAGATTTGGTCAGGGCATAAGGATGCAGAAGGCAGGGAGAAACCACTGCTTAAAGATCCAATTGGACATCTCTAGTAAAATCACAATTGTGAGTACTAAAAGAGGAAAAGACACTGATCATGGGAATAGGAACCCAAGATCCGACAGGGGAGGAACATACCAGTACTCCTCAGTACAGAAGACAAGACAATACAATTAAATTATCTAATGCAACAAATCAGTACGTGATACGTCCAAAGCATTATCAAGCAGGAAAAATCTAAACATTCTTCAAGAAATGAGCAGACCGAATATAAGACACTAGGATCCATCCTTTGTCTACCCTGTCGTTTTAGGTTTCTGTCGTTAGGTTTTTTAGTCTACCCTAAATACTTTTCCCTTATATGTTTCTCAAGAAAGCACCAGAAAACCCTATATTTTTTATTTTTGTATTGAATTTTGATTCTTTAAGGTGAAATCTTAATCTTGTAACATACGATTTCGATGATTTTCGCGAAATAATGAATATGAAAGAAACAATTTTTCATAGTTCAGAAAACAATTTTTCATAGAAAACATTTACCCTTTCCATTGCAATATGTTAATGGGTGGGTGGATATTCAGCATCGGAATCATTTGTATTTAGAAAATCGCCGTGGAGCGCCTTGCCTGACATCGCGACGGCTAAGAAAGAAGAAGTGGTCTCCACGACTTATTGCGAAGATTTGGCCTTTCATATGGACAGACTCCTTTTGCAAACCCTCACATGTATGTCGGGCAAACCCGAATTAAAGCTATTGCCAATGCTCTTTGGAAATGCAATACTTTATATACTAAACGGTTTTAAGAAATTTAATCAGTGTTTTGGGCTTTTTAGGTAATTAAGGGCAAGTGTAGTTCTCTGAACTTGACAAACATGCATATGCCAATTCGTAAGAATTTAAAACTATCAAATTCGCTTAAAAACGTCATATTATGTTAAATAGTGGGAATAATAAAACAGAATATTTAAACAAATACTTATAGTGCAGTCACTGAAGGTTTTCACCTCTGATTTCGTTGAGCCTCCATCGATTTTCATGAAAATTGGTGAGTGATTAGAGAATACCTCAAGAAACAAAGGTGACATGATGCCAACTTGCGCTTTTACCCTGGGGGTGGATGCCACCCCTTCTCGTGGGTGAAAATTATTTTATTAAAAATAATACCATAAGTCGATAGAGGGACAAATTATAAGCAAAATTTGTTATATAAAGTTATTAAAATAAATCAACACTTTTTGAGTTATTAAAGACCAAAGATTTTATTTTTTCATAAAAAAATGCATGTCTTAAATCGGTTTTTCACGTATAAATCAAAAACTATAAGCTTTTCCAAAAAAGTTATTATTACTGAAATTGAAGATAATAAAAAATTGAATACATTTCTAACATAAAGAACTAGACTAATGTTAGTTCAAAGTGAGTTATTGGCAATTGAATGTGTATTTTTTTCGACGAGTACTCAAATCTAAGTATTCAAGCTTAAATAACGGGAAAACGATGCAATGTCTAAAATATTCCTGCTAAACATTTGCCAAAGTACTTCGGAATACCTATCAACTGAGCTTCAGAACAAGGTAATAGCGTCAAAATTAAGCAAGTTATAATGAAAATAAAAGAACCGTTTCGAATTTTTTAGGAAAAAGTGAAAAATAAAACATACGCCATTTCCACAAAAATTAAAATTTATAGTAATCCTTACAAAATCTTCTTTATATTAGCATAAGTAATGTGTCCGATAATTCTGACCGGTTTAGAATGCATATATTTGAAAAAAAGTTATAATTTAAAAAATCATAATTTTTAAAATTATTGTAATTCTCATATTCTTTTGATAATAACTCCAAAAATACTCAATATACGTAAAAAAATATATATAACCAAATTTTAGTTTTTGCTGTGCCAAATATTTTACCTGTTTTACTATTTCTATAGGGTAAAAAATAACCGAGATAAAAACATTTGAATCTTAAATTTTGCTGTGGGAACCATGCAACCAGGGTCATTTAACCTTTTATTTTTTAAAAAAGTAAAGGGTTTAAAAGATTAAGTTTAATTTACTTAAATAGTACTTGGAATTAACTTTCAAACAGTTTTTAGATGAACCTGATATCGTAAACACGAACGGAGTTATTAAAAAAAACAATAACATTTTTTGAAAAAATTTTTTAAAGATAAATTTTGAAAAAAAAATGAAGCATAAATTTTAACGCTATCAACAAATTCGGGGGCTCATTTAATAGACAGTTTTAAGTACTTTGACAAATGTTAAATAAGTTTATATTATGAAATGCATCAATTTCCCGTTATTTCAGCTTGAATACTTAGCTTTTTACTCGCCGAAAAAAATATACAGTCAATTACCTATATAACCCACTTTTAGTTAACAATAAAAGGTTTTTGTAGTAAGGGGTTTATTTAATTTTTTATTAGCTTCAATTTTGATAATAATAACTTTTTTGTAAAAACTTACACTTTTTGAGTTATTGATGAAAAATTGGCTAAAAACATGAATTTTTCTCAAGAAAAATTAAAATCTTTGATCTTTAATAACTCAAAAAGATTTGATTTATTTTAATAACTTTATATAACAAATTTTGCTTGAAATTTGTCCCTCTATCGAATAATGGGTTTATTTTTAATAAAATAATTTTCACCCCCGAGAAGGGGTGGCATCCACCCCAGGGTAAAAGCGCAATTTGGCACCATGTCACCTTTGTTCCTTGAGATATCCTCTAACCACTCACCAATTTTCATGCAAATCGATGGAGGTTCAACGAAATCGGAGCTACCAGCTCATATCCACCTTCAGTGACTCCACTATTAATATTTTTCCAAACACACGTCAGAATATTGTCAAATCTATATAATTTTTTGTGACAGTCTTCTGCATATTATAATCAATTCTTCATGCTACTATAACTTCTCATCTACTTACAATAAAAACCTGGTGGGACCTGCTCTAATTTACTCTCGTTTAACGTAGATAAAACAGTAGCATTATCTTATAAAGGAACTCTTCAACCCTTACCTCTTAATAAGAGCCAGACCAGTAGCGTTAATTCTGTAAAATTTCTTGGTATTTTTTTAGGCAGCAACCTTAAATGGTCCCTCCATATCGATTTGTTAAGGAAGAAACTATCTTCAGCTTGCTATGCTATAAGATCTGTTTCGAATGAACTCAATTTAGCATCTTCAAAAATAACATATTTTTCTTTGTTCGAGTCACATCTTCGTTATGGTCTTCCTTTTTGGGGTTCTGGTACAGCTGCCCAATTCGATGTTATTTTCAAATTACAAAAAAGAGCAATAAGATATCTGTTTGGCCTCAGAAGAACAACACATTGCAGAAGTTACTTCAAAGATCAAGGGATTTTAACCCTTCCATCTTTGTACATTTTAGAAACTGTTTGCTTAATTCGTAAACATCTACATGACTTTCCACCAACACCTAATCATGACTACTTCACGAGAAATTCTACCTTTGACGTCTATTTATCGACCCCGGCATCTGAGTAATATATATTATATTCCGCAAAAAAACTTTACAACCATCTCCCTCTACAACTTAAATCTGCAGCATCTTTCCCCAAATTCCGTAAACTGACAAAAGCCTACCTATCTGAAAGACCATATTATGCTGTAGAAGATTTTCTTAATCAATAACTAAGAAATTACAGTACCCTTTGCACAAGTAGATAGTATTTTTATTATTATTTTTTATCTATATTTTTGTGTCATATGCAGCAGCTTAACTTTTAAACTTAATTATTAGGATTCTTTCTGTTTAACTTCATTATTATTATTATTTTTAATTATACTGACGATTTATGTAATTTTAGTAAATTGAATTGTTATTGTTTTGTTTTCTTGACTTTTTGTAAGCTTTGTTGATAAAATTGTACAATTTTTTATGACAATAAAGCATATTTCTATTCTATTCTATTCTAATCGATATTCAAGGAAAATGTACTTTTTTTTGTCTGCGCCCCTTTTAAAAATTTTACTGTATCAGAATCGGCACAGACGCTTATTGCTGAGCAGGTGGACGGTTGGAAATTAAGATTCATGCTCGTAACAAGCGAGCAGTCGCTTTGCTCATAAATATTCATATTGTGTACGCAGAATAAAATAATAGGAGCCGTGAGTAGCAACGCGAATCCATCGACTAGACGAAATATGTCTAGTCTGTACAAACGGTTTGTTACAATCGATTTTTCATATAGTTTTACGAAATTAAGAAAATAGTAATTTTCAAAGGACCGATAAGATGCAAATTGAAAATTGACGCCAAAACTGTGGAACAAGGATTCAGATCGGGAAGATCCTGCGTAGACGCCGTATTTGTACTAAGACAAATCACAGAAAAGGCCATTGAGTAAAATAAACCAGCATATCTATGTTTTATAGACCTGACAAAAAGGCTTTCGATCGCATCCAAGTCGAAGACGTCTTACATTTACTGTATAGAAGAAACATACATACCAATCAATAGTATACAAACCATCGAAAACATCTATTTTCATAATCGAATACAGGCAAAGATAAATGGAAAACTAACGCAGTTTATACCAGTACGAAGCGGAATCAGACAAGGTGACTCATTAAGCCCACTGCTCTTTAATATAATAATGGACGAAATAATAGAAGCAGTACGTAAAGGTCATGGTTACAGAATGGGGAATAAAGAAATCCAAATATTATGTTATGCAGACGACGCCGCAATAATCGCCGAGACAGAAGACGATCTCCAAAGATTAACACACATCTTCAATACAACAGCCAAGAAATACAATATGATAATATCAGCAGAAAAAACCAAATGTATGACAACATCTAAATACCCACTACGATGTAAAATCGAAATTGATGGGAAAATAATAAAGCAGGAAGCAAGGTTTAGATATCTGAGAATAGATATAACCAGTTACGGATATGTTGAAAAGGAAGTACGACAACAAAGCTTAAAAGCAAGTAAAGCGGCGGGATCCCGTAATGACACAATCTGGAACAAACACCTAAGACAAGACACAAAAGCAAGAATCTATAAAGCAGCAATTAGACCTATATTGGCATACACGACGGAGACAAGACCTGACACATCTAAAACGAGACGACTACTAGAAACAACAGAGATGAAAATACTCCGACGGATATCAGGGAAAAGTCTGTTGGATAGGGAGAGAAGCGAAAACATAAGAAAATCATGCAATGTAGAAGACATAAATGGATGGGTGACAAAACGGAAAGAGGAGTGGAACGAACACATTAGTAGAATGGCAGAGGATAGGATAGTACGAATAGCACGAGATAAGTCACCAAATGGACGAAGAATTATTGGCAGACCAAGAAAAAGATGGTGCGATAACTTAAATAATTTAGGAGGCTAATATTGAAGAAGAACAGGCTTTAAAGCCTACATACAAGAAGGAAGAAGAAGAAGAAGACTGTGGAACAGGTGAATCACTTCAAATATCTTGGTGCAGAAATAACAAGCTATGTGGAGATCTCTCAAAAGAGGTCAGAGAACAAACAATGAAAGCAGAAAAAAGCTAGGATCTCAGGATGCCTGAAAGAAATTGTATGAAAGAACAAATATCTAAATACTGAAAGCAAAGTCAAAATATATAAAACAACAATAAGACATATTATAACATATGCGACAGAAACGAGACCAGCCACAAATAGAACGTTACAAATGATGAGAACAGTTGAAATGAGAACACTAAGAAGTATACACGGCAAAACTCTTCGTGACAGAATAAGAAGTGAAGACATCAGACAAAGCTATGGAATACAGGTCATAGGAAGGTGGATCAGATAGAGACGAAGATACAGGAACAAACATATAAAGATAGTGGACGACAGCAGACTCGTTAACAGTGCAAAAACGAATAACCCAGTAGGTACAAGAGCTCAGGCTAGACCACCAAAACGATGGCGAGAATGCTGGACCTCATCGTCCGGGAAATACTTGATGGAAATGAACAGGCAGTAGGCTACTAGCATGACGCATCATGCTAGAAAGAAGAAGAAAAAGAAAATATAAGGGTACAGGTTCATCTTGAGAGAAAAGTGTACCAAGCTGTCGATCATGTGCAAAGAGCTCATCTTCCTCACGTTACGCCAGACCGTGGAATGGAGCTTTTTATCGGTTCAGAGTTGTTGAAAATAAATATAGCAAATACTAAAATAGAAAATACAATGAAGGCAAAGTGAAATACCGTTGTTCCTTTAATATTGTGATTTACGATCTGTGGAATATGACAGAACTGTCTATTTATAATTGGAGCGTGCAGTCAAGTCATTTGTTGGTACATCAACACGGTTCAAAGGTAGACCAAACCAACCCCCGGAGCACTTGGTGGCCAGGGTCACTACTAAGGCACGCCATCTAGAGGTTCGAGGGTTATCGACACTAAATTGATGCAAACAGATATCTTGGGAGTCGCTGAACAGGAATACGCCATCATAACCTACCCCGGAGCACCTGGTGCCAAGTGTCACTGCTAAGGCACGTGATCTTCTGGAGTTTAGGGGGTTTTCCGAATTAAATTTATGCAAACAGATTTCTCAGTGGATTTTTTGGGGTTGCTGAAAACAAATATTGATGGCATATTGAACGACACCCAGAGCACCTGGTGTCTAGATTCACGTCATCTTCTGGAGTTAAGAGTGATTTTGGCACTAAGTTAATGGAAACAGATTACAGAGGGGCTTTTTGGGGTGGCTGAACACGAATACACCATCAGAACTGAGACCCGGATCACCTGATGTTCACGATCACTGCTAAGGACGTCATCTTTTCGAGGTTCGAAGGTTTTCGGCACTGAATGAATGCAAATAGATTACTAGACGATTTTTGAGGTCACTGAATAAGAAATCGTCATCAGAACTGACCCACGAACTACCTGGTGTTCAAGGTAACTATTAAGGCATGTTATCTTCTGGAGGGTTTTTGGGCACCAGGTGCACTGGCAGTTGGTTCTGATGGCGTGTTCTTGTTCAGCAACCCCAAAACACCCGAGTAATCTGTGTGCATCAATTTAGTGCCGAAAACCCCCGAAACTCCAGATGACTTTATAAGTGAACCTTGGCAACAGGTGCTCCGGTGGTCAATTCTGATGACGTATTCGTCTTCAGCGACCCCAAAAACTCTCGAGTAACAAAATCTGGGGTTTATTACACCTCTTTTGACATGTTTATGCACTTTTGTATGCATTTTATGCACTTTAAAATGCAATTATGCATTTCCACCCATGTTTCTATAGAAGACTTTTTTCTTGACATCATCCTAAATATAGTGCAAACGTTGCAAGTTTCGAGGTGCTGTATTTAAAAATTGATTTATTTTATGCTAGATGGCTTGGTCTAAGGGAGTCAGAAGTTAATGCACAACAGACAATGTTGATGTTTAACACTTCCGACGCGGCTAGAAGCTGGTACAGTAAGTGTCGTGGGTAATTTTAATATGAAGTGGTCTAATGAAATTGTGTTGGAATTTTTATGATTGCATGAATTAACCAACTTAGTAAAATTTCTACTGCCAACACTAATGGCATACAACAAACTAAACTAAACGCTCCATCAGAATGATTTGACCACATTTTGGGGTAGGTCGAGTAAAATTATAATATTCAGAAATAAAATATCTTTGTGATGGAAGATGACTAGTAATCTGCAAAATTACTAGTAAGTGATGGAAGATGACTAGTAATCTGCAAAATTACTAGTAACAAGTGTTTCTTACCTACCTCTCTCTATTTTTACGACATATTGATCGGCCACTTACCTGAAACAAAAAAAATAATAAGTACAATAAAGCACACAAGGGGGACCGGACAAATAATCCCGGACAAAAAATCCCCACAAATTATCCCTGGACAAAAAATCCTCGGACAAATAATCGCGGACAAAAAATCCCCACAAATTATCCATGGACAAAAAATCCCCGGACAAAATATCCCCACAAAATATCGTGGACAAAAAATCCCCAAGAAATATTTGCTGCCTAATAGTTATCTAAAAGTTTTGCCGAAATTTTACTAAATTTCCAATTTCAATTCCATGCTGAAAACTTCAAATTTTACATGCCAAGGAAATGTGTTTTTTAAAAAATCGTGGAAGATATGGGGAATGAGCTAAGGCCCCGTTTTCATGTAAGGCGCTTAACGCGCGTTTTAATAACGCACGATTACAATTACATACATTTTACTGAAGACAGTTTACATGATAACGTGCGTTTTAGGCCATTAAGACGCGCGTTGGCTTGTGAACGGTCTCAAGTAAAATGTATGTAGTTGTAATCGCGCGATATCAAAACGTGCGTTAAGCGCCTGTCATAAAAACGGGGCCTTAGCTCATTCCCCATATTTTTCACGATTTTTGAAAAAAACTCACACTTTCTTGTCATGTATAAACAAATAAAGTTAACAAAAATATAACACAAATAAAGTTTTCAGCATGGAATTAGAATTCGAAATTGGTTAAAATTTCAGGAAAACTTTTAGAGTTTAGTAAAACTAGTAAAACTATTCAGCAGCAAATATTTCTTAGGGATTTTTTGTCCGGGATTTTTTATGGGGAAATTTTGTCCAAAAAAAATAGTGGGGATTATTTGTCCGGGAATTTTTGTGGGGATTTTTTGTCCGGGGATTATTTGTCCGGGAATTTTTTGTACAGGGATAATTTGTGGAGATTTTTTGTCCGGGATTATTTGTCCGGGGATTATTTGTCCTAGCTTGCACACAAGACAAACTGTAGAATACAAATAGTAGTCCAGAGAAATAAGATTTTTCTCGTGACACATCCCCCTCCAGGCCGAAACCAAATTTTTTGAGTAGTATGGACATCTATATTATTAACCTATATGTTTCCTGCAGCCGATTTTGATGATATACATAGTTGTAAACAAATAAAGATCAAAAAACGGTAACTTTTCGCTTTTTTCGTCTATTACTAAAAAGTGGCGCATTCTAACCAGATTTGAGAATAAGAAACTCATAAATCATATAAAAAGCTTCAATATGGCGTTCGCTGAATCTGTCCTTATTTTTTGCTTAGAGAATTGCAAAATAATTCATAAATTTTGAGATTTTATAAATGTTCATAACTTATGTAAAAATTAAGTTAGAAACACGAAACCACATACACGGAATGCTGAGACTTCTTGTGCTTAAATTATATTTTAAATTTTAAAGCAATTGGTCAAATAGTTTAAAAGTTATTTAATTTGTTTATCCCAAATTCATTTTTTTTACTACACTATAAGTCAGAAAATTATGAGGTTACAAGAATACTTCGGAGATTTTATGAAAGAAGAACATTTATACTATTAACTTAAATTTATAAAAAAAATGACAAAAAGTTATTTTAAACTGTGTAAAATTATTTTGCAAAAACATGTCGATTTTTTGCTTACTTATGAACAATTAGAATAACTTTTTAACCGTTACCCGTAGAAAAATTACTTTTTCATATTTAGAAATAATGCATTTTTATACATATTTAGAAAGAAAAACAATTGTCCTAGGACAATTAGGGACAAAGTTAGCCCCCCCCCCCTATTTTTAATTCACAAAAGTTAGCCCACCTATTTTTAATTCACATGTTCTTGCCAAATAATTTTGCAATATTTAGAATTATTTTTAGTCATTTTTTTTAAATAAATTAATAGTGTAACTCTTCATCTTTCATCAACTATGCAAACTATTACTATAACTGCATCTCCTTAAACTTCATGTCCTGACTTACAGTGTTGCAAAAACAATTAATTTGGGAAAAAAATAATTAAATATCTTTTCAACTATTTGACCAATTGCTTTGAAATTTTAAATATAATTTAAGCACAAGAAGTCTCAACATTCCGTGTAATAAGAAGGTGCTAACTTAATTTTTACATAAGTTATGACAATTTATAAAAACTCAAAATTTATTAAAAATAAAAATGTATACCATTTTTATTCATTCAGTTGCGGTGCGAAACCAAAACTGTCTTAATTTTTACTCAGATCAGAGAGTGCAGCCAGCACCCCTATCGACGATTTCACCTCTTGTTAGAGGTTCATCAGAGACTGCATAGGCTGCTTTTCTCTGGCCCAGGTAAAAATCTTCGACATATCCATCTCCCACCGCAACTGACGAGATGGTAGTAGGTGCCTAGCGGCATCTGCTAAATAAAAGACTAAGTTTTTCAACCTAATAAAAATAATTGTAAATTAAATATTTTTAAAAGATTTTTAATTGAAAAACTTTATTGGCCCATTTACTGGTGACAACCTCCAAGGCTTCTACAATATGCAAGCCAAATGGATGCTGCAGTGAAGACTAAAGGGAAGGAATTCTACACTATGCAATTCACAACCCCGTCTGCAGGGTGGTAAAGTTCCAACGGAAAATGGACCTAGTTACTCTATAGGAGTAATACTAATATAAAAATAAAAATGTATACCATTTTTATTCATTCAGTTGCGGTGCGAAACCAAAACTGTCTTAATTTTTACTCAGATCAGAGAGTGCAGCCAGCACCCTTATCGACGATTTCACCTCTTGTTAGAGGTTCATCAGAGACTGCATAGGCTGCTTTTCTCTGGCCCAGGTAAAAATCTTCGACATATCCATCTCCCACCGCAACTGACGAGATGGTAGTAGGTGCCTAGCGGCATCTGCTAAATAAAAGACTAAGTTTTTCAACCTAATAAAAATATTTGTAAATTAAATATTTTTAAAAGATTTTTAATTGAAAAACTTTATTGGCCCATTTCCTGGTGACAACCTCCAAGGCTTCTACAATATGCAAGCCAAATGGATGCTGCAGTGAAGACTAAAGGGAAGGAATTCTACACTATGCAATTCACAACCCCCGTCTGCAGCGTGGTAAAGTTCCAACGGAAAATGGACCTAGTTACTCTATAGGAGTAATACTAATATAAAAATAAAAATGTATACCATTTTTATTCATTCAGTTGCGGTGCGAAACCAAAACTGTCTTAATTTTTACTCAGATCAGAGAGTGCAGCCAGCACCCTTATCGACGATTTCACCTCTTGTTAGAGGTTCATCAGAGACTGCATAGGCTGCTTTTCTCTGGCCCAGGTAAAAATCTTCGACATATCCATCTCCCACCGCAACTGACGAGATGGTAGTAGGTGCCTAGCGGCATCTGCTAAATAAAAGACTAAGTTTTTCAACCTAATAAAAATAATTGTAAATTAAATATTTTTAAAAGATTTTTAATTGAAAAACTTTATTGGCCCATTTACTGGTGACAACCTCCAAGGCTTCTACAATATGCAAGCCAAATGGATGCTGCAGTGAAGACTAAAGGGAAGGAATTCTACACTATGCAATTCACAACCCCGTCTGCAGCGTGGTAAAGTTCCAACGGAAAATGGACCTAGTTACTCTATAGGAGTAATACTAATATAAAAATAAAAATGTATACCATTTTTATTCATTCAGTTGCGGTGCGAAACCAAAACTGTCTTAATTTTTACTCAGATCAGAGAGTGCAGCCAGCACCCTTATCGACGATTTCACCTCTTGTTAGAGGTTCATCAGAGACTGCATAGGCTGCTTTTCTCTGGCCCAGGTAAAAATCTTCGACATATCCATCTCCCACCGCAACTGACGAGATGGTAGTAGGTGCCTAGCGGCATCTGCTAAATAAAAGACTAAGTTTTTCAACCTAATAAAAATATTTGTAAATTAAATATTTTTAAAAGATTTTTAATTGAAAAACTTTATTGGCCCATTTCCTGGTGACAACCTCCAAGGCTTCTACAATATGCAAGCCAAATGGATGCTGCAGTGAAGACTAAAGGGAAGGAATTCTACACTATGCAATTCACAACCCCCGTCTGCAGCGTGGTAAAGTTCCAACGGAAAATGGACCTAGTTACTCTATAGGAGTAATACTAATATAAAAATAAAAATGTATACCATTTTTATTCATTCAGTTGCGGTGCGAAACCAAAACTGTCCTAATTTTTACTCAGATCAGAGAGTGCAGCCAGCACCCTTATCGACGATTTCACCTCTTGTTAGAGGTTCATCAGAGACTGCATAGGCTGCTTTTCTCTGGCCCAGGTAAAAATCTTCGACATATCCATCTCCCACCGCAACTGACGAGATGGTAGTAGGTGCCTAGCGGCATCTGCTAAATAAAAGACTAAGTTTTTCAACCTCATAAAAATATTTGTAAATTAAATATTTTTAAAAGATTATTAATTGAAAAACTTTATTGGCCCATTTCCTGGTGACAACCTCCAAGGCTTCTACAATATGCAAGCCAAATGGATGCTGCAGTGAAGACTAAAGGGAAGGAATTCTACACTATGCAATTCAAAACCCCCGTCTGCAGCGTGGTAAAGTTCCAACGGAAAATGGACCTAGTTACTCTATAGGAGTAGTACTAATATAAAAATAAAAATGTATACCATTTTTATTCATTCAGTTGCGGTGCGAAACCAAAACTGTCCTAATTTTTACTCAGATCAGAGAGTGCAGCCAGCACCCTTATCGACGATTTCAAAAATATTTGTAAATTAAATATTTTTAAAACATTTTTAATTGAAAAACTTTATTGGCCCATTTTTATATATAATAAAGTTTTCCAATTAAAAATCTTTTAAAAATATTTAATTTATAAATATTTTTATTAGGTTGAAAAACTTAGTCTTTTCTTTCAAAATTTATTATTTATTTTGCAATTTTCCAACCCACCAATGAGGATAGCCATATTCAGCGCACGCCATATTGAAGTTTTTTATACGATTTATGAGTTTCTTACTCTCAAATTTGTTTAAAATGCTTAACTTTTTGGTAATAGACGAAAAAAGTGAAAATTTACCGTTTTCCATCTTCATTTGTTTATAACTATGTATGTATATCATCAAAATCGGCTGCAGGAAACATATAGGTTATTATTATAGATGTCCATACTACTCAAAAAATTTGGTTTCGGCCTGGAGGGGGTTGTGTCACCAACAGGATATTTTTTTTCCTTATTTCTCTGAACTATAGGTATATATCAGATATAACAAAAACTTAATAAATTAGTTCACAATAGAATTCCCTCTACTGACCCTGTATTAAAATCGATTTGCTTGTTGCCTATTATTATTCGTATGTCCTCTATACTCTACAGTCTATACTATCGAAGAATAACTACTTTCAACATCTAATACAAATCTCCCTTATTTTCCTTAAGAGTTTCCATGACACAGTGCTTTTCACTACAATTCAATGAAACAAGATTCCCGAAAAGCAAAATTAGTCGATAGTTTATGCGGCCCGTGATCGAAAATAATAAATAGCTAGTGTGTAAACGTCCGTTTATCTCCCCAATCGGATCGAAATTAAGATGAATCGTAGAAGCATTTCATCCTCTATCGCTGGAACAACACGAGAGCGTGGATAAACTCATCCGCCAACACTTAACCTAGTAAAGGGAAAATATAGATTAAGTTTTTTTCTCTTCTTCAACATTGTTTTATTAAATTGTTTCGCAGAAGTTTTCTGATGCTTTAATTAGTTGTGTAAACTCTTTTAATTAAAAGATTGTTCGCAGACATTAAAGTTGTTTCTGATGGAGAATCATTTGTTTGAATTTCGAAGGAAATTGTGTTAAAAGTAAACCTATTATTCTAAGGATATCCGTGAAAAATTGCCAAGTAGGTACAGGGAAAGAAGATAATGGAAATTAACATTTATGTTAATTTTAATAGGAAGTTTTAAAGGCAGTTGATGTTATTTCCAGGTGTGACTCATCTGCACAGAGTACACATTTAGGTCCTTATCTCCTAAACAGAAAATTTACAAGGAAGTGTAAAACTTCTTGTGTAATTATGGTACTAAATTAATAATGCAGATATCTAAAAGGAATATGTCGACGTGGTAACTGCAATAGATGGTATGTCAAAACTTTGGAAGTTTTCAGGAAGGACAAAAACCATTTCATACTTTCCCAGTTGCAAAAAGTTCTATGTCAAATATTGGAGAATTAAAATAATCTAAATTGATTATACCTGTTATAAGCATTGATCGTATAAACATAACTTACCTTTATATTTTGTAAGTATATTATATTATGATTAGCAATGTTTCAACTGTTTTTTTGGCAGAATCTCTGATCACAGCTTGACAAAGATTATTTGCAGTGGCCAAATAACATTGTCAAACTATTCGACTTTTTGAAACTCGACTTTATATCGACTTTAAGTTGTGTAAATGACTGAATTAAAAATGCTTGGAAATAACTCATATAATAATATTTTAGTTATCCTCCCACTTAAAAAGTTTTAGCAAAAACTTTCTTTGTTCATATATTTTAACTTAGAGTTTGTTTAAACAAAATTTCACAAACAATAATCAAATTAATTTGATTTTGGTGGAATTAAAATATTAAAATACAACAAAATATAGAGTTAGAAAGTAATATATTATACAGGGTGTCCAGAAACTCTACCGACAAACGAAGACAGGAGATTTTTTAGATAATTTTAAGATAATTTAACCCAATTCACCTAGTCCGAAAATGCTTCCTAAGGGAGCTACAGCTCTTTGAAGATGGCGTCATGTAATTAGTTTTTCTTAAATAACTCCATAACGCTTTTACTTAGAAAAACGAAAATTGGTATGCCTATTTACTTTCCAGAAATGAATCGACTCCATTGATTGTGAATTTCTAGTACCGGTCATAGGCGTCCGTTTTGGGCAGGGCAACGGTTATTTTATCGCATAACTTTTTTGTCTTTAACTTTTAAGTCTTTTTGACACTGGATTATTAAATTGTGAGGTATTCTAGTACTAAAAGGTACTCTTGCTTTAAGTCGGTATGACACACCGTTTTCTAGAAAAATCGATTTGAAAGTTTTTCGTTTTTGGAATTTGAAAAAATTGAAAAAATTTTTCAAAAAGAAGACGATGTATTTTACTAACTTAAAGCAAGAGTAACTTTTAGTACTCGAATACCTCATAATTTAATAATCTAGTGTCAAAAATGCTTAAAAATTAAGGACAAAAAGTTACGCTATAAAATAACTGTTGACCTACCCAAAACGGACGCCTATGACCGGTACTAGAAATTCGCAATTAATAAAATCGATTCATCTCTTGAATATAAATAAATGTACCAGTTTTCGTCTTTCTAAATAGGTTTTTTTTGAAATTTTTTTTTTGAAATTCAAAGAACGAAAAATTTTCAAATCGATTTTTCTAGAAAACGGTGTGTATTACCGGCTTAAAACAAGAGTACCTTTTAGCACTAGAATACCTCACAATTTAATAATACAGTATCAAAAATGCTTAAGAATTAAAGACAAAAAAGTTATGCGATAAAATAACCGTTGTCCTGCCCAAAACGGACGCCTATGATCGGTACTAAAAATTCGCAATGGATGGAATAGATTTATCTCTGGAAGATAAATAAACGTACCAATTTTTGTTTTTCTATATAGAAGCGTCCTGGAGGTATTTAAGAAAAACTCATTACAAGACGCCATCTTCAAAGAGCTCTAGCTCCCTTAGGAAGCATTTTCGGACTAAGTGAATAGGGTTAAATTGTCTTAGAATTATCAGAAGAATCTTCTGTCTTCGTTTGTCGGTAGAGTTTCTGGACACCCTGTATAAAGATTTAAAGAAATTTTGGTGGAAATCAACTTGTGTGAATCCAACATCGCTGTCCTGCGCGTAAAAGTAATGTTTATTTTAAAAAACTCCTGACGCGGTGATAGTTAACCGATTTCAATTTTACAAATTGTAAATGAAAGGTACAGTCTTCTTCTATATGAAAAAAAAATTCAACTTGCTATCTGCTTTATTTTCAGTCCTGCAACATTTTGAAAAAATGATTTTTTTTGCGAAACCTGGATGTCAAAATTTATTTTGGAAAATCTATTGAACCAATCTTAATAAAATTTACAGTATTGTTTTATTATGTCATAAAGTTTTTTTTGGGTAAAATATGAAGGTCCCAAGTGTAGCATAAATGGTTGAAAAACGTAAAATGCGAATACTTGTTTTTTTTATGGTTTTTTCGCAATTATTGCTATTTTGCAACAAGGGTGACAATTTTTAAAATTATTAACTAATCCTATGTTGTAGGAAATTCAATTACGCAACTTTTATGTTTAAATAGATATTTAAACTCTTTTACTACTTCGAAGTTGTAGCCATTAATAGTTATATTCTGCCTAACTCTTGGTCTTGCATTTTTGGTTACTAGCATGTATTTCGTCTTCTCTTCATTTATTCGAAGGCCCAGACTACCTGTTTCTTCCTCGAGTTGTGAAAACACCTCTCTCGCGTCTCTTGTAGAATAAGCAACTGCACCTGGATCACCAGCAAAGGCCAACAATAGTTTTGATCATCGATTCGCAAATCCCTCTGTCATCTCAGATGATATTTTACGTATTACATATTCTAAGGCCAAATTGAATAGCAACAGTGATAATGGGTCTCCTTGTCCAAGTCCTGATGTTACACTTAGTCTTTTATATTTTTTGTTGTCAGTAATAATTACTTACTTATATTATTTAAGACATTTTGAAAGAAAAAAAATTAAAAGTAATTCAGGTCCATTTATTGAGAGCCACAAATAATCCTTCAAAGAACCACAGTTTGGCCACCCCTGGATATTCTGTACATACTATAAAATGTTTCTCGTTTCACAGGTTTTATAGAATTATTAAAACTGCTGTGCTCACTCGCATTTTTAAATGGAAACAATTATTTATAAATAATTTCTCAATTTCTCCAAGATTATCAAAACAAACTCTAAAATTATCTGTTGAAATGATGTGAACCAGTTTTCGTGTCAATACTCACACACTATTAACACTCTATATTCCAACGACCTGGCCACAAAGCGTTACTAAACTCCTCTTCAAGGCCGATGAATGGACATAGCGTGATTGCCAAGGCTTCGATAATGAGATTCTTCTCCACAATTACAATAATCCCGTGGCGGTGATGGTAAAATGGGCTGGGCCACTCGAAAGAAATATCTTCATCGTTGGTTTGTCGCCGGAGGGTCTCTGCGGGAGGTCGCCACGACCAACATGGACGCCTGCCTCTCTTTGTTTCTTCTATTTTGACGGATGATGGTGATGGTGCGGTCGATGGTCTGTCGACAGCGGCGTTGCCGTACCGTGACCCCACCACCAGATAAAACAATGGTCTGTGTTTATAACAAAAATTCTGAAATAATCCTTTTTCTGGATCATATTCCTTGATCTTAAGAATGTTTATATAAAACTACACGAATCACAAAAAGTTTCGTTTAAGTTTTGAATCAGAACATACACACCACGATAGTACATTCTTTCACGGTTTTTGCTCTAAATTTTAAAGAACTGCTTGGATTGACATGAAATTTGGCATACGTATAGCTTACATGTCAAAGAAAAAAAGTGATATTGTGCCGATGTGTGCTTTGGCCCTGTTGGTGACTTTCAAAAAATATATGTCCAAAATAAGTCCGGAAATGGGTAAAATGACTAATTTTAAGTAACTTTTGTTGTATAGAGCCTTTTCGCCAAGTCAACACTTTTCGAGTTGTTCCCTTTTGTTTTGGCAAAAAAATCGGGAAGACCACCCCCTCATTAGCAGATTAAATGAAATTAATCGTTACCGCTCCACAAATTATTTTATTTACTTATGTTGTGTTTATATGATCTGTAAGTTTCATTGATTCAAAGTGCATATTTTTGAAAAAATTTGGTTTCAAAGTAAAATTTTTAAAAATTTTAATTTTGAAAAATATGCTCTTTTTCAAAATAACTTAAAAATTGTTAAAGATACCAAAAATATCGAAAAACAAAAAAAGTCAGCATTGCTTTTCTGAATATCATGTATTTTTTTGTTTTTCTGTTAGACAAAAATTGATTAAGATTTGGTGTTTCTAAATTTGCATACATTCATGATCAGTGATTCGTTCAACCCCTTTTAACTACAGCCATTTCATTAATAAGGACTTTGAACCGATGAAACTTACAGATCATACAAACAATACATACACGAGTCAAGAAACTTGTGAAGTCGTAACGATTAAGTTCATTTAAGATACTAATTAGGGGGTGATTTTCTCGATTTTTTTACCAAAATAAAAAAGGACTAACTTTATTTTGAGCGTAACTTGTTTACTTTTGATGGTAGAAATTTTTTTTATAAAACAAAAATGAAGCTTTTTTAAACACTTTAAATAAGTTGTGATGAGTTTTCCCCGAAATGTGCTTCATTTTTGGTTATTTCACGTTAAAGTATTCCATTTGGAATTTGACGAATATGAACCTATTTTTCATTAGCTATAACTCTGCTTCCACTAGGTATAGAGACGTGATATATACACCATTTTTTTTAAATTTTTTACAGGCTATATTTTTGTTAAAAATGTTTTTTCGACAAAATACTTACTATTTGAGTTATTTGCGAAAAACCCTCTAAAAGCGTGGTTATTTTGTTGAAAAAATTAACATATTCACTGCCAAATAACTCGAAAAGTATTGACTTAGTGAAAAAACTCTAGAACAAAAGTTACTTAAAATTAGCCAGTTTATCCATTTCCTGACTTACTTTGAACGAATATTTTTTCACTCCAAACAGGGGGTGAAAACCACCCTCAGGGAAAAAGCACATATCGGCACAATATCACTTTTTTTCTTTGACATGTTAGCTATGTGTGTGCCAAATTTCATGTCAATCTAAGCGGTTCTTTAAAATTTAGAGGTTTTGCGATATTTTACCGTTAAAGAACGGACTACGACATACACTTCAAATTTAAGGTGATACAGTAGCGATCAACAGGTAGCCAAAACGCGTTCCAAGATTGCGGCTATAATTTTGAATATTTTTTCGAGATATTTGGCACACGTATTCGTAATATAATAAAGAATGGCGGTACAGAGCCCAATTTGAAAAATATATTAATATTTGGAAATTACTCTCTAATTAATTACAATATTAAAAAAACGAGCCAGTACCGCCATTAAGAAGAACAAAAAAATACACTTTCTTCAAATAAACTTTTTTATCCGATGCCTAGATTTTGTGTCATTTTGGAACTACTAATAAAATAAAAAATTTTAGTAGTTCCAAAATGACACAAAATCTAGGCATCGGATAAAAAAGTTTACTTGAAGAAAGTGTATTTTTTTGTTCTTCTTAATGGCGGTACAGGCTCGTTTTTTTAATATTGTATTTAATTACAGAGTAATTTCCACATATTAATATATTTTTCAAATTTGGCTCTGTACCGCCATTCTTTATTATATTAGGAATACGGGTGCCAAATATCTCGAAAAAATATTCAAAATTACAGCCGCAATCTTGGAACGCGTTTTCGCTACCTGTTGATCGCTACTGTTTCCTCTGTTATTTTGATAAAAAGGACAATTTTTTAAGAATTTTCAAAATTGGCGATACAATTATTTAATCTAATTTTTATCAAAAATAATGCTTTTTTAAATGCATTACTCCTGGAGCTAATGAAGAACAGTAAAATAAAATGTAATATAGAAGGAAAACGATTAATTTGAATTCTAGTGGATCTACGGTCAATAATTATACCTACTGCTATTTTTTGCTTAAAATCTTCGAAGAAACCATCTTTTACGAGCTGTAACTCACTCAGTTTACATGCAAATGACTTTTAGTAGTGCACATTTTTAAACTCTTAGACTATAACCAAATTTAGTATCATTACCCCCTAAAAATCAATGCTCTTCTTATTGAATAAATTGATCCAAGTATTTGAAAAAAAAATGGCTCCTTTCATCGACTATATTATTTCACTTTGAATTGCATCTAGAATATCTTGTAAAAGATGAAGCTTCAGTTTTGTTTTGCATACTTCTTCGATCAGAGGCATATCTTTTGAGTTGTTCATGGAAAACCGTTCAAAAACCTTAATTTTTCAATGAAAATTTGCTGTTTTCAACCATGAATAGAACAAAAAGTATTGACTTTCGCAAAAAACTCCATAGAACAAAAGTTTAATAGAATTTATCCTCTATTGATCCCTGTGATTATTTTGAGCAAAAGAATTTCCACTCCCAAGAAGGCGTTTTTACAATTTTCAGATTGCGATCGGTAAACCACATATAGAGCTTCACGATATTCGATAAAAATATCGATATTGTATTGATATCGTATCGAAAATCAATACGATACCGATACAATACATACCTTAGCAATATTAATGTCGATACGATACTCATTATCTGAAATCAATACAATACTCATATACAATACTTATATTGTCGATACGCTTGCCTCGATATTATTGAGAATATCGAGAGAAAAAAAATAAAACGCTACGTGAGTGCTGCTTAAGGCCTATTACACACTTAAAATATTATAAGAGTTATAAAACGCACAAGCGCGTATGCTCTCCATTTTGTGTATCCACTGTCCAAGCGACGTCCGTGCCAATCGAGCGGTGTTTTTTCTGAAGCAGCGCTTGTACTAACAAATAAAAGATGTTCTTTAAGATAGAAGTATCAAATAACTAATTTGTGTGAACAGATGGATGAAGAGATCTTTAAAGGATAATCTTTGTAAGGTTAAAATGTAATTTATCCTATTTCTTGTATATTTTAAGAGATTTTTTTAATAAAGATAGTGATAAATTAATAAAGAATCGTTTTTTTTATTAATTTAATCCTTTTTATGTCGATATTTTATAGATATCGTATCGAAATCAATATCAATACGATATTTTTTATAAAAAAATGTATTGCCGATATAGATACACGATACGATACTTCAACGGCATAACAAATACAATACTCAATACTTAAAAAGTATCGATATTGTATCGTATCGTGAAGCTCTAACCACATACTACCTATAATAGACCTACTTATATGTACAGGTAGACCGCATCCTCGGGATAGGCCGCATACGATTGTGGCATCGATAACACCCTAGCCTAGGAAGATTGACACGCATACCTCTTTCAGTTAATTTCCCCTCCCTTGTACCCATTAACCTACCGATATTCATTATTAAATGAGCCAGAGACAATTTTAAACAGTTAACGTAATCAAACGCAGTAAGAAATAGAAGAAATCGAATCGGCTTACGCAGCCAGGCGGTAAAAAAAGTAAATCCGCCGTCCCCAATCCAGACCGTTACGAGTTTCTTTTTATCCAGTCGTATTTTTCGCCGCCGTTTCAATGTACGTACGGCCGACGAGCAAAATGAAATTTTCGTATTTTTTAAATTCCGTTTGCTATTCCTTTATCTCGATTTACGGCCACGGGCGCTGTTTCCCAAATCCCTGCACTGAACTGAATTATTATCGCATATCTTGGGTTTTATAAAACAAAACATATGCTATAAAGTGGGAGCATGCTGGGTGTGAGCCGAACATTGCGCCAGAGGCAGAGCTAGTCGATAAGGGGTTGAAAGCGCTAACTGATTTTTTTGTCTTTACCTCGAATATGTTTTAACTAATACGGGAGTCAATATAGATTTTGACTTCGGAAAAAAATGAAACAAGAGAAATTTTTGGTAATTTGATTAAGAAATGTTTAATAGACAACATATCAAAAAGGTCCACTCGAGAAGTGGGTGCTTCATTTTTTATTAAACAAATGAACTGCGAAATTAGTTGTTTTTTTAATAACTAGTTACAAAAATATAAATCTTAGAAAAAAACTGACTTGACCATTGAGAAATTCAGAAAATTTTACAAAAAAACCTTATATAAAGATTTTTCTAAAATTGAATCTATAGCTTCTATATTTTTTTATTTATAATGCTAAAGTCACCCTTCTCACAAACATTGGCGCACTGTAAACTAGCGTTCGGCGAAATGCTCTGTTGAGTTATTTTAATATAATTTTTTAACTAATGTATCAAATGAAATTTCATAAATTGAACATGAAAGAAGAACAATTAAGCTATCTTATGGTTATAATAAAAAGAAATAAAACATGGGCATAAGTACGGTGTGGGCGGAAAGTGAGATTTACATGAATTTTGTTTAAAAATGTGTAACTAATACAATTTTACCTATAAAACTCTTAAATTTGCACAACTTACCTCTCAAATATCTTACTAAACGATGTTTCGTTCAAAAAAAAATCTCAAAAATTTAATTCAAATTATGACGTCTCAAAAAATGTAATTTTTGAAAACTTCGTATATAGTTTTACAGAATTACTACCATTTTCAGACGGTATTACTCAAGTTTGAACAGATTTATTACAAAAATGTTTCGTTCAAAAAAAAATCTCAAAAATTTAATTCAAAATGATACGACGTCTCGAAAAATGTAATTTTTGAAAACTTCGTATATAGTTTTACAGAATAACTACCATTTTAAGACGGTATTACTCAAGTTTGAACAGATTTATTACAATTTTATAGATAGATGTTTTCTTAAAGCTTAGGATGCAATCTTTAAAATGCACTTAATTATTTAACTTTAGAAAGTTAACAAGAAAGTTAAACAATTGCTTTTTGAGAATATTAAGAAAGATAAAAAAACGTAATACAAAAACCGAAAATTACCAGCTAGAAAAATGTTCAAATGTTCAAATGTGACAAAAACTTTTTTCTGTAAAACTTACCTAAAATACATTTAATAATAAGCTTCAACAATAATAACTGTTCAACAAAAAATTTTTTTTGATCTCTTATAGGTACAGTATGTCTGCGTAACTTGGAACCTATTGATAAGGACACGCGCCAACTCGTAACTCTTAATGACAAACTTTTTCAAATCAAAATGTACACCGGCCAATTCGTAACTTTTTTACTACCTGGCCCTCCCAACTCGCAACTTATACAGGTGAATTCGAAACCATTGTTTAATTCTAATACCACAGGTAGTTAATTTAAAAGGTAAAAAATAAATTTGAACAGTAACGGATTAAGCCAACACGGGGCATATAGCATTATTATGTAAGCGAATGGTTCTTGGTTTGCTTAAAATCATATTGTGTATTATAATTATGTACCTATAAAAAAATAAAAATTTAAATCTCTTAATAAAATAATTGAAACAATATTATATGTATAGACAAGGGCGGATCTGTAAAAAAACGTCTATTTGAGGATGTGCGAGGTGTTATTCGGATTTTTGCAGATAAAGTTAGGTGACAACTTCAATAATAATAATTCACTTATGCTCCTTCTCAAATATGCCCGGAACATTATTAAAAATATTTAAATATTTAAAAATTTCGAAAAACATTGATTTTTTTCTACTTTCTTTGCTTATAACTTTAAAACGATTCATTTTGGAGCAAAGTCGTAGGAAAATAAAATAAAGATAATTGAATTTTGTATGATATACGACTAGTTAAAAATGTCTTAAATTATTACCTTTTCTGTAAAATAGCAAAGCTATTTTACAAAATAGCTTTCTGTAAAAAAGGGTAAAATACAGTATTGCCCAAAATAAACAGTACTGAAACTGAAACACAGATGTATCTTTGTGCGCGCTGTCATATTCAAATTAACTAGTATAGACCTGTCGAGTAATCTTTAAATAATTACTTATTAAGGCCTAATTGTTAAAAATGGTGTTAAATACAGAGGAGAAAGTGTTTCTCGTGGAGCATTATTTTCGCTCATACGGAATCGGCCGACGTAATAGTGCAAGTCTGCAATACGTGTGTGATCAATTCACACAACGCAACGGTTTAATAAACGTTATAATAATGCTGTAATTTTCAACAACCTTCAAAATTACAGCATTACTTGGACAACGTTTATTAAAACATTGTGTGAATTGATCATACACGTATAGCAGACTTGCACTATTACGTCGGCCGATTCCGTATGAGCGAAAATAATGCTCCACGAGAAACACTTTCTCCTCTGTATTTAACACTATTTTTAACAATTAGGCCTTAATAAGTAATTATTTAAAGATTACTCGACAGGTCTATACTAGTTAATTTGAATATGACAGCGCGCACAAAGATACATCTGTGTTTCAGTTTCAGTACTGTTTATTATGGGCAATACTGTAGTTTCTGTAAAATAACAAAAAATAGCTTTCTGTAAAATAAATACAAAATAAGGGGGTAAAATAAGCCTCTTTTTATTCAGTGTTTTTCAACAACTTTGGTTGCACTTAGAACCTTCGTAATTCGCACACAAAATCCTTATAACATACTTAAATCGTCCAACAAATTTCATTAAAATCGACCTGATAGATTTTGCATAATAATTTTGCAATCTAAATTGTTTAAAAAGAGTTCAAATTTTTTAAAAACTTTACATACACTAATACACTTTACAGAATTAAAATCGGATTATCTAAGCGGCCTCAGCACTGTTTTAAAGTAATAAACAATTTTTTGGCTTATAAACAAATACAGTGAGGACGTTTGAGTTGGAATAAATTCATTTTCTGGAGAATGGGTGTCTCTCGAGATAAATCCCGAAATAGGTCGATTTTTATTTTTAAATTCTAATTTTTTGGTATACATATCATACTAGTGACGTCATCCATCTGGGCGTGATGACGAAATCCATGATTTTTGTAAATGATAATAGGGGCCGTGTGATAGCTCATTCGAAAGGCTATTCAATTTTGTATTCACTGATATAAACATTAACATAATTATTTATACAGGGTGCCCAAAAAAAGTTTTTTGATTCAATTTAATTAAGACAAAAAAAGAATGTAGGTAATCTATTTAATGCAAAATACATTGTACTGCAGTCAGAAAACAGAAAAAATGTGAATTTGAAAAATAAACATTGCTTTTCGCTTAAATTAAATGTTAAAACTGCTAAGAGGCTGGAGAGTGGCAACTAATATTGAATTAAGTGAAAAACAATAGTTGTTTATCAAATAAAACATTTTTTTTTCTGTTTTAGGACAACAGTAAAATGTATTTCGAATTAAATAAATTATATACATACATTCTTCTTTTGTCTCAATTTAATTTAAAAAAATGGGTACCCTGTATAAATAATTATATGTTAAGGTTTATATTAGGAAATAGAGAATTGCATATCCTTTCGAATGAGCTATCATACGACCCCTATTCTCATTTAAAAAAAGTCATTGATTACGTCAGCGTTTCCCAACCGGTGGGTCGTGGTCTTGACCCACTAGTGGGTCGCGGGCAGATTTCAGGTGGGTCCCGGCGTGGCTCTTACAGTAGCTGAGAACCTGAGTAGCGTACGTTAAATATCATCATGGGTGAGTGATATGAAAAAACCTCAAAAGGTGGTCGCCAGACATAAAAGGTTGGGAACCACTGGATTACGTCACCATACCCAGATGGATGACGTAACTAGTTTGATGTATAAGCCAAAAAATTTATAATTAAAAAAAAAAAGAAAAATCGACCTGTTTCGGATTTAGCTGCAGAGTTGCCCATTCTCGAGAAAATTAATTTATTCCGACTCAAGTGTCCTCACTGTATTTGTTTATAAGCGAAAGAATTGTTTATAACTTTAAAACAGTGCTGAGGCCGCTTAGATAATCCGATTTTAATTATGTAAAGTGTATTAGATAGGTAGAGTGCCTCTTTATATGGGACCGTTCAAGTATTACGTAACGCTGGTTGGGGGGGGGGGGGGTGTCAAAAATCTACAAAAATTGCGTTGCGTAATAGTTAAACGCCCATTACAGTGCGTTACGTAGGGGGGGGGGGAGGGGTCAAAAATCGCGTTACGTAATACTTGAACGCTCCCGATGTAAAAAAATTAGCAAACCTCTAAATAATCTACTTTTTGTTCAGAAAGTTTTTAAAAAATTTAAATTAAAAAAAAATTAGATTGCAAAATTATTAAGCAAAATCTATGAGGTCCATTTTAATTAAATTTGGTGGACAATTTAAGTACATATATTGTAAGGATTTTGGTAAGACATAAAGTGGTTGAAAAACACTGAATAAAAACAGGTTTATTTTACCCCTTATTTTGTATTTATTGCTATTTTGCAGGAAGGGTAATATGTAAGTTAAGACTTTTTAACCAGTCGTATATCATACAAAATTCAATTATCTTTATTTTATTTCACTACGACTTTGTTCCAAAATGAATAGTTTTAAAGTTATAAGCAATGAAAGTAAAAACAAATCGATGTTTTTCAAAATTTTGTAATATTTTAATTTTTTTATTAATGTTCCGAGCATAGTTTTACCTAACTTTATCCACGTTCACTCATTACGAAATCTGCTACGTATTTCAGTCATTTTAACAAAATTTATTTCGACTTTCTCATGTAACTCGTCCAAGAGATAATACATAAATGATGAATAACTTTTACACCACCTTCAAAGAGGGTAATTTATACAAGTACATATCTGGAATACCGGTATTATATTATCAACATCGTTAGTAATTACTTAGAAAAGAAAGTTACAAATTCACCGGTACTTGATGGGTTACCGCAAAATTACCTGCGCGTAAGAGTTACCAGTTGGCCTGTAATTAGGATGGGGGATTAAAATAGTTACGAATTCACCGGGACCCATTGATAACTATTTTATTGTCAGTTTTACGAAAAAAAGTTATTCTTTATAAAATAATCTACATTATATAAAGTCTAAGATGCAACCCTCAGATATCAAATTTTATAATTGTATACGAGGTATGTCAAAAAATATGAATTTCACTCAAGAGTAAAGGACTTTTATATTTCACAATATCGAAAATTGTTATTAAGAAAAGTTGTTTGGAATTAAAAACTATGCTGCGATGTTCAATTACATCCTTCTAATTAAAATATTGTGAACTATACAGGCACTTAAGTGTTTCAGCGAAATTCATATTTTTTACTTAGAAAATACTACCTGCCTCGTATAAAATTGAAAAAGTTTTATATCTGATGGTTGTATCTTAGATTTTATACTAGGTCGAGCATTTTATGAAGAATACCTTTTTTTTTTCGTTAAATTGATAATAAAATAGTTATCATAATTGTAATAAAATCATGTTGGGTATTCGTAATTTGAGAAAAAATTTAATATTTTTTTTTTCAATTAGAAGGATGTAATTGTGTATTAAAACATAGTTTTTAATTCCAAACAACTTTTTATAATAACAATTTCTGATATTCTGGAATATAGAGGTACTTTACTCTTTAAATAGAAACATATTTGATCAAAGTAAAATGATGAATTAAACGATATTTTTAAAAATTTTTATACAAAACAATTGTTATTGTTTAAACACATTAATAAACAATTAGTGGCAAATCTGCGAGTAGAACTTTTTACTTACAAACTAACTTATAAACTAGCAAAAAAAGTTTTAGAAAAATATAAGCTTGTTTGAATTTCTCCGAAACAATGCATGTTTTCGTTCTATATCCACTCCCCTATAATCCGTTTTTTCTAACAACAAATGAAAATTTGTTTAATGAATATTAAAAATCTGCAATACTATCCTTAAGAGTGGGTATTAATAAGAGTGATTAGTTTCCTGAACGTATTCTTGGAATACGTTTAGTGTCTCATTATAAAAATCATTCCGTAAACAGAAATAAAATTCTTTTAAATCTAAAAAAACTGTTGTAAATATTCTATTGTTGTGGAACTATTATTATTGGTAGGGGCGGCTTAACGAAATACCAGGAATTTATAAAGTTGTTCTACTTACCTGTTATTCATCGTTATGTGTTTATTTCATTTGTAGAGAGTTCTAGGACGATACACTTTGTGTACGTATTAGTAGATTTACTGTTATATATTTTTTTTATAAAATTTTAATATTCACTCACATGTCTTTTTTCTTCCACCTGCTTCAAAAATTGAAGCGTTTTATGAAATTATATATACCAGGTGATAAATCGTTAAAAAGGCCATAGAAAAACAAATTGTTCTACGGATTAAACATATTGCAAACTTTTGCAAAAAAATATAATATACATATTTGCCAGAGTATTGTTGTAAAAGTTAGGCGACACGTAGTGCAGAATGTGTATAACGGGTTGCGGTTGATCACAATGAAGTTTTTTTCTTATTTTTTGGCCCTGGTTTGGAGCGCTTAGCCACCATAAGCCACTTGTATTTCTCAATATTTCTATACGGAGCAGAATCCTGAAAACTTCGCGAACAAAAAAGCCAAAAAATTTATGCCTTTGTTCCTATAGGTGCTGGTTGCTGGTTCTAAAGAAAATCTGATGTAGATATATACAAATAGAGTACAAACAAACTTAGGAGAAAGAGAACAAAACATACATAAACAAAATGGGTGGATGCAACACTAATGTTGATCGATAGAAACAAAACTACTACAAACAATACACACTTACTAAGTTACAGTAAGTCTTTCAAAAATGTCTATAACTGCGCACTATAGATTGTCTGTCCAAAGTCACATCACGGTTCAGGCTGAGGAGGCGATGTGGCAACCGTGTGGTTGATTGTCTTGAAGGCAACGGAGAGGTCGCGTCTTCTTCTTAATTGAGAACTGGTGTGATGTAAGATTCCTTAGCGGAATCTTTGAGGGTTCAACAGAAAGAGAGCTGTTGCGTTGCTCTACTTAGTTTGCTTATCCCTGACGGACCTATTGACACTTTTATGTGGATTCACACTGTTCATTCTTGACGGATTCACTTGTTACACTTTTGGGTGCAGACGGCAACAGCGGAGACGCAACAGAGATGTTGCTTGTTGACCGTCTGACGTCAAATTTGACACTTTTGAGTGGCGTTGAGGGAGCAACGGGCGTGTTCCAACCACCTCGTATTGGTGCACACTTGACACTGAGCTTAAAAGAGGCAAGAGGCAAGTTTCCTTGGTACTTGAAGGGTGAAGCGGGTGGTACCGGGATAGAAAGTCATTTCATAAACAGATGCCTTTTAGGCACACACATTAAACACTAAACATTTGTCCTTACATTTGCACTATTGGCAGTGTTACCTTTCAAAGATGGACTTAATTAAAAATATTTTCAATAATTTTTACAATGTTGGAGTAATTATTCGGACAAGTGTTACTAGTTTTTTATTCCATACTAGCTGACTTCGTACTGGCTCAATAAATAAAAAAAGCTAAAGGAATTCCTAATTAATATACAAATATTGCTCGATATGAATGAGGTTTTATTATTATTCTCAACTAATTACACATGATGTTTGAAATAATAAAGTTTAGTTAGGAGTAACAAAATAAAGTTTGTAGTGTAACAGTTACATTCTTAAATTTGTTTATTAACATATTTGAAATTATTAATTTTTTTTAATTAAGCATAATTAAACAAAATTATTAAAAATTAAATAAAATTTTGTAATTTGCTGCTTGTTCTTTTCGTGTGCTCAGAATTTTTCTTCTGCTTACGGTTCGTCAGAAAAGTTCCGTTTAGAGATATTTTTCGAAAATTTCGAAAAATTTAAAAAGTTATATTTTGTCCAATTTCAGTCCAAAAGTAAGGCTTATGATTCGTGAAAAAAAATTCTGTTTGTAGACACCAATTGTTTAAAAATTTTGTAAAATTAAAAAATTCATATTTTGCCCTAATTTGAGTCCCAAAGTTAAATTGTTACACTTCTCTTCTATGAAATTTGCCGCTCGTTCTTCTCGTGGGCTTAGAACGTTTCTACGGCTTACGGTTCGTTATTTCGGAAACCAATTGTGCTAGTGAAAAAAATTTAGGACGGTTCTGTTCAGAATTCGGCTGGGAGTATACCTGCTTAATTTCGCACTTTTCACGTCATTATTGTGAGGGTTACGGTGTCATGGGCAAACTCCCTTGTGACGTACGGGTATGAAAAATAGACAACAACCTATTCTCAGTCCTGCCGAATATAAGTGTAAAATTTCATAAAAATCGGTCAAACCGTTTCGGAGGAGTATGGCAACAAACACTGTGAAAAGAGCATTTTATACATAGGTGTAGATGTAAAAATTTTGGTGGCTACTAAAATGACTATCTAAAACCGTATAAACCTTCCCTAAACAGATTTAGGCAGGTTTCTCAATACATTATGTTTTCTAGTTCTTTAATTTTAACTTGTAGCAAAATGTATCTAAAATAATCTTAGAATTTACGACCGCTCCTGCCAAAAACAAGGCATACGGTGCCCGAATTCCCGCCCCGTACACTTCGTAGAGCAATTTTATGACGAAATTAAATTAAGGAAAATAATTTCCTTTAATTAAGTTTTGTTAATACCGTTAATGAAAACAATTTAAGTTTCGCTCAATGCAGAGTTTCCCAACTATCTGCTACTAGTTAAGGAAGTTTACTCAACTAATTAAAACGGCACACAACTTCTTTGGAACAAATTATTGCAACAATTTTCACTGCTGCTGAGGAAAAAATGCTAAATCTATATTTCGAAGCTCGAACTAGGTTAAGTGTCAGCTAATGACTTTCGCAGTTTTCCTATTCCGCAGTCGTGGAACGCTCCCGAGGAATTAACTAACGACAAATTAATTGTAATATTGGTGGAAAGAATACGTTTGTTAAAAATATAATCGGGTGAAATATTATGTACTCTTTCCCTAAAAACTCAATACTAATAAAATACTAAAAATCCTATCAATTATTTACCAAACTGCAACTTTGACAAATACTGAATACTTTAGGTACATCATGTCAACGTGACTTACCTGGGATATACCCAGCCGATAATTTAAAGGAAGTACGGTGAACTCTCTATTCTTTATTTATTATATTATATCTATTCTATAAATTCTATTGCGAACAGCTCAGTACGGTACGGACAATATGTGGGCAATTCCAATATCTGTTTACGTTAGGAGCTAGTTTTCTTTTTCGTCTCTCAAAGACATAATAGTTCTCACAGTACTGGCAGTGTCTCATCCTTTGGCCATACGTTCCTGGTTCATCCGATCTACGTTGTCTCTCCTCAAGCGTTGTCGTGCTCTTGTCCATCTCACTACCTCTTGAACGCCTAGCTCTCTCAATGTAGTCCAGGGCGGATCTGTTTTGAGATGGAAGTTGAGAGGTGACTCAAATTTTTTTGCAGAAATTGCTTGAAAATATCTCAAATAATAATATTTAAGTTATCCTCCCACTCAAAATGGTCCGGAACATTGTTTAAATAATCAAAATGTCAAAATATGAAAGGAAAAATTCTATTTTTTTATTGGTTTTTTGATTATAACTTTAAAACTATTCATTTTTGAGAAAAGTTGTACTGACATAAAACTTGCGTAATTAAATTTCCTACAATATAGAATTGGTTGAAAATTTAAAAAATAGTCACCCTTGTTGCAAATTAGCAATAATTGCGAAAAAAAAAACATACAAAAACAAGTATTCGCATTTTACGTTTTTCAACAATTTATGCTACACTTAGGACCTTCATATTTTTCGCAGAAAAACTATATGATATAGTAAAACAGCACCGTAAATTTCATTAAGATCGGTTTAATAGATTTTGCAAAATAAATTTTGCAATCCAGCTTTCGCAAAAAAAATTCATTTTTTTTTAATGTTGCAGGACTGAAAATAAAGCAGATAGCAAGTTGAACTTTTTTTTCCTTATAGAAGTGTACTGTACCTTTCATTTGCAATTTGCAAAATTAAAATCGAATAATTACCACGGCGTCAGGAATTTTTTTAAATAAACATTAATTTTTGGTGCTACGCGCAGGACAGCGGTGTAGAATTCACACAAGTTGATTTCCACCAAAAATTTTTCCAATCTTTATCTAATATATTATTTTCTTACTCTATATTTTTTTGTATTTTAATATTTTAATTCCACAAAAATCAAACTTATTTTATTTTTGTTTGTGAAATATTGTTTAAACAATTGCATATGTTAAAAAATAATAAACTTTTATTCTCTAAGTTAAAATATATCAACAAAGAAAGTTTTTGCTAAAAAAAGTGTTATTTCAAAGGATAGAGTATGTGTTTTTATTTTGCAATAAACAAATTTATTTATTTATATCGAAATATAATAAAAATTAAAATGTATCAATCATTATCAAAGGTCATTGGAATGCCCAATCAGAGCAAACTATCCGCTGTCCTGTGCGTAGCACCAATAATTAATGTTTATTTAAAAAAATTCCTGACGCCGTGGTAGTTAATCGATTTTAGTTTTGCAAATTGCAAATAAAAGGAACAGTACACTTCTATACGCAAAAAAAATTTCAACTTGCTATCTGCTTTATTTTGAGTCCTGTAACATTTTGAAAAAATGATTTTTTTTGCGAAAGCTGGATTGCAAAATTTATTTTGCAAAATCTATTTAACCAATCTTAATTAAATTTACAGTATTGTTTTACTGTGTCATAAAGTTTCTGTGAATGAAATATGAAGGTCCTAAGTGTAGTATAAATGGTTGAAAAACGTAAAATGCGAATACTTGTTTTTGTATGGTTTTTTCGCAGTAATTGCTATTTTGCAACAAGGGTGACTATTTTTTAAATTTTTAACCAATTCTATATTGTTGGAAATTTAATTACGCAACTTTTATGTCAGTACAAGTTTTCTCGGAAATTAATACTTTTAAAGTTATAATAAAAAAAAAAACGAAGAAAAAAATCGAAATTTTCCTTCATATTTTGACATTTTGATTATTTAAACAATGTTCCGGACCATTTTGAGTGGGAGGATAACTCATATATTATTATTTGAGTTATTTTCAAGCAATTTCTGCAAAAAAATTTGAGTCACCTCTCAACGTCCAAATGTACTAATATTTTTACAGATGCGCCCTGGTCTAATGTGTCTTCGTTTCGTATCCTATCTCTGAGTATGATACCTCTTATAGATCTTAGGGTTTTCATCTCTGTTGTTCTCATTATTTGTTTGGTCTTTGTTGTCTCGGCCCTTGCCTCAGCTGCGTATGTCAGTACGGGTCTAACACATGTCTTATAAATGCGGGCTTTGCTTTCCGTGCTCATATATAGTATGAAAAATGAAAGAATACCCATGAACGAACATATAAAACACGCGTATATTCCCGTCACCGTGTCACACAAAAAATTGGCCAGCGCAAGTACATGTAATAATTATTATTACATGTACTTGCGCTGGGCAATTTCCTTTGTGACACGGTGACAGGAAAATACAGCGTGTATTTATTACGCCTGCTGATATCCCTTGCCTGCTATTTTGTTTCTTGACACAGATACCTGTCGCTAGATATTCCCACACCCAGGTATCTACAATCTAATAATTTACATCTAATTGTGTTCTTGGATATTACCATCGTTTGGGTTTTCTCTGTGGATAGTGTCAGGTTATACTTTTCGGCGGTTATTTTAAATTTTTGTAGTAGTTGTAAGTCATCTTCGTTTTCGGCTATTAACGTAGCATCATCTGCGTAGCAAAGTATTCTAATGGTTCGGTTACCCATTCTGAATCCCTATTTAGATTTGTTAACACTAACTATAACCATTATCAATATCCATTATCAAATTAAATAGGCATGAGCTGAGGCTGTGACCTTGTCTAATGCCGACATTGATTTTGATTTCTTCCGTGAACCCGTGTGTGGTTATTATCCTTGTTTTGTTGGATCTGCCGAGCTCTTTGATAATGCTTCTATATTTCTGACTTGCAGCCATACTGACAGTAACAAACCATAAAGATTTCTTAAGTTAATACACATAGTTTCAAAAGTTATGCATCACCCCTCGTATTCACGATGTTTACGCTTTTATAAATCGGTATCTCTATCACATGTTTAATGGGCCTTTTTTATAAAAAATACACCTTTTTTGGTTTTTTATTTTATTTGAATACCCATTTAATTGACCTGGTTTTGCCAAGGTGTAAACATTTGAAAAATTTATTTTGGTGAAATTTTTGAAAACGCGATTAAAATGAATCGTACTTTAATTTCTGAGTTGGACCGTATAAGAATTATCGGTTTAGTTGAAGAAGGCCATTCACAGCGGTTCGTGGAGGAAAGAGTGGGTGTTTCTCAGAGTGATGTCTCACGGATATGGAATAGGTTCCTGGAGACAAACTCGATACGGAATAGGGTCGGTCTGGTAGACCCCGAGTTACCAATGATCGACAGAATAGATATATCAGAATTTCCATCGGTAGAAATTCTTCTGTCTGTACCAGCCCTCCAAAGAGAATTCAGGCATGCTACAGGAGTCCGAGTATCGTTGTCTGCAATAAGAAGAAGAATTTTAGACTCAGGTTTAAGGAGTCGTCGACCAATAAGAGTTCCTCAGCTACAACCTAGACATGTTTTGTGTTTTCAGTGGGCTCAAGAACACATACAACTCCCCCAACAATTTTGGAATTTTGCGCTTTTTTCAGACGAGACCAGAATCTGTTTAAATAGTGATAACCGGCGAATTTATGTGTGTCGAGAGCCAACAACAGCTGCGCAACTAGCCACACACGAATTCCCCAGTTATCGCTATTTAAACAGATTCTGGTCTCGTCTGAAAAAAGCGCAAAATTCCAAAATTGTTGGGGGAGCTGTATGTGTTCGGGAGCCCACTGGAGGCGGTCCAAAACATGTCTAGGTTGTAGCTGAGGAACTCTTATTGGTCGACGACTCCTCAAACCTGAGTCTAAAATTCTTCTTCTTGTTGTAGACAACGATACTCTGACCCGTGTAGCATGCCTGAATTCTCGTTGGAGGGCTGGTACAGACATAGAAGAATTTCAACAGATGGAAATTCTGATATATCTATTCTGTCGATCATTGGTAACTCGGGGTCTACCAGACCGAGCTCTATCCCGTATCGAGTTTGTCTCCAGGAACCGATTCTATATCCGTGAGACATCACTCTGAGAAACACCCACTCTTTCCTCCACGAACCGCTGTGAATGGCCTTCTTCAACTAAATCGATAATTCTTATACGGTCCAACTTAGAAATTAAAGTACGATTCATTTTTAATCACGTTTTCAAAAATTTCACCTGAATAAATTTTTCAAATGTTTACACCTTGGCAAAACCAGGTCAATTAAATGGGTAATCAAATAAAATAAAAAACCAAAAATGGTATATTTTTTATAAAAAAAGGCCCATTAAATATGTGATAAAGATACGGATTTATAAAAGCCTAAACATCGTGAATACGAGGAGTGATGCATAACTTTTGAAACTATATGTAGTAAGGTTATTTCCGCTGATGGATTAAATTTCTAATATATAGACCGATGTAGACCTAAGAACTGGATTTGTCTCGCCCACCTCTACTTCCACATATTTCATACCGCCTCATAAAGAATCATGGTAACAGTTCGTAATTGAACAAGTCGATTTTAATACGTTATAAATTGTGTTTATATTATTTATGAAAGCACAGTCGATCTTATTTACAAAACCACATGAGTTACCTTTTTGTGCGTTGATAGCTCGAAATGAATCATATAAATCCCGGTTCAATTTGTTAGTATTGGTAGGTCGCCAAGTGCAACGGCCTGCTCTGGTTCGTTTGATTTACACCTAATAGAGTCCGTGGAAAGATTTATCTCCGCTGTACATTTGATTTTGTGTTAAGATCAAAAGGAAGATCTCTCGTGTAATCTCTATGAGAGGGAACGATGTAAATCACAGTTTATTGAGCGAATGATAAAATAGATCCAATAAGATCACAGGGACTGTTTTTTAAAGCAATTAATAGTGTGTTGGAAGACGTGTACCAACTGTCTGTTGATTTAGAGCAAACATTTGACAACATAATATTATTAAATCTATCGGTTGTGCAACGTGTCAAAAATCCGATACGTTACATCTGGTTCAATTTTCAATAGTTTTGTTAAATTTTATTAAAAGTATTTTCTCACGGTATCATATTGTTGGTTGTGCTAATAAAATCCCTTTAAATAAGATACAGCTTTAATGCGATAGGGCTACCTATCTTCCTATTTTGTTTAATTTACCGCTTTTTATGTTTGAACATAAATACACATACATATTTTATATAGAAATTAATTCCATAAAGTAGTTTCCGAAAAATATGCCGTTATTTGGGCACATTTCTGTCAGGCCAAGTTTTGTTTGCAAATATTCAAACAAACCGCATAATCGTCTAAAGAATGTACCCAAAATATTCTGACCACCCAGACGAAGTAAAGGCATATTTCCAATTTCCCTAAATATTTTTCTATATATTTCTCTATATATTTTTGTATAAAAAGGCATACCTTTACAATTTTATTTTATTTTTCGCTGTGTAAGATATAATACGCCAGTCAATGGGAGCAAGCATAGGATATTACCTCCGAATTCTATCCTACTGCATGGATTTTAATGACATTTTGGGGCCTACTCTCTACTTATCTCCTAATCCAAAGTCTACCCTATGCCGATGTGTACTTTTATCTTGGGGGTGGTTCCCACCCCTTCAAGGGGGTGGAAAATTTTTTGGTAAGATAACCCTAAGTAAAAACTGTTGTATAATTTTTTTTGAAAATTCATCAATTTTTGAGTTATTCGTGGTTGAAAATTGGCCATTTTCATCGAAACAACACTTTTTCGAACGGTTTTTTCCAATACTTTAAAAAATATGCATCTAACTAAAAAAAACTATATGAAACATTTTTGTAGGTTATAAAAAAACAAAGACACACTTGCCTTCATAAATCTTCTAGTTATAATACAAAAAGAGATATGGTAAGTGAAAGGAGTTTGTTTTTTTGCTACATGCGCAAATTGGTGTATTCAACTTAAAATAACAGAGAAACGGTCGATTTCATGTGTATAATGTTATCAATACCTTTTGTAGTGATTGAAAATACCTTTAAAATGAGAAATATTAAAGGTAAATTACATTCAAGCTAAGCGAGATATATTGCAAACAAAATTGATATCTAATGTATTTAAAAAAAAAATGAGAAGTAATTTTAACCCCCATCCACCAGAATGTAAATGCATCATTTTCCGTCTAGAATACCTTTTGTTATAGTGTTATTTCTATGTTCAAAAAGTTGGACGAATTCTTAAAAATCTTCCTTTTTCTCCATGTAACTTTAAAATGATAACAGATACAGAAATGAAAAATAAAAACGAAATTTTTATCTAAAAAAACGCTACATTTTTGTGTTATATCTTTTTTCGTATCTCTTATCATGTTCGAGTTACATGGAGAAAAACGAAGATTTTTAAGGAAATTTAAAAATGCGCTCTATAATTTGATCTTACTTTTTTCAAAAATCCTTTATTTTAAACCAGCCCAACTTTTTGAACATAGAAACAACACTATAATAAAAAGTATTTTAGAAGGAAAACGATGTATTTAAATTCTGATGGATGAGGGGTTAAATATACTTCTCATTTCTTCTTAAAATACATTAGTCATCCATTTTTTTGCAGCATATCTCGCTTAGTTTGAATGTAATCGACATTATTAATACTGCTCATTTTAAAGGCCTTTTAAAGCACTACAGAAGTTATTAGTACCATTATACACCTAAAATCAACCGTTTCTCTGTTATTTCAAGTTGAATAAACGGATTTGAGCATGCACCAAAAAAAAAACTCTTTTCACCTACCATATCTCTTTTTGTATTATAACTAGAAGATTTATGTAGGAATGAATCTCTTTGTTTTTTTATAAGCTACAAAAATATTGTACATAGTTTTTTTGTTAGATGCATAGTTTTTAAGTTATTCGCAAAAATCCGTCCGAAAGGGTATAATTTTTCCATGAAAATGGCCAATTTTCAACAACGAATAACTCAAAAAGTAACGAGTTTTCAAAAAATAATTATGGAACAGTTTTAGCTTAGAATTAGATTCTCTAGCCTCTTCCGTGGCTATTTTATCCAAAAAAATTTTCAGCCCCGAGAAGGGGTGAGAACCACCCCCAAGATAAAAGCGCACATCGGCATAGGGTAGACTTTGTTTCTTGAGCTATTCCCTATTTACTGTGAAAATATCAAGTAAATCGATGTAGTAGGATGGAATTCGGAGCCAAATACCCTCATTGACTGCCCTATAAGCAAAGTTCGAGTTGTTACCCATGTTAAGGGTAAGATATGTTTTGTAATAAAAAAATAAAACCTTATCTTCTACAGTAATTTTTTCCTTGTGATATATTTTTTGCAACTTTCGTATTGATTAATATTTTTATCTTTTGTTTCTTTGCCTATTTGGCATTATATTTTCTCTAATTAGGGTCTAAAGTTGGAAATTAAAGTGTATCACCGGTATTCCTAGTAAATGCCACATTTTTCTCAGGTTATCCCAGTGTGGGTCTTAAGTTGGAAGTTCGAGTTTATCTCAGGCTGTTTCACTGGGAATATAAATTTCTCCTAATTCATCGGTATCTTTGTTGCTGTTCGGACGAGGCCCCCTTTTATTGAAGATTTGACTGGAGTAATAACCAAATTTCTTCCCAATTTAGAGCCGTGCTCTTCGCTACCCCAGAAAAGTCCTTAGACTCCAGCCCTCATTATAAGGAATTTGTTTTGTGATTATCCCATTTCTGATTTTTTGGAATACAAACGATTCAAAGGTTTTTCGAGTGAGCGAAAATCGAAAAAACTATGGCAACCTCTTCTTACTGCAAGGACAACTGAAAGAGTATGTAAATAAAGGCCTAGATGATGCCGATGGTGATAATTATTGTCTGGCAAACTATAGAGGTAATTCAGATGCAGAAGACAATATTTCACTTGTAGTTCAAGTTGAAATATTGTTTTAATATCATATAGCGATCGGATGGAAAAGAACTCATAAAGTCATAAAGAATGATTCTACACTGAGAAAATGAAAATGCTACAATCAAACCTGAATATCATCAACAAACTCATTCAAATTTGGATTTCTCAGGTAGCGGTGATGAAAATACTGACGATACAATTTTAGAACTAGATTATTCTTTGGAAGAGATTTGCACTAAAAAGACAAAAACCTACAGATACTCATTTGTCAGTAAATAATAATAAAGACCACGTAGATCTTATATCCTACAACAAGATTGAATTCGAGTGATCAAAAAAAAAACAAGTCCAAAATCAGAGGCACTTACAGTAGATGTGCTAACTGTAATTCAAATAAGAAACAGAAGAAAATCAATCTCATTTGCTAAAAATGTGATAGTATTGTGCAAATATTGTTTTTTCTACGAGCGTGCAAAAATGTCTACTTTTCCGCACGCGTTTTAGTTTGGAAAGTTTTACTTTTCCGCATTACTTTTCCGTACTGAATTTAGATATTTCAATATGGCCTTAAAATAATTATAATACATGCAATAAACTAATATTTAGATATTATTTACTAATTTATTTCAAATGTATCTTATTGTGTTCATGTTTTAATGAAATTAACGCGACAATTCGATGAAATAAAATTATTTTGACATCATATTTAAAAGTCAGATCAGTTGGTTTTGAATCGTCGTCATGGAAACCAAGATCATGCTAACCAATTATATTGAAAGTTTGGTTTTGACAACCTTGTCAAAGAATTAATTTGTGTATGTATTTTCATATTAATTCAATTAATTGATAAGGATTTGGTCATTTTTTAAACGCTCGTAGAAAAAATATTGTTCCTCATTGTAACTCTTGCGGAAAGTCTGTTTTCCGCACTCGACTGCTTGCCGAACTCAGCTTCGCGTCGTTCGGCAAACTGCAATCGCGTGCGGAAAAGTATGACTTTCCGCACTTGTTAGGAAAACAACTATTTCTACATAGCTTCGGAAATGAGTTTGAAATAAATGTTTTTCTCTTTTAGTGTGTAGATGTAGCGGTATAAATCTTTACCATAGATTTGTAGAAGATGGTAAATGCTTAGACGCTTTCTGGTAGCAACATTTACCACCTAATAAAAGAAAAATTTGAAGATAATTTCGATTTTTTTCTTTCGATTTCATTTCTATTAACTTCTATTTGATTTCAAAATTTCCAAAAATATTAAATTCTGATATATCTACTTTACAAAAAATGTCTAAAGTTTAACCATTATATTTTTTCGTTCCTTCGCTATACAAATTCATAATTAACAAATTTACATAAGAGAGCTGATACTGCCACTCCCCAGTTTCTGTAGAGATTTTTCCACCAACAAAGATTTGGGTATTGTATCTTCTACATTAATAATATGTAATTCCAACGGACATGAATTATATAACATCCTTCGAATGATAAAGGCTCTATTCAAATCCAGATGGTAATTTTCGCCATAACATCCCAAATGTAGGTGTACTTGAAGTAAATTATAAGAAGGAAATAAAGAGATAAGCATCGGCTAGAGCCCACATGTAATTTTTTAGTCTTCCAAGAAAGGAACGCGACTGCATAACGAAGGAAATCGTTGCTGTTGGCCGTTTGTGATGCAAATTAGTTGGCTGGTGTAACACGTTCTGTGCAACAGTTCAGGATTGGATAGAATAGGGCTTAATACATTTTTTAACACTACCTCAACTTGAGTCCTACTACCTCGTAGAAGTGTCATGTCCATAATAGACTTGTTAAAAGGCTGGACTGAAAGGACAACTTTTACCTACGGATGAGCCTCAATAGACCTTTAGATCGAGTAGAAAGCTGGTTAAGCGCTATTGAACCTAGCTTGATCTAATGATACTGAAAAAAAATTATAAATCCTAAAAACTGCAGCGATTATTGCAACATCAGAATAAACCATCATATATTGAAACGCTTCTTATAATTACTGCACTTCAGAATTTACAATAAAATAACCAAAAAATTAGGCGGAACACAGTTTAATTTCAGAAAGACTGTTGTGAAAACAACAGTTATTTAAATTAATTCGCATTTTTGTAAATCTTTCTTGTAAATCTGTTGGGACAATCTGTATTGTGTTTAAAAGATTCAATTCTCTGAAAGCTTGAGTGTTAGCGTTGTGTGTGTTATAAAATAGACGGTACACGACAATTAGACCGAAATCATTAGATCGAAAGCAGTAGACCCAACTCATTAGACCGAAAAGCACTTTACCGAAACCTCACTAGACCGAACAGCATTAGACCGAAATGGTAAATAAATTTAAAAAGTTTGCAGTAAATTATGCTAAGATTTTGTATATCTGTCTTTTTGTTTATTGTATTTTTTTGTATTATTTTATATATACACTCTGTAAATTGTTACTTTGTAAGTCTGATATGAAATAATTTTCATCCGTTAACCAGATTAGTGAAGGTAAAAATAAATTAAGGGTATAGTGACGTTAACACCATTTAAACTGTTTATAATAACCATCCAAATAACATGTAGTTGTAATTACATTAGTCTTATCTCTTTGACTGCGACAAGTAAAAAGAACTGCTTTTCGGTCTTCTGCTGTTCGGTCTAGTGAGGTTTCGGTAAAGTACTTTTCGGTCTAATGAGTTCCGTCTACTGCTTTCGGTCTAATGATTTCGGTCACTTTACAGTAAACCAAAATAGACATATGGTTGCATTTTTATCGTCTTCGGGGTAGGCAGGTCGCTTTGCTAAAAAAGAGTAACATGTGTGTGGCCCTTTTCAGGCAGGATAGTGTAAACTAAGATAATGCAGTGATTTGAATAGAATTTCGGCAGTCCCTTCTCAGCGTTCAAGGCGACTAGTGCGTTTCTCTTGTTCTCCCGCTCACAATAATTACTCCTCTCGCTAATTGTCTCGCGGAAATTTGTATAATAGACTCTTTTCTCTCTCTTTCGCTACTAAGACAATTTATCGTTAAGACGCTTATTTGTTAAACTCGTTATTGTTAATAAATGTTTTGTCGCTTATCACTTTTATTTTTCGTGGACACAGCCCCTTCATATCGTGTTAATTAGTAACTATAAAACCAGACCAAATTAAATCTTAGAACCAGTTCTCCTAATAGTTCACTGTTTTGTTTATATCGAAGGACGGGACATGCGTATGGTCCAAAAATATTTACGTATGTCCAATTAGGCAAAAGGTAATAATTAAACCCCTTTTGCCACGGTGGGGTGAGATTCAGTAAAAAACTCACACCAAGTGATGATCCGGCTCGAAGGACCATCACTTGGTGTGAGTTTTTTACTGAATAGTGTTTAAAAGATTTACAAGAGAGATTTACAAAAATGCGAATTAATTTAAATAACTGTTGTTTTCACAACAAAAACCTGAAAGCCAGAGAAGCTTTGTTTAGTTTTAAGATCATCGCTTAAAGTTGTAAGGAAGTAGAGCAACTGGTCTTCATGTGTTTTATCGACTTTTAAAAGGCGTTTGTCCGAAGTATAAATGTCGATATTAGCATAATATTTATTATATCATTGAAAATGTTTGCAAGTTCCAAGATTTCTGGAGGAATAAAAGAGCCAAGCTTGTGGCGCGGGCGTTGCATCTTTGAGTTGTATAGACGAATTGCATGTAACCAGGCGACAGAAAGATGCAACACTCAGAAAATTTTTTTAGCGTAGAGGGTCCATATGATAACTAGCCACAGGAATATCAATAATTATAATATGAATGCAATAATAATATGAACTATTCTTATTACTTCCTCATTTCTGACTAAATTAAAGGGTGATATTAGCGTATATTTCTTTAGATCCAATTATAGTAAACCATATTAATTTTGTATTTTTGTTAGTAATAAATAAGCCACAACTTTAGTTTGAAGTTAAACCATTAATTATTAAGTTATTAAATAACCATTATTATTATTTCGTTCCACCTCTTCACAGATTCGTGATTAACAAATATAGATAATAGAACTCATACTGCCACTCCGGCACTCCTAGTTTCTGTAGAGATTTTTCCACCAACAAAGATTTGGGTGTTGTATCTTCTACATTAATAATAATTCCAACAGACATGAATTATATAACATCCTTCGAATGATAAAGGCTCTATTCAAATCCAGATGGTAATTTTCGCCATAACATCCCAAATGTAGGTGTACTTGAAGTAAATTATAAGAAGGAAATAAAGAGATAAGCGGCGGCTAGCGCCCACATGTAATTTTTTTTAGTCCTCCAAGAAAGGAACGCGACTGCATAACGAAGGGAATCGTTGTTGTTGGCGGTTTGTGATGCAAATTAGTTGGCTAGTGTATTTGTTCAGCGAGATGGCGTATTAAAGTCTTTTTTAGAGATAAATTTGTTCTTTGTTTGAGAGGCCGTACGGTTCGTTAACCTGCGCGTTCCTTGTTGTACTCGCTAGATAATAAAAAATGATAATGTATGTAGGAAAATACAGTCCACATAAAATATTTCATGTAAAAGGATCTCTTTTCGAGATTCTCTACAAAATTCTCACAAAGATTTTAATTATATACGAAATAATACATTTTATGTGTACAAAATAATAGTAGACGAATTTGTAAACATACAAGAATTTACAAATTGGAGGTACCTTTCAGCAGGAAGTATTTTTTTCCATTTTATACGTTCCCATCAATAAAAATTGGCAAATAAAAAAAGGCTTTTTATCAATATTAGTCCTGTCGCCAGGGGGTACAACGGCCTTCTTTATTCAGATGGACTTACCCAAGTTTTGCTTTATGTATTTTAACCCGTAGAAGACGAATTTTTTGGGTAACAGTTGATCCGGACGTCGATAAGATTGTTATAAACAAAGAACTTGAGGAATTACATAACAGCGATTTCTCGCAAAACAAAACATTTTTTTGTATTTTTGGGTTATTCTAAGCAAAAAATGTTCTGACTAGTTTTTCCGTAGGATGCATAGTTTTAGATATAAACGCGGTTGAACTTAAAAAATCGAAAAATTGCAATTTTTGAACCCGAATAACTTTGATTAAAAAATAAAATAGCAATTCTACTTACCGCATTTGAAAGTTCAAGTCAAATTATATCGGTTTTGATTATTTGCATTACTAAACATTTATTTTTTTATTGTTAAACAAAGCTATAAACACATAGTGCTTGAATGCTGTTTTCAATGATCTCTCATTTAAAATCGAACGAGTAGATAGAGTAGGTACGTGCAAGCGAGGCAATATCTACGTAACACGCATTAAAATGCATGTATTAGGAACGGGAATCACTATGCGTTTATATCTTTGTTTAACAATAAAAAAATAAATTTTTAGTAATGCAAATAATCAAAACCGATTGACTCGAACTTTCAAATGCGGTAAGCAGAATTGCTATTTCATTTTTTAATCAAAGGTTATTCGGGTTCAAAAATTGCAATTTTTCGATTTTTTGAAAGTTCAACCGCGTTTATCTCGAAAACTATGCATCCTACGAAAAAACTTGTAAGAACATTTTTTTCTTAGAATGACAAAAAAAAATACAAAAACATATTTTTTTGCGAAAAATCGCTGTTATGTAATTCCTTAAGTTCTTTGTTTATAACAATCTTATCGACATCCGGATCAACTGTTACCCAGACAATTCGTGTTCTACGGGTCAAAATACATGAAAAAAACTTGAATAAGTCCATTTGAACAAAGAAGGCCGTTGTACCTCCCTGGCGACAGGGCTATTATATTTTGTAATATCTCTATAAACGAGAAAGTAACTGAAGAAATTAGCAAAGTTTTAAGATATACTTAAAGGTTTCAACGTTATATGAAATTCACTGTTAAAAAAAAGATCATTAAAATGGAAGGAAAAGGGTAGAATATTAAAAAAATCCACGAGGAAAATAAACTTCCTGTAGCTGGCTGTATACCATAAATCACAAAAATACCAAGTTTCTTGTAAAAGGTATATATTAAAATACCCTAAATAAGGGTCACAATACAAAACGTTTTCGGATTAAGGAATCCATCATCAGTGTTTAAAAGCCAAAATTTGCATGCCTGAGCCACCAAAATGTATTGGGTAAAAACCCTTTAAATGTAAATGATAAGTTGGCCATTGAAATCCAATATGTGAGGATTTGTCCAAAAAAAGTTCCAACCACGTGGGGAGAGTCCTGTGTTGCCCTGGGTAACATCCAGGTTTATCTTTAACATCAGATGATTTTTATATAAATATGTAAATATCATTTACATTTAAAGAATTTTTACCCAATACATTTTGGTGGCTCAGGCATGCAAATTTTGGCTTTTAAACACTGACGATGGATTCCTTAATCCGAAAACGTTTTGTATTGTGACCCTTATTTAGGGTATTTTAATATATACCTTTTACAAGAAACTTGGTATTTTTGGTAGAATATTAGACATAAATACCATCCAATAATTATCATCATCCAGGCTTTATAACCAATCTCAATACTCTCCTTGTTTAAATAGAACAACTTAACTTTTCTCGGGACGTTTCTATGAAAGTCCTCAATTTCCATTGGTTGTTTTTGTTAATGTCTTTTGGCTCAGTAATGTTTCCTTGTTTTCTTTCTCTTAAAAATCCACCTGTCGTCTGTCGTCTCGGAACACATAGCCACTACATAGTCCTACTATTAAAAGAGAGAAGTTGCTTCTTGAAAAAATTTAAGAGCGGAAAGAAAATACAGGTAATTATCTGCCCAAGATACAACTTTTACAAAATTCGTGCTTTCTATTTTCTATTATTATTAGTATTAATGTCATGGTGTCTTTTTTAAAGTATATAAATACTAAACAAATTACATAATGCATAATTCGTAATTTTTCAAAAAAAAACTTATCCGTTTCAACTACATCTGGACGGTAATGGTTTATAGCCTAAACGGCAACCCTTAACCTCTATTTAAAGATTGGCTGCCAGTTGCTAACAAATAGACTATAGTAAAGTAAGTTATCAATCGAAGTAGCACAAAAAACGACAATAAATATCGTTCCCATACCACCAGATTGACAACAGGTGGAATACTTTCTTTGGTTACAACCTCCCGAGATTTTCAAAAATTATAAATCATACAGGATGCCGAGGAAATTAAGATGAGAGAATTTTAAATAATTCATAACTCATCTGCTCAGCGTGGTAAAAGTTCCAACAAGAAATATTCCTTAATACTCCTACAAAAGAATAAATGAATTAAAAATGTATAAACATTTTCAATTTCTTTGCAACACGAAAATGCAGCAGCTGCATAAGACCCTGGTTAAATCGGAGAGTACAGGAAGAGTCTATACCGGTTTCGGAGGTTTTTCCCCCTCATCAGTAGCCTTCCTGCACTCTCTGATTTAACCAGAGTATTATGCAGCTGCTGCATTTTCGTGTTGCAAGAAATTGAAAATGTTTACATTTTTAATTAATTTACTCTTTTGTAGGAGTATTAAGGAATCTTTCTTGTTGGAACTTTTACCACGCTGAGCAGATGAGTTGTGAATTATTCAAAATTCTCTCATCTTAATTTTCTCGGCATCCTGTTTGATTTATAAATTTTGAAAATCTCAGGAGGTGTAACCAAAGAAAGTATTCCACCTGTTCTCAATCTGGTGGTATGGGAAGGATATTTATTGTCGTTTTCTGTGCTACTTCCATTGATACTTTGTTTTTCGGTAGATGGCTCTAGTTCATCCGTGACATTTCTTTCTTTGCAATTCGAAAAGGCCCAAAGTGTGATGCCTGGAGAAATCGGAGAGAAAAGGATATGGGACTACTAATGAGGGGCAAAGACCTCCGAAACCGGTATGGACTTTTCCTGCACTCTCCGATTTAACCAGAGTATTATGCGGCGGCTGCATTTTCATGTTGCAAAGAAATTTAAAATGTTTATACATATTTAGACTATAGTAACTATTCGAATAATTATTCGAACATGGAAAATACTTTGAAATATTTTCAAATCCTAGCTCCATTTTTGGATTGCAACACTGTCAACAGTGCCAATATGTACAAAGGACAAGTTTAGTGTTAGTTTTTAATGTGTGCGCCTAAAAAGGCATGTGCCTTAAAATAACTTTCTATCCCGGTACCTCCCTCACCCTCCAAGTACCAAGAGGGTAACTCGCCCGTTAAAGAAAAGGGCAGTGTGGAATCAATCTAGCTCAGGGCAACATCTCGTCGCCCCACTCAAGTGTATCAGTACGAGATCTGGGCAACACACCGTTGCCAGACTCGACGCTAAAAAGTGAATCCGTCAAGGATAAAGTAAAGTGTGAATCGTGAAAACTTATCTCTCGATCTGTTATACGTCCTCCAGGGACAACAGAGTTACGAGCAACGCAACAGTTCTCTATCTCGTGCACCTTTAAAGTGTCAGGTAGCATCACTCACCTGTTTCTCAAGCCCAAGTAAGACGCAACACTCTGTTGCCTTCAACCACACCATCGCCACATCGTCTCCAGACTGGATAGTGGAACTGGAACAAGTGACTTTGGACAGACAATATAGTGCGTACATGGACTGAAAGACTCATTGGTAGCTCGTAAGTACTTTTTGTAGTTTTGTAGTAGGTATTTTGTTTTCTCTGGATCAATGCTAGTGTTGCATCCACCCATTTATGTTTTATGTATGTTTGTTCTCTTTCTCTCCTAGGTTTTCTTTCTCTATTTTGTATATATTTCCTCTTAATAAAATGTTAGTACTCATGGTAAAAGCTCCTTTAAACCTTAGTGTTTAAATATCCCTCTCTCACCCCCTTTATTACAGGTACAGGTAGATAACCTCATACATTACATTTAGAACCAGCACCTCTTTAGTAGTACAGTCTCTCTCTCTTTGTTAGGACGATCTTTATGACGTCCTATTGTCATGTTGTGATAGGTATTATCTCAACAGTAACTTGTTTCTCGTAAATGTCATACCCTATGCCCTATCATATAACAACGTTTATATTTACAACGATCCACTGTGGATCGATTTTAATGCGTAGTTTTAATCCCACAACTCGTTTGTAGCTGCTCTAAAAACATCTACGTTTGTAATTTACAAACTTTTTTCAAACAATTTATTTAAAAGGTTTTATATAAAAAGTGATCATTACTTTGTTTGTATGTTTGTTTATTATAGTAGAATATATTTTTGAGTTCCATTATGGTTTAAAATGACATAAAAACCGTAAAAAATATAATGTTGCTTGAAAATGAATATAAAGTTCGACATTGGGTGAAAAAAATACTTTTTTTTATTGAAAATCAGTGAGACATGAAATTTTGCCTTGATATGTAGTTTTTGTCCCTAAAGTTTTACATTTGCTGTAATTTTTTCTCCTTCCTGAGTTTGGCAAATTGCAGTTTATATATACTGTTATATTTCTATTTGATATGAAAATTAAAATTTGATAATTATAGACAAAATTCAATTTAATATAAAATATTTTCAATTTTCTCAACCACGGGCATATAAATTTAGAACAACCTATATACAACAAATTGTTATATTTAATTTTAAGAAGTGATTAAATAAGACTCAAGTGAAATCGTTAATAGGTCATTATCGTTGTTCGCGGAAGGATCGGTCATTAGCCGATGCTAATTAAGACTAAGTGGAAATAGAGAATAGGTCATTAAAATTTGTATATAGTAGAAAGTAATTTTAGAATGGGAATTAACTATTTTCTTTGAAATCCATTAAGCATATTTAGAAAGTTTAAAAATTGGTTTTGAGGAATACTGCGAATGAGAGTTGGTGGTGGAAGTTTGATTTGTGAATCTGGAAGGGATATTTAGAAAGTAGGGGAATGAATGACAAAGTGAGATCAGAATGTTTTGAGCTGTCGAGAAGTGAAGTCGAGTAGTAGACGGTAGTGTACGGAGAGTGAGAAAGCCGGTGTAGTTCCGTAAGTGTGGAGTATCTATCGTGGAACGAGAGGTAGGCCAGGTTGAGAGTAAAAGAACCTCTTTGAGCCAAGAGTTCCCGGTAGCTGATTGCAGTTTCAAAAAAAGGTAGAACACAGCATCACGACAGAAGCAGGAAGCGAGAGCTATACGAGCTAGTTTCAGAGGAGAACATTACTGGAAGCCAGGACGAGGTTTTGATTGCAGCCAAGGATAGCAGGAAACGGGTCTTGTGTGAAGACATTCTCAGTTCACCAGAAAAAGGTCAGTCTCATTTGTTTGGACATGAATGTATGGGTTTTTCGTATTAAATACCACATTTAAAATTGAAGAAACATAATAAATAATATCAGAAAAGCTTCATCAAACTTAAATAGAATTGTTGCTAATAAATCATAATAGTTAAATGTTAATAAAAACTTTCAATTGGAAACCAAAAGGAAATAAGATTCCCATGTGTAAATGTTATGTTTAAGAATAATAAGATATAGCAAATATTAAGCAGTGATTGCCATTTAAATAAAATAAACAATATTTTGATTACAATTGTAACCCATATGTGTTATTATTTTACTCTTTTCTTTCCTATCCCGATTAGGAACCATTAAGAAATACTTAGAAGCCACGTATGTAAGTACTTAATTTATAAAAAGCCCTGAGATTGAAAAAACATTGATATGTGATCTGGTAAATTAATTAGATTATTATTAAAGCATTGATTAAATTAAATGACATATAAAATTATTATCTCATATCAATAATCAAGATCACAACAATACATAAAACTGGTTTCAGGTCATAAAAGCCTTACGTGATATTTCGATTCTGGTTATTATCTCTTCATCACAGTCGCAATTTTTATTTAACCAGCTGTCAAGGTATTTTAAATGGTTTACCCGTTCTATCTTCTCTCCATCAAGAGAAAGCACACCTTGATCTACATTAATCTTTCCAACTGCCATCTACTTTGTCTTTGAAATATTGATTTTTAGGTCTCTCCGAAAACTTGAGTGCTCTACAAAACGTTAAATGATAAGAGGCATTTTGGAAGGGTTAGAAAGTGAGGAGGGATGAAGATGAAGAACCGACCACAAAATATAGAGCAGTACAAGGAGACCAAAATTTCTACATTTGTTAAGGTACGAAAAATGGAAAGGATGGGAAATACTAAAAAATAAGCAGAACGAAAATAAGACGGAAAACAAGACGGCTAGAAAAGAATGAGAGTGAGTTAAGGAAAGTAGATGTCTCGGAATACCGAAGACTGGCAAAATGATGATGGAAATGAATGGTCGAAAACTGTAGTGAACAAAAAGCAGAATCTGATGAAATTGTAACATTTTGCTGTAGGCCTTCAAGACCTGTTGTGCACTGTAAGTAAATATTTGGTCCATTAGCCATATTTTGGTCAAAATAACCTGATCAGCCTACTCCATGTTCCAATAGTTCCGACATCCTGTATATATGCCAATGCTCTACAAGAGTTAAGAACGTCAGTAAGAAAAGAATGCAGTAAGTTTTGATTAAAAGACCACATATTATTATTAATCAGTTTTCAGGTACATAACGTTTTGCAACTATAAATGACAGACAAAAACTGTCCACTCCACATCTACTCCAAACTATGCATGCACATTGAAAGGGTGTAAGATCGTTTATACTCATCCCTTTGTCACGCATAATCAAACCATTCATCAGGATGCAGTAATCACGTGACACGGCATTATTCTCTCTTCTCTACATCAGACAGAAAAAGCAACTAGCCCTTAGTCAGCGCAGTCTATCTTCGCCGTTACGGTAGATTAAAGGGAATATTCGCATAGAAAGGGTGCGGTGGCGGTGCGTACGTACCGAGTTCAGCAATTATGCGTTTCTGTCTTTGATAACTCGGATAATTTCAGCGATGATTCTGCTTCGTAACCCTTTCGCTACCAGCCACCAGGACCGGTTGTCTCTTCAGTCGAGCGGAAGTTTTGTGTGTTCGGGGAAACATTGTCCTCAACTGAACAAAAAGGTGTAGATTCGAATAATTTGGTCGATAAGCAAAATTATTCACATACACTCTATTGCTAAATATATCTGTGGCAACAGTTTATCTAATGTCATCCCCTCTTTGTGAAGACACACACAATTGCCAAATCAAAGTTACATAAATTCTCGTTCTGGATGAAACCTGGCTGCACAATTGATACTTTTGAATCCAAAGAACAATATCAAATTATGGACACAAATAAGCAAAGAAGGCAACAACCATTTTTGAGAATAAAATGATTATGGTCAACTATAGAATAGAATAGACATGTGCTTTATTGTCACTGAAAATTATACAAATTTTATGAACAAAGCTTAACATAAAGTCAGAAAAAAAATAATAACAATAACAATAACAAATACAATTTTTGATAAATCGTCAATATAAAAAAATATAAGTTAATAAAGTAAAGGATATAAAACAAAACCGATATACGTATTGCAAAAATTAATAGAAATTGCAAAGTAAACATACAACAAAGTAAAATACAGACATAGGAACTAATAAGTTTAAGCTGCTGCATGTGACACCCAAATATAGATAAGTTTGGTTATAAGTCTATTCGCTAAACTCAGACGCAACTTTCTAGATATTTTAGTCGGTAATTTTGCCAATTTTAAGAAAATTGGCAAAAAATAATTTTTAAATAGTTAATAATCACTAAATATTTAGTAATTTTGCCAATTTTTGCAAAATTGGCAAAAAACAAAAAAAATATCGACTAAAATATCTAGCCAGTTGCGTCTGAGTTTAGCGAACCGACTATACTTGCACATTTCTGTAATTTCTTAGTTAGTCATTAAGAAACTCTTCTACTGAATAATATGGTCTTTTAGATAGATGAGCTTTTGTCATTTTACGGAACTTGGGGAAAGATGTTGCAGATTTGAGTTGTAAAGGGAGATGGTTGTATAGTTTTTTTGCGGAATATAATATAGGTTTCTTCACTAACTCAGAGGACGGGATCGGTAAATAGACATCAAAAGTTGAACTTCTGGTTGACTAGTCATGATGAGACCTTGCTGGAAAGACATGCATGTGTTTACGAATTAAGCACAAATTTTCTAAAATATATAAAGATAAAAGGGTTAAAATTCCGTGATCTTTGAAGTAACTTCTGCAATGTGTCGTTCTTCTGAGGCCAAACAGATACCTTATTGCTCTTTTTTGTAATTTAAAAATAACATCTAATTAGGCAGCTGTATTAGAACCTCAAAAAGGAAGACCATATCGAAGATGAGACTCGAACAAGGAAAAATATGTTAGTTTAGAAGATGCTAAATTGAGTTCTTTCGAAACAGATCTTAGAGCATAGCAGGCTGAGGCGAGTTTCTTACTTAACAAATCGATATGAAGGGACCATTTGAGATTGCTGTCTAAAAAATACCAAGAAATTTTACAGAATCAACGGTAGAGATCTGGCTGTTGTTAACAAGCAGGGGTTGAGCACTTTTATAGGATAATGCTACTGTCTTATCCACGTTAAAGGAGAGTAAATTAGAGTCAGACCAGGTTTTTATCGTAAGCAAATCAGAAGTTATAGTTGCACACAGAGATGCAATAGTTGAGTCGTTCCAAGTGATACTGGTATCATCAGTAAAAAGAAAAATAATATAGGTATTTGACGAAAATCTTTGTTGCCCCATCGATTAAAAAAAAGATTAAAATGGGGATGACATGAAGTTGAGAAAATGTAATTTTTGGAGCGCGTTGTGATTTTGAACTCGCCGATTCACTTTTGGCTCGGTGTGCCGAGGGCTAATAACTTTCTAGGCTCACCTAGTTAACCGATTTCAATTGTTCAAAGTGTATTTGAAAATTTGAGACGCCTATTGAAATTGTCCAAGTTAAAACAAATTCCACCTTTACTATCATTAGATTCGTTAATAAAACCATGGAAGTATATTTACATTCCACCTAGAGATTTTCTTAACCCCACCACAAACTTTTTCCCTAAACCCGATCCTGTTTCCACTCCCACAACCACCCCACCTCAAGAGGATAGCCTCATTGTTAAGACCTGTAATCCAAACAAAACTTGCCAGTTAATGATTGATGATTTACTACATCTTCAAATCGAGATGGAGTGTTAAGACTCAATCTGGACGAACAATGAACGGGAAGAATTTTCGTTAAGGGTTATCACATTCAAGTGGTATTGTGGCCGTAAGGGATAGGGTTCGGGAATTATATTTTTGAAGGTTGGTTATCAAATTTAATCGATGTTGCAAATGTTGGAAGTGTATTTAGTTGTTGAAAAACGTTTTATTTTAGGATCTTTAGTGTTGTGGAAGATACGTTTTTAGGAATTCAATACATTTTTTATCAAATATATCATATAAAAAATGTAGTATTTAGAGTGTAGAATTTATATACATACTTTTAAAAGAAATAATAACATCATTTGCTCTCTATAGGAAAGAGCTACTACTTGTTTACAGTTATTATGGTTATCTGTATAGTTTATTAACTCTGATATAACAAAAAAAGTCTTAGAGATTATTCTCATCAAATCACTGGGGCAATCAAAGACTACAGAATAGATGGACAAAAGAGGAAACCAAAAGTTCCAAACAAAAAAAAAACAAAATCAGGTAGTAGGCCTGCGCAGTTCAAGTAGGAAATTTATATGCTATGTAAGTTCTATTGATCTAAATATACAATGATATATCTACTACCATGCACAGAGATGAGAGAGACCTGCACAGAAGAACACTTAATTTAAGAAAATGATAGGACTATAGGACCATCTATGTGGCCAACTATTGTAAGTACAGAATTTAAAGTTGTTGGTGTTTCGGACACGAAAAAAGAGGAGTGTGCAGTGATGTCTTCCAAAAGTGCGTAAAAATGATTTTTGTAAAATAATTAACCGATATTACTTTACTATTAATCATAAATGATACAACTCTGCCACAATTCATTGTGCACTCGCCTAGATTGTGTTTATTTACGTACCTAATAGATAACGTAACCTCCTCTTTCTGCTATTCACGAACATTCGGAACCCCGAAAATTCCACCATAAATCGAAAAATCGGCGGATAAATCTAGTGATCCACTCAAACGGCATTTCGCTGCTCAGCTGACGAATAGAAATGTTTATATAATTTTTTGCTCGAATGAACAAGCTCTGCTGGAAGTATTGAGGAACGTGTTATCGCTGTGTTTGTCTGGTCGTCTGCCAGCCTCCAGCATACAGAAATCGAAAATTTGATTAGAGAGATATCGATACACGGATTTTTACTGTTTTTACAGTGTTTATAGTTATGAGGTGGATTTGGCTTGATGTAGGGATTAGAGGTATGAAAAAACAGTCAAACCTATTTTGAGGAAAAAAATGTATAGGTACTTATTCACCATAGACAGGTATCTCTGGGAAATATAGTATATAATTATACAAGTTATCAGTTATATAAGTATGTATATGTTCTACATAGATACATATGTAGAACATGTTCAGCTAACCTCAAATGTTGAAGATGTGACAAGTTATCTAAAGAAATTGGAGCAGTTGGCATGTTTTAACAAATTTGAGGAATAATCATTGCGTCTAACTCGCAATGGAAGTTTATGTCAAAGATGAAGAAATTTTTAATTTCACACCTGATTTGGCTGGAGTACACATTCGATCAAGACCTTGTATCGATCAAGCCGTATTAAATTTAGAGAGATTTAATTTGTCTGCAAACTCTTTATTAATGAATTTAGCTTGAAATGCACTGTCTAACACGGCTCTAACTTCCAGGGTATTACCGAAACGATCAAGAACATGGATTGTAGCTGTAGCTAGCAAGATATTATTTGTTAAAGTATTAAATAAGGCGGAAACAAAAGGCACAGGGTCATTAGATGAACTTGCAACCTCGTTATGAGTTGAAGAAGGATTTTTGGGATTATCAAAATGAATATGTAGTATAGTATGATGTTTTTTGTTACAGCGTGTACATCTGCTGGATGAAAGGCATTTGACAGTACTATGAGCATGAAATCAGCCATTTACACAAAATTTATTCTGTTTAGCGAAGTCGAAACGTTTTTGAGTGGATTAAGCAAGAAATTTATTACATTACTAAAAGATGCGTGTGTGTGCTTGGTTTGCCTAAGCCCTCTTAAGCTTTGGGCTTGGGGGTAGTGCCTACAGGACTGTATTGGTAACGTACCTAATTAAGACCTACACACAATATTAAACTAAATATAAAATGAATAAGAATAATCATTTACTTAGTAAAAGTAAAAGAAAAAATATGTGGAGGGATGGAACAATTGTAATATATGAGTATTAAATTAATTGTCTTTTAATCATATGCCTTTTAGGCCTGTTGAGAGCTTTGTTGATAAAAGTTTATTGTATAAACAGCAGAAATAACTCAATTTTAAATATCGGTTCAGCTATTAATACAAAAAATTTCTTCAGAGTTACTCACGGTATACTTTGATAAAACAGATATATCTCTCGATGTGACACACTGTATAAACAATATCCAATTTGCTAATTATGCAGCCTTATCTTACCAGCAACCACTGGACATAACTTATCGGCCCAAACACATTCCAGATTGAATAAATAGCCAATACATATACCTGAGAGAGCCGCGCAGGAATGTCCGGGTTACAGTAGCTAAATTAGAGGGTGTCTACTATAGGAGCCACTCCAAGGCAGAGGTAATATCGCTCTTGAGCATTCCTCCTCCATAATTGTCGGACGTCCGCATATATATCAATTCCATACCGTCCAACAATTAATTACAGAAGATACGTTGAAATATGGTCCGAGATTGATGTTACGGAATCCGCAGCTTTAGAGGATTTCATAGAGCAGATAGAGCCGGTTGGAGATTATATGATTTAATTACACAAAAGCATGTGTGTGTTTGTATTGTTTACTGTTAAAGTGTGCTAGTTTGTGTAATACTGCGATAATCAAAACGATATTTTTCTTCAAAGTGATTAATCACTGTATTGGTCTTTGTTATAATTTATGGTTTGATTGGTTTATGGTAAATACTAACTCGATATTCGCTTACCACATTTTTAATCTGTTGTATTTTACTTGATTTAATCAGTTGTCGAAGTATTACGTACATTAGTTATAGCGGGTAAAATCTGCACTTTGCTGGATTCTTATAGGGTATGGGAGGAGACACGTGTATTATAACAAGAGGTAAATCACCAATCGGTATACTCTGGGCTAATTAGAAAAATACAAGGAAAAGTTATTTTCCAGCAATTTTATTGCTGGAATCAAATCTTATGATTGTATATATTAATAATATAGGTATGCAAAGTCGTTCTTAATTTGTATGAAGTTGGATTAGTGATTAATATTGACACTAACACAAATCCATACTCATACATAATAAATATCATATCTAAACTATAAGCACTAACTTTTCTAGCTTTTTTTGCTGCAAAATCTTTAATAAAATTTTTAAAGTCTAAGGATTGAAAAAGGTCAGCATCTGAAACAAAACTAGCCAAACTAGACAATCTAGAATCTCCGTCAGAAATCGAGTTCCTCAAGTAGTTTTTGATTCTTTTCAACACGCTGAATGATCTTTCTCCAGATGCATTAGATGTCATCATGCTAGTAGAATGCGCAAACCGTGTCTATATTCGGAAATAACTGTTAACTGTGTTTAATGAATGAGTTTCAAATACTCCAAAAGTGTATTCCTCGGAGGCTTGGTAATCTTGTTATGAGGCTCTCCCTCTTCATCAAATATAGGTAACTTCAACAAAGCCTGTGAACTGTACACACTCTTCTCCAAAGTCACTATCTACGTCGATTCTATACTTTTTAGTCAAAATAGAAACTTTTATCCTGATTTCTTCATTGCAAATTGACGATAAGTTGTTTAAAAATCCAAATTCTTCATTAAGAATTAAGACTGAAATAAACTTTGGACCTTTCATTCAATTCTGAATAAAGCGTGTCAATTACAACATTGAATGTATTAACTTTAAGGCTTCTTTGCCATTAAAGTGGGGTTCAGTGGATTAATCTTCTTTGTCTTAGCCAGGGAGAGCTTTTCTTTTCGGGCGTCTTATTATTTCAAGAATATTAGGTTTCATTTTTAGACAACTCTTTTCCTCTTTTTTCATAGGAATCAAAGTTGTCTTTCAGAATCAATACGTAAGTACTCCTTGAGATATTTGTATGTTGCAAGTCACATTCAAGTCTGTAGCAGTTTTTGCAATGTTTTGCTATTCTTGTCAAAACGTTGTAAAATATTTGTTGTAAACGTTTTAAAATTTTACAATTAGTAAAAATTTTTTTACCAAAATTTTTTTTTTACAAAACGCTGCGCCCTTTTGCTTGCGGCCCTAGGCCGCGGCCTAATCGGCCTAGTGGTAAATCCGGCACTGATGAGACCTCTGGAGTCACATAATGAGCTAAAATTTAGTTAGAGAGGTTTCTAATTATGTATTTTCGAGTGCTTAATCCCAAATAAGAATCAGCCGAGTGTAGATTTTACCTTCTTATATCGCTATAGTCTTTCCTCCAATTATTAGTTGAATGTGTATTTTACACAAAAAAAACCGTCAGAAAAATGTTCAAACTAACGAGAAGCTAAAATTTCATGCATGATGAACTCTCACTCTTTTCTGGTTTTAGTGAAGATAGGTACGCCAAACATTGTTAAATTCAGATTTAAACACCCTTCTGGTGAATTAGATGACTACTATGTTTAATTCAGTACATACTACAATTAAATAATTGAGCACTAATTCGGTCTAGTACATTCATCAAAGCAACCTTTCAAAAACACCGACCATGCTTCGAACGCGACTGTATCTTTCGTTTTCCGCTGTGATTAACACGGTATCATTTTCATGTTTAATTCGTCAGTTTTGCACATTTGCTGATTATTAATTAGCCACTCAAATGACTAACAGATAATACTGTTGTAAAAGTTCGCTATTGTGTAATAATATCAACATTCTGTAGCAGTATAGAATGACCTGTTTGCAATTGTCGGGGTTACAGAGATAAATCGACCAAACGTTTGAGTTTGAGCCCCGAAAGGGTTAAATCTGTATTAGTAAACTGTCACGGTTCAATTCTAATTTATACGAACAGGAATAGTCAAAAACTTTTAAGAATGAACCTCCACAAGAGAACAATAAAAAATTAAATATAGATAATAAAGACGTTTGAGAAAGTGTGCTTCTTCTTGTTAAGGTGCAATCTTCTTTCAACGATTGGCGATAATTTAAAAAAACAAAAGTTATATAAAAATAAATGAGACGTGATGATTTTTAAGATTATTAGCACATACTCAGTGATTGATATGATATAATTGGTATAACTTCGGAACAATTCTATTTTGACCAGTTGTAATGTGAGTTAGAAACTCAAATATGCCGCGATATTTGACAACAAAAATTGATTGAATCAATCCGGCTAGAAAGAACAACAAAATAATAAAGTAGAATAAATTAATAAGGTGCGAGCAGAAGACTAGTCTATGGGAAATTGAATAATAAGTGTATAATCCTAGGGCTCAGTGGAGGCTGTTCTTCAGATAAGGGAAACACCAATAGCGATAAAAGAATTTATTTACAAAACCGACACTAGGGTAATTACCCCGGTAGAACTCGAGTATTGACTTGTTACTTGTACGCGTTTAGTTGAAGACTCTATGATGCTACATATTGACTGAAGTTAAAGGCACATCTTGCCTGGTTGAAGTGATTCTTGAGAATGATTCTAAAATGTGTATTCTTTCTCAGCGGTGGCACTTAGTATTGGTGTCAAGCCACGCGCTGAGTATATTTACAAAATATTGAGAACAAAGAAATATATTTGATCATCAAATTAAATAATGCAATTGCCCGAATTATTGTTTACAATTTACAATTCGTGAACTAAATTAGAAACCCGTACATGTATTATACCATAACAAATTGGCTCATGTGATATACGGGGTGATAAAAATATACTGTTCAATATCGGATATGAATAATGAATGTTTGATATTGGACAATAAGCTATTCTCTTACAATTTTTTGGCAGCTTATGAACTAGATGGAAAATCGAAGGACTAGCATAAAATTATACTTAATCACTTACATTACAACTAATGATATTTGCGGTAGTTCTTGCACCTTGATTTTGATTCGCGCAGCACACACTTTGGAATGCTCTCTTTTCCTTGTTACACAATTTCAGAAACTTGGAACGTTTCAAATTCATGGTTCCTAAGGGGTAAATAGGTCTGTTTTTGTACCCAAAGTGTGGTGGGGTCCAAAATGATTGCGTGATACATATTTATTACATTTTTTTGATACTACTGTGAAGTATTTTAAGAAAAGTCTTTAGCGAGCGACCCATAAGACGTAATTCTACAGTTGTCACATGTTTTCACAGTTGTTGTTTTTTGTATGGTTCGAGGTGACCCACTTTAGTCCTTTGGTGTCCATAAAAGAATTTGCATGAAAATTATCAGGACATATTTTTTGCCTCTTACCCCTTGCCTGCTTTAGTTGAGTTCATAGAAAAATTTACTTCATTCATTCTCACCACATTTTATTTTTCTTTTAGCCAGATCTCCATAATTTAGTGCTTTGCATTATACACCATGTAATTATTTAATGGTATATTATGTATAAATATTAGGTTATAATCAATCCTACTTAGAGAGGAAGCAAAAAATTACGAATTTATGAGCTACATTATTTTTTGTTCCTGACCCTTATTTTTGGAGTTCGAATCATTTTGATTCCGGTTCCTTGCACCTCTAACATCGACCTTAAATTTAACAACTGTTTCAAAAAATTTTCTTCCACAGTTCCTGAATCTTAACAATGTTCATCTAACACTACCTTGCTTGTAATAAAATTCGTTAGGGAGTGTTTCGTTTTTCTTGCACCGAACTTTTCGCTCAACTTCAGAAAAGCTCTAATGAAGAACGGTTAGGAGTACTAACGACTTAATCAATATTTAATTGAAAGTATGAACGAGTTAATGAACCAATACGAATTTAATCTACCGCTATAAACAAGGCGGGATAACAGCAATAAAGCGTTTTTATTCTGTAAGTTCTTCACGATCGGTTGCTAAAGTCCTGGATCTGCTGTAATGATAGTAGTTTGCGATATATACGGGAATTGATTACTTCAACCGGTAGGTTCTAACGAAGCGTTTTAGAAGAAAAAAATAAAAGTTTTTCAAAACTTTGTGGTTGCAACGGAAAAAAGATCTTTTAAAATAACGTAGCGCCAAAAAAGAAAATAAATACATATGTTATTTTTATTATTTAGTTAAATATCTATTTTCATAATTAAAAAATTGGTTCCAAAAAATGGAACATTTAAAACTATTAAAAATATTTTTAATTTACTAATATATAACTCCATCTCTGACACACTGCCAACAATGTAAATATGTACAAAGACAACCAGTACTTATTAGTCGTATAATGTGTGCTTAAAAGACATATGTGTCATGAGTCATTCATGACTCGCACGCTGAATGTAAATCAAGACGTGGACGAAGCCACATCTCTTTCTCAAAAAATCCGTCAAGAATAAAGTAAGACGAAGTGGAGACAACGTCTTTGTTGCGTCTCAACACATCCGTCAAAGTTTTTACGCCACTAAAGCCTTGGTTTCCTCGAAAGCAGCACCGACAAACTGCGACCGTAACACTGCGATGAATGACGTCATAAAAAACTGTACCACGCAAAATAATAGCAGTGGTTTCCAAGGATGCGTTTACACAATTGCCGAGTTTACACAATTCATTGCCGCAGTTAATTTTTCATCGTAATCTGACGTCATTCATCGCAGTGATACGGTCACAGTTTGTCGGTGCCGCTTTCGAGGAAATCAAGGCTTAAGGGGCCGTCCATTAATCACGTGAGTCTCGAAATGGGGGGGATCTAGAAAAAATCACGAAATGTCACAATACACGTGATATATAGGATCTTAAACCTCAGAATGTATCACCAAGGGGGAGGAGGGTTAAAAAATGGCAAAAAAACATCACGTGATTAATGGACTAAGTAGTGTGACTAAAGGCGTGGGCGAAGCCACATCTCTTTCTCAAAAAATCCGTCAAGGTTAAAGTGTAAATCAAGACGAGGTCGATGCAACATCGCTGTTAACAGAAGACTTCAAAAGGATTCGTCAACAATTCTAGTCCACGTGACTCCAATATGTCAGAGATTGGCCCACTTTTCCCAGAGCAAATTACGACGTTTAGATCCAAGGTTGCCACGTCTCCACATCTATATATCCAGGATCTTCGTGCCAGTGAGTTTTGATGGACAAAAGTGCACATTTTGAAAGACTCATAACACTCGTAAGTAATATTGTAGTCCACAGTAGTTTATTTTGATTCTCTGTATGATCATTTGTAGGATCTATTTGTTTATAAAGTACTGTTTTGTTTTCTCTTTATTTCCTAGTTTGTTGTGCTCATGCGCGCCCATATCAAAATTTGTAGAGGGTCCAGACGTGAAGATGTTACACATTACATTTTGTATATTTTGATGGCAATAGGTATATAGTTTAAAGCACCCGAAAAGCCAGGGGGCCTACGGCCCCCCTGCCCATGTTTATGGGCGCCTATGGTGTGCTGCATTTTGTATTTCTTTTTAATAAATTACTAGTAGTTTTGAAAAAACTTTTTGAACCAGTAGTGTTAAGACATTTCTAAATAACAGTTAAAGAGTCTAATATTTTGCAACCAGCAACCTATGTTTTACAATTTCTTTATCTCTCTTTGGATGTTCTTCAGGTTCGTCCTATTGTTGTAGTTATTAATTATATCTTAAGAAAATAAAAACATCAAAACTAAAAGAAAGCTTTCGGCATTTTAAAAATATTTTTCATATTCGCATGCAGAACATTTTTTAATTAATTAAGAAATTTTTAAACACATATTTTTGATTGGGCGTATTAACATCAATAATTGAATTATCAATTCGTATGAAAAAGACAACTGGTAGCTCCGTTTTAATGAGGCAATGTCATGCATAGTAATTTTGTGAATATATTATTTATTACAAGCTCTAACTTACAGTATTATAGTCGTGTAGGAAGAAAAAGGCCTTACCTGGAAAAGAAAACAGAAGTTAATAATCATCGATTAATTAATTTTTACTAGGCGGACATCTTTTGAATTTATAATAATCTTGTCGATCTACACTTCTCCAAGATATTAACGAACCAACTTAAAAATCGGTCATTTTGAATGTCTCGAATTTCCTAAATTTCTTGTCCGACGTAAGTGAATTTTTTACATGTTATAGCCTTATTCTTTAACAATATCGCTGTAATAATATTGTTGCTAGACATGTAAACTGTCAATGTATACGGGTTTACCCATCAAACTGTGATTTTTTCTCAAAGTTCGCATCACCCTGTGGAATATTTTGGCATTTACAAAATGATTCGTTTTCGACATAGGGTGTGTTGAAATTTTTCTTACACACGATTTATTTATTTCTCTAAAACCGGTTGAGATATGCAAATGAAATTTGGAGGGTGAGGTAGTTACTGTGCATTTTTTGACATACAATTAAGAATTTTATGGGTAATATGACCCTTATCTGCGCCAATGGTGAATATTATTAAATTCCTAATTGTATGTCAAAAATGCACAACAACTACCTCTTAAAACCCACCAAATTTCATTTGCATATCTTAACCGGTATTAGAACAATAAATAAATCGTCGGTTTGTAAGAAAAATTTCAACACCCCTATCTCGAAAACGAAACATTTGCGGACATACGTCGATAAAGTAAACTGTCGTTATTATTTCATGCAGAATTACCCCTTAAAGTTTGTTATACTTATTTAAAAACACCCTCTATTGACGAAAAACAAGGCTGTTAAAGTACATAACTTTTTTATTATTTAACAAAAGCGGATAAATCAAAAAACAGAATGTTAAAAAAACATGAGCCTATAGTTTGGTTTTAATTTCAGTATTTTATAAATGCTAGAATATTTTACAGGGCCACGCTACCTTTGAGAAAAAATCACAGTTTGATTGATCCTTACCCCCGGTATATTGGTCAATGACAATTTATCTGTTTAGTAACAATATTATTACAGCGATGTTGTTAAAGAATAAGGCTATAACATATTAAAAAAAATCACTTAAATCAGACAAGAAATTTAGGAAATTCTAGTCATCAAACATGACCCATTTTTAAGGTGGTGTGTTAATTTATTGGAGATGTGTATTATTAAAAAAAAAACTCTTAGTTGACGAATTATTTACTCGTGTAGTTCTTTGGATGTATAATTTAAGTATAAATTATTGACAGTCGGATTTCAATAGTTCAACCACGATTTTATCTCTTGTGCCTTTGAGAATACTGAAAGATAAAATCAAGGAGAATAAAATATATGAAAACTGTGGGGTTTGGGTTTCCTAGGGAAATCTGTGAGAAAAGTCATATCAATGTTTTCCTATCCTGATAAATTAAACTAGGCAGTCCAAAATATCTCAGCTTTTACAAACAACAGATACTACTTTATACAAAATTAAAAAAAGAAAAATCTATAAAAAATAATTTTATTTTATTGTTCTTTAATCAAAACTCTCCAGCTAGAACTTCTTCTTTTGTTCTGCTTACACAAAATTTACGTCAAATGCCCTAACAATCCTTCCTATCTCTTTTGGCTGTCAAAATGTCCTTGGCTATGGTTCTCCGACATCAAAAAGATGACAGAAAAGTTGCATATTTTAAAAACAAGCATAGTTTACAAGAAAACGGAAATATTGAAATACATAAAGAAGTCATAGCAAGTCAGTTCTCACCTACGCGTCAGAAATATGGGCGATGACAAAAAGAGATGAAGAACGTTTATGCTGTTTTAGACGTAAAATCCTCAGATCAGACATATTTATAAAGAAATCGAAGAAAATGGATTACGGCACGGGCGTCATCATTGTGAGATTCACGGCCTTTATAGTGAATCTATTCATCAAAATAAACAAATATTCAAAATAAACAGAGAACGGTTGGAGGGAGGAGAGGCAGTCCCAAAGGACGACTTAAGAACCAGGTAGAAGAAAACAGAAAACTGACGATGATGATAACCACTACGACAAAGGTCATATCGGTATTATAAAATCTCTACTATCCTTAATGTTCAAACGGAATATGTAGAAGTACAATATTTTGTGATGGTTTACTAGCTATTCACACTGTATAATAATATTTTTCGCATTTCTTCAGTTTTTTGTACCTTAATATTATAATAATCTGGTTATCAATTCAAGAAAATCTAACCTAAAAACATAACATCAACATCAGCACTCGCTAATCGCTACCTCTACTCTAATTCGGGAACGTTCCTTTATAGCCAATCAATAGCCCCGATTTTGTTGTATTTTAGTAACGAACAAGGTCGTTCGTAAATGACACAAATTATGTACCTATTTATGTTCCATTAATCGTGATAACGGTCATTATCTTATTAACTATCCACTAGCAAGTTTGAATGGTATCTGATAGCGGGTAATCAGGATTTTATGGTGTTCTTAACGCTATAGGAAAATGTTTTATTAGAAGAATTAACCTACAAAATACGAATACAAAGTAAAATCTATATAAAACGTACTCTAGTATAAAAACACAGAATATTATAAAAAATATCACAAGGAAAAAATTCCTGAACTGGCTGTATACCACAAATCACGAAAATAAAAACCTTATCTTGTGAAAGGTATATTTAAAATCCCTAAAAACGGTTATATCACAACAGAACGTTTTCGAAATCAATATTCCATCATCAGTGTTACCACAGGTCACATTTTGTTTAAAACAACTTTTAAAATTGTTTGAAACAACTTAAGGGTTTTTACCCGTTAATCTTGGTGGATTAAATCATGTAATGTGACCTGTGACAGCAATGATGATGGAACATTGATTCCGAAAAAGTTCCCTTTTTAGGTATTTTAAATAATACCTTTTACAAGATAAGGTTTTTGTTTTTTAAAGAATATTATGTATATACAATATATATAATATAAACTCCTGGACAAAATTAACGCACCACTCATATTTTTCTCAATAATTTTTATTTATTGATAATTTACTGTACGACAAGTTGCCTATGGACCTTGTTTGACAGTGACAGTTGTTATGTAAGCTAATAAGCTTTAACAATAATTTGTATTAAACTTCGTTTTAGACTAAAAGTGAGTTAAACTTTTCATAAAAAGTGCCGATTAAAGCAAAGTGCTTATGAGAAACAAGCTTTTTATTGTGATATTTTTCATCACATGCATGTTTGGAAGTTCATTTGCATAAAAATTAAATAAAAAAATGAACCGCCAAAGAAATTTGTCAATGGAGGAGGCAGTGCGAACATTGACTCTCCTAGATGAAGTATATTCAATGCGATACGTTGCAGGTTTGTTAGAAAGACATCATTCCAGCATCAGTAGCAAGGGGAGGCGATATAATGAAACAGGGTCGTACCATCGAAGACCAGGGCAAGGGCGAAAACGTTGCACTAATCAAATTGATGATCGATTTTTGAGACAACGTGCTCTCAGAGATAGGAGAGTCACCAGCAATTTGCTAAAAAATGAACTAGCAGATGTTCGAAATGTCGCGATATCGTCTCGAACAGTTAGAAGATGTTTACATGAAGCAGAATTGAGCAACAGGAAACCGGCCAAAAAACCCTTGCTTACCAGAGAACACAGGGTTCAGAGATTGAAATTTGCAAGATTGCATCAAAATTGGACCATCAATGATTGGAAACGAGTTCTTTTCTCCGATGATACTAGAGTAAGCCTAAAAGCTCCAGATGGTCGTGAGCGTGTCTGGCGAAGGCGAGGAGAAAGGTTTGCCAGCTGCAATATCTCTCCTAAAGTACCTTTTGGTAGTGGCTCTAAAATGTTTTGGGGGGGAATTTGTTTTGAAGCTCGTACGGAGTTGGTCCCCATACGTACGACGTCTATGAATGCCCATTATTACTTAGACAACATTATTGTCGAACATGTAATGCCTTTTGCTCCGTTTCTTGGACCTAACTTTTTATTCATGCAAGACAACGCTCCTCCTTATGTGGCTCGACAGGTTATTGGTTACCTAAATGATGTTGATATTCCATTATTAGAGTGGCCACCTAACAGTCCGGAGATGAATCTTATAGAGCATCTATGGGACTATCTCAAAAAAAAAAAGATTCGAAGTCGTAGACCCACTATTGTCAATCACAACCAACTCATTGAGTCCGTTATTGAAGAATGGGAGAATATTCCGCAAGCTTTTGTTGAACATTTGATATCAAGCATGCCTCGACGCATAAATGCAGTCATAAGAAGTAGAGGAGGACCTACACGGTATTAGTGTTGACCCAGATGCATTTTATGGTGTTACTTTACTGATTTTTTCTTCTTGAAATTTGGAGTTATGCTAGCTTATTTACGCATTTCCGGCAAAAACAAATTTTTAAAGAAACAATAAGGCAAATTAAGGTCATGATAAAGTCATGTTGGACTTATTTGTAGGTGTTTATTATTATTTCAATGTAGGGTATCTAGATTAGAGCAAGTACCAAATGAGGAAATAAGACGACGGACAAAGAGTGTATATTCCACGGTTGACCAAATAGAAACAAAGACACTGCTATGGTATGGTCATGTTATGAGAATGCCAAAAAGAGCATTAAATTACACATCCATAAATAGAAGAAGAAGAAGAAGAAGAAGGCCTACAGAAACATGAAGGAAAGGCATAGAAGTCTATGGCAGATAGAACTATAGAAGAAAACGAATGGGTGGATAGAAAACGATGGCGAGCGAAATGTGGGATGCGGAGGAGATGGTAGGAACCCCACTGCTTTTATATATTTTTGTTTCTAGGGTGACGTCATGGCTCTTAAGCACGGAGCTCATAGTCAAGAATGCACTTTTGCCTATCCGATGCGACATGTAATCTCTTAGGCTAAGGCTAAGGCCACACGGGCGATAATTTACAGCGTCATAAGAGCAGTAAACCTGACGAGGCATTGTATGAACCAATTGTAGATGAAATAGGAGTTAGTCAACCAATGAACCAATGCTTCGTCAGGTTTACTGTTCTTACGGCGCCGTAAACCTGACGAGGGATTGGTTAACTAACTCCTATGTCATCTACAATTGGTGGAGGAGTTAGTCAACCAATGGGTTTAGTCAACCAAAGTAAATAGCAAAGAAGATCAAGTACCAGAAATATTAACAAGGAAAAAGGGCATTGTCAACCAAGGATCAGAACTGCTACCGGAGCCCTAAGACTAAAACTAGCCCTAAGAAAAGCTAAGAATAACAAATCTCCAGGAGAGGATTGTGTAGTTACTGATGCAATCAAAATCGGAGGCACTTGTCTTCTTAAAAAAATAAAAAACCTTTTTAACATGTGCCTTTTAGATAGTAATATACCCGACAAATGGCACAATGCTGAAGTAATAATTCTATTGTACAAAAAAGGAGATCCCCATGACTTAGAAAATTACAGACCTATAAGCCTCCTTAGTCACTTATACAAACTCCTTACAAGAATAGTAACGAATCGCCTTGAGAAAAACTTGATTTCTACCAGCCAATGGAGCAAGCCGGATTTCGTACCGGATTTGGAACAAATGATCACCTACAGAGCATTAAAACGGTAATAGAAAAGACTATCGAATACAATCGACCACTCGTTTTGGCTTTTGTAGATTTCCATAAATCCTTTGACACGGTAGAATTTGACAAAATTCTGGAAGCACTACAAGCATGCCGCATTGACTACCGATACACAAGGTTAATTTACAATACATACAAGAACGCAACTATGTCGGTGAAACTACATAAAAACACGGACCATAATCGGCAGAGGAGTCCAACAGGGCGATACCTTATCGCCTAAACTGTTTACCGCAGTACTAGAATATGATTGTAAAAAACTTAACTGGGAAGAGCGAGGCCTGAATATTGACGGTAGAAGATTAACAAATTTGAAGTACGCAGACGACATAGATTTATTCTCTGACAACCTTAAGGAGATATGTACAATGCTACATGAACTTCAGTTAGTGTGTGCCAGTGTAGGTCTTAAAATAAACATCTCCAAAACAAAATTCATGACAAACCTAATACCTAGCGGAAATATCAATATTGGAGACAACGAAGTAGAGCTAGTGGAAAAATACATATACCTTGGACACGAAATAAAGATTACAAGCGACAACCAAACATGCGAACTACGAAGAAGAATAAACCTAGCATGGGCAGCCTATGGAAAACTCAAAGACATCTTTAAAAGCGATATACCAATTTCTTTAAAACGTAAAACATTTGACCAATGTGTGTTGCCTGTGATGACTTATGGTGCCGATACTTTGACATTGACAGCTACAACTTCTAAAATGCTGCAAATAGCCCAGAGGAAAATGGAAAGGTCAATGCTGAGTATATCGCTTCGTGACCGAGTTAGAAATGAAGACTTAAAAGTTGCCGATGTAATTTCCAGAATTGCCACCCTGAAATGGAACTGGGCCGGACACGTCGCCCGAATCAGTGATGGGAGATGGACGAAGAGATTACTTGAGTGGAGGCCGAGATTAGACAAAATAAGTAGAGGAAGACCACCTACTCGTTGGACTGACGATTTTAAGAAAATGTCTAGAAATTGGATGCAAAGTGCTCAAAATAGAACACAATGACCTATGTCCAGCAGTGGACGCAAAGGGCTGGATGATGATGAAGAGCAGTAAACCTGACGAGGCATTGGTTGACCAACTCCTATTTCATCTAAAATTGGTGGAGGAATTAGTCAACCAATGGGTTTACTGCTCTTACGGCACCGTAAATTATCGCCGGTGTGGCCTTTCGCTTAAGGTATTGTCCCACGACTCATTGATTATAGCAATTATAGTTTCCAAGTATGTAGTTGTATTGTGAGACACGTTCAATTCTCATTTGGTTCACATACAGATTTGTTCCAGTTATGTTTTTCTTACTGATGATCATTAGCTTAGTTTAATCTTTAATCTACTTGCCCCAAATTCTTATTGAACTGATAGATACCGTAGTTTTAACACGATAGGACGTTTGCTCAAAAGCTATTACTAGAATGAGAGACAGATGGACATACAACGACACGGTTTTAAGGAGTTATACGATATAAATGTAAAAACTAAAAAAATAAGAAAAATGGTGTTTTATTGCTAGTTAGATATCATAAATTCTTCGTCTATATTTTGTGTCCCACCCATTAACTTTCAGTTAGCTTCTATTCTTAAACCTTTATGCCCAATATTTCAAGAAAATACATAACTTGCTTATATAGATACACTCGGTCCTCTTACAATCATTCAAAACTCCATTATACTTTTATGCGCCCTAACCGACGCTGGCGAGAGCGTCAAAGACGACAAAGCGACAGTAAACTTTTGTGAAAAACACTCAGTTTTTATATCAACATTAAAATCATCCACCGTGGAAAGTTTAACATCCCGGCAAGAGTCAATAAAATAATCTTATACTGCAAAGTGACTCATCAGCTCGCAAACAGATGGGCCTTATAATTAGACATATGGCGGCGGCCTCGGTAGCATTTGATGTGTACAGAAGAATAATTAAGCATTATTAGGGGGTCTGCGGGAGCGATGATCAAAGAAGATCGATAGGAGAATAGATAATGTTATTAAAAAAGGTTAATACTCGTATATAGAAATGAAAATTGTTTAATCTGCCGACTGTAAATCGTTCCAGGGAAGCTATGACGTAGTAAACATGTTAAACTGTATTTCTACGGTTGAAAGGCAAAAGGGCATAAGCGGTATATTAGAGAAAATTGCGATTTTTGTACCACCTACCTACGCTTTTTTGCTGCGTAGATTGATAAATAGTTCACAATTCTACTGATCTTTATAAGATGTGGCCGCAGATAATGTAACTGTAAAACGGAATATTTGAAAACGGTGAAATAATTTTTAGTTATACTTTATGTGTTATTGGGAGAGAGTAATAAACATAGTAGTTATTCGGTTTGGCATTTAGCTCTCAATAGTCTCTCAATAGTTAGTCTCAATATTGATTTCAAATTTTAAATTTTTTAGGATTATGTATTGTTGTATATCTTATTTATTTATATGTGATGATATTCTTATATGTAATTTAATTTAATTAATGCATTAATGATAATCTAATTAATCAACCAGATCACATATCAATATGTTTTCAATCTCAGGGCGAATTATAAAATTACTTACTTACTTTCGTGACTTCTAAGTATTTCTCAGTGGTTCCTAATCGGGATAGAAAAAAATAAAATAATACACACATATGGATTACAATTATAAATCAAAATTTTGTTTATTTTATATAAATGGCAATTACTGCTTAATATTTGTTAGATCTTATATTTATTTAATACAAACATTTAAAAATGGGAATCTTATTTCCTTTTGGTTTCCAATTTGAAATTTTTATTAATAATGAACTATTAGGATTTATTAGCAACAAATTGATTTAAGTTTGATGAAAATCTTCTGATATTAGCGATTATGTTCTTTAATTTTTAATGTGGTACTTAATACAAAAAAACCATACATTCATGTCCTGACAAATGAGACTGACCTTTATCTGGTGAACTGCGAATGTCCTCACACAAGACCCGTTTCCTCCTACCCTTGGTTGCGATGAAAAACTCGTCCTGGCCTCCAGTAATGTTCTCCTTTGAAAACTACCTCGTATCGCTCGCGTTCCTGCTTTTCTCGTGATGCCGTGTTCTATCCTTTTTCGAACCACTTCAATCAGCTACCGGGACACTCTTTGCTCAAGAAGATTCTTTTCTCTCGACTCGGCCTACCTCTCGTTCCGATGGGTACTCAACACTCACGGAATTATACCGGCTTTTTCACTCTTCGTACACTACCGTCTACCACTGGACTTCACCTCTCGACCGCTCAAAACATTCTGCTCTCTCATCCTCATTCATTTCCCTACTTTCTAAATATCCCTTCCAGATTCAAAAATCAACATTCCACCACAAATTATAATTCGCCGTATTCCTCAATACCAACTTTTAATCTTTCTAAATATGTTTAACGGATTTCAAGAAAAAATAATCATTTCCCAATTTAAACTTACTTTCTACTTTTTACAAAACTTAATGACCTATTATCTATTTCACTGAGTCTTATTTAGCGTAGGCTAATGATCGAATCTTCCGCGAAACACTATAATGGTCCGCGTCACTCAACTTGTTTATCTTAGGCGCATTGTAACCGAGTTTCGTACACTTCTTCGAATCACTTTCTTAAAAACTAAATATAATAATTTGTTGTATACAGGTTGTTCTAAATTTACATGCCCGTGGCTGAGAAAATTGAAGATCTTTTATATTAATTTGAATTTTGCTTATAATTATAAATTTTAATTCTCCTATCAAATAGGAATATAACAGTATATTGTTTTAAACTTAACCTATAAATCAACAATTTTTGTTTCTCTTCAATTTTATTTTTGTTTGTATTCTAGTGGAAATGTCGTAAGAACCACTTCCACATCTCTTCCGACTCTACAATCTACAACGCAGACCGGCTCCTTCCTTTTCGGTCCTTTTTCACACACTGTCAATCGTTTATTGTGTTACAAAGTCCAAGAATATAAATCTACTTAGGCGAAATTCTCAAATTTGACAAAGTGAACCAAAGTACGAAAATCACTACAAGAGCAAAACTAGTATGAGCAGTCAATACTCAATACTGAAAGAGCAAAGTGTTCAACAAGTGCGTCTTTCCTATCATGACATGGATGTCATATCTGTGCCCTAACCAAAGCAAATCACACATTTTTTAACACAAATAAAATACAAACTCGAGTTCGGCCCAGCATGGAGATAAGTAATGTTGTTCCTAACACGGGCTCCGTAAAATTGTTATTTTTAAGCGGTAAAACAAAGTTATATATTGTGAATTTGTGCCTAATTATAGTCGATAACTGTAAGTGTACAAGATTTAATTAATGTCTTTGTAAAAACGTTATGAATTTAATATATTGGGACTGGGACAGTTTGTTAATGTATTATAAACAATTTCTCGTTATCAGTGGTTTCACGTTAATTACACTTGTCTAGATACAGACCCATATACCTGTTTTTGCAGGTGGTCAGGGTCGGATCCTTTTTATTGACAAAGAGTGTTTAATGAAATTAATTAACAATGGAAAATAATGTTACAATGCAATCCAATATCCAATATCAAAAATATTATATTCTGCTCTCGACTGTCTAACAATCGCATCTGTATGTACCTGTATAGCAAACAACTGGTAGAAGATTTCATGACCAACAGAGGATACATTGAAATTCAAGGCGAAATTGTTCGAGCTAGGAAATTAATAACACCAGCAGAGAGGATTGTCCTCTCCAACGTATGCCCCTCCATACCTCATGAAATACTTATCAACGAATTACAAAATATTCGTTTAGTACCGGCTTCACCCATGACTTTCCTTAAAATTTGTGCCACCTTACCTGAAAATAACCATATTCTCAGCTTTGGGAGACAAAGATACATAAGTCCCCACAATTTAACACTTCCGAAATCATTTCTACTTGAGTTTGATAATACCTCTTATAGGATTTTCATATTACAAGATGGTTTGGTCTGCTACAATTGCAATAAGCCTGGCCACAAGGCATCTCAGTGTTCCGAATCAACAGTTCTAGAAGATCAACATTCAAATAATGAAAAATCTTTACACAGCCTACATAATGCAGTTTCGCAACAAACAGATACACTATCAGAAGCAATGTTAACCTCCCACGTTCCCAGTAATGCAGATTCTCAACATTTACATCAACTTTTAGAAGAACCAATGTTAGCATCCCACGATTCAAACACAACAACCACGATAACAAACATTGCTCAAGAATCCAACTCTCATAAGCGCACCGTTGATGATATAACTTCACCTGAAATCGATCGAGTCTTTTTGAGCAGAATGCAAGTTGTTCCTTGAGCCTAAAATTCGGCAAAAAATCAAGAAATCTAAAATTGTAGTAGTAACTAATCTAAATGTAGTAGTAATCTAAAATTGTAGTAGGAAAGTAGTAGTAACTCTGTATCACTGCTACTAGAACCCGCAAAAACGTTTATTGAAAATCATTCTCCATCTTTCGTTCTTAATTACAACCAACTGGATATGCTTCTAACTAACATCACCGGTTCTGCTGATCCCTTGAGTATCATTCAAGAATACACAAAAGATTACGTCAGTCTAACGTTATTACGTCTAATATAATCACAAAAGTATATCCCCACTTAAAAGATAGAAGTATAAAGCGCAAATTAACGTCTATTAAGAAGAAAATGTATGTTCAGATTGGTAAAAAAATTTCTGACTCTGACAGTGACACTTCTCAATTAAGTCAAAAATAACATTCACATGTTCTTAATTGATTGTCCTAAATATACTATTGAAAGACGTCTATCTGGCATCTCGAACAGCTTGCAAACGTTACTGGGAAAGAACTTTGATTACAGAAAACTAATAGGTTATATATCTTGTATCAATATGTTGTACAAAATTTAATCATGTATTTAATTTTGTAAGTACTAGGTATTACCATTGTTATATTACTAATATTTGTATACTTTGTAAATTATAACCGTTATGTCGCTAATATCCTTCGGGAGGATGCGGCTTTGTTTTGAATAAAAAAGATACAAACGCAAAAATTCGAGTACTGACTTCATTTAAATCCAATAGTATAACAGACTAGTACTCACGACCTTTTCAGCACTTATAAATTTTAGATATAGTTTTTATTCTTCTTCCTGGTATTCTTATATTTTAGGACCCCGTTCGATGATGTTGTTAAGAAAAGCAGAAAGAAAAGTAGTGCTAATAAAAAAGGCGATACGAACACGAATTCAAACATCTTCAGTTGAAGTTACAACTCTAGATTATCTAATATGTGGAGAAATATAGAAAGACTGTATATTATAACGATTTTTAGTTCTTTGTAGTTTCCATATTTAGCAATTCTCCGTTCTAAAAATAATAAATTTATTACGATATTCAAATTTTTCAAAAACCCGTTTGAGGCCCTGGTTGTCGCAATTGGCGCAGACAATAGGATTTTTCCAGAATTTTATAGTGCTTGAATTAATTCCAATACTAATATCGTAATTTTGATAGCAATGATCAAAATAATATTAAAAAGTAAATATTCTGAAAGCAAATACGAAAATAATCTGATGCATTTAGAGAGAACTATCGGAATAATAAAATGAAAAAACAAATAGAGAAAATGAATATAAAAGCAAAACAGAACTTGTCTGATATTTCAATTTCACAGGACCAGTTTCAATTAAAAACTTTCACTAAAAATACAAGAATAACAGCTACTAGTAACCGTTATTTATGAGCTGATGATAGAGTAAATAACAACCAAACGATTTTCAACCCAATCCGAAATAATTCTCCTCAGCAACGCTCCGCACAAACGATCCCGCTTGTTAGCTTAACTTCAATAATTAATTCAAGAAGAACTTTGACAAACAGAAAACCTTTATACGTTTCCCCGCAATCCGAACGTTAAACATTCTAAGAAAAACAAAGCCGTTGCAGACTCTCTTGTCGTCGTCCGTAGTCAAATCCTAATGCACGAAAAACAACGACGACAAGGAAAACCAAAAAGTGAAAACATCACCGGCAGAGGGCTTTCCGTTTCGTCCATTTCGCCTCGTTACATTTCCATTTCCATTCACCTTAAGCCCATAGTACCCATCGGCCGATAAGTATAGTCTTGAATTGACGTATGGTTTATAACGGAGCAACGGTTAAGACACACTTTTATGGAATTTCATACAAATTCATACTAACTTACGACTTACATCTGTATTTATCTGGTATAGGGGAACAGGGATGTGTTCCATTTCTAATCAGTGTGGTCTTGAATTGTTTCTTCCTAACATTTCACATTATCAAAAAAGTACAGCAAAAGCTGGAGCTACCAACATAGTTAGCGCATTGCCGTTGTCAATGTCATTAGGAATAAATCATTCCAGACTACCACAAGTGTTGTCTAATCAGTGTTGCCAATCGGTGGATAATTATCCGGTTTGCGTACCTTTTGGAGAGTTGTCGTATCTTCTTCGTACCTTTAAATAAATCGGATATTTGCGGATATATTTTTAAAAGCTGCTTAACAACCAATTTTAACGAAATATAATTAATTAACAATAATACAGGGTGAAATTTTGAAATTAGAAAGTATGGAAACTACTTATGGAATAAAATTGTTTGTGTACTTATTTTAGAAAATTATTAAAAAATGCTGTACCCGTTAACTTTTAAATTCAAATGGGCGCTTTATAAACATAGATTTAAATATACAGGGTGCGTCACGAAAGTCTAGCATAGTCCATGATCTTTAGTTTTAATGAATCACCCAGTATATTTTTGTGTTATTAGAAGCTAATGTTATACCTAATTATATTTATGATTTTTTTGAGAAATGTAATGGTACTATGCAGAAAAGGACTTTCCGGCACAGAAACGTCACTTTTCTGCACATTACTGTCAGTTATTCTGTGAGAAAATATTAAGTTTAATAACATAAAATTGTGCAGAAAAATGCATTTGGAATAGTGGTTGTAGAAAAATCTACTTATTTGAAACTAGTAGTATCTAGATATCTACTAATTAACTCAAAAATCCTTCAAATTTTTTGCCTATAAAAATTATTTAGTCGGGCATTAACGTTGAACGCACCACGGGTATTATGGATAATAACTTTGATACCTTAATAACTACAAGACTGTCAAATACATTTCTATTGTTTTAGTTGTAATAAATCTTTAGTTGTTAAAAGAGCGTAGGCGCAAAATTTCGGACCAATAATCTTTAAACTTATTAATTTTTTTCGATTCCTGAGAAATATAATCAATATTTTTGAAAAATTTGAACGCAGAATGAAACATTACATTATTATCGAGGGCTGAAAGTCCCTTAGAATAAACAAAATGTTTCTTTTGAATGAGATATTTAAAATTAAAAATCACACTCAATATTCTGTTTTACTTTTACCCCTCTAACATAGTAGAATAAAAATTATAGAAATCTTCAGAGACTTTCGGCCCTCGGTAATAATGTAATCTTTCATTCTGCGTTTAAATTTTTAAATAATACTTATTAGCAGTCTCAGTACTCGAAAAAATAATGCATTTTAAAAGCATTGACCAGAAATTTTGCGCCTATGCTGTTAATGTAGCTGTAGTTTATTTTGTATTGATTTATTTATTATTTATTTTTCCAGTACCTAGTTTTAGGTAGTTATTACGTTTTAATAAAATAACATTTAAAAGTGTTTTTTTTACTTACATAATTATAATAAATTAATATAACGATCCAAATAATGAAATATTTAGATTTATTTATTTATTTAGAATTTAACACTTACGATAATACAAAATACGAGTAATATAATAATAGTAAGTAAATACTATTTACATAAATGAATTAGGTAATAATCAGCTAGGATACGAGATTTTCATCTATAAACGAAAATTTTTAAACTTTGAAATAGAGAATCCAGTAGATTAAAGGGCCGGTTCCGGTTGTTCGAACGCTAATCAGAAATGGAATCAACTGATCATTATCAAATATTTAATTACTGTCAATGTCAACTTTGATTGGGTTGCTGAAAACATAATTGATTACAATTATGAGATTAGATTAATTAATCAATTATCTTAATAATTGTTACGTTAATTGATAATTAATAATCAATTAATCAATCAATTATGGTAATTATCATAATGATAATTGATTACAATCAACTAATTGGCGTACGAACAACGGATTTTGTTATTTGATGGTTGTTAAGGGGACTAAAAGAATAACATTGGCAATATTGATTTTAATAACAGAATGTTTTTTGACCTAGCGTACCTTTTCGTGACAAATCGGATATTTTTCTAGTGATTATCGGATAATCTAGAGAAATGCGATTGGCAACACTGTGTCTAATCATGTGTAGTTACAAAACACAGCTGAAAAAGCTCTATAGATACTCTTTTATATCATAGCTTTTATCAATTTTGATGTTGGAAATGAATCGTATACAGTAATCCCTCATTATCCGCGGACTCATCAACCGCGGTTTCACTTATCCGCGGTTGCGATATCTGTTAAATCTTTAATGAGAATATTTTATTATTTTTATATATTTTTTATAATTTGACCAGTCGCGTTAAATCACTCATGATACGCCACTGGCGCTTGTTCTTAGTAGTAAGACTACGGCAATTAGTTTATATTCTGAAGGTTTAAAATACCGGCGAATGTAGACGCTGATCTCAGCGTCTTTATTTTTGTTGATATGATAATACTATTTCACAGATATGCAATTTCATCATATTTCTTTCTGTGTACATACTAATATATACTGTTATATTTCTATTTGATATGAAAATTAAATTTTGATAATTATAGACAAAATTCAATTTAATATAAAATATTTTCAATTTTCTCAACCACGGGCATATAAATTTAGAACAACCTGTATACAACAAATTGTTATATTTAATTTTAAGAAGTGATTAAAACGATACTCGGAACAATGCGCTTAAAATAAAACTAAAGTGAAATCGAAAATAGGTCATTATCGTTGTTCGCGGAAGGTTCAATCATTAGCCGATGCTAAAGAAGACTTAGTGAAAGTAGATAATAGATCATTAAATGTTGTAATTAGTAGAAAGTAATTTTAGAATGGGAATTAACTATTTTCTTTGAAATCCATTAAGCATATTTAGAAAGTTTAAAAATTGGTTTTGAGGAATACTGCGAATGAGAGTTGGTGGTGGAATTTTGATTTGTGAATCTGGAAGGGATATTTAGAAAGGAGGGGAATGAATGACAAATAGAGATCAGAATGTTTTGAGCTGTCGAGAAGTGAAGTGGAGTAGTAGACGGTAGTGTTCGAGGAGTGAGAAAGTCGTTGTAGTTCCGTGAGTGTGGAGTATCTATCGTGGAACGAGAAGTAGGCCAGGTCGAGAGTAAAAGAAACTCCTTGAGCCAAGAGTTTCCGGTAGCTGATTGCAGTTTCGAAAAAGGTAGAACACAGCATCACGACAGAAGCAGGAAACGAGAGCTATACGAGCTAGTTTCGGAGGAGAACATTACTGGAAGCCAGGACGAGGTTTTGATTGCAGCCAAGGATAGCAGGAAACGGGTCTTGTGTGAAGACATTCTCAGTGCACCAGAAAAAGGTCAGTCTCATTTGTTTGGACATGAATGTATGGGTTTTTCGTAGTAAATACCACATTTAAAATTGAAAAAACATAATCAATAATATCAGAAAAGCTTCATCAAACTTAAATAGAATTGTTGCTGATAAATCATAATAGTTAAATGTTAATAAAAACTTTCAATTGGAAATCAAAAGAAAATAAGATTCCCATGTATAAATGTTATGTTTAAGAATAATAAGATATAGCAAATATTAAGCAGTGATTGCCATTTAAATAAAATAAACAATATTTTGATTACAATTGTAACCCATATGTGTATTTTTTTTTACTCTTTTCTTTTCTATCCCGATTAGGAACCATTAAGAAATACTAGAAGCCACGAAAGTAAGTAATTAATTTATAATTCGCCCTGAGATTGAAAACATATTGATATGTGATCTGGTTAATTAATTAGATTATTATTAAAGCATTGATTAAATTAAATGACATATAAAATTATTATCTCATATCAATAATCAAGATCACAACAACTGTCGTCCAACGTGGAGGGCATTGTAAAGTATTTCTGGTGGCAAATTTGAAGGATAGAAAGAGTAAAGCCGGTATTTGAAAATTTATATGCCTGTGGTAAAAAGTGAGATACTTACATTTGATAACATAAAATTTTAGATCTCTTTAGGTACAAATTTTACATAACTGATTTAATATTTTATTTTTACGATATTACATTTGATATATTTATTGACAATTTATAATATTTGGGTGAGAAAAAGTCGTCTTGGTAACATACTAGTAAAATTTCATATTTGGCGGGGACAGTACTTCTTGAAAACAAATGTCTGTGACAAGAAGCCAAAGCAAAGACAACAAAAAACAAAAAGAACATTCAAATCAAGAGAATAATTCAGACCAAGAAGACATTTTAGACACGACAATCATGGCATCAGAACAGCAAGAATTATCAGGAATAGATAAAATATTACAAATGATGCAACTCCAGTCACAAAGAATGGAACAAAAACTGGATGAAAATCAACGTGAAACGAAACAAGCCATGGAAGAAACATCAAAGAAAATGGATAAAGTGGATCAAAAAATGGATGACAACCAAAAGGAAACAAAACAAGCAATAGAAGAGAACAATAAGAAAATAGAGGAACGCATAGAAAAGTATGAAAAGGAAATAAAAGGATGTTTGACAACAATGAAAAACGAGATAGAACAGCAAGAAATGAAAATTAAAGATCACATGCAAGAACAAGAAATTAGAATGAAGGACCACATGAAAGAACAAGAAATGATAATTCAAAACAAAATGGAGGAGTTAACGAATGGCCAGAAAAAGGAACTAGAAAATTTGGAAAATAAGTTAGAAAATGCTATTCAAGTAGACAGAGAAGAAGTGGAAAAAAGAATCACAGAAATAGAAAAACAAGTCACCGAAAACAGGACGCAACAGAATGTCGGAGAAAGAAGAGAAATGGTTATACATAGCACAGATGACGTGAAGATAAGGTTTGGCGGGGATGTAAAAAGATTACACCCAGTGCCGTTCATAAATAGCCTGAAAAAGAAAATACAGCACATCGGAAATTTCGAAACAGCAAAAGAAACTATCAGAAACCATCTCAAATATGAAGCAAGCCTATGGTTCGATAGCAAAGAAGAAGAATTCGGCAATTGGCAACAATTTGAACAAAAATTTTTGAATTATTTCTGGGGAAAGGTCCAACAATTGGAAATTAACAAGGAATTGCAAAATGGGAAATACAATGATAGGATGGGTGTATCAGAAAGGACATATGCTTTGCAAATGTACAATAATGCAAAACATTTACAATATAATTACTCATCGGAACAATTAGTCGAACTGATTGCAAGACATTTCGAGGAAACGCTGGAAGACCATATCACATTGCAAAACTACAAAGACATAGATAGTTTATGCCAATTCCTACAAATAAGAGAATCACGTCTAAGAGAAAGAAAATCAAGAAAGTCGCGAGAAGATTACAGGCCCCGAGAAACACAAGATTACAGAGATAGAAATCAAAATAGGAGGGACTATACAAGACGAGATTTTAATCCCAGAAGGGAAAACGAAAATAGAGACAACGGAAGAGGAAATTATGAACAAAGAAATAGGCAATGGAATGAGGACAGAAATCGAGAATACCAGAATAGAAACACCACACGCTCAAATCAAGAAAACAGAAATAATGGTAGACAAAATGAACAGGGATATCGAGAAAACCGAAACAGATCCGACAGACCAAGAGAAAATAGAAGAGAGGTAAATAATACCCAGACAGAAGAATATGACGGAGAGAGAAATTATGACGAAAATATAAACAACAATGAGCAACCGGCGTCTTTTCACGACGGCGCTCACTAAAAACAAAAAAACAAACAGGAATCTTTTGTCACCCCAAGGAGTTTATTAAATTGGCAGGAAACAACGAAAAGAAAAATGTAATTAATTTAAAATTTGTGGATGGATTTATCAACGAGACACCAATTAAAATTATGATAGATACTGGATCGGAAATAACATTGGTCAACAGAAAACTAATAGAAGAAGTTAACTTAACAAATTTAATTTACAAAATACCTAGGGTAAATTTAGTGGGCGCAAACAAACGGACATTGGCAACTATAAATGAAGGCATACGAGTAATGGTACGACTGGGTAAGAATATGTATGCACTACAATGTGTAATAATGCCAAATCTGTCACATGACATGATAGTAGGAGTTGACGAATTGGCAGAAAAACATGTAGTGATAGATTTTAAAAATAATACGATGAAACTAACAGAAGAAAAAGAAAAGGAACAGGACAAGGAACAGGAGAAACAAAATATGGACGAATCAGGTAAAGAACAAACAGTGGAAATGAATTTGGCAGCGAAGCAAGGACAAAGAAGAAAAAGGAGAAAAGGTCAGAAAAAGATAAAAGAAAATGAAACCTGTGGCTCCTCAAAAGAAGAGTTGAGCCCAGAAGAAGAAAATTTGAGAGTATCAGAAACAAAGGAAACCTGGGATTCCTCAAAAGAAGAGACGGGCTCAGGAGAAGAAGAAATAAAGCTAAAAAATGAAAGTGAAAAGAATATGATTGAAACAGTGGTATTTGAAGAGGAGGTATATGCAAACGAGGATGCAGAATGCACGGTAAACATGTGTGAAGAATCTGAGAAAAAAGACAGAAAATTGATATGTGGAGAAGGGAAAGAAAAAGAATTGCGGTTGATGTTAAGAAACTACGAAAATTTGATCAATGAGGAAAACAGAGTGGCTAAAAAGTACGAACATTCATTTGAGGTGAAAAACTTGGGAAATTTTCGATCAAAAACTTACCCGATTCCATACAAGTATCGACAAGAGGTGAAAGAAGAAATAAATAAAATGTTGGAAACTCAAATCATCGAAAGATGTGATTCACCATATGTTAACCCGATTGTGATAGTAAAGAAAAGCAGTGGAGAATTGAGATTATGTTTAGATGCCAGGAATATCAACCAGCACACTGTATCACAATATGAATCACCTCTAAACATCGAGGCCATTTTTGGAAGAATCACCGGGTCACACATATTTTCGAAAATTGACTTAAAACATAGTTTTTGGTTGATACCGTTAGCTGAAAAGTGTAGAAACTACACCGCTTTTTCTATTGATGGTATTGTCTACCGGTTTAAGGTAGTGCCGTTTGGATTGCAGAGTGCTTGTGCTGCACTCGTCCGAGCTCTACATACCATTTTGAATCGCCACGAAGATTTCATAGTTCATTATATCGATGATTTATTAATTTTTTCACAAGATACTCAGAGTCATCTGAAACACATAGAAATAATTCTGGAAGAATTGGACACAGCGGGATTGAAATTAAACATTGAAAAATGTCAATTTTTTCAAAAAGAAGTCATTTATTTGGGTTTTCAATTGGACACCAAAACAGTAAGATTATCCGAAGATAGAGTCAAGCTCATAGATGAATACCCAAGACCAACGAATTTGAAAACATTGAGAGGTTTTCTTGGCACGATTAATTATTTTAAAAAACTGATTCCCGATTTGAGCCAAAAGGAAATCCCTCTGATAAAGTTGCTTAAAAAAGGAATAAAATGGAATTGGAAAGAAGAACAGGAGGAAGCTTTCGAAACATTAAAACGAGAATTCGCAAAAGGAACGAAAATATACCACCCCATTTACAATTTACCTTTTATACTCCGAACTGATGCGTCCATACAAAAATTTGCAGGAGTTCTGTCTCAAATACAAAACGACCAAGAAGTGCCGATATGTTTCATATCGCGAGTGACTAAAACACATGAGAGAAAATATAGTGTTACAGAATTGGAGTTTGCCAGTGTACTATATTGCGTAAACAAATTGAGGTTTTACTTATTGGGAGCAAAATTCACAATCGAAACAGACCATGCAGCTTTAGTACATATCATGAAGAACAGATTAGTAAATAATAGAATACATAGAGGCATTCTATTATTACAGGAGTATGATTTTGAGTTCCGATATATAAAAGGAAAAGACAACATAATAGCCGACGCTCTAACACGGGATGAGGACACGGGAAAAAAGGAAACAATTACTCTACAGGTGGGACTAAATAGATTAATACAAGAAGAAGGGATATATTCGTTAAATGAGATAAGGACAAACCAAGAAGACCTAGAGGAAAGAGAGAAAAGAAGAGCGGAAGTAGAAAATGACATATATTTTAAGAGAATAGACGGAAAGGAACTATATTTAGTGACACAGACATTGGCCGAAAAGATAATAAAGAAATTACATGAGGACAATGGGCATATCGGTAGCAGAAAAGTTTGGCTCGTTTTTAGGGAAAATTACATCAGCCGACAGGATTACCGCATTGCAAAGGAAATTACCCAGAAGTGCGATGTATGTCAAAAATATAAGAGTCGGAATTTCAAAAACGAAAATGTTGCCAAAAATATTGAAGCCCGAAACAAACTAGACATTGTAGCAATAGATATGTTAAGCGATCTAATTATGACCACTAAAAGGAACAAACATATTCTGGTAATGGTGGATGTGTTTTCAAAATACGTAAAATTATATAGTTGCCGCACCACAAAGGGGGAGGAAATATTAAGAAAAATCGACAATTTTATAGCCATAGTAGGAACACCAAAAAAGATTCTACTGGACAATGCAACGTATTTCCGAAATGATCGTTTCAAGGGACAACTTCGAGAACGAGGAATAGAGACAAATTTTGTCAGCATCAGGCATCCACAGAGTAATCCTTCGGAACGATTCATACAGGAAGTGACGAAATTTCTTCGCATTGCAACAGATGGTCAACATCGCCACTGGGACAGGAAAATGGCGGAAATAGAAAGGTATCTAAATACAATTCCGAGCACAGTAACAAAGGAGACCCCAGAATACATCATGAAGGGTGTAATGCCGATAAGGCCATGGGAAGACCAAGAGCCAAAAGAATATCAACAGGTGATTGAAACCGTACAGAGAAGATTACGGCGAAGCAACGAAAAATATATCCAAAGACAGGAACAAAATAGAAAAAGAAGACCAGTGACTTTCCAAAAGGGTGAAAAAGTACTCGTGAGGGCATTACGAGTATCAAATCTTCCTGGCGGCATTTGCGCAAAGTTGATGCCTGTTTTCGAAGGCCCGTACATCGTGAATAATGAAAATGGGATAAATAGTTATGAGTTGAGGCACAGGAACTCGGAAAAGATCCGAGGAATTTATAATATTCACGATGTATACAAATATCACGAATAAAAGACAGAATTACATGAAGTAGATAGTAAGTTAGGATATAAGACGTAGATTAAAGTAAGGAAATATACAGGGAGTTGGTTTTGCCTCGAGAAAATTTATTTAAAAATGCAGATAAATTTTATCGAATACAAGGCGGGGATTTGTTATATTTCTATTTGATATGAAAATTAAATTTTGATAATTATAGACAAAATTCAATTTAATATAAAATATTTTCAATTTTCTCAACCACGGGCATATAAATTTAGAACAACCTGTATACAACAAATTGTTATATTTAATTTTAAGAAGTGATTAAAACGATACTCGGAACAATGCGCTTAAAATAAAACTAAAGTGAAATCGAAAATAGGTCATTATCGTTGTTCGCGGAAGGTTCAATCATTAGCCGATGCTAAAGAAGACTTAGTGAAAGTAGATAATAGATCATTAAATGTTGTAATTAGTAGAAAGTAATTTTAGAATGGGAATTAACTATTTTCTTTGAAATCCATTAAGCATATTTAGAAAGTTTAAAAATTGGTTTTGAGGAATACTGCGAATGAGAGTTGGTGGTGGAATTTTGATTTGTGAATCTGGAAGGGATATTTAGAAAGGAGGGGAATGAATGACAAATAGAGATCAGAATGTTTTGAGCTGTCGAGAAGTGAAGTGGAGTAGTAGACGGTAGTGTTCGAGGAGTGAGAAAGTCGTTGTAGTTCCGTGAGTGTGGAGTATCTATCGTGGAACGAGAAGTAGGCCAGGTCGAGAGTAAAAGAAACTCCTTGAGCCAAGAGTTTCCGGTAGCTGATTGCAGTTTCGAAAAAGGTAGAACACAGCATCACGACAGAAGCAGGAAACGAGAGCTATACGAGCTAGTTTCGGAGGAGAACATTACTGGAAGCCAGGACGAGGTTTTGATTGCAGCCAAGGATAGCAGGAAACGGGTCTTGTGTGAAGACATTCTCAGTGCACCAGAAAAAGGTCAGTCTCATTTGTTTGGACATGAATGTATGGGTTTTTCGTAGTAAATACCACATTTAAAATTGAAAAAACATAATCAATAATATCAGAAAAGCTTCATCAAACTTAAATAGAATTGTTGCTGATAAATCATAATAGTTAAATGTTAATAAAAACTTTCAATTGGAAATCAAAAGAAAATAAGATTCCCATGTATAAATGTTATGTTTAAGAATAATAAGATATAGCAAATATTAAGCAGTGATTGCCATTTAAATAAAATAAACAATATTTTGATTACAATTGTAACCCATATGTGTATTTTTTTTTACTCTTTTCTTTTCTATCCCGATTAGGAACCATTAAGAAATACTAGAAGCCACGAAAGTAAGTAATTAATTTATAATTCGCCCTGAGATTGAAAACATATTGATATGTGATCTGGTTAATTAATTAGATTATTATTAAAGCATTGATTAAATTAAATGACATATAAAATTATTATCTCATATCAATAATCAAGATCACAACAATACGTATTCAATATTGGGAATATTGGGATTACCTATATATGCCACATTCTTCTTTGGATCGCGGATCCCTCGCCAACCACGGTTTCACCAACCGCACCTTTCTCTTCGGAACGTAACCCCCGCGGTTGAAGAGGGATTACTGTACCATAATACAAACTCTTTTATTAAACGTTTCGTTTGCAAAGCATAAGTGGTAATTGTATTTGTAACTTTTCATATAAGTTAACATGTTTTACAACAATTGAAGTATAGAGGGCTCCACATTTTGAAGTGTAATCGTCTTACCCATTCCGGTGAATTGACCCCGATTGCCTCCAGATTCGTACTCGCTGCTGCATTAACCGACCGACATCAAAGTTTCAGAGCTCGTCGCCGGCTGTTTCATCGCCGCCGCGCCATTCGATACTCATGCAAAGTTTGTATATCACGGTGGTTAACCTAAGCTTTATTGCAAAGGAAGTGCAGAGGCATTAGAAAGGATTTACCTTGTTCCTCCGCATATTTCAAACGGGCCGACATCGGCGAAGGCTTACCCCCATAGGTCGGTGGGATACTATACACCTTTTGATTCTTGTTAATCTCGGTGTGGACTGCTTTAGTTCTGCACGGTTTCGGATTTCAGTTTGCGACACAGGCTGTCAATGGGATTCTGATAGGGATATAGTTTTAGCCTTTATCAAGACAGTGGTGTGCAAAGATCTAAAGATTTTTAGGTAAAACTCAAGCAACAGATTGATGATATGCTAAGCTATGCTGATTCGAATGTGACATCCCTTGTGAGCTGATGGTGTAATCTTACCTGGAAATACTGAAAGGGAATTAGAGGTAAGATTGAAAACGTAAAGTCAACGAATGTGGTAACTTTGAATGTTTTTTTTAGTTATGTTTTGTTTAGTTTACGAATGAGTTTACAATAGGTGTAGGTGTAGGAAATGATACACTAGTAAATAATTTAAAATATAATCATCCACAGGCAGATATATTTGTTTGTTCTAAACAAAAAATAACATTGACATTTACTTCTCTCAATTTGTAATACAGGACAGCGCACACGTCTTATGGAAAATGTAATATCCGTCAAATACAATAAAATGTACATGAATAGATTTGTCTTGAAGTTACAATCATATCATATAATTGCGCCAACTCTGAATTTTGATTAATAACGGTGTAAATTGTAATTGCAGTTCATGGAAATGACATTTATAAGTCCATAAAGCTGTCCTATTCATAAATCAGAGGTCGGCAACGCGGCGCCACTGCGCCCTTCAATAAATTTTAGTGCGCCCTTAAACTATTATTAATTTAGACAAGAAATTCAAAACGTATTGATGTGATCTTGATTATTGATATGAGATAATATTCTTATATGTCACTTAATTTAATCAATGTATTAATACTAATCTAATTAATTAACCAGATCACATATCAATATGTTTTCAATCTCAGGGCGAATTATAAATTAATTACTTACTTTCGTGGCTTCAAATATTTCTTAATGGTTCCTAATCGGGATAGAAAAGAAAAGAGTAAAAAAAATACACATATATGGGTTACAATTATAATCAAAATATTTTTTATTTTATTTAAAAGGCAATCAATGCTTAATATTTGCTATTTCTTATTATTCTTAAACATAACATTTACAAATGGGAATCTTATTTCCTTTTAGTTTTCAATTGAAAGTTTTTATTAACATTTAACTATTAGGAGTTATTAGCACAACTCTATTTAAGTTTGATGAAGCTTTTCTGATATTATTGATTATGTTATTCAATTTTTTATGTGGAATTTAATACGAAAAACCCATACATTCATGTCCAAACAAATGAGACTGACCTTTTCCTGGTGAACTGAAAATGTCCTCACACAAGACCCGTTTCCTGCTATCCTTGGCTGCGATCAAACCTCGTCCTGGCTTCCAGTAATGTTCTCCTTTGTAAAACTAGCTCGAATAGTTCTCGTTCCTGCTTCTGTTGTGATGCTGTGTTCTACCTTTTTCGAAACTGCTATCAGCTACCGGGACACTCTGGGCTCAAGGAGGTTCTTTTACTCTCGACCTGGCCTACTTCTCGTTCCACGATAGATACTCCACACTCACGGAACTACACCGGCTTTCTCACTCCTCGAACACTACCGTCTACTACTCGACTTCACTTCTCGACAGCTCAAAACATTCTGCTCTCACTTTGTCATTCATTCACCTACTTTCTAAATATCCCTTCCAGATTCACAAATCCATCTTCCACCACCAACTCTCATTCGCAGTATTCCTCAAAACCAATTTTTAAACTTTCTAAATATGCTTAATGGATTTCCAAAGAAAATATTTAATTCCCATTCTAAAATACTTTCTAACTATTTACAAATTTTAATGACCTATTCTCTCTTTCAAATGAGTCTTATTTAGCATAGGCTAATGATCGAAACCTTCCGCGAAAAACGATAATGAACTATCATCTATTTCACTGAGTTTTATTTAGCATAGGCTAATGATCGACCTTCCGAGAAGAACGATAATGGTACGCGTCATTCACTTTGTTTATCTAAGCACATTGTTCCGAGTTTCGTACGCTTATTCTAATCACTTCTTAAAATTAAATATAACAATTTGTTGTATACAGGTTGTTCTAAATTTATATGCCCGAGGTTGAGAAAATTAAAAATATTTTATATTAAAGTGAATTTTGTTTATAATTATCAAATTTTAATTTTTATATCAAATAGAAATATAACAGTATATATGTTTTATACGTTTATATTTATATATTTGTTAGGTCAAAAAATAGTTGGCGCCCGCCATGAATTTTTAATTTAGTATTTCACTCTTTACATTAAAAACGTTGCCGACCTCTGTCATAAATACTATTAGTCTAAAATATATTTTCGCTATTCAATACAACCCAACGTGAGGCTTACCCTTATTTTCCAGTGCGTCACTGGAAGTGCACTGTCATTATTATCTATAAGATAAGACCTCAATACCTGCTGAGACAAGATTTAGGAACTCATTCACAAATTTTCTTTTCTCTCTCTCTCTCTCTCTCTTCTCTCTCTCTAACTTATGTACATTCCCATTTGATTTCAGATTAATTTATATCAATTTACGCCGTTATTAATAAAAATTCGGAGTTAGCGCAATGATACGAAATGATTGTAAATTCGAGACGAATCTATTCATGTAAATTTTATTGCATTTGAGTGACATTACATTTTCCATACGATGTGTGCGGCGCCCTTTATATAAGTGTCTGCTACGCCCCTGGTAGTTAAATATTCTTCCAATAATAGTCCTACCGTGTAGTTGTCACCGAACCGCGCATATGAGTTAAGAGCAGTAGTTTAGATTTTATTTTTTGTACCTCTTTTAGCCAGGAGCAGTGACCTGTCTCTTAATTTGGTTTTCATATCAATTTTGTACCAACCAAGAGAGCCGAGATATAAAAGTTATTGAATAGCCTCGAAAGTTTGTGAATTGACGCAGTTTACCACGATGGGTGACGTGAGTCATCGGGGAATACACGTTAAGGACAGACATGATCAGCTACAAAATACTCCTGTCTAGAGCTAGCCATAGGATTGTGAAGAAACACTGTCCATAACCGGAAAAAAACCTTAGTGGATCCGAATCAACATAACTTACACTGGGAAATTATACCCGGTCTAGTATATGGGACATAGGACAATGTATATTGGACCCGAAATGTGCCAAAAGAGCTGAAGTATTACGGGGAACAAGCAGAAATCAGCTCAGAATCTAAACAAATTGTTTTACTGGACATGGGCCAGTCAAGCGACACCTCTATATTCTCCTTAGTCGTTAACATGTTGCAGGTATCATGATATCATGAACCGATTAGCTGATTTTTCCAATGTTCCTTCATTTCTCTCTATGTTTTGGCATTCTAGCACATTCTGACAATGGAGCGCCAATAGTAGCAACAAGTTGGTCCAGGTATCGTGTGGGAGATCTAGCTAGATTTATTTTGCCTTCTTATCCCTGGATGCTAAGTTTTTCAAGACCATTTGTGTTCTTAGTGTTTATCTGTTATCACCTGTAGCAAAGACAGAAAGATACATGGAAAGACAAATGCTGAACATTAAACTATCGGACAGGAAAAGAAACGAATGGATCCGTAACAAAACAAAAGTGAAAGATGTCTCTACCCAAGTAGCAAAGCTTAAATGGAAGTTCGCCGGACACACCCTACGGCAGAAGGATGAAAGATGGACTAAGACGATTATACATTGGAGACCGTGGAACCACAAACGAAAAAGGGGAAGGCCACAAATGCGATGGTCAGATGACCTGAAGAAGCACACTAGGTCAAAATGGATGCAAATTGCCCAAGATATAGAGGCATGGAAGAAGGAAGAGTAGGCCTATATCCAAGGATGGATGTTTAGGGCTGATTATATAGATAGATCACCTGTTTAACACCTGTATAGGAGGGGATTGTTTTATGGAGACTTCCGCTAAAATTCTGTAGTGGAGAACATCAAACAGTCAACCATACCTTACAAGAGTACGAGTTAGTAAAACACTGGCGGAAAACATTTTTATAGACTACCAAATGACTCCAAAAATAAATGATACCAATTTACAGGACCTGGTAGTACAAGTTTCGAGAAATCTGGAATCCAACCTGGAGCCAACTTTGTCAAGCAAAAAACTCATGTATTTTCAGTTAATAACATGTTCATTTTGTAGGGAGAATATCCCGGTATTTGTTGTCAAGCTTACAATGTTAGAGTAGGTTTAGAAAATATTTTCTTGAAAATGTACAACAGTACTTAAATAACATTACACGAATATTGAGCCATCATATTTTTTGTCTTGGTACATTTTAAGGATGTTTGTATATTCTTCTTCAAGTGCCGTCTCCTCGACGGAGGTCGGCAATCATAGCTATTCGGACTTTGGAGACGGCTGCTCTGAAATGATCATTTGATGTATATCGGTACTATTCTCTCAGGTTGCGCAGCCACGATATTCTGCGTCTCCAATGCTTATTTTTCTTTGAATCTTTCACTGTATAATGAGTTAGAGCAAGTTGTATCTCTTTCCAAGAGTAATATGTCCGAGATATTCCAATTTTCTGGTTTTGATTGTATTTAAGACTTCCATTTCTTTATTCATCTTTCTCTTTCTGTTTATGTAAACGTACACAAATATTTTAGATTTTCGATATATAAATCAGATTTTTCATGATTTATCATTTTATAAACTTTATCGAGTGCCAAACCATTATTTCATTCAGCTCCTCAATTTAGATTGAACAGGTGTCATATCAAGCATCAAATTGCGGTCCGCGTAAATAACATCCCACCCACTGTCGCTTATAAACATCACATTCGCATAAACCAGTTTATAACACAATCATCCGTCCTTCGTCACCTTAGCCACGGCGTGTTCCACACCAGAATAGTGCAGTAAACTGGATTGTTGTGTGGATCTCGGTCCCCTCGATAGTGAAAACTACTGTCAGCAGATGCTTCCATGGTTCATTGTCCTTGACAAGGTTACGCCTAAAAATAACTCGATAGGTAAATTGTTGTGAGTCAACTGTTCGGGAAATGATTAGATAGAAAAGAATCATATGTAAATAATCTACGGATCGATAAGGTGAAGTGCAATGAGTTGTTTACATTACGATAATAATTGATATGGGTAGTTTATCTACGGATATTTTATTTGTATTGAAGTTTTTATTCAACAGGTAGGTTATATTTCTATGCAAGATACTAAAAAGTTCACTATATTAGTTTAGTATAAATAATTTAGTTATAGTTATAGATAATGTAGATAAACATTATAACACCATGAGAACGGAAGGGAGTAATAACAACAAAGCTTTTGTAGACTACTATACAGATCATACTTCATTATCGCCATTCTTTCCCCCTATGCGTGATTGGATTTTCTATTTCCTCCTACTTCCTCCTGGAATTACCAATTCAGCGATTCTTCGTATTTAGTGATTAACGATTTCAAACCTGACCTAACCATCATAACGTACGCTCTCTCATTTTGGCACCAAATGGTGCAACACTGTTGATGGAATTGTAATTCCGAAAACGTTGTGTGATGTCCACAAAAGGATCCTTTTTAATAAATATACCTTTTATACAGGAATGTTATAATAAAAATTTTATTCAGACCTACTTTCTTCATTCCATTTAGAAAAACACTAACAATTCACTAAAGATCTTATGTTATATAGGTTTTCAAATAATATAACCTATTAAAATATGGTTTGAAAAACTTTTTGTCTGAGACATAGCACTTTTTACAATACCTTATAGTCCAGAGAAATAAGGTTTTTCTCGTGACACATCCCCCTCCAGGCCGAAACCAAATTTTTTGAGTAGTATGGACATCTGTATTATTAACCTATATGTTTCCTGCAGCCGATTTTGATGATATACATAGTTATAAACAAATGAAGATCGAAAAACGGTAAATTATCGCTTTTTTCGTCTATTACCAAAAAGTTAAGCACTGTAAACAAATTTGAGAGTAAGAAACTCATAAATCGTATAAAAAACTTCAATATGGCATTCGCTGAATATGTCCAACCTTATTGAGTAAATATTGAGTTTTTATAAATATTCGTAACTTAGGTAAAAATTAACTTAGAATCTTCTTATTACGCGGAATGCCGAGACTTCTTGTACTTAAATTATATTTTAAATTTCACAGCAATTGGTCAAATAGTTTAAAAGTTATTTAATTTATTTTTCCCAAATTCATTTTTTTTGCAACACTATAAGTCAGAAAATTATGAGGTTACAATAATACTTCGGACAGTTAATGAAAGAAGAACATTTATACTATTACCTTAATTAAAAATAAATGACAAAAAATAATTTTAAACAGTGTAAAATTATTTTGCAAAAACATGTCCATTTTTTGTTTACTTATAAACAATTAGAATAACTTTTTAACCGTTACCCGTAGAAAAATTATTTTTTCATATTTAGAAAGACTGAATTTTTATACACATTTAGAAAGAAAAACAACTGTTCTAGGACATTTAGGGACAAAGTTAGCCCCCCCATTTTATTAATTCACATGTTTTTGCAAAATTATTTTGCAATATCTATAATTATCTTTTGTCATTTTTTTTAAATTAAATTAATACTGTAAATTTTCTTCTTTCATAAACTATCCAAAATATTACTCTAACTTCATCATTTTCTGACTTACAGTGTTGCAAAAAAAATTAATTTTGGATAAACAAATTAAATAACTTTTAAACTATTTGACCAATTGCTTTGGAATTTAGGGTGTGATTTAAGCACCATAAGTCTCAGCATTCCATGTAATCGGAAGGTTCTAAGTTAATTTTTACATAAGTTATGAATATTTATAAAAACTCAAAATTTATTATTTATTTGGCAATTTTCTAAGTAACCAATAAGGATAGACATATTCAGCGAACGCCATATTGAAGTTTTTTATACGGTTTATGAGTTTATTACTCTCAAATTTGTTTAAAATGCCCAATTTTTTAGTAAGAGACGAAAAAAGCGAAAATTTACCGTTTTTTGATCTTCATTTGTTTATAACTATGTATATCATCAAAATCGGCTGCAGGAAACATATAGGTTATTATTATAGATGACCATATTACTCGAAAAATTTGGTTTTAGCCTGGAGGGGGATGTGTCACCAACACGATATTTTTTTTCCTTATTTCTCTGAACTATTACGTCTTTCCAGTGAAACATCTTTTTTATACAAAATTTAAAACCAACACTATGGTGGAGGAGCATGACATATGGCCGCACGAATTGGGATGGAATTATTTTTGATGGATATAAATGATGTATAAGAATTTGTCAAATCTACCAAGAAAAAAACAAGCAACACATCATTTATATTTTTGGATATTAAATATTTACGATTAAAGAGGATATACGACCAGAAATAAATAGATATTATATAATATTAGAGAAAACAAAACATAAATAAATAATGTAAAAATAGTATGATACCCAAATTTAATACGCACTTCTATGTCGCATGTCAGGATAATATCATAGGTGTTTCTTTCATGAATTAGAAATAAGAGAATTTTAATACCTTGTTGAGAATCATTGCATGAAAAAGGTAATTAACATTTTCTATATCTTTATCTCTAAAAGCAACCTTTTCTTTTGATTATGCCGTACAAGTGTTATATTCTATGAAACAACGGATCCACAAAAACATCCCTTATTCAAATTCCTTTCAAATCATTTCTATAAACACTCCAACGGTTAAAACCCCGCCCCCGGGATATCTAATCACGTCGTTTTTGTACCACAGGGGGTGCAAAACGTGACACATATGGACATTGTATCCTGTGCGGCCAGAAGTCCATCGATTTTTTCTTCCCCGGGATTTGTATTAACCCTATAATCAAATTCGATAGTTATTCACGGTGTTGTACCTCCTCTTTGTATATACCATGCCGATTGTCCCAGTTTGTAATTCAATTCAGCAGCCCACGAGGCAAGACGACAGGGTAGTGCCAGCGAGGGGAAGGTTTAGGGAGAGATCTTTTGTGTGTATTTGTGCTCAAATATTGGGAGATTTATAATTCGGACGTTGCGCAAAAATTTACAGCATCTCAGTTTTTTTAAATATCTCTTGGGAATTAACAAAAGATTGCACAGTAGAGTATTGTAACAATAGTATAGGTATATAGAAACAAGTTTGAGAAACAAATTGGAGTATTATTTTCTGATTATACATACAGTTTTATTCATGAAATAATCTTACCGAAGTACACTCGAGCGCTTAAAAATGCCGATTTGTGTCGTCCTCGTGACAATTTGACATTAGATGCAGAACTAACAGTTTATTATGGTTCATTTTCTTAAATGTGACAGTAGTCAAAACTAGGAAACTAGTTGTAATTAAACAACAAAAAATGTCAAAATAAATAAAAATAAATTTCGACCACGAGTCAGGATTCTGTTAACCGAGATACGATAGTACCAAGCGGCGCCGCTAGGAGGAGCACTCCAACAATGCGTCTCAGAATACTTTAACGAAACGTGGTCATTTTGTACTCTAAACCGAGTAAGGTATGAAAAAGAAAAGAAAATAATCGTTTTCATTTTGATTCAATTCGAGTCTCTTGTCATCCTCTGACACCGTGTTTCGGGGTCTCTACCCCTTATCAAAGAGGCTATGCAAGTCTACTTGCATAGTCTCTTTGATAAGGGGTAGAGACCATGAAACACGGTGTCAGAGGATGGCAAAAGGCTCGAATTGAATCAAAACGAAAACGATTATTTTCTTTTCTTTAACAAAAAATGTACCAACCTAAAAGTTATTCCCAGTATAATAATGTAGGTAGAATATTCCCGGTATAATAATAATCTGCTTGTACAAAATTAAACACGTGATGAAAAATCTTACTACACGATTTAGTCCAGAGAAATAAGGTTTTTCTCGTGACACATCCCCCTCCAGGCCGAAACCAAATTTTTTGAGTAGTATGGACATCTATATTATTAACCTATATGTTTCCTGCAGCCGATTTTGATGATATACATAGTTATAAACAAATGAAGATCGAAAAACGGTAAATTATCGCTTTTTTCGTCTATTACCAAAAAGTTAAGCACTTTAAACAAATTTGAGGGTAAGAAACTCATAAATCGTATAAAAAACTTCAATATGGCATTCGCTGAATATGTCCAACCTTATTGGTTGCTTAGAAAATTGCAAAATAAATAATAAATATTGAGTTTTTATAAATATTCGTAACTTATGTAAAAATTAACTTAGAATCTTCTTATTACGCGGAATGCCGAGACTTCTTGTACTTAAATTATATTTTAAATTTCAAAGCAATTGGTCAACTATTTTAAAAGTTATTTAATTTATTTTTCCCAAATTCATTTTTTTTTGCAACACTATAAGTCAGAAAATTATGAGGTTACAATAATACTTCGGACAGTTTATGAAAGAAGAACATTTATACTATTACCTTAATTAAAAATAAATGACAAAAAATAATTTTAAACAGTGTAAAATTATTTTGCAAAAACATGTCCATTTTTTGCTTACTTATAAACAATTAGAATAACTTTTTAACCATTACCCGTAGAAAAATTATTTTTCCATATTTAGAAAGAATGAATTTTTATACATATTTAGAAAGAAAAACAACTGTTCCAGGACATTTAGGGACAAAGTTAGCCCCCTCATTTTTTTACTTCACATGTTATTGCAAAATTATTTTGCAATATCTATAATTATTTTTTGTCATTTTTTTTAAATTAAATTAATACTGTAAATTTTCTTCTTTCATAAACTATCCAAAATATTACTGTAACTTCATCATTTTCTGACTTACAGTGTTGCAAAAAAAATTAATTTTGGAAAAACAAATTAAATAACTTTTAAACTATTTGACCAATTGCTTTGGAATTTAGGGTGTAATTTAAGCACCATAAGTCTCAGCATTCCATGTAATAAGAAGGTTCTAAGTTAATTTTTACATAAGTTATGAATATTTATAAAAACTCAAAATTTATGATTTATTTGGCAATTTTCTAAGTAACCAATAAGGATAGACATATTCAGCGAACGCCATATTGAAGTTTTTTATACGGTTTATGAGTTTATTACTCTCAAATTTATTTAAAATGCCCAATTTTTTAGTAAGAGACGAAAAAAGCGAAAATTTACCGTTTTTTGATCTTCATTTGTTTATAACTATGTATATCATCAAAATCGGCTGCAGGAAACATATAGGTTTATAGATGACCATATTACTCGAAAAATTTGGTTTCAGCCTGGAGGGGGATGTGTCACCAACACGATATTTTTTTTCCTTATTTCTCTGAACTAATTGAAAATTACAATCATTAAAAAATAATCATATAAAAAATATTCAATAAAAAACATGCCACAAATAAATAATTTCAGAAAAATTTACATTGCCTTTCAAGTTTTTCAGAAGGAGGTTTTTACGAATGTTTTTCTACTTGTCCTGTAGTGTGTATATATTTTTGTCATTTGTCACTAGGGTATGTTTTCATTTCTTTTTGTGTACGTCCATGGTTTGACAGAGGGAGTGACTGCAGTGTTGTTTTCGCACCAGGTTTTTCTTTACTTAGCTTGTCAAATGTGCTGTTTTGGGGGTGCATAATTTCGCAGAGGTTTGGGAATGTTGAAATTTACGAACGGGTGGCCACACATAAAAGAGACTTTACGGAAACGCATTTTGGGGGTTTGTTTCTGCTTTTCAAATGTTTTTGTCATCTGAAAGAAAATATTGCTTGATTGCTGGTGGTAATAAACGTTCAAGGAATTTCAAGAGTGGTCAGCATAAAAGGGAAAATTTAACACAAATGGAGAAATAAGTCGATTTGAATTGGGACGCATCAAGGAAGAACTAATTGAAAAATTGCTGTTAGTTCTGCTAGGCATCACCAAAAGGGGAAATAAAAGTATTTTATTGGTACTGCATACTGTCACTACACCACTGCCCAAATATACAATTGATCTTCAAAGATAAAGATGTTTTCAAACTAATGTTCGCGTTTGAAATTCTAAATTGCCACTCTTAAGAGGAAAGGCGCAAAATGTCGCCTGTCAAAATGTTCAATGTGTTTTAAATGTATTAATTTTTTCGAATCCTGAGAAAACTAATAAGTACTTATTTTTGAAAAATTTAACGCAGAATGAAAGATTACGTTATTACTGAGGGCCGAAAGTCCATGAAAACTTCTATAATGTTTATTTTAATAAGTTACAGGGACAAAAAAGAGAAAATTTAGTGTGATTTTTATTTTCAAATATCTCATTCAAAAGAATCTTTTTGTTTATTCTAATGGACTTTTGACCCTCGGTAATAATGTAATCTTTCATTTTGCGTTTAAATTTTGCAAATTTATTAGTTTTCTCAGTATTCGAAAGACAATAATTAATGCATCTAAAACACATTTAACTATGGAATATTAAATACGCAGAAAAACGATTGCCCAATACCATTTGGGCCGAATAAAATGATTACTTTAAACTTTTGTTTATATATTGCAAGAGACATTTGAAGTGTTCTTATTCGGAGGTTTTGAGATGTTTGTAAAAACTTCTAACTCTTAATTTTAGTTCGAATAATTTAAGACGCAGATAATGCCAAAATCGGGTAAGTCGAAATAGTTGCCATGTACCTACGTTTTACCATGAATGTAATTTAATGCTTGAGAAAAAATGTCATATATCCAATCTCACAAAAGCGATTCCTTAAACATATATCTGGAGGTCAGAAAAAATTTTAGAGTGTCAGAACAAATAGGAAGGAGTCAAAAAAAAATAGAGGAAGTTAGAAAAACTTGGAGGGAGATACGATAAAATAAGAGGAAGTAAAAAAAGAGTGCGATGAATGGTGAATGTAGAAGGCAATTAGGCCTGGATCCCGCGTACCAAAAAAAGTTTATTAATAGCAAGCTGAAAATTTGTTAATAGCTTAACGGTGTCTAGTCGGACAAACTTTGATGCATGGGAACACTGGAACAAGGGAAGTTTTAATTGGGGAACGTGATTTTAATTCTGGAACTTGTCATCCTGACAAGTTTATGATTGTGAAAACCAGCAGGTTATTTTTAAATTTATTCATTAGCAAAATTTATATAAGTAATATACGAAAAAATGTTTGTCCGAAAAATATTGTGGACATTTTAATAAGTCCGACGCGTAGAACATGTCAAATGACAGGAATTATGTTGGAGATAAACAGCAGTCTGATTTTTGCATGAGAGTTTAATGAAAGGGTAACAAATCAACTGGAAGTTCTGTCAGACGAAATACATGGGACGTTTTTCTAGTCTGACGTTCGAAACCTGTAACCTATTCCACAATTAAAACTTCCCTTGTTCCAGTGTTCCTGTACATCAAGATTTGTCCGACTAGACACCGTTAAGCTATTAACAAATTTTCAGCTTGCTATTAATAAACTTTTTTTTGGTTGGCGGGATCCAGGCCTAAATTAATTATATCACCATCGCATGGCGACGGGTAAAATCACTAGTAATATTATAAAATTGTTATATTATTAGATATAAAATTGTTATACGAAAATGATATTTTAAATTGTTTGTTAATTTCTGCTATTATTTTTTCTAGGACCATAAATAACATGTATTTCGAGCCCATTTCCAATAAACATAAATCACATAATAAAATGAACCGTCTAGAAACCAATTTCGATTTTATGTTCTTTCAATATTTGACATAAATCTTTTTTTAGTATGATTATATATGTCGCTGTAAAAGTCAGACGATCGTGTAGTTGAGTTTTTTCGGTCGTGTCGCTGAAAGTCCCAAATTTTCACGCAAAAGAAATAAATCTCACTGAGCCTGAGAATCAAACTGTCTTTCACATTATTTTAAATACAATATTACTCTTAATGTAGAAAATTGATTTGAAGATTTTTTATATACAAAACCATCACAAAAATGGTAAAAAGGTTTATAAGTACCTGGGTGGCAAAACTAGTAATGTTAGTTAATAATAAGTATGATAAAAATGACTAATTACACTCCATAATTATAATGGCAATGTAAAAAACTATTTTTTTCCCTATCTAGAATTCTCACTTCTTCGAGGTTTTATGTTTACTGTTTGGTTGTCATGGCATGTTGGAATGACCAAAGCACAAGAATATTTAGATGTGTTGATGTAACTGCGGTGTGAAGTTGTAACATTTTTTTTTATATAATAGGATTAGTTAATAATTAATTTACCCTTTTGAATAATTCTTAAGCCCACTAGCACTAATGACTGGTACGCCTATGGCCGTATCTGCAAATAACTGAGTTTATTATTCTAAACGGGACCATTTTTTTATTGAAATTTTGCCGAAACACAATGTTTTGGAAATAGACCCAAAGTATCTTATTTATGGTGTTATTGTAATCTGTTAGTATAAGAGGTACCGTTAAGAAACCTCCCCAAAGTTTACTACCAAAATTCCGTTAGGTATGACACTTTATTCAAAGCGGCAATGCAATGTTTTATTGCCACTTTCCGTTTCGGGATATTTCAAAGGAGATCTCTTGTCTGAAAACAACCGTTAGGTCCCTTGACCTATTCATTCAGCATCTTTATACAATACCGCTACTGCACCTAAAAACTAAACTGGGTCGGTTCTTTTTTTAAAGAGTTCCATTTTTTGAGAGGGAGATATCCCTTTTTTAAGGAACAAGCATCGCAAAGATTGCGAAGAGGACTTGGCGGCGGAAGAGCTTGAAGGGCAGACGTGTGTCGAGAGTACCGTATATCTTATCTACCATATTTATACCTTATCTACCATATGTCTTATCTGAGTGATATTCACGCTCTTATCGTATCTGTAATTGGATCTAACATCCGATTAGATTCAAATTACCATATAACTTCAGTGCTTGCTTACTAGTTAAAGTAAATATAGAGTCAGTGCAAATTAAGAGGCAGAGTAACTGTAAGTGTCTTAATTATACTACCTACAACTATTTCCAAAAATAGAGCAATCTATGGGCTATCTACCTCAAAAATATCTTCATCTGTGGTTAAGGCTAACCTCCGATGTAATCTCATCAGCGATTTCATTAATGGAATTTTTTATTCATTACATAAGGACTTTTCATTGCCAAACCTTAAGTACAAACATTCACTAATTCATTAATAGCTGTGCGATTGGCTTTTTGTTTATAAAACAAAGTGCGGGGTGGTTTTTGATCTTTGAACAGTAAACGTTTGTTAACTTTGTATGCTTTGCAATTAATTTTATTATATCTTTGTGCTTTATATTTTCTATCAATCATTAAATTTACTATATCAGTTATCTCGAGATAAGCCCTAAAACAGTAAAGAGAGATTTTTCACGATAGATGCTTGATTTGATTTTTTTTAATTCATAACTGTGTTTAACTCTTTACTGTGTTTTTAATTGTGCATGTTTTTGTTATAATATGATACTTGTATTTATTCTATCATAATCATTGTTTATTTCTAACTGTACACCACAACACATTAATTGTTGGTGCAGTTTTGATTGGTGTATATTGTTTGCGCTTTATTTCTTGTTGTTTTTTTGGGATTCACCCTTCTGGAGAACCATTTGTTTAATATATTGTTTTTTATTTATTTCACTAGTTTTATTTATCTACTCATAATAAATTCCAAGATAAGAAATTACCGCTAAACATTTACTAATTAACTGTCTATATCTTTTCTTGTATTTGGTCTCAGAACCTCATTTTCTTTCCTTACTTACCTGTTTTCGTTTCTAAGGTTTCTTAATTTTCCCCTTGCAATCCCAAAAAGTTAAGTGGCTTCCTGTATCTCTTCTCTTATCTTAGGTAACTTTACCTATCTATCTTTTTATCTGTTTCTCTCTCTTCTCTAATCTACCTTCTTTTGTCTTATCTTTACCTATTTCTTCTATTTACTCCCTTCCACGTTCCAAAAGCTAGTTTCGAACCCACGACTCGCTTTCCACCTACCATCTGGCTGCCGTCGCAGTGTCTCCATTGGTGACCTTTCTAGCACCATCCAAAAAAAAAGGTTTCCGAGATTACAAAGTTATTCTACCCTTCAGTGAACGCCCAGTTTGACCTACGTAAAAATTGTTCAGCACTATACATTTCACAGACACGTTAAATTATGACTTTTTTCGATGAGTATACAGGGTGTTTGGTAAAGAATAGGCCATAGCTTAACCTTAGATTTCTGAACTTAAAATAGGTCGATTTAAGCCAACTTATCTTAGTACAAAAGTTGATAATAACCGAAATACAGTCAAAGTTAAACTTTTATTTTATTTATTTTTGAAAATTTCCTGACTGGCATGGGATAACACGCGGGGGTTTTTTTTGAGAAGAAATCTAAATTCGCCACCAAAAAATATGTATTACCCAGAGGGCGCCACATACGTCTTTCAGCGCTCATTTAATACCTTCATTTTTTTTATCCCCCACTCTACATACTTTTTGAATTAAACTTTTTATTCTCTTAATATTTTTACTTAAAAGGTATACTACATTCATCTCGCTAATCTCAACTGTTTTCGAGATAAACGCATTTTAAATCTGAGATACAAGATAATTTTTTGCATAATATCATTGTAGTTAGACCCGAAAAATAAACTTGAAACCATAATAATTGTACCAGTTCTCATATTTACGTCATTGAATCGCAAATTCCATTTGAAGAAATTTGCGATACATTTTTGTAAATTTTTATGGTTTTAAGTTATTTTTCGGGTGTAACTACAATGATATTATGCAAAAAATTATGTTGCCTCGCAGATTTAAAATGCGTTTGTTTATCTCGAAAACGGTTGAGTTTAGCGAAATTAATGTAGTATACCTTTTTTAAGTAAAAATATTAAGAGAATAAAAGTTTTGATTCTAAAAGTATGCAAAGTGGGTAATAAAAAAATTGAACCTATTAAATGAGCGCTGAAAGGCGTATGTGGCGCCCTCTGGGTAATACATAATTTTGTTGGCGAATTTAGATTTCTCGTCTGAAAAAACCCCGCTTACCAAATTTCGTGTTATTATTCCATGCCTGTTGGAAATATTCAAGAATAAATAAAATAAAAGTTTATCTTTGACACCCTGTACTTCGGTTATTATCAACTTTCGTACTAAGGTAAGTTAGCTTAAATCGACCTATTTTAACCTCAGCAATCTACGGTTAAGCTATAGCCCATTCTTTACCAAACACCCTGTATATTCTACGTATTTTGCGAAGTTTCCACGTTCAAATTAAATGGTCGTATTGATCACCACATTTGTAGATATCGTGGCGATATTAACCCCAGAAGCATGCGGTAAATGAACATTCACAAAACTAGGTATTTTGATATAGCCAATATTCATACAATTTTATTATTTTAATTTCAATACCCCATAAATTGAACATCAATTGTTACTAAAACAGCACAGAAACCCGTTATTAATAAACGTAATTAAATATGTTAGCGTTATTAATTTAATAACTTCATTATCTAAATATTCGAACATACATACATAGAGGTTATTTAATAACAGTCAATGGGAATGAAAGAAATGCCCAAAGAGTTAATTAATTATAACAGTCGATTAAATACCATTATTATAGCAGTAAATTTATTATACAGTAAAATTAATAATTTGCTAATAGTTCGAGTTTTGTCAGGTTTACCGGGGGCTATTTTTTAGGTTAGCTTTGTCTACTTGTTAAATTAATATCTGTACATGTCAATAGAAAATATCAACGAAATGAGAAGTCCCAGATCCGTAAACACCTTTTACAATTTATCAGGCAAGGAGATGAAAGGGGCTCTACAATATGCAGTCACATTCCGTCCATTCGTCTAGGAAAACATTTTTTGGTAGACGAAAAAACGTCTGGCTTTCACTGTCTTAGTTTACTCATATTGTGAGTACACGGAACCACCCGTGTTGAGCTGCCCCCCCCCCCCCACTTGCAAAAATCAAAAAACAAATAGCCCTGATTTATGAGCTATTTATGAGCTTTCATATTCCGCAAACTAAAAATTTTGTGCTCGTTCCACTGAGCAGGAATTTCATACTTTAGTGGGGGGTCAGCCCCCCCCCACTACTTAAAAATAGGAATATTGAATCGGTTTTTGCAGCAGAATTACGAGCTATTTATGAGCTCTTGAAATTATATAGTTTCGATTTTTGAGCTCATCCCCTTCACCCCCAAACAACCCTTTAATTGATTTAACTTAAGAGAAAAATGCTGAGAAAACTTAAAATATATCGTATTGCGGATATAATCCCTATAGCTTATATACTCTAAGAATAAACTATTAAATCACGTGCATTCCGATTATTGAGCTACAGCCCCTTCGCAAGAAAACCACCCTACCTTCCCGGCTTAAGAGAAAGTTGTACTTAAAATGCATTAAATTAATGATTTGGCGACTACATATCATTTAATAATTTATAAGCTTCCAAATTACGCGCATTTAGATCAGAAAATTGCAATTTATTTTGTATAGTGCAGTCACTGAAGGTAAAAATCAACGATTACCTTCAATTTCGGTGAACCTTCATCGATTTTCACGAAAATTGGTCAGTGGTTAGAGGATACGTCAAGAAACAAAGGTGACATGGTACCACCTTGCGCCTTTACCCCGAGGGTGGATACCGCCCCTTCTCGGCGGTGAACATTATTTTATAAAAAAATAACTGCACAAATCAATAAAAGAACAAATTAAAAGCAAAATTTATTATATAAAGTTATTAAAATAAGTCAATACTTTTTAAATTATTAAAGATCAAAGATTTTAATTATTCGTGAAAAAGAGCATGTTTTGAAGCGGTTTTTCGTAAATCACTGAAGAACTGTAAGTTTTTACAAAAAAGGTAATAGTAGTTTAATTCGTATAACTTATATTCTAAGAATAAACTCTTAAATCACGCGCCTTTCGATTATAGAGCTACAACCCCTTCGCAAGAAAACCATCCCATATTCCCGGCTTAAGAGAGAGTTGTACTTAAAATAATTTAAATTAATTATTTGGCGACTACATATCGTTTAATAATTTATGAGCTCGCAAAATATACGCATTTCAATTATTGAATTGCCATTTTCTCATTCATTTTCACGAATAAACCATAAATCTCCATTCATTTTCACGAATTGACAATAACTTGCGGTTTTAGCCTGGGGTATATGTAACCCCTTCTCGGGGGTGAAAATTACTTTATTAAAAATAACCCCACAAATCGAGAGAGGGACAAATTGTGAGCAAAATTTGTTACATATGACATGACAATCTGAATCTTCACTATTATCATTGTTTCAATACTTCTTCTTTAAAACTGCAATTCATAGTGTACTAATTTTGGCAGTACACCCATACCTCGCTATACGGCCGCCCTGTATACGGCATTTCGCTATAACGGCCCTGTTCAATAGCGCACGGTTTCGATTTACGGCCTAAAATGTTTCGCTATAACGGCCCCATGTTGTCATTCTCGAGCAAACGCAATCTCGATGCACACTCTTTTCTATTTCTACTTGTTTATGCATAATTTGAAAATAAAATGAGATGAGGCCCATCTAAGGAATATCTTAACATTTTAAAAGGAATTATAGAAAAAGGTGATTATGAATTTGAACAAGTGTTTAACGTAGACAAAACAGGACTTTGTTGGAAGCAAATGCCTCATCGCACGTACATTTCAAAAACCGAAAAATCTGCGCCTGGTTATAAATGGTCTAAACAACGATTAACTTTGCTATTTGATGCAAATGCCACTGGTGATTTTAAGCTAAAACCACTTCTAATTTGTCCAAAAATCCAGGTCTATTACAGGACTAAATAAAAATAATTTACCCGTTATATGGAGATACAACAAGAAAGCTTGGAGTTTGTAGATTATTTTTGGTTTTTGGAATCTATTATTATTTTATATACCAGTGTATGTGCTTTTTTGTATGTATTTTTTATTTAAATAAAATAAACAGATAAAATGCATTTTTAACGGCAAACCCTGTAACATATTTAACAAATTTGGAACCGATTCCACTAAATTTTTATGAATTTGTATTAGAATAATTGATTCGTTATACGGCATTTCGCTTTGCGGCCAGTTTCGTGGAAAGTATCTAGGCCGTAAAGCGAGGTATGGGTGTATATTATAGTTTCTGACAATCTCATTTTGCATTGAAATCAATATATAAATATAATAATAGAAACTTTCGCAAAACTTGCATGCAAAATGTAAAAAACCGCAGTGTTCCTAAAAATATTCAATATATAGTATTTTTACTACAAAAACGTTATTACGTAGGTCAAAATTTTTGACGTAAGAGAACTGTCAAAACATTAGAATGTGACTTTTCATTATTGCCGTGTTTATAATAAACATAGCAATAATGAAAAGTCACATTCTAATGTTTTGACAGTTCTCTTACGTCAAAAATTTTGACCTACGTAATAACGTTTTTGTAGTAAAAATACTATAAGTATTTTGGGAATAGCATAAGCACAGAAAAATTAGTTTTGTTGTGAATCAATGTCGGGATGAATCTAACCTCAAAAAAGTGACAGCGTGACAACACGCTAATGTCACGCATTGAGACTGAAAAGGGTAAAGACGCAACGACATATTAAATTCGTTCATGTTCAAGCATGTTTAATTTATTTCTCAGTTTAGTTTCCAAATATTAAAGGTTACAGTCAGGCCGTGATTAATGACATTCCTGGATTTTATTTTGAAGATTTGACTAGTCACCCCTCTTATTAAAATACCAAAGTAATTACACCAGCAAAGGGTAATTATCAATGTGATTAATGATGGAGGAACGTTGTGAAATTGTGACCGGCCATGATCATCGTTTGGCTTTTATCGATCAGTTAGTCGCGTCATATTATTTTGATAAATCGTGAACTGGTTGAATCTGTATTCTTCCAAATCATCGCACTTCGATATTATATTTTTTGCTATTTTTTTGGAGTTTGGGCCATAAGGTGGGAGTCGTTCCGGATCTGTGTGAATCGTTACAAAATAACGAATCAGAAGAGCTAATGATACGACTCACCTATTACCTACGTTATCCAAAGTATATTATGGTCTTTTGAAACACACTGTGTAAAAATTGGTCACTCAAGCAACACAGATACAGAAGATAAAGTCCCAACTTAAGACAAATATTATATCATTATTTAGGTCCCTAGCTCTTTGAATTAACACTTGCAGACTAAAAACAGTGCTTCCCTAGTTCCAAGTATACAGGGTGTAACAAAAATACAAGTCATAAATTTAATCGCATATTCTGGGACCAAAAATAGTTCGATTGAACCTAACTTACCTTAGTACAAATGTGCACGGAAAAAAAGTTACAGCCCTTTGAAGTTACAAAATGAAAATCGATTTTTTCCAATATATCGAAAACTATTAGAGATTTTTTATTGAAAATAGACATGTGGTATTCTTATGGCAGTAGTATTTTAGGAAAAAATGATAATGAAATTTGGACACCCCATAAAAATTTTATGGGGTTTGGTTCTTTTAAACCCCCCCAAACTTTTGTGTACGTTCCAATTTAATTATTATTGTAGCGCCATTTGTCAAACACGAGTTTTTTTTTGTCTCTTAGTACTTTTTCCAAAAGTCAGTTTTTATAGAGATATTTGAATATTTGTCAAATCGACCACATATTTGTATATGGTAAAGTACGATTATGGAGACTTGGTAATAATATGAAAATTTATTTATGATTTACATTTTTAAGTATATTTTGAACCATGTTAAAAAAGAAGCCACATCTCGATAAAAGATGCTTTATCAAAAAAATACAAAGAGGCAAAAAAGTTTTAAAAACACTGTGTTTAACTAATGGTACCGCAGTAATAGTTTAATTGGAACGTATACAAACATTTTTGGGGGGTTTAAAGGAACAAAACCCTCATACAATTTTTATGTAAACATATTAAAAAAGAAGCCGCAACTCGATAAAAACTGCCTTATCGAAAAAATACTAAGAGACAAAAAAGTTTTAAAAACATTGAATTTAACTAATGGCACCACAATAATAATTTATTTGGAACGGACACAAAAGTTTGGGGAGGTTTAAGGGAACAAAACCCCCATAAAATTTTTATGGGGTGCACAAATTTCACTATAATTTTTCTTTAACATGTTCTTTCCATAAGAATGCCACATGTCCATTTTCAACAAAAAATCTCTAATGGTTTTCGATATATTCAAAAAAATCGATTTTCATTTTGCAACTTCAAAGGGCTGTAACTTCTTTTGTGTGCATATTTGTACTATGGTAAGTTAGGTTCATTCGAACTATTTGTGGTCCCATAATATGTGGTTTAATTTATGACCTGTATTTTTGTTACACCCTGTATTTCTAAATATACATACATATACTTAATATATTATCTAAGTTTCGAATACAATAAACACACGATGGTTCTTTTCATTGATTTTAATCAAGCTTTCGATACAGTCAAAAGAAGGGAACTATAAGTGCAAGATATGGGTGTTTGTCCAAAGCTTATTAGAATGATAAAATTAACTAAAAAACAGTGAATAAAGTAAAGATAAACAATAGTTTGTATAACAAAAAGCTTTGAGGTCAAACAAGGAGTGTGGCAGAGTGATCCATGATCATCTATAATTTTTTTTTGTAATATTAGAAAAGCTTATACAGGAAGCAAACGTTAATAGAACAGGTCTGATCTACCATAAAAAACATCAGCGCTTAGCATTTGCGGAAGATTTGGTAACCTTGGCTAGAAGGAAAATAGAACTGATAGAAACAGTAATGAAACCGAAAGAGAGCAACCAAAGGATTGTACATAAACAATTCGTTCGGGGACAATACATAACAATGACAACAGCATAGGGAACACAATATAAATTCGAAGAAGTTAAAAGATTTGAGTATTTAGGAACTGTCTTCACAAGAGAAACTAACATTGATAAATAAATATAGAAAATAATTATGTCGGCCAACCTCTCAATTCAATGGGTTGTTACGAAGCAAAAATAAATCTCGAAGAACAAAACTAAGAACCTAAAAGACCGTAATAAGGTCAATAGTGACGTATGCTTCCGAAACATGGGCCACAACAAAAAAACACAAGAGTTGTTATTAGTTTGGGAGCGGAAAATACTGCGCACAATCTTTGGTGGGAAAACTTGAATGAACAATGGATAAGAAGAACACATAACGAGCTAACTGAGCTGTATCAAGAACCTAACATATTAGCGGTAATTAAAGTGCAAAGACTTAGATGGTTGGGCCATGTGTAGAGAATGATTCCATCTAAAATTCCCAATTCCCAGAAGAGTACTATCTAGTGCATTGGCTGGCAAAAGACGAAGAGGACGACCTTGATCAAGATGGAGCAACGAAGTTAAAGACGATATGAGAAGACTTAACGTAACAAACTGGGAAAGAAAAGCAACTGACAAAAGGAAGTGGAAAAGAGTAGTACATCAAGCCAAGGCTCGTAGTGCTTACATATTATTATAATTACACCAACAAAGAGTAATTGTCAATGTGATGAATGATTGAGGAACGTTGTGAAATTATGACCGGCCATGATCATCGTTTGTCTTTTATCGATCAGTTAGTCTCGTCATATTATTCTGATAAATCGTGGACTGGTTGAATTAGTATTCTTCCAAATCATTGCACTTCGATTTTATATATTTTTTTGTTATTTTCTGGTGGGGAGTCTGGACCAACAGATGGAATCGTTTCGGATCAGAAAGAATCGTTACAATATAACGAATCAGGAGAGCTTAATGATTCGACTCACCTGTTACCTGTTATTTGTCTCACGTTCTCGAAAACATCTTATTGTAATTGTATGTAACTACCAAAAAATCATCCTGTATAATTAAGTTTAAATTACTGATTATAAGGAACAGTTTGTTTCGAATTGGTCAAAGAAGCTTTTGAAACGTGTACAAAAGACGATTCCACGAATATAACAAATACGATTTAAATACAAGAGATTGTTGCTGTCGTAATTGGATACGTAGGTGTAAGGAACAATCTGCATGTGCATACCTACATTAAGAGAAATGTTGGGTTTTGCGAGTTTCCGAGTATTAAGATATTTTAAGGCTTCCGAAAACAATTATTATATCGGTTGTTGTAACATGTGATTCGGTGGAAACACCTACATCCTGTGTATCGCATACTCGTGATGAACTCAAGATATTTGTATAATAAGAGTTTGGCAAAAGTGTATTGGAATCTACTTATATCCGGTTTTATTTGTGTTATATTATTCACATGTGTCGAATCATTAATAGATTAGGACGCATCTGTAAAAATATTAGTACATTTGGACGTTGAGAGGTGACTCAAATTTTTTTGCAGAAATTGCTTGAAAATATCTCAAATAATAATATTTGAGTTATCCTCCCTCTCAAAAAGGTCCGGAACATTGTTTAAATAATCAAAATGTCAAAAAATGAAGGAAAAAATCGATTTTTCTCTTCGTTTTTGATAACTTTAAAAGTATTCATTTCCGAGAAAAGTTATACTAACATAAAAGTTGCGTAATTAAATTTCATACAATATAGAATTGGTTGAAAATTTAAAAAATAGTCACCCTTGTTGCAAAATAGCCATAATTGCGAAAAAAAACCATACAAAAACAAGTATTCGCATTTTACGTTTTTCAACCATTTATACTACACATAGGACCTTCATATTTCACCCAGAAAAACTTTATGATACAATCAAACAACATTGTAAATAAGATCGGTTCAATAGATTTTGCAAAATAAATTTTGCAATCCAACTTTCGCAAAAAAATTCATTTTTTCAAAATATTACAGGACTGAAAATAAATCAGATAGCAAGTTGAAATTTTTTTGCGTATGGAAGTGTACTGTACCTTTCATTTGCAATTTGCAAAATTAAAATCGATTAACTACCACGGCGTCAGGATTTTTTTTAAATGAACATTAATTATTGGTGCTACGCGCAGGACAGAGGATAGTTTGCTCTGATTGGGCATTCCAATGACCTTTGATAATTATTGATACATTTTAATTTTTATTACATTTCGATATAAATAAATAAATTTGTTTATTGCAAAATAAAAACACATACTCTATCCTTTGAAATAACAGTTTTTTTAGCAAAAACTTTCTTTGTTCATATATTTTAACTTAGAGAATAAAAGTTTATTCTTTTTAAACATATGCAATTGTTTAAACAATATTTCACAAACTGAAAATAAAATATTAAAATACAGCAAAATATAGAGTAAGAAAATAATATATTAGATAAAGATTTGAAGAAATTTTGGTGGAAATCAACTTGTGTAAATCGAACACCGCTGTCCTGCGTGTAGCACCAAAAATTAATGTTTTTTTTTAAATTTCCTGACGCCGTGGTAATTATTCGATTTTAATTTTGAAAATTGCAAATGAAAGGTACAGTACACTTCTATAAGCAAAGAAAAATTCAACTTGCTATCTGCTTTATTTTCAGTTTCAGCAACATTTAAAAAAAAATTAATTTTTTTTGCGAAAGCTGAATTTCAAAATTTATTTTGCAAAATCTATTAAACACTTAATGAAATTTACAATGTTGTTGGATTGTATCATAAAGTTTTTCTGGGTGAAATGTGAAGGTCCTATGTGTAGTATAAATGGTTGAAAAACGTAAAATGCGAATACTTGTTTTTGTAAGGTTTTTTTCGCAATTATTGCTATTTTTTAAATTTTTAACCAAGTCTATATTGCAGGAAATTTAATTACGCAACTTTTATGTCAGTACAACTTTTCTCAAAAATGAATAGTTTTAAAATTATAATCAAAAAACCAATAAAAAAATTGAATTTTTCCTTCATATTTTGACATTTTGATTATTTAAACAATGTTCCGGACCATTTTGAGTGGGAGGATAACTCAAATATTATTATTTGAGTTATTTTCAAGCAATTACTGCAAAAAAATTTGAGTCACCTCTCAACGTTCATCTCAAAACAGATGCGCCCTGGACTATAAGCACGCAGTTAAGTTTATTTTGTATATAAAATATACAGGGATTAAACAGATGACTCCCAGTGTCAAATGATATGGTTTTGAAACACTTTTCTTGCTATATGTATTTCTTTATTATCTACCAGATAAACGACAAAGTCAATAATGTAATATTTTTGCTTTTTGTAGGGTCCAAGAGAGCACTTAATTTGGAAAAGCTTGCAGTCAATTCAGATCAGGTGTTCCTTGATAAAAGGGATCCGGTTTTGAGTTAGAAAGCAGTAGTACTTAGTGATGATGATGTGCCTAGGCCTAGTACCAGCAAAAAATCTACTCAGACCCAACATGGATCTAGCAGCCATTTGAGGGCAAAAAACTTTCTCCTTTGTATGAAAACGATGAACACATGCCAGTTTTGAGCTTAAGTTTTTTTTCGACCTTATCCTTATTGGAGAAATTAAAACAATTGAACGAAAACTGAAAATTGAAAGTGGAAGCAACAGGAGTGATAATGACAAACAGAGTTATGGAATGTATAAGAAATGATAAAAAATTGTGTTTGTTAAGGGGGAAAGATAAAAAATCGGTTTCATGGTGTCTACGGCTTTTGGAAGAGACACAGTAAAAACCGTTCGTAGAACAAAAATGAGAAATCTAAATATATCCAACTACCTACTTATAACTATTTAATGGTTATACGTGCACTGAAAGAGTATTTACTTAATCATTTGTAAATATTATCGTAGTAACAAAATATACAAAAAATATCAGTGATAAAGAGATTAAGTAGGTACTTGAAAAAATTCGGAGGAAATGTTACGTCATAAAGTTAAACTAGTTTTTGAATTTTTTGGGAAAAACTTATGTTGCAACAAGTACGGCAAGTTAAAATTTTGGATAAATATTTTAAGGATCACTGAAAAACAGGTTTGATTTATTAACTTTTTAGCGTTCAGAGAAAATGGCTTTCTTTATGTTATGATATGTCGATCATATGGATATATTATGTTGAAAAATATTTATACATTACCTAAGTATGTATTTATTTCCTTTAAATAAATAGATGGAACAGTGTTAAAAAAATAATAAGCTTAGAATTTTTAAAGTGCACTGAAAATTATATGGGTTGGAATCCAAATTTTAGAAGTTGGATAAATATCACTAAAACCTTTTGCATTCGATTCGTAAGAGCCTTAGGAAACTTTGTGAACAAAAATAATCATTTTTCAAAGGCATTTCGAAGTGCCGAAAAATGATAAATTTGTACTTAAATAATTCGAAATTAATTGAAGGGAATACTTAAATTCAATATTATTGCTCGGGAGTTTTTGGGCTCAAAAAATACGCATATCACTGTTATCCTAGGCACCAGATGTCCAAAATGGGTCTCGTTTGGATTGTTGCGAAAATTCGATACAAAACGAATGCAATCTTGTCACTAGGATGTTTTTGGGATCGCTGAATACAAATATTATGTGGTTGGTCAATCGTCTCCGAGACAGCTGGTGCCTGGAGGAGACTCATCTATACAGTAGTTTTGCAACTGCAAAAATTTGGTAGGTTTTGGGATTTTTATGGCTTCATTGCCTCGCCTATAAACCTAGGCAATACCTCAGATACACCCAAAATACACTTGTTTAAAAATAAATACAATTTTTTTAGATTTATAGGATATTGTTGTTTTTTGTTTTATAATAAATTCAAAGTCGTTACTGAAGATAAAAATGAACTATCTTTCACGTTTTGAGTTATTTATTTGTTTGTCTCATTAAATGATAGAAATTCCTGGAACATTATCTAGTTACAGTCATTTTTTGTATCACAATACTAACGGAACAACGGTTCAAATATTTTTGCCTTAGTCAGGAAAATAAAATTATGATAATCTAGTCCAAAAAGCATTATTCACGTTGGCATTGTTTATTTTAATACAACACAATAACCGAGAGATAACGAGAAGTAAATATTTGTTAGAGGGTGGTATCACAATTAAAAATGTGATGATGGCTACTGTATACTTAAGTTGATTGCTGTGCTGATGTTCCTGTAATTAAATTACTTCATCATCAGGGAGCTAAGAATTTGGTTGAATTTGAAACAAAAAATATCATTAAATAGTTTTTTCTACAACCGTGTTAAAAATGCAATTTTTAGCACTCCATACGAGCGTTAAAAATGCTACTTTAAGGCACTAGTGCTTTAAAAATTTTTTAAGGCACTGCAGTTCGTATTGACCGTATAGGCAATTTTGATGTAATGTCAAAAATCAAAAAAATATAAAAATGGAATGTCAGTCAAGTTCAAGTAAAAGTTTTTGTAGATATTGTCCTGTAATTCCGTTTGTAGAAAAAATATTGTATGATATGCGTGTTAAAAAGTACATTTTTAAGGCACTCATGTGAATTGCAGAACTCGCTATCACTCAAACTTTCACAGGCGTACCTTAAACGTGTACTTTTAACACTTATATCATAAATAACTATTATACAGTTTTTTTTTTCGTTTGAGCTGTTGTACTTAAGGGGTGTTTTTATTAGAAAATGCTCTCTTTGATACCTCTGTAATGGATTTGATTATTTAGGGGAGCGCAATTAGAACGAAAACATGCATTGTTTCGGAAAAATTCAAACAAGCTTATACATTTCTAAAACTTTTTTTGTTAGTTTATATACTTGTTAAAGTAAAAAGTTCTACTCGCAGATTTGGCCGCTAATTGTTTATTAATTGTTTAAACAATAACAATTGTTTTGTATAAATAATTTTAAAAATATCGGTCAATTCATCATTTTACTTTCAAATATGTTTCTACAGTAGAACCCCGCAAATCCGAATCCCGCTAATCCGAACGTTCGGCAAATCCGAACCAACGGAATGTGAAAAAAATTAAAAAATTCAAGCCAAAAATCTGAAATGATGTTGAAACCGATCTATCTAGGATTGGGGTACAACAATGGCAAATCGAAGCGCAAGATCGCAGACGATGGAGGGCCATAGTGGATGCGGCGAAGACTCACCCCGAGTTGTAAAGCCAGTCAAGAAGAAGAAGAAGAAGCCAAAAATCTAAAAACATGTTTTTTATACAGAGTATAACCAAAAGATTGAACAATGTAGGATAAGTAGGACTTTGACATTTAAAATTTCTTAAAAATAAATACGTACTTTATACGTAGTGCTTATTAAGGTTGAACATAAACTTACTTCGGTTTTCTCGTAGTCAACTTGAGTCCAAAAATATTGTCCACACTCTCTCCAGAACGTTTTGCGACTCAAAATCAACGGCAATGAAAGCTTTAAATTACTAGTTAGGCTAACTTTCGGATAATCCGAACTTTTCGGAATCCCAACAGGCTGTGCCCCCCCCCCCAATTAATTCAGATTTTGGGGGTTCTACTGTATTTTGTTTTTGATTATGCTGAATCCGAATATATGGCATTATTGGCATTGCAATATATAAGAAGCTCTTATAGAGTATGTCTGCGTAGCTAGGAATCACATGGAAAACTTTTTTATTATCAGTTTTACGAAAAAAAGTTATTTTTCATAAAATGCTCTTGATAGTCAAAAATCTAAAACTCAACCATCAGATGTCAAATTTTATCAATTTTATACGAGTTATGTCAAAAATATGAATTTCGTTAAAGAGTAAAGTACCTTTATATTCCAGAAGATCAAAAAATTATATTATGAAAAGTTGTTTGAAATTAAAAACTATGTTTAAATATACAATTAAATCATTCTAATCGAAAATCATTTTTTAATTTTTTCTCAAATTACGGATACTTGTCATTTTATTACAATTATGATAAATATTTTATTATCACTTTTACGAAAAAAAGTTATTCTTCATAAAATGCTCTCCCCGGTCTAAAATCTAAGATACAACCATCAGATATCAAACATTTTTAATTTTATACGAGGTATAAATAAAAAATTATAGAAGATACAGATTTAATTTTAGAAAATTCGTTATATATGGTTTTTTTGTAAAATTTTCTGAATTTTTTAATGTTCAAGTCAGTTTTTTTCTAAAATTTGTATCTTCGGAGTTATTTAAAAAAAAGCATCTAATTTCGTAGTTTATTTGTTTAATAAAAAATGAAGCACCCACTTCTCGAGTAGAACTTTTTGATATGTTGTTTATTAAACATTTCTTAATGAAATTACAAAAAGTTCTATCTTGTTTGATTTTTTCCGAAGTGAAAATCTATATGCACTCCCCTAATTTCTATACGTGAAATTTACCGATAATTCTCTAAACAATGGAAAATCGGTGACAAAGTATTGCTTTTAGTTACTATTTTAAGGGCGGTAACGATAGTGTCGAAATGTGAGTGAAAATTTTTACATGTGGGCCAATAGTTTTTCTTATAAATGTTTTGATAATGGGCCGATTGTCTTTTTGAAATGAAATCTTGTTTTTCGCCTGTACGCCATCTATTTTTCTTACTAAGTATAGATCTGTTAAATTTATTTTTTTAAACACATTGCCTGTCCTGCCATACTCAAAAACTTTCATGGGGCGTCACACCATAAAAGTTATTTTTTCTTTCTGAGTCATATGTCATGTCAATCATATAATAACTGACACGAAAACTTTTGAATACCCTCAAAATTACGTGAAAGTCTATGTATTTTTATATGCGATTTTGTAATTTGTGGCGCCCAGTGAAACTTCATTAAATAATTGGTGGTGCTCCAAGAAAAAAATATTTTTAATGTGACCTCTCACGAAACAACGCTGTCACTCATATATGACTGACATGGCCTACTGCAAATTATTTCTGTTTTTTCAACGTTTAACAAAAATTCAAGTTTTTTTAATAAACTAATGAAGAGTATATGTTTAAAACTTTCTGGTCGCATAACTCAAAGATGTTTCAAAGAACGAGGTGTTTTAAAGAAATATCTCATATTCTGTGGAAACATAATTAGAAATAAATTTCTCACAAGACAAAGAGATTTTAGTGTCCTTGTGAACACTCACCTGAACAACATTCATAAACATTGAAATATTTATTAAAATCTCTTGACTTTTAAACAAGTCTATAAAATGTGTTACTATAATGTTTAAGATGTCACTCTAGTAGTACTTAGTTATTGCTTTCTGTGACTGTTATGACAATATTCATAAACATTGTAACATAAATTAAAATAATTAAAATCTCTTGACTTCTAAAACAAGAACATAAAAAGTGTTACTAAACAAAACGTTAGATGGAGACAGGTACAATTTATTGTTTCCTTTTAACAATAAAAATCAATTAAGTCATTAACTGAACCGGTGGGCAAATGAGGGGATTAGAAGCTAAGGGGTACAAGTGACAAAATAATATAAAATGAGTTATAAGTGCACAAAATAATACTAGATAATACTAAAAGTTTAGTTGCAAAGAGATACAGCGTCTGTGTCTTTCTAATAACTACCTCGTAACCCCAAAATCGCTATTGTTCAGGAGATAAGAAAAACTATTTGCTATTCATACTCTCAGCAATGGGGATACGAACTATTAGAAACCCATTTAATTACATAAGTAATGAAGTATGGCTTAAACAAGGATTTTTAAACATGCAAGTTTAGATTTACATTTTATACAAATCTGCAAAAAACGCATTTTTCAATTTTTGTGGGTTACGAGGCATTAGAATATTAGAACAACACAATTGAGGCGCAGATACAAAAACGAGCCGAGTCTCTATTCGGAAAAAAAATCTAGTCAGATATAAAGACAAAGAGCGTCATGATGGGCAGGGCATGTGATACGCAGTAACGACAATCGCCTTATAGACAATGTGTTCTGGGAAATGCCAGATGGAAGAAGGTCTGTAGGAGAGCCTAGAAAAGGGTAGAAAGATGCAGTCAAAGAAGAACTGGAGAAAATGGGAGTGGGACAATGGGAATTAGTGGCACAGGACCGACAAACATGGAAGGCAATAGTAAAAGACTCACAAAGACTTGTAACGCCATTGATGATGATGAGAGTTACTCACAAGTTTCTGGAGGCAATCCTTTGTCATCGAGTTTAAGTCGCATTATTTTCACTTATTTATAATACTTATAGATTGCACATAATCCAACTAGTGTTTGGCGTTGTGGTATTTTGCCAGCACACGGAGTTCACTGAAGATAGACTGATAAGTCCGAAAAGGTTCGTTGTGAACAATCAATGTAATTCTTTTGGATTTTTAAAATTTTAATTCTTAATTAAATTTTATGCCAACTACACAAGGGAGCGTTAAAGTATTACGTAACGCAGGTAGGGAGAGGGGGTAAAAAATCTTCAAAAATTGCGTTACGCAATAGTTAAATGCCCATTACAGTCCGTTACGTATGGATGGAGGGGGGGGGGGGTCAAAAATCTTCAAAAATCGCGTTACGTAATACTTGAACGCTCCACAAAAAGTTTTCACTTCACGTTAAAAGTTACTAACTAGGTATATGGTAGGTATACATTAGTGATGTAACGAATGTCGTTTTTTGAACATTCGCGAGTACGAATGCGAATATCTAATAACGACATTCGCGAATGCGGACGCGAATGTTCAGTTTTCTTTTAATTTGTTTCTATTTTTGAAATGTTTTTTAAATTTATAATGATAAGTTAATTGATATTTAGTGTAAATCAATCTGAATCTTAAGCTTTATTACATTATACCAAATAATAAAACAATGTGAAGGCTGATAATCTGATTATACGAGGTTAAGTTACCTTTTTTTTTAATAAAAAAAAGATGAGAAAGAGAATAGATTTTGATTTTATTAATCTAACGTTATTTTCAAATTATTTTTTCTCTGATATTCATATTCGTAAAACATTCGCACAAATTTGGAGAATGCGAACGCGAATGCGAATATGCAAAAAGATGCGGATATTCGCGAATGCGAATACGAATATTCGTTACATCACTAGTATACATACAGGCAACTCTCGGGAACTCTCCCGTTTTATTTTTAAAAAGAAGAACTTCATTTGTTTTTCTTCCCAATAGGACTTAACTAGCTAAATTCAGTAAAACGTAAATGGTCCAAAATGGATGGAAAACTTTTGGAATAACTCCAAAAGTTTTCTTTTTATCAAAACAACTTTACTTAACAAAAATGTACCTTTTGAAAAAATAAAAAAAAACTTTTGTTTTAATTTTCTTTAAGACCAATAGTAATCGAGCTATACTTTGTTATATGTTGGCTCTTCGTCGTCAAATGCTAAATATTGTAGTTTCAAAGACGTAAGTCAAAAGACGGGAAAATTATGCATTTGTTTGAGGACAACTTGTTTAAACTAATTTAAAGTATTTAAAAATATCTATCTCCAGAAATAAAAGTCTCTAGATTAAAAATTATGTGACTTATAATAAAAATAATGTAAGTCCCCATTTTTTTCAGCGAAGAAGTGATCGCAAACAACCCCCTAATCACCACCCTAATTAAAATTAGTCATTAATCTTACTTCGTCTTTTTTACTTATGTATTATTAATAGGTTCTAGAAGTTTGACCGGCTTAGAATGATTAGTTTTAAAACAAATGGAGTTAAAAGCGAATAACGAATTTTTATAGTTTGGAAAAAATGGCCTTTTTTTAAGAATAGCAAGATTAGCATCAGAGATACGAAAAAATGTTTAAATATGAAATTGTATACTATTTAATTCCCAAGAATATGGTTTGCAAAAATTTTTTTACGGCAATAATTGAGTGAGCTATTGGCAATTAAAACTTGTAACAACATGCAAAAACCACCTTTACCAACGCTTTCAAAGTCACCTCTTTTTGAGACTGAGGATTTTAAAAAGATTTAATAGACTTATAGATCTTGTAAAAACCTACAAAATTATTTTTTACCAAACTTTCTAAGATAAAAAATAAAAAAGTTACGGTTAAAAAATCAATATATTTTTTTGAAAAAAAAAAGGAGAAATCCGATTGGAAGCATAATAATGTAAGTTAGGGGTGCTTTTAGTCATTGGCCCTATACTGGCTTTAGAATGATTATTTTTTAAAAAACAGGAGTTAAAATCGAATAACGAATTTTTATAGTTTGGTAAAAAATGCAATTTTCTTCAGAATAGAAAGATTAGCATCAGAGATACGAAAAAATGTTTTTTATATAAAATTGTAGGTTATTTAATTCGCAAGAACTTGGTTTGAAAAAAATTTTTCTACGGCAAAAATTGATTGAATCGTAAATGAGTATGTACATATATCGAAAAACATTGATTTTTTCTATACAAGACTAACACTTTCGATAGCGAATAAATCGAAAACTATTAATTTTATCAAAAAAATGTATAGAACATATTTTGCTTAAAATGAAACTTTTTATCAACTTTTGTGGTCAAAATATAATAAAAAATTTCCACCCCCGAGCTGGGGTGGCAACCACCCACATGGTAAAAGCGCCTTTCGAAATTATATAGATTTTGATCCTTAAACTATCCATTACTTATTCTCAAATTTTCAACCAAATCGATCCATTCTGTTGAAATTGCGAGGTGAAAAGCTTCGGTTCCTGGCCTATTGGTTTTTCTCAACTAAACAATTTTTTTCTACGAGCGTGCAAAAATGTCTACTTTCGCACACGCATTTTAGTATAGAAAGTTTCACTTTTCCGCACGCGTGTTACTTTTCCGCACGCGGTTTTTACTTTTCCGCACGCGTGTTAATTTAGATATGTTAATATGGCCTTAAAGTAATTAGTTAGAATACATGCAATAAACTAATATTAAGATATTTTTCACTAATTTATTTCAAATATATCTTATTGTGTTCCTGTTTTAATGAAATTAACGCGACTATTCGATGAAATAAAATTATTTTGACATAATATTCGAAAGTCAAATCGGTAGACAATAACAGTCGTTTTGAATCATCATCATGGAAACCAAGATCGTCGTCATGCTAACTAATTATATTGAAAGTTTGGTTTTGACAACCTTGTCAAAGAATTAATTTGTGTATGTATTTTCATATCAATTAAATTAATTGATTAAGATTTGGTAATTTTTTAAAGACTCTTCGAAAAAATATTGTTCCTAACTCTTGCAGAAAGTCTCTTTTCCGCACTCGACTGCTTGCCGAACTCCCGCTTCGCGTCATTCGGCAAACTGCAGTCGCTTGCGGAAAAGAATGACTTTCTGCACTTGTTAGGAAAATAACTATATCACTAGTAATACTTATCCCCCAGCTTTTAATCCCCTTAATATCTCATAATTTCTAATCTAAAACAAGTCTATAAAAAATGTATTACTAAACATAATGTTATAGGGAGACAGGTAGAATTTATTGTTTCCTTCTAACAACAAATATCAATTAAGTCATTAACTCAACACCTCAAGGCAATTATTATTTAACGTCCTATTAAGACGTCCCTTTTGTTATAAAATTCCATTGCCACAAAAGAAATACATCATATACATCATGTACCTTTTACAACCAATATGATGGAACCAGACCGGTTTCTCTGTGGCTTACAGCAGGTAGCAAAAACACGATACAAAAACTGACCTCTATGATGACGAACTTGTATAGAACAAAATGAACTATGCCTTGGAAGATATGTTATAAAGAAAATTATTCCCATTACACTGGCAAAGACAAAAAGTCACCCCAAACCCAAACCAAATGTACAGTCAGAGTGTCTGATGAAGTTACTGATTTTGATCTAATCTTGTTCGAACTTTTCCAATCATCTACAAAAACAAATAGAAACGAAAATTCATGGAGATATTACATCAACTAATAAACATAGACTAATACTAAGCTGAAGCACGAGCTGACTGTACCGAGGACATATTAGTGGTGGAAACTGCCTTTCTTTCCAACTTTTTCAAAACTGGTGAGAGACTATTTTGCCACCTCAGCAACATCAGCCTGCATAAAACGTAATTTTTCAAGAGCATTTACAACAAAAACGGAACCGATTAAACAAAAATCATGAGGATCAGAACATGGGGATAGGGCGTATCAACGCTTTTCATTTGTTTCGATCTTCTGTCATATGTCGTATAATGTGTGTAAGTATAATGCTCGAAACAAAAAATGAGAAGCGTTGAAAAGTTTTATTGTAGGAACAGGTTATCTCTATTTCCTATTTGTAAAAATTTAAGTACTTTTCATGAATGATTTTGATGTGACAAGTTGGAATCAATTGAAAAATGTTATAGGTAATGTAGGTAAATAAATTATTTTTCTAACTCTTCCAAACTAGTTTGAATTTTTAAACCAGTAACCGTTGTCCAGTTTGATTGATTTAAATTATTTGTTAAAACGATTGACTTGAGTTTAACTTAATTTCAAGTCAAACTTGTGCAACTCAAGTTATAACAACATTCATCAACATTGAACATATTTTTAAAATCGCTTGACATCTAAGAAAAAAAGTTATAAAAATGTTTTGTTACTCAACAAATCGTTATATGGAGACAGCTCCAATTTTATGGTTTCCTCTTAACAACAAAAATGAATTAAGTCATTAACACAACCGCAAGGCAATTAATATTTAACATCCCCTATTAAGACATTTATCTTTTGTTATAAAATTCCATTGCCACAAAAGAATACATCATAATACCACCACTGATGGAACGAGACCGGTTTGTCTGTGGCTTACAGCAGGTAGCAAAAACACGATACAAAAAGTATTTAAAACTGACTAACCTCTGTGATGACGAACATGGTGCGGGCCCATACCAGAGCAGCAGGGTTGTTCCATGTACATCGTCCAGCTGTTCTCGAAATCGGCGTAGGCCACATCAAATTCAATAATTTCAATCAACACAGTCACTAACAACAACTTGAGGACGTATTCCAAACACAAAGCCATGGTTTCACGTGACAACAACGAAAAAACACAAAGAACAGTTTCTTATTGGAGTTCTGTGAGAACTGAAGAAGAAGGTATGTGTATGAATGCAGTTACCACGCTTAAACTAAATACGCCGGGTCACTGAACGCAAACGAAAACTCAGGGAAATTATAAACTTCAACTTGATCACTAAAGTTTACATCAATACACTGTCAATATAACACCAGGTTTACTGAAAATGATGATACTGTAACGTAGTGTTTATAAAACGCATTGTTTACGTCCGAACATCACTTTTCAAACGAGAGAACGTACTCTCCTCGTCGAGTCTGTTTTCGAACTGAATTTTGTGTTCTGTGTTCTGTCGAAGTAAGCGGTGAATGCGATCGGGTGTATTCGCTCGCGCTCGGACAAAAAGACATGAACTGCGTTCTGGATGGGGTTTGGAGTTCTCTCCAAAACTCCAAACTTTAAACTGATATATTCAGTGATGGTTTGTCCTATGGGATAGAGGAGCACGCTCTCTCCGGGGTGAGATGGTAAATGAAAAATTATTCGTGGCGTTAATCACGCAAAGTAGCAGCTTATAAAAATGGAAATATTTTGTCCGGCTTTAAATTGAAAACAAAGGATTAGATATGTTGCAGTTAAAGCGTTGAAGGATAAACTTCAGTTAGTGAACTAGGAATTGTATATTATATTTTATATTTTACGCGTTTTTAAAAACCTTATTTACACTGAAAACGTTACTAAAAATCTCACTAGATTCTTCTTTTTTAAAGGTTCTTCTTCTTTTTAGTATAAAAATCTGGTATTCTTTTTATTGAAGTTCTACTTCTTTACCGGCGATAGAGGGTGATTTTTTTTATATGTTAAAACCTATCAGCCCGGCGCATGCGCATTATAACTTTGTTTTGATTGGATGTTCAAATGACATGTCAAAAATTATACGATATGGCAGCTGTGGTTTGAAGTTGAAGGTAAAGGTAAAGGTAAACAAATGTATAATATATTAGTTTTATTGTTGTGAGGACAGAAACAAAAAAGTTTATAATATTGTAGTGACTTTTAAATAGTTTTTTTTAAAAGCAACAGGTACGTAATAATATTGTTAATGTATCATGGGTATAAACCTACCTATTTGATCTGCCAAAATACATAGTATGTAATACTTTTATTTATATAATTTGATTACCATCAAAATTTCTATCAATATTCATCTAATATATTGTTTTTTACTCTATGTTTTGTTGTATCTTTTCAATTCTAAATCATTTCAATTCAAAATTAAAATAATTTGATCAATTTTCAAAATATCAAAATATCACAAGTTTAATCTGTTTAGTTAGTCGATCTTCGTAAATAATGACACATAGTGTCCGTAGCTAAGCGGAGAAGGCAAATAAATTCCAATACCAACCGCTCTTATCAGCGCTGGTTCGAGTCCCAATAGAAACTTTCTTTTTTGTTTTTTTTAATACATTTTATGATTGTAAGTATATTTATTACATAATTGTATTTTCAGAAAATACGTATTTAGTTAAAAAATTTTTCGACAATTAATGTTCAGACATCATTTGTGGCTTGTTTAATGTGTTTGTGTGTGTTTTATTCTTTTATTATTTTAATTTTTGGCACTGTTCTAATAAAAATGTTTGAGAAGTAGTAAGTATAAATTAGTTTAATATTTAAACAAAATATAAATAAAAAGTATATTAATTTCGTTTAAATCATATAATAGAAGTATAACTTCTTACGTGCGTACAAAGTACACACACATTCTTTTTTTTTATTAGTTTTTATTTTCTTCCACCTAAGTGCTAAATCATTTAACCATCACTTGAATAGCTCATTCTTAAAACATTGTCCTTGTATTTTAGTCCAGAGAAATAAGATTTTTCTCGTGACACATCCACATCCCACTCCAGACCGAAACCAAATTTTTTGAAATGATGAAAAGGTTGCCAATGCGAGTCCATTATACCACTGGATAAGGAAATGAGTCTATACTCGCAATCTTATAGTTTGTATGTTTATTAGTTGTTACAATCAAGGGGCGACCGGTTTCGAAGCTTACATTTTATGCTTCATCATCAGGCCCAGTACAAATAGTCTTCACGTGTACAAACTACTCGATATCAGTACTTGGAACTGTTCTACAGCCAAGGATAATTTTTTCGGAAGTCACCAGCCCCATCAAAAAGCAGATAAGTTATATTTTTTGGATCTTAAGTTGCAAATGTATAATTTTTTGTAAGAACAGTTGGTTTTTGTCTTCAAACTTTTTATGCAGTTGTTTTCTTTAATGTTGTATAATAATGTTTGTATTGGTGTAAAAATATAACTTATCTGCTTTTTGATGGGGCTGGTGACTTCCGAAAAATTTATCCTTGGCTGTAGAACAGTTCGAAGTACTGATATCGAGTAGTTTGTACACGTGAAGACTATTTGTACTGGGCCTGATGATGAAGCATAAAATGTAAGCTTCGAAACCGGTCGCCCCTTGATTGTAACAACTAATAAACATACAAACTATAAGATTGCGAGTATAGACTCATTTCCTTATCCAGTGGCAAATTTTTTGAGTAGTATGAAAATATTTATTAATAATCTTAATAAAATGTTTCCTGCAGCTGATAGCCGATTTTGATGATATACATAGGTATAAACAAATGAAGATAAAAAAATGGTAAATTTTCGCTTTTTTCGTCTATTACTAAGAAGTAAATCATTCTAAACATATTTGAGAATAAGAAACTCATAAATCATATAAAAAACTTCAATATGGCGTTCGCTGAATATGTCTATCCTTATTTGTTGATTAGAAAATTGCAAAATAAGTCATAAATTTTGAGATTTTATAAATGTTCATAACTTATGTAAAAATTAAGTTAGAACCTTCTTATTACACGGAATGCTGAGACTTCTTGTGCTTAAATTATATTTCAAAGCAATTGGTCAAATAGTTTAAAAGTTATTTAATTTGTTTATCCCAAATTCATTTCTTTGCAAGTCAGAAAATTATGAGGTTACAGTAACACTTCGGACAGTTTATAAAAGAACGAAAGAAGAACATTTATAATATTAACTTAATTAAAAAAAAATAAGAAAAAGTAATTTTTTCTACAAACGTGTTAAAAATGCAACTTTTAGCACTCCATAGAAGCGTTAAAATGTTACTTTAAAGCACTATTGCTTTAAAAATTTTAAGGCACTGCAGTTAAAATTGAAATGTCAAATTTTGAAAACAAACGTCAAAATATTTGTTATATTTCATTTATTAACATTACTCAACTATTTTCAATGGTAAATAAGCCACAATTTTACCAAAAAAATGATTTTATTAACGTTTCGACGCCCAAATCGGGTGTCGTTGTCAAAATACAGTATTTCTTTTTATCAGTATTCTTTTGTATTTTGACAATGACACCCGACTTTGGCGTCGAAACTTTAATAAAATATTTTTTTTTTTGGTAAAATTGTGGCTTATTTCCCACTGAAAATAGTTGATTATAGAAATGCCACAAGAAAATAGCTTCAGAACAACATTAACATTAATATTAACAGTACAACTTGCGCAATTTGAAAAAGGTTTTTTAGAAGGTTTTTTAAAATTTAATTTAAACTGTAATATTGCATTTTTAACACGTTTGTAGAAAAAAACTATTAAAATTTGTTAGAATATACAACAATAAAAGTAAGATGTTATTCTATAGTTGTTATGATTTACGTATTGACAGTATAGGCAGTTTTGATGTACTGTCAAGAAAAATATAAAAATGGAATGTCAGTCAAGTTCAAGTAATAGTACATTGTTTACCGGGTAGGAAAAGCTTAACATTCCTGGACGACTGTTCCAGGAATGTGGCTTTTCCTACGAGGTAAACATACTATTTTTCCGCAAATCGTTCAAAATTAGACAGATATTGATTGATTTAAAAAAAAACGCGATAATTTTATTCCCAAATAAATGGTGCTTTGAAATTCCTAATAAAATTACTTGGGTTACTATGGAAACGTATTGAGGTTGAATTGTCAAACTTGACGCTTATAAATTTAATTGCTGGTGTTCTCGAAAGTAAAATGATAAGTTATGATGAAATTTCCATTCCTGGGACTCCTCCAGAGCTGGTTGAGGCAGTGAATACTGCTTCATTAGAATTATTGCCAAAGAAATCAAGAGAAAAGTACGAAAATGCATACAGACGTTTTATGGATTATCGCATGAGTAAAAATACGAGTTCTTTCTCAGAAAATGTTGTAATGGCATACTTCCTAGACCTTTGTTTAAAGATGAAATCTTCAACATTATGGGCCAATTATTCAATGCTGAAGTCAACCCTTGCACTTAAACACAATGTAGATATATCTACATACTCAAAACTTCGTTCTTTATTGAAACGGCAAGCTCAAGGTTATAGGGCAAAGAAATCTAAGATTTTAACGAAGGAAGAAATTGAAAAATTTATCCAGGAAGCTCCAGATAAAGAAAATTTAATGATTAAGGTAATTTACAAGGTTTTAATAGCAATGTGTTGTTTTAATAGCAATGTGTTTTCTATCATTTATGTAGAACACTAACAACTGTACGGAAATATCATTTCCTTACAGTAAGGAAATTACATTTCCTTACAGTAAGGAAGTCCTGACTTTTTCTTCAAGAAATTTTGACAGGAATGTCAAAATTTCCTGGCGATTTGCGGAAAAAGATTTTGTAGGTATTGTCCTGTAATTGAGAATGAATAAATTATAATTGTTTGTATATAATACGTTTGTAGAAAAAATATTGTATGATATACGTGTTAGGTAAATTTATATTACAATTGCAGAATTCGCTTCGCTCATTCTGCAAACCTTCACATGTGTGCCTTAAAATTGTATTTTTAACACTTATATCATAAATAATTATTAAACAGTGTAAAATTATTTTGCAAAAACATGTTGATTTTTTGCTTTCTTATAAACAATTAGAATAACTTTTTAACCGTTACCCGTAGAAAATTATTTTTTCATATTTAGAAAGACTGAATAATAGAAGAAGAATGATAAGTTTCTGCCAAATAAATGACTTGTTAATAGGTAATTCTTTCTGGTATCAACCGAGAAACGAAAAATATACATACGTAGCAGAAGAAAGAAATGCGAGAAGCATAATTGACTACATAGTATATCCTCGAGACGCAGAACTAACGATACAGAATATAAAAACAGAGAACGAAGCCGAACTCGGTACCCAACACAGACTAGTGACAGCAGAGATAAACATGAAACTAACGGAAATAATAGAGAGTCCTCAATATACAAGAATAGCAATATATAAGATGAAAAATATGGAAATGAGGAAGTTATACCAAAGAGAGACAGATAAAATACTGGAACAGTATGAAAACAATGAGGAAACATGGAATATGGAAGAGAGATGGAAAAAATTGAGAGACACGTTATGGAACACTGCGAAACAAGTATGTGGAATAAGAAAGAATGGTAAGAATAATAAAAGAACTGGATGGTGGAATAAGGAAATAAAGCAAGCTGTAAAAAGAAAGAAAGAAATGTGGAAGCGATACATAACCACAAATGAAGAGCAAGACAGAGACGATTACAGAAGACAGAGAAATATAGTGAAAGAACTAGTAAAAGATGCGAAGAAGAAGAGCTGGAAGGAATTCGGTGAAGAATTGAACGAAGGTTTTGGGAATAACAATAAACAGTTTTGGAATAAAATAAGAAGCATGAAAGGAACAAAAAGGAAACAAATAAGAGGAATTAGAAATGAGCGAAATGAATTGAAAACAAACATAGAAGACATACTAACCATATGGAATAAGCACTATAAAGAAAAATTTGAGGCAAGTAATGAAACAAGATGAGGAGAGAGGACAGCAGGAAAGAGAAGTGAATAGAGACAATCGAGTAGACGAAATTCATATCAAAGATATTGAAGAAAGATTGGTAAGAATAAAGATTGGAAAAGCGGGAGGTGCCGATGACATAGATCCGGAGATGATGAAGTACGTGGGAGAACGAGGCAAGCTTTGGCTGCTGGAAATAATGAGGGAAGCATGGAGAAAAGAAAAGATACCGGAAGACTGGGAAGAAAATTTATTGATACCAATACACAAGAAAGGAGATGAAGCGGAATGTGATAACTATAGGGCTATATGCTTATCATCAGTGGCATATAAAGTCTACACCGGGATAATAGAAAGGAAGCTCAGGAAAGAACTGGAAGGAAAACTAGAAGAAGATCAAGCGGCTTTTAGGAAGGAAAGAGGAACAACAGATAATATATACATACTGAGAAATATAATTGAAAGGAAAAACGAAATAGGAGAAGACTTATATATTACGTTTATAGATATTAAAGCTGCTTTTGATTCTATAAATAGAGAAGTAATATGGTCAGTAATGGAAGATCTGCAAATCCCGCAAAAGATATTAAGCGTGGTAAAAAGTACGTATAGAAACGTACTTGCTAAAGTACAAATAAATGGAAACAGATCGCCAAAAATAAACCTAAGGAGAGGAATAAAACAGGGGGACAGTCTCAGCCCAGTTTTGTTTATATTAGTAATGGATAGAGTAATGAAGAGGGTACAGGGTACAATAATAGGGTACAGGAATTTAGTACCAGTGAGAATGGAGGGATTACTATATGCAGATGACTTAGTAATAATAGCAGACAATAAAGAGAAAATGTAAAATCTAATCAATATATGGGTGGACGAAATAGAAAATTTGAAAATGGAGGTAAATGTAAAGAAAACGAAGACCATGATAGTAACCAAAAAGAAAAGGGAAGAAATAAACCAAACGATATTTAGGTGCCAAAACGAAATATGTAATAGAAACAGTCTCGACGTTTGAATACCTTGGAGTAATATGTAATATCAGAGGATGGAAAGATAGATCAAGAAATCTCATACAGAGCGAAAAAAAGCAAATAAGATCTACTATGCACTAAATAAAACAATATTTGGAAAGGAAGAAATAGATAAAGAAATAAAACTAAAGGTATACAACGCAATCTCTGTGCCAACTTTAATATATGCAAGTGAGACATGGGTAAACAATGCAAAAATAGACAGTACAATAAACGCAGCGGAGATGAAGCAGCTAAGAAAAATAGCAGGAAAAACGAAATTGGACAGAATAAGAAATGAAGATATTAGACAAAGACTGAAACAGGAATCGATAATAACCAAGATACAAAAAAGAAAATTAAAATGGTATGGACACATTAACAGAATGGACCAGGGAAGACTACCAAAGCAGGTGATGGAATCGAAAAGATATAGTAAAAGAAGGAAAGGGAGGCCAAGGAAGAGATGGATCGATCAGATTATAGAAATTGGACAGGGAAAAGGAAAAACACATCAACAAATGAAAGAGTTAGCAAAGGACCGCAAGACATGGAAGAGATGGATAGAAGATGAATAAAACCTCCGACGCCCCTAAGGAGCATAAGGAGTTTCGAGAAAGAAAAAGAAGAAGAAAGACTGAATTTTTATACACATTTAGAAAGAAAAACAATAATTGTCCTAGGACAATTAGGGACGAACTTAGCCGCCCCCCACTTTTTTAATTCACATGTTCTTGCAAAATAATTTTGCAATATTTAGAATTATTTTTTTTATAATTAAATTATTAGTGTAAATCTTCTTCTTTCATAAACTATCCAAAGTATTACTGTAAATTTATCATTTTCTGACTTATAGTGTTGCAAAAAAATTAATTTGGGATAAACAAATTAAATAACTTTTAAACTATTTCACCAATTGCTTTAAAATTTAGGATATCATTTAAGCACCAGAAGTCTCAGCATTCCGTGTAATAAGAAGGTTCTAAGTTAATTTTTACATAAGTTATAAATATTTATAAAAACTCAAAATTTATTATTTATTTTGCTATTTTCTAAGCAACCAATAAGGATAGACATTTTCAGCGAACGCCGCCGCCGTATTGAAGTTTTTTATACGATTTATGAGTTTCTTACTCTCAAATTTGTTTAAAATGCTTAACTTTTTGGCAATAGACGAAAAAAGCAAAAATTTACCGTTTTTTGATCTTTATTTGTTTCTAACTATGTATATCATCAAAATCGGCTGCAGGAAACATAGGTATCCGCTCCGAGCTTCGCTGGTATCGCCACCTACCTACAGGATTACTAGTATAACTTTTACCGGAAATTTTCTGGAAAGAAAAAAGTGTTGCCTATACTCTGTGAGTTTCGCTGGTATCGCTGCTATCGCCATCTAACGGTTGACTAGTGTTCCTATTTCGGCCGGAATTTAAAAAAGGACAGTAGAAAAGCAAATAATAGTTGTTTCAAACTTATTATTTAATTCTTATCGTGTAATATTTACAACGTAAAGAAGTAATTGGATTGTAATCGATAATTAATAGCAGTAAGTACAGAATTTATTATTATGATTATTTTTTAAATTTTGCTTATCGTTTTGACGTTTATGTTGACAACTAATATTAGAAAAAATTTATTCTGCAAAAAAGTGTATAATACTTCTTAAATATTAACTTATGAATGACAGTTAACGGCATCCTACGTTTGCTGTGATTGGTCGTTATCTTCACGCATTCACATTTTGTTTCAGGATTGGATTGTAAAATTGAAACCGTCAACATTCGAGAGTGTGCTAACTGATCCTTTAGCTCAAATTTTTCTACCGTTTTAAAATTAAAATTGTTTACTTACTTTTTTCTGATTGCATCAATCCATTTTTGTCGTTGGAATCACCTTATGCTTAGCGACAGGAAAGTTGTAGAATACACAGTTACTATTGTAACCAGTATTTCGACACTCTTTAATACAACAACTTTCGTGAGACATTTAAAAGCTATGATATGCAACTCTTAATGCAGAACGTCAAAAAGCAAATTTCCAGTAAAGGTTTACAAACTTGTCACTACTGGCGCTCGCGAATTTTTAATTATCCCCTCTACCTACGAGCTCACAGCGTATAGGTTATTATTATAGATGTCCATACTACTCAAAAAAATTGGTTTCGGCCTGGAGGGAATTGTGTCACCAACAGGATATTTTTTCCTTATTTCTCTGAACTATTTATTTGTGAATGAATAAAACCGTTGATTGAGGTATTGGAGGTAAACCCTCCAATACCTCAATCAACGATAAAACTGAGCAAATATGCCCAAATATGTCCCTGTATAGGGATTTTAACAAATATACCTTTTATAAAGGATTTTATGTGGATGTCCAAATATGTTAAAACATTTTATTAAGTAGGAGGCATTTTCCTCCTGTTCATTGCTTGAGTTCATTATCAGGACGTGGTGACACTTTAAAAATTGTCTCCATTGGTTACAATCCTGTGCCAGATTGGGCTTCATGTAGTGATTTTACTACCAGCGATTCCGCCATATCTTGAATGCAATCGATGCCTTTTGGCATCGGTGGCAGGTTGTTTTTGCTTCTTAGTTTATTGAGAGTCTTATCTACTTCTGTTCGTAAAATGATTGGTTCTGAAATTCTGCCTCTCTAATACTCTGATTGCATGTTTCTTGTATTTTGATACTGATGCATCTTTTGAAGTCTCTTTGTATAGTCCTAAGCAGTAATCTTTTCAAGTCTCTGTAATTCTCTCTGTCAGTTTTTGCTTTTTTGTTATGATCTTGAATGGCTTGAAGTTGTGACTTGAATTGTTATGTCAAATATTTAACTTTTTTAAATAGTTCCTAACTTTCATGCTGCTCCAGTTCTTGACACACGTTATATGGTTGTTTTCATCTCTATTGCACATACATTTTATTTTCCTCCTTAGCTCCGCTATGTCTAAGTGTTGTTTCCTGTGATATGTTGTAACATAACTCTTTTTTTCGCCAATTCTGTTTCCACTAACATCCGATGTCTTTTGGTTCTTGCACGGTATTCACTCTTTTTCCTCTGAATGTATCCACCTATTTATTCATTCCATGTTTTATTTACATATGTCTTCTAATATTGTCTCCATATCTTCTAATATTTGTGGGTTTTCCTGGTATTTTACTAGTTGCTAATTGTAATGAACTTTGATGAATGTAGATAGTACATGAGCTTGGTAAAAAATATGGTACATTTATTTATTCTTCTTCTCTAAGGTAGAGATGCATCAAGTCAAACTAGTTTGATTTTATTCAGCAAACTTGACTTGACTTGAAAATCAAACTTTTTTTGTAAAAAAGTTTGACTTGACTTGATTTCGATATCTTTAGGTTTGACTTGAAATCAAACTTCTTCAAACAGTTTGAAGTTTGAATGTCATATTGGCAATGTGTTTATTTCCAATTCTAATTGAGAGCGTACGGATTTTGTTGTGACTTATTTGGATAGGTCTGAATCTGTTTTCTGCTACTCCGCAAATTAGTTTGTAGTTCATATTTAGACGTCCATGTTTGGCTGGTTTATTACGTTCGTTTTGAAGTGTGTGGCTTTGGGAGATAATATCTGAATGTGGATATTTTTCGGTTCAGAAAAAGTACCAGAACAAATTGAGTCTGATATTGAAGGTATTCCCACTGCAAAAATTAAGAGTAACAATCTGTAGTCAAAGCAGTATTAATTAAGAAAAATAAATATACTGATTTATTTGATGTTGCGGCAGGTAATTTCAAAACAATGAAAATTGCAAAGTGCATACATACTTTTATTATGTAAAAATAAAGAACAGCGTTATAAAATCACAAACAGTGAACTAATTCTAAAGGACAGCGTTATGCATAACTCGACCAAGCGCCATTTCTTTAAAATCGAGATAACAGCGGATTCTGGTGACACATAGCTAAAACTATCTTGGAAAAATCCCTGTAATTGTCACGTTAACGGTTACTAAGAAAAACAAAAATAAACCAAGCGACATTCTGTCTATTAAGGGTTTTTAGTTTTGCATAACAAGACTATATTCATAACTGCCATTCTTAACTGCCATTCATAACTGCCATATATCCATAGCTGCCATTCATAACAGTTTCGCAATTGTAGACTAAGCGCCGACTTTGATCTGTTTATGCTAAACTAAGCGTTTGGCCAGAATAACAGTTTTGTCCCCATTAATGTACACATTAATTTTGAAGTTTCCGTCAAAAAATGATGGAATTTTTTTAAAGTGAAAATGTTGTGTCTATATATATGTAATTAAATTGAAAAATACAAAAAATAATATTTATAAAATCTTTTTATTATGTCTAACGTGCTATGTACTAAGAATATAGTATAGTATAAGTCATAAAATGGACCTTTCGGGATTCTTCTATATTTTGAATTTTGAATGTTTATTAATCATTTCTGTATAAATCGATAGCCTGTTTTTCATGTATAAATATTGATTTTATTCCAACAGTACAACTTTTAATTTCAAAAGTCTGCTTTGTAAGGTACAGGTCAACTTCTACTGTTAGTACCTTCTGCTTTCACTTACGCAGCTTGACTTACTTATACTTTTAGTACACACCAAATGTTGAGATTCTGGGGCATTTGTATTGAAAAAATGTAGATAATCCAAATTTGACCATAAAATTTCAAGGAATTAACATCCTTAAAAAGGGGTTGGTAGGGAAACAGATTTTTGAGGTTCTTTGTTTTCTTCCTTTTTAACTTTCCTAAACCTTTTTTTATGACTTTCGTTCTGTCGTTGAAGACGGTGCCGATGTTTATTGTTATCGGTTATAAAAGCAGACAATTATAAAAATAGCTAGATCCCATTTCAACCAAAAACTGTTCATTTATTATTTTTTAGTTAATTTTGTTGTGCGTGCTAAAAAATAGTTTACTGTGAAAGTGTCAGTGTTGTAAATGATTTTTAAAAATGAGTAGAGGGAAACAAATACTAAAATTATTAGAACTAAAGGATGATTTATATGGCACTCAATGTATTATTAAATTTCTTATCTTAATTGGCAACTGACATGCCTATCTCAATAAAAAAGTATATAAAAAAATAAAAAAAAAATAAAATACAGGATCCTTTGTAAAAGGTATATTTAAAAGACCATAATAATGGTTACATCACAAAACAAAACGTTTTCGGATTAACAAGTAATCCATCATCAGTGTTAAGCCAATAACGTGCATGCGTGAGCCACCAAAAAGTTATGGGTAAAAACCCTTTAAAAGATATAGTTGACACTCAATTTTCAATATGTGAGGTTCATCCCTTTCATATCACATCCACGTGGGTTAGAGTCCTGTGTTGCCCTGGGTAATATCCAGGAATATTTGCAACATCTAACTATTTTAAATATAATATGTAGTATAATATAAGATCTTATACCTTTTAAAGGGTTTTTACCCATAACTTTTTGGTGGCTCACGCATGCATGTTATTGGCTTAACACTGATGATGGATTACTTGTTAATCCGAAAACGTTTTGTTTTGTGATGCAACCCTTATTAGGGTCTTTTAAATATACCTTTTACGAAGGATCCTGTATTTTTGTGATTTATGGTATACAGCCAGCTACAGGAATTTTATTTTCCTCGTGGATTGTTAAAAAAGTATATCTACGAAATAAATTATTTTTCAAACTCTTTCAAACTAGTTTGACAAACAGTTTGAATTTTCAAACCTGTACGATTGACCAGTTTGACTTGACTTGAATTATTTGTCAGAAGGATTGACTTGAGTTTGACTTGAAATTAAGTCAAACTCAAGTCAAATTCAAACATTCAAGTCAAACTTGTGCAACTCTACTCTAAGGTCCATCTTCTATCGAATATTGGAAATCATCATGGCAATGCGGACCCTGCCGCTCTAAATAGCTCTGCACTACTGCATTCGAACCCTTCCCGTAAGTTCTTAAGCCAGGATATTCTTCGTCTTTCCACATTTCGCTTTCCTCGGATTTTGCCTTGCATAATAAGTTGTAATAATGAGAATTTTTGTTCATTTCCTATCCTTCTAGTTATTTCCCCGTTTGACATCCTGTGAATCCGCGATATTCGTAGATTACCTATTCTGAAATACAATTTTTCTATATTTATTTTTTACTATTTTCCCTATCATTTATTATTGTTCAGAAAGCATTATTGATAGGTAGGCGACTAAATATCATAAATTTTGTCTTAGAATCATTCATTTTTAGACCCATTTCTCTTCCTGTCGTGTTTAGACGATCTTTCTTGTACTCTTCTAAGCATCTGATGACTGTCTTGTCAGCATTTTAAGATTATGAACTACATAGTTCACCACTGATTTTCACTGAAAAGTTTGTTTTCAAAACCTATTTGAGAATTACGTCCGAGTAGATATTAAACAACAACGGGGAGAGAATGTAACCTTGCTGCATAGCGTTTGTCGCGGATTTATTATAGAAGTACATTTTAGCCAAAAAGTGTCTCACGGATACCTACCGCATTCCTAAATCCAAACTTTGCTCACAAGGTCTTCAAATATCTGAAAGAAACATTGTTATATAACAAATATACAATTTATTTGAAAACCGAAAGGTACATACATGTAAACCAAAACCTTTGTATTGTAACCTCCTCCATTACAAACGTTTTATTACAATTATAATTTGTCACAAAGGATTTGTTACGCTTTCAAACTTCCGACGACAAAAATGACCTGAAAACAGTGACGTCCCAAAAATTTCAAAAAGGCAAATTTCCTTCTAATAAATTTTATTGTTTTCGAAAAGATACGATTCTTATCTAACAGATCAAGAAATATGATGTAAAAATTTGGTTTTATTTTTTTAAATTATTTAATTTTTTATTTAGTAATTATTTTTTATGTTTTTACAGTAAACATGTATTTTTTTAATTAAATATAATCAATATTCTTCTGAAGCTATTTTCTTGTGGCAAAACAATTTAATATTTTTGGTGAGAATAAGCCACTCAAAATATTTTTCGGAAATCTTTCTTAAAATACAAAACATTAATAAATTAAAGAAATAGATAGGCAAAATCCAAGATACTCCATTTCTAAATACATACATTAATATTTATTAAAAATAAAACGCTGGACGGAAGGGCCGTCCGAGAACTTTATCGTACCGATCTAGTATCGTTATCGTACTAGATACTGGCATTCTACAAAAATAACAAAGTTGCTCGTTATTTTGATATTTTTGAGATACTTTGATATTTTAGAGATAGTATACTTGAAAATATTTTATAATTCTACGCATCATTAATTCCTGCAAACTTTATAAAAAAATTTTGTAACACTTTCATACTTTAATTTCAAATTAGTTCATTTTGTCTGAGAAATTAATAGTTTACAGTTTACATGATATTTGCATTTCATTCTATTTCTATGGGCTGCTATGATCGCGCTTATACAGTATACAGTGTGAGAGAGGACACACGACATTATAGCAACATTTCTAATTACTGTAACTTTTCGAGTTTTTAAGCTACAGCAACGAGTTTTATGTCATTGGAAAGGTAATTTTGTGTTCTTTCAAAATATGTAAAAATATATAGGGCATATTTGAAAATTAGGATTTTTTTCATTTCCGGTTAAACCGGAAGCCATATTTTGGGTAAAATTTACTGAGATGATAGATAATAAAGTACCATATACGTCTACCGAATTTCAAATTTTATCAAAAATGAATAACCATTTTCAATTTCGTTGCAACACGAAACTACAGTCGCATTATATTCTAGTTCAATCAGAGAGTGCAGCAAGCACCTCTACCGGTTTCGAAACTTATTAGTCTCTCATCAGGAGGCACATATGCTGCTCTCTCTAACCCAACCAGGCCAACCCCGGCGTGCAGTTACGCATTGTTACTGCGGTTCTAATCAATGTTCTGTAGATAGTCATTTTGGTTCTTTGTCTATTACTTTCGATGTCATCAATCTTTTATAAGCATAGTATGTACGATTCGTACTGGAAATACGTGCATTTTTCACTACTTACGGAATTCTTCTGATTGATTTCTGTGCCCAGATATGTGAAGGCATCCACACGTTCAATGGTATATAGTTGTCTATTACGATTTTATTTTCATTGTTAGTTTGTGTTTCGTTTATTTTAAGCCTCTTTTCGTGCTTCAGGATCAATTTCCTTGAACGCTTCCATTATTTCCGTCATTTCTTGCTTCCTATAATAATAGCTACATCGTCTGCCTATGCAGACGTTGCATATTATTTTATTTCCGTCGTAACAAAAGGTATTTTCTTTACTGGTTCAATATATTTTGTGAATTGTCTTCGATTTGGATACCAATACGTCAAATAAAGTATTTCTTTAAGAATTTTGTTATTTATATTTAGTTACTAAATAAAACTATGTATTTTTTTGTTGAACTTTGAAGTTGAGTTTTGAATCCCCTCTCGTCCGGTACTGTGGCGCCAATGGGCGGCTCGTCGCGTTTACATAGGCCTTAGCCGCTGCATTGAAAAGGAAGTTTTTGGTCATTACCATATTCGTCCTACACTCGGCGCTCCGCACTTGCTGTACTCTGGTTTGTTATGCACCGGTTTAATTTGGGTTTCGGCTTTTATTGCATTCTCGGCAAATGAACCATACGCTGGGATTAATTTGAATATATATCTGAAGTCGAATATCTTTCCGGAGAATATATTTCAGGCGGATTTGGGCTGCTTTAGGAATGAATAAAAGGGAAAAGATTAAATTAGAGCGGATTTTGTAAAAATAATAAATTTTAACGGCTTTTCTTGTTACTCGAAATGAGTTAAATGGGAGTTTAAAAAACTCACTATCAAATTAAAGTTCCTGCTATAGCAAACAATATAAATGTCAGCTAGTTTGTTTTAATTTTGGTACATGGTTTCTACTTTTATTGAGCACTATTAGTATAAGAATTTCACTAATCAGAATGAGATGTTTAATATGTACAAAAAGTTGCAAGAAATGTCTCTACATGAAGTTGCTGAACTGAAAGTACTGAACTAGTTGCCATCTACCAGTCTTCATGTAGAGACATATCTACCTGTGTATCAACCCACGAGATGGGGGAGTCATGCTGTGCCCAAGGGTCTAATAATTCTTTATAAATATTATCCGTCCTATGGAATTTTAAGCAAATATGCTATTATAACAAATTTTTATACAATTTAAGTATTTCTTTGGTGGCTCAGCTTGTGGTCAAACATTGATGATGATTTTAAAAAAATCGAAAAAGTTCTGTGATGTAGTCCTTAAAGGGATTTTAATAAAAAACTTTATACCTTTTACAAAAGTTTTTCATTAATTTTTTTACTAACTAATATGTTAAAATGAAAGGAGCAGAGGGTGTGTGTCAGAATTTGAATACTTAGGAGTAACCTTATCGAAAATAGGAAAGAAAGAAAAAGAGATATAGACCAGGACTAATCAGTAATCTATAAAAAAACGTCTATTTTTGGATGTGAGAGGTGGCCTTCGGATTTTTGCAGATAAAGTTCGGTGACACCTTCAGTAATAATAATGGATTTATATATGCCCGGAAATATAAAATATGCCCGGAAAATTAATAAAAAAATTAAAATATTTAAAAATTTCGAAAAACATCGATTTTTCTCTGCTTTCTTTGCTTATAACTTTAAAACGGTTCGTTTTGGAACAAAGTAGTACAAAAATAAAATAAAGATAATTGAACTAAAAGGGAAGTTCCCTAGGAAGTTCCACTTTATAGTCAAAGTTAGCCTAAGATGGTTGATTGAGGTTTTGGTAGGGTTTCACCATGTTCCCATAGGCAATATCCTGTAACATCGGCGTTTAGCCTGTTGAATATTATTTTTAAATAATGTAAATTGAATTTTAAATTCAACCATTGTTTGGTTCTGGGGCTATTTAGCAAGTATGCACATTCACTGATGATGGACCGATAGGTCTGAAAACGTTCTGAATTGGACATATTTTATTCAATCCATTGGGATTTTTAAGTTTTAATAAATATACCAATTTACATAGAAGTGGTTTTACTTCTTGTTAGAGTTTTTTAAAGATAATTGAATTTTATGTGATATACGACTGGTCAAAAATGTCTTAAGGTATTACCTTTTCTGCAATATAGCAATAAATACAAAATAAGGGGTCAAAATACGCCTGTTGTTATTCAATATTTCTTAACCCCTTTTGTGGCACTTAGAACCTTAATAATTCGCTTAAAAAATTCTTATAACTTACTTAAACGGTCTACCAAATTTCATTAAAATCGTCTTGATAGATTTTGCATAATAAATGTGCAATCTAAATGTTTTTAAAAAGTTCAAATTTTTAAAAATCTTTCTTAACAAAAAGTAGACCATTTAGAAGTTCGCTAATTTTTTTTACATATAAAAAGGTGCTTTACCTATCTAATACACTTTACAGAATTAAAATCGAATTATTTAAGGGGCCTCAGCAATGTTTTAAAATTATAAACATTTTTTTTGGCTTATAAACAAATAGCTTTATTTAATAATAAAAAAATTAATTTTTAGCAATGCAAAAAATTAAAACCGGTATAATTTGACTTAAACTTTCAAATGCTGTCGGCAAAATTGGTAATTTATAGGTCTGGATCCCGCGTATGAAAAAAAAGTTGATTAATAGCAAGCTGAAAATTTGTTAATAGCTTAAGAGTGTCTAGTCGGACAAGCTTTGGTATATGGGAACACTGGAACAGGGGAAGTTTTAATTGTGGAACAGGTTAAAAATTTGGAGCGGTCAGACCACGAAAACGGCACATGTATTTTGTCCGACAGAACAGACTTAAACTCTCCGAACAGAGATTAAACTCTCATGCAAAAATCAGACTGCTATTTATCACAAAATGGGCGTTTTAATGAGTGGAACATGTAGAATATGTCAAATGACAGGAATTATGACAGATAATAAATAGCAGCCTGATTTTTGCATGAGAGTTTAATCTCTGTTCGGAGAGTTTAAGTCTGTTCTGTCGGACAAAATATATGTGCCGTTTTCGTGGTCTAACCGTTCCAAATATTTAAGCTGTTCCACAATTAAAACTGCCCTTGTTTCAGTGTTCCCATATATCAAAATTTATCCGACTAGACACCTTTTAGCTATTAACAAATTTTCAGCTTGCTATTAATCAACTTTTTTTTCATACGCGGGATCCAGACCTATTATTTTTTGCTTAGAATTAAGCAAGAAATGCAAAAAATGTTTTATTTTGCGAAAAATTGATGTTATGTAATTCCTTAAATTCTTTGTTTATAACAATCTTATTGGCATCCGAATCAACTGTTACCCAAAAAATTCGTGTTCTACGGGTCAAAATACATAAAAAAACTTGGGTAAGTCCATCTAAATAAAGGAACCCGTATCACCCCCTCCTGGCCACAGCACTAATTTGTTTATAAGCCAAAAAATTGTTTATAATTTTAAAACATTGCTGAATCTGCTTAAATAATCAGATTTCAATTCTGTAAAGTGCATTTGATAGGTGAAGTGCTTCTTTATAAGTAAAAAGACTGGACAAATCTTTGTATGTTCTAGTTTTTGTTGTGCAAGATTTTAAAAAATTTAAATTTTTTTAAAAAAAGTTTAGATAAAAAAATTATTATGCAAAATCTAGTGAGTCAATTTTAATGAAATTTTGGTAGACGGTTTTAGCACATTACAAAAATTTTCTAAGCGAATTAGGAAGGGTCCAAGTGTAGAATAAGTGATGGAAAAACATTGAATAAAGACAGGCTTGTTTTGCCCCCTTATTTTATATTTATTGCTATTTTGCAGCAAGGTTGATAAATTCAGACCTTTTAACCAATCGTATCTGATAGAAAATTTAATTATCTTTGTTTTATTCCTATATAACTTTGTTCCAAAATGAATCGTTTTAAAGTTATAAGCAAAGAAAGCAGAAAAAAATCGATGTTTTTCGAAATTTTTAAATATTTTATTTTTTTATTAATGTTCCGGGCATATTTAAGGAGGAGCATAAGTCAATTATTATTACTGAAGGTGTCACCTAACTTTATCCGCAAAAATCCTAATGCCACCTCTCACATCCACCTAAAAACAGATCCTTCCTGATCTAATAGATAAAAGATTAATAAGAGGAGCAGAGCAATAGGATCACTATATTCAATACCCACTGAAAGCAAAAAATTGGTCAAGAACAGCTACACTCTGCGTCTAAGAGACAGAAATGAGACACACAATGATGAAGACAAGACAATAGAGATCTGGGAAAGAAAGATGCTCAGAAAAATCGTCAGAGGAATAAAGACGACAGAACTTGATCATATTATACGAATGCCAGAAAACAATACTGAAGGAGGTAGAAATGGGGAAAAAGAAGAGGACATTAAAAGAAAAGATTAATGTAAACAGTAGACTAAGACTGGTCAGAAATAGGGGTGAGAGATTGGAGACAAAAAACAAGTGACCGAAAAAATTGAGGCGAACAACCACGTTTTTGGAAGTCAGGATCTACAAGGCCTGTGTTTCTATTGTATAATCAGTGGCGGTTTCTCCATAAGTGCACATGTGCACGTGAACCCCCAAAATTATTTTCACACTAACATTCATATATGTAATATTTATCATTCTATAAATAACATTTTAATCTAACTATACAGTAATTGAAATTCGAAATAACAGATCCAAGGAGTTTATAAGTATCTAATAGGTAACATTTAATTATTTTTATTCTATTTCAAAGGAGAAAGTTCACGGCTGCGAGGCCTTAGACAGAACCTCGCGTTCACCGCTCTCACAGTGGTTCCTATACCAATGACTTTTCATACTACAAAATACAACTCATCACCCACCCCGCTACCCGCTCTAGCCCACAAGTTTAGATGGCCACAGGATCACAAGTAGGATGTGATCTTATGGCATGATCTTTGGTGTTTTCAATGTGCACGGCACACGTATGTTTAAATTTTGCTTTCATGAAGTTCGAATTTCGGAACTATATTAAGAATGGAAGGATTTGTGGACGTAAATGTTAGCGTGGAATATTTAAAATCAATTAAATTTTCTTCATTATATTTAGAAGAAAAATTAAAAATGCTGAAACCAAATTTGTTAATTAAGAAGGTACCAAAGTGCTAACGTCGGGATTATATATGATTATTTAAAAGGAAATTTGTGTAAAAACTTACAAATTGTGTAGGTGTGAAGCACATATTTGGAGAAGAGGAAGCATAATGAATAAAATAGAAGATACGATTTTAACTATCCAGTTGGAATTCCAGATTGGAATTCTCCAATTATGTACTTGTTACGATGCCAGTGACAACTGCAGAAACAGAACGATGTCTCTCTGCATTGAAACGTATCAAAACTTTCCTTAGAATAGCTATGGGCCAGGATCGATTAACTGCACTCACAATGTTTTCAATAAAAAAAAATGATTCAAGAAATTCCAAATTTTACTGAATTTGTTTGTGAATAATTTATCTAAAAAATAACAGGCGACTGACTTTCGTTACAAAACTTGCTTGTAACATTTAAACACTAAATTATAATTTTAAGTCAATAAAATACATGATTTATTGTAATTTTTAATAAGGTCCTTTGATTTTTACAATTTGAAGACACTCAAAAACCTTTACCTACGGAAATAGGGTCTCAAGGTGTTTTTATATGTTAACATTATGTGTGCACCCCCAATATTTTACACCAGGCGCCGCCACTGTGTATAATATAATAATAATAATAATAATAATAATGTTTATTTACTTCTCATTATGCTCTCATATATAACAATATTATAATAGAATAATTCAATACTAACATAATTACAAATTAATTTTAAGTTAAATATTTTCACATATAAATAAAAAGTAAATAAACCAAAAGAAGAAATTCCCTGAAGAAACAGAGGTTGTGCTCAGGGATTACATTATTCAAATATTAAACATTAACAATACAAAAATAATGTTTATTTACTTCTCATTATGCTCTCATATATAACAATATTATAATAGAATAATTCAATACTAACATAATTACAAATTAATTTTAAGTTAAATATTTTCACATATAAATAAAAAGTAAATAAACCAAAAGAAGAAATTCCCTGAAGAAACAGAGGTTGTGCTCAGGGATTACATTATTCAAATATTAAACATTAACAATACAAAAACGCATAACAAATATTAAAAATTAACAATACATAACGCATAACAACTCATAATGCATAACAAATATATTATATATTATAAATTTAATTAAAGATCGCATTCAAAAATTCAGTTCCAGTGTTCTTAATAAATTTTTTAAAAATGGATTTAATCATGTTGAATGTGTTTATTTTTCTCAAATATATTTTATAAATTTCGGGTAAATAATTAAATATTTTAGAAATATAGTATGTGAAATTATGTTTACCAATTGATTTAAAATTACTAATAATTTTTACATAGTCATGAAGTTTTCTTCTAGTGTCGTAATTATGATCTATTGATTTCAATATTTGTTTATTTTTGTATGTATGCAAAATTATGTTTAATAAATATAATTGTCTAATTTTAAAAACACCAGCTTGCTGATAAAGAAGTTCTGATGAATATAAGCGAGTTTTTTTTAACATTATTTTTAAAAATCTCCTTTGAAGTATTTCGAGTTTAATCAAATGTGAGGAATATGTTCCACCCCATGCTATAATGGCATATCTAAGACGTGATTCTATTAAGGAATATTATACCATCTTTAAGAAAGATAAATCAAGAATGTTGCTGAGATATCTAAATCTGTATAGTATCATTCTTAGAGTTTTACATACCATATCAATATGTATATCCCATTTCAAGTGACAATCTATATAAACGCCTAAATATTTTATGTATTCTTTCCTATTTATTTTAATGTACGCCTTATTATAGTTTAGATTTAATTCCATGAATTCGGGTAAAATTATTTTTATATATTGAAAATGGTATAAAGTAAGTTTTATCTGTATTAACTGTCAATAGTTTCCTACTTAGCCAATCTAGAACCTTTACAGTTTCTGTTTTTGGCAAAGTTTTAAGTTCATTCCAAGAATTACTAGTGTAAAGTATAACTGTGTCGTCAGCAAAACAAATAATCTTTCCATTTATTTTCATTGCCGCTAGATCATTTATATATATTGAAAACAATAAAGGGCCTAAAACAGTACCTTGAGGCACACCATACTCAATGCTTCTTTCAGTACTAAGTTTGTTATTAATTTTGACAATTTGCAATCTATTTTTTAAATAACTTTGAAATAGTAAATATGGTATTCCTCTTATTCCAAGATCGTTCAAAGCACTTAATAACTGTTGATGACTAACAGTATCAAATGCTTTCGCTAAATCTAAAAATATTGCTAAAGTAGGAGAACCACTGTCCAGCATCTTATATAAATAATCAGTAGCAGATGTTATAGCATCTGAAGTGGAATATCCTTTTTTAAAACCAAATTGGTTTGTAGAAAGCAGGTTAAACTTTTTAAGATATTGATTAACTCGTTCGGCTAATGCCTTTTCAAAGATTTTTGCAAGGCTGGTAATAAGTGATATTGGACGATAATTTTGCACTAATTTTTTATCACCCTTTTTAAATATAGGTATAATTACAGCTTTTTTAAAATTGTCAGGACATGTACCTTGTTCAAATATTATATTTATTAAATTAGTTATTGGATCAACAACATAATGGGAAATTATCTTTAACAGATCAGCAGAAATGTTATCTATGCCAGGAGATTTTTTTGGTTTTAAAGAATGAATAATACACTGAACTTCTGATTTTGTTACGGGTTTAAAAAAAACGTACTATTACATGTAGTTTTTGGAGGATTAGGTGAAGATGGTATTTTATTATTTTTAGCAAGCTCAGACCCTACATTAGAAAAATAATCATTAAAAATATTGCAAATATTCTGACTATCAGTGATTATCTCATTATTTTGATTTAAAACGGAATTAATTTCATTTTTTGTTTGATTATTATCTAATTTTTTAATAGTGTTCCACAGACCTTTAGAACTGTTTTTATATTTTGTAATTTTTGAATGAAAGTAATTCTTTTTTGCCTCAATAATCAGTTTATTAAATTTATTTTTGTAAATTGTGTATTCTTTTTTTAATCTTAGGTCATCTGGCTTGTTCATAAATTTTCTGTATAGTTCATTTTTTTTATTAACTGATTTTATTAAACCATCAGTCATCCAGATATTCCTCTTAATCTCACATCTTTTTTTCTTTATTTCTTTTGTATTTTTATTGATTAAAGAAATGAGTGTATCTGTAAAATTATTTAAGAAATCATTAGGGTTATTAGTATTAGAAAAGTAATCCCAATTTTGAAAACTAAGATCTTTTTTTAAATCATCAGAATTAATTATTTTCCAAAATTTAGTTTTGTATTCAATTTTATTTTTTTCAAAAGAAAAATTTACAAATGTTGCTTTATGATCAGTCACAGAGAGATCCAGAACAGCTGATAAAGCATTATGGTTGATACAAAACATACTTTTTATAAAAATGTGGTCTATACAACTACGATAATTCCCCTGTACTCTAGTATTTTTATTTATTATAGATAGAAAATTATGTTCACTCAATATGCTTAAATACTCAGAAGATTCTGGTGTCATGTTTTTGATATTAATATTAATATCGCCCAATAAAATATGATAATTACAAACTGATTTTTTAGTAATCTCTAAATATTTATCTAAATCACTACAAAAATGCTCTTCATCTGTTGATGGTGGTCTGTAAATCACTGTTATTATTGTATTTTTATTATTTTTACCTAATATAGTTATCTCTAATACTTTACATATACTAATGTTTACAATTTTCCACGTAAATTTTAAATTCTTTTTTAAATATACAACGACACCATCATTTTGATTTATATTTCCTTGATTATATAAAATATTATAATTATCTATTTGAAATAAAGATATATCAGGAATAATCCAAGTTTCTGTTAGACATATACAGTCAAAATCGAGTGTCATCTGTTGTATATTTATATTATGTATATAATTATATATGTTATATAATTATATATGTTTATATTACATATAGATATTATGTATATAGGGTCCTTTAAGCATAGTAAGCAAAGACAAGTAAGCAAAGCACTAGAGTTAATTTGATAATGAGTAATTTAATTTTACCATTACTATTTTACTTACTGCATTCTTCTAAACAACACTTTTTGGCCTAATTTTATTTATACAGTTTCTACACTTGTTAAATCTACTCGAACTAAAGTCACCTATTCTCCCAGTTCTGTTCAGTTTAACCAGCATTAGAAGTGGAACATCTCCGCGACAGCCCTCATAAAATGTCTTCTTTACCCTAAGTAACAGCGAAGCTCGACATCTTGACCTCTATTACTCCAATGGACGTCTGCAACATTGCTGTTGATGTTGATAGCAACAACTACCGGGCTTAATTTAATCTGACACTGCAATTATAGCGGAGTGAGAAAATGCAGAATGTATGTTACTAGTTCTAACAAGGCGAGCGGAAATTCCTAAGTGATTTTCAAATGGAAAAACGGAATTATGTTTTTACATTCTACAGAACCGGAACAGAGAATATTCTGACAATACTAAGAAGAATTGCAGGAAACACGATGACAATGAGATACCGAATAAGAATTGACGATATCAAAACAAACTAATGTACAGTGTATAAACTCTCTCTCCCTATTGCCTTCTCTCCTTATGGAGTATTAGGCGGTCTTACGTTTCTTAGCCAAAAGTGAAATATAGCTGATTGGTTGGATCAGCGCATTCTCTTCTGCTTTCTTTCTTCTTTAGCCTATTTCTATCCAACTTTGGACATAGGCCTTCCTCAAATCTTACCATTTCCATCTGTCCTTGGCTGCGCTTTTCCAGTTAGTTTTGACAATATCGTCCTTCCATCGCATCTGAGGTCATCCTCTTCCCCTTCTTCCTGTCCACGGTCTCCAGTTTTGTATTTCAACACTTCTGCTTTATTCTTTCGAAATTTCCTCTACCAGGTTTTTCCGTTCCTCTCTATTTCTCGCTCTCTGTTTGACCTTCCTCCATCTCAGGCTGATTCTTTCATGATCTCTTGTTATGGTTTTTCTCTAGCCATTATCGGGTTTTTCTCTTCTTCTTCTTCCGCCTGGTTGGCATTCGAGTGCCTATCTGATTATATTATTTTAATCCACAAGGAAGAATTTCCTGTAGCTGGCTGTATAACATGAATTACAAAAATTGAAGAAAAATCTTCTGCGTAAAGGTATATTTATTTTTAAAAACCCAAGAAGGGGCTACAAATACAATACAGAACGTTTTAGCTCTAAAGAGAGCATCATCAGTGTTCTTTGCAAGCTCTACATGCTAAGTCACCAAAAATACATTGGTTTAAACAATTAAAATGTCGACTAAATGTCTTACATTAGAATGATTAGAATATAAAATACTAAATCCTGATGATGGATGAAATTACTCAGAAATTTACTATTGAATTCTCTATGAGAAGACAGAGAATTCAACTCAACAACCCACGTGCTTCGTGGAAGGTCATATAATGCCTTAGGGTAGATCCTTAGTAATTTCATCCATCATCAGGATTTAGCGTTTAATATTTTAATCATTCTAATGTAAACGGTTTTAACCGATGTATTTTTGGTGGATTAGTATGTAGAGCTTGCAAAGAACACTGATGATGCTCTCTTTAGAGCGAAAACGTTCTGTATTGTATGTGTAGTCCCTATTTGGGTTTTTAAAATAAATATACCTTTTACGCAGAAGATTTTTCTTCAAAATCATTTTAGTCTTTCCTATTTATTTCCATTTCCTTCTTTTAATCGTGACAATTTCCCTCTTGTCCTTCTTGAAATCAAAATCCACAACAAAAATAAATTCCTGTAGCTGGCTGTATACTATAAAATTGTAAATTTTTTAAACTTAGTCGCAATTTAACTTCACGTTTGCTTTACTTAAAGTTTAAAGGGTTATACTTATTTTAGGTGATAAACACTGATGATGGAATCTTAATTCCGAAAACGTTCTGTTATGATATAACCCTTTTTAGAGATTTTAAATATACCTTTTACAAAGAGGAATTTTACTACTTCTTGAAATCGGTATCAGCGTAATTTAGAACAGCTCGGGTGCAATATTGTCAGGGCTGGCTACTTTTATCCTTTCAGCTTTTCTACGGCCATTTATATTTTTTGCGTTATTGGTTCGTTGATATTAATTCTTATTTTAAATACATATTGGAGTTTGTATTTTGTACATCTTCCTTTTGGTAGTGTTGTGACTGCACTCATAGATTTACTGTGATTTTTCAGATTTCTTGCTCAATTTCTTTTGTCCCAGTTTCTTTTGTCCTTTTTACTCCCTTATTGACAACTTTATCCGCTTCTCTTCTCTATAACTTTCTCTAAGTCGTTTCTTCTCTGCTTCTGTTCTGAAATTTAGTAGTTTCACATTTATCTCGTGATCCACTCTGTCTTCACGTATTTCTTAGGCTGCTTCACGTAGACTCAAAATGTTTTCACTTGTTTCCATTGCTAATTGCATTTCCAAATTTTTGTCCTACCTTTTGTTTCTTTTGGCTCGCATTCTCATAAGAATTCTATTGTCGTCTTTCTATTTTCTAGTTTTTCACGGTGAAGGTTGAGCTTTTTTGTATAAGTACTTTTCTATTCCTACCTAACTTAAATCTAATTTTGGTCACCATCAGGTAGTGGTCGCTAGAGAGTAACAAGAAACTTCATTATCATTAGAGAGTAACATTATCATTCAATCTTATTCACCTTATTATTCATATATACATTCATATAATATATTATACACCTCTTATTCATATTGGTGAATATGAATTTGAAAAGGTAGAACATTTTAAATATCTTGGAGTCTCAGTTAATGGAACTAATGAGAGAAGTATCGAAATTAATGAAAGACTCCAGGTAGGAAACAGAAACCTACTGGAAATACAGTAACTTCCTCAAAGATAAGAAGCTTAATCAGAATACAAAACACAAAGCAGCAGTTAGACCAGTAATCACATATAAGTAATGTGTCTGAAACAGAAAGAGGAAGAAAGATTGAGGATCCTAGAAAGGAAAATAATTCGGAGGATAGCAGGACCACTAAACTTAGGCAATAATGAATTTAGAAAACTAATGAACCACGAAGTAAGAGAACTTCTGAAAGGAGAAGACATCGTCAGATTTATCAAGGCACAGAGACTCGGATGGATGGGACATATAGAAAGGAGAAATCCAGAAGCCGTTATCAAGAAAATTTCCAAATGGAGACCTGTATCAGGCAGAACACGAGGAAGACCTAAAACTAGATGGGATAACCACATAGTAGAGGACTTTAAGAAGATGGGAGTCAGAAAATGGGTAACCAGCAGTGGCGGCTCGTCAGAGGAGCCAAGGGAGGCTCAGCCTCCCCATAAATTTTTTACACACTCTACACTGTTTTGTTTATCATGAATCGCGAAAACAACAAGTACAACTCTCACTATTATACAACGTGTAAATTCCATATTATCACTAATTATCCATACGTACGGAGCATTAGCATTAGAACGCATGATCGCGTCTCAGTTTTATTACATATTATTGTAGGCAGGACCCTGGGTTATCCCGAGATGCATGAACGGAGCCGAGAAGCCCAACAGTCTCCGTTGCTAATGCTCCGTGCAGCGCAGCAGGCGTTTAAGGAGACCCGGTCTCCTAACAGTGGCATCTACGGTGCCATCACACGCTGCCCGGAGATATACCAAGGGAGGCAGAATAGCTTATCGGCTCCGTTGCGTGGTTGCGTGCGTCTCGGGACAACGAATTTGAGGGTCCTGACTAAAAATACATAATGAAAAATCTAAAAGTGCGAATTTTGTTATGAAATTTGGTATGTGGGGTTATAATAATATTTGGAACAACTTGCTCAAATAACTTTTTCCGATATCTCTAACTCAAAGCAAAATATCGGTAATTTATGGTGTTTTTGAATTCGCAGTAGGCCGCGTTTAGAATTAAAAAAATTCAGTTGAGTATCTTAAAAAATTTGAAGCTTCATTATGTATGGACTGCAAAACTTCAAATCTGTATTTATTTTGATATGCGAGGTATCTATTTACAAATAGATGGAATTGTTAACAAATAAACGACACAAACTTTGGTATTAAACTTTTACAATTAGACTAACTATTTTTAAAATGATATGATATCATGAAATTATGAATTAGGATGATATTATGTATTATGAAATGTAAATAAAAAATGGTCAAAAAATGGGGCCTTAAATTACATTTTTTGGCGCATTTTTTTGCTAGTGCAAATTTGTCTAGATACTTTACAGTTAGGTATAGCCTCCCCTATTGTAAAAATTACGAGCCGCCACTGGTAACCAGAAGCAAAAGCAGGAACGAAGGGAGAAAAATTGTAGAAGATGCCAAGTCACACAACCAATTGTAAAACCAAAATGTTAATGCTGATTGATTCACCGCGACAAAAGAATCGGAAGAGCCCAAAGAGGGCGGCAATCACTCCGCTAGGAGTGTAGATGCCATGATGATGATCATTAAATCTTCGCTTGTCCACCGCTGGACATAGAGCTCCCTCAGAATTTTCCATATGTTTCGATCTTGTGCCTCTTGCATTCAATTCCTATGACAACGTTTTAGACAATCAGTCCAACGTGTTGGTGGATGACTTCTGCTTCGGTAGGCATCATATCTTGGTTTCTATTCCAGTATTCGCTTTGTCCATCTGTTATCTGTGATTCGAGCCACGTGACCTGCCCAGTTCAATTCCAGTGTTGCTATTCTCTCTACCGCATCAGCCACTTCTGTTCTTTGTCGGAGCTGGCAGTTTGGGATCTTGTCTCGTAGTGCAATGCCCAACATAGCACGCTCCATCGCCCTTTGAGACACGCGGATTTTTTGCACTGTTCCTCTTATCATGGTTAACGTTTCCGCTCCGTAAGTCAACACTGGCAAAAGGTTTTTCTTTTAAGACATATTGGTATGTCAGACGATTTGAAAATATGGTTCAGTTCGCCGAAGGCTGCCCAAGTCAGTCTTATACGACGGAGAAGCTCAACGGTTTGGTGTTCCTACGCATATCTCTTCGTTGACTACAAGATTTGTCATCATCTGAGTTTTAGATATATTAATTTTTAATCCCCCTTCTACCAAGGAAAGGTAGAGCTGATTTAAAAGTGCTTTGGTCTCACCTGTCATATCAGCTATTAGCACGGTAGAGCTGATTTAAAAGTGCTTTGGTCTCACCTGTCATATCAGCTATTAGCACAATATCATCTGCAAACCTCAGGTGGCTAAGCTTTTCTCCGTTTATGTTTATGCCCTTGTCAGTCAGTTTTGCCCTTTTCTTTTACATATGTATTCCAAAAGCGTAGAGAACAGTTTCGGTGATGTGGTGTCCCCTTGACGTACTCCACGTAGTATCGGGAATTTATAAGTGTGACGATCACCCACTCTAGCTACACACTCACCTCACACAGGATACAGCTAGTGTTAGAGTGGGTAAATATTAGTGTCAATATTAACATCAATTAAATGAACAAATTCTTTTTGAACCTCACTAATGTACCTATTTTACACTTTTTGATCGAACGTAATTATAACTTGCTGATACTTATCCACTATCAATCTTACCACAAAAACTGAGTACCGTTCGCAAATACTCCAGATCGTAGTAACAGCAACCTACTAACCTCCATGTACTTTTTGGGCTTGACACCAAAAGGTGTCTAAGTTAGAGGCTTCATTAGTAGCAATATATTTAATGACTTCCAGAGCGTAGGAGGTTACACAAAATGACGACTAACCCGTCCAGCTCATAACATCTCTGTGATGATAATATAATTTTATCGTCTAGAGTCTAGAGTACTCCAATGAATTAAGCAAAACGTGTTTTTGTACCGTCTCGAATGGTGTAAAAGACGGAACGAAAAGCCTAGTTGGATTATTATTTTCGGTGCATTGAACGGAGAATAATAAACAACAACAAGGTATAAGAGGTGAGTTTAAGTATATCCCGACCATTTTCCTCAACCCTACAACCCCCGTCGTCTTGGTGCGTTGAACGAATTTCGATGATTTCATTTTACCTATCCTATACGAGCGGTGATCGTAGTTATTCCTTACATGTCTTTGCCCCTGGCGAGTTGAGCGAGATGTCCTATCCTTATACGTCCATTTCATATTAATAAATGCAATTCCTAATCCACGCGATTGTCGGTATTATTCATTCATATACCAAATATCGTCACATCGACCCGAACCTAATGTCCGATGCGTAGATTATAAATATATTTTATTAACGAAATTAACGAGTAATTACGGCTAATTATCTTATCTTTTGTATGTTTTGATTCTAAATAAAAATGTCTTAAAAAATGAACCCTGTCTCCGACTGTATTTTGTTAGCAGAGAGTTTCGCATTGGACCAGGTTAAACCTCTCATCCATAGAGAAATGAAGATTACACTGTAGTTCTTATGAAATGTTGGGTATATTTTCCAAGAAAACTTTCTTAATTTTTCAGTTTTGTAAATTGAAGGTTAGAAGGATTCCACCGAAATATTTATTAAAAATATAATATGTTCCGTCATTAAACAGAAAAGAAAATAGGTCATAGTGCGGCCGATATGTGAAACAATTGCACATTTAATGATACAAGCATATAATTTGGACCACATATACTAAACATATAAAGGTTCAAATTTAGATATGAGGCCATCTCAGATTTTGCCTTTTACAAAAATGGCAGGCGTTCAAAATGGAGGCTATACATATGTGTTTGATAGTACCATAACTCTTGAACGAAAAGTCCGATTTCAACTAAATTTGGTATATAGGTTCTTTTTTTGATTCACAAGATGGATGTAGTGAACCAGAAGAATCGGTTTACGAGAAGTTGTGTTTGTACTGGCTGTTTTTGTAAAAATATATTTTTTTTTGTAAATTTTTTCCCTCTGTATATATTAATTTTTCAAATAGGTAATAACGCAATTGAAAAGAAAGGCGTAAAAATATATTGTAAAAAATATTTTGAACTTTTTAGTTATGTTAATTACCATTTAATTAATGCATAACGTATTTTCACATGTACCTATGTGTGGCAGATTCGTGCAAATATTATAAGACTTATTGTGCATTTACTGGTAGAAGCATATAATTTGGACCACATATACTACACACATCAAGGTTCAAATTTAGATATAAGGCCATCTCATATTTTACCCTATACAAAAATGGCGGGCATTCAAAATGGCGACTATGCATATGTGACTAATAGCACGATAACTTTTGGACAAAAAGTCTGATTTCAACCAAATTTGGTATATAGGTTCTTTTTTGGATGTGTAAGACCAAGGTCTTGAACTGGAAGAATCGATTTACCAGAAGTTGTGCTTTTCTTAATTTTTATGTAAAAACATGTTGTTTTTTTACAATTCTTTCACCCTATATATATTAATTTTTCAAAAAAGTAATACCGGCGTTGAAAAGAGCATTAAAATATTTTTAGGAAATATTTTCAACTCTTTAATTATGTTAATTACCAATTAATAAATGCATAACGTATCTTCACATGTACCTATGAACCAATGTGCGGCAGATTCGTGCAAATAATATAAAGGTGGAATTCCGCACCAAGCGGCCGAGACAGGAGACCGCGACAGGTGACAGATAGGTCGCGATAGACGATAGTTGGTCACTGGTCTCGGTCGCAGGCTGCAGAACTACCCTGATATATTTGCATTGAGAGCAGTCGTGGGGAGACCTCGCCTATCTGTCGCCTGTCGCGGTCTCCGGTCTCGGTCGCTTGGTGCGGAATTCTACCTTAAGAATTATTGTGCACTTAATGGTAAAAGCAAATAATTTGGACCACACACACTACACAAACAAATATTCAAATTTAGATATGAGGCCATCTCAGATTTTTTCTTTTACAAAAATGGCGGGCATTCAAAATTAATCTGCCGCACATAGGTACATGTGAACATACGTTATGCATTTATTAAATGGTAATTAACATAACTAAAAAGTTCAAAATCTTTCCTAAAAAATATTTTTACACTCTTTTCAATGGCAGTATTACCTTTTTGAAAAATTAATATATACAGGGTGGAAGAATTGAAAAAAAAAACAACATAGTTTTACATAAAAAACAGTAAAAACACAACTTCTGGTAAACCGAGTCTCCCGGTTCAAGACCTCGATCTTATGCATCAAAAAAGAACCTTGATGAAAAATTTGGCTGAAATCGGACTTTCCGTTCAAAAGTTATCGTGCTATTAGTCACATATGTACCTATAGCCGCCATTTTGAATGCTCGCCATTTTTGTAAAGGCAAAATCTGAGATGGCCTCATATCTATATTTGAACTTTTGTATGTGTAGTATATGTGGTCCAAATTATATGCTTCTACGATTAAATGCACAATAATTCTTATAATATTTGCACGAATCTGCCACACATACGTACATGTGAAGATACGTTACGCATTTATTAAATGGTAATTATTATAACTAAAAAGTTCAAAATATTTCCTAAAACATATTCTTACGCTCTTTTCAGTGGTGGTATTACCATTTTGAAAAATTAATATATACAGGGTGAAAAAATTGAAAATAAATTATTTACATAATATAAAATAGTTTTACATAAAAAACAGGAAAAACACAACTTCTGGTAAACCGATTCTTCCAGTTCACGACATCGATCTTGTAAATCACAAAAAGAACCTATATACCAAATTTGGTTGAAATCGGATTCTTCATTCAAAAGATATCGTGCTATTAGTCACATATGTATAGTCGCCCATTTTGAATGGCCGCCATTTTTGTAAAAGGCAAAATCTGAGATGGCCTCATATCTAAATTTGAACTTTATATGTTTAGTATATGTGGACGAAATTATATGCTTTTATCATTAAATGTGCAATTCTTATAATATTTGCACGAATCTGCCGCACCATCATGGATTTGTGACGGGAAACAAAAAAGCAAAAGCAAAAATCTGTTTGCTACATAATTGAGAATATACTTCAAAATCACAAAATGGAAAATAATTATTAAGTCGAAAACTATGGTGATGGGAGTACTGAACATGATGTGGAGAGTGCACAGTACTGTTCAAGGTATAAAAAAGCCTACGACCCCTAAATAAGTATCCCAAGTAATCAAAAAGAATATCAATCCCAAAAAGGCACCATGATAGTTTATTATAAATTAAATCCAGCTGTTTAAAAATCTGGAAGCCATGATTCCGGTCCTGCGTCTCGGAGCTTCTATTCTTAAAAGATAATACGAAAAGTGTAATTCGCTTAAACGTGAAATAAAACGGTATTTTTGTTGCTGCGTTGCTTTACAGACAAGCTGCTCCTGGCAAAGAAGAAAATGTTGCATTATCGGAAACTCATCTGGAAATTGGAGCAATAAAAAGTTTGAAGGCGCATTAGGTGCTTGCTCTCCTGTTTTGTTTTATTTCACTATAAAAATAGGACGACGACGCTTGCGACGACGGAGAACGTTTGATGCAACGACGGCAGAAGTGACGTGACGTCTGACAGTCTAAATGAATTAGACGGGGATTTTTTCGGGTAAATACTTTCAAGTTTTAGCTTTTACAAAGTACACGAGAAATGAGATGAGATGAGAAGGAGGACAAATGTATCTGTAACAGCAGATAAATGATAGGAGTACATAAGTGAACTTATATTTCATATTAATAGACTGTTAGCTAGTAGTGTAGTAGTAGTCTTTACAGCTAGTAGTCTTTACAGAAGTCCTTTTCCCACTCTAGAATTACAATCACCCATTATTATTTTCACGTCACGTTTAGGTAGGCGTTCGTACGCGTCATTTAATTTCTTCTTCTTCTTATGCTTGCTGTAGATCTGTCGATCTGTTAATTCCGAAGTATTTCTTGAGAGGTAGACTGCCAGCTATCTCTCCATCTTTTTGGTGGTCTCCCCCGTGGACGCTTGCCTACTGGTTTTCCTTCTAGCGCAATTCTTGGTAGTCTGTGCGCCTCCATTCTTTTTACATGACTGAACCAATCTCTTCGTCTTTCATTTGTTTTTTGCCTGCCCCATCTGACTACATCTTGTACGCCACATTGTTCCCTGATGATGTTGTTTCGTATTCTATCTCTTCTTGTCTTCCCTGCTATTGCTCTTAGTGTCTTCATATCGGCTGTTCGTAGCATGCTTTTCGTTTTATTGGTGTCTTCTCTTGATTCAATGCCATAGGTCATAACAGGTCTAATGCAAGTTTTATAAATTTTAACTTTGCTGTCCATTCTCATATATGGGTTATTCCAGACCACATCTCTCAAACACCCGGACAAGACAGCGGCCTTGTTAATTTGTCTTCTTAGGTCTCTGGCTGGGTCATGATAACTTGATAACTCTACACCTAGATATTTGAACTGGTTTAGCTGTTCTATAGGTTTCCCCTCTACCACGAGCTTGCATCTAATTGGGTCTTTCGCAATGGTAATGCATTTTTTTTTCTGCGTGGATATGTTCATGTTGAGTCGTCGACATGCTTGATATAATCGATAAAGTTGTCTTTGTAGGTCATCCTCGTCCTCTGCAATCAGGGTTGCATCATCCGCATAGCACACTGCACTGATCCTAGTGTGGCCGAGTCTGTATCCTAGTTGTAGCGATTCCACATCTTCTATTATTTCATCCATTAGCATATTGAATAGAAATGGACTGAGGCTGTCTCCCTGCCTGATTCCTCCTGGTGTTGGTATGTTGGCCGTAGTGGTGTCGTTTGTTTTAACTTTTGTCGTGTTGTTATTGTTCATTTGTTTTATGGCTTCAACAATGTTTGTCGGTATCCTTTTTTGCTTAATTTTCTTTATTATATCGCTAAGTATCGTCATTTAACTGCTCGTATTAAATATCTTTTACTCCGTCTTTTATTTCGTATTTTATTATAATTGCTGAAATTTCATTAATCAAATAAAACGTATTAAGATCCGGGGAAAACCGAACTGCGACTAACGGGCGAAAATCACCCCGTGCATATAAATAAAACGTACCGAGGTGGAAAGCGGATTAAATACAAATTCTGGCACTGTAAATAACGTCTGCAGCAGCATTTGCATGGATAAAAGTAACAACTTGGCATCCGGCTGCCGACAAAACACACTTTTGGCAAAATTACAGTTTGGAAAATTAAGTAATATTTTCTAATGTTTGTCGTAAATTCAGCGTGCATAATGTGCAGAAAATGCACTGGTTCATATTTCGCTCTTTATACGAATTTAATTGAAATGTTTTTGCCAAACGGGGAAAATGTTTCGGACAGAAGTAGAACGCATTCATGTGTTATGAGAATATGCTCTAATTTGTGAGAATCGTCCTTTTACTCGTAACTCTATTTAAAGCTCATCTGATATATTACGTTCCAACAGCTCTAGGTTATAGTGATATTATATGTTGTATTATCTATTTTTTTTCAAGTGTATTTATAATAAGTACGTCAAAAAAACATAATAACTACAGAAAATTTAAATAAATAAAATAGGTGGAAAGAGGATTGGATAGGTGGAAAGGTTATATCGACTAAATCTGTTTCTAATTAACTAGTTTTGATGGGAAATAAGCCACAATTTTACTAAAAAAATGATTTTATTAACGTTTCGACGCCCAAATCGGGTGTCGTTGTCAAAATACAAAAAATATTAATGAGTTAAACAAAAATGTTGTTGAAGTAAAGAAACACAGACTTACTCACAATCATTTAATACTTTGACGACCGGTTTCGATCTCTACACTATTCAGATCATCATCAGGTCGGCGATGATGATCTGAATAGTGTAGAGATCGAAACCGGTCGTCAAAGTATTAAATGATTGTGAGTAAGTCTGTGTTTCTTTACTTCATTTAATATGGACTCACATATTCAACCCATTCAATATATTTTTTTAAATATTGTTGCTTAGTAAAAAAATTCTTCTAATAATTTATTTAATCTGACTCATTTATATCGGCAATTCAGACATATATTATACATTTTAAAGTAGAAGTCTTTAAAATGATATTGCCAATATTTATGAGTTGCGTTCCTGGGACGACTTTACTGAAAGATAGTTCATTCGATTACATGAAATTAACCCCAACTCAAGAATATCCCTCACAAAAAAATCATAACACGTGATCTGTCTTTAAAAAGACAACCACATGCAATGGTAACAGTAAAATTCTCGCGCTATTATTAAAATTACAGATCTAATTACAAATGGACCTTATACCAAATTAACGAAGGATGCAACGAAGACACTGGAAAACAACATATTATATAGAACTTTATTCAAATTTAAAAATGATTTAACATACTATCAAAGAAAATTAATGACACCTCAGGGGCCGTTCAAGTATTACGTAACGCAGGTTGGGGGGGAGGGGTTAAAAATCTTCAAAAATTGCGTTACGTTATACGTGAACGTCCCATTAAGGTGCGTTACCTAGGGGGGAGGGGGGGTCAAAAATCTTCAAAAACCACGTTACCTAATACTTGAACGCTCCTTATTACAGTAAGACACCATATCTCTATGGAGTGATGAAAATTCATAAAGCGAATATACCACTTAGACCCATTTGTAGTACCTACTATCAATTCTCCTTGTAGTGAACTATCAAAATTGTTACTAAACATTATAAAACCATTTGCTAATAATAATGACACATTTATAAAAAATACACATTTTTTAAAGAAATAATCAAATACTGAATTTAATCCAAATAATATTTTAGTAAGTTTTGACATAAACAATTTATTTACAAATGTGCTATTAGATAAAACTTTAAACATAATCAAAACGAAATTAGAGAATGATAATACATTGACAACTAGGACAAGACTAAATGTATCAGCTGTAATGGAGTTATTGACATTATGTACTAATAATACCTATTTTCAACTAAATAATTAATTCTATAAACAAAATTTTGGTCTAGCAATGGGCTCTTCTTTATCTCCATTATGGAGGATTTCGAAACCAATATCATTTCTAAACAAAATTTAAAACTCACAGTATGGTGGAGATATGTAGATGATGTGTTTTCAATATGGCCTCATAGATCAGAATTGTTGGATACACTCCTAAATATTATAAACGATCAAGAAGAGACAATAAAATTTACAATGGAAAAGGAATATAATAACATCCTACCTTTCCTCGATGTTTTAGTCTCAAAGAAAGATACTGGATATGAGACTCAAGTGTATAGAAAACCAACACGTACCAACAGATATCTCAATTACAAATCAAATCACAACATCAACGTTAAAAAGGGAATAATTAAATCCTTATATAGTAGAGCCAAAATTACTTGTTCTAACGAAAATTCATTTTTAGAAGAAAAACAATTGTTAACATCTGTTTTATTAAAAAATGATTATCCTTTACCGTTTACAAATAAGGAATTGTCAAGATTGGATCGAATGGAACAGAACAACTTAAAACGGTATCCTATAGCATTCACAAGAAATAATACGAGGAAAATATCAATATATATATATAATCGGTTTATAACGTTCTACGACGTCTTCCGATTCCCAATCGCCATTGCTCTCGATCGTAGCACATGTCTTCGTTCAAGCCTCTTTCTCCGATTTCCCTATGGATTCCTTCTATCCAGCTTTTCCTAGGTCTTCCTCTCTTCCGCCGTCCTTTTGGTGCCCATCGTAGCACTTGCTTGGGTAATCTGTCTTCTTCCATACGTTGTACGTGACCAAACCATCTTAGTTGCTTTGTTTTTATATCGTCCATTATTGTATGCTTTACATCCATTATCTCCAATATTCTTGTATTTCTGATTTTTTGTATTCTTGATATACCAGCAGATCTTCTCCAGAAGTCCATTTCAGTTGTTCTGAGCATATTTTCGGATTTTTCTTTAAGTGGCCAAACTTCGCTGCTGTATGTTATAATGCTCTTAACAATGCTGTTATAGATGTTACGTTTATTTTCTTTGGAGATACTTTGGTCCCATAGGATTTTGTTCAATAATGCGATAGCTTTCCTTCCTTGTGTGCACCTTTCTTGGATATTCTTGTCCAACGTTCCATCTTGTGTAATTGTAAGACCCAAGTATTTATATTCCTGACAGTGATTAATAGTTATTTCATTTTCCAACGCTAGATCCTGCTGTATACCTCCAACGCACATATATTCCGTTTTCTTGGTATTCACTTCTAAACCCCAGTTCCGGTACTCTTCTATGATTTTTCGGGTCATATATTCAATATCGTGATAATCCTGGGCCATAAGAATCTGATCATCCGCAAAACATAGAGTGTATAGCATGTTATCATCATTTAGCGGTATACCCATATTCTTACATTTCCTTTTCCAGGATTTCAAAACTTGCTCTAAATATATTTTAAATAGTGTCGGCCATAGACAGCAGCCCTGTTTAAGACCCTTATTCACTTCAAATCCTGACGAGATTTCCTTGCCTAGCTTAACTTTTGCTATATTATGTTGGTATAGATTTTTTACAGCTTTAATGAGGTTCAGACTGATGTTAGTTTTTTCGAGGGCTTCCCAAAGTTTACTTTGTGGTACAGTATCGTATGCTTTTTTTAAGTCTATGTACACTAAATGCAGTTCTTGATTGTAGGCTATTTGTTTGTCTATTAACTGTGTTACACAATATAGGTGGTCAGTGGTGGATCTGCCAGCGCGGAAACCGGCTTGCTCTTCGGCCTCTAAGTCCTTGTATTCTTCTTCTATTTTATTTTTGATAATTTTTCCGTAAACTCTGCTGATGGTGCTTGTGACAGATATTCCCCGGTAATTATCGCATATATTTTTACTGCCTTTCTTGTGTATTGTAAAAATTACAGACAATTGCCATTCTTTTGGTATGACTTCGCCATTCATACATCTATTAAATAGATCTCTTAGGTATTCATACAGGGTGTTGCTACCGTATTTGAGCAGTTCTGGTGCTATGTCGCCAGGCCCTGACGCTTTTCTATTTTTTAGGGATTTGCATGCATTTCGTACTTCTTCCAGTCTTAACCGAATCGGTGAGCCACTGACAATTACATTGAAACTTTCGTGATCTTCGTTTTTAATAAAATCTTCTCTATTTTCTACTAGTAACTGCTTGAAATAGCCATCCCACTTTTCCAGAGTAATCGGTGTTATTATATCCCTTTTGGTATCTGTTCTCAACGTTTTAAGGAATTTCCAGCCCTCTGTGTTTCTTGTCCCCCCTATATAGGCGTTAAGTTGATTGCATTTGTTTGTCCACGTTTCGTTTTTCTTCTGTGTGATTTTTTTCCGCACTCTTGCTTGTGCTTCTTTGTATAAAACCTTATTGGAATCTTTCTGTGTACTTATATATTTCCGGTACTTTTCTCTCTTATCGTCTATTTCGGTGGCTATTTCTAAGTCCCACCAGTATGGTTTATTTCTTATGTTGTCTTTGTACTCCCCCAATGCCTCATATGCAGCTTCGTGTATACATTGTGTTATATGTGTATGAAGATGTTCCGTATTTATAAATGTATATTGTCCTTTCAGTTTCTCGTCCAGTCGCTTTTCGTATAACGTTCTTATGCTTGTTTGTTGTAAGCTTTCTAGGTTGTATTTCTTTTTTGGTGCCAATTTGTTTCCTCCTTGTTCTCGTGGATTTAGATTTTTTTGAGATTTCATTCCGGAGAACAGTACTTCCGCTTTTAGAAGATGATGGTCACTGCCGCATGTTGCTCCTCTATAAACCCTTACATCGTTAATTTTCATTCGACTCCGTTGTTTTATCAAAAGATAATCAATTATACTTTTCTGGTTCATAGTAGGTTGGGTCCGAGTATATTTATGAATGCATCTATGCTGGAAGAAGCCGTTCATAATTCTTAAATTGTTCTGTTTACAGATGTTAATTATTCTTGTTCCATTATTGTTGAGTACTTCCTCGCCGTATCTGCCTACTACGTCATCCTGTTTTTTATTGCCTGTTCTGCCATTTAGGTCTCCTAATAATATAATTTCTCTGGCATTTCCTATTTTGACGATTTCATCGTTGAGCTGTTCATAGAACTCATCTTTGTTAGCTACCAGTGCGTCCTCGTTCACACCATATACTCCCAAAATAGTTATTCTATAGCCATATATGTTCATGTTGACCTTTATCATTCTTTCATTTATTCCTTCCCACGATGTTATGTGCTTTCTTAATGTTCTGCGTATGAAGATCGATATTCCTTGTTGAGCTCTTATGTGTTTTGGAACTCCACTATAAAAATGATCATAGTAGCCCAATTTATGTGATCCTTGGCCTTTCCTCTTAGTTTCTGTCACCACTGCGATGTCCATTTTCATGTATTTTAGCTCTAATATAACTTCATCCATTTTATTTGAGAGGCTTTGAACGTTCCATGTTCCAAAATTCATAGTCCTTTTTCGTCGCTTTTTTCGTTGCCGAGTGATCCGTCCATTCATCCGAGTCTGATTATTGGGTCGTTTAACATTTGCTTGTTTTTACAAGTATCGAGGAGTTAGCCCGATGCCTTAACCCCCAACTTGGAGGACCAGGGTTTGATTTCAGAGTTCCTTCTCTTAGAGAGGTTGCTTTCTCCACAGCTAAGGAGTCCTCTCTACCCCACTTCAGTCATTTTTTTTACAAGTACCGAGGAGTTAGCCCGATGCCTTAACCCCCACCTTGGAGGACCAGGGTTTGATTTCAGAGTTCCTTCTCTTGGAGAGGTTGCTTTCACCACAGCTAAGGAGCCCCCCTCTACCCCCCGGAAAATATCAATACCATATATAAAAGTACTATCCGAGAAACTTAAAACAATAGGAAATTAATTCAACATTTCAACAACATTCAAAATGTCGGGATAGTATCACGAGGTTTTTTCCTCGTTTTCCCTCGTGATTTACTATGGAATCTATAGCGCGAGAATTTTACTGTCACCATTGCATGTGGTTGTCTTTTTAAAGACAGATCACATGCTATGATTTTTTTGTGAAGGATATTATTGAGTTGGGGTTGATTTCATGTAATCGAAAGAACTATCTTTCAGTAAAGTCGTCCCAGGAACGCAACTCATAAATATTGGCAATATGGCAATATCATTTTAAAGTCTTCTACTTTAAAGTGTATAATATATGTCTGAATTGCCGATATAAATGAGTCAGATTAAATAAATTATTAGAAAAATTTTCTTACTAAGCAACAACATTTTTGTTTAATTTATTAATATTTTTTGTATTTTAACAACGACACCCGATTTGGGCGTCGAAACGTTAATAGAATTATTTTTTTAGTAAAATTGTGGCTTATTTCCCATCAAAACTAGTTCATTGCAAAAATGCCACAAGAAAATAGCTTCAGAACAACAGTAAATATACAGGTATAGTTTTACAACAAAAATTTATCAAATATCTTGATTAGCGCAAAAATCTAACTTAAGTTCGTACAAATTGAAAGTAATAAATTTTCATTATACTCCAAGTCACATAACTCCCTTTTCATAAAATCCGTATTGGAAAAGAGTGTCGTCACGTATGAGCCGAGAAAAATTTTTTCACCTATCGATCCTCCAAAGGAAGAAAAAAGTGAATGAAAACAAAGCGACGAATTAATCAAGTGGAATTTGGGCCAAGCAATAAGAAAAACCGAAAGAAAATGGAGCGCAAGGCCGAGCAGCGACAACAAAAGCCATGCAGGCCGCCACCGGTTCAGAGACACCAAAAGCGGAAGTATGTGTACCCCCTTTACCCCATTACTTCCGGTTTTGGCCGTGGCTAATGTTACAGCGGTGGAAACCTAGAAACGGGTGTAGCGCTAATGTACTTCTGGAATTTATGATGATTAAAAGGAGCGATGGGGGCAGGGGGCAGGAAGCGGAGAGAAACAAATTCGGAATTCGGGAATGAAATTGGAGCGAATACCAGTGCGTCATCGGAAGGCATTTGTTCGGGAAATGCAATTGGAAAATTGTTATTGTCCACAAAAGTTTTGGTACGGGTTATGCATCGCATACATTCCTATTTCGCTTCTTGAGTTTATACAGAAAGAACTTTTCTTTCACCTTATAATATTCTTCGTGGAATCGTGGAAATGTTTTATAGATAACATTAACAGTTTAAAGTTGTTCTGAAGCTATTTTCTTGTGGCATTTTTGCAAATAACTAGTTTTGATGGGAAATAAGCCACAATTTTACTAAAAAAATTATTTTATTAACGTTTTGACGCCAAAATCGGGTGTCGTTGTCAAAATACAAAAAATATTATTGAATTAAACAAAAATGTTGTTGCCCTGGTTCCAGTTGAGATCTTTCTTTCTTTAAGTACCGTGCCCAAATTTTTAGGCGTGGGTAGCTTCCATAACAATTTGCCGATATCGTTCTCGATCTTGTGCGGCATGTAATAATTGATCTGCTGATAAGCCAGTCCATTGACGAAGGTTTCGGAGCCATGAATATTTCTTTCGACCAATTCCTCTTTTTCCGTCGATCTTTCCATTGAGTATTAACTGCAGCATCCTGTATCTGCTACCTCTCATTATATGCCCCAGATATTCAAGTTTTCTCTTTTTTATCATCTTCATTAAATCACCTTCGCCTTGACCTACTCTGTTTAAGACTTCTCTGTTTGAAATGCGTTGAACCCAAGATATTCTGAGCATTCTACGATACGACCACATCTCAAAGGCTTCTAATTTGTTCATCATGTTAACCTTCATGATCCATGTTTCACATCCATATAGTAATACAGGATACACATAACATTTTAGGAACTTGATTCTTAGTTGTAAGTTCAGCTGAGAGTTGCTCAGAATAGATCTAAGTTTCATAAATGCTCCTCTTGCAATTTCTATACGAGTTTTAATTTCTTCATCCGGATTTAGTGTCTCGTTTATCCAACATCCTAGGTATTTAAAATGGTTAACTTTTGTTATTGATTCATCATTGACAATTAGTTGCATAGGGCCGACGTCTTGTTTACTAACCACAAGTAACTTTGTCTTTGTTGCATTTATGTTAAGTCCGTTATTGGAGCATTCTCTAGTGACTCGATCTATAAGGAATTGAAGATCTTCGATATTTTCAGCCATGATCGCGGTGTCGTCTGCATATCTGATGTTGTTAATAGTTTCTCCCCCGATTCGAACTCCACATTGTCCTTCCAAGGCTTCATTAAAAATTATTTCTGAGTATACGTTAAACAAAGTTGGGGATAACACACAACCCTGTCTAACACCTCTTTGAATGCAAATTTTGTCTGTTTCTTTGCCGTCTACCAGAATAGAAGCTTCTTGATTCCAATATAGATGTTGTAAAAGTCTCAGATCTTTATCATCTATTCCAATCATTTCTAGATATTCAAACAACCTATCATGTTGAACTCTATCAAACGCCTTCTCAAAATCTATAAAGCAGACGTAAATTGGTTTCTGTACTTCCCATGATCGTTGAAGTAATGTTAACATTGAAACAAAGCTTCCCTTGTTCCCAATCCTTCTCTGAAACCGAATTGTTTGTTTCCCATTATCTCTTCACATTTCTGCTTGATTCTATTAAGAATTATCTTAAGAAGTAGCTTGAGAGAGTGGCTCATGAGACTAATTAGTCTAAAGTCTTTACATGATGATGTATTAGGCTTTTTTGGGAGTGGAATAAATGTAGACTCTAACCATATCTGTGGCATCATGCCAGCCTCGTATATATGGTTATAAATGTTTGTTAGTTGTGAGACATTGTCGTCATCCAGAAGTTTGAGCCAGTCTGATGGTATTTGGTCAGGGCCTGGAGATTTCCCATTTTTGCTCTGTTTGATGGCTTTCTCTACTTCGGCTTTTAAAATGCTAGGACCAGTATTCGTATACTTTGTGGTGTTAAGTGGTGGCCTCGTATCCAGGAAGAGCTCTTTTATATAGTTAGTCCAGTTGGGATGCGGGCCCCCGCCCAAAACATTAAATATAAATCACCATATATCATATCATAAAATATATCATAAAAACTCCAGCTAATTTATAGTCCATTTACTCACGGCTTTTGCTATACATTTTAAAGAACTGCTCGGAGTGAGATGAAATTTGGCATACACATAGCTAACATGTCAAACAAAAAAGTGATATCTATTGTGCCGATGTGCGCTTCTGCCCTAGGTATGTTTTACCCCTTCTCGGGTGAAAAACATACGTTCAAGATAAGTCCTGAATTGGATAAACTGACTAATTCTAAGCAACTTTTAAGTTCTATAGAGTTTTTCCACTAAGGCAATACTTTTGGAATTATTTGTAAGTGAATATGTTCATTAAAAAAGAAAACACGTTTTGAGACAGTTTTTCGCAAATATCCTCAAAAAGTAAGTATGTTATCGAAAAAGAAAATATTTATATAAAAATATTTATATAAAAAATAAATACGTTATCTTTATTGGAATCTATGGAAATTAATAAATTAAAAAATACAGATATAATTCTGAATGACCGACTCGAGACAAATAGCTCCCCACTCCTCAACCTCTTCAGTTAAAGACTTTAAAAAGGCAAACCCATAGTAAACTAGAACTCACCCATAGAAAAAGTAAAGACATACAAATATCTGGGAACCTGGGTCGATGACAAAAATGACCAAAGCAAAGAAATTAAAATTCGAATTGAAACTGCAAGGCAAGCATTTATAAAAATGAAGACACTGCTTACAAACAAAGACCTTCAGTTGCCTCTCAGATTGAGGGCTCTAAGATACTACATATTTTCTATATTGCTATACGGAATGGAAGCTTGGACATTGAAGAGACAACACATAAGAAGAATAGAAGCGTTCGAAATGTGGTGCTACAGAAGAATATTGAAAATTCAGTGGGTTCAAAGGATTAGCAATGTTGAAGTGCTACGACGTTTAAATAAGGAGTTAGAAATTATGAAGAGTATAAAAACTAGAAAACTGGAATATTTGGGAGGAGGACAAAAATACGAGTTGCTGAGAATTATTATGCAAGGAAGGATCCAAGGAAGAAGAAGCATAGGAAGAAGACGCATCTCCTGGCTGAGGAACCTTAGAGAATGGTTTAGGTTTAACTGTAGTTCATTACAACTGTTCAGAGCAGCAGCAAACAAAGTGACCATAGCCATTATGATCTCCAACCTCCGATAGGAGAGGGAACTTTAAGAAGAAGAGGATAGTAAACTAAATCACTAAATAAATTTTGTGAAAGTATAGAAAACAAACGTTTTCAGCGTTTTATTGTTAGAAAAAAATATTCTTAGTAAAATTATAGCTTATAAAAAAAGTGAAAAATATGGTGTACCTATATTAGAAGTCTTTAAACCCCGTAGGTCATGAAATGTAGGTTCTTATTCGTCAAATTCCAAATCGAATATTTCAACGTGAAATAACTAAAAATGAATAAATTTTCGAGAAAAAGTCATCACAACTTTTTTAATAAGGTTTGTTCCAACACGACAAAGAACCGTCATATAACGATCACTTTACTAGATAAATAACGTTCCATGGGTTCCATAAGAACGAAATAATGCGTTCCATGGTACTGCTCAGGACGGTGATCGTTGCATGGACGGTTTCTCGTTGTGTTGGAACAAACCTTATATTTTTGTCATTTTTTAGTTTCTAGCATCAATATTAACTATGTAACGCTCAAAATAAAGTTGGACACTTTTTTTGGTAAACAAATCGTAAAAATCACCCCTAATTAGCATTCCAAATGAAATTAATCGTTACCGCTTCACAACTTACTTTACTTATGTATTGCTTATAAATATGATCTGTCAGTTTTACCGCTTCAAAGTGCTCATTTTTGAAAACATTTAAATTAAAAAAAAGTTATAATTATTGTGGAAAAATTTTGTTTTTTCAAAATAACTTTATTAATTATTGGTGATACCAAAAATCTTAACTAGTATAAAAAAATATAGGTTTTGCTATTGTGAATATTTTGGACTTTTTGTTTTCCTGATTTTGAGTCTCAATTACAAGTGTAAAAATTTGATACACCTATTCCTGAATTTAACAGCCTTTTTCATAATATTCTTTAAATAGCTCTATCTCAAATTGCTTTATTGACAACTACTTCGACATGTACCCGCTAAAAACTTTCCGAACTCTTCAAGAAAATCTAAAACTTCCAAACTGATTTTACAAAGACCTCGAACTGTCCAGTCTCCGAAATTGATTTTTTACCGGAACACCGTGACAAAAGTAAACCAATTCCCGATTCCCGTGACTGCAGCCTGCCGGAAGGCGGCACTTGAAATTCGCAAACTTTCCAGGATTTTCTTTCTACTAACAACTCTATCTGCAAAGATTTTCTTAATCAAATGTTCCTCGACAAATCAACCTTTCCAGCATCCACGACACACATAAAATCAGAGAGGACAGAGTCGGTGTTTTAACAGCCGTGTTCTACAAAGATTTAAGAGGATTTTTTGCTGGATGTGCAGTTAATGGAATGACGATCCTTAAAATCTGATGATAAAAAGAGTGTCTCGATGGTAAAGCAGTAAAATTTTTGATCTAGAAGAGTGATTGGATAAGCTGATAAGGTTGTAAAAAGCAGATAATAATTGGATGTGGTTTTTGTGTAATTCTATTTTAAATTGAAAACGAGTTACAGAGATTAGCGGAATGATTTTGTAAGGTAATGATCCAAAAATGTCTTTGGTATTTATTTCTCTTATTATTATAATTTCTGTTTTTTTTTAAATAATTTTAATTATAAACTACCAATTTATTTAAAATAAATTTCATCAAATAAAACACACTTTATTGTACTGAAAGAAGAATTTTACTTTACCTGCCGCGATTAATCAAATTAACCGAGATTGAATGTAACTGTTCGATGGCAGTAATCGAATGGCGAATATTTGAGTGAACTTAAAATTTATTTACCTTAATTATTAAAAATATTGTACACAATTTGCGATATTATCAATTAAATTTACGACAAAAAGTGGAATTTTGTAGTATTTTGTAATTATACTCATATAAAATAAATTAAAACTTTACCGATTTAGTAATTATTCAATATTGATAACTATAGATTAAAAATTGAAAGCGGACATCTTGCAAAAGTTGTCTGTCATCAAGTTCATGAAATTATTATGACGTCTAAAATTTAAAAAGTTCTTAATTTGTAAATTGCAGGTAAGTGTTAAAACCTATATCAAATTATTGTAGAAAGTAAAATTGTAGATAAAATATATTTTGGCATCGTCCAAGCCAGGGCCGGATTTAAGGCAGTGGGGGCCTCTGGGCAGAATTGGTGTGGGGGCCCTACCTCCTACCATTAAAAAAATGTTGATCTACTTTTATAAATATAATTTTAAATCATAAAAAGTACACGAGCTGTAATTTGTTACAGTAGTAATATATTCAAAATAATAGTAAGATGTATGGTTAAAGTCCGGGAACTTTTCGAGATATTTTAATTGAAAATTTCTTGATTATGTGGGACATATCTAGTTGCATTAAGACATCGTGACCAATGCTCATTGTAGAGAGATGATTCAGACACTCTTAACGCATCAGAGACCGAAGTCGATTTTTAATTAACTTATTAAATACGATTAAATATAAACAAAGTGTCACCTCAACATTTGGAAAAGCAACATTCATATTCTTTTCTTTTAGCAATTGCTACATTTGAAGTTCTTGGCTTATATTTTATTTAATACGTTTTGATCCATCTGATATGCCCGCTTCCAGGATTTGAATATATTTTTTTTTTAAATATGGTGCTTCAAAAATTGATCATATTTAGCTAATAACTGGAGTATTCCCAATTAATTAAACGCTTTTATCTAGTTCAATAGTTTGCGTCAAATTTTTAGACGTTAATTTGACGGCCTTTTCTTCAATGCAAATGAATGAAAATTTGCAGACATATGCATTCGCGGGAACAACACACGAATAGTAAATAAAAAAAATGTTTTCCTATTTATTAATTGTTTAAATAAAAAAAAAAAAAAAGATTTTAATGGAAAACGCTTAAATTCTCTTGTTTTTTACAATGTAAAAACTTGAAACTTCTGCGGATTGTATAGCTAATGATATGAACAATACATAATTTCACTTTTTACGTTAATTGTTTACGTTATGCTTCATAAATAAACAATAACGTATCAAATTTTTTGGCGATTCCGACTACTTTTCGTGTTAGTACATCATTATGTTTTATACATATTTTAATAAACATGACGATATATTTTAATGTTTGAAAAGTAAAAAAACTAAAAGACTAAAAAGTAAAAAATAAAAAAATATGAAAACAATTTTTTTTAAGAAACACTTTTCTTTAGTTACGAATGACTAAAATTAAAAATATAAAAAAATCAACTAAAAAGCAAAAAATAAAAAAAAATCGAAAAAATCTAACACATTCGTTAAAGAAAAGCGTGGGGAGAAAACCGTTTATTCGATGAACATGCGCCACGCTTTTCTTTGACGGATGTGTTAGATTTTTTTAATTTTTTTTTTATTTTTTGCTTTTTAGTTGATTTTTTTAAAATATTTTTAATTTTTGTCACTCGTAACTAAAGAAAAGCGTTTCTTAAAAATTTTTTGAAGTTATACTTCTTTACGCGCGATATGAGGGTGAATTTTTATATGTTAAAACCTACGATCCGGGCGCATGCGCATTATAACTTTGTTCTGATTGGATGTTCAAATGACATGTCAAAAATTATCCAATATGGCAGCTGTAGCACAGCTGTAGTTTGGACGGTTGACGGTTTGGTTATGTATCGTTGTTGCGTTTTAAAATTTGTGGGAAGAGAAACAACAAACAAAGGTTAGTTAATAGTTATACTGCCTTTTTAAATAGTTTCTATATTATATTTTTGAAGTTATACTTCTTTAGGCGCGATGTCATTTAGGGTGAAATTTTAGTAATCTGCGAGCAAGCGCACACAGGCAGTATGGAGTTCGTTACTAAATGTTTTAATTTATGTATTTATCAGTCCAGAAAAGGTGTGGAAAGAGTATATTAGTGTTTTTAAATATATTTGTCTACAAACGTGCTAAAAATGCAATTTATAGCACCCCATAGGAGCGTTAAAAATGCTACTTTAAAGCACAGGTGCTTTAAAAATTTTAAGACACTGCAGTTAAAAGTGAATTGTCAAATTATGAAACGTCAAAATATTTATATTTCATTTATTAACATTAATAGATATTAACAATACCTATTTACGAATGTTTCTTCTAAAATTTAGGAATATATTAATTTTATAATACATTTAAGTATGTACTAATTTTCTTTACAATTTTTACTTACCTATTTGTTTTTATTTATACCTAATATCGCCCTTGTCAATCAAGTGTCTGCATAGTCTAGCGGTATGTGTATCTAGTTGCGGACCTGTTAGTACTTGGTTCAATTCCCCTATAAGGAAAATTTTTTTGTTTATATTAATGGTTATTGTCATCTTAGACTATTATTATATGGACTTAAAAATGATTAAAAATAATTAAAAATAATTAAGATAATTAATCGGGATGTTGTCTAACTATTTACCGAGTTGCAAATTTATAATAATTACTTATTTCAAAATGCACTTTTGAAATGAATTTTTCTTATGCACAAATGCAATTTCAGATTTCTTATTCATTACAATAGTTCACAAAATTTCCTGACATTCTCACGAATCCAACGCACCAAACTGCATTAAAATCCGTCTTACTGTGCCAAAAATCGACAGTAAAGCCTTTTTTTGTGCTTCAATGCCTCGACTAATTCGGCCAAAGTTCGAGAGGTCGTGAGTTCGAATCCAGTGCAATCCTATACTTTTTTTTATTTTTTTGAAAGCGGTAAGCACAAAAAATTAGTTTGGTGTTTAAAAAATTAAAACAAACTGTTTAAAGTATACCTATTTATTTTTAAGAAATCATATAATAGAAGTATAACTTCGTAAGTGCGTACAAAGTACACACACATTCTTTTTTTTATATTTTTTTATTTTCAATTTGTGATGAACTCGGCAACTCATTTTCGCTGCGAAATGCTAAATCTAATTCAAAAATAAACTTTATAACACTAAAATTAGTCTTTGTGTTACCATTTTCCAATAATTCTTTATTTCTTCGACCTCTTTTGCTATTTTAGTATCAATACGCCCAATTCTTTCTTGTGCTTTAGACATTTCGTGATCCATAAGCCTACTATCTGCTTGTTTCCAATCACAAAATCCTCTGTGACTAAAATGTGTACGAACACTAGATAAGAATTTACAAACGAAGCAATACACTCACCCGGTGGAAGGTGAAAAACATAACCATGAACAATTATATTATCACTCCTACGCTCCTTCATTTTATACTTGTCATAGATTTGTAACGGTTACCCGTTGCCCTTCAATAATTTTTTTTCGCCCGCCTATAGCGACTGAGCAACCAACAAGGTCATAAATTTTATTGTTACATTTAAATTTCAATTTTCTTCATGTGCTACCATTAGGCTTTTTGCCGTTTTTTATATAAAAAAAATTTCCATAAGTATTATACAGCCTTCTGCACTCTGCTCATGTTCATGCTTCGCGCAAGTCTGTCATGTTTACATTGAAGTAACTTCATAAATTTTGACATGAAACATACCTAACCTGAGTTTTTTGTTTTGGATCCCAGTGCAGTGAACTTGTACTGTATACATACTGTTATTAAGAATATAATTAAACTTGATAAACTTTATTTTAGATTCCGTTACATCCTCATTCAGTAACTTAGCCACAGTCAATTAGTGGTTTAATCATTTAGTTACCTTACCTCACTTGAAGTATGTACCAGCAATATTATTAGCAACTTTGCCAAGGTTCACTCATAGAGTGTGCTGTTTTTGTTGAAGAAAACCACTATCTGAGTTGACAACATCCAGGATTCTCCAATAAGACTTACCCACCACAGCAGCCAACTAGCTTTGTTGTGCCAAAAGGATTTTTCCTAAGGACTTTCATTTTTTTTAACCATCGGCTGTTGTACAAGATAAGTTCTTATTTACTTTAATTATTTACTTTAGGTAATCTAGATTTGTTACTCTGTAAACTAATTGTATATATACAAATAGGTGAACTAACTGGTACATATTTTCGTGATAGATAGGTTTTAGGTCGTTGTTTTTTCTTTCTTTGGTTCTATATAATTAGTAATTTGCTTAAATAAATCAAATCAGGTCTTCCTTTTTAATAATAACTATAAATCATTGTATCTTAAAATTTAATAGGGAATCGGGGGTAAAATTTTGTCGAGGTTTTAAAATAGGGAATATGTCTTGTAGGTTTTTACATTGTATATAGAGTCACTGACCCACTCATTTATATAAGTAATTTTGCTAGGTGAGATACATTTTTTTTGCAACCGTAGCTGTTATTGTAGTTTACCTATCTCACTCTAGGCTAGTTCAATTTAGGAAATAATTACTAACTTTTTAGTTGTAAGGACTTAGTGCTATTCTGACGGACTTTTGATTTGGATTTTGATTTTAATACCTTTGCTTGGCCAGTGATAGTGGATAATTGCTTGTTAAGTGGCCTTTGCGGTCCTATTTGATTTTTCCCCATCCACTATCACTGTTATTACGTTGCGTTATATGTAAATTGTTAATATTTAACATTTATTATTAATATATTTGTATGTATTAAGGTTGGTGTTTTATTTCAGTCTGTATTACCAGTATATGACATAGCAAGACAAGATCAGTATTTAGTATTTTGTATTTCAGGTGGTTGTAACCAGTGTCATAGAGTTCCTGTTGTTCGTTACTTCAAAATCTCGAACCTGTCCAACTTCTTGGTTCTGAGAGCCGAGTTGTTCGTTCGAGTTGGCGCCCTTTGTTCTTCTTCTTTCTTTGTTTTATCTCGATATTATTTTGTCTCTAGCTTTCTTATCTATTTTTCTTCCATTTTGTGTTTGCAGGTCTCATTTTCTTCCTAGTTGCTATCATTTCATTACCAAATTTTCTTCTCCTATCTCCAAAGCCAATATTCGGTGTATTGAAGCTAGCCCGAATACTCACTTGAGATTTAGTGTCTCTCTGCCCTTTTAATTTTTTTTCCTGAGCTAAGCCCCTCTTCTTGTCGTCTTAAATCTCTGCTCATCTATTTTTCCCCATCTTTTGTCAGTTCTTCTCTTCAAAAATCTCTATACCCAGAGTATAGAGGTTTCACATTGTCGAGTTCCTTTATCTCCTGTCAATATCTATTTAAATGAACCTCTTATGTTTGTGGCTTTGTGGTGGCCCCCGAAATGTGGGGGCCCCGGGCAGCTGCCCAGACTGCCCCCCTTAAATCCGGCCCTGGTCCAAGCTGCCAAGCTTTCAGTACTTCATTCTTCAGTTTTTCATTCAGGGATTATTAAAATTAAAGATGATTAACTTTATGAAATAATGAAGATAATCAAATTAAAAAAATTGTGTAGTGTTATAATGAGATTTTAAAGAAGTTAAATAAACAACAGATTTTTATTCAATTTTTTTATAAATTTTATTCAATTTTTAAATACTTACAGAGCCTAAACTCTTACGTAGTCAACTTTAAGGTGCGAATAATCGGAATTCAAATTCCAAGTTGATTTCTAATCAAATTATGTTGGCGATAAAATTTTGTATGCACCATGTCAGTAAAGACTCTTTATCGAACTCGTCTGTTACTCGCCTCGCTCGCTACACTCGCTCTTCTCGTAATATCAGACTCGTTCTATAACTATAACTCTTTCTATATCACTTTACTGACTTGGTACATGAATAACTATTTTTTAACTTTTGCAGTCTGTGTTGTGAATGTAAACATTGACAATACGATTCTTTTATAAAATATTCATTCCTTGGATTTTCGACAGAAAGAGTGGATGAAAAAAATAAGAAACACAACTCTTGAACAGGTCAAAACAGCAATATAGGCGCAAATTAGGGACTATAAATTAGGTAGAGAACTCCTAGCAATATATGTAGATGCACGCACTCATAACCAATATGTGGAATGAAGAGAAAATTCCTAGCGGTCGGAAGGTCTAAAACAAGGCTATGGGCTGGATTAAAAAAAGCTTTAACTTTTTTCAATCTGGACTGTAAATACATCATAAGACAGTTAAATGTCGGAAGAACCAATCTCCTAACAAACAAATCAGTACAACTTACTGGCTACGCAGACGACATTAACATCATGTCCCGTAGAGTGGAGGAGGGGACAGAAATATATGCACAACTAAAAGGAGTGTTCAAGGAGGTTGGTTTTGATCAGTCCTTTTAGATGCATACATGGAGGTTGGACACAAATAAGAGCAAAGTGAACCAGACATCAAATTAAAGTAAGGGTGGTGTTAAAGTAGTGCAAAGTTATGGGGTCGAATTAAATACAGAGGGAACAGAAAAAGCCGACATTAATAGCCAACACACCAAATAATTAAAGCCAGTAGAACGGCCGGATGCCTAAATGACACAATTTGCAAAAACAAACACCTAAGATTGGAAACAAAGGCCCGAATATATAAGTCAGTTATTATGCCAGTTATGACTTACACGGCCGAAACAAGACCAGATACAAGCAAAACACGAAGACATCTGGAAACCAACAAAATGAAGATCTTAAGAAGGATTGCTGGATAAGGACTACAGGATAGGGTAAGAAGTGAGGAAATCAGACGCATATGTGGGGTAGACAATATAAATAGCTGGGTAAAGAACAGAAAAGAAGAGTGGAATGAGCACATAAGCAGGATGTCTGAATCAAGGATAGTAAGAATAGCCAGGGACAAGTCACCATTAGGCAGGAGAAGTATATGACGCCCAAGAAAAAGATGGAATGAAAACTTAGGGGCAGAATGAAAGGCACCGTTGAAGAAAAACGGGCAGTATAAACGGGCTATATAAAACAAGAAGGATAGCTTAGCCATTTTTTGAAATGTAGATCTCGCTTTCTCTCTCCTAGATTTGATTTTTGGGGAATGGTCTCAATTTTCATTGACGTTCGTACCAAGGTAGGTATATGTTTTCACTCTTTCCATTTATTGAACGTTCACACTGATTCAACCAAATTACTGTTCCTTCTTAGAGATCGTCATACATTTTGGTTTCTTAGTTTTTAGTGAAAGTCCACATATCTGACTTACTTCTGTGATTCTATTCATTAACTTCTGGGTTTCAAAGCTGTCAGCGAGTACCACCGGGTCGGCTGCGAATACGAATGATTTAACTCAGTATTAATTATTAAACTTAGAGCTCGCACCGGGTTCATCCAGGTACGGTCCAACTGGTCGCCCACACCACCAAAATCAGCATTCTATCTAGGTTCCTTTGTGGTAGCGTTCAAAAGCCCTCTCTTCAAACTATTACCTACGATCGCTCAAAACTAAATTTAAACACAATATCCCTCGACCTTGTACTTTCTCTCGCCTATTTGGATATTTCCTTCGGATAATACTTTAAAATACATGCCGGATTGAGAGAGAAAAGCGAATTAAAACAATCTGGCAGTATCTATCTCATTGGCAGTACAAATAAATATTTAGATTATGCTTATTCTCTTAGAAGATTTTAAAACGCAATTTTAACAGTGGTAAAAAAACGTACCCTATGGAATATAATATGATGATACAGAAGAGACAAAAACTGCTACAAGGGCACAATATTATTAGGGTATTAATAATTTTCAAGGAGACTGCTGTAGATCTCGAATTTGATCGAGAATAAAAATATACTTTGACAAATCCATAATGAACTGGAAAATGTAAATCAGTAGAAACAAATGTGATTCTGTAGAGTATTTCACATTTCCTGATTTTATATTATAGTATGCAGCAAATATGTTCAAAAATGTAATTTTAGAAATATAGAAGATGTAATTAAAGAAATAATCAAGAAAAATAATCTAAACCAACCCTGAAAACGTAAAATTCCAAATTATACCTCTACATTCGCGTTACATTGATTGAAAACCTTTGAAGAAAACATATTTGGATATGAAATTTATGAAGTGATCGAACCGAATCAAAGTCTTTATGGAAATGCGACAACGTTGATTTATATTTACGACAGAACTTTTCCGAACTGGGACGATTTTCCTCTAAGAGAATTTTTATTTTTGAAACAAAGTCGGATTTGTCTTATTGTAGAATTAAATGAGCCGGATGAGAAAGTTTTTAAATTATCTCTGGAAAATAAACGGAATAGATGTTTAGATAGAGATCGAAATGGGGAAGAAGCATGTTGGCGAGAAGAGCTTTTCTTGTTGGATTATTTTTGATAATGTAATGAAATTATAGCGAGAATATAAGTAGCAAAATTGTATTGCTCTAAAACTATTTAAGAGAGCTTTTATCGAACAGTCTGTTTGTAGTTTTGTCACAATGGTCAATAGTTTTGAAAATAAATTACTTTACTATTTATGACCAGGGTCGAAGCTTTTAAAAATGTTAAAAAGTGAAAAAAAAATCAGGATGGAACCCAATAGAACAGGAAGAAAATATAACAAAACTTAAAGGAGAACTAATTTAAAATTTAGGGGGATCTGAGATCGGGAAGTGGAGTAGGGATGGCTTTTAAGGATAAAAAAATTATCCTTATTTTCGGCTAAAGTACAAGTTCTATGAAAAAGAGTTAAATGACAAAATTGTATGTAATAAATAGATCTAAAACTTTTGTGTTTACCCTTTTTTTCGTAACGTCAAAATTTACGCAAAAAATTCAAATACATAATCGAGTTTTTGGTATTTTATTTTTATCTTCCACAGAAAAATTTTTGATTTCACGAAATTTGATGAAAACTTACCTTTTTATGTCTCAAATATACCGAATTTTTTTATCTAAATATTTATATTTTCTCCTTATTTTGATTTAATATCGAAAAAGCACCCTAATTTTCAATCAAAAGTTCTTACGTCAAAATATATGTCTTTAAAAAAGTCGATGTTATTTCTATTCGTTGTAATAAAATATAAGTACATTACTATTACAAATTTTCATAGAAAATGCAAAATACTCTTGATGTCTTAGTGGACGTGAAAAATATTTAGGTGAAACATCAAGTCCATTAAACGTTAATATAAGTGAACATCACATTAAAAATAGAGAATATGATATATGGGCCATTCCACGAATATACGCCTGTTTTGGATTACTTCGACAACGAATATTTTACTGTGCAACATAAGAAGTACGAAAGTAAATGGCGCTAATAATTATTCTAATAAACAATAATGTAATTTGCAATTAACTTTCGTTCTTCTTATTTTGCACAGTAAAATATTCGTTGTCGAAGTAATCCAAAACAGGCGTATGTTCGTGGAATAGGGTATAATCTTAAATATATAAAAACACATGGGAAAAGTAACATAGATTTCAGTGGAAAAATTCAAGTATATACCTGAAAGAAACAGATAGTAAAAAGAGAAAAAAAATTAAAGAAGCGAAACCGATTACGTCGCAATTTTCTCGGCAAAATGCTGTAGGATATGGTTACCCATATTAAAAGAGGAAATCAATCCAAAGAAAATACTATTATTACTAAGCGAATAACATATCGAGGATAGACCATTTATGTTTCAAAATACCATAGGTACATATAAAATCAAAGTTTGGTGTTAATTTTGAGAGTAAACTAAATCTAAGACGACATACTTACCATGACGGGATAGTATCATGAGATTTTTTTCCCTGAATTTTTGTTTATTATTTACTATGGACTCATTAACAGGATAGTTATTTACTGTCATTATTGCATCAAGTCGTCTTTATAAAGAAAAATCACTTATTATAATTTTTCTGACGGAAGTTAAATTGATTTCATGTCATCGAATGGAATATCTTCCAATAAAGTCGTCCTAGGAATGCATCTCATAAATATTGGTAATATCATTTTAATGTCATCTACCTTAAAATGTATAATATAATATATCTGAATTATTAATATGAATGAGTCAGATAAAATTAAATTATTAAAGAATTTTTACCAAGCAACAAAAACAAAATTTGTTTAATTTATTAATGTTTTTTATTTTGAAAAAGATTTCAGAAGTGGAAATCGAAACGTAAAATTAACTTATTTCAAAGTAAATAAGTTAATTTTACGTTTCTTTTAAAAATTAAAATTAATTTTACGTTTATTCCCAAATAGTAGATTGCATTAAGATTTCACAGGAGTTACCCTATATTATTGGAAACACGCTTTAAAAGCGTGTTTTTTATTTTTTAACTATAATTTATTCACAAAATTCAAAATCACAGACAACGGCATTAGTGTAGTAAATTTCTAACAGAGGTTCGTTGGTTCCTGCTCGCTATGCAACTTATATTACGTCTGAAAATCTGAAAATAGTGAGAGGTTGAAAATAAATTTCCGATTTTTGCCTTTTGTGACAAAATTTTCCACAGTAACGTATATATTTTTTTACACCATCAGAAAATAGAGGTTTCAGTAAACAAAAGAAATGCCAACTTCTTTAAAAAGGCTAAAAAAATTTCGGGAGATTTTTCAATTGAAAAAATGCTTACATTTTCCCTTAAACATAAAAAACAAGAGTTTTAAAAAATATTTTTATACAAAAAAATTACAGCGTGTTTGGGACAAAAAGAGGTAAGTTTCCACCATATTTGGTAAAAAAATTTTTTTTTCAGTGAGAAAAAAAAAATAAAATCAAAAACATCGAATTTTCCAATTTTCTCGGATATTTTGAGGTTATGTGAAAAATGCTTATTAACAAAAGTTGTAGATCTTCTTATAGCCTACAACTTTGCGATTTAACTTTTTTCGATAGGATGTGCCGTTTTGCCGCAAATCGTAATGAAACGTTTTCACCCCTAAAAGCGCTCCCCCAACCCATGTTCCCCTCATCCTGCTATTAATTTTTTATTGTTTTTTTGCTATTTGCACTGGTCTAAATAAAATGGTTTCAGAACAATACTGTTAGATATGATGAAAATATTAAATGTAGATTTAAGTGGATATAAATTAATTTATTGATTTAAGTAAAATTCACCACATTGTTATTAAAAAAAATATAATTGTTTTCTGTTTAAGTACATGAGCGCCCATATAAAAATTTTGAGTGGGGGGGGGGGGGCAGACGTGAAGATGTTGCACATGTATACTTTGGACTACAATATACATCGATTGTTTTCAATATATCGAAAACTATTAGAGATTTTTTATTGAAAATGGACATGTAACATTCTTATGGCAGGAACATCTTAAAACACAATTATAGTGAAATTTGTCCACCCCATAAAAAATTTATGGGGATTTTGTTCCCTTAAACCCCCCACACTTTTGTGTACGTTCCGATTAATTCATTATTGTAGTACCGTTAGTTAAACACAACGTTTTTAAAACTTTTTGTCCTCCTAGTATTTTTTCGATAAGCTAGTTTTTATCGAGATGCGGCTTCTTTTTCAATATATTTACGTAAAAATTTTATGGAGTTTTTGTTCCTTTAAACCCCCCAAATGTTTGTGTACGTTCCAATTAAACTATTATTGTGGTACCATTACTTAAACACAGTGTTTTTAAGACTTTTGCCTCTTAGTCTTTTTTTTATAAGTCACTTTTTATCGAGATGTAGCTTCTTTTTCAAAATATACCTAAAAATGTAAATTATAAATAAATTTTCAGATTATTAACAGGTCTCTATAACCGTACTTAACCATATACAGATATGTGGTGGATTCGAAAAATATTCAAAATATCTCGATAAACACTGACTTATCGAAAAAGTACTAAGAGGCAAAAAAGTTTTAGAAACATTGTGTTTAACTAATGGTGACACAATAATAATTCAATTGGAACGTATCCAAAAGTTTGGGGGCGTTTAAGGGAACAAATCCCCATAAAATTTTTATGGGGTGCACAAATTTCACTTTAATTTTTTTTTAAAATGTTGCTGCCATAAAAATGCCACATGTCTATTTTCAATAAAAAATCTCTGAGAGTTTTCGATATATGAAAAAAATTATATTTTCATTTTGTAACTTCAAAGGGCTGTAACTTTTTTTGTGTGCACTATTGTACATAGGTGAGTGAGGTTAAATCAATCTATTTTTGACCCCAGAATCTGTGGTATAATTTGTGACCAATCTTTTCGGGACACACTGTATAGTTTAAAGCACCCGAAAAGCTAGGGTGTGCACGGCCCTCCCTGTAGCCTTTGTTTTAGTAGTATCATAATTCTAGACCAAATAGGAGAAAAACACCAATTATTTAACATAACTGCCAGAAAATTTAACATGTTAATTTCCCCAAAATAAGACAAAATGCATGGTTATAAAAGCAAATCCAATAATATGTAAATTGGAGCTGGAGGGTCAGATAATAGAACAAGTGATGGAGGTTAAATATCTAGGTATCACATTATCTAGTTACGGAAGGCTCGAAACAGAAGTGGAAGATCAAGTGAATAGAGCAAACAGAGCCGCAGGTTGCCTGAATGACACAATATGGAGAAACAGTAATATCGGAAAAGAAATGAAAGGCAGAATTTACAAAACACTCATCAGACCAATAATGACATACGCGGTAGAAACACGACCCGACACAGAGAGGACAAAAATATTGCTCGAAACAGCGGATATGAAAACCCTAGAGCAGCGTTTCCCAACCGGTGGGTCGCGACCCAGTAGTGGGTCGCGAGAGTATTTCAGGTGGGTCGCGGCGTGGCTCTTACAGTAGCTGAATAACGTACATATATATCATCATGGGTGGGGGATGGGTCGCGAATATGAAAAAACATCAGAAGGTGGGTCGCCAGATATAAAAGGTTGGGAACCACTGCCCTAGAGTAAAGAATGCAAAATCGATGGAGATGCATATAGTAGAGTTAAGGCGAGATGAATGAAATGGAAGGTATGGAAGCGAGTCGTATGTTGTGTGACAGAAAAAACTCTGTATAATTTTAACACATTTAGACTCCCAAAAACATAGATATTTTGGACTTTTAAGAACAATGTTCAGACAGGACATCCTGCCAGAAGGGAGATAAGTTAAGACTCAGAAACCATAGACACGAAGACCAATAGACTGGGAACCAAAACGTTGATATCAGGGTTAGATTGAAACTGGGCATCAAAAGAAGAGCGTTTTTTTTATTAAAAAAAAAAGAAAGTCACCTTTCTAAGCTTTAGTTCCACGTATTTCCAATAAGTAATAACTGATTATATCCGCAATTTGTATTTAGGCTGATTTATGTTAGGACGGGGCGTGCCCGATTCGTGCCGTAGAACAATAGAAAGCGCACGTCCCCGCTCCGTTGTAGCTCCGTCCCGTTGTACTATAAACTAACCAATGCTTTTCATATCAGATGAATCTTCAACGTGCCGCGTAAGACAGTCGTGTCGTCCACGTCCCCGTCATAAATCAGCCTTTACTGTTATGGCATATAATTTTCGTGTAATTGAAACAGTTATTGACATTTATTTTTAATTTTTAATAATATCTGCAGTTGGCGGCCTTAACTGACAACCACATAACATTTCATCATCTTATTCAATATGCATTAACAACGTCGACACGGAATGAATTTCTGGGTTAGGTATGTCAAAACATTGATATTTTCTTTATTGAGGGGTGCGTGCAGACTCTCAGGCAGACAAACTTGCAATTATTTCCGTTGTGCACGAGTATATATAACTACAACTTGCGGTATTTTTCACAATTCCGAGTCACGCAGAACTATTACAAATAATTACTTACTATTTGTTTGATTTCATGTGATAAACGGAACTATGAATAGGGAAATAAACATAAAATCCAAAAATACTCTAAGGGTAGTGGGTTGGGAAAGCTGTAAAATGTAAAATTCCAAGGTAAGTTAATCGTAGAAAATCGTTAGTCTTTTGGAACTGTTCCAGTCAGTGAATCATACTACATATTTATGCGAAATATAGTCCGTCTAGAAAGTATCCGGAATTTTATATTTTTCCTAATTTTAATAGATTTCCTTTTTGTAACATTTTAAGACAAAAGTAATGCATCAAGTATGTTGTGCCGATAGTAGATTATGGACAAAATCGCATGACAACACCATCTGACAAATATTGTTGTTTGTAAACAGACTTAATGTTTGTGAAATAATGTCGCAAGTAGAAAAAAGAAAAGTGGTGGAATATTTGTATGAAAAGGGTGTCCGAAACGTTAAAAAATTAGTGCAATTGACTGAACTCGGAAAAAGTGCAGTGTATGAGACAATAAAGAGGATAAAAAATGGAATAGATATGAGACATAGACCAGTTTTGGGTAGACCGCGTAAGATTCGCGGAAACAATTTAAATGCTTTAGTGGCTTTAGGTCGACAAAATCCGCGCCTAGGGTTTCGAAAATTAGCGAACAGATTTGGAAATCAACGAAGAATAAAAGTGTGCCCAGAAACTGTCGGCATGTCACTGAAAAAGCAAGGCTACATATCAAGGAATCCAAAAAAAATCCCTACAATGACACCTCTGCAAAGGCAACGAAGAACAGATTTTTGTCACCGTTTTCGAAAAGATAATTTTAATAATGTATTTATATCTGATGAAAGTTGGTTCCAGCTTGGTGCAAATCATCTAAAAGTCCTATCAGGAGAAAATGTTACCGTTCAAATTTCCAAATTTCCCACTAAAATAATGGTTTGGTGAGCAATATCTCAGCGTGGTGCTACACCTCTCTGTATAGTTAATGGTACTATTGATAGTGCGAAATATTGTGACATCCTAAATTGTTTACTTTTTGAAACGGCTCATGTTTTATATCCAGAGGGGTGGCGTTTTCAGCAAGATAATGCAAGATGCCATACTTCTGCTTATACTCAAGCTTGGAAGCAAGAACACGAATTGGCAACAATTCCGTGGCCAGCAGCATCTCTAGATCTTAGCCCCATTGAAAACATATGGGGACTGATGAACATTGAAGTGGAACGAGCAGTCCCACGAGATAAAGAAGAAGAAGGTTTGATTCGGTCAGTTTTACAGGCCTGGAACACCATTACCGAAAAGTATGGCCTTGTCCTAGTTTCGGGTGTACCTGGATGTTTAGTTGTTAAGTGTTTAGATTTAAATGGAGGTTGTATAAGTAAATGAGATGAATTATTTGTTGACATTTTATATTTCAAATGATAGGAATAAATACCGTAAAATTATAATTCTGCTTTCTTTTTTCCGGATACTTTCTAGACGGACTATATAATTATTGAAGAGAATGAAGGATTATTAAGAACAACTACAGATATAAAAACTAAAACAAAATATGGTAACTGAGATCGGCTGTTTTCTTCCCTCCATTTTTCCGGTGGTCCCTTGTTTTTTCTCTCCAACCTCTTCGCCAATTCCTGACAAGTCATTCTTTACTGCTTCCAACCATATTTATTTCTGTGGACGTTCTCTTCTTTTTCCCTGTTTCGTATTTCGTTTCGTTGGTATTCGTATAATATGATCAAGTCATTTAGCTCTTTAGGTATTTTTGTATTTTTGCAGTATTTTATCGTAATTATTGGTTTTCCATACATCCTCATTATTTTTTTATTTGTTCGTCTTTTCCAAATATTATCTGCCGTCTGTATTCCTCCAAAAATTTTTCTGAGCATATTTCTTTCCCAGATCTCTACTTTCTTTTCTTCCTGCTGGTTTCACCGTGGGTTTGATTACTGTCTCGTAGACCCCTTATTTAGCTATTCCTGATATATTTTTAGCTTTCAGTATTAAAAGTGACCCTTCCGCTTTACTACCCTTCATTAATCTATTGTCTATCTCTTTTCCATTTTTTTGTTCTTGCTAGTATCATCACATCATTCGCTTAAGCTATGCACTCTTTCTTGCTATTGTAAGTAGTAGTGTTTGTTTCCATATTTGATCTTCTCTTGATTTGTTCTAGTACTAGGATGGATAAAATCGTCTGCCAAATTTCATAAAAATCGGTCAAGCCGTTTCGGAGGAGTACGGTAACATACGCTGCGACCGGAGAATTTTATATATATAGATTATCAAGTCACTTACAACCGTCCATTTCAGTAAGTATAGCTTTTACATTATAAAATGAAGTGTTTAATAATTTTCTCTTTTAAAATACATAATAAATTAGTAACTGTACTTATTAGTAAGTAAATAATTAAGTTTTCAATTTCAATACTCTATATATATGATTTGGTACTGCATTTGAAAAGAAAACAAAAAATATTAAAAATGTAGTGGTCGGGATTTTTAATTATGCGAAGATTGTGGCATGTCGGGATTTTGGCATGTCGAGATTTTGGTATGTCGGGATTTTGGCGTGTCAGGATTCTGGCATGTCTGGATTTTGACCGTCGAGATTTTGGCTGTCGGGATTTTGGCTGTCAGGATTTTGGTTGCCACCGCTTCGAAATATTCCTCTAATCTGTTTATGTATTTTTGTGTAGTTTTTCCTAGAAGTAAACCTTCTTTGTTTTTGCAATACTTTGTATTATTCTTTTTAGTTTCTCTGGATTTCTTAGCTTCTGGCATGTTACCTCTTTATTTATGTGAGCTTTTTTTATATTTTTCAGTTTTTTGGGCTTTAACAAAAGTCAGAATCGCTAAGGTCATTCGGAAAGCTTGAATTCATATTTTTTTATGTTTTCCACCCTTTCTTAATGATTCCATGGACCCAGAACCCAGAATGGACAAAAAAACGAGGAATACCAGCAACTTCATGCTTCATGGATGAATGGCATCTCCAAAGCAATCTCGCCAGGAAATTTAAGAGATGAAGACTGACACACTAGAAAAAAGTGGCGAATAGAAAAGGAAAGGCGTATAATACTGTAAAAATAGTTTACTATATACCTTTTCTTAATAATTATTCTTCGCAATATTTCTATATAAATTATTTCTCTTAAAACTAAAAGAGGAAAAATTTCTTTATAAGGTTCTCTTTAGTTCTCTTTAAATTGAGACCATACAGTACCTTTTCACCATACAGTCAACATGTGAACAAGTCAATTTAGTGCTCAGATGGTACGTAGAGCATATTACATGGAATATTTTGAACATCCATACTTAAGTTCACATATTTTATCTATGTTTCCATGATGGATCAATTTTTACCCATATATTTTTATAATATTGTATTTTGGTGGTTAGCATGTTAGATCACGTTATACGCATTTTAGGTAAGCTCTGATGATGAACGGTCATCCGATCGATAAGTAGTTCTGTGATGTAGTAACCCTTTTTAAGGATTTTTAAAAATATACCTTTTATAAAGGATTTTAGTTGTTTTCTCTCTTTAAATTCTTTTTAGGACTCACTGGGCTTCACGCATGTTTCTTATTCCACTAATTCGTTATTTCGTATATTTCCTTAACTGTCCCTTGCAGTTTTTTTCAGCTCGATTAACCATCGATAACTGAATGGCGATCTAATTTCCAACAAAAATAATGCTACGTCAGAATCCTCGAAATTAATATCAAAGAGCACATGTCTTGGTTTAAAACCTTCACATTCAGTAAAACACACCCTGTCAGAACTTCAACGTCTTGTTCTTCTCCAAAATTTATATTCCGAGCACATATCCGGGCGATATTAATTCCCCTTGTTACCACACAACTTTCTTCAACACAAAGTATTTAGTGGAGTTCTTTATCGAGGGGTTAGAGGTGGGAGTCATGAAATGGACTAACGAACGATTTACAGACAAAAATGGGGAAGAATAGATTATTTTTCATTGTAAATATATATATGTAAGATGTAAGTGGCAATAAAACAGTGAAAACTTGTTTTTTAAATTCCACAAAATTTATTATAACTTATTATCACTACAGTTCTTTCGGCAAAATGCCTTTAATTACGTTTATATGCGCCTACACTTTATAGTTTTTAACTGAATAAGTTGAGAAGGAAAGAGAGCATTGGGAGAGACAGGAACAAGGTGGCTAGCAGGTCTATTTAATAGAATTATGGAAGTTGGTCAAATGCCAGACGAATGGAGAAGCAGTATACTGGTACCTGTTTACAAAAACAAGGGAGATATACAACAATGTACAAACTACATGGCTATAAAACTGCTTAGCCACACCATGAAAATATGGGAAAGAGTAATTGATAGACGGATACGTGAAGAGACCGAAATATCCGAGAATCAATTTGGCTTTATGCAGGGTAGATCAAAGAAGGATGTTTCGGACAGATTAGAAGCCTTCGAGTTATGGGCCTACAGAAGAATATTAAGAATAAGTTGGGTGGATAGATTCACGAACATCGAGGTGTTGAGAAGAATGGGAAAAGATAAAGAGGTTTTAAATACAGTTAAAGAAAACTACAATATCTGGGACATGTTATGAGGGGCGAGCGTTATAACTTGTTACAATTAATAATGCAAGGAAGAATACAGGGTAGAAGGAGTCGCGGAAGAAGACGCATCTCCTGGTTAAACAATTTGAGAGCTTGGTTTAATTGCACTTCTGCTGATCTCTTTAGAGCAGCGGTATCGAAAGTGCGAATTGCCGTGATGGTTGCCAACCTTCTTAGAGGAGATGGTACATGAAGAAGAAGAAGGGTAGATCAACAACAGATGCAATTTTCATTATAAGGCAGTTGATGGAAAAATACAGGAGTAAAGAAACAAACGCTCATATGGTATTCATTGATCTTGAGAAAGCATATGATAGAGTTCCTCGAGAGATTCTGTGGTGGGCACTCAATAAGAAAGGAGTCCCTGGTGAATATGTAAAGATTGTGAGGGATATGTATGAGGGAGTAACGACTAGTGTTAGGACAGGTGTGGGAGAGACTGATAAATTTCATGTGAAAGTAGGATTGCATCAAGGTTCTGTGCTTAGTCCGTATTTATTCTCATTAGTTTTGGACCAGATAACAGCGAAAATACAGGGTAACATTCCATGGTGCTTAATGTATGCTGATGATGTCGTGTTAGTAGGAAATAGTGAAAGAGACTTAAAACAAAAACTGGAACAGTGGAGATAAGCTCTGGAGGAAAAAGGTTTAAAACTTAGTAGGACAAAAACAGAGTATTTGGAATGTTCATTTAAAGATGGAGCTACTACAAATAAAATGGTATCTTTGGATGGTGAAATGATTGTAAAAAGCAATAGTTTTAAGTACCTAGGATCGGTATTACGGAGTAATGGAGAAATAGATGGAGATGCATGCAGTAGAATTAGGGCTGGATGGATGAAGTGGAAAGAAGCGAGTGGTGTGTTGTGTGACAGAAAAATTCCAATGAAGCTGAAGGGAAAATTCTATAAAACAGCCATAAGACCAGCTATGATGTACGGAACTGAATGTTGGGCAGTGAAAAAGAAAGAGGAACAGCGAATGCATGTGGCGGAAATGAGAATGCTTAGATGGATGAGTGGAGTGACAAAGAAGGATAAAATTAGAAATGAGTATATTAGGGGAAGTCTAGGTATGGCACCAATTGATGCCAAAATGAGAGAGCATCGGTTAAGATGGTTTGGTCATGTTCAACGTCGAGACGTTAACCACCCAATACGAAGAATAGCTGAAGTGCAGATTCCTGGAAGGAGTAGGAGAGGAAGACCAAAGAAGACCTGGGGGGAGACGATAAGGCAGGACATGTTGGTAAAGGGGATTAACATTGATATGGCCCAAGATAGAATTGTGTGGAGAAATGCAATTAGGGAAGCCGACCCCGCATAAGGATAAGGCAAAGAGAATGATGATGATGAAGTTGAGAAGGAAAGATCTGTTTGTCTCTCTCTGAAAAGTTGATCAGTCAGAAGTACATCTGTATTTTTTAATTTATCCATGTTCATAGATTCTAATAGAGGTCATTAGTAAAAAACAAACGATAAGCCAGAAAACTACCGCCCCATAGCTCTACTCAGCATGGTATATAAACTATTAGAAAAGCTTCTCCTCAACAGAAGTAGTCACAGGATATTAGAAAATATCCCCATTGAACAAGCTGGCTTCCGCCCTCATCGAAGCTGTACAGACCAAGTGCTGTCATTAACAACTTTTATAGAAGCTAGTTTTCAAAAAAAACAAAAGACAGAAACAGTATTTATAGATCTAGCAGCAGCATATGATACTGTTTGAAGACAGGGATTAATATATAAACTGGCCAGTATTATTCCCTGCAGAAAGATAATTAACCTCATAGCAATGGACTTCCACAGGGTTCTGTCCTTGCCCCTTTACTTTTCAGCCTCTATATTTCTGACATGCCTGAAACCGAATCTCGGAAGTTTGGATATTCTGACGACTGGACCCTTGCAACAAGACACCAATCTTTTGAAACTACAGAAATCACTCTCACGAATGACTTATCCATCCTCAGCGAATACCTTAAGAAATGGAGACTAAAACCAAGTATTACAAAAACTGAAGTATCAGCTTTTCATCTCAACAACAAGCTGGCAAACAGAGAATTGCGAGTGTATTTTAATAACAAGCTGTTAAAACACAATAAATACCTGAAATACCTTGGGGTTACTCTAGACAGAACGCTCACATTCAGAGAACACCTTACGAAAACAGCAGCAAAATTGAAAACACGCAACAATATAATACAGAAACTCTGCGGCACTACATGGGGTACACAGCATTAACTTTAAGATCCTCTGCTCTTGGCCTGATATATCCGGTGGCAGAATACTGTGCACCAGTGTGGCTAAATAGCAGGCATACCCACCTGGTCGACACCCAACTAAACCATGCTATGCGTATGATAACAGACACAAGTAAGCCCACCCCTACAATGTGGCTACCTACCCTTAGTAATATAGCACCACCCAACCTACGCCGCGAACATGTATTGGTTAAAGAATATAACAAAATAATGGACAGTCGCCAGCTTCTAGTCCACAACGACATCCCCGATATTCTTGGAAACCGTCTCCGATTCAGGTTACCCCCTCTACAATCTGCTCAAGCACTGCAGCAATCCAACTTTGACTTAAATACCCGATGGAGAGAAGATTGGGAAAGTAGGACAGATCCGCATTACCATAGTCTACCGGACATCGTAGGAAAACCTGGCGAATTTGAACGTCCTCGTAAGATTTGGGCAGCCCTTAATCGAATTCGAACAAACTGTGGAAGATGCGCCGACTCCCTTATAGATGGGGTAAACTCCCCTCGCCTTCTTGTGACTGCGGCGCTGCAAGACAGACGATCAGTCACATTGTTCAGGACTGCCCACGCAGAGGATACACAGGCGACCCTATAGACTTTGTAATGGCAACCGAAGGGTCAATCGAATATATAAAAAAACTGGACATCTGTTTGTGATGCATTGTATAATGCATAAATCTAAATAAATTCTGTGATGTACTTAAGATATACGCTAAATAAAAAAAATAAAAATTAGTAAAAAATTAAAAGCAAATTGGTCATTAAAAGAATGATTATGATCTAGGAGGTGAAGTACATACGTAGAATCTGTTTTTCTATTATTGTGTTTCCTTTTTGTGTTGTGCTATACGTTTTTTAAAGGTTCTACCAATTTGACCGATGTAAGTTTCTGGGCAGTCACCATGTATATGAGATTGCATGCACAATGTGTAAGTGATTTTTCTTTTTACTCTTGTATTTCTTAATAATATATTAGCTTAAGTTGTTGTTTGTCCTGAAATCTGGTGTTATTTTTTTCTTTTTTATATGTTTGGCTATTTTTGTTGATATCGTAAAGGTACGATTCCGAAACCGACTGCAGACGGCAGACGGCAACTGCAGACGGCAGTTGCAGTTGTTAGCATGGCATGACATACGTATTTACTTTGCAGTATTAATTTGTATAATTATTAGCAACTGACGTTCTGCCGGGCAGCAATTGCAGTTAGATGTCGGAATCAGTCTCATACAAATTAATAGTACAAAGAAGTGACATTTGTCACGGTGACAACTGCTGTAGTCGTCTGCCGCCTGCAATCGATGTCGAAATCGTACCTTAATGGATTGTTTGTCAATTTGTTTCAAAATTTACTATAAAATTAAACTATTTTTTTCTATGGATGCTATACAATGTGTAACTTCTCTCACTACTTACGTACATTCAAAACGAACAATTTCTCAGGCTGTGAGAAAAGTCGGCCATTGCAGTGAGTAATATTTTTTCTCACGGGTTCCATACGTAGAATCGCGGTTTCCATGGTAACATGCACAATACAAACACAAATATTTTTGTCAAATAAAATGTCTTAATCAAAACTTATAGCCAGGGAGGTAGTGTCAAATTTGACCGGAGCATTTTAGCATGGCTGCTTTCTTTTGTTTAGTTAGGTATTCCAAAGCTTATTAACAAATGATGTGTCAGCTGGCCCAAAACCGGGTAAAACCGGGTAACCGATTTAAAACAAGAAAAGGTGAAATATGAAACTTGATGGAAAAACGCTACAACTTATGTCAAATATTTATCTACGTGACTTACAACTCTTAATAGCCTTGCTGACTTCTCTCCTAGCTTTCACTCAGGCAATCCGGGTTCAAATCCTGGCGTTGAAATTTTTTTTTGTTTTTAAAATTGACATTTTATTTTGAAAAATAATTATTCGTATAATACCACGTTTGTATTATTTATACGAGACAATATAAAAAAATCTGTGTGTCTTTTATAGAATTATGCATAGAACTTATGCAATAGAACTATGCATTTGATCATAAATATTGTGATTGAACTTAATAAGCAAAGTTGTTGTAAATGAACTCCTGAAGCTTCCTGAGATAGTACGACCAATCTAAGTGAAAAAGAGGGTTGCCCTCCCCACCCCCTCCCGACATTTTTTTTTATTTTTTGGACAAACTGTTTTTTCTTAATGTAATATGATGTAGAACCAAAAGATAAATACAACCCTAATTTTTCACTTTTCTATCACCAACCCCCATTTTTTAATGGCAATCTAAATATTTCCCCGTTCTCTATAATAGGTATATAAAAATGGATGTTTGTCTGTATGAGGAGCGATCAATCAAAACGCAATAAATCTTGTTTTTTAGAATTTGAGTTAAATTAATACTAAATAGCTTTGTCATGAAATATATCCAGTGGTTACAGCCAATTCCTTCCAAACGCAATATATCCAATAGAAAATAGCTATCGAAAGTGTGGAAATCAATCAAAACACAATAAATCCAGTATTCCGCTGAATAACGCCCTTATTATAAAAATAATTATTTTCCAAAATAAAATGTCAATTTTAAAAACAAAAACGCCAGGATTTGAACCCGGATTGCCTGAATGGAAGCTAGGAGAGAAGTCAGCAAGGCTATTAAGAGTTGTAAGTCACGTAGATAAATATTTGACATAAGTTGTAGAGTTTTTCCATCAAGTTTCATATTTTACCTTTTCTTGTCTAAAATCCCCGGTTTTGGGCCAGCTGACACATCATTTGTTAATAAGCTTTGGAATACCTAACTAAATAAAAAGAAAGCAGCCATGCTAAAATGCTCCGGTCAATTTTGACACTACCTCCCTGGCTATTACCAGGAATTACCTTTCAAAACTGTTCAAATATAACTGGTAACTATAATTTTAAATAAATAAAAGTATATAAATATTAAGGATATTAAATACCTACATATGCGTATACCTACTATGTATTTTATTTCAATTTTGGCATATAATCTACCTAAGAGCACGTAAATTATTTAATTTTGAAGTTTGAACTCTTGAGAAAAACGCATCCATAGAAAAAATACAAGTGAGAAAGCGGCACTCGCCGCGTACCTTGGCTCATGCCAACAAACTTCTGCGCTCGTGAGAAATATGTCTTTTTTCTCTTTTGGTGTACAATATATTATGTATACTATTTGGTAACTCATTCGTTACGTACGGTGCCAATCGGTGTCACATGTAATACGTCGGTCACGGCAACATAAGAGGAAGAACCGTCAAAAACATACTATCAGAATTTTGTGATTTTTATAAACAATGGATTCAAAGCAGTTTGGTGTGTTGATTTATCGGTCTTATTTGATTTCAAAAATATCATCCAAACTTAATCAAGGAAACTGTTACTGGGACTCTGCTCTATCGATTACAATCATTAAAGGATTGCTTGCTGAATTCAAATGCGGCTGCACCACCAATTTTTGCCGAAAACATAAAAAACGCTGAAAATTATTATGGAAAACCGCAAAGTAAAGTTGCAAGTGATAGCTGACACCCTAGACCTCTAGAGTTGTCAAAGGGTAGCGTTTTGACTATTATACATGAACATTTGGGTATGAGAAAGCTGTTTTTCAATTGGGTGCAGCGTTTTTTCACACCAGAGCAAAAACAACAACGAATTGATGAATCTAGCTAGTGAGTATGAGTGATACTAGTGATACAGATCAATTTAGTGGACCACAGACCTGAGTGATACAGGCTCAGTCGGTCTATATCACTCAAGTGCCCTAGTTTTTCGAGCAGTGACATCTATGTTGCCCTTTAAGTTAATCTTTTAACATTCAGCTAGTGTCGTTTCAAAATGTAATTATAATATCAAAATTATGTAACACTAAGGTTTTTATAAACAAGAAAGCGGACTAGTTTCAACTACGAGTAGAATGTTTCACTGATGTTGGTCTGATCAAAAACGTTCTTGGTAATTTTTGTAATTCAGTTTGATGGGTTTTAAAAGTTTTTAAATAAAACACATACCATTTTATAATGGTAGGGGAGCAAAGTATGCTAAATTTGCAGTCGAGCGTTATGGGGACCTATTGGGTTGTTATGATTAGGTCCTAAAACCAAAAAAAGTTAAGTAAAATTTTCCATTTTAGTAGGGATTTTCCACTTTTTGATTAAATTTTCCATTTACAACAATCTTTCTTTCCGATTATAGCGCCATCTATCCATAATTCGAAAAAATGTCTCGAATAAAAGTTGCTTATTTTTACGTAGAGAATCCAAATCTGTAATAAAAATTTGGGAATTCCATTTAAGATTTTAAACTAACCACCCACCTCACCTCCGTGATGTGTCGTGTTTGGTAACATTCGATAGGTTTTTCAAAAACATTTTGAAAGTGTATTTTGCAGTTTTTCGATCTGATGTTTATTTTGCGAAATATTGCGGGGTTTGTATTTAAAATTTTAAATTTACTCCCCACCCCTCTCCGTGGGCGGTCATGTTTAGTACCATTCGATCTGTTTTTGAAAAATATTGAAGACATATTTTTTAGTTTTTCGATCTGACGTTCATTTCGCAAAATATTCGCTTTTTTTGTGAAACTTTTTGACTCACCCATTTCTTTCCGCCCCGCTCAAATCGTCATATTTTTGAAATATACACTCTTTTGCACGTACTTAACTTACCTTATCTTAATCTGACAATTTCGAGTATTTTTAGGGATAGATTATTTTCGGCCCCCTTAACGAACTTCCCTGTGTTTAGAGCCAATATATGGTAGAGGTACATCTGCAGGGTACCAGGTTTCTCCCCATATGATAATCTGACACGCTCGAGTAACTGCAAAAATCTCCGCTTGGGCTTCCCTACCATAAAGGAAATTATTACTTCTTTGTAAGTTTTTTAAAACTATGTCATAAAGCCTACTACAGGGATTTCCATTTTAATTTTTAAAAAATAATCCGTCAAACTCTTTTAAATGTGGAGTCAAACAAGGTTTTTATCTAAAAAAAATCCACAAGGAAAAGATAATTTTTTCCTGTAGTTGGCTGTATACCATCAATCACAAAACTTGGATAAAAACCTTTGTAAAAGGTATAAAATTTTAGTAAAATCCCTTTAAAGGGCTACATCACAACAAAACGTTTTCGATTTTATAAAAATCATCATCAGTGTTAGATAGATTGGATGCTAGTTGAGCCACCTAAGAAAAATATTCCGGTAAAAACCGTTTAAATATAACATGGATGTAAACCATTCAGTCATTGAAATGTAAACAACTCAATTTGCATCCCACGTGTTAGGAAATTCAATACATTACCTAAGGGCATTATCCTTGTTGCCATGTATCCATCATAAGGCATTTTATTTAAGTATGCACCTTTAATGCATCCATATTATATTTAAAGGGTTTTTACCCGAATATTTTTCTTTGATGGCTCAGCTAGCATCCAATCTGTCTAACACTGATGATGATTCTTTATAAAATCGAAAACGTTTTGTTGTGATGTAGCCCTTTCAAGAGATTTTAATAAAATTTTATATCTTTTACAAAGGATTTTTTCCAATTTTTGACTTTTTATCTCTTAAAGTTGAATGTAACTTTCAGATAACTTTTCCACTAACATTCCGTTCCAAAATCACGTTACTCAAACACTACTCTTTAATCCCATCGAATACCAATTCGACCATTAGTCCTATCCCGCCTCACAGCGTTCGCTGGACGCATCGCTGCTCCCTGCGGGGGTCCCGAAGACCGTTCGTGCGGACGCTCGCCAGATTCTACGCTGCCACCGACTTTTTTCGGGAGGATTTCGGCCAGCACCAGCAGAGAAACTATTACTTGGGGAGAAGTTGTCGCATTTGTCTCTGACAAGAATGTACGGGGCCTTAAGAAAGATAATTAATTACCTGCATGACAGCAATGAGTTAGTGCTCTACGGTCGGTTGGACGATCTGGTCTGCTTGTTTCGTTCGGTGTGTGCTAACGGGTCAGGAGATTTTCGGGTGTAAAAAGTTCCGTGTTTGCTGTTTAAACTTTCGAGTGACTTTGTGATTTAGATTGTGAGCTTCGATCTGACTCGGTATGTAATAGAGGAAAAACAGCGGTACTAGAGCCAAATATAGAAAAAATCTATAACTCTAGATTTAATCTAGATAATTCTAAATAATAAAAAAACAATAAAGCGCCGGGAATGGACGGAATTCTGGCAGAATTATTAAAATATGGAAGATCCAAACTCTGAGGAACAATTCATTATCTAATAATATTAATATGGACCAAGGAGCAAATGCCGGAGGAACAGACAGTTGCCTAATACAGCCAATATACAGTATGGTGTAAATGAAAGGAATAAATTCGTTATTTCGTAAACCGGCGTCTTCAAGAATAAATCCCGAAGCAGGTCGATTTTTATTTTTAAATTATGATATTTTGGCATATATGTCATACTAGTGACGTCATCCATCTGGGCGTGATGACGTAATCGATGATTTTTTTTTAAATGGGAATAGGGGTCGTGAACTAGCTCATTTAAAAGGCAATTTAATTCTCCATTCAGTAATATAAACATTTACATTATTATTTGTACAGGGTGTCCAAAAAAAGTTTTTAATTAAATTATTTGACAAAAAAAAAAGAATGTATGTAATTTATTTAACTCAAAATACTTTTTACTGTTGCCCGAAAACAGAAAAAAAAATTATTCAGAAATAAATATTGCTTTTCGATTAAATTCAATATTCAAGCCAGCTCCCTCCAGCCACCTGCATCTTTGAAGTTTGAACATTTAATTTAAGCGAAAAGCAATGTTTATTTGTGATATAAACAATATTGTCTTATTCTTCTTTTTTGTTAAATAATTTAATTTAAAAAATTTTTTTAGACACGCCCAGGTGGATGACGTCCCTAGTATGACATATATGCCAAAATATTATAATTTAAAAATAGAAATCGACCTGTTTCGGGATTTTTTCTTAAAGTCGTCTGTTTACGAAATAACGAATTTATTCCTTTCATTTGCACCACACTGTATGTACCTGGATGAAGGTCCGTTTTCAAGAGAATTAGCAAATGTGATGGAATCTATGGTTGGGGCAACTAGAAAACCTCCAAATAAGTTAAATTCCGTACTTGAATATAAAAACCCAAAAGCTGAGAACTGTAACCAAAACTTACCAAAAATGTTATAGCTGTATCTGTTGTCTTACCTGAAATAGAAATAAAAAATTAAAATCAATATTTGTTAAATTATACCTAAATATTTAAATATTCATTAGTTAAAAAAACGATCCATACTGTACTATAATTATTCGTAAATTGGAAGCTAGAGCAAGAAAGCCACAGATTTAAATCAGATTAGATGTATCCGAGATAAAATAATAAAATACTTTGACAGTTTATTAAATGAAGAATTTGGCAGAAAACAAATTAGTCCCAACAGGATGATGACAAAGCTGCTGTCCTTTGCCATGCCAATATTCTATACAAGCCCTAAAACCAGGAGGCTGCCCAGTCCCGGATTATGAATCTTTGAGGCCCCTAGGCAACCCAAGCTATGAGGCCCCTTAAAGCCTCCGCCATCTCCCTCCAAAACCATCTCGGTTAACCCCTCCATCTCCATCCTCCATATGCAGTTTTAAGATCAATCTATTCTCTCTGTCATGATTTACTAACAACGTTGAGGTGTTCTAAAATTGTTGCCCAAAACATTTCTTTTAACAAACACTTAGCCTCTTGAACTGTTTCATCGTTTTGATTAGTGTTTTCGGCAAGAGAGTGTACAGTTGTACAGCAGATTTAAAGACGTTGTAACCTTTAGACAAAGCTCTTGTTGCGTGAGTCCTTGCACTCCATCTAATGCTGCTTGTTCTTTTAATGACTAGATCGTGGCGAATGGGATTGCTTAGTGGAGTTTCATTTAAGAATTTGATCATTACTTTCCAAAAGTGGGTACAGACTGAAAAAAATTGTACACGGACTGAACAAACCCAAAATACGATATTGCTCCAACGCAACTTTCAGCAGAATTTACTCCAACTAAATTAAGCGAGTGTGTGGCAAAAGGAATGTAAATTGCAAGTTTGTTTCTTAGAGATATGAGCCTGGATACCATTATATTTGCCTGACATGTTTGCTGAATGATTGTCCCCTCATGTCGTTTACATTAATGCCACACTCGTTTAAAACGATTACAACGATTAAAACAGCAAAAGAAAGATTTTCTCCAGTATGACTACTTACGGCTATGAATGTAAGATAACCCTCATACACTTTACTATCTGCTGGATTTACATATCTTAATAAATAGTCAACTGGTGAATATGAGGCAAATATAGTATTGAATCGAAACTTAAGAAGTAGTATTTGGCTTCCTTGATTTCTTTAAACAATTTTAAAGAAATTAAGGAAGCCAAATACTGCTTTACAATTAAAGTAAGTAAAAGTAAAGTTAAAATGTAAGTAAGAAGGCTTTCCAGTACCCTTATTGCCATACTTGGCTAAATGAGAGCTTAACTCGGCACCTGCCACGTGGCTTTGCAAGGCGTCAACTGCCACGTGGGGTGCTCACAGCAACCCTTAAAAATTTTCTGTGATCTACTTGTTTAAAAAACAAAATAATGTGTTCAGTAATACAAGAATATAAAACATAAGTTTTATTCACTTATTAGCCGCTAATATGTTATAAAAGTTAAAAAATAAAATGAAAAAGGTGTTATAAGCAAATTAGCAAGTACCAAGCCATAATAAATGAAGTGAAGTAAAATATCTAAAAAAATTAAGATTTAGTGAGTATTATAGAGTCTATGTTAATAATTTAAATCAGTTATTTCAATAAACAATATAAATTGGACCTGTTTATCAAAAATACAAAAAAAAATTAAAACCTAAAGTGCCAGATGATGACACCCCAATTCGACTTTAGAGCTACAAGTTCAGAATGACACTAAATAACCACTTTAAACGCTAACACATCTATGCTATATAATATTATGGAAAGCTACTATGACGCGCAGCACGCTTACCAAACTTGAAATACCAAATATTTGATAAAAATGTGTTATGGGGTGCTACTAGCACCCCACGTGGCAGGTGCCGGGTTAAAGAGGATCGTACTCTGCAAGTAGCTCTAAAATGCTTAAGTAGGTCCCATTATTTTGTGAACGAAGGATCTCTGTATCACTTCTAAACGCTAATCTGCGAGAAGATAGAAACTTAACCACAGAGACTACTCTTTTCAGAATTTGAATCCAGTAACCTCGTTTTTGATTAAATTAAATTTCCAAAGAATTGTCAATTCGACCATGAAGGCGCTGCCTGTCGATGAGTGTTCGCCAAATGTTCGCCATGTTCGCCAAAAAAATACATGGAAAGCAGTTAACATTTTCATTTGAGGGAGAGTACGTTAGCCAATCTCTTTTAATTTCTGTTACACTGATATATTTTCGAAAAATCAGATTGTCTAAAAAATCTTTGTAATGCCTTCTAAATTATTTTTTGATGCTGAAAAACTTCCATCAAGATTTTTTACATTCTAAAGAACCTTTCCCCATCCAAAATATCCATATTTCTTTAGTTATGGCATTCCACAATCCTATGTTGTTTCCGAATTCTGGGCCCAATTTATCTTTAACTTCAATTTGTAACTTAGTTTCGGTTTCTGGTTTTCTTGAACTGGAATATAACTGTCATTGCATGTTTTTCATCTTCTTCAGTTATGGAAGCTATGTTTCCTTCAGCTATTTCTATTTCATCACGTGCATTTTTATTGGTTGCAGTTTCACTAGCTCTGGATTTCCGTTTGAAACCGAGTTTATGGTATTGCGTGATATTTGAATTTTTCATCATATATTATTTATAGTTTTATTAAATTCTAATTATTATTTTTTTGAGGCAGAGGCCCCTAGGTAACTCCCTACCAGGCGCGGATCCAAGGGGGGTCAATGGGGTCAATTGCCCCCTCCTTGAGACTTCGCCTGTGTCGCCTTTTTTTAAGAAAGAGATAATTACGATTGAAAATAAGTAGTGAGTTTTGTGTCCTGTTGACAACTTAATAACGAAATGAAACAGAATTCCTTCTCCAAATTACGTGTTCTCGGTCTTACTGTATGGTGTCGTCTTGTACTGTGAATAAAATCGATCTACTTACCTAAATCGCCTTGAGGCTTTCGAAATATGGTTCTATAGAAGAATTTTAAAAGTATCTTGGGTGAAGAAGATTCGAAACTCCACAATACTAGAACGTCTCAGCAAGAATACTGAGATTATAGAAGGCATCAAGAAGAGAAAAGTGGAGTATTTTGGACATGTAATGAGAAGTTTCAAATATAGGTTGCTACAAAATATTATGCAAGTGAAAATAGAGGGTAAACGCAGTCCAGGACGAAAAAGCACTTCGTGGTTGATTTAGGGTGGCAGTGAATAAAATTAAGATAGCTATGATAGTGACCAACGTTCTGAAAGGACATGGTACATGAAGAAAAATAAAGTAACAGCCCATACCAAAAAAGAATCCTGCGTATGCGAGTGACGAGAAAATTTTTATTTCATTGCCCCCTCCTTGCAAGGTTGCTGGATCCGCCGTTGCTCCCTACTTTGACTAATGGTTAATCCGGCACTGAGGCTGCCACCTTTGCCCTCCACCTGTCGTGAAGATATCTTTCTAAACCATGGGCGCCATTTGTGACATTCAGGAGACGAAAAAGTGAAGAGCGGTTCTGCAATTGTTGGGAATTCGTTCTCTGAATGTGGTGCTACTTGCGGAACGTGTTAAGGAACGGTCGCGTGACAGTGAGCTCTCATTTTAATTCCGCTACCTCCGTCCAACGTATGCTACTTTTGTGAATCTGTGAATAGACTTGTTGAAAGATGGCGTCAAGTGCTAATTGAAGACCTAAGTGGAAGAAGGAGGTATGTTACAAAGCCAACCTTTTGAGATATGGGCAGTTAAAGTTTTTATTCGTCTACTTTTATCAGGAAAATATTGTTTGTGTTATTTTGTTTTATTTATATTGCTATAAGCATTCTTTTACATATAATGTTGATAATTTGTTTTTATTTTTAGTATTTTTCCTGCAATAAATAAAAACTGTACATACCGCCTTCTTCCTTTAATTTTAGTTTGTATAGCTATCCTTTATCTGAATGGATGAAGGGGGTATGTGGCATGAAATAATACTCTATTAGTTTTAGAGAAATTTATGTAATTAAACACAAAATAATCTTCTTCTTCATGTGCCGTGCTCGATTATTGAGCGTTGGCTATCAAATTGGCTATAGTAATTTTTTTGATGGCAGCTCGGTAAAGGGATGCAGAGGATCTGTTAAACCATTCTCACATGGTCTTCTTCGACCTGGCCTTTTTTCTTTAACCTGGCCTTTCTTCTTCGACCTGGCCTTTCTTCTTCCGTCTACCTTGCCTTGTATTATTAAATGGAGTATATTATGCAGAGTGAGTTTTATGTATGGAAAGCCTCAATTATCTCGGAAATGGCTTGCACGATTTTTTATAGATTTTGGTGACAAAGGGTTCTCTAATGCGGCCGATATAATAGTGGCAATTACATTGTTGTCAGAACTTCCGTTTTTCTGGATATGTAACGGAAATGTAATGGATGTTCAAAATTATATACCTATTCAAAAATTAGTGTTTTACTGATCTTTTAATTGCGACTAAATCTATCTTTCGGTGGTCTAGAAAAGATCTTTAATTACATAAACCGGTACAAAACAAAAAATATAGTGAAATATAATTAAATCCAATTTTTTGTTTCCTTACTTTTTTTGAGCAATCTACACAAATTTAGTGAGTGTACAGTACATCAATTTTGATAACACAAAATAACGCATTATATAGTATACTAATAAACCACAGCACACTGTCTAATAACTTATAGATAGACCGATATAGTGAATAGAGAATTCAGTTGATTTAAAACACAACTCTATAAAATTTTAAAGCACAAAAATGGATAAAACTGCAGAATACACCGCACGAATAATAAATAATTTAGCAGCAGGATTAAATCTCGGGGGTATAAACTCTCGAATAGAGGTGCACCGTTCGCGAAAAAGCACTTATCGTTATCAATCTGTTATCAATGGATTGAAAAATATTCTAGTTTTACCATATGTAGGATTGCCGTTCGTCAGATTAGAAAAAAAGTTTAAAATATATTCCGATTAAAAATCTCTATCTACACTCACCGGCACGAAAAACGGGCGCCCGACAAAATGGGTCATTTTTGATGTCTCTAATTTCCTAAACCTGTTGTCCGATTTAAATGAATTTTTTAATATGTTATAGCCTTATTCTTTAACAATATCTTTGTAATAATACAGTTGCTAGACAGGTAAATTTTCATTGTATACCTGGTGTACCAATCAAACTGTGTTTTTTTCTCAAAGTTCGCAACACCCTGTGGAATATTTTAGTAACTATAAAATACTGAAATTAAAACTCAACTGTAGCTTCAGGTTTTCTTAACATTCTGGTTTTTTACTCATTCGCTTATGTGGGATAATATAGCAGTTAGGTACTTTAACAACTAGCCATGTTCTTCGTCAATACAGGGTGTTTCTAAATAAGTGCGACAAACTTTAAGAGGTAATTCTGCATGGAAAAATAATGACCGTTTGCTTTATAAATATCTGTCTGCAAATGCATGCGCATTTTAGTTTTTCTTTACACTCCCTTTTTCCTACAATTCTTCATTCTCTCTAGATATTTTCGTTGGCTACTAAGTTGTTTTCTTGTGGCATTTTAAACATCTTTTATGTTATAAAAATGTATACCATTTTTTTTATTTTTTTTTAAATCTTTTAGTAATATTTTTAATATTTTCAATATTAATAATTTACTATTAGGATTGAAAACTACTTCGTCTTTCAATACCAGATGGCGCTAGCCACCTACTATCATTACTTCAGTTGCAATGGGTGGGGAAACCTCTCGATACGAATCAGTTAAAATATGGAGAACAGTGCCTACGTTCCTTCCGATGAAGGCTCCAATAAGAGCCGAAAATCGCGGTTCAAGGGACTGGACTGCACTCCGTATTCTAATTGAAAAGTAAGATTGTTTTGCCTTCGCATTGCAACTGAATAAAAATGGTATACATTTTTATTTTATAGTCGTATTACTCCGTAGAGTAACTAGGTGCATTCTTCCGTTGGAACTTTACCAGCTGCAGACGGGGGATGTGAATTGCATAGTGTAGAATTCCTTTCCTCTCGTCTTCACTGCAGCATCCATTTGACTTGCAAATTGTAGAAGTATTGGAGGTGTCACCAGGAAAGTGTACCAATAAGTTTTCAATTTAAAAATCTTTTAGTAATATTTTTAATATTTTCAATATTAATAATTTACTATTAGGATTGAAAACTACTTCGTCTTTCAATGCCAGATGGCGCTAGCCACCTACTATCATCACTTCAGTTGCAATGGGTGGGAAAACCTCTCGATACGAATCAGTTAAAATATGGAGAACAGTGCCTACGTTCCTTCCGATGAAGGCTCCAATAAGAGCCGAAAATCGCGATTCAAGGGACTGGACTGCACTCCGTATTCTAATTGAAAAGTAAGATTGTTTTGCCTTCGCATTGCAACTGAATAAAAATGGTATACATTTTTATTTTATAGTCGTATTACTCCGTAGAGTAACTAGGTGCATTTTTCCGTTGGAACTTTACCAGCTGCAGACGGGGGATGTGAATTGCATAGTGTAGAATTCCTTCCCTCTCGTCTTCACTGCAGCATCCATTTGACTTGCAAATTGTAGAAGTATTGGAGGTGTCACCAGGAAAGTGTACCAATAAGTTTTCAATTTAAAAATCTTTTAGTAATATTTTTAATATTTTCAATATTAATAATTTACTATTAGGATTAAAAACTACTTCGTCTTTCAATGCCAGATGGCGCTAGCCACCTACTATCATCACTTCAGTTGCAATGGGTGGGAAAACCTCTCGATACGAATCAGTTAAAATATGGAGAACAGTGCCTACGTTCCTTCCGATGAAGGCTCCAATAAGAGCCGAAAATCGCGATTCAAGGGACTGGACTGCACTCCGTATTCTAATTGAAAAGTAAGATTGTTTTGCCTTCGCATGGCAACTGAATAAAAATGGTATACATTTTTATTTTATAGTCGTATTACTCCGTAGAGTAACTAGGTGCATTTTTCCGTTGGAACTTTACCAGCTGCAGACGGGGGATGTGAATTGCATAGTGTAGAATTCCTTCCCTCTCGTCTTCACTGCAGCATCCATTTGGCTTGCAAATTGTAGAAGTCTTGGAGGTGTCACCAGGAAAGTGTACCAATAAGTTTTCAATTTAAAAACCTTTTAGTAATATATTTAATATTTTCAATATTAATAATTTACTATTATAATTGAAAACTACTTCGTCCTTCATCTTTTATGTTCTTTTCACTGATTTTTCTCCATATTTATTGTCATATTTCTTATCTCTATTATTTTCATTGCATCTTTTTTTTCATCTCTTGCCATTCTTCTATTTGGTGCTGTTCACTACATTATCTTGTCCAGTTCAAGCAAGTGGCTCACGTTCACCTTCACGTTCACGTGGAACCGGGCAGACTACGTTGGTCGAATGGCAGATAACAAATGGACAAAGCGGATACTGGAATGGAGACCAAGAGATGATGTTTACCAAAGCAGGGATCGTCCACCAAAATATTGGACTGATAATCTGAAACGTTGTCATAAAAAATTGGATGTAAAAGGCACAATATCGAAATAGATGGAACATTATGAGGGAGATCTATGTCCAGCAGTGGACAAGCGAAGATTGAATGACTGTAACGTTGCAAACGTCACATCTTTGATATTTTATTTTTAAATAATTATTTTACTTTATTTTCTTTAATATTTCATTAGTAATTATTTTCTTCTATTTGTTTTACCAGTTTTCTTCGTTAAAAACTCGTTGGCGCCCTCTTTTATTTAATTATATTTACTATATCTCTTTTCATTTAAATCATCCTTAACGTACCCTGTATATCCTTACACTCTAGATATCTGTCTTTTAATACGGAACATGCCTGCCACTTCCTACGTCCCACTGTCATGGCAGTGACACTTTGTCTCTCAATTCTTATTATGGTGGTGGAAAATTAATTTCGGTATAAAAGCCAAAGAAGCTTCAAAATTGAAACATTTCTATTTCAACAATCATCTCTCTTTAGGTAAGAATCTTAACATATTTTAATTACATTTCTACATCTAACAGTCTTTCTAATATTTTTTATACCAAACCTTCCATGTCTGCGAGCACATGGTCAGTTTTAAATATCTATTTATTTCTAATTTTTATATATGCACGTGTAAATCAAATTTTAACTATTCCCCTCATCTTAATTGCATTTAATTTACCCTTGCCATCTACTAGTTTTTAAATACTATTGCAAAGGTACAATTTGGTTTTTTAACTTCTTGATTGTCACTTATACGCATTATTCTTTAGTTTTTGGGATAAAAGATCACCGTTCTCCCTCCGGGAGTTTCAACAACCTCCAATCGTCGGCGATAGAACAACGAGGATAAAATCATCTAGACTGCAATAATGAACTTCATCTAGACTGCAACAACCAACACCTGTAGGCCTGGTGGCCCTGTACACCTACAACTCCAGAGCCCGTTGCAGAACCAACAGCAGTACCATTCGACATCAAGAAGTTACCATGGAACCAGATACCAAAAGCCATAAGCATAATCTACAAATTGTTAGTTTTTGGCAAGAATTTGAATATATTTGTTAATGCATTTAATAAGTCACATTTTTATTATATCTTTATGAACAATAAACATGATTAGTTAAAAATACTGTTTTGTTTGCTTTCATTCTAAATTTTCAAAGTTCATGTCTAAGATTAGGACAAGACGAACACACACCCTAAGAGACTGAGCTACACTAAGGGTGAGCGATAACTATCTTAGTTGATTGAAGTATTATTTTCGAATAGTATTTCAATTAGCTGTGGTAGTCTATCGCCTGTCTTTTTCGTTTCATGATGACTATTTTGGTATATATTGATATTGATATTGGTATATGTTGATATTTTTCAAGTTTCTACTACGTATAAGAGACTACTTTTAATAAGATTTTGAAGCGTTTTACATGTCTGCTCTAATGGGATCAAGGATAAGATTAACTATATAGATACTTTGGGGCTACAAGGAACAGACACATAAAGCTCCTGCATACGGCAGCTCATTTTTTGTGCGTTGGCAGGTCGTGGAATCGTTAGGGGAGGTAAAAGGGGTTTAAAGAAGACTAACTACCTTATCCAAATAAGCAAAGAATACTAACACAGACTTGAGGACTTTCCTACTATTTAAAGAAATTCACATATCGAGTACTTACTGGACATATTCCGTATTTTTGGGAACCACATTGGGGACATTCATCATAGATTCCTCGTTGGGTCAAACTGTTCTATTATTTATCATCATATGGCTTCTATGCCATTTCTTTTCTTTATTCTAAAACTTATTTCATTTATATTAGACATCTGGTTAATAATTTTTTTAAAAAGAGGTTACAGAAATAAAAATAGGTACATTTTACAATGTTTATTCAAACCTTTAGACCTTATTATTTTTACTTTGAGAATAAACATATTCTCAAGCAAGAAATGAATAATAAAAACAAATATATGATTTTACAATTCTTAACCTTATTTTTAGCAGTGTATCTCTAGACAAAAATTTGACTTATGGCTGTCAAAAGTCACTGCCATTTTATTTACTTTACATAAAACTTTCCTTATTATGTTGAAAACAAACTATTTAAATATTTAAAACCTTTACCAAATTTATATTCACTTGGAATTTAATTAAAATAAACATTATTTCATAACTTCATTTTTAAAACAAAATCCAACGTCACATGTCACACTTCAAACGCTTGTCCAAATTTTCCATTCTAGACGGGGCTGGGAGGGAAGACATTCAATTTTAACCAAATAGGAAACAGGATAAATTAATACCAAATCAAAAATATCATCGGGGTACTTCAATACAGGAATTCTTACAGGAATATTACCATAACATCATAAAAAACTGGAAAAGACGGGAACCACGCACTTTTCTACCGGCAAACCAAACTGCGTCACACTGTTTCACGTGAATATATCCAACTTATTGCTGTGAAACTTTGCAACAATATTCCTTAATGTTTACTGGACATATTGCAAGTTCTTTTCTTCGTTTTCCATAACGAAAAAGCCATTTTAAACCGGCAAAGTGCGATTCTATGAGTTCTACGGGAAAAAGATGTTTAACCTTCAAACATACTTTTATAACTGACTCTTGCATCGTCACGTCTCTCTCGCGTCAAACCGAAGCATTTCTTCTAGATCGTTCGACCAAAACTATTGACCAATCGTCAACTACAACTCAAGGATCTTTCAAAATTCAGACCAATAATATCAAACGATGCTTCGCGCTCAAAACTAAGGGAAAAATACCAAACCTTTTTAAGGATTCATTCTAGAATAATGAATGTTTACTTACATAAACAAACAGGAAATTTCCTAACGTTTTTCAATGTTGTGAAATAAACCGTTATACTCAGAACCAGGGGCAGTTCAGAATATTTTAATGATATATAAACTCACAAAATAAATTAGATATTTTTCTTGGGATAGGATATAAAATTAATGGATACTATTTACAAAACATTGTAGCAGAAATTTGTAATGCTACAATTTTCGGATATGCTACATGTGTTTCTTTATTTGCTCTATGTCTCGAATCCAGTATACAGTGATGAGCGCGCTAATAACCGGTAAAATAGCTCAAAAGGTGGAAAACGTAATAAATGTAAAACAAAAAGAGACGAAACTAGTGGAGGTGGAAATTATCGGTATAAACGTCTAAAATAACATTACATTCCATAGTTTCCCACCTTTAGAAATATCAGAGGAGTATGACAACTGTCACTGTGACAGTAGAATTTTATAAAATACTCCTGTCACAAACGTCTAAAGGTGGGAAACTATGTAATGTAATGTTAATTTAATACGATTATAACTATAATTTCCACCTCCACAAGTTTCATCTCTTTTTGTTTCGCAATGTATTATGTTTTCCATCTTTTGAGCTATTTTGCCGGTTATTAGCGTGTTCATTACTGTATACTGTTTAAACAGCCTATCGTTCTTACAGCTTGCGTCATCTTGTTTTTATCGTATACCGATTATGTGCCTTATAACCGTTAAAGACGAAAAATAAGTATAATATTATTAATTAATAGTTAAAGTAAGTCTTTTGAATTCTGAATTCACATCATTGTTGCTATTTGGACCCATATTCTATTCTGATTCATCCCATCTCTAAATCTGGAGTTTTCGTTAAAAATTGTGATTGGATAAACCGTCAATGAAGCGTCACGTTGCGTCTGCCTAAAATAAAAACCAAATTCCGTTAACAGCTTGCTCGAATTTGCATTTTTTACTTAGAGGTTTTTAGCGTCTCCAAACTCAATTTTTAACATGGATGTTTCTTGATGACGCTAGAGGTATACATATACATATACACACAAGAAAAAAAGATGGAGGTAATTGAAATAGAAAAGTTATGGTGGGTGTCGGGTAAGACTAAGACTAGAAGGGGCAAGTACAGGAATGACGTAATTAGGGAAAGAGCCAGAGTGACTAGTCTCAAAAAGGTTCAAAACCAAAGGCTGCAATGATTTGGTGACGTCAGACGTCGAAATGAGAACTACGTGGCATGAAGGATAAAGGATATATAGAGCTGTTAGAAGATAAGAGAAAGAAAGGTAGAAGAAAACTGAGAAAATATGGAAGGACTGTGTGACAGAAAACTTGAGAGAGAAACGTTTAAATTAGGAAGATACGATGGACAAAGTGAGTGCTGAAAAAGAGTAAAAAACAGCGACCCTTGAACAGGATAAAGCTGAAGAAGAAGAAGAAGATTATCTATTCCAGCATCTTTCTGGATTTTTTTATCAGAATTATTTTATCATCGCTTCTGAATGTATCAGGTTATGTCTCAAAACTAGATATATCTTGTATTGGTGCCTTCCCTACATCAGCCTTAGTAACCAGATTCTCGCAGTATACCTTCCATAATTTTAGTATATCTTGTTTGGTAGTAAGTAGCTTTTGATTCTCATTTTTAATGCGTTTTTTTTTCTTTTTTGGCTTGGACTGTGGTCATTCAGCCAGTCTCAATCAAAAGTAAATGTATTAAAGATATTGCCAATTAGTGAAACTTGGTTATTTTAATATTATTACAATTTTTTACTTCTTATTTACCTACTCATTACAGCTAATGTACATACTATGTTAATAAATATAAATATATTATATTACTTAATGTTTATCAAGAACACATAGTGTATACATTTTACAAATAAAAATATTAATCTTAATATTAAAATAAATGCATTCTTTTTTTGTATTTTATTTTAGTTTTTTTTTGTTTTGTTTTTTGTTTTGTTTTTTTTTTGTCACTACGATAGGATGTCAACCCGGTTCATCCCCGCGGAGGTTTAAATCCTCTTAGTGATTTTTTCTTTAATATTTTTTTTTTAATTATTAATTTTTTTTTATTTATTTTTTTTTTGTTTCATGTTTTTATTTATTTTTCTTTTATTATTTTTTTTTAAATTTTTTTTTCTTTTTATTTTTTTTTATATTTTTTTAAACATATTTTACAAATACTTATAACTAATTACAATAATATTTTACTATCCGACAAGAAAGATACCAAAAAGTCAAAAATTTTCTTTTTATTCAGTGACAGAATAAAGAGAATATTTACAGGGAGTGGGATGTTCTGGTCTATAATTCTTTTAATTAGGTGATTGGTTAGGTGTTTATGCTTTTTGCATTCAAAAAATATGTGGTTCAAGTCACTTTTAACCTTGGCGTTTTGATCTGGCGTTTTGAGCTAATGGCGTTTTGATCTGGAGGAAAGAACCGTGCTATCCAGTTTATTTTTTTAATTCTTCGTCTCTTCTTCAACGTCTCTAGTTTCAGTTATGTTTATGTTTCTTTAATCTTCTATTTCTTTACATACTTGGTGTGAATGCGGTTTTTGTCTTCTTGAGGAGTTGTTTTATGTCGATCATTGATTGAAATGTCATCTTGTCTGTTTGAGTCTTATAGCTTTCTGTTTCTTCGTTTTCTACTTCAGTTTGCATCAACTCTGGACAAAAGCCTCGCATTGAGTCCTCTAATCTTCTCTATTTTGTGCTATTTGGTGCCAGTTTCTCCTCGTTTTTGCTTTGATGTCGACTAGCTGCCGTTTTTGTGGTCTTCCCTTACTGCGACTGTGCTCTCGTGGTCGCCAATGTACAATGTTTCACATACACCTTTCGTTGTCTTCTCGTGGCACGTGTCATATCCCGCTACATTTCGTTTGCACAATCTTAAAAATTACATCTTCCACCTTCGTCCTGCTTTGCACGTCCTAATTTCGTATATGTTTTTTTAGAGAAACACAGCATAATCGATGGCCCTCTGTGTTGTTCTTAATTTATAAGCTGAGTACTCTATAAGTGTGATGCCATACAACTGTAGGATTCTCTTGCTTACTTTAATGTATTTTACACCAAGCGTCAGTTGGCCCATGGCTATTATTTTTTCAGACTTATAAAATTAGTCACTAGTCTATAAAATTTAATGCTGTTTAAACGAATTTGAAACAAGTCGGCCAAAAAGACTTCCTTGAAATAGTCGTTCTGATTTTTAAAGAAACAGCATATGTAAATACAGCAACCTCTTCACCGTAATAACTTTTTCGTCGAATCCTTGAAAAATTTTTAATATCTTTTAAAGTTCTTCTCATTCTCTGAAAATAAATAAAATAAATAAAGCCTAAAATTAATACAGAATATCCTTTTATTCAATTATATGCAAAACTTCTATCCTAAATGTGTTTTCGCACTTATCGAAACAGATTATCGAAAATCCCCAAGGGGAGGTTTGTAGGAACAAAACAAATATTTGTACATTTTATATTTTAATGAGAGTGACAAGGAATTTCAACTTACCGCTTTAAATACGAGTTCTCGATCACACAACTACAAATTTACGTCGACAACCATCGCGACAGTAAACTATGAAATGAGATCAAATCGAAGTTTTGCTTCTATTTATTACAGATTGCCAGACTAATTAATATTCAAAGAGCAATATAAACATTCCAAAGAGATCCTTAAAAAAAGGAGTGTAGCTGCGGTTATATAACGCTAATGATTTCATGCACTTTTAGCATAATTAAACCCAGACATTTTTAATTATAGGGGGAGATTTGAAAATAGTGCATAGTCAAGGAAGACCAAAAGGACTTTTTAAAACGTTTTTATATACTTGGTTTGGTAGGTGTCACGGACTCCGCAAATTTTGTAATCCATTTTAAAAGTAGTTCTAGGCTACTTAGGTAGCCTAGAACTTCTCCATTACAAAAATATAAAGGTTTGGTATGTTATACAGGGTATTTACAAAGTTATAACAAATTTTATATGAAAATCGTAACAAGTTCAACTCCCTGTATAAATAAAAATAAGCACAACGGCAATGGTTTATTCACGCCATATTTTTTACTTATTGTCAAAATTTTCATAAATTATTCATATTCATGATTTTTTTTATATTGAATACAGGGTGAGTCAAAACGCAAGTACATTATTTTCTCAGTAATTTTAAACGAAACACCCTGTATTTTATATCACTATCGAAAAGTACTATTACCTTACTTTAATTTATATATAACATTCCCTATGTCTAAATTTATTAGTTTTTGAGATATTTTAATTTTTCAGAGCAAATTATTAATTACGGGTCTAAATCTTTCCAAATTTTAGGTAAGCCATGACTGAATTGTCTAAAACTGACAATTTACGATTACTGATTATCAATCTGTAATCGAAGTTGGTTACAATTTTTGTTATTAACTTTTATTGCTATTTATTACTATAACGGATCTACGGACCTTTTCCCCACTAATCAATCACCCTGAATGGATAAATCAGTTGCGTATCTTTCATTAATTTTTTTAATAAACAGTTAAAAGTTGATATACTTAAAATTCATATTTTATAGTTTAATTATTATATTATACAGGGTGTAACGAAAATACAGGTCATAAATTAAATCACATATTCTGAGACCAAAAATAGTTCGAATGAACCTAATTTACCTTAGTGCAAATATGCACATAAAAAAAGTTACAGCCCTTTGAAGTTACAAAATGAAAGTCGATTTTTTTGAATATATCGAAAACTATTAGAGATTTTTTATTGAAAATGGACATGTGGCATTCTTATAGCAGCAACATCTTAAAAAAGAATTATAGTGAAATTTGTGCACCCCATAACAATTTTATGGGGGTTTTGTTCCCCTAAACCCCCCCAAACTTTTGTATACGTTCCAATTAAATTATTATTGCGGTACCCTTAGTTAAATTGAATATTTCTAAAACTTTTTTGCCTCTTAGTATTCTTTTGATAAGGCAGTTTTTATCGAGTTGCGGCTTCTTTTTTAATATGTTGACATAAAAATTTTATGGGGGTTTTGTTCCTCTAAACCCCCCAAATGTTTGTGTATGTTCCAATTAAACTTTTACTGTGGTACCATTAGTTAAATACAGTGTTTTTAAAACTTTTTTGCCTCTTTGTATTTTTTTGAGAAGGCACGTTTTATCGAGATATTACTTCTTTTTTAATATTATTCAAAATATACCTAAAAATGTAAATCATAAATCTGGACCTCGGAGGTAAACTACACTATGTAATTTCAAACAATTTTGTTTAGCGTATGTTTGCAACAAAGTTTAGAGCACTTAGGATGTTAATAAAAATCTGATGTATCTCATAATTGGTTGAAAGACAATATGACAATATTTTAGAGATAATAAATAACCAATTTGTATAATCCAACTAATAAAATAAGTGGATTAAAAATACTTATTCAAAAAAACGCCATGTCGACATAGTGTAGTTTACCTCCGAGGTCCAGAAATAAGTTTTCATATTATTATTACCAAGTCTCCATAATCGTACTTAGCCATATACAAATATGTGGTGGATTTGACAAATATTCAAAATATCTGGATAAAAACTGACTTTTCAAAAAAGTACTAAGATGCAAAAAAGTTTTTAAAATATTGTGTTCAACTAATGGTACTACAATTATAATTAAATTGGAACGTACACAAAAGTTTGGGGGGGTTTAATTGAACAAAACCCCCATAAAATTTTTATGGGGTGTCCAAATTTCACTATAATTTTTTCTTAAGATACTACTACCATAAGAATGCCACATGTCTATTTTCAATAAAAGATCTCTAATAGTTTTCGATATATTGGAAAAAATCGATTTTCATTTTGTAACTTCAAAGGGCTGTAACTTTTTTTATGTGCACATTTGTACTAAGGTAAGTTAGGTTCAATCGAACTATTTTTGGTCCCAGAATATGTGATTAAATTTATGACCTGTATTTTTGATACACCCTGTATATACCATTTTAAACAACCGTGGTATTATAAAACGTACTTTTTTATACTAGTGTAATTTTTGGAATTATAATTTTAACAGTTAATACACCTACTAAAAATTCATATTTTATTCTTTCGCAACATGTTGTGTCCTGTATATAACAAAACCGTGCTATTATAAAAAGTACTTTTTTATTATAGTGTAATTTTTGGTTATATTCTCTCCTATAAGTAATAAAAACGTTTTATTATAAAAAGTTCTTTTTTGTAAAAGTGTAATTGTTTGAAATACTCGGTCTGATTATTAAAGAAACCATATACGTAAATACAGCAACCTCTTCACCGTAATAACTTTTTCGTCGAATCCTTGAGAAATTTTTAATCTCTTTAAAGTTCGTCTCATTCTCGTATAATAAACTCATCAAAGTTACGTATTTGTGTACGCTCTCGAGGCTCGAACCGTGGAAAATATTCAATTTCTCCACGCCCGATATGACAACGGCAACATCGAAACTGCATAACCCCCCAAAACGTATTTCATAGAGGGAGCCCTAGAAGGGGTATAGATAGGGTCTTCCTACCTTTGATGTTAAAAATGTTAAAGCATGAAAATTGAATTTCTTTAAAACGCCTTTTCAACCTTTTAGCATGTTTAATCCGAAAGCAGTTTACAAAAAGAAGTAAATATGCAATTATTGTTCAGTACAGCGATTCCCAGCGATGAGGTGGCGCTTCTCGCGGGGCGGCGAGGATTACTCAAGGGGCGGTAGAGATGGGGGCGGAAAAACTAGTTATTTAAGAGATACAGATTAAAAAGGTTTGAGAAAACCGGGAAATAAATGTTTATTTACTGTTGGAACATAAAATTAATTCACATCTTGCACGAATATTTTTGTTTCTTTAATTTACATACTCTTTCGTTTCTGTTGTAGATAATAAAAAGTTTCAGGGAGAAAATACAAGGTTAAATAGGCGAAAAAACAAAGGATAATAACATAGAAAAATACGAAACATAAAAAATATCTTACCATTAACAGGGGTCTCAAAAACACAAGTCGAAATTGCTTAAGTCTTGCACAGCGGAAAACGAAATAAAAGTGAAAATATTTGGCTGGATAGGACTGGACCGGATTTGCTACAACAACTTGCTGATGAGGTTCCGAAGACACCGATTTGCTAGTTCTGGAGACATCAAGTAGATGTTTTACCAAGTTGCATTGAGAAAAGGAGATCGACCAGCCCAAACGCCTTTGTATCATGGAATGGATCGTGATCGAGAACCTGATTCGTATGAAATATCAGTATGGCTTTTTGGATCAGCATGCTCACCGACCTCTACAATATATGCCAAGGACCTAAATACAGAGGAACATACGGACATGTGCCTACAAATTGATACAAGGATCTTGCAAATAGGCGTACAAATAATAAAGTTGTAAATTATCAAATTTAATCAAAAAATTTTAGTGGCGGAATTTTGTGTATATTAATTGCAATCAATTTATATAAAAAATCATAGGCCTGGATGCCGCGTAATAAAAAAAGTTTATTAATAGCAAGCTGAAAATTTATTAATAGATTAACGGTGTCTAGTCGTACAAACTTTGATGTATGGCAACACTGGAACAGGGGAAGTTTAAATTGTGGAACGTGATTTTAATTGTGGAACGTGTCATCCTGACAAGTTTATGATTATAAAAGCTCATACATAAGTAAAAAGTCCAATTTGTATTGTTATATTCCTATTTGACATAAGAAATAAAAGTCTATAGTTGTATTTAAAATTCAAATAAAAATAAAGGTTTTCGTTTTTCTCGACCGCGGGCATGTAAATTATGTATAGGTAGTTTTTAAGAAAGTGTTTCGGAGAAGTGTTTACGAACCCCAGGAACAATATGACTCAAGTAAACAATTAGATTGATGTTTAAAAATAAAGTGTTCGTGGAAAGGTGTGAATAACCACCGATAATTCATATTCTAGCAAATAAGATAATAGGTTATTAAATTTGTAAAGAGGGTTAATGTGGAAAGTAAAATTGAAATGGGGAATATTATTTTTTCTTGAAATCCATTAAGATATTTAGAAAAAGGGAAGTTTGTGTTGGTAAATACGGATAATTGAAAGTTACTTGGGATTGGTTGATTGTTGAATGCTGGAAGGGGTATTTTGGAAGGAGGAGAATGAATGAGCAATGAGAGTCAGTGTGTTAGGAGCGATCGAGAGGCGAAGTCCAGTTTTCGAGAAGAGTGTACAAAAAAGTGAAACGCCGGGTTGGTTAGTTTTGTCTTTAAAAAAATAAAAAGTAAGATATCGTGGAACGAGTGATAGACCGAGTAGAGATAGTATATAACTCCTTGAGTCTAGAGTATCCCGGTTTTGTTGAAGTGTTTGAAAAAGGTAGAACACGGCATCAGGAGAAGGCAGGAACGAGGACTGTACGAGGCTTAGTTTTCAAAGGACCAGAGGCATTACTGGAAGACTTGGACGAGTCTTTGGATCGCAACCCAAGCCAATAGGAAACGTGTTTTGTGTGAAGACATTGTCAAATCATCAGTAAAGGTCAGTCTATTTTGTTATGACATGAATGTATGGTTTGTGTATTAAATAACACATTGAAAATTGAGCTACACAATCACTATAAAAATTTCATCAAACCTCAATCAATTTGTTACTGATAAATCATAATAGTTTATTATAAATAAAATAAATTTGCAGACAAAAAGAAATAAGATTCCCATTTTTGTAACTGTTGTATTAAATAAAGATAGAAAGATAAGATATAAGAAATATTAAGCAGATATTGCCATTTAGATAAAATAAACGATTTTTATAATTTCTAATTGAAATCCGTATGTGTGTATTATTTTACTCTCTTTTATCTATCCCGATTAGGAATCCACTGAGAAATACTTTGAAGCCACGAAAGTAAGTAATTGATATTATAATTTAGCCCTGAGATTGACACTATAATTGTATTTGATCTGTTTAATTAATGAGATAATTATTGATTAATTAATTAATATAAATTACATCTGAGAACATCATTAGATTTCAAAAGTAAGATCACAACAGTATATTGGTATAAAATAGTTTATTAAAAAACTTCTAAAATGTCATCCAAATGGATTGCAAAACGTTTTCGATCTAATTAGATCATCTTCAGTACCTAGAATGAAGTATTTCCATGAATAAAATACTTCATTCTAGGCACTGAAGATGATCTAATGATTGCATAACGTTTTATTTTCTTGGGTTTGTATGACTGCGGACCTTAGGGTCCATTCGCCTATCTAACCAATTTTGCTCATTTTTACATTAAAATTTCAACTACTCTATGTTTATTTTTCTTCCCTATTTATACATTACAATACCATCATATCATTATTATTATTATTTTACATTAACATTTTTTACTTCTATTTTTCATTATATTATTCATTTTTTATATTCAATTATTTTTTTTCCTTTTTTTTTTATTTTTTTTTTGTTATTTTTTTTAAGATGAAGTAGTTTTCAATCCTAATAGCAAAATTAATAATATTGAAAATATTAAAAATATTACTAAAAGATTTTTAAATTGAAAACTTATTAGTACACTTTCCTGGTAACACCTCCAAGGCTTCTACAATTTGCAAGTCAAATGGATGCTGCAGTGAAGACAAAGGGAAGGAATTCTACACTATGCAATTCACATCCCCCGTCTTCAGCTTGGTAAAGTTCCAACGGATAATGCACCTGGTTACTCTACGGAGTAATACGACTATAAAATAAAAATGTATACCATTTTTATTCAGTTGCAATGTGAAGAAAAAACAATCTTACTTTTCAATTAGAATACGGAGCGCAGTCCAGTCCTCTGAATCGCGATTTTCGGCTCTTATTGGAGCCTCATCGGAGAGAACGTAGGCACTGTTCTCCATATCCTAACTGACCAGCACCGAGAGTTTTTCCCACCCATTGCAACCGAAGTGAAGGTATTAGGTAACTAGCGTCATCTGGCTGGACTGCACTCCGTATTCTAATTGAAAAGTAAGATTGTTTTGCCTTCGCATTGCAACTGAATAAAAATGGTATACATTTTTATTTTATAGTCATATTACTCCGTAGAGTAACCAGGTGCATTTTCCGTTGGAGCTTTATAAAGCTGCAGACGGGGGATGTGAATTGCATAGTGTAGAATTCCTTCCCTTTGTCTTTATTGCAGCATCCATGTGCTTGCAAATTGTAGAAGCCTTGGAGGTTTCACCAGGAAAGTGTACCGATAAGTTTTCAATTTAATCTTTTAGTAATATTTTTAATATTTTCAATATTATTAATTTTGCTATTAGTATTGAAAACTACTTCATCTTTCAATTGCCAGATGACGCTGGTCACCTAATACCTTCACTTCGGTTGCAACGGGTGGGGAAAACTCTCGGTGCTGGTCAGTTAGGATATGGAGAACAGTGCCTACGTTCTCTCCGATAAGGCTCCAATAAGAGCCGAAAATCGCGATTCAGAGGACTGGACTGCGCTCCGTATTCTAATTGAAAAGTAAGATTGTTTTGCCTTCACATTGCAACTGAATAAAAATGATATACATTTTTATTTTATTTTTTTTTGTTTTTTTTTTTTCATTACGGTAAGACTAAAACCCGATTTAATCTCTCGGAGGTTAATCGTGTTCTTAATGGTGTCTTTTTTTTTATACTTATTAAAATGTTTTTACATTTTTTTTTACAATATTTATCTACTTATAAATACAGATAGTTAACCATAGCTACTCATATTTTCAGTTTAATATTTTTAATATGCTCACATAATAAAATGACCACTTGTGGATTATTACTTTGATTTAATAAGAACTTTAAATGAATTGGATGTATGACATCCTTTAACTTATAAATTTGGTCCAAAAAGATTTTCACTTGAGCTTGTATTAGAGAGCAATTCAATATTTGATGCTCGGCGTCTTCTATTTCTCCACAATTGCAATACGGATCGGCTTTTAAACGAATTTTAAATAGAAATTTGGGAACAGGTACGTGATCAAACCTCAAACGAAAAATTTTTCTTATTGCATTATTGGAAATATTCTTCTTTATAAACCATGATTTTTTGGGAATCGCTTCTTGAATTTCTTTGTAATGTTTGCCTTTTTAATTGTTTTATTATCTTCTTCCCATTTTGATTTCCAAACGTTGTTAATAACTGTTTTTATTTCATTTGTTGTACATTTGTATTTTGTCCCTTCTCCTTCGTGTATGGCCCTTTTAGCAAAGACCTCAAATGTTTCATTGCCCAGTATTCCACAATGGCTTTTGACCCATATTAGATGTATTGTTTTAAAATCTTTATTTAATTCTTTAAATTTTTTCAAGATTTCTAAGATGATATCATTTATTTTAGATGTAGATTGAAGGTGCTTAATTTTCTTGTTTGGAAGATGTTGGCAGTATTTTAGGGCTTCTAACATGCCTATTAGTTCAGCTGAGTATATGCTACTATTTGCGTTTAATTTAAACATCTTACTCTCATTTGTTTGAGGATCGTATATTGCACATGCTGTTCCTTTAGTACTTTGGAAGCATCGGTGTAGATTTGATAAGCATTCGATGATAGTTCTTTAATATCAGCTTTAAACATCACATCTCTAATACGTGTTGGGTAATTGGAATAATCTCTTTGGAAGTTTATTTTTAAATTTTTTAATTGTACTATATTAAAAATATAATTTAAATTAATTGGGGTTGTATGTAAAGTTTCTTTATATTCTGCCAGTTCTCTATAACATTCAGCAATACAGAGAAATTTTTTTTCCAATAACTATTTATTAAATCATTTATCGAAAGCTAATGAATTTTATTAATTATTTCTGATTCTTTAAGTGATAAATTTACTAAGAATTGACTACACAGTTTATTTCTTCTTAACCTTAATTGCATCCCTGCGCACTCCACATGTAGATTGTTTATTGGAGTAGATTTTAAAGCACCTATGCAAAGTCTTAAACATTTATTGACAATATTTTCAATGTTTTGTAGATGAAAATATGCTGCATCGGCATAGAAAATAGATCCGTAATCTATTACCTATTGATCTAATATAGGATCTATACATCAGTAAGGAAATATTAGGATCTGCTCTCCATTTAGAATGTGAAATGGTTCTCAACACGTTCACTCCCCTTTCTGCTTTCTTAACTGTGTTTTCTATATGTTCCTTCCATAAGAGTTTCTGATCCAAAATCACACCAAGATATTTTATTGATTTTTTAATCGGAAATTTAATACCATCTATTACTTCTATTTCCTTGCAAAACGTTTTCGATCTAATTAGATCATCTTCAGTGGCTGAATGAAGTATTTCAATGAATGAAATACTTCATTCTAGGCACTGAAGATGATCTAATTAGATCGAAAACGTTTTGCAATCCATTTGGATGACATTTTAGTTTTTTAATAAACTATTTTAAACCAATATACAAATTGGAGTTGTTACTTCTGTATGAGTTTTTTAAACTATGGTGGGATTTTCCTATTGATTTTAAGTTTATGATTGTGAAAGTTAGCAGGTTGTTTTAAAGTTTATATAATATATGAAAAAAATGTTTGTCCGAGAAATATGTTGGGCATTTTAAGTCCAACAGGTAGAATATGTCAAATGAGAGAAATTATATTGGAGGTAAATAGCAAGATCTGTTCGACAAAATGCATGGAACGGTTTCGTAATCTGACGTTCAAAACCTATAACCCGTTCCATAATTAAAACTTCCCCTGTTCTAGTGTTCCCGTACATCAAAGTTTGTCCGATTAGACACCGTTAAGGTATTAACAAATTTTCAGCTTCCAATTAATAATCTTTTTTTGGTACCCGCGATCCAGGCCTATCACTTTTAAGTTGTACTGTATATAGTAAAAATGCCAGCCCAAACTCCCAAACATATTTCCAGATATATGAATGCAACCCATCACGCAATAATTGAATAACCGACGGTATTTGATTACCGCCGTTTTACAAACATAAATATAAACTTGAAGCTCGAAATCGCAACATCAACCAATACCACCGCACCGCACCGCTCCGCACCGGAAAACTATTCACCGACACACGGAAAATATGTTATAATTAAATTTGAGGTTAGAAAACCTCGGGAATTGCGGGTCGTTCGTCCGGATCAGAGGAAAAACCCATTTCCACTAATTAGAAAATAATTCGTTGATATGACGGTAATTGGCCGTTGGAAACTTTTCTTTATCATGGTAATTTCATTTGTTTTATTAGTAAATTGTCATTTACAACTGACTATACAGTGTGGAGGTAGAGGGTAAATACTTCTCTGCGATCCTGGCAGGGGATAGATCTACTTCAGGAATAGCGCACCTGCCCATGCGAGTTCATGGATTTCCCCAGCATCCCTTTACCGGAGAAATCATGCAGGTACCCTTGGCAACAGGTACTCCGGAGATCACTTTTGACGTCATATTCGTTTTCAGCGACCCCAAAATCCTCAGAGTAACAAAATTGAACTTATTCTCGCCGATAATTGACGAGTTCTGAATATTTTTTATTGTCTGTTTGAGATGCACTTTAAGAATGCATTTTTGTATGCAGTTTTTCAATATTATATCATGGCTCGGGGTCACAAAGTTTCCTGGCGCATTTACGAACCGAATGCAAAAATAATTATTAAGTCTTGTCCTTTTTTTTCGGAGGTAAGGCCGATTTTAGTGCTTTATTGCTTCGTCTAGGTATCATTCCTATAATAGCTAATAAATTATTGTATAAGTACATGTAAAGTGTATTATGCACAGTGTATTATACAATACAGTGTGTCAATTTGTAAAGTTGCCACCCCTATAATTTGGTCCCTATAGAAAATCTAAAAATATACAAAAACACGTCAAATTTATTTGTGGGGGAGACATTTTGTAGACCAGTTTTCAACTAAATTACATCAACACTATAGCGGGGCCGGACACAACCCCCAAAATCTTTAATGGAAAGGGGGATTGAGTGATACCTCATTTTGAAGGTCATTAAATTACCTTTTAAAAAATACCACATGCCTTATATTTCTTTTCTGTACTTTTGGAAAAATCTTGGACTCAATCTAAAAAATTTTCGAGTTCTGAACTCGATACTTAATATCTTTACGGTTTTACTTGATTTTTCCAAAAATACTTAAAAAAACACTCTAAATACTTCAACACCCCAAAAAAATTCAATTTGGAGTTCAATACACCAAAAAAAATTTTTGGAGTTCTGAACTCGATATTTAATATCTGTACGGATTCACTTGATTTTTCCAAAATTACTAAAGAGAAATATAATGTATGTGGTATTTTTGAAAAGGTAATCAAACGATCTTTAAAATGAGGTATCACTCAACCCCTCTTTCCATTAAAGATTTTGGGGGTTGTGTACGCCCCCGCAAGAGGGTTAGTGTAATATGGTTGAAAACTGGTCTATAAAATGTCCCCCTCACAAATAAACTTGACGTGTTTTTGTATATTTTTAGATTTTCTATAGGAACCAAATTATAGGGGGTGGCAACTTTTCAAATTGACACCTTATACAGGGTGTCCCGAAAAGATTGGTCATAAATTATACCACAGATTCTGGGGTCAAAAATAGGTTGATTGAACCGCAATTACCTATATACAATAGTGCACACAAAAAAAGTTACAGCCCTTTGAAGTTACAAAATGAAAATCGATTTTTTTTCATATATCGAAAACTCTCAGAGATTTTTTATTGAAAATTGACATGTGGCATTTTTACGACAGCAATATCTTAAAAAAAAATTAAGTAAAATTTGTGCACCCCATACAAATTTTATGGGGGTTTTGTTCCCTTAAAGCCCCCAAACTTTTGTGTACGTTCCAATTAAATTATTATTGTGGCACTATTAGTTAAACACATTATTTTTAAAACTTTTTTGCCTCTTAGTACTTTTTCGATAAGCCAGTGTTTATCGAGATATTTTGAATATTTGTCGAATCCACCACATATTTGTATATGGTTAAGTACGGTTATAGAGACCTGTTAATAATCTGAAAATTTATTTATAATTTACATTTTTAGGTATATTTTGAAAAAGAAGCTACATCTCGATAAAAGGTGACTTATGAACAAAAGACTAAGAGACAAAAGTTTTAAAAACACTGTGTTTAACTAATGGTACCACAATAATAGTTTAATTGGAACGTACACAAACATTAGGGGGGTTTAAAGGAACAAAACCCCCATAAAATTTTTACGTAAATATATTGAAAAAGAAGCCGCATCTCAATAAAAACTGGCTTATCGAAAAAATACTAAGAGGCAAAAAAGTTTTAAAAACGTTGTGTTTAACTAATGGTACCACAATAATGAATTAATTGGAACGTACACAAAAGTTTGGGGGGGTTTAAGGGAACAAAATCCCCATAAATTTTTTATGGGGTGGACAAATTTCACTATAATTTTGTTTTAAGATGTTTCTGACATAAGAATTATACATGTCCATTTTCAATAAAAAATCTCCAATAGTTTTCGATATATTGAAAAAAATCGATTTTCATTTTGTAACTTCAAAGGGCTGTAACTTTTTTTGTGAGTACATTTCTACTAAGGTAAGTTAGATTCAATCGAACTATTTTTGACCCCAGAATGTGTGGTATAATTTACGACCATTCTTTTCGGGACATCCTGTATATTTATGACCTACATTGACTGTAAAATATAAAAATTACTAGTAGTGTTATATTCAGATATTACGTCTTTCGAGATATAAAATGTATATTATGTTTATAAAATAAACAAATACATTAATTAATTATGGTATTTTACTTATGCCACAGAATAAATAACCACACAGAAGCGAATCTGACTGTCGTTTCCATTGATTTTGTTGGGACCGAAATATTTGACCTTGTGCACCAGTTACAGAATAGAACTTGATGTTCTAAGGAATAGACCATTCCAAATTAGGTAATATTTTTGACAAGTAGTTATTAATTAAATATGAAATATAAAATTTAACTATAAAATATAAATAAAATATAAAATAAAACATATAAAAATATAAAATTTAACTATAAACAACTGTCACGTCAGTCGCAAAAGTGAGGTTGCACCAGTTACGTTGACACATGAGTATGAAAATTATGTTACCGTTTTCGACAGTAGTTTCGCTTCTGTGTGGTTATTTATTCTGTGCTTATGCCGCAACTATATTTATTTGGTGTCGAGTATTCCTCTAAGATAAAAACCGGCCTTTGAGGATGGTGTCGAAAATTGCCATTACATTTTAGTCGCTACCGGCTTGGTGTCGAAATTTCCTACGCCCGTTGCTTTTAATGTTTTTCTTTGTTTTGTATTATAACAAAATAATCAAAATAGAAATTAAAAAATGTTAAAATAGAGGTCAACCAAATCACCACCCTTTCAATAATATTATGTCAAATCTTTCGAAGTGAAAACCTCCTTCACGGAAAATGCCTTAATCTGCGTTACCACCGCCCTTCAAATCCAACTGGCCTCCCGATAAAGAAATGCAGAAATCAAAGAAGTATAAAATGCAGGTTTTTTACCCCCACGAAGCAATAACAATTGAAAAACGTGATCGGAAAGTGGAATGAGTCGGAAAAGCGGTTTTTCTCGGTTGTCGTAAATCATTTTTACAATTAGCGAATTGAAACGTGGTAGCGACTGTTAGCCGCGGAAGTGTTCTTTCTGGAAGGAAAGTGAAAAAGTTCTCCTCGAAGGAATGGAAATGCAGATGGTAGTTGTTATTTATGGGCCGTATAAATCAAGGTGATTAAATCTGGATAATAAGGTGGTGTTTTTGTGAAGTTTTATGACTTTCTTTGATTAAAGAATATTTGGTTTTTAGCCTAAAATGCAACATGGACATATACCAAGAGATCGCAAAAAATAAGCTGCACTAAGAATACAAGGCATACGGATAATAATTTTTCCACCTACCTCTACCGAAAGTATACTTTTCCGCACCTGATTGTAGGGAGCAAAGTTGTACTTTTCCTCCCTAGGGAGGAAAATATTTTTCCTCCCTAGGGAGGAAAAGTAAAAGTGACGTCATGGTATTTCATTTATGAAATATAACTTATTGACGCCCTGTACAATATCTATTTTCTATTACGTAAGTATCTATACATTTTAACGTTTATTTATAAAACACCCTGTATTTTGCAGAATGGCAAAAAACAGTAAATTGTTATTTTGATTTAACAATGTTTACATTCATAATTTGACTTAAATTTGACAGTTGACAGTTATATTGTACCTACTTGTTAGTTTTAGTTTTAATAAATTTTATTGGATAGTTACATAAATAAATTAAGTAAAAATGAAAAATGACTTGTTATTTGAGGAAGGTGGAAAAACCATATGTATAACATGGGAGTAAAGTGCCTTTTCCTCCCTTGAATGATTACTGCCCTCCGCTACGCGTCGGGCAGTAAACTTCATTCTCGGGAGGAAAAGTAGCACTTTCCTCCCTTGTTATACAAATAGCTATTTCCACCTACCTCTACCGAAAGTATACTTTTCCGGGCCTGATTGTAGGGAGCAAAGTTGTACTTTTCCTCCCTAGGGAGGAAAAGTAAAAGTGACATCATGGTATTTCATTCATGAAATATAACTTATTGACGCCCTGTACAATATCTATTTTCTATTACGTAAGTATCTATACATTTTAACGTTTATTTATAAAACACCCTATATTTTGCAGAATGGTAAAAAACAGTAAATTGTTATTTTGATTTAACAATGTTTACATTAATTATTTGACTTATATTTGACAGTTGACAGTTATATTGTACCTACTTGTTAGTTTTAGTTCTAATAAATTTTGTTGGTTAGTTACATAAATAAATTAAGTAAAATGAAAAAATTACTTGTTATTTGAGGAAGGTGGAAAAACCATATGTATAACATGGGAGTAAAGTGCCTTTTCCTCCCTTGAATGATTACTGCCCTCCGCTACGCGTCGGGCAGTAAACTTCATTCTCGGGAGGAAAAGTAGCACTTTCCTCCCTTGTTATACAAATAGCTATTGTCTTAGCAGTAAATATAAGGTTATTACTGTAATCGCAAATTTTAGGGGAGAGTAGGGTATATTAGCCGGTGGTCTCCAGTAGTATAATAGCCGGTGGTAACGTCATGCCGTACGGAATTTGTTCATTTTCAATTTTCTATAATTGTTCATTGACTTTGTGTATAAAATAATTCTTCTTTCGATATCAATATATATATATATATATATATTACTGGCGGAAGTGTTCTTCCTGGAAAGGAAAGTGAAAAAGTTCTCGAAGGAATGAAAATGCAGATGATAGTTGTTATTTATGGGCCGTACAAATCAAGGTGATTAAATCTGGATAATAAGGTGGTGTTCTTGTGAAGTTTTATGACTTTCTTTGATTAAAGAATATATGGTTTTTAGCGTAAAATGCTACATGGAAATATACCAAGAGATCGCAAAAAAATAAGCCACCCTAAGAATACAAGGCACACGGATAATAATTTTGCCTTAGCAGTAAATATAAGGTTATTATTATAATCGCAAATTTTAGGGGAGGGTAGGGTATATTAGCCGGTGGTCTCCAATACACGCTTTAGGCTGCGTACAACGTCATGCCGTACGGAATTTGTTCATTTTTAATTTTCTACAATTGTTCATTGACTTTGTGTATAAAATAATTCTTCTTTCGATATCAATATTGATATTACTGGCGGAAGTGTTCTTTCTGGAAAGGAAAATGAAAATGTTCTCGAAGGAATGAAAATGCAGATGGTAGTTTATTTATGGGCCGTATAAATCAAGGTCATTAAATCTGGATAATAAGGTGGTGTTTTTGTGAAGTTTTATGAGTATTTTTTATTGAATAATATCTTATTTTTAAGGTTACAAATGCTACATAGAAATATAACTGGAGGTCGCTAAAAATTAATTACAATAAGAATACAACATATACGGCAATACTAAATAAATATGCATATTTTGTCAAAAAATCAATGAAAGAGTTTAAAATAATAAGGTAAATTAAGGATATTACTAAGGGTATCACTAATATTATGCTGAGATGGAACTTAAAGTCCTGCATTCAAGTAAGACACGCTGCATAGAATGGAATGCGTTGAAGAACTGGTTAATTTTCAGAAACCATGCGTGAGTGTGACATATTCTTATTCCTCTAATTATTGTCTTGTCCCTTCGTTCTTGTAAAGGAATATACGGAGATCGTATTTTTGGTTGACTTTGGTGTAATTTGGATGTGTTTTAACTCCATGAATCCTGCAAACTTTCGAATACTGATTGCTTGAAGATATATTTAAGGTTTTAATGTAGCTGTATATTTTAACTAGATTGGGTCGATTAGCTTTTTTAAACGATTGATCCACTTTTTTATTACCAGTGACACCTATACCTGTGAAGGGACCCTGATTATTAAGAGTGAGGCGTCAGTTAATAGCTGATGACAGTGGATCCTAAATTTTCCAGCAAAATATCTGTCCAATGATGTGCCCTCTAATGAAGGTAGGTTCTCTATTTTAAATTCAATGTTTGTGGTACTGAAAGGGAGGGATTTAACAAAAACAGATATGTTCCGACCCCCTGTTTTAGCATTTTCACAAAATCCAATTAATATGGCCAAATATCAGGAAGAAATCTATTGAGCGGGTAACCTTCTATACACCAAATCAATAAAAATAATAGCATTGTATTACAGTGGAACCCCGAGAAGTCGGACTCCGATAACCCGAAAGTCCTGCTAACCCGGACCGATTTTCATCAGACAAAACAAACATTTTTTCACTTTCACTGAGTTTTTTTACCAAGAAATAAACAATACTGTATATAATTTCGAGGTACTGTGCATATTGTATTTCATGTTTTTGCAATTCTAATGGAGTTTATCTGTAAGTATACCATACTTTAATAAATTTTTACTATATTCTCCGGCTAACCCGGATTTTTGCCAATTCAGATCGGCCGCGGTCCCGATTAATCCGACTAATCGAGGTTCCACTGTATTTAATATATTTTCCAAGTACTGATTTTTATCTTTAACTTTTTCTTTAAATGAAGAAATATTATTTTTAACTACTCCATAATTATTAGTTTTTATAAGAATCATTCAAATCTTTTATTTAACATAATAAAATATGAATACATTTCTAATTGCACATAAATTGTAAGTCATTTTTTTAAATAGGACCAATCATAAATTATTAACTCATTATTGAGTTATTTAATACGTTATTAAATATGCCTGATAATTATATGTTCATATTGTATAACGATGCTAAAAATAAAAAATGAATATAAGTAATGATCTACATATTTATTTATGAAGCTGTAATACTGCCTCTATTAAAAAAGTTAAAATCAAATCTTTAAGAATACAAGGCACGAGAGCGAATTCATTTATAAAATGCTGGCTCTACTGGCTTCGATCTTGTGCCCAATGAACGGCTGCATGTAGGGATTTTCCGACCAGAGTCTTCATTCGGTTTGCCCATCGTGATGGAGACCTTTCCTGTTGGTCTTCGTCTTTCTACCTTTCTTTCTACTACCAATAATTACATAGTCTCTTTCTTTTGGCTACGTCACCAAAGAAATTACAAAAATCCAGTATCACATAACTTAAAGCCATTGGTCGTCTTTTGTTGCTGCCTATTTATAATTAATTCTCTCTTTTCATCAGACTCTTCCTTTTAGCACCATCTTTTTGCATTGTCAAATATTTTCGAAGTCCTGGAAATTTTGGAACAGCACTTTCGCTAACAGATGTTCCATTTCTTGGAAAATTTCTGTAAAGACATATTTTTATATAATAAACAGATATTTTTCTTCTGCTTGTAGTTCCTTTTCCTATCGGAGGTTGGCTATCATCACAGCTATCCGTACCTTATTAGCGGCTGCTCTGAAAAGATCTACTGAACTGCAACTATACCACTGTCTTAAGTTTCTCAGCCAGGAAATTCTTCTTCTACCTATGGATCTCTTCCCCTTAATTTTGCAGTGCATTATGAGCCGTAATATCTTATATTTCTCACTTCTAGTAATGTGGTACAAATATTCCAGCTTTCTTGTTTCGATGTCCTTTATCACCTCGCAATCCTTTTGTAGCCTTTTTAATCCTTCTGCATTATAAACTCGTTGGATCCACGGTATTTTCAAAATCCTTCTATAACACCACATGTCAAATGCTTCCCACTTCTTTATGTTGTCTACTTTTAGTATCCAGCTTTCTATTCCATACAACAAAGTCGAGAACACGTAGCATCTTAAGGCTCTTATTCTCACCTCCAGAGGAAGGTCTCGATTAACATTAACATTATTTTTATAGGACCTCAATTCGCTGTTGCCAAATTTTAATGGTCTGACCGTGTGTTACGGGGTGTATAGACAGCCATAGCCACCTTTACTTAACAAGCCATGAAGAGAAAAAGGCAACATCGCAATTGATGACGTGCGTAGTCCGACTTTCGGACTACCGCTTTTGAAAACACAATTTTAAAGTAGAAATTCTGGTAAAATTTATAGTATTTTTTGAGTCGAACAAGAAAATATTATTAATTAGAAGTTTGTACAAAATAAAATTAAAAGTACTTCCTTGTTAGTAACGTTTATTATACAAAAAAAAACCAATAACAAGAATATACATGTGATTAATTTTTTTCGAATCCTAAGAAAACTAATGAGTATTTTTCAAAAATTTAAACGCAGAATGAAAGATTACGTTAGGACCGAGGGCCGAAAGTCCCTGAAAACTTCTATGTTTATTTTAACAAGTTACAGGGGCGAAAAATTAATAAAATTTAGTGTGATTTTTAGTTTCAAATATGTCATTCAAAAACAACTTTTCATTCATTCTAAGGGACTTTCGGCCCTCGGTAATAAAGTAATCTTTCATTCAGCGTTTAAATTTTTCAAAAATACTTATTAGTTTTCTCAGGATTCGAAAAAAATGATTGCATTTAAAATACACTGAAAATTTTGACAGGCGTCAAAATTTTGCATTTTGTTCCTTTCCCTTTAAAGTTTTCGCACTTATTTAGAAACACCCTGAATTGATAAAGAACAAAAATCTAGTTGTTGAAGTAGCTAACTTTTTTTTATTATCCAACATAAACGAAATAATAAAAAAAAACAGAATGTTATTAAGAAAACCAGAGTCTATAGTTGGGTTTTAATATATTATTATTATTATACAAAGAAAAAACCAATAACAAGAATATGTGTAAAATACTTTATTTTAAATAAATAATATCTTATTTTAAATTATATACAAATATCGCTAGAAATAACTATAACAACAATTTCTCACATGTTTTGATGTGAAGTGTTGGGGTTTAGAATTAACTGCTTAGCAACAATATTATTACAGCGTATTGTTAAAGAATCAGGCTATAACATATTAAAAAAATCACTTGAATCGGCCAACAGGTTTAGTAAATATAAGACATCAAAAATGACAAAAATTTTAAGTGGACGCATTTCTATATGCACGTAAGTTTATATAAAAATATATATTATACTATAAAATATAGTATATAAAAATATATTATATTGAACTAAAATCATCTTAATACATACCTTTTAATATTCTTTATAATTTGGAGCACGAAATATTGTAAAATGTTTGAGTTTTTCTGTAAATACAGTGAATATTATTTAAAAACATTTAAAAATAAATGAGAACTGTCAGAATTAACCGGTCTACGCTTAGATGTTGCCAAGTTTCAACTTCATGGCTTGTAAAGTAAAGGTGGCTATGAGACAGCCTAAGTCTGACGTCACAAATGTCACAAAATTGGGAGGAGCTTATATTGGCTCCAAACAATTTTGATTGTAACGTTAAATGGTCATAAGGAATTTTTCATTTATGTGCTTTTTGTGGCAAAATAAGACTTCATTTACGTATTTCGTTAAAGAAACGTGTTAATTAAGAGATTTTTATTCATTTTTGCTCAGGTGGTTTTTATTTCTTAGTGATTCAAAATAAACATAACCTCAACACTGTTTACGTTCTAATCATTGCATTAAATTAACTCACCTGGACCAAAACGAATAAAAATCTCTTAATTGGCACGTTTCTTTACCTAAATACCTAAATGAAAAGTCTTATTTTATCACAAAAATCACGTAAACAATAAATTAAAAATTCCTTATGAGTGTTTAACATTATAAACAAAATTGTTTGGAGCCAAATATAAGCTCCTCCCAATTCTGTGACGTCAAGACTTAGGATGTCCATTGGCGAGGAACCGCAAAGTGGGCGACGGCTGGTGGCGAATTTGAAAAGCATCAACTCTAGGAAAACATTGACTTTGCCATTAATTTTTGTATAGTATTTTTACTACAAAAGCGATATTACGTAGGTCAAAATTTTTGACGTAAAAGAACTGTCAAAACATTAGAATGTGACTTTTCATTATTGCCATGTTTATAATAAACATGGCAATATGAAAAGTCACATTCTAATGTTTTGACAGTTCTCTTACGTCAAAAATTTTGACCTACGTAATATCGCTTTTGTAGTAAAAATACTATACATATTTGCGGTCAGTTTATGTTGTAATTAACAATAATTTCGACTTAAAAAAACTATTGCAGTGTTGCTCAGTATTCATTCCTATTATATTTTACGTAATGACCTAAATTAACCAATGCCAAATCACACATTTTGTTAATTTAACGTTTGTATTAAACGTAGTATTTTTTAATGTTTAAGCGACTGCAAAATTAAATAAATAAATAAATGTAGTATATTCTGTATGTATATTCTGTACATACAATGTACATTGTTATGCAAAATATCACGACCACCTCGTAATTTCCAGAACACAATTATTATAAAATAAATTCACCTACTTAGTTTCCAGTTTTTATTTAATTAAAAATTGTTATCTGTTGGTGTAAAATAAACTGTAGTGCACCTATTAATTAAATTAAAAATAAAATTAGAAATCCTAAGATAGATTAATAATTTTTAGAACGCTGTGTGATTATCGGGGGCCAGATTTTTTTATGAAAAAAAGGTAAAAACAAATCAGTAGTTATCATCAAGTTTTAATGAATGCATACAGATTAAACATAATTTTGAGTCGTCTTTAACTTATAAGATGTCTTAGTGGCAAAACTTAGTGGTTACTTTAGCAAAACACTCCTGTAAATGATTTTAATTTAACGTTTTAGAACTGTGAGTCAAATGACAAAATGAATTGTTTTCCTAGAGTTGTCGTCCATCTTTGAAATTTTGAGCGCCCTCTGTTGGAATTTAATTTTGCGAATGGTGTATGTATAGCAAAGACTTTTAATTTTAGAAATCAAATCCTTTATAGAATTTCTCATTAGCTTTACAGTTTATTATCCTTCGGCAACTACAACGAAATGAACATGGAGTAAATAATTTCCAAGAAAATTATTTTTGGTTTGCATGTTTTGAGCTAAAATAACAACCATTATAAATATTCAATTTCGTTTCCTCAAATTCCCTATTCGATTTCGTGTTTGTCGTCAATATACCTAAAATTCAGTTCTGAATGAATTTCACTGATCTGCCACGAGTCGGGTAATGTGATAGTGCATTGTCAATGCTTGTTCCGACATGTTTATTAAAATCCTTATGCCTAGAATTGAAGTCGCATGTTACTACTTGAAAATCATTTGATATTTATGTGATATTTCGTTGCAAGAATAAAAAGTGTAACATGATGTACAAATCAATTGGTGTATATGCCAAGAAAAAGTTTTTGGTAACGGTTTTAATACTATCTTTAGGTAACGGTTGATTTGTTTCGACATAATACATATACGATGAAAAACTTATTTTGGTGTTGACGATATTTATTTTTTTGTTTCTATAAGTTTCATATTTTCTATTTTTTTTTCTATTTTCAGTTAGCCCAAAACTGTACAACCTCTTGTCCGATCACTCAAAGACAACATTAGACAACATTCCAAATGAACAACACGGAGTTTATGAAATTATTTGTGCCGACTGCCCCCGAGCTTACATAGGCCAAATCAATAATAAAATTCAAAATATAAGTTATGAACATTCCATTCTATTGGCAATTCCGATTTAATTTCAGCTCTAAATCAACATCATCTTCACACAGGTCACAAAACTGATATTGAAAACCTAAAACCATAGCTCCCATTTATTTCTAAAAATCAAGAATTATCCGAGAAGCCATACAGATTGAAAAACGACATCTTTCAAAATAAGTTATAATGTGCTAGCAGCTCGTTTGACACCCTGTTTCATTTAGTCATTAAGGCCGAGGCCTATTAACCTAGAAAACTTTCAATCAATCTGACACAAGTCCTTACTTTGGCATGCAACATACTAGTGATGTTGATTATAGTTACTTTCGAGTATTCGTTACAAGTCGATATTTTTGTATAAAGTAATCATTTATAGTATTCGTGACTTTGATTACTATGATTACTTTTGTATTTGAGTACCATTTCATATTGATAAATCGTATTTCTCAGTAGGTAGGTATTTTGTATAGGTATTCCAATATAACAACGATCTTCAATCTTCACCGATCTGTTTAAGAGATAACAATGATTTGATTACTAGGATTACTTTTGTTATTTTTGTATTTAAGTACCGGTAATCATACCGAGAAACGTATTTCTCAGTAGGTAGGTATTTTGTATAGGTATTCCGATATAACAACGACCTTCACCGATCTGTTTTTACTCGCTGGGATACGATTGGTAGAAAGTAATTAAGTGTACTAGTTGTAGATACAATAGTCGTTACTTGCTCTGATACGATTGGTACGAAGTAACGAAGTAATCAAAGTAGGGGAGAGTTGGACAAAACCGGGTAGGTTGATAAAACCGGGTACCCCTTAATTCTTCTAACTGTCTACTGCTATATATTAGATAATGTTAAAATTGGTGTCCCTTTACCACCAACAGTCGTGTGTATTCATTTCTGCCTCATTTGAGTAATCTGTGCCGGAGCAGTAAGACCTCACCTGTTTTTTGATGCAGGAAACTCGATTTTTAAGGTAAGTTTATAGCTGTTTTCTCCTCTAATGAATAACTAATGGCCATTCCAAAATTTAATACATGTAACCTAGTATATTACCTTTATTTAGGCCAAAAATTTTGATTATTTCATAACTTAAAAATTTAAATACTTAACATTTAATGTCTTGTTTACGAGTTTGACAAAACCGGGTAGTCCGAAAATCGACAAAACCGGGTACCCGATTTTATGAGACCTGTTGTTACTTCCAGTTTCTGCAGTGGTTTTTTTGCTTTTAGTTAACTACAACATGTGGCTTCTTCTCCTGAAGAAGCTAGTAAAAAAGCTAGTAGGAACAATTAAAAAAATCTACAGTCGTAAAAAAATTAAAACTAAATGAACTGGACAAAAAAAAAGAAAAAACGTCGTAAAAAGTGCTGCACCAAAAACAAAATTTTGGAGAGTTTGGAGGAAGAAGATAATAATGACGATGCGTGTCTATATTACAATCAACTATTTTCAAATTATAATGCGAAGGAAGGCTGGATAAAATGTGTGTCTTGCACCAAATGGGCTTATGACGCATGTAGTGACTATGATGGTGTAGATTGTAGATGAAGTTTTTATTTGTGACTTCTGTTCATAGATTTTCGATTTTTGTTCACATACTTTAAATAAATATTTTATTTTCTGCCCATTAGTCTTTTCACATGGTAATTAAGTTACTACCCGGTTTTATCATACCAGTTGGACAAAACCGGGTATTTTGCAATATTTTCATAAAAATAAAAAAAATTAAAAATCTAAGAATATTTTCAAAAATTGACATTGGCATATCAAACTTAAGTCATTTGAGAATATTTCAATCTGCAGCAAAAATTTGCTACTCTCGCATAGCAAAAGATACAGACGGTTTTTGGAGTGGTACCCGGTTTTGTCCAACTCTCCCCTAGATACAGTAGTCGTTACTCGCTCTGATACGATTGGTACGAAGTAAGGAAGTAATCAGAGTAATCAATGTAATCAAAGTAGATACAATAGTCGTTACTCGCTCTGATACGATTGGTACGAACTAACGAAGTAATCAGACTAATCAAAGTAATCAAAGTAACGATTTGCCTCTCTGTATAGTAATCGTTATAAAACATCTCTGCAACATACAGTCTGGGCCAAAGAAAACAGTCCACCTCAATATTTGGCACTAAGTGGGAAACATTTTTACGGTAGATACATCTCCTACCCCTTATTAAAAAAAAGGTTATAGGGGTCGTGTGCTAGCTCATTTGAAAGGTTATTGAATTCTCTATTTTATACAACGTGTCCAAGAAAAAAAAATAATTAAATTATTTCAAACAAAAAAAAAGAATATATGTAATTTATTTAATTCGAAATATATTCTACTGCTGTCACAAAATAGAAAAACATGTTTTTGATAAATAAACATTGCTTTTCACTTAATTACAATGTTCAAGCTGCAACCATCTGCCTCTTGGTAGGTTGAATATTGAATTTAAGCAACAAATAATGTTTATTTATCAAATAAACATTTTTTTCTGTTTTCTGTCAGCATTAGAATGTATTTTGAGTTAAATAAATTACATACATTCTTCTTTTTCTGTCAAATAATTTAATTCAAAATAATTTTTCTTGGACATAGTATAAATATATAACAAGTATAAATAATTATGTCAATGTTAATATTACTAATAGAGAATTGAATAACCTTTCAAATGAGCTAGCACACGACCCCTATTCCCTATTTAAAGATAAGGGGTGGGGGTTGAAAAATGACAGATGTATTTACCATAAAAATGTGTCCCCCTTAGATCAAAAATCGACCTGTTTCTCGTCATTTCTTTAAAATCTAATAAATACTGCCAAATATCGAGGTGGACTGTTTTCTTTGGCCCACACTGTATATGTAAGTTATACAATGTCTTTACAATACAGTTGCTGCTTTAATTCTATTTCGAGAATTTCTATCTCATTAGTAGGAAAATAGTGCACAGAAAAATGTTACGATTGATTAAGAGAATAATTTGACTTAATCTACTACTTCATATAACTGTTCAAGTTCAACTGTTTGTGATCGGCAACTGAAGCGGAGAAGATACGTAAAGAAAAAGAAGAATATAAACGTTCTCAAAAATTTAGAAAATAGTTTTTAACGATTTACTTAACAAATAGATTATTATCTATAGAATCCATCAACCTTATAAAACCGCTTTTCAAGTTACAACTCCGTTAAAAGTGGTTCAATTTCCGACAGGGCAAAAGTCAAGCTTTTTACAAGAAAATTTCGTTAGTATGATAGATGCTCAAAAGATTTTCGCGGGGAGTTGGGGCGAATTTATGGAATAACAGAATTTCTACATGTGGGAACTGGAAATGGCTTTCCGATGAGCTGTTTGTCATAATAGTTCGATAAGTGTGCCAGAATGGGAGGGTGCATACAGAAAAGTGACTTTTTAAGGATACGATGGCGGGAATATGGATTCTAACTTTTCAATTGTGGCAAGTTATGGGGGCGTTAAGGTTCGTAAAAGTATAATAGGGTCATGAATAGTTACAATATGGTTGGATAAAGGACCAATATTAAAAAATATTATTCATATTTTATAAACGCGGTGTTACGAGTAAGTAGCGTGAAAGAAAATTGGCTCTAATGCAATGATTTGCTACCAACGTTCTTTTGAATGTAATTTTTATTAAAGAACGACGACAAAGAAGGAAAATAAAACAAGAAATTAGATTACAATAATATTGGAATAGATAAAAAGAGATATCTGAAAGGCTGACGGATTCTGACTCAAGCATTAACTTTCCTTCTTCTGTAGAATCCACCATATAGGTATATTAGTTAACCTGGACGTCAAAGATATTTTAGCGACTGGTTTTCTATCTGTATTTTCAGTAGCAAGAGGTAAATAATTCATCATAAGAAGCCAAAGCTTGCCCATAATCAATTTTGAACGACAAAGGGACAGGCATTTTAGAAAAACTGCGATTTACAGTTCGTTTAAGACAGTTCATCTATTGTAAGTTGTAAGATGTTTAGGGACAATTGGAAACATATAGAGAAAAAAAAAACATAAAAATATTAATAAAATAAAGAAAGCAACAGATTAAGTATTAAAAAATATTAAAAGCATTTAAATATAAAAATGGAAAAATATAGCAAAATTAATAGAATTATACAGCGTGTCAATTTGAAAAGATACAGCCTCTAGAATTTGGTCCCTATGGTAGGGGAGCAAAGTATACTAAATGTGCACTCACTCCAGCGTTATGGGGACCTATTGGGTTGTGATTATTAGGTCCTAAAACCAAAAAAGTTAAGTTAAGTCTTCCATTTTAGTGGGTTCTTTCCATTTTTAATTTAATTTTCTATTTTCAACAATCGTTTTTTAGATTATAGCGCCATCTATCCATAATTAGAAAAAATCTGCAATAAAAAATGGGGGCTTCCATTTAAGATTTTAAAGTAACCACCCACCCCATAAAGAGGAATAAAGGTATTATTCATTTGCAACATCATTACCAAATGAAAAACAACAAGTCACCTGGATTAGACAATATTAGGGCAGAATTAATAAAAGAAGGCGGAGACTCCCTATTGAATGCGATACACGAAATAATAGTGAACATATTGGAATAATAAACAACTGCCACAAGACTGGAATACCGGAGTAATTATTCCACTACATAAAAAGGGAGATCAGCTTAAATGTAAAAATTACCGGGCAATAACTCTACTGACTGTGGCATATAAAATACTGTCAAATTTTGTGTATGAGCGATTGAGACCATATGCGGAACAAATAGTTGGGGGATATCAATGTGGTTTTTTCAGGTAGAAGTTCACAATAGATCAGATCTTCGTCTTGAGGCAAATCTTGGAAAAGACTAGTGAATTTAATATAGACACAAATCATCGCTTCATTGATTTTGAGAGTGCTTATGATAGTATCCATCGAGAATTTCTGATCCACGCCCTGAAAGAGTTTAATATTCCAACTCAACTCATTGATATAGTAAAAGAAACACTTACAGTACAGAGCCAAATTCGAATTCAAAACGCACTAACAGATACAATACATGTTAGAACGGGCCTACGACATGGAGATGCCCTATCCTGTATACTATTCATTATGTATATTCATCCTGTATTCGATCACATTAGAGAAAATAATTAGAGTCAAAAGTCAACACCAGAGGAACAATAATAACAAAAAGTGTACAAATATTAGCATTTACAGATGATGTTGATATCATAGCTAGAAGCAAAAGAAAAATGATAAAAGCATTTAATGCGATAGAAAGAGAGGCACAAAACAGTGGCCTAAATATTAATGAAATAAAAACCAAATACATGAAGGCCAGCAAATCAACAGGCCAAAGAAAACTACAGAATCTGACAATAGGAGACTATAACATCGAAAGCGTAAAAAATTTTACATATCTAGGTTCACTAGTTACCGTAGATAACAATGTCAGCGAAGAAGTCAAGAGAAGAATACATATCGCTAATAAAACATATAATGGACTAATTAAACATCTAAGATCTAACAACATCACGAGAAAAACCAAATGCAAAATATACAAAACCCTGATAAAACCGGTCCTTATATATGGATCAGAGACATGGACACTGTCGAAAAGCGATGAGAACTTATTAGGTACGTTTGAACGAAAAATCCTCAGACACATATATACGGGGGTGAAAGAAAATGACGTATGGCGCAGAAGATATAATTTTGAACTATACGCAGCATACAACGGACCCTACGTCATAACATCCATAAAAATCGGACGTCTGCGCTGGATGGGCCATGTTGAACGGATGTTGGAGACCGAAACACCAAAACATATAATGAGGCAAGCACCAGTAGGGAGAACGTCAAAGGGAAGACCCAAACTTAGATACATGGAACAAGTGGAACAAGATCTGAAAACACTTGAGATTACCCACTGGGAGAACAAAGCAAGGAATAGAACTAGGTCTGGATCCCGCGTATGAAAAAAAGTTGATTAATAGCAAGCTGAAAATTTGTTAATAGCTTAAGGGTGTCTAGTCGGACAAACTTTGATATATGGGAACACTGGAACAGGGGAAGTTTTAATCGTGGAACAGGTTAAAAATTTGGAACGGTCAGACCACGAAAACGGCACATGTATTTTGTCCGACAGAACAGACTTAAACTCGTCGAACAGAGATTAAACTCTCATGCAAAAATCAGACTGCTATTTATCACCAAATGGGCGTTTTAATGAGTGGAACATGTAGAATATGTCAAATAACAGGAATTGTGACAGGTGATAAGTAGCAGTCTGATTTTTGCATGAGAGTTTAATCTCTGTTCGGAGAGTTTAAGTCTGTTCTGTCGGACAAAATAAATGTGCCGTTTTCGTGGTGTGACCGTTCCAAATTTTTAACCTGTTCCACAATTAAAACTGCCCTGTTCCAGTGTTCCCATATACCAAAGTTTATCCGACTAGACACCCTTAGGCTATTAACAAATTTTCAGCTTGCTATTAATCAACTTTTTTTTCATACGCGGAATCCAGACCTAAACAGAATGGCGGAAAATCCTATAACAAGCCAGGACTCAAAAAGGGTTGTCGAGCTACTGATGATGATGATGATGAATATCATTATAAATAAGCGGTTATGTCAAAAGGATGTTATATTAAAATAAGAATATTACTTTTGTTCATTCCAATCGACTACTTCCAGTATTTGTTTGAACATTTCCATAAAGTAACACTCTGTTGAGGTAAGTATAAATTAAAATCTACATATCTACTTCTTAGAGTGTCTCTTCGGTACAACTAGTTTACATTTTCAAATTTACATGCGGAGAAACAAAAAGAAATTAACAAAACATATCGGGGATATTCCTCGACAAGCCCGGAAAGTTTTAAAACCTCCGAGTGAAATATTCGATTATTATAAACCGATAAACATAAATCAAATAAAAAGTTAACTTGTCGCCTTCTTCTCGGTGTGTTCGACGTTACCGTCTCCATGAATTCTATTTCCATATTGAAATTCAATAAGGGCCTTTAGTTTGGTTGTGGAACGGTTCGAACCCTATGCTGCGTTATTGCCTGCATTTTTCCGAATATGTAGTGTAGGTAGGTCTTTGAACTTAGAAGAACGTGCCAAGTGTTGTTTGTTTAATACGTTATGAAATAAATTTTCCCAGGAAAGAAATTTTTAAGTAAAAGAAGGGAGAAATTGAAATATTATATTCCATCCAACAAAAAAACACTGAAAACTTTTGTGCTCAGACATCACAATTTATTACAAATTAATGTCAATGGTCGAATAACTATTCTAACATTTTAAAAACTACTAGTCCAGGAACCGAAGCTTTTCACCTCGTAATTTTTACAGAATGGATCGATTTGCTTGAAAATTTGAGAATAAGTGGTGAATATTCCAAGGATCAAAATCTAATATGATGCCGAAAGGCGCTTTTACCATGGGGGTGGTTGCCACCCCATCTCGGAGGTGGACATTTTTTTTATATCTTGACCGCAAAAGTTGATAAAAACGTTCATTCTAAGCAAAAAATGTTCTATGGGCCATTCCACGAACATACGCCTGTTTTGAAGTACGAAAGTAAATGGCGCTAATAATTATTCCAATAAACAACAATGTAATTTGCAATTTACTTTCGTTCTTCTTATTTTGCACAGTAAAATATTCGTTGTCGAAATAATCCAAAACAGGCGTATGTTCGTGGAATAGGGTATAAACATTTTTTTTGATAAAATTAATAGTTTTCGATTTATTCGCTATCGAAAGTGTTAGTTTTATATCGAAAAAATCAATGTTTTTCGATATAGGTACTCAATTACGATTCACTCAATTTTTGTCGTAGAAAAAATTTTTTCAGACCAAGTTCTTGGGAATTAAATAACCTACAATTTCCTATTTAAACATTTTTTCGTATCTCTGATGCTAATCTTTCTATTCTGAAGAAAATGTCACTTTTACCAAACTACAAAAATTCATTTTTCGCTTTTAAATCCAGTTTTTTTAAAACTTATCATTCCAAGCCAGTCAAACTTTTAGAATCTATTAATAATACATAAATAGAGAAGAATCAATAAGACCAATAACTAAAAACACCGCTAACTTACATTATTATGCTTCCAATTGGATTTCTCCTTTTTCTTTTCAAAAAAATATATTGATTTTTTAACCGTAACTTTCTATTTTTTATCCTAGAAAGTTTGGTAAAAAATAATTTTGTAGGTTTAATAAGATCTATAAGCCTATTAATATTAAGTCTTTTTAAAATCCTCAGTCGCACAAAGAAGTGACTTTGTAAGGGTTGGTAAAGGTGATTTTTGCATGCTATTACAAGTTTTAATTGTCAATAGCTCACTCAATTTTTGCCGTAGAAGAAATTTTTGGAAACCATGTTCTTAGGAATTAAATAATACAATTTCATATTGAAACATTTTTTCGTATCTCTGATGCTAATCTTTCTATTCTTAAGAAAATGCCATTTTTTCCAAACTACAAAAATTCGTTATTCGCTTTTAACTTCATTTTTTTTAAACTAATCATTATAAGCCGTTCAAGCTTGTAGAACCTACTAATAATACATAAATAAAGAAGACCAAATAAGGTCAATGACTAATTTTAATTAGGGCGGTGATTAGGGGTTTGCTTCCGATCACTTTTTCGCTGAAAACAAAAATAGAGACTGACATTCTTTTCATTATAAGTCACTTAATTTTTGAGCTAGAGACTTTTTTATTTCTGCAGATAGATATTTTTAAATACTTTAGATTAGTTTGAACAAGTTATCCTAGAAAAATGCATAGTTTTCCAGCCTTTTGACTTTGAAACTACAATATTTAGCATTTGACGAAGAAGGGCTAACATATAATAAAGTATAGATCGATTGCTATTGGTCTTATAGAAAATAAAAAAAAAAAAACTGTTTTGTTTATTTTTCAAAAGATACATATTTTTAAAGTAAAGTTGTTTTGATTAAACGAAAACTTTTGGAGTTATTAGCAGAAAACTTATTAAAAACATTGATTTTTTGGATATAAAACTAACACTTTCGATAGCGAATAAATCGAAAACTATTAGATTTATCAAAAAAATGTATTGAACGTTTTTTGCTTATAATGAATGTTTTTATCAACTTTTGCGGTCAAAGTATAATAAAAAATTTCCACTCCCGAGATGGGGTGGAAACCACTTCCATGGTAAAAGCGCCTTTCGGCATCATATAGGTTTTAATCCTTCGACTATGCATTACTTATTCTCAAATTTTGAAGCAAATCGATCGATTCTGTAAAAATTGCGAGGTTTTGTCCTATTTTAAGCTTCATTATTTGGACTATATTGAAATTTTTTTAATTCAGACAAGTTAAGTCCATATTTGAAATGCAACACTGCAATCAGTGTAAATATGTAAGGACAACAGTGTTAGTTTTAATGTGATGAGCCTGAAAACACATATGTTTTCGCAAGGTCTTTATCTTCACGACTTTAAGTACCACCGCTTTCACGCTTTGAATACGAGGGCAACCCGCCCTTTTTAGGTAAGTGCTCAGTGCTCAGCGTCATCTCAGATGGTCAACATGCAAGTTGCATGATCCAGGATCATCCTGGATCCTCTGGAGTCTGCTCTAAGGAGTGTGTTTCCAACCTAGAGCCAGGCAACATCCCGTTTGCACCACTCAAGTGCCATATCAGCTCAGACAGTCAACAGTTAGCTTGCGACACTCCGTTGCATCCTCGTGCTGTTGCCATAACCATTCAAAATTGTAACAAGTGAATCTTTTACTTGTAAGTACTTTGTAGTTAGTAGTTTGTTTATATTGATCAACTAGTGTTGTTTGTATTTGTTTTATATATATTGTTTTCTCTATCTCCTAGTTTTTGCTTGTGCTCCATTTTGTGTTTTACGTTAACAAATTGTTTAGTATACCGCGTAAAAGCTCTTTTTGGACCATAGTGTTAAAACTCCCCCTTTTATTTCTTACGCCTTAGATTTTTTACAACCAGCATCCTATGGTATTACATCTCTCTCGTTGTTAGGACGTTCTTTATGTGCGTCCTATTGTTATATTGTCTATCTATAAGTGAGGTTCATAATACAGCCTCTGCCGCTTCTCGCATTTCGCCGCCATCGTTTTCTGTCCATCGATTCGTCTTCTTTGATGGCTCTATCTCTCATTATGTGCCGTACATTTTCTTCCCAGACAACTGAAGACCTTCCCCTTCTTCGTTGTGGTATGTAATTTAAAGCTTTCTTGGTCATATATCTTCATTTATTCATTTCACGTGACCATACTACACTAGTTGTCTCGTTTCAATTCTATGTACACTGGCTACACAGTATTTATCCTTCTAATATCTTCATTCCTGATGTGATCTTTTTTGGATATACCACACGCTCTCCTTAGATAATCTATTTCTACTACTTCTTTTTCTATCTTTTTTCGTGATCTGCCAAACTTCTGCCCCATAAGTCATAATAGGCTCTACCAAGGTTCGATAGATTGTCAATTTTGTTTTTTGTCTTATATCTTAAGGGTCCATTTCTCATACCTGCGTTAATCTATGGTTCAACTGACTGAGATTCATCCCTGAACTTCAGTTTTATTTGGAAATGCAATTCTCATTGTCAGTTCATGTTTGCAGCTTTCGAGAAATGCCAATAGATGGCAAAAGGTAAAAAACTATCGCCATTTTGTATGACTGGTTTTATGCTATTTCTGAATAAAGTTAAATTTAAGTATTTATAGTCAAACAGTCATTTTAATAATTATAATTAAATGTAATAAAAACAAAAATAATGTTATCGTTTATCGTTAGGCTTAATACAATATAATAGGCTGCATTTATATCATGACAGCGTTTTATGTCAAGTTGCAAGAATATAACACATACGTAATCCTTGAAATCATCTGAACTGGATTCTGATCGGCCAAATTTCAGCGTTCAAGCTGAACGTAGTTTAAACTGCCATTGGTTGAATGCAAGAAAGACGATTTTGACTTTGCTTTAAACTGACGTTCACTAAAAGTTCAGCTTAAACCGGAGTTGAACTCGATATGAGAAATCGGCCCTTAGACCATAGTAGAGAGCTTAGAATGTTTATCGCTTTTTTTGCTCTGTTATGTTGTGATAATAATATTATCTTAACATCCACTACAGCTGTTTCGACAGAGTGCTTCCTCAGGTGATATGTTTATACTATGCGTCTACACTTTATATTCTTTAACTGAATAAGTTGAGGGGAGGAGAGCTGTGTGTCTCAAGTTGGTCATTCAGATTATAATTATCTGTACTTTTTCCATAATATTCTCCTGACTCTCTCCACGAAAGTATCGTAGTTTTTTGAGGAAGGATTAAATTATTGATGAATTTGGCTTTGTTCTCCGCAATCCTTTGCCTTTGTTAAGTTGAATTTATGCTCATAGCCTAGTTGAATTGCCTCATAGATTTATATTTAGTCTTCGGAATTGGTTCGTAGTCATTTTTGATGTAGCTTTCCTGGATATTGGAACTTACGAAGCTGTTTTCTGATTTCTGGGTTTTAGCTTCGCCTCAAGAAGCATGATAAATTTGGGTCTTGCAAGAGTACTGTTAAATCGTACATGTTTATGATGATATCAAGCTGCCTTGAATGTTTTTATGAAATCTTCTGAAATTTTTTGTGGTACTTCAAGTTTTTGTACTACTCGCAAAAATACCTCGAGTGTCTGGTTCATTAGACTGATAAGTCTAAAATCTCTACATTTCGTGGATCTTTTCTCCTTTTCTAATGTTACGGGAAAAAATTGTCGGATCTGAGTGCCTTGACAAGTGACCAATGCAAAGCAGTACCAATTAGACGACAAACGTCTCTAAAACTTACCAGGAACTGGCCTAGAAACGTGTTGTATATGTGTTGTTAAAACAGATTTTGATTTATTCGTTTTGATGGTGTCACGTTGCGAATGTAGACTCTAATGTTGGAGATTATTTATGACGAATCGTACGTATTTTCATGTATTTCTGTAAATGTAAATAAGGACTCTATCCAATGAATTTGAAGTAGTATTCAATATTGCTTTCTAAAAATTTTTAGGTAATGCATCGGAACTAAAAAAGTACCAAAACATAGACGAAGCGATATAGTATAAATCAAATTAGATTCAAATCATTCATCAAGAAAGGAACGAATGTGAAAGAAAAATTTTAAGGATGTAAAGTTTTTTTAAATTCCTATGGGAAATATGGGAAACAGTTGGGTGTAAACATCATCAGAGCTATGGTCAAAAGTTCAAAGTACATACCACTAAAAGAAAGTGTGATTCCATCTTGAATTGCCAAAAAAATTTTGTTTTTTACAATAAAATACTTCGGTTGCTAGTAGATGAGTTTAATTTTGATTTTTTGAGTGTGTTTAATTTTGAGTGTGAAAAAATTAAAAAAACATCCAAAACAGCACATAGGAATTTCACAAAGCACATTCAAATAATTTTCGAGCATGGTAAGGTTTTTACAAACCTACCATTTAAATCAACAGAGTTTGAGACAGAAGGAAGAATCTCCTCATCATCAGAATCATTCTTCATTCTGCCTTCAACTCTCAAAAAATTTTGTTTTTTACAATAAAATACTTCGGTTGCTAGTAGATGAGTTTAATTTTGATTTTTTGAGTGTGTTTAATTTTGAGTGTGAAAAAATTAAAAAAACATCCAAAACAGCACATAGGAATTTCACAAAGCACATTCAAATAATTTTCGAGCATGGTAAGGTTTTTACAAACCTACCATTTAAATCAACAGAGTTTGAGACAGAAGGAAGAATCTCCTCATCATCAGAATCATTCTTCATTCTGCCTTCAACTCTGTCAGTTCAGATGGTAGGTTTGTAAAACCTGACCATGCTCAAAAATGATTTTAATGTGTTTTCTGAAAGTACTATGTGCTGTCCTGGATGTTTTTTAATTTTTTCGCACTGACTAAAAATCAAAATAAAACTCTTCTACCAGCGACCGAAGTTTTTATTGTAAAAACCAAATTTATTTGGTAGTTTAAGATAGAATGCCACTTTGTTTTTAGTGGCACTTTAAACCAAGTTAGAGCATCCTCTTCAAACATTGGGAACACTTCAGGAGGAGTTAATTGAGGCATGGAAAGAGATAACCAAAGGATATTGATCACCGCATTAGAAGTGAGTCCAAGCGCATCCAAGAGTATATTGCCCACCAAAGTGCATCAAACCAACACATTATTAATTGATTTACCCCCGTATATTGTGTCAACCATATTGAAATTTTGATAGTATACTTCTTCTTCTTCTTCTTCCTCTTTTTCTTCTTCTTCTTCTTCTTCTTCTTCTGCTTCTTCTTCTTCTTTTTCTTATTCTTCTTCTTCTTCTTCTTCCTCTTCTTCTTCCTCTTCCTCTTCTTCTTCTTCTTCTTCTTCTTCTTCTTCTTCTTCTTTTTCTTCTTTTTGTATAGACATGGCTATGTCTGTTTTTCAATGCGCCTTTAGTAAGTTGTGTTCCATGGTTTTCGTGGTCTTCTCACTGATCGTCTTCCTATTGGGGAACCGTCTTTCTCTGTCCTGACTGTCCTATTTGTTGTTATTCGGCTTATGTGGTCATTCCATTCTATTCTTCTGATTCTTATAGACATGGGGTAATTGCAGGGTGGATCGAGTAGCTCTGCGGTTACCAAAGCCGATCCCAAGTCCGGGTAAAATGTGGAGGGTTGATTGGCAAGGTTAGCAACCTACCAATCGAAAAAACAAATACTGCTCAAAGAAACAATGTGATAGTATACTAGTTCCATTATTTTTTTGCACAAAGTTTATTTGCCAACTGGACTTGGTCATGATTTATTTCTTATTTGCAAACAAGTTAAATCAAAACTCTAAGTGAAACGTACGTTGATATGTAATATCATTGATGTATATACTGTCAATGTAATAAGAATTATTCCTACTTATTAGGAAATGGCTATTATCTGTGGATGTATTTTATAAAGGTATATTGCACATTTATATTTTTAACTATGTTATAATATATGTAAAACAATATAACTTCATAAATTAAACAAAATATGAATTAAAAATTCCAATAAACATAACAAATGCGCTAATTTCACTGTCACTGAAAATGATAAACGTCAAAATTCATAGTAAACAAGGTATCAAAATGTTTATCCTCGTTTAACGTGGTGTATATGGACAAGCGGTTTAATTTTGCAATACTTTTTCTAATAAATATTTTTCTACCCATCTTAATTAAAGTTTTTTCAGTGTTTAATGACTCATTACCGTACAAAACCGTTAAGAAAGCATTGACATTTCCATAGCCACCCTAAACTTGACATTAAAACGAATGAATGGAACCACTGACCCTTGTTCTCCCTTAGAAGAGTTTTTCGCTTTTTTGCTGTCGTTTGGCCTTTTAGTTGACCTTCAGAGTCGTATGTAAGTGACCGATATAAGTCATGGTCCGTATTAGTTTTTCAAGAAAGTTTCGATATGCCCATAAAGTTTTTGCCTTAATAAAACTTTTTCTATTTCAAAATACGGAATGTGTAGAGGAAGGCAGTATTGTGCAAAAGTTTGATTATACAAAAAAGTGCAAACTCTGAGTTTTCTAAGTCTTTAATTTTATATTTTTCACATTATACATATACGTATATAATATATAACTATACGTTTTTTGCAGAAATTCCGGCGTTGTTTTTTAATTATTAACAATTTAGTGACAACGATGAAAGAGAAGAAAATACTGGAAGTATTAGAAATGGACTATGTAAGAACAGCGTGTCGGATATCACATCCCAAATGAAAAAATAAGAAGAAGAACAGGAAGGAATTAAAATACTATAAATACACTAGAATCCAAACAGCTTTAATAGTACGAGCATGTAATGCGAATGAATGATGAACGGTGGTCAAAAGAGCTGCATTGGAATGAAGGGAAGGAATCAGAGTAATAGTAAGAGATAGAGCCGTAAATGAGGAGGAATGGACCGATTGAAAAAGGTGGAGATCGAAATGCGGGATCGTGCAGAAGCTGTAGGACCCCCGTATAGATATAGATAAATAACAATTTAGTGCAAAAAATGCGATTTTATCGAATTTCCGTTTAATAACGAAAAGGTGTCTATTTATGCTGATATATGAGGGGTGTAAAATTAAAGGCGGCAATCTCCACTTTTTCTTGTTTTGAGTTAGGGACGCCATCTGTTGCGTTTTTTTATTATCTGTTAGATAAAACTATTTGTAAGAACCAAAAGCGGTCTTAACTGTATACAAATCGCAGTGAAAAATTTATATTGGAATCAAAAGCGGCAATCTCCATAGCTGAGTGCGTACCAAACACGGCAATCTAGGCCAGGGTAATAAGACAAAAATATACCCTGTTCGTGACACTTCAGCAGCCAGGGTACTGAAGCGTTTTTTCGACAGGTAATACCCATAGGAACATATTGTAACTATTTTCCTGCGTAGGATCTGGCGGCCATTTTTATTTATAAACAATTAACTGTCAAAAAATGGCATTTCCTCCCTTTTTTTTTCAAATCAACGGAAAACAGTGAAACTTATGATTTTGTTAGTAAAAATATCTTTGAGATTATAGAAATATCTTTAAAATGACGTATTACAAAGTTTGATATACTCATTTATTGTTAATATAATTGCGAAAAATGGTCGGAATTGCAAAAAAAATTATTTTTGCAATAACTGTTGTAAAAATTAGTGTACAGCTTTGAAATTTTTGTCAAATGAGGGTTCTTTGGTGCTTAATATGTGATAAAAATTTCAAAGCGATTCATTTAATTATTTAAATTTTATTCCAATTGTTTATCCCAGAGAGCCTTCTTTTTGCGATAACATAAGTCAGAAAAAAAATGACGTTAGAACCATTCTACAGGTGTCACATGAAAGAGCATGAGCTACATTTTTAACATGGTTTAAAAAAGTGAATAAAAAATGCATTTATTACTAATAAATAATTACATAATAACAAATCATTCTGGCAATTATAATTTTGTTGGTTACGCGCCGGAATAGTTCAATTGAGCTGCATCCAAACCATTCACGGATATTGCGTAGCCACGAGATTTTACGTCTTCCTACACTTCTTCTGCCTTTGATTTTGCCATGCATTATATTCCTTAATAGTTCCTATTTTTCACCTCTCATGATGTGCCCCAAGTATTCCAACTTCCTGATTTTTATGGAATTTAGAACTTCGCATTGTTTTCCTAGTTGTTCGAGCAATTGTGCGTTTGTTTTACGATCTGTCCATGATATTTTCAGAATACGTCTATAACACAACATTTCGAATGCTTCCAGGCTTTTATTGTTGGATTGTTTTAGTGTCCATGCCTCAACCCCATACAAAAGGGTGGAGAAAATATAACAACGAAGCATTCTTATCCGGAGCGGTATATTGATATTGCGATTACAGAAAAGTTTCCTCATTCTGTTAAAAATGGATCGTGCAATTTCAATGCGGCATCTTATTTCTTTTGTCTGATCAGTATCTTCTGTGATCCATGCTCCAAGGTATTTGTACGAAGATATTTGCTCAATTTCTGTATTATCCAGTACTAGTCTAACTCTGATTTTTGTGCTTTTGTAAATACCATGAACTTGGTTTTCTTCAAATTTATTTTTAGTCCATAATCGTTGCAATGTATATTTAGTTGTTGAGCAAGGTGTTGCAATTCTTCCAGTGTTCCCGCTAGAAGTACGGTATCGTCAGCATATATTATTAAGTGGCTCACCGTTTATTATTAGGCCCCCATTGACTTCGGCCAACGCTAATTCTGAGATGGCTTCACTATATAAATTAAATAACAATGGTGATAAAATACACCCTTGGCGCACCCCACGGCGAATCTGGATCTCCTCAGTCAGTTCATTTTCAACTTTCACTTTTGCTGTTTGATTCCAATAGAGGTTACATATAATTCTAATGTCTCTACTGTCTATGTTTTTATTTAACAAAATTTCTTTGAGACGATTATGCTGCACTTTGTCAAATGCCTTCTCAAAATCAATGAAACATGCATATACTTCCTGATTCATATCTAGGCATCTCGGCGAAAGAACACTTACTGCAAACAATGTGTCCCGTGTTCCCAGACCTTTCCTAAATCCCATTTGTGTATCACTTATGCCTTCGTCTAATTTCTTATGTATTCTATTGTGAATCACTTTTAAAAACAATTTCAAGACATGACTCAGTAAGGCTATGGTGCGATGTTCATTGCACTCATTTGCATTGGCTTTTTTGTGTAGCAGTATAAATGTCGATTGGAGCCATTCTTTAGGTATTATACCTGTTATATATATATATATATATATGGTGTTAAATAAATCCAAAACAAGCAATAGATTCAGTATCCACAATTTTGAGTAATTCGATAGGAACTTCATCAGGCCCGGGAGATTTACCACTTAAAAACACTGTATTTACCTAATGGTACCACAATAATAGTTTAATTGGAACGTACACGAACAATTGGGGGGTTTAAAGGAACAAAACCCCCATAGAATTTTTATGTAAACATATTAAAAAAGAAGCCGCATCTCGATAAAAATTGGCTTATCGAAAAAATACTAAGAGGCAAATTTTTTTAAAAAAGTTGTGTTTAACTAATGGTACCACAATAATTAATTAATTGGAACGTACAGAAAAGTTTGGGGGGTTTAAGGGAGCAAAACCCCCATACAATTTTTATGGGGTTGCACAAATTTCACTTTAATTTTTTTTAAGACGTTGCTGCCATATGAATGCTACATGTCCATTTTCAATGAAAAATCTCTAAGAGATTTCGATATATGAAAAAAAAAATCGATTTTCATTTTGTAACTTCAAAGGGCTGTAACTTTTTTTTGTACACTTTTGTACTAAGGTAAATTGGATTCAATCAATTTATTTTTGTCCCCGGAATGCGTGATTTAATTTATGACATACCTTTTTGAAAAACCCTGTATATCGAAAAAGAAAGACAAGACCAGAACTAAATATTTACTCGATTATTGCATTACCTTTATTACCGCTGATTTAAATAACATGTTATGAATAAGTATTTTCTATGGGAAATAAGCCACAATTTTACTAAAAAATGAATTTATTAACGTTTCGAAGCCCAAATCGGGTTTCGTTGTCAAAATACAAAATACTATTGACAATGTTATATTTTGACAACGAAACCCGATTTGGGCTTCGAAACGTTAATAAATTCATTTTTTAGTAAAATTGTGGCTTATTTTCCATAGAAAATACTTAATTATAAAAATGCCACAAGGAAATAGCTTCAGAACAACATGTTATGAAGTTATCGCTGCAATAATGGTTAAATGGCTGATAAACAAGGCAACTACTGCTATTCAAAAATTAAAAACCACATCAATGTCAGTCCAATCCCGAAACAAAACAAGATACCTGTCGGCGGTCCATCGCACCACCGCACCGGCCAAATGCGTTTTTTTGTCCGGCCATTTGCGACGTCAGTGGCCTGTCAAAACGCAATTATTCAGTATTATTCATCGGTGTTCCGCATCTATGCAAATGAAGTTCAGCTAACCACCCGCTCGGCCACGATGTGCATAATTTTTTATGCTGCTTGCCCTACCCCGTTGGGTAGACCGCATGATATGTGCTGGTGCTCTGGTAATGTGTGAAAATGATAGGAAATGGGCGCCGGTAGAGGGCAGAGCAGAATGGGGGTCGCAATGAATGGGTAAATTAATGAAGGTTAGAGTGAGGACTTTCCGACAGGATTTCAAAATATTGAGGGTTGTTAATTAACGTGCAGTGGGCAAATCCTTCCGGAATTATATTGATACGGGTACAAAAAATATCTAACGGCTGGTCACAATATTTGGTTCTAAATGCTGATCTCCACTACACTTTATTTGATATTGAGGGGAAGTGTTAATTTAGTATAAATGTGTTAAAATCAATTCTCACGTTTACATTTATCCGAGTAGATTTACCTTACATACATAGCTAATTACAGTCGGCTACTCAATTGGATCGTTTAGATATAGGAGGGAGTAGCGTAACATTGCCCCCTTCATAAGAGATACCCCTTGTCCGGACTAGGACTGTCAGTACCTGTTAAAACAAAATTCTTCAGTATTATTCATCGGTGTTCCGCATCTATGCAAATGAAGTTCACTAACCACCCGCTCAGCCACGATGTGCATAATTTTTTATGCTGCTTACCCTACCCCGTTGGGTAGACCGCATGATATGTGCTGGTGCTCTGGTAATGTGTGAAGATGATAGGAAATGGACGTCGGTAGAGGGCAGAGCAGAACGGGGGTCGGATTGAATGGGGAAATTAATGAAGGTTAGAGTGAAGATTTTCCGCAGGATTTTAAAATATTGAGGGTTGTTAATTAGCGTACAGTGAGCAAATCCTTCCGGAATTATAGTGATACGATTACAAAAAGTATGTAACGGCCGGTAACAATATTTTGTTCTAAATGTTCATCTTGACTACACTTTATTTGATATTGAGAGGAAATGTTAATTTAGACTAATTGCGTTAAAATTAATCCTCACAGATATATAGTTTAGATATAGGGGAGAGTAGCGTAACATTCTCTCCTCCTTAAAAGATGCTTCCCCTGGAACCTTGTCGAGACTAGAACTGTCAGTGGCCTGTCAAAACGTAATTATTCAGTATTATTTAGTATTATTCATCAGTGTTCCGCATTTAGGCAAATGAAGTTCAGCTAAACACTCGATCGGTCACGATGTGTATAATTTTTTATGCTGCTTGCCCTACCCCGTTGGGTAGACCGCATGATATGTGCTGGTGCTCTGGAAATGTGTGAAGATGATAGGAAATGGGCGTCGGTAGAGGGCAGAGCAGAACGGGGGTCGGATTGAATGGGGAAATTAATGAAGGTTAGAGTGACGATTTCCCGACAGGATTTTTAAAATATTGAGGGTTGTTAATTAACGTGCAGTGAGCAAATACTTCCGGAACTATATTGATACGGATACAAAAGGTATTTAACGGCTGGTCACATTATTTGGTTCTAAATGCTGATCTCCACTACACTTTTTTTGATATTGAGAGAACCATAAATTTCAAATATGTATGCAAAGTGATTACAAGTTTAAACAAAATATTTTAATATTATTTATTTATTTACTAAGCTCAACATGCCTTGTAACTTATGGCTACAATACAATTCATATATTACTTGTATCGAGTGGGGTTGCTGTTTATTTAATTATGCTCCTTGCCTACTAAACTGACTTACTATTCACTTCCATTAATCCCTATTTGTTGCTCTTGCTTTAAAACCATCAATTCCCTCTTTTTTAAGATCTTGCTGTACCCTATCATTCCCTGTGCCTCAATGAATCGACTGATGTTTGGTTCGTTATATAGTTCATCTAGCTCCCTGTTTGTTCGTCGCACCTCACCTTCCACTATGTTTTTGCCTCCTATTCATTAGATATGACAGTAAACTTGGTTACCCTTTTATATATCTTTACCTTTGTTTTTCTGGATAAATGTTTAGGTTCATCTGTGGTTTTAGGCTTCCCATCTTTTTATTTTCCTTAGCTAATTTGGCACTCAGTTACCACTATCTCTAAATTATATTCGCCTGATTCATTAGATATGACAGTAAACTTGGTTACCCTTTTTTATATCCTTACCTTTGTTTTTCTTGATACATATTTAGGTTGTTGTTTTAGGCTTGCCATCTTTTTATTTTTCCTAGCTAATTTGGCACTCAGTTACCACTCTATCGAAATCATACTCGCTTGATTAATTAGATATGACAGTAAACTGTCCCGCTGCTCTTTTTCTCTGTATTAAATTGATAGAAGTAAGAAAGAAGCCTTCGAAATGTGAATCTACAGAAGAATTTCATGCGTGGCCTAGACATCACAACACAGAACTATCCTGTTAAGTCTAGAAGAGCTTCATACAGAAGAGAGCTATTAAAAACGTAAACCGATCACCGATCATACCTAAATTACTTCGTCTACATAGCCACAAGAAAGGGGACCATGGAACTATTGGTAGTAGAACGAAAGGTAGAAAGCTGAAAACCACGGGGAAGTTCTCCAACACCGTGGACAGACCAACTGAAGACTTTGTTGGGAAAATCCCTACATAAAGCCATCCATCTGTCGTTGAATCACGACCAATTGAAACAGCAACCTAACAATATTAGATCGCCGAGAGTATCGACGTTCGCTCTAGCCCTTTTATTCGCCGCATGGATGCTCTACAGACGATGGAGGAAGTAGCAAATCTAACGAAAAATCTGTAGGTCCACGGAACTGGTACTGTTCTACCACGGAATTGGTACTGGTCCACTGAAATTGGACGCCTGGTATCCAGGGACAACTACAACCCCCAAGATGGACAATAAAAACATAATTAATAAGATTTAAAACGAGGAAGACGAAAAGACCCAGATACAAGGTTTACTGTAATAAAACAAATGAAAAATAATTGATATAAAATAATAAACAGTATTTTAAATCTTTTCAGACTTTTCGTCAAAAAAAAACTGCTTTCTGGTTTCATCCTAAATCCCCGGTTTTAACAATTTATAAACACGGAGACGACGAATATAGAAAAAAGCAAAAAAGACAACGGTCACGTATTTACTTTCTTTTCGTCAAGGAAAAATGCCGAAAGACAGTTTTGAGTACTCAAAAATCTGAGTAAAGAAGAACAAGGCAGTTTCTGTCTCTATTTGATTCAGAGTTAGACCACCATCTCCAGATAGCTATTTCTGCATCTCATGCTTCATCGGTGGAGCTATGCAGTCACAACTTTGAATCAAACATCAACAAGCCTGCCTTATTTAAGGGAAATTACCGCGAATGCAATAATTCCACCTTTGAGACGCAAATCAGCGACAGCTTTCGTAAAACGAGGAAAACGAAAAAATGCAAAGTTTACTGTAATAAAACAATTAAAAATAATTGACATAAAATAATAAACAATATTTTAAATCTAAGACTTTTCGTCAAAAAAACTGCTTTCTGGTTACATCCTGAATCTCCGGCTTTAACAATTTATAAGCACGGAGACGACGACTATAAAAGAAAGCAGAAAGGACGACGATCACGTATCTTCTCTCTTTTCGTCTAGGAAAAATGCCGAAAGACAGTTTCGAGTACTCAAAAATCTGAGTAAAGAAGAACAAGGGGGAAGGCAGTTCTTGTTTCTATTTGATTCAGAGTTGGATCACCATCTCCAGATAGCTATTTCTGCATCTCATGCTTCATCGGTGGAGCTATGTAGGCAGAACTCTGAATCAAAAATCAACAAGCCTGCCTTTTAACGGAAATCACCGCGATGCAGTAATTTCAAATTTTAGACGCAAAACAGCGACGTCTCTAGTAAAGCGAGGAAGACAAAAGACCCAGATACAAAGTTTACTGTAATAAAAAAATTAAAGATAATTGATATAAAATAATAAACAATATTTTAAATCTAAGATTTTTCGTCAAAAAAAACTGCTTTCTGGTTACATCCTGAATCTCCGGCTTTAACAATTTATAAGCACGGAGACGACGACTATAAAAGAAAGCAGAAAGGACGACGGTCACGTATCTTCTCTCTTTTCGTCTAGGAAAAATGCCGAAAGACAGTTTCGAGTACTCAAAAAATCTGAGTAAAGAAGATCAAGGGGAAAGGCAGTTTTTAAACGCTTTTATTTAGTTCAATCGTTTGCGTCAAATCTTTAGACATTAATTTGACTGCCTTTTCTTCAATGCAAATGAATGAAATTTTGCAGACATATGCATTCGCGGGAACAATACACAAACAGCCGATAAAAAATTTTTTTGTGTTAATGAATTGTTTAATTAAAAAAAAAAGATTTTAATGGAAAAACTTAAATTCTCTTGTTTTTTACAAGCGCAGAAACTTGAATCTTTTAGAGATTGTAGCTAATTATATGAACTATACATAATTTCACTTTTACGTTAATTGTTTACGTTACGCTTCATATATGAACAATAAATTTTCAAATTTATCCAGTTTCTGTCCGATTTCTATTCAGTTTTCAGCGAAAAAAAAAGTTATGGCACCGCAGAGAGACGAATGCTGCCCTTAGTATTGTCGTGGGCTTCGACTGTCCCTAAAACGCAAGGTTCGACTGTTGACTACGCTATCGTGAACTTGGGCTCGAAAGTGTTTGCGTAAGGACAGGCTTAAAAACCTGCATTGAGCCTGCAAAGCTTACGTTGCATTGAACCGAGTGCGATCATTAAGGTACGTATCCATACATCCATACAAGGGTGAACCCCGCTCGGTGTAGCTGCTCAAATGGATACGGAATGCGCTTCCCTACATATAAACCGCAAACCGCTTGAATCTAAAGCTTCCTTTTCCTCGAAAGCGGCACCGACAAACTGAGAACGTAACACTGCGATGAATGACGTCATAAAAAACTGTACCATGCAAAATAATAGCGGTGGTTTCCAAGGATGCGTTGGAAGCCACCGCTTGCTGAGTTTGCACATTCCATTGGCGCAGTGAAGAACCTTGAATTTTTCACCGTAATCTGACGCAATTCATCGCAGTGTTACTGTCACAGTTTGTCGGTGCTGCTTTCGAGGAAACCCAGGCTTAAGAGGGTAAGCGCCGAGCGCCGATCACCGACGTATCCACTATGTGGAGTTATTACATCGAGCGAGGTTTACCCTTGTATGGATATGTACCTTTAGACGGCTTGCGCATCAACGAACTGCATTGCGAGAAATTAACAGGGTCTACACCGTGCAATAGTAAAGTATTAGAAGAGATGGAAAGACTGCGAAAACTGTAATAGGTGTAAATAATGATTTTGATTCAAGAAATGTATGAAGAAATTACAGAAAATATACAATGTATGTATCAAAAGTTGAAATAAATGCAAAAATGTATCTGTCATTAACTTACATCCTTTTCTAAACATGACGATATATTTTAATGTTTGAAAAGTGTAAGCCTAAAAAGTAAAAAATAAAGAATATGAAAAAAAATTTTAAGAAACGCTTTTCTTTAGTTATGAGTGACTAAAATTTAAGATATAAAAAATTAACTAAAAAGCAAAAAATAAAAAAATCGAACTTGAAGGATTATTCGAAAAAAAACGTTCGTTAAAAATGAAGAAATCTAACACATTCGTTAAAGAAAAGCGTGGGGTGCGTCTTCACCGAATAAACGGTTTGAGGACACGCTTTTCTTTAACGAATGTGTTAGATTTTTTCATTTTTTTAACGAACGTTTTTTTCGACTAGTCCTTCGAGTTTGATTTTTTATTTTTTGCTTTTTGGTTAATTTTTTTATATCTTAAATTTTAGTCACTCATAACTAAAGAATAGTGTTTCTTAAAATATTTTTTTCATATTTTTTATTGTTTCTATTTGCTTCAGAGTTGGATCACCATCTCACGATAGCTATTTCTGCATCTCATGCTTCATCGGTGGAGCTTTGCAGTCACAACTCTGAATCAAAAATCAACAAACCTGCCTTTTAAGGGAAATCACCGCGATGCAACCGTCTCAAACGTGGAATTACTGCATCGCGGTGATTTCCCTTAAAAGGCAGGCTTGTTGATTTTTGATTCAGAGTTGTGACTGCATAGCTCCACCGATGAAGCATGAGATGCAGAAATAGCTATCTGGACATGGTGGTCCAACTCTGAATCAAATAGAAACAAAAACTACCTTTCCCCCCATAATAATATTTATTTTATCTTAGTTTCAAATGTGACACTGAGAGATATTTGAATGCTTTTTATGTGTTTTCTAGTTTTATAACTTCTTTAACAATTTCTGGAATTATATTGCTTCTTCGTTCTAAAAAGACCACTAGCGTGAGGATCAGCAACGTCTTTCCGGGATTTACCGGTATATATTCAAAAAGCGTCGGCTTATTTATTAATATATGGAAATTAGCCTGAAGTGGGGAATTTTAAGTGACGGCCAGAGCAACCGATCTGACTAGTAGGGGTTGATAGGTGATACAGGATGTTCTGTACGTGACAACCGCCGGCCGTGGGGTTAAATTTGCGGTTGATTCCCGAGCCAGTTGTTGTCATAATGTAATTATAAGTGTAGTGGACGGGGTTTTGGTTTCCTTGATTGTGTGAGGGTGCTGTAATCGGTTTTACCTATTAAATATTTATTGTAAATGAAACATTTTAAAAGGAGTCATGTATAATTTGGCGCAATTAGCTAAATATTTTAAGGTTTATAATGGACGTGGACACTTCACTCCTCTTCAGAATATCATCAAACGAATAAGAATCCACAGTATTATAAAAAGTTTTAATTATTAAATACTTGAATCTATACAATAGGGAACTTGCACATTTTTTTATTACATAATAATGTTCAGTTTTGTTTAAAAATGAGATTTTCAAAATTTCACGCTTTAAAACCTCGTAATAACTTAGAAACACAAATTTAGTATTCTGCGGTATAAAATAGTTCAAACGACTCGTGACGTCACACAGTTTTATTATATAGTTATGATTATGGTTATATTTAGGTATATTGTTCTTCTCCTTGTTTAGTTTATTGGTATCCACCTACTTGGGTATTTGGCCAGCTCATCGTCGCGGAATAAGGGAAAAATATTTATATTCTATTGACATTTATCGTATGTCATTGTAATAATAGATACCAGTTTGTTGAGATTGGAGTTTGATACTGTTTTTGAAGGAAAGGAAAGAAGGTTTACTATGGAAAATAAAACCATTTTGTAAAAGTACAAGTTTTCTATGAATAGTTCAAACGATCAAAAACACTTGTGACATCACATAAATGTATTTTCTGATTCTATTAATTATTACATATTTCAAGGTCAAATTGAAGAGCAACGGTGATAAGGGTCTCCTTGTCTAAGTCCTGATGTTACACTTAGTCTTTTATATTTGTTGTCAGTAATTTAACACATTCTGAAACGCAAAAATTAAAAGTAATTCAGGTACATTTATTGAGAGCTACAAATTATCTTTCGAAGAGCCACCAAGTGTGGCTTGTGAGTGTGAGCCACAGTTTGGCCACCCCTAATATATTGCAAGTCTATGGCGAATGCGCCGGTAGGAATATCTAACGCAGAATCCAAAATAAACTAAAAAAAAACAAAATTTGATAATATTGTAAAAATACTATTAAAAAACCATCTAATAGGAAAAAGGGAACCTCCAGTTTAAATTTAAGACTCATTTTAAAATTCTCGTTGCTCTAGAGATGCAAATTGGGTCTATAAATAAAACAATTTCGAAACAAAGTTACAAAAAACTTCAAAAGACTTTCCCTAACAAAGTTTGAAGACAAAAATTAAGAAAACATATATTCCGCCAGCGTCTTAATTTATTATTATTTCGACCAGTTCCTTAGAAAATTGAATAACCCGCCCCAACCCGGCGCCAACTTTCATCTCTAAATGCTAATTTGTTCTTGGGAGTGTCTGTACAACCGCCACAGGTATTGGTGGGTGTGTATAAGATATTCAACGATAATTTTGTCATATGAATAAAAATAAGACGAGTGTAAAATAGGTTTTGAAGATATTGTTTAAAAACGTATATAGGACAAACAGAAAGATATTTTAAAAACGCATATTAGAACATCACATTAGAGGATTTATCCCATTAACATGTCAAGTCCGACTTCACTATTAATACAGTAGAGCGTCGATAATCCGAACCCTGGTAATCCGAACGATCGCTAATCCGAACGCAAAAAAATTATAAAATTAAAAAATATGATCGCGGAGCGAATTTTTTTATTTAATATGACAATATGGGCAAAATATGACCGCGGATTTTTGTTTTTATTTATGCAGAAATACATACAATATATTTGTTTATTATGCAGGTGTTTTATTCCTTGTAACTAAAACGTATATGAGCATATGTACATATGTACTATGTTTATGACCTTTGTATGTATTTTGAACATAATGTTCGATAATCCGAACAATTTGATAATCCGAACTACCCCTGTACCAATTAGTTCGGATTATCGACGCTCTACTTACGAAAGGGTATATAACAGTTTTTGGAGATTCGAGATACTCTATGGGCGATGAATACAAAAAAAGTTCCGAGTGTGTAAATGAATATTGTATAAACTATACCTATATGATGGTGTAACAATTAGCGTTGGTACCATTATAGAAACGTCAAAGTAGGATTGCATTACTAATAATTAATGCATGTTGTTAATATGCGAGTGGCACACTCCTAATTTGAGACTTAGAATTCGAAAAAGCGATCATACTAGGTGAATGACAAATTTTGATCATTCTTTATGTTTTCGAGGTCGCTGAATCTGAATATGAAGTTTATTTCGATCTAGAATTGGTGGAACATGTTCAAAAATCAAATTTTAAGCAATAATGCGAAAAATCAATTTTAATAATTTTTAAACTTTAACTCACTGTATCTTTGGTCGCTGTAAATATTTCCTTTTGAAAATTTTACTGTATCATCTTTGTATTTAGATAACAATGAAATTTGTCCGAAATGTTTAAAAAAATTAAAAGAGGAGTTGTTCATTTTTAAACATTTTGTCGTAAGATTTCGTTAGTTTTATGTTTACTTAAAAAAGTGGGGTGACAAACTATTTAGTTTATAATTTTAACCAACACAGCATTCAAACATAAGTCATGAACAAGTTTTCTGGAAAATTTCAAGTCAAAATATGCAATATGAAGAAAGTTATGTGACTTTATAAACGAGTGGCACTCCCCCCCCCCCAAAAAAAAAAGAATGTGTGTGTACTTTGTACGCACGTAAGAAGATATTCTTCTATTATATAATAGGTAATTTAAACGAAGTAAATATCCTTAACAGGTTATTTGTATTTTATTTAAAAATCAAACTAACTTTCTTATCTACCACTTTCAAAAATTTTTTATTAAAACAACCAAAAATAAAAAAAATATGAATCGCCCAGGATTTGAACCCGCGTCATTCCAATCTCAGAGCTAACGCATTACCAAATACTCCAGCGAGGTCCTTGTAATTGACATGTAAGTTTCGGATATAATTACACAACACGGCGACATATAGTGTAAAAATGTTATGCTTACATAATATTTTATTATTTTACTACAGAGAAACACAAATCCAAAAACACAAGAATTATAATAAATAATACATTTCCTAAAAACACTAATATATTCTTTTAATGACTTATTTGCACGGTTACAGATACATACATACCTATCTTGAAAGATTAGCAATGAACTACATACTGTCTGTGTACATACTGTCTGCGCAGGCGGGCAGATTTATGTACAATTTTACGCTCAATCGAATCGCGGCTAAAGAAGAATATCTTCAAAAACGCTTATTTCTCGAGATACTGACCACGGTGTGGTGAATGGCTAATTTTGGTCATACTTTATGTTTTTGATGGTGCTGAGAACGAAAATGAGGTTTATTTTAAATTTGAAGTGGAGGAACATTGTTAAAATCGCAATTTTACCCTAAAAATAAAAAAAGAAATCACATTTTTCTTAAAATTAGGTTGCACAATGTTTTTTATAAAACATTTTGTTCTTTGTACTCTTTATTTTCATAAACTTTATTAAAAAGCTACATTTCAAATTTTGTCACTCAACCTTTGCGATTAAACTTTGCAATTTAATTCAGGAATCTTCATCTTTTACTTTAAAAAATTTATAACTTTTATTATAATAAGACAGAAATATTGAAACAAGTCCCATTGTCTTCATAAAGGTAAGAAATATACACTATAAAAATAAAAAAAATATTAAAATAGAACAAAGTTGTAGCAAGTTAAACGCAAAAAAACGTTAATTTCATTTTTTTTTATTTTTAGGGTAAAATTGCGATTTTGTAATGTTTCCCCACTTAAAATTCAAAATAAACCTTATTTTCGTTTTCAGCACCATCACAAACATAAAGCATGACCAAAATTAGACATTCGCCACACCGTGGACAGTATCTCGAGAAATAAGCGTTTTTTTGGTGGAGTGCCACTCGTCTATAAAGTCACATAACTTTTTTCCTATTGCATATTTTAACTTGAAATTTTCCACAAGACTTCTTCATGACTTATGTTTTAATGCGGTGTTGGTTAAAATTTTAAAAACTAAAGAGTTTGTCACCCAACTTTTTTAACTAAACATGAAACTAACGAAATCTGACGACAATATGTTTACAAATTAACAACTCCTTCTTTAATTTGTTTAAACATCTCAGACAAATCTCATTGTTAGGTATCTAAATACTTCAAAGATAATACAATAAAATTTTTGAAAGGAAATATTTATAGGAACCAAAGATACAGCGAGTTAAATTTAAAAATCGTCTAAATTTATTTTTCGCATTTTTGCATACAATTTGATTATTGAACATGTTCCATCACTTTTAGATATAATAAAAATAAACTTCATATTCGGATTCAGCCACCTCAAAAACATAAAGAATGACAAAAATTCGTCATTCATTTGAAAGCTGATTTTCGTGGTCGGTAGGTATAACATTATTTAGGGGTTGCTGCCGCTCGCCTATAATTTTATTCCGATGGGTGAGTTGCTGGAATTTAATTAAAAATGAATATAATAAAACAAACGGTAATTTTATTGTCGTAACGAAAATGTGTTTTCGTTTAGGTCTCTCGGAGAGAGTCGAGTCGCTGTGTGTGTGAATCGTTCGAATGCTGTGTAGTGACTAAAGAAAAAAACCACAAACGATAAATATGTTTGTGTTTCTTTTACTTTGACCAGCTGTCAATAAATCACTAGGTCTGGCGTACACTTTCGCAGTTTTAAGAAAAAAATTTCGATGCATTCTTTGTTGACATAATGGTCTGATATGATAACTAATTTATGTGGGTGAGGAAACAGATGTTGACAGAGCAAAGCCATTTCACTCTTAGCATTTTTGTGTTTAATTTAATGTGAATTTCGAATGACTAAGTTGTTTCGCTTTTGAGAAAAAATATTAAAATTAAAATTAGCGAAATAGTAATTAAAGCGTATCGCTATAATTTGAAATTGGATTTATTATACCATGATCAATGTGAAATAGTATAAAATACCAAAATATATTGGAAATCAAAGGACAATTGGAGAAGAAAGGAAACTTTTAAAGGAAAGGGGCGTCCCAACCGGCACTTTCTTTCGTGTGTGGCGGATTTGATGGGTTGCCTTTTGTTGGAAGTACACTTTCGTCTAAGCTGAGCTGCTTTTACATAATCTTCCTCTGGCCACTAGGGCTGTGGATTGTTTATTCAGACAGAGTTTTCTTTGTGTAAAGCGTCCTGAGCACGACCATTACCGCTATAGCTGCTTTCAAGTGTCTGGCTCAATTCTTGTGCTATCGATGTTGAACTACTTCCAGATTTTCTTGTCCATTTCTGTATTGCTCTTCTGAAGAAGAACTTCTTAACTACAAGAGCTGCTTCTTTGAGCGATCCTTTTTCGACTTTTTTCAAGTCAAAATCGAACTCTGGAGGTCTATGCAGACGACTTCGGGAAGCTGTGATTTAGATAATACCAACAATCTTTAAATAATTAAAAAAATATTAAAATCCTTTATAAAAGGTATATATTTAAAATCCGTAAAAAGGGCTACACCACAATCATATAACTAGTTTTCGATTGGTTTACGAATCATCATCAGTGCTTACGAGAAGTTTACATGGTAACCACCAAGATCTAATTTTTCAAAAATATGAGGGTCAAAGCTCTGTAAAAGTAATCCGTCAAGGAAACATCGGTTGAAAATGATAACTTAAGCATATATGTTTAAAGTATTTTACTAATATGCCCCAGGTAACATCTGAGCTGTGGTTTGACTTGTTCACATAGTGAAAGTATGGCAGCAAGTTGTATTAAATGGTATACAGCCAACTACAGGAAAACTTTTTCCTTGTGGACTTTTAATAATTATTAATCAGAGAATATACGAAATACATACAAAATTAATATTTTCGTATTACTCAAAAGATCAACATTCTAAGTATTGCCATCCGAATTATATCTACATTTCTAAATAATCACTTTGAATTCTTTTAAAAGAACTTGTCGATTGACTCTTCCTATTGTTATTTGAAAGCAGTAGCAATCATATATATCCGTGCTGTATATTGAATTGAATAAACATTACAGCGATTCCACTTTTTTTTGTTTTTAAATTTCAATATTTTAATTAATAATTTAGTAGTGCAACTAGAGATTATCTTGATTGTACGTAAGAAATTCATCTCGATGGATTTCCAGAGCTTGAACATGATTCGTTTTAGGTAAACTCGAGTTCAGCTGCCAGTATCCGAAAATTTTCAGAACGACAATAATTCATCTAATCGAATTATAAAATCATACTAGAACGCCCGGCAATAATCTGATACGACAACTTGAAATGCACTTTAATAGAAGGCTTTTAGTGTTGCATAACCGAATTAGGAAGTTGCCTGCAGAACGAGGAGAGCTGGGCCCGAAGAGAGACACAATCCGGTGGACAATTAGCACTCGGGAAATGGCAGTATAGACACTATTTGGGTCAATCTATAATTATACTCAATGTTCGAACAGTGCTCCGCCACTTACTAGCCGATAAATGAAAATTAACTGGTATCGCGTTGAGATGAGCGGAACGGATCCGCAAAGGAACTACTTTCTTTGAATCATATCATGATAAGAAAGGAATGTCGAATGTTGAAAGGAACACGAAAAAATAAAAGAATATATTTATGCAAAATTTTTTTCTACCAGCCTCCAGAACAAGCTGGCTTTCGCTCTAAATTCGGAACAAACGAAGACCTACAAACAGTAAAAACCTTAATAGAAAAATCGATAGAATATAACAGATCACTGGTACTTATCTTCGTAGACTTTCACAAAGCCTTCGACACCGTGGAATTAGACAGCATTATAACTGCTCTGAACAATAATAAAATAGACTCTGTCTCTCCTGTCGTTTCCCCATTACTGAGGATCGTGATTTCTTCCAATATTCCTAACAATGTTTCTCCATTGGTCTCTATCTTCAACTGCTCTAAGAGCTTCGCAGAATGAGTTTCCAGCTGAATGCTTTATTTGGTCAGACCATATAATTGGTGATCGTTCTCTTGATCTTCTCCCCGGAACGTTTCCAGAAACAATTAATCTCTCCAAACTGTCGTCACTTCTGCGAACCACGTGACCAAAGAATTGAAGAATTTGTTGCAGACATATTGTGGACAGCCTTTTTTTAATATTAAGTTGGTTTAGAATAAAAACGTTTGTCCCATTAGCTGTCCAAGGTATGCGCAGCATTCTTCTCCAGCACCACATCTCAAAAGCATCAATTTTTTGGCGCTCGCATGCGCGAAAAGTTCAAGTCTCTGCTCCGTATAGAAATATTGAGAATACAAGGGCATTCACCAGTCTCATCTTAATATTTTGAGAGATAGATCTGTCTTTCCAAAGTTTAGTTAGGTGACTCATCGCATTTTTTGCCATACCAATACGTCTTCGAACTTCTGCTTCACAGTTACCATCGTTAGTTATACTAGACTCGAGATGACAAAGGTGTTTACTATCTGGTATTCCTGTAATATGTTATTCAGTTGAATAGTGTCAAATCTGTCCACCACCATTATTTTTGTCTTAGCTTTATTGATTTTCAGACCAACTTTATTGCTTTCGTACTCAAATATTCGCAGAAGATCAAACATTTCTTGCTCATTTGCTGCTATAAGTGTAGTGTCATCAGCAAATCTTAAATTGGAGATTTTCCAACTAGCTACTGTTACTCCACCGGCCCATCCTTCTAAAACCATCCTCATGACATGTTCACCATAAATGTTAAATAAGTCAGGTGACAACACGCATCCTTGTCTAACACCTCTCTCGGTCTTGAATTGGTTTGAGAACTTCTGATCTAGTCGTACTGTCGCTATATTAGACTGGTACAGATTTTTAATAAGTGTCACCAGGTGCATTGGTGCGCCCATTTCTATTAAAATTTACCACAGATTTATCCAGCTTATACAATCAAATGCCTTTTGGTAGTCAACGAAGCATAAAATCATAGGTACTTGAAATTCTCTAGACTTTTCAATGAGTTGTCTCAGGTTCAGGATTTGTTCCCTTGCAGGCCCGGACTGGACCGCCGGCCCACCGGCGGTGCCTTTTGCCGGTGCGCGGGCCGGTGCGCCTTTTGCCTCCGTTAGTATCTATCCATTAAAAAAATTAAACGCTGAAAATTTTTTTTTTAATCTTTACACAAAGATTAGGCGGCTACAATTCCCCTAAAACCTGTTTTTACTTCATGAAGAAACAGAAACTGCTACAGAAACCACATAATAAAGCCAGTGGGTACAACAAAATATAACTTGTATCAGGTATCAGATAATCAAATAGCACAGATACGACGCGCGGCGCCCTCGAAGACCATTTTTACGATTCGGGCGCCTTTCGTATGTATCAATATTCGCTGTTTTTATTATAATACATAGGCGCCCTCGAAGACCATTCCTACGATTTGGGCGCCTTTCGTAGGTATCAATTTCCGCTGTTTCTGTTATAATTAATAACTTAGATACGACGCACAGCGCCCTTGAAGATCATTTTTAGATTCTGCCGTCTTTTGTAAGTATCAATATCCGCTGTTTCTATTGTAATAAATAGCTTAGAAACGTCTCGGCGCCCTCGAAGATAATTTTTACGTGATGGGCGCCTTTCGTAGGTATCAATTTCCGCTGTTTGTATTACCTACTTATAAAAATGGTCTTCGAGGGAGCTGCGCGTCGAATCTAAGCCATTTGATTAGCTGATACTTGATACAAACAGTGTTACATCCCACAATTGGCCTATAATAGATATGTGTAGTTTTCTGCGCTCCGTATATAGGACTGTTGTGCCCCAGAATCCTAAAGAATGAAGCCAGTGGGTACAACAAAATACAACTTGTAACCTTGTATCAGGTATTAGATAATCAAACAGCTTAGATGCGACGCGCGGCGCCCATGAAGACTAATTTTACGATTCAGGCGCCTTTCGTAGGTATCAATATCCGCTCTTTCTATTATAATATAAAAGTGTTACATCTCACAATTAGCCTAAAATCTGAGTGCAGTCTTCTACGCTCCATAACTACATTATACCGTTGATTGATGTATTGTGTATTTCAATCAACGATTATACATATAGGATTGGTGCGCCCTACAATCCTACACAATGAAGCCAGTGGGCCTAGTAGAAACGCAACTTTGTCAGAATGCGCAAAAAGTGACCATTTCAATGTTTGGTATAAATGTTTAAGAAATTCGATACGCCGCCTTTAAAAATAAGAGCTTGCCGATATTGTAACATCCAATTAATCATTAGTAGTCAACATGCATATTAGTACAGTTAAAATTATTAAAGCGTAAATTATTAAGCAAGAGAAATTTAACTTTTTTTCTACTTTTAAGGACAAAAATTTCATTTCCCAATATCATTAGCGAAACCGAATTCAAAATTATTATACACATAATTTTTAAAACGCTATTTGGTTAAAATATCTCATATTTGTTGGTAAAAAAATATATTAATTTGTCTGGACTAAATTACGGTTTTGTTGATATCAGAGGACTTGGTATTCACACAAGGTTGCCAAACTAAATTTTGTTATATTCGGTTTAAATTTTCTAGCGAATTTCAGAGCCGACTATACAACAAAATTTAACACACATAGCTCGAAAATAACACGGTTTATGTTACTCACATCCTCGCATCTGACTAATCAAGCCGAAAGCATCCTTCTCAAAAACCTCCTCATTTAAAAACCTCTCTAGATCGATATCGCCATCTTTCTGTTTCTTCCTTTTGCTCGTTAGTTCAAAACTCACATACTTATGTAAACTGAGCGATTCTTTTTCAAGAACAGTCCAAATTATGACCCTGTTTAGAAGTGACGTTGAAACCAGCGAGATTTCCAGAAAGGGTTCACTATTACTTCTCTCCGAACGTAGGTTTGATGTGTGAGATTTTTTGTTGTCGGTATACCTTCGAACCTGTCTCAGGATTTCTTCCTTTGTGATATCCCTGTCTATATCAAATATGTCCCCATGGTCCTAACAATCCCGGACGTTCTCTATTACGTTTCCCTCCGTGCGGGCCACGATTGTCTTCTTTAGGCACTCGGCCTGTTCTTTCCATGCCACTTCGAGGTTTAGGTCCTGTTCCTAGTCTTCTTAGCGCTTTTGACGCCAATTTGACTCTTCCTCGTGTCTGCACTACTTTAGTTTAGCTTGAGGATTACTCTGCGTAGGATTTTCTACTTCCCTTCACGATCACCTTCTGCGTCACTACGTTCATACTCCTACAGCTCTAGGTGAAGGTCTATACCCATAAAGACGACTTCCAGGAGCTTCCTGAGGTTCCTACCTCTGTAGCCTCCTCTATACTCTTAGGGGCGCCTCTCTAGTCTCCAGTGTCTCCATGTCTTCCCTCAATTTAGAAATAATTGCCAGTAGTGTCTTGTCCCTTTCCATTCCCGTCACCCGTTTCTCTACAGGGACCATAAAAATATTCTGACGATTTCGCCGGTTCTCTTTTTTCTGACTCTACCTTGTAATTGTGATCATAGAATTAAGTTGGAGGTATCTCTCCTGGTCTGTATGTACCTCCTGCACATACAACCAATTTCGGTTTTTCCTGATCAGGTCGTGGGACCTTTCCCCCTCACCTAAAAGTCCAGGTTCCAAGACCACTACTAAGTCGCCTGCAGGTTTATTTCCTCTTCCCGGTTTATCGGCTGTAGAGTCAAGTGATCATCTTCCAACTCGACTTTATAGTGTCGTTAATTTTTCAAAGCTTCTTTCCCCTGAGTTTAGGACCGTTGCGGTCATTTGTATCTTTCTTTCACAAGTTATTGGGGGAAGAACTCTTCTTCTGTGTGGACACGCTTGCCGCCTTATCGTCGTTACCTCCTCACCGCTTTTCTCCACTATTCTTTTTTGGTTCTCAATGCTGCCGAGGGCGACTTCTCTGAAAGTGCCCTATATGTCTTCGGTGACTATTTTAAGGTTTTTACCTCATTCTTGATTTCAACTTTCGCATTTGTATGCGAATGCTCCTTTCAGCTCCTTTGCAAGGTTACCTCCGCTGAAAGATCCGTCTTATTCAGGTCCCTGACCGGAATTCTTTCAACAGATCCCTTTTTCCGAAGTCTGCTCCTTCCTCTTTTCTTCTTCGCTGAGTACTTTCCCTTTGTCCCCTTCACTACTTATGAACACCATGTTATCATCTTCTTCATAGCTTGTTCCAGCTGTGATTTTTTATGTTTTATTTTTTCCAAAGTGATTAAATACTTATCCATATAGTTCCCACGAGTAGGGGCGAATTATACTGTCCGGCGAGGCAGTGCGCCCTTGCCCACGCTAAGGCTTGAATTTCAAAGGGTTTCGTCAGTTCTCCGACGGCTCCGTTTGCTGCCGTCTGACCTAGGTCATTCACCACTCAGGCATGGATCGTCTGACACCGTGTGGTTTCGGATTTTTTATCGAGGTTTACTCTTCTATTATATAAAGTTTCATAGCGCTCTAAAAATTTTAAATAATTCAAAAAGTGACTTCTATTGAAGACCAATCACGATTTTTGTTAAAATGTTTTTGAACCAGTAAATTCCTCTGTAGAAGCAGTTGAAAAATTACTCAAACATTTCAAAAATTTGTTTGGAGTCTCCAGAGAGCACCAAAAAATGTAACGGAGTTAATAAAGGGATACTGGGAAACTGAAGCAATATTTTTTTGGTATCTTAATATAATTTACTATTTCCAACAAAAATAGGAAATTACTTTATGGATTTAAATTAAAATTAAATTTAAAAAAAAAATCACAAGTAATATTTACTTATTTACTTTACATGCGCTAGGATTTGAAAAACTTTTGATGTAAAGAAGTGGGGGTCTAGCGCCTTTGTTTAGAGATTAGGTTGGCGCCTTTTTTAGGATTTGGGTTGGCGCCTTTCTTACGAGCCAGTCCGGCCCTGTTCCCTTGTACCTTTACCCTTTACAAACCCCGCTTGTTGCTGAGGTATTTGGTAATGTAGATAGGTTTTTAATCTGTTTTTGATGATATGCAACAAGATTTTACTAGCATGTGTTATTAGTGACAGTGTGCGGTAGTTTTCACATCTGGTAGTAGTTCCTTTTTTGTGTAGTGGGATATAAATTGAGGTACACCAATCAGATGGCCATTTTCCTGAATTCCAAACAGCGACACAGATAGAATGGATGATATGTAATCCTTTGTCACCTAGTAACTGTAGTATTTCACATGGTATAGTGATTTAATTGCATCTTTGACTTCAGCGAGTAAGACAGTAGGTTCTCTAGGGTAGTCAGAAGCCCACTGATTTTCTGCTAATACCTCGTTATTTTTATATAGCTCGCCCCAGTAGTTTCGCCATGTTTCCAATATTTCATCAGTATCGGTCTTTAAATTACCTTCCTTATCTATTAAAGACCACGTTTGAGGTTTAAATTCTCTAGTAAGGAGTTTGATCTGGAATAAGTCCCTCGGTTCATTTCGACAGCCATGTTCCTCTATCTCTTTGCATATTTGTGAGATGTAATCAGCTTTATCTTTGCGGCACTGTTTTCTGATTTCTCTCGATAACGCTCTGTATTCATCGTTTGTTCCGTATCTAATTTTATGTTCTTTTCTGCGTAGAATCACAGTCCACGTATTATCGGATATCCATGGCTTACGGCCAGTGGAAACCGCTGCCTCACAGTCTTTTGTAGCCTCGATTACCTTATCTTTGAGATAGATCCAAGTGCTCTCAGGGTCATTATCTACTTGATCGAAAGAAATAGCATCTTCTAGGTTTTGTTGGAAGTCATTGATTCTTTATAGATTTAGAGACATGACTTTTCTCTGGGGTCTTCTTTTGGGGACTTTAAAACGAAGTCGAACGTTCAATAACAGGAGTTGATGATCGCTTCCACAGTCTCAGCCAGGATATGTTTTACAGTTGATGGACGACGACTTCCATCTTGATCTTATTAGGATGTAGTCTATTTGATTCCTTGTTCGTCCATCTGGGCTGCGACATGTGTATAATCTCCGTGGATGATGTTGATATAACGTGTTTGTAATTGTAAGATGTTGTTCTACACAGAACTCCACTAGACGGTCGCCATTCTTATTTCTCTGTCCCAGTCCATTTTTCCCAGCACTCCTTCAATATTTTCATTAGATGACCCCACTTTGGCGTTAAAATCTCCTAAAATTATGACGAGTTCACGATTCGGAATAACGCGAACAGTTTCTTCTAGACGACCATAGAACCTGTTGACGTCTTCTTCTTGTGCAGCTGTTGTAGGAGTGTATACCTGGACAAGGTGTAGGGTATTGCTGGATATTCTAATTTTAAGAGATATTATCCTGTCATCAATAGTACTATATCCAATTACGCAGTCGTTAAACGGGTATTATGACCGGTCATATTACCCGTATGCACGCCAATGGTGAATATAAAATTCTTAATTGTATGTCAAAAAATGTGCAATAACTACGTCTTAAAACCCACCAAATTTGATTAGCATATCTCAACTGGTTTTAAAGCAATAAATAAATCGTCAGTTTGTAAAAAAAATGAGTATCCCGTATCTCGGAAACGAAGCGTTTGCGGACATATGATTATAAATCAAACTGTCATTATTTTCTCATGTAAAATTACCCCTTAAAGTTTGTAGCACTTATTTAGAAACACCCTGTACTGATGACGAACATGGCCAGTTGTTAAAGTACCTAAATTTTTTATTATCCAACATAAGCGAAAGAATCTAAAAACAGAATGTTAAGAAAACCTGGGGCTATAGTTGGGTTTTAATTTCAGTATTTTATAAATGCTAGAATAGTCCATAGGCTGATGCGAACTTTGAGAAAAAACACAGTTTAATTCATACACCCGGTATACAATGATAGTTTACCTGTCTAGCAACAATATTATTACAGTGATATTGTTAATGAATAAGGCTATAACATGGTAAAAACATCACTTAAATCGGACAACAGGTTTAGTAAATTCGAGACATCAAAAATGACCAAATTTTCAGTGGATCGATCTTTTTGCACTTGAGTGTATTATTTCTAGTAGAAACTGATTATATTTGTCAACACATTCGAAATAACCAATTCCACAAACTCCTTGGACTTACTCGCCTGCGCCGCATCTCTATCCAGCGATCCCAGGCTTCTCGGGAGGGAATTGGTTCGATGGGTCAGGCTGGGTTTAACTTTAATAAGAAATGCGTCGTTACGGTCACTAGTTCCTGATTAAGCTGGTTAAATTGTTGACAATTTGGGAACAGTAAACCCTAGGCGAACAAGCAAATATCGACTAGAGCTGTTAATTTATTTAGTCGACTCTCCTATAGATTTGAATTCCATTCTGTTAAGTTTATTTATGAGATGTTGCTAGTATTATCAGTGCGTCAGTGGTGCAAAGCTTGAAATTATTATCAACTAATATGAACACATTTTTTTAGCAAGAAACGGAAAGAAACGTACAAAAGAACAAAATTCAAATCAATGTATCAAACACTACCTACTAAAACTAGAACAAATTAAAAAAAAAAGAATGTATGTTTATTTTGTACACACGTAACAAGTAAATATTAAACTAATTTTAATACTTACTACTTCTCAAAATTTTTTCTTAGAACAGTGCCAAAAATTAAAATAATAAAAGAATAAAACACACACAAACAAACACATTGAAAAAGGCCACAAATGATTTCTGAACAATGTAGGAAAAATTTTTAACTAAATACGTATTTTTTGAAAAAAAAATTATATAATAAACTTACAATCATAAAATGTATAAAAAAAATAAAATTTTCCATTGGGGTTCGAACCCGCTTATCAGCGCAGTTAGTATTGAAATTCATTCAACTTTTGACGTTTCTGAATTTAACCAAATTACATATTTTGATTTTGAATTGAAATTATTTAGAATTGAAAGATATATTAGAACAAAACATAGAGTAAGAAAACAATATATTAGGTGAATATTGATAGAAATTTTGATGGTAATCAAATTATGTAAATAAAAGCATTACATACTATTTTAGTAGGTTCTTTTTAAATTTTCCAAATAGGTAGGTCCTACCTATGAAATTTTTTATTAGGATACTGAAACATTTAAAATTATTACGTACCTGTCGGTTTTAAAAACTATTTAAAAAGTCACTACAATATTATAAACTTGCATTTTTCTCTGCCATCATTTTATTAAAAACTAATATACACAACATTAATTTGTTTATCCAAAATCTCCATATTGAACAATGATTGACAGATGATTTTAACAGCCAATCAGATCCCGTATAACGTTTATACCATACTGTCTGTGTGCGCATGTGCGCAGAATTATGAAATTTTACTCTGAATCGCGCCTAAAGAAGTATAACTTCAAAAACATGGGAAACCGTAAAATAGATCTGTAGAAAAGAGAAACGACACTGCTTTGAAACAAAATTACACACACTATAAAAATGATGAAGAAAGACTCTGGAAAAGTTTCATCTCAACCAATTTGCACATATTTTGAGGAGCTATTGAACTCACAATAAAGCATGTGGAAAATGAAGAAACCCGAATCTTTCTGTATTATTTTAGTTGTGTATAACAAAATTTTTATTAAAAAAATAAAATATATATACGCCGTTATTAGGCGTTAACGCCCTTTGGTAGGGATCTATGGAGAAGTATCACCAAGCCGCAAGCCCTTATCCCTTGCCATACCGATCCTCCAAAATAAATTTTAATAAAAAATGACGGAAGAAGACCAGAAAGTTATAAGGCGTTATCATTACTGAAATCACTAGGAAAAATATTGGAAAGGATCAACTATCAAAACCCTTACAAACATGCAGAAAGAAGGAGAAACATCCAGGAAGATCAATTCGGTTTCAGAAAAGGAGGAAAGTTGGAGAGAAGGAACAGACTAATAGCGCAAAGAAAAAACATAGAAGATGACCTATTGAACAACAAAATGAAGTAGCGATTGGAAGTTGGAAAACAGTGTTAGTGCCGAAGAGATTGATTCAACCCTACTATAAAAAACCAATCCTTTATCGTAGGCCAAGAAAATTTAATTATACCAGGCCTACGTTAGAACGGTGATGTTATATGCAATCCTAGTATGGATGTTAACACAGGAGACAATTGGAGGAAGCTTATAGGAATAGAGATGGCATGATACAGAGTAATAATGATGGATCGTCATGGCAAGACAGAGTTTTAAGCGAAACCATTCAAGAAAGGCTCCAGTATACATCACTAAGGGAGGTGGCCGTAACCAGGACCAAAAAATTCTTCCACCAGGTCACAAGAAGACTCAATTTTACTAGAAAATGATTTTATTAACGTTTCGAAGTCCAAATCGGATGCCTTGTCAAAACACAAAAAATATTTTTTGTATTTTGACAACGGCATCCGATTTGGACGTCGAAACGTTACTAAAATCGTTTTTTTAGTAAAATTGTGGCTTATTTCCCATTAAAAATAGTTAATTACAAAAATGCCACAAGAAAATAGCTTCAGAACAACAACAAGAAAACTCCTTAAGAGCAAAAATCTCTAGAAACAGAGTACAAAGCATACATCGTGAAACCCATAAGATAATGATTTACCATCTAATTAGGGTCTAGCCAGGTGACTGCCGCAGACAGCCAAGCAGGGAAGTAGGTAGAAATTGAACGTTGGTAGAAGAAGTAAGAAGACTGTAATATATTTCAAATACTGTTTTATCCTCCTCCTCCTATACTTTGTTTGACATATTTCTGTCCAACTATCTCTTCCTTATGCGTGTTGTTTTGTTTCGGAGAATGAGTAACCAGCCATTTCCTTTATTTGATCTGACCATCATACTAAAGATTTTCTTATGAATCTTTTGCCCTCTACGTTACCTTCAACTATCATTCGTTCCATGCCTTCTCTTCTTCTAGTTATATGCCCAAAATATCTCAGTATATTTTGGTTGATAGTTGTGGTGGGTCTAGTTTTTATGTTAAGTTCTGCTAGTACTGAAATATTTGTGCGATGTGTGGTCCATGATATGCGCATCATTCTAATTTTGTGTTTTTTGTAATGTCAGTATTCTTCTATATTTTTGTGAGTTTGGCTGTTGCCGATCTGGTCATTGCGATGCGTCTACGGATCGCATCCTCCACTATTACTAATAAAGGAGCCTAAGTAATTAAATTGTCTGACCACTTCGTAACCTGCAAAGTTTCTTTCCTCTGTTTTGTTGTTTCTGATTCTATCGATGATCATTACTTTGGTTTTCTTATATACCTTATTTTTATATTTACCTTAATATCTAATACCTTAATATGTTATCTTTATACCTTAATACCTCAATACTCTTATTTTTATAGTTATTTTCAACCATATTCCGTACCTACTGACCGTGACTAGCCTACTCATAATTTCTTCCAGTTCTTCTGGTGAAGACGCCAATGTAACAGTGTCATCAGCATAATCTAATTCTTCCTCCTATAGTTGCTCCACCGTGGCACTCCTCAAAAACTTGACGCATAATGTGTTCACTATAGATATTCAATAGAATGGGGGATATAATTCATCCCTGTGGAACTCCAGATTTTAATTTGAAGTTTTTTAAAACTGTTTGATATGAACATCTTAATCAGGGCAATAAATATTATTTTTAAACGCTTTTATTTAGTTCAATCTTTTGCGTCAAATCTGTAGACGTTAATTTGACTGCCTTTTCTTCAACGGAAATTAATGAAATTTTGCAGACATATGGATTCGCGGGAACAATACACGAATAGTCGATCAATTTTTTTTATGTTTATGAATTGTTTAAATAAAAAAAAAACGATTTTAATGGAAAATGCTTAAATTGTCTTGTTTTTTTTACAACGTAGAAACTTGAAACTTTTACAGATTGTAGCTAATTATATGAACTATACAAAATTTCTTTTTTTACGATATTTGTTTACGTTATGCTTCATATATAAACAATAAAGTTTCAAATTTATCCAGTTTCTTTCCGATTTCTATCCAGTTTTCAGCGAAAAAAAGTTATGACACCGCAGAAGGACGAAGTTAGTATTGTCGTGGGATTCGACTGTCCATAAAACGCAATGTTCGACTGTTGACTACGCTGTGCTGTCGTGAACTTGGGCCCGAAAGTGTTTGCGTAAGGACAGGCTTAAAAGCATTGAGCCTGCAAAGCTTACGTTTCATTGAGCCGAGTGCCATCATTAAGGTACGTATCCATACAAGGGTGAACCCCGCTCGGTGAAGCTGCTCAAATGGATACAGCATGCGCTCCCTTACATATAAACCGCAAACCGGTTGAAACGAAGAGTGTACGCGCTAAGCGGCGATCACCGACGAATCCACTAAGTGGAGCTACTACACCGAGCGAGGTTTACCCTTGTATGGATACGTATCTTTAGACGGCTTGCGCATCGAAGAACTGCATTGCGAGAAATTAACAGCGTCTACACCGTGCAATAGTAAAGTATTACAGGAGATGGAAATACTGCGAAAACTGTAATAGTCGTAAATAATGATTTTGATTTAAGAAATGTCTGAAGAAATTACAGAAAATGTACAATGTATGTATCAAAAGTTAAAATAAATCAAAAAAGGTATCTGTCATATACGGATATCCTTTTTTTTAAACATGACGATATATTTTAATGCTTGAAAAGTGTAAGTAAAAAGTAAAAAATAAAACAATATGAAAATTTTTTTTAAGAAACGCTTTTATTTAGTTACGAGTGACTAAAAGTTAAAATATAAAAAAAGCAAAAAATAAAAAAATATCAAACTCGAAGGATTATTCAAAAAAACGTTCGTTAAAAAATGAAAAAATCTAACACATTCGTTAAAGAAAAGCGTGGGACGCGTCTTCATCGAATAAACGGTTTTTTTCGAATAATCCTTCGAGTTTGATTTTTTCATTTTTTGCTTTTTAGTTGATTTTTTATATTTTAACTTTTAGTCACTCATAACTAAATAAAAGCGTTTCTTAAAAAAATTTTTTTCATATTGTTTTTTATTTTTATTTTATTTTATTTGTATTTTTGTGGAAACCATGAAATAAATAAAGAAGAATGCGCCAGTGTATGTATAAATTACGGCGCTGTGCTTTATTTTTTAACAAAACCCTTGTAGATTTCTTTCGTACTTCCTACAGCCAAAAAGGTTAAAAAATCTCACCAACCGCCGGTAATGGAGTCGATATTCCTTATCAGAAGCCACTGAAACATTTAAAACTATCTGGATACGTGAAAGCACATAAAAATGTTTTAATGGCATCTCGGCACGAAGCAATTCAATCAGACAGTAACACTTTAGAAGGAACTCAGACGATTTTTTTTGGTTCTTGCGAGTGCCATTGCGGGAAGTGACTTTGAACTTTGGAAGGATTATCTAAAATGGGTTTGAACAATAGCTGCTACTACTGTTAAAACAACTATTTAAGATATTGATATAAAATTCTCATTTCTAAATGGACTTTTATATCTTTCTTATATCTTTAACATATTCATACTAATTATTCGCCCATTAATGCTTATTATACTCGATTTGGGAATGCACGATAACACATAGTAGGGGAGGAGCGTATGCTGAATTTGCAGTTACTCGAGCGTTATTGGGATCTATTGGGTTGTGAAGATTAGGTCATAAAACAAAAAAAAGTTAAGTAAAGCTTTTCATAAAGTGGGGGACTTTCATTTTTTAAAATAATTTTCCATTTCCAACAATCGTTTTTTCCGATTATAGCGCCATCTATCCACAATTCAAAAACATGTCTTAGGTAAAAGTTACTTATTTTTACGTAAAGAATCCAAATCTGCAATAAAAAATGAGGGATCCTATCTAATATTTTAAAGTAGTCCCCACCCTACCTTCGTGAGGGTCGTATTTGGTGCCGTTTGATAGATTTTTCAAAAATATTTAATACTTGTATTTTTAAGTTTTTCGATCATTTCGGTTTATTTCGCGAAATATCGCGGGGTTCGTATTTAAAATTTTTAATTTACCCCTCACCCCTCCCCGTAGGTGTCGTGTTTGGTATAATTGGATAGATCTTTGAAAAATATTGAAACCGTATTTTTTAGTTTTTCGATCCTACGTTCAGTTCGCGAAATATTTTCTTTTTTTGTGAAACTTTGTGACCCTCCCATTTCTTTACGCCCCGCTCAAATCGTCAGATTTTTGAAATATAAAGTGTTTTGCATGTATGTAATTAACTTACCTTATCTTAATTTAAGGATTTCGACTTTTTCTAAGGATACATATTTTTTTGGACCCCCCTTAACAAACTCCCCTGTATTAAGAGCCAATATATATGGTAGAGGTACATTTTCAGGCTACAAGGTTTCTCCCCATGTAATAATCAGATGCGCTCGAGTAACTGCAAAAATCCCCGCTTGGGCTCCCCTACCAACAATTTTTTTGGCAGGAGATTTCTCAAAATACAAATTGTTTTTGAGTAAAATGATTTTCGAAATGGAAGTTGAAACATCAATTTTAAACGGAAGTTGTGGTTAATTCACATTAAAGATAGAAAATAATATTAAACTGCCACAAGAAAATAGCTTTAGAACAATATTAAGAATATATTTTTATTTTATTCGAATTCAAAATTCGACCTATTCCTGTTTACATTTTGTATACAATGAATTGCTACTGTATTTTTCTTCAGTTTATTGTGTTATAATAATTTATCCCTCTTTCCCGTAACATTTTCCATGAGTCCTTTGTTCGAATTCTGTCAAACGCCTTACTCTTTTCTCTACTATTCTTGCAAATAGGTATCCATTTTTCCTTATATCCTTATATGGTTATACCTCGATAGTTGGTACATATTCTCTTGTCTCCCTTCTTATGTATTGGTATGTCTGTTTTCTAGTCCTGTGGACTTTCATTCATTAATTCCTGCAGACAATCTGTGTCTTCTCTTCCTACACATCTTATGATTTTTGTGGTTATGGTGATAGTATGGGCTATCCTTGCCCATTATGCTTTAACTAGTTTAACCATCCCTGATGCCTTGTCTAATTATTCTCATTTTATGGGTTCTATCTCACGTTCTTCGTCTATCTCTCTTTCTTCATCTAGTTTTTTCGTATCCCTGTATGTATGTAAGCTCTTAACTTGGAAACATGGACTTATTACTATAAAAAGTTCAGTATTTTTTATAAGAAAATTACGACTGCTCTTGTAATATTTTTATTTAAGGTAGGTATATTTGAGCAACATGTTTTGTGTCTCTTTTCTTTCTATTATTAGTTTTGGTTTTACTTCTAGACCAGAATCTTTTACTTCAATAATAATTATTCTTTCCGCATGATGTAATTCTAAATATGTAAGGAGTATCAATCTAGTCTTAAAATAGTCTTAAAATACTTATATCACCGTCGACCAAGCCACCAGAAATTCCAAATTCCAAATTCCAAATTCCAAAAGATTGAGTAGTTCAAGCATAAATTAAAGGATTAATTCACTTCTCGACTTTATTTAATCCGTTTCGGTATAATTTCTTAATTGATCGAAGATAAGACCGCAGTAGAATGTTACCGACCATAAATTCAAAAATAATGACATTCGCTGTTGATTATGCTATTAAAAAATTTTACGTCTTCATAAAAATGAAGTGGGTGTAGCTCCCGCTGTGATCTCGCCGCGATTAGAATTAAAACTTCTTGTACATACTTACGTTTTATATTTTTCTACCTCTGTAACGGAATAGAGATGGGGCATGACTAATAAAGAGCTAATTAGAACAGCTGAAGACAGAGAAGAGTTTGCAATTGTACTAACCCATATTGAGGAGAGGGCACTTTAAGAATAAGAGTTACAATATTACTTAGTAGTTACTAAGTCTTTACAAATATCGAAGGTAATAGTAAATTCCACAAAGACTCACGAATAGTTGTAACGCCATCGATGATGATGAAGTCTTTCAAATGTAAGTGTGCACTATTGTCCATCCGTAACTGTTACCAAAATTCTGAATTTAGAGATGTGGAGATGTGGCAACGATGAGACCTAAGGCTAACATGAAAACTTCTGTGAAAACTTCTGACACTTTGGTACACAAAAGGTGCACTACAAAACTTTCAATTGATTGCTCTTTTAACCGTAGCATGGCAATATTTAACATATTTGAGTAAATGTACAGTGAGAAATAAACCCTTGACGGATTTTTGAGAATTGCCAACAGAGATATAGCGTGCTCAACGTCTTCAGTTTCTGTGATTTGTGGGTGGACGCCATGGTACGTGTATTCAATCCTCATGAGGTCTCCATTATCTCTGAAGTTTTCTCCTTCCCAGTGCAGTATTGGGACTAATGCGTTTCTGGGTCAAAATTGTAAGATTACGAGATGCCCCGTCACTGCATCTTCCTTCTAGTCCATTTTCTGGACAAACTGTACTATAACAGTTTCTTCCATTCTCTTCTATTTTTGCTCCGTTTTTGACTGCTCCACATCTTAGTCCAATTTTTGTGTTCTCTCGTTGTAGTTCCTTTCCTGTTTCTGCTGTTCCTGCTGTTGTCTGGCCTTCCTCTTTTTCTTTCCCAAGTATTCAAATTCTTGTGGCGTTATACAGTTTTGATCTTTCTTCAAAGTATGGCAATTCATCCTTGTTCTTGTTGCTTGACTGTAGGAGATATGTTTCTTTAGTTCTTTGCTGTAGTTTTGTATTAGTGGGATCAGAATATTTTCAGGTATTTTCTTAAAGATTTGTTTACAAAAGCTTGCATTTTTTTAGTTCTTTCCCATAGTTTCGCCCGTTTTCATGTATTGTCTCCGTGAAGTAGTATACTTCTACTTGCAATAGTTTTTTAGCTCGATTTAATGACTGGTGTCGATCTATAACCTAATTTTAAATGTAGACAAAACAAAACTAATATATTTTAATAATTTAAAATTCTGTAAATCCTGTACTACACCTAAGTTTTAACAATGTACTACTGGATTCCGCAAATCATACTAAATTTTTAGTTATCCATCTCGACTCAAAATTAAAATGGTCAGTTGACATAGACATACTCAGTAAGTCCCTTAATAAGTCGTACTATACATTATCCCGTATTAAAAATATTATGCCCATCTCTGCGCTGTTAAATGTATACTATAGTATTGTTTATATTAGACTTTGTTACAACATAGTTTTATGGGGGAATGCAGTCAACAGTGACAGAATATTTATAACACAAAAACGTATAATACGAAAAATGTTTTGAATTAGACCTCTTGAGAGCTGTAAGCCCATATTTATTAAGAATAATATTTTAAGTTTTCCATTTATTTATATCTTTAGAATGTTACTATATGCTGTTGATAATATTCATATGTATGACAGAAATTCTAGTTTCCACAATTATTCGACGCGAGGTGGAGACTTGCTAAGTATACCTGGTCATAGATCGAGTAAATTTGAAATGTCAGTAAAGTATATGAGCATTAGATTGTTTAACGTTTTACCAAAAAAATATAGAACAATGAATAAATATTTTTTAAGAAATCCATTAAAAGCTTATTGCTTACCAAATGTTATTATACTGTGTAAGAGTTTGTTTCGGACAGAAATATTACCTAAATGTTTATAAGTCTGTCTATCTACCTTAAAATGTTTATAAAATTTATAAATGCATTAATTTTATTGTTTGTAAAACTAATGATATGTCCTATACATTGTATGTCTTAAAGGATGAATAAATATTATCCAGATTTAGCCATACGGCTCACACTCCCTCTAAGGGGAAAAATGACTTATCCCAGATACTTACGGTATCAAAATGATTGAGCTCTGGTGGGACTCTTTTCGTGTTATCGAGCCCTAGGTGACTTGAAATGCAGGTGTGTCCCCCAAATATTTTCGTACACTTCTGGCCGTCGCTAGTAGTACAGCTTTCTGCATGGTCTTATAAAGATGTTCATTCAGTCCCAGTTTTTTATGCTTTCGAGGAGGGTCTTCGGAATGACTCCAGTAGTAGACATAATAATCGGTATCGTCTGGGTACTTTGCATTCTCCATTGCCTTCGTATTTGAATTTCTAGATCTCTGTACTTGGCGATCTTTTCAGTAAATTTACTACGTAGATTATTGTTGTTAGGTATCGCCACATCAATTAGTGTTGTTTGTCTTGTTAATTTATTAACTAGTACGAGATCTGGTCTATTATGTGCCACTATTTGGTCTGTGAGCACAGTGCGGTCCCAGTTTAACTTGTAGTTGCCATCCTCAAGCATACTCTCAGGGACGTATTGATAATACGGGAGATGGTCTGTTTGGAGAAGTCCCAGCTTGATAGCTATCTCATAACCATACTGCGATATAAATTGTTTTAATTTATATCGAGAATCTACGGTCGTGATGGTAAAAATCTGTCTTCCTCAGAGCCTCCTTGACAACAGGTAGACCTAGAAATAGTACTATTGGGGGATGGAGGAAGACAGATTTTAATCAAAACGAATCCGTAGATGTTCTTATTTTAATTTTTGTCCATTTAGTTCCATCTTGTCCCATTTTATATTGTCTATAGCTAATTTAAATTATTACTCTATCGATGTTTCGATGTTATCGATTGTTATCGATAGTCCACTGTACCTTTACTTAAACGATGAAAAGAAGTAGTAGGAGCTCTAGAAAATTATAGTTTTGATTTCTTGTAAGATGACTGAAATACTTAATTTTGCTTTTTTAACATGATCAGTTAATTCCGCATTTTCAAATTCTTTGAAGAGCTTTTACCGATATAAGTTGTATTCTCATTAGTGTTGTAAGTAAATGATATTCTCAGCAGTCAATATGAATAAGTCAGATAAAACTATATTATCAGAAGAATTTTTTACCAAGTAGCAAAAAAAATGTTAAATTTATTAATGTTTTATGTTTTGTATTTGGAGAATTTTCGAGGTAGAAATCGAGACGTTAAACTAAACTTATTAGATTCCTAGTTGGATAATTTCGAAAAAAGAAGTGATTCGAAAAAAACCTTTAAAATGATTAAAAAATGTAGAGTACTTTTATATCAGTCTAATCTATCAATTAAGAAACATTGGTAATTATGTAACAGTCCCACCTCTATTTCGGAACTGTTAACAGCCATAATAAATAACACTGTGAATATGATAATTTTGCTACTATTGCTTTTATTGGTCGGTTATATACTCCAATCATCTGTTTTGTGAGCGTAAATTATGGAATTACCACTTAACACTTGAAAGGTGTGTAACTCTCTCAAATTATTATGAATATTTAACAGGAAGACATCATACATGTCAGAAGCATTCAATTTATTGATCGTAGGGGCTGAATAATTTTTATTTTTAAAAAACTTTTTATTTATGGACACTATTTATACAAAAAGGCAAATAAAAATAGAAAAAAATTGGCGAAAATAATAAAAGACATAAAAACTCACTATAATAATAATGATAATACAGTCGAACCCGCTTATTAGAATCCCTGTTATAGGAATATCCCGGTTTATGGAATATAAATTCGAGTTCCCGAAACGTTTCCATTTACTCCTTAATAAATTTATCCTTTTATTGGAATAGGTTCTAATTAGATAATACCGCTTATTAGCATATTTTGCAGGTCAACGACTATTTTTTTTTACAATTTTACTAAAAATTTAAATTATGTTTGGTTATTATGGTCAGTCGTCAAGGATTATGGATTAGATATCATTAGGGTAATAAATATTTATTACTTTGTTACGAGTACCAATTCGATTTTTAGCCGACAAATGCATGGGTCATAAAGTAATTTTTATTTGTCTACACAAAGGCACTGTTGCCTGCTATAAAATTGTTAGAAGCAGTTTATTTAGAATTCACCCAGAGAGGCTTATGGCTTTGTTAAATTCAATTCATCCATTTCTTGCCGCCAATAAAAGTTCCATTCAACCAATGGATTAAGGATGACCGCACGGATTAACAACAAAAAGCTATAATTACCGATAATTTCTCAAGAAAAAATAAGTAATTTTGTTATATGCATTTTAATAAGAAAATATTTACATATCTACATATTGCATACATTTTATATTAATTACCTACTGCTACTGTATTCATTCACATATATAATATAATGTAATTTGGTATTTAACACATACATAGATAAGTAGTAGTTACACTACTGTATTATTGACGTAAAAAGACCTAAAACCATTTACATATACTGATTATGTAGGTGTACATATATGATATACATATTGGCATAGTATGTAAAACTACACATTGGCATAGTATGTAAATAATATTATTACGTATATTCGGTACACTTATTTCGACTAGCCACCAATGATCGGTTATTAGAATATCCCGGTTATAAGAATATTTTTGCCTGGTACAAAGGCTATTGCAATAAGCGGGTTCGACTGTAGTACCACCACAAAAATAATACCTCACAACAATAACCTGCGTTCTAAATACACTGAAAAGAACGCCAAGTATAAAGATCTGCAATTTCAAATACGAAGACAATGGAGAATACAAAGTACCCAGACCCAGACAATAGGTACCTATATAGACCAATAGGTCTCTACTACTGGAGTCATTCCGAAGAACCTCCTATATAGAAAGCATAAAAAGCTGGGTTTAAATGAACATCTCGATAAGACCATGCAGAAAGCTGTACTACTTTCGACTGCCAGATATGTACAAAAATTTTTGGGATATACTCCTGCATACCAAGTCACGTAAAGCTTGATAACACGGAAAGTGTCCCACCAAACTCATTTCTTTTGATACCGTGGGTATCTGGGAAGGGTGAATTTTGTCCTCGGAGGGAGTGAGAGCCGTATAGCTAAATCTGGATGACACTATAACGTGCAATAATAGCACTATAATTAGCATAATTACACCACTTGCCAATTTAAGGACTTATTACCATAGAAAATCTTGAGCGAAAAGTACGCTCTTCACAAAGGTACAAAAACAGCGTTCTCGTAGTGTAGTAGAAAGAACGACATTACTAGGGTTTTTAGTAGGGTTTTTAGGGGGAAATGACTTCTTCAAACGGACCATCTCCCATATTATCAATACGTTCCTGAGAGAATGACACCGTACTAGTTAATAAATTAAGACAAACTACACTAATTGATGTGGAGATAGCTAACAACAATAATCGACGTATTAAATATAAAATGAAAAGTACTCAGACGAGACCCATTTTTCTCTCTACTACTGGAGTCATTTTGAAGAACCTCCTAGAAAACATAAAGCAGTTGTGTGTTAGTGAACATCTCTATGATGTATCCAAATAAGACAATGCAAAAAGCAATACTGCTTTCAACATCCAGATACGTCCGAAAATTTTTGAAAGATACTCCGACGTACCAAGGCACTTAGGCTTAATAATACAAAATAGTCCCACCAGAGCTCAATCTATTTGATACGAAAGGTATCTGGAATTAAACCTAAAATAAGACAATCACACCAATATATCCACATAAAAAGGATTTTCAAGTAAAAACTGCTACTACAGCTACCATGAGAATCCAAAATTCTTAATTCTTTTGAATAATTTAAGGTATTTAATGATTTCCATTCAATGAACAAACAAATTGATCAATTAATTATAAATTCATACTTACCAGACTTGATAAGAATTGATTGTAAGAATTGATAATACCAACCTGAAACAAAATTAAAATAATTAATATAAATTGTATTAATCTTCGATTATTATTTAAAGACATTAGAGTTAATAAATTAGTAAGTAAATCAAAGTAAAGAAGGAAAATTTGGATAAATGGGAACTGCCATATTTTATTGCGGATTTGCATTCCTCATAAAATTTTATTTTTATTAACTTCTTGAGAGATCTGCAATCTGCCTATTAGGCAATCAGCGTTTCTTCTGACAATGAAGCTGATGACATGTAGAGTATTATTCCAATGAATAATCTTTTTTAAATATATCTAAACCTAAGTTAAACGTTGTTGGTATGAATTTACAATAATTTGCCTTAAAAAACTAAACTAAAGTCTGTGTGATGTAGATAGATCGGATGGCAGTAGACGTTTTAGTCTACGGATTTCATTGGCATCGCGCACGTTTAGTTGGGCCGCTAACCGATTCGGGTGCACTGACACTTTTTCACTATGGTAGGGGAGCCCAAGCGGGGATTTTTGCAGTTACTCGAGCGCGTCAGATTATCATATGGGAGAAACCTGGTATCCTGCAGATGTACCTCTGCCATATATTGACTCTTAACACAGGGAGGTTCGTTAAGGGAGGCCCGAAAAAAAATATCTATGGGTAAAAATACTCGAAATGGTCAGATTAAGATAAGGTAAGTTAAGTACATGCAAGAGAGTGTATATTTCAAAAATCTGACGATTTGAGCGCGGCGTAAGGAAATGGGTGCGTCAAAAAGTTTTACAAAAGAAAAGCGAATATTTCGCGAAATGAACGTCATATCGAAAAACTAAAAAATACGTCTTCAATATTTGTCAAAAACCTATCGAATGGTACTAAACGTGACCCCACACGGAGAGGGGTAAGGGTAAATTTAAAATTTTAAATACAAACCCCGCGATATTTCGCAAAATGAATTTAAGATCGAAAAACTGCAAAATACCCTTTCACAATGTTTTTGAAAAATCTATCGAATGGTACCAAACACGACCCCCCACGAGGTCGGGGTGGGGGGTTACTTTAAAATCTTAAATGGGACCCCCAAATTTTTATTGCAGATTTGGATTCTTTACGTAAAAATAAGCAACTTTTATTCGAGATATTTTTTCGAATTATGGATAGGTGGCGCTATAATCGGAAAAAACGATTGTTGGAAATGGAAAATTAAATTAAAAAATGACAAGCGCCCGCTAAAATGAAAAATTTTACTTAACTTTTTTTGATTTTGGGACCTAATAATCACAACCCAATTGGTCCCCATAACGCTCGAGTGACTGCAAATTTAGCATACTTTACTCCCCTACTACTATACTTGACACTAAAACGATGTATGACATCTTTGCTGGATTCGTAAGGGATATCAAGCTGAATGATTTCGTTGCTGACCTAGTAGGGAGCATCAAAAATAGTTCGTAGTACTTTATTTTGTAACCTCTGCAAGATGGATATGTTGGAGCTGCTACCAGTTTTGTATAATATTTTATTGTTTATTGAGAGTTTTGATCTGCCACCGATGAGCCAATACATGTTTCTTAATTTGAGGCCAAGTTGCCTTCCGAGGTATTTAGCGCTGTCAGATTGTGGATGTTGACCATCAATAAATTGAACAGGTGGGCACGTTTCTCTGCGGAGTGTAAGCATCCCATGTGTTGATTTAAATCCATTTGCTTTAATACGCCATCTTTTTAGCCAGTTTTGAACCTTGTTTAGACTAGTTTGCAGGTTCCTAGAGGCTGATGTTGGGTCAGTGTGAAAGGCCAAAATGGCTGTATCATCGGCATAGTGGTAAGTGGTAAGTCGTGGTGATGGCACGTCTGCAGTATACAATAAGTACAGAATCGGTCCAAGTACGCTACCTTGTGGAGCTCGTGAATTTACTGGATGCTCTGTATGTTCCATGTTTTATTTGGAAGTGCCCATCTGTCAGGTATGATTTTAGAAGTTGAAAGTGGGTATGGGGCAGTAGCTTCTTTAGTTTTACTTGAAATCCTTCATGAAAAAATAAGTAACATTTATTCGAAACATTTTTAGAATCGTCTATAGATGGTGCTATAAACCGGGAAAAAGGA